>NC_132909.1:2657094-3947094 GCF_047675955.1 Chlorocebus sabaeus | reverse complement strand
TTAGAAACCTCCAGTCTCCAGCTCTTGTCTCCAGGTCGGCTGCCTGGCTGGCTTTCTAGATGAAGATGAGTCCAAGGGGAAGCCTTCCAAATGGCCACTTCAGGCTTCTCCTAGAGTGACTTTATATCCTCAGGTGTAGAGGTCAGGTGGGCCTGGGGTCAGTGTCTGGCAACAGCTGCATACGTGCTGGACTCAGCCATGGGCTCTGTGGACTGTGGGGACACAGCCTGGGCTGTCCTCCGTGTGAGGGCCCAGTGGTCCAGCTGCGCATACGTCACCTCCTGGGAACTCCCTGCAGCCGGGGCCTGGGAGAGAGAGACCCAGGGTGAGGGAGTGCCTGGTGGAGGGTGAGGTGAGGGGTTGTGGGGCTGGAGGGCTGTGGCGGCCATCTCCACGGACCCCGAGGACCCTCTCCTGAAATTGCATCCGTGTGAAGAGCCCTCCCACAGGGTATTAGGGTTGGTCTACGTGACAATGAACAAGGCAGAAGGGAAGGCTCCTGACTTCCTAGTTGAGGCAAAAGACATTGTGCTTCCGCCCCTCCCCGCCACCCATCCTTGGATCCCTCCCT
The DNA here is from genome assembly GCF_047675955.1 of Chlorocebus sabaeus. Taxonomy (NCBI): domain Eukaryota; kingdom Metazoa; phylum Chordata; class Mammalia; order Primates; family Cercopithecidae; genus Chlorocebus; species Chlorocebus sabaeus. Next base: position 3,946,523 of record NC_132909.1, on the reverse strand, counting down.
CTGGGGGAATCCGCGGTGTGGAGAGGCCCCTGTGAGAGGAACAGAGGTTTCCTGTCCACAGCCGTGGGAGTGAGCGTCTTGGACGTGGATCCTCCAGCCCACGGGAACCTTCAGATGCACACAGCCCTGGGCGACCTCTCGACAGCAACCTCAGGACAGGCCATGAGCCAGAACCGCCCAGCTGAACCACTCCTGAATTCCTGACCCAAGGAGCTGAGATTTTTTTTAAGCTGCTAAATGTGGGGAACTTGAATAACTAGGAGGAAGGCTCACCGAGGTGTCCGTCTCTCTGTCCTCCTCAGGAAGTCCATTGATTGTGGCCTTCTCAGGAAGTCCATTGACTGTGGCCTTGTCTGGGGGAGAAAATACATGGCCAGTTTTCTGGGAAGGATGTCACAAGGCAAATCTGCCTGAGACCCCCCAGCTTCAGTTGACATCCTGCACCCAATCGATAATACGACCTTCTAGAATGTTCCCAAAGATTCTTCCCCCCGCCCCCCACATTGCATCTGGATTGGCAAGAAGTTCCCACTTCCCCATCCCAGGCCTGTCCCTCCTCCTCCCCCTTTACCTGCTGTCCTCTCTAGAACATCAACAGCCAGGTCAGGCCTGAGAGGAAAAATAAAAGTGAACCTCAGGGGCAGCCTGGGGGCAGAGGACTGGGTGGAGGTCCAGGAGTCATTCCCAGGGGCCTCACCTCTGCTGTAGCTTCTGCTCCTCGTCCTTGCTTCTGGGGGGCCCTGAGGACAGTCGGGGTACGAATTAAGGAGACCTTCTTCCTAGCCTCTCCTGACAGCTTCCCCAGGTCACTCCACCCTGCCCCTGAGACCTACCCTGCTTCATCTGATTCTGGCGATGGAGGAAAAAGAGGACCAGAAGGAGGAGACAAAAGAGGAAGACCACTGAGACCCCGATGAGAATATAAAGATGCTCAGCACTCAGGCCTTGGGAAGCAGGTGCATCTAAGACAGAAACAGGTTTTCAGCAGTGTGCATTTATTGAGCACCTACTGTATACCACACACATGTCACGTGCGTGTCATAAACTTACTAACATATAAAATCTCTCAGGTAAATAATAGTCCTGCAGCACAGGGATCGTTATCCCCTTCTTCCACCACTGGGGTCCTGAGTGCTGGGGTCCTCTGCACAGGGACACAGCTGAGGCCATTGGCAGAGTGGGAATCTGACCAACCCCAAAGCCCAACCTCTTTCTCCTTCCCCAGGAGGCACACGCCAGGCTCACGCTCCATAGTCCCCATCACTCACGCTCATTGTGACTGTTGTCTGATGGCCTCTGCGTGGGTCCTGGGAGGGAGGAATTAGAAGGAAGTGGAGTTAGTCCTGAGCTGGACAGAGAAGGCTCTGAGTCCTCCCATGTTCACTGTGGGGATCTCTCTTCACTCCCCACGACCCTGACCGCTCCTTCTAGACCAACACCGTCCAGCAGAGTCTTCTGTGATGATGGAAACTTTCTACATCTACTGTCCAGTATGAGAGTCACACGTAGCTATTGATATTTAAATTTATTCAAAGTTGAATGGTGTGAGAAGCCTGCTGCACTGTCTGCATCTTGAGGGCTCAGTGACCCCATGTGCCTGATGCCATCCCTACTGGACGGTGCAGATACAGCGCGTTTCCTGGTCATGAAGCTGTGGTAGACATTGCTGCTCTCTGCCCTCTGTGGATCTAGGCAGAGACCAACCACCAAGAAGAGAAAGGGAGACTTTCTCTCCCTGACCTCCTTCTGGGTTCCCACCAGAGTGCAAGAATCCTTGTGTCTGATTTTATCTGCCCTCGCGGCAACCCCCTGATGGGGATGTAACCCGCCCTCCTGTGGGAAGAATCCAGGCCCCGATGTGCTCCTGTTTCCTGAAGCCCTGCAGCTAGCGGGCGAGTGTGTGCGGCGCCGCCCAGGCTCCCTGCGCAGCGCATTGCGGGCCGGCCCGTCATCTCCTCGAACATTCACCCTCCTCTGCACAGTGCACGCCACTACCCAATTTACAGGTGACCAAATGGGGTCCTGCGGGGCTCCCCCAAACCCAGGGTCCAAGCCAAGCGTCTCTCTTCCAGGAACAGCGTCCCTCCCCTCCCCCGCTGCCTAGGTAGCATCTTCAATATCCTTCAAGAAAGGCGGACGTTCTCTCTTGGAGTGTGCTTTCTCTCATGCCTCGTCCATGTTCCAAGGTCCAGGACACCACCCGTTATTCTACACCATGACTTCCTGGGCTTGCTCTTCATAACATTTGCCACCATTTAAAATTGCATATGTATTATACATGTGCAATAGTATACATTTTATATTATTTACAGCTATATGTATCATGTATTATGTAAATGTATAATATATAACAAATATATTTTTAAATTATGTAATCTTGACATAGACATAATTTAATGTATATAGTGTTAATTGTATATAATAACTTATGTTACATATATTCACTATAATATATAATGTATAATTTATATTAAATCTAAACGTGTAATTAAATATAAAATATTTTTTCTATTACAGTTATATATAATGTATACATAATAGATAGTATGTTTACATTAATACCTATATTTATTTATTAATTATAACAGTTGAAATTTATTATACTATATAGTAAATTATGTTTCATATAATATATAATATACATTATAGTCATATGTAGTGATACACTAACATATTCTTATTATATAATTATCTTCCTTATATACATAATATATGATGGAAAAGTATTTATTATAATTTAAATTATAGATCTGAAATTCTCCATTGCAAATCATATATTTTTATCTGTATATGCATGTATGAGAATCTGTGCATTTCTATCGCTCATTCTAATTGTTTCTCCCCATTGAAGTTCACAAGGTGAAAGGCCATTTCTCCTCATTCACGGTGCATCACACCCAGAGCCTTCAATGCCTGGCACAGTCCCTGTGAGGACAAAATAATTCCTCAGTATTAATAGCAGCACCCCTCCTTTGGGGTTTTCTAATCAGCACTGATGTCAGCGCCGTGGGTACCTGAACTCAAGTCTCCCCTAAACGATTCTACCGGGACAGCTATTTTACTGCCTATGTTTCACATGAGGAATTTGGGACACAGGAGGTTTGGGTGAGTCACCATCAGGCATAGAGCCGGGAGGTGGCAGCACCACCGGAATTTGAACCATGAACCCAGCAATCTGGCTGCAGGAGGGTCTGTCCTCGTAACCTTTATATGTCACTGCATGAAAGGTGAGAGAGGAGAGAGGGAAGGAGAGGGAGAGAGGGAGAGAGAGAGAGAGGGTAGATATTCCCGCAGACAGAAAGCCAATAAAAACCAGACACAGGACTTGAACCAGGTCAGCTGGACTCAGGAGCACGTCTTGCTGTGCCCCGGCAGCCCAGGAGCCTCTGAGGGGGTCCGGATGGAGCACAGCATGGCTCCTCTCACCTCCCCGTGTGGCTTCAGCCCCTGGTCACACCTGCCTGAGCTCACAGCCCGAGCGTCACAGGCCGTCACAGGGTCTAGGTCCAAGGACGACCACTCTGGTGATGGAAACCCAGGTGGAGAAGGGTCCGTGGATGTCTTATGACCCCGTGTCCTCCCTTGGGAGGTTCCAGTCACAGATCACATGGGGAGATGGACAACTTGAGACCCAGGGACTTGGGGCAGCTTCAATCCCATCACACAGAGTCCAGGGGCAGAGCCAGGGGCAGCTTCTCTCCCATCACAGAGTCCAGGGCAGAGCCAGATGGAAGGGAAGCCTCATGGCTTCATCCTGGTCACCGTTCACAGGCTACGTCCCCTCCCTGTGGCACCCTCCTCCTCTTACGGGACCTTACTCCACTGTTCAGGCCTCCCCCGGAGATCACAGAGCCAATAGGAGCATCACCGACCCTCTCCAGGTGTCCCAGGTTGGAAGGTGAGTTCTAAGTTCCTCCATCAGGTGCAGAGCGGGGTGAATGGTGAGGCCACGCCCACAAGGGGGCAGCGTGGAGCTCCGGAGAACCCGAAAGTCTGGGGTGGGGCTGCCCAGGTGGGTGGCCCCTGCCCCTGCCCCTGCCCCTTCATAGCCTTGTGACTTTAAGCAAGAAACTTTAGTTTATGTTTTGCATATTAGAGAGGAGGAGGAGTTAGAGAATCAGACTAGTACCTCCCCCGGAGAGTGGTGCTTGTATTAAGTGCGTTCCACAGTTCCTGGCATGGAACGAGGTTGCAATCACGGTACCATTGTTGCTTTGGTCTCTAGGAGCATTAGCCACCTCCCAGAGCCGGGCGGGTGTCAGTCCCTTCCCGTGGCCTCCCTAGACCTTGACTCCAAGCCCAGGGCCGAGGGCTGGACTCGGAGCTGCATCCCCAGCACAGATCCCTCTGCAATCCCTTCCGGCTGAGGACCCTGCTACTAACCAGCTGAGGAGTTGGGCTCTGTGTCAGGGGAGTCTGGGCCTCTAGAGGTTTCTGTGAACAGGGGCAGGAGAAGGATGTAGAACCCGTCCCAACCAACCTGCCCTCCTCCACCCTGAGCCCCCATCCAAAGGCCGCGTGGCCATCAGGCAATCCCAGACAATGTCCCGAGACTCCTGAGAAAACGGAGCAGGGGACAGGAGGCTGGGGAGAGCCCCGCTGCTTGCCCCATTCTCCCTGGGGCTGGTCACTCCCTCTGCTCCTCCCACCACAAGCTCTGCTTGACCTCAGGAGACCTTTGAGGTCCTGGGGGGACATGACGGTGGGTTGGAGCCTCTCCAGTGGACTTTGACTCCAGGACATCTCTGGAGCTGAGCACACACAGGGGTGCGTGTGGTCACATACCAAAGGTTTTCCCAAAGCCCTGTCCAGCCCTGACCAGGGGCCATCCCTGGGCCCTGTGCTCTGCCCAATGGGAGATGAACCACACCAGGAGAAGCACATTGCCTGGGGCAGGTTCTGGCTCAGTGGAAAGGAATAACAAGTGAGACCATCCATCCTGTGTGAAAAGACACTCATCCCCTTGTAGGGGGGTCCCCCCCTAATCTCTGGAAACCCACTCCCCACCCAGCCAAGTGGAGCCAGCTCTGAGCCCATCGGATGCTGGGGCTGAGTGTCCAGGCCATCCGTGGTGTCCGGAGGAGACCAGGGCTCCAGGGACCTAAGCAGGTGCGAGGGCAGAGGGGAGGTGTGTGCAGCGGGAGAGGGGGAGAGGAGGGCTTGGGGGTCAGGAGGAGGGCAAGGGTGGCCACAGAGAGAGGGCAGCAGCTGGGACGGGGTCCAGGGACCTGTGCTTGAGGGCCAAGCTGAGACTGGGGCAGGGTACAGGTGACGTCCTCACCTTTCACCACCAGGTCCAGGTAGTCGCTGTGCTCAGACCATCTGGCGGAATTTACATAGATGCAGCGATAACGTCCGGCATTTCCTTCATTTACTGAGTCAATGCGGAATCTGGCCTCTGACTCAGATGGACTAGCTTGAGACACATCCTTAGTATCATTGAACTTGGATCTATCCTCCCTCTCCAGGCGGAATGTTTGAACCTGAACCGGGCCCCGGCACACGATAGTCACAGGCCTCCCCGGGGGGATCACAGTGCCTGGCTCAGCCGAGATGGAGGGTTTGGGCAGGGGCCCTAGGAGGGAAGCAGAGAAGGACCTCAGCATCCACCGTAGGAAGTCACCATGCCACACGTGTCATTTTAGCATCACACGTCAGGGATTTTAGCAATTTTGTAGAGTTGTGCAGCCACGATCACAGCCCAGCCTTAGAACGTTGCCAGGACTCCTGCACCTTCTACGTGTGCGGGAATCCTCATCGGTGCAGAGTTATTTTCCCAGTTGACAATAAGGACCCTGAGACTTGCTCACAACGTGGCCTTGCTCAGGGTCACATGGGACGTGTCGGAGCAGCCTGGGGCCCCTCATGTCTGCCGAGAGCCCAGGGCCACTTTCCAGAGGGACAGAGGGCGGGAGGGAGGCACAGGATGGGGATGACAGGGTCATTCGTGAAGCACAAGGGACAGGGGAGCGAGGGCTCTGGAGATGGCTCGTGCTGGGGCCTGACGGGCACTGTCCGGTCCCCGGGTGGGACTGAGTGTGGGACGGGGGTTGCCAGGCTCCTGTGAGGGTCCGATGGGGTGAAGGTGAAGCCCCCAGCCCTGATCTGCTCACAGCAGATGCCCAGCCCGTGACAGGTCCCCACTGCTAATGCAGGTCTCTGTGGAGACACCACCTCTGGGTTTTCCTCTAGTTTCTACTTTCTCCTCAGCCGAATTTGCATTTCCTTGTTATTAAAGCTCTTGAAAAACCCCATTTATCCCAACTGGGCTTGGGGTGGAGGAGGAAGGGCGGGTTTGACGCCCTGAAACAGGAAGGTTGTGTCAAAATCAGCAAAGTCCCTGAGCAGGGCACAGAGCTGGCAGGGCTTCCGTTCGCTCATCCCGTCTTCCTTCATTCTCTGTTCCGGACAGATTAAAACCGCATATGCTGAAGGTGTACAACATGGTGCGTTGGTACAGATATACACTGTGGACTCGCTGAATCGAGCTAATTCATATAACCTTACTTTGCATAGTTAATTTTTGTGGTGAGAACATTTAAAATCTGCCTCTTAGCGATTTGCAAGCATACGATACATTGTGATTAACTCTAATCCTTATGTTGCACAATCCTGAACTTACTCTTCCTGTCTAGATGAAATTTTCTATCCTTTGACCTGCATCTCCCCAAACCCACCCATTTGTTCATTTTTCTTTCTTTTAACCATATCTCAGTGACTTATCAATCCGTTTAAAGACGCTTTTCATGGGCTGCTAATTCCACAAATGTGAGAAACACACAGAGGGTGCCTGCCCTTTGGAGGTGGACGTCTAGAAGGGAGGACAGATACTGCTCGGAGAATTGTCCAATCTGCAGCTGCGAACTGCAGTAAGTTTCCTGTGGGTAAGCGCAGGAATCTAGGGGACAGGTGGGCGGTGGAGCTGACCTCCTCTGCAAAGTCCTCAGGGACAGGATGTGGGTGGGAAAATGGGCATGCCCAGACCAAAGAGAGGTACACAGGTCTGATTCTATCTGAAGATAAACAGGGGAAGGGCTCTGAGAAAAAAAATTCATCTTACAATGAGATATTAAATGAAAAATTTTGAATACAATTTAAAAACGGTGGAAAGTACAATGGTCATGTCTGTGCTTTCGCAAATCACAACGTCCCTGGGGTCAGGAAGGGAGCGGGCAGCAGTGGCATGGACAGGCTGAGGCCGGCCTCGGGGAGCCACGGAGGAGAGAGCAGCCGTCACCGGGGGGAGACACAGGAAAAGTCAATGAAGAGAGAGGGAAAGATGAGAAAAATTGAGAGTGAAATCACCAGGACTGGGTGACATGATGCATCTAGGAGGATGGAGAAGAGATGGAATGTTCAGAGTCTGCCCTTTGTGACTGTCATGTTCCCTGCCAAGAAGTTGCCGAGTGAAGTGTGGGCTGGTCTGGGAAAAACTGCTGGGTTCAACCTTGTCGTGTTGGTTTTTTTGTTTGTTTGTTTGTTTGTTTTGTTTTTTTTGAGACAGAGTCTTGCTCTGTTACCCAGGCTGGAGTGCAGCTCACTGCAAGCTCCGCCTCCCGGGTTCACGCCATTCTCCTGCCTCAGCCTCCCGAGTATCTGGGACTACAGGCGCCCGCCAACTCGCCGGGCTAGTTTTTTGTATTTTTTAGTAGAGACGGGGTTTCACTGGATTAGTCAGGATGGTCTCGATCTCCTGACCTCGTGATCCGCCCGTCTCGGCCTCCCAAAGTGCTGGGATTACAGGCTTGAGCCACCGCGCCCGGCCGTCGTGTTGGGTTTGAATTCTCATTGTGGAAATCGGTGTGTGGAGGTGACGCCTGCACTCCCAGGGTGACCGCAGAGCTACTCACAGCTGCCAAGACCTGGAAGTAACTCGAGTGTCCACTGCCAAATGAATGGATGAGGAAAATGTGGTGTGTCTATGCAATGGAATATTATTCAGCCCTAAAAAAGGAAGGACGTTGTATCATTCGCAACAACATGGATGAACCAGAGGACATTGTGCTAAGTGAAATAAGCCAGGCACAGAAAGACAGTTATTACTGCATGATCTCACTTATCTGTGGAATCTAAGAAAAGCTGATCACACAGAAGTAGAGAGTAGAATGGTGGTTACTGGAGGCTGCAGGGCCTCCAGTAATATGGGAGAGACACTGATCAAATGATACAAAGTTTCAACTAGCCAGGAGGAGTGAGTTTTTCAGATCTGTTGCACAGCAGAACAATAGTTCATAATAATTTATTGTATATTTCAAAAGTACTAAAAGGAGATTTAAAATATTCTCATCACAATAAAATAAGTATGTGATGGGACTGATATGTTAATCAGCTTTATTTAATCTTTCCACCATGTGTACACACGTCATCATATCACAATGTACCCTTCAAACATATACAATTATTTGTCAATTAAAAATAAAATTTTTGAAAATAAGAAAGGCAAAATAAGACAGGTGGAGGATGCGAGAGAGAACTGGGTGAGGGGTATGCATGTTACATTTGGAATAGTTTGCAGTCTAGGGTATATTTAAAGGGATCCCTCCAGGCCCTCTAAGCATCAACATCGCTCCCACCCAGAACTGCCCTTGGGGTGCCAGAGGGGACGGGGAAGACGGGACGAAGGTGTGACTCACCCTCCTGCGTGTGGATCGTCTGGGCCAGGCAGAGCACTGCAAGAGAAGCCCCAGTGAGAAAAATGCCACCACCCAGTCTCCTTACGGGGCTGCTATCAAAAGGGGGCTGGATGGAGCTGGGGGGCGTTCAGCATTTCATCATGACCAAACCAACCCTCCTCGACATCACTAGCTCAGTGTAATCCTTCTTGCTGCAAAATGGTTTCAAGATAAATCCCAAAGTCTCCTCTTCCAAAAAGGCTCCTGCTCCCCCAGCCCTTCTTAAAGCTGACCTCATCCCCACACCCAGGCCCCTGTTTTTAGGACAAGGTCTTCTCTGGTCAGACTTAGGCCCCGGGGAGAGCAGCAGGGCAGTCTTAGGGGAGGAGGACACTCTCCTTCCCAGAATCTTCTGCACTGGAGTCAGACTTGAGCAGGGAACTTTCCAGACCTCCCGACCCCCTTTCCAGCCTCCCCGCTGCCTCCAGGACTCACCTAGGCCCAGGAGGGCGGTGGGGTGGGGAGACATGGCCCCGGTCCCAGCAGTCCGGCCTGGCCTGGGGCACACCAGTGCAAGGACAGAAGTCTGCAGCAGACACAAGCTGACAGGATGTGCTGGCCAGGGGCCTCCTGCCTGTGGGGTTTCCACAGCAGCTGCCTCACACAAGAGGAAGAGCTTTCTGTCCTGTTCTTTCCCCCCTTCCCACTAGTGAGATAAGAGGGAGGGCACTGGTTTCTGAAAAATGTCACTTACCCTAAATGTGGCTTAGGATCAGATGACCCTAAACTAGGTACCCGATGTGTCAGCCTCTTTCTAAATCTACGGGACAAGGCAGAATAAAGGTCGGGCAACCAACTAACTTGGACACCATCCCAACTCCACAAGCCTACGGTCGCAGCTCTTGGGCAAGACGTGACAAAATTAGAAGCTGACGTTTCCTCGTATTAGAAATGGGAGCCGTAGAAATCCTTCCCCAAGTTTTTCATATTGTGATCTTTGCTAAAATCCCAACAAGGTATTTAACACACGTTAAAAAATATCCTACAACGCATGCTATTTTTTTCAGGAGACAGTGTTGGTGTGGATGTGGAGAAACTGGATCCCTTGCGTACTTCAGTGGGAATTAAAAATTGGGCAATCACTATAGAGAACAGTGGGGAGGTTCCTCAAAAAATTAAAAATAGAGCTACCATATGGCCCAGGAGTCCCACTTCTGGGTCTATGTTTAAAATAAACAGGCCAGGCATGATGGCTCACGGCTGCCATCTCAACACTTTGGGAGGCCGAGGCAGGTGGATCACCTGAGGCCAGGAGTTCGAGACCAGCCTGGCCAACATAGTGAAACCCTGTCTCTACTAAAAATACAAAAAAATTAGCTGGGTGTGGTGGTGGGTGCCTGTAATCCCAGCTACTTGGGAGGCTGAGGCAGGAGAATCGCTTGAACCCAGAAGGCGGGGGTTGCAGTGAGCTGAGACTGCACCATTGCACTCCAGCCTGGGCAAGAAGAGCAAGACTCTGTCTCAAAAAAAAAAAAAAATCAGTATGTAAAGAGCCATCTGAACTCCCCTGATCACTGCAGCACTATGCACTATAGCTAAGACGTGAAAATCATCTAAATGTCCATGACAGATGAATGGATATGGAAAATGTGGTACACACACAGGGGAATACTATTCAGCCTTAAACAAGGAAGAAAATTCTGCCATGGGCGACAACACAGACAAACCCTGAGGACATCATGCCAAGCAATGCAGATGCAGAGACCAAGCACTGCATGATGTCACAGGAGGTCTGCAAAGTCACCAGAGTCACAACATCACAGCAGGGAATGGTGGTTATGGGGGCTGGGAGGAGGGGAAAATGGGGAGTTATTAGCAAACAGGCAGGGAATGGTGGTTATGGGGGCTGGGAGGAGGGGAAAATGGGGAGTTATTAGCAAACAGGCCCTATCTGCTGTCCAACATATGACCTATAAATCATCAATAATAATGTCTTGTTCACTTGAAATTTGTTAACGGAATAGACCTCATGTTATTTGGAGGGCCCAGAGGAAGACAGGAAGAGAAGGGAATGTTTGAAACGTCTTGGAGACTGATTACACGGTTGTGACCAAGATGCTGATAGTGATGTGAGCAGCGAAGTCCAGGCTGACAAGGTCTCACCTGGAAACGAGGACCTTACTGGGAACTAGAGCAATGGCCATCCTTGTTACGCCTTAGCAAACAACACTGCTGCATTGTGTCCATGCCCTCGAGATACCACGCCAGGGTATCTGGGGAAAGAAATTTCTTTTTTCTTTCTTTTTTTTTTTTTTTAAACGGAGTCTCAGTCTGTCGCCCAGGCTGGAGTGCAGTGGCGCAATCTCTGCACACTGCAACCTCCACCTCCCAGATTCACGCCATTCTCCTGCCTCAGCCTCCTGAGTAGCTGGGACTACAGGCGCCGCCACCACGCCCGGCTAATTTTGTTGTTGTTGTTGTTGAGACAGAGTCTCGCTTTGTCATCCAGGCTGGAGTGCAGTGGCCGGATCTCAGCTCACTGCAAGCTCCGCCTCCCGGGTTCACGCCATTCTCCTGCCTCAGCCTCCCGAGTAGCTGGGACTACAGATGCCCGCCACCTCGCCTGGCTAGGTTTTTGTATTTTTAGTAGAGACGGGGTTTCACCGTGTTAGCCAGGATAGTCTCGATCTCCTGTCCTCGTGATCCACCCGCCTCGGCCTCCCAAAGTGCTGGGATTACAGGCGTGAGCCACCGCACCGGGCCGACTAATTCATTTTTTAAACACACTTCTTACCTGGGAATAAATTCAAATTTGCAGAAGAGTTGCAGAGATACAGAGAGTTCCCAGATGCCCTTCATCCAGATCCCTCTAATGTTCATGCTTTACACGACCCCAGCACATCTGCCAGAAAGAAAAAAATTAACACTGATACAGTAATTAAATGACAGGCTTTATTTCGATTTCATCACCTTTCCACTAATGTTCTTTGCCTGTGCTGGGATCCAATGCAGGGGCACCGTCCTGCCTTTACTTCCCTCTCTGTTAACTGCGGAGAAGGGTTTCTGTTTTCCTAGCTGGGCCCTGATTAATATTCCCCTAGTACCTGAATACCAGGTGCCCAGAAAGGATGGGGGGCAAGGGTGTGGTGCCCACTAGGGAAGGTGTGGCTGGCAGAATGGACATCTGTCGGTTCCTCCACAATCTAAGGTCACAGAAAACATGGGCAGTTATTCTGGATTTTTCCGTAAGAGGGGTGATACAGAGCTGTCGTTGTTCCATATTCTCAGAGGGCCCCTCCACCTTTGCATTCCTCTAAGACTTTTCCTCCAAGCTGGAGAAGGCAAGCTATATGCTTATGTCCAAGGCATGCCACAGACTCAGCACGGCACAGCGTCCTCACTCAAAAACGTTACTTGGTGTGGGATGCACAGGCATGGAGTAACGATTCTCACACTAGACTCAGATACACACACAATATTAGCGACTTAAACACCAATTAAATGTCAAGTGGAAAGACAACAACTACATAAACAAAATGACGTAAGATACAACGTGAAATGTCATTCAAAGAAGAGTTTGCATTAGAATAGTTTAAATATTTCAAAACTGTTCCAGCACAGTCACTGCGTTGCTGACCAGTCTTCCTCCTGACATGTGGTTGCCGTAATGATCTCAGGCTTGGACCTCGTGGACAGACTGGGGAACTCAAGCTAAACCCTGGTCCTCACAGAGTTTGGCACATTGCAATCCCGTGTCTTTCCTTCCAATCGAATCCAATCTCAAGGACCCCAGTTCCTGAGCAGCCCTGGCTTGGCTCAGCCAAAGGGAAGTGTCCAGAGCATCTGAGTCTCGACTGCCCGGAGGTCTGCACTTCTTGCCGTTTTCAGGAGATTCAACTGCAGAGCCCTACCCAGGTCATCCACATTGGCTCCCGTGTCTGTGCCCCACCCTTCCTGCCTGGGAGAAGCCTCTTGTTCAGCCGAAAAAGCAACCTGAGGGTGAGGTGGTAGGAGGGACTCACCCATGTCTTTCGCCATCTTCGGGCCCGGAGGGAGTCCTGGAAGGAAGACCTCAGACGATGGTCATCTCCATAGGATTCCCACCCTGCCCCTGGCTTTGTCCTGAATATTAGCCTTGGCGGCCTGGCCTGGGTTCCGATGGTGGATGAAGCTGGCTTTCCACGGGCTCCCACCTCCAGCCTGCACTGTGGAGACACCAGGTCCTCGGAACCGTATTTTAACCTTGTCCTCCCTTCCTTTCCGGGGTTTACGAAGACGTAGCGGGTGTCATAGATGTGAAAATGCTTCTGCTATACCAGAGTCAGGAACTGAGCAAAACTGAAAAATGCACAGGATGTGGTCTCCCAGGTGCTAGCATCGTAGCTCAAATCTTTAACAAGGTCCAACCGCGGGCACGGAAATAAACAGCTTCTCCCTGCCCTGTATACATCTCCAATTTTACCGAGGTTGGGGCTGAGGAAGCAACACAAATTCACAAATTTTACTTTTTTTTTTTCTTGCATGAGAGCTAAGGCAATATGAGGCAAGGCTTGCTCCCTAATTAGTGCCTGACAGGAACCGTATCTCCGTCCCAATCCTTCTATTCAAAGTAGGTGCAATTTGGTTTTACCAAACGTGAAACTCATGTCAAAGCCGTGGTGTGAGTATTTACACCAGAGAAATCGGCAAATGCTACGCGTCAGGGTTGTTTTCTGTTTTTCCTTTTGCTTTTTTTTTCAGAGAGCTGATGGTCAAGCCTTTACCAGCACACCACTGGTAAATTTCCAAGGGCCCATTTAAAGAAAATTTTTTTTTACAGAACACGTAAAAAACATCAACGTGAAGTCAACATGCTCCAGGAAAACCAGAGAATTGATAAAGCATGACTATTTCTGTAGTGTATACTCCACCCTGTTTCCCCCTCCTACCTCAGCTACCGTAATCAGCATCTGAAGTCTTATGTTCAAATTTCCCTTGCACTTTTGTAAATATAGTGTTCTCTCATCAATGTACCTATTTGGTGTGTGTGTGTGTATATATACATATGTATGTATGTGTGTATATACATATATGTGTATATACGTATGTATGTGTATATATACATATATGTGTATATACATATATTATATACATATGTGTATGTGGACATGTGTGTATACATGTGTGCGTATATGGACATATATGTGCATATACATATATGTGTGTATGCACATGTGTATATATATGTATATACATGTGTGTATATACATATATATGCAAGTGTGTATATACACGTGTGTGTGTGTGTGCATATATATATATGCTGTCATTTAAAATTTTTACTTATTTAAGATAGGTCTCTCTCCGTCACCGAGGCTGGAGTGCAATGGCACAATCTCAGCTCACTGCAGCCTCCACTTCCCAGGCTCCAGTGATCCTCCTGCCTCAGCCATCCGGGTAGCTGGGATTACAGGCGCGTGACCCCACACCCAGCTAATTGTTGTATGTTTAGTAGAGATGGGGTTTCGCCATGTTGACCAGGCTGGTCTTGAACTGCTGCCCTCAGGTGATCTCCCCGCCTCAGCCTCCCAAAGTGCTGAGATTACAGGCATGAGCCACTGTCCTCAGACTCTTTTTTAATTTTAGTGCAAAGTACAGTTTTCAAAACAATGTTTGCAATGTCATCAAATACGGAATGAGCATGCATGAATGTTTCCTTAATTCATTCATGATGAAATCATCATTGAAAATTCCTGTCTTTACCCAAATATTTAGCTTCTTCTGTTGCTCTTCATTTGTTCCTGCGTTTCTCCATTTCCACTAGGATGATTTCCTCTTGTCCAAGCCTTTTATTCTGGCAAACAATGAACTTTTCACTCTTTCTATAGTTTTGCCTTTTCCAGAATGTCTCATAGTTGGAATCAGACAGTGGATCCCCTATCTGGGCTGACTTCTTTCATGTAATGATGTACATTTAGCTCTCCACGTCTTTTCATGACTTGAGAGCTCATATCTTCTTAGCATGGGATAATATTCCATTGTCTGGACACATAGTTAATCCACTCACTTACTGCAGGGCATCTTGGTTGCTTCCAAGTTTGGGCAATTATGAATAAAGTTACCGTAAAGATCCATATGTATGTTTTATGTGACCATACGTTTTCAGTTCCCTTGGGTAAATACCAAGGAACGTAATTGCTGGATTATATGGTAAGGCTATATTTAGTTTTAGAAGAAATTGCCACACTGTCTCCCAAAGTGGCTGGACGATTTTGCAATCCCACCAGCAATGAATGAGAATTCCTGTTGCTCCATGTCCTCTCCAGTATGCCAGTATGTGGTATCGTCTGTGTTTCAGAATTTGGCCACTGTAATAGGCGTGTCGTGGTAACTTGGTTCCTAAGATACTGAGAGAGCTGCAGAACACCAGCTGGGAAGTCAGCCAGAATGAGCTTCTCCTGTGACGTCCTGTCCCACAGCCTCAGTGACCTCAGACAAGCCGCTTCCCCTTTTCTTCTTCTTCTTTTTTTTTTTTTTTTTTTTGAGATGGAGTCTCACTCTGTAACGCAGGCTGAAGTGCAATGGCATGATCTCGGCTCACTGCAGCCTCTGCCTCCCAGGTTCAAGTGATTCTCCTGCCTCAGTCTTGCAAGTAACTAGGATTACAGGCATGCACCACCACGCCCGGCTAATTTTGTATTTTTAGTAGAGATGGGTTTTCACCAGGTTGACCAGGCTGGTCTCGAACTCGACCTCATGATTTGGCTGCCTCAGCCTTTCAAAGTGCTGGGATTACAGGTGTGAGCCACTGAGCCCGGCCTCCTTATAAACTTCTCTAAATCTAAATTTGTGAATATTCTTTCTTTGAAAGTTAATCAACTTGTAATACCAAGTATCACGCTTGTAATACCAGCATTTTGGAAGGCCGAGGTGGATGGATCACTTGAGGTCAGGTGTTCGAGACAAGCCTGGCCAACATGATGAAACCCCATCTCTACTAAAAATATAAAATTAGAGGGGCATAGTGGCAGGCGCCTGTAATCCCAGCTGCTCCTGAGGCTGAGAGGCAGGAGAATTGCTTGAACCTGGGAGGCAGAGTTTTGTGGCACTGAGAGCCACATCTGCTGATGCAGTAAGTGCTCTAAAGAAAAAAATATCCGGCTGGGCGCAGTGGCTCATGCCTGTAATCCCAACACTGTGGGAGGCCAAGGCAGGCAGATCACAAGGTCAAGAGATGGAGACCATCCTGGCCAACATGGTGAAACCCCATCTCTACTAAAAATACAAAAGTTAGCTGGGCGTGGTGGCAGGCACCTGTAATCCCAGCTACTCGGGAGGCTGAGGCAGAAGAATCACTTGAACCTGGGAGGCGGAGGTTGTAGTGAGCCGAGATCGCACCACTGCGCTGCAGCCTGGGGACAGAGCGAGACTCTGTCTCAAAATAAATAAATACATAAATACATACAATCCTACGACCTTGTGTGAAAAGGGGACTCGACCCTGAGAGCTGACCCCAGGATAACTTGGTTCCTAAGATACTGAGAGAGCTGCGTAGTGTAATCGGCGGCTGAGGACTGACTGAAGAGCAGCTGGGGGGAGACGTGGACGGAGGAGACAGCTTCTGTTAAAGTCCCCATCAGCAGGTAATTTTTTCCTGTTGTTAAGCTGAGTGGATTCCAGGTGGAAAAATAATAAGGAAAAGTATGTGTATTGATTGAGCGGGAGTCTCTAAAAGGCCAAATGAAGTTTTGGTATTTTACCCTCAAGAGAGTGGGAAAGGTATGGCATCATCATATTTCTGTCTACAATGTTTCTGTGAGACCGCTTCCTGAAGTCAGAATTGCACGACGCAAAAAAAGTAAGAGGTAACGTTTTCTGAGCACTTACTTTATGCCAGACACTGCTCTGAGTCCCCTGTATGGATAGTTTCCTTAATTTTCCCAACAACTTCGGAAAGGTGTTTTCATCACTAGACTCATTTTACAGAGGAGAACCCTGAACTCAGAGGTTAATTAGTGTGATCAGTGTCATGCATTAACATGCATAATTTCATGGATGGAACTGGATTTCAACCCAGGAAGAAAGTATGTCCTTACCTATAATAATAATAATAATAATAATTATTATTATTATTATTGAGACAGAGTCTTGCTCTGTTACCCAGGCTGGAGTTCAGTGGCACAATCTCGGCTCACTGCAACCTCCGCCTCCCAGGTGCCAGCAGTTCTTGTCTCAGCCTCCTGAGTAGCTGGGATTACAGGCTCCTGCCACCACGCCTGACTAATTTTTGTATTTTTAGTAGAGACGGGATTTCACCATGTTGACCAGGCTGGTCTCCATCTCCTGACCTCAGATGATCCACCTGCCTCGGCCTCCCAGAAAGCTGGGATTACAGGCATGAGCCCCTGCACCCGGCCGTCCTTACTATTATTATTATTATTATTATTATTACTAAGTAGAGTCTTGCTCTGTCACCCAGGCTGGAGTTCCGTGGCATGATCTTGGCTCACTGCAACCTCCACCTCCTGGGTTCAAGCAATTGTCCTGCCTCAGCCTCCCGAGTAGCTGGGACTACAGGAGCCCGCCACCACGCCCGGCTAATTTTTGTATTTTTAGTAGAGATGGAGTTTCACCATGTTGACCAGGCTGGTCTCCATCTCCCAACCTCAGATGATCCATCCGCCTCGGCCTCCCAGAATGCTGGGATTACAGGCGTGAGCCCCCGCACCCGGCCGGCCTTACCTATTATTGATATATCATTATATTTCCAAAAGAAAACAAGAAAAACCAAGTGTGGATAGACCAGTTAGAAAGTTCTTGCCTTCCAGGACAGTGATGATTTGCTTGGACTGGAATTATCACAGCAGGAAGTTCAGTAAATATGTGGATTTATGCCTGGGAGGTTCAGAAGAAACACTGATGGAAGTTTGGCTTCCAGAAATATCTGACTAGGTCATTTTAGAATAAACTTCTCACTGTTCATTAAAGAAAAAAAACAAACTTTAAGCCAGTTGTTGTGGCTCGCGCCTGTAATCCCAGTACCTGGGGAGGCCAAGGTGGGCAGATCACGAGGTCAAGAGATTGAGACCAGCCTGGCCAACATGGTGAAACCCTGTCTCTACTAAAAATACAAAAATTAGCCAGGTGTGGTGGAGGGCACCTGTAGTCCCAGCTACTTAGAAGGCTGAGGCAGGAGAACCTCTTGAACCCGGGAGGTGGAATTTGCAGTGAGCCAAGATCGCACCATTGCACTCCAGCCTGGGCAACAGAACGAGACTCTGTCTCAAAAAAGAAAAAGAAAAAAAAATTTTAAAAGATGAACAAAAACCAAAGAACATCTGTCTGTAGCACTTGGCATGCTTCCAAGTCAGAGAGAATTTAGGGTTCCAAGACATAAAAGAGGAAGGAAACCAAGCAAGGGGACTTTATCCTTTGAGGTTAGCTTTATGTTAATGGTTTGCTGATTCTGAAACGAAAGGCAGCAGATGAGAGACCAAAAAGCTGAGTGGGAGCAGGATAAAGAATTTCAACAAAGAACTAGCAAATATAAGAACAAACACGGCTGGGCGTGTATAATCCCAGCACTTTGGGAGGCTGGAGGGGGCGGATCACCTGAGGTGGGGGGTTTGAGACCAGCCTGACCAACAGGGAGAAACCCCATCTCTACTTAAAATACAAAATTAGCCGGACACAGTGACTCATGCCTGTAATCCCAGCTACTCAGGAGGCTGAGGCAGGAGAATCTCTTGAACCCAGGAGGCGGAGGTTGCAGTGAGCCGAGATCACACCATTGCACTCCAGCCCGGGCAACAGAGCAAGACTCCATCTCAAAAAAACAAAAAACACATGAAAATTCCAGAATTAAAAAACAGAGTTTGTAAAATTATAAACTCAACAAATGAGGTTAGTAACAAGCGGGACTCAGTTGGAGAGAGAAGTATTAACTGAAACATGAGTGAGAAAACAAAATCCAGACAAAAGTAGAGACAGACCATAGAATGGAAATACGGGCGAAGTGGCTCATGCCTGTAATCCCAGCACTTTGGGAGGCCGAGGCAGGCAGATCACCTGAGGTCAAGAGTTCAAGACCAGCCTGGCCCACATGGTGAAACTCCATCTCTACTAAAAATACAAAAATTAGCCGGGTGTAGTGGCAGGCGCTTGTAATCCCAGCTACTCAGGAGGCTGAGGCAGGAGAATGGCTTGGAGGCAGAAGTTGCAGTGAGCCGAGATGGTGCCACTGTACTCCAGCCTGAGTGACAGAGTGAGATTCTGTCTCAAAAAAGAAAGAAAGAAAGAAAAAAGAAAGAAAGAGAAAGAAAAGAAAGAAAGAAGAAGGAAAGAAAGAAAGAAAGAAAGAAAGAAAGAAAGAAAGAAAGAAAGAAAGAAAGAAAGAAAGAAAGAAAGAAAGAAAGAAAGAAAGAAAGAAAAATATGGGATGTGGTGAAAACGCTTAACATATGTACAACTGGAATCCCATAAGGGGAAGAAAGACAGAGAAAGAGAATCAGGCAGACACAATATTGGAAGGGTTACTAAACAATATTTCCTAAAACGAATCAAAGACATCAAGCCACACAGTAGGTGTCCAGTAGGAACTTAAACCTAACATGTTTATAACCAAGTTTCTTATATTCACTCCCAGATCTGCTCCTTCTGAGGTCTTCCCCTTCTCAGTAAATGAGAATTCCAGTCACTACTTATTTGGGAAAAAATATATATATAGTGTTATCCTTGACTCTATGCTTTTCCTCATATCCCACCACTGTGAACACGTTATAGACATTTCCCTTTGAAATATCTCCAGAATCGCATCATTTCCCACCACCTCTTGGAGACCACCCGGGCCTGAACCACTGTCTGCTGTACCTGGATCATTGCAAGAGCTTCCTAATTAATCCTTCTAGCATCTAACATTCCTCCTCTATTAATCTGTTCTCCACCCAGTAGCAGAGTTGTCCTGTAAAAAGATAACATTTCTCCCAAGGATCAGAGCCGATCAGACACAACAGTGGCTGCTCCAAGCCACAGGGACGCCTGCCCACGCACCGTGCCAGCCAAGCTCGTTTCTGGAGTTTTGGGTGGGTCTGGATGAGAGAAGACGATAGCTGATTTTATGGCTGTCATTCCGGGAAATCATTCCCTTGAGAACAGAACTTTGCCAGAAGAAGGTGGATTCTACAAAAGATTATGCGGTAAATGACTCAAAAGATGATCGGGCAATGGGGGAAAATTAGCCAAGAGCTGATTCCTATGAAATGTTTTATTATTCCTGTGAAAGTTTTGCATAAATCAAGACTGTGGCTTTGGAAGGAGCCCTCCTTGGAGAAGACGTCTTCATTGGAAGCAACGGTCCCTGTACAGGTGACTGAGAGGAACACAATCAAACCAACCTCCAGGTAGAGCAGGAAGGACGCCCCTCAGGAGCAAGGAGGGGTCATCGGGTGAGACCCAGGGTGTCTCCTTAGAGAGTGAAGGTCCCGGGTACCTACCGCCAGGTCCTGGTGACCAGCCTGCAGAATGGAAGTACAAGGGTAATGCCCAGCTACTCACACGGCTGATGTCCTGGAGATAGGGCTGATGGCAGCTTACCTGGATTGCCGACATCATTGTCACATGCATGCCACATGACTTCATGAAAATCAAAGTCTCCCTCCAAAGTGCAAGTCCAATTCCATAAAATAAGGCATGCTGATCATAAAATACAATTTGGCAATTAAGTGGCAGTATAGCAAAAGCACTGGCCACTTTGTGTCACTCCTTAGTGTGGTTTGGATCTGTGCCCCCACTAAATCTCATGTCGAACTGTTATCTCCAGTGTTGGAGGTGGGGACTGGTGGGAGGTGATTGGCTCATGGGGGTGACTCTGGCATGCATGGTGGGGACTGTTGGGAGGTGATTGGTTCATGGCAGTGGCTCCGGTGTGAATGGTGGGGACTGGTGGGAGGTGATAGGCTCATGGTAGTGGCTCCTGCATGAATGGTGGGGACTGGTGGGAGGCGATAGGCTCATGGAGGTGGCTCCGACATGAATGGTGGGGACTGGTGGGAGGCGATAGGCTCATGGAGGTGGCTCTGATATGAATGGTGGGGACTGGTGGGAGGCGATAGGCTCATGGAGGTGGCTCTGATATGAATGGTGGGGACTGGTGGGAGGCGATAGGCTCATGGAGGTGGCTCCTGCATGAATGGTGGGGACTGGTGGGAGGTGATTGGCTCATGGGGGTGGCTCCGGCATGAATGGTTTGTCACCATCCCCCTTGGTGCTGTTCTCATGATAGTGAGTTCTCGTGAGATATGGTTGTTTAAAAGTGTATGGCACCCCTCTCCTCTCTCTCTCTCCTCCTCCAGCTCCAGCCATGTAAAGTGCTTGCTCCTCCTTTGCCTTCCGCGGTGACTGAAGGCCTCCTGAGGCCTCCTGAGAAGCTGGACAGAAGCCACTATGCTTCCTGTACAGCCTGCAGAACCATGAGCCAATTAAACTTCTTTTCTTTGTGAGTTTCCTAGTGCCAGGTATTTCTTTACAGCGATGCAAGAATGGACTAATACAGAAAATTGACACCCGGGATGGACTAACACATTCCTCTGGCCAAAAGCATTCCAGGACTTCCCACCTCGGTCATACTGACAAGACTTTGCATCTTCTCTCCCCCATCCACCTCTTGGCTTAGTGCTCTGATTGTATCTCCCCCTACTCTCCCCTTCACGACGCTGATCCAGCCACATGGACATCCTTGCTGTTCCTAGAATACTCCAAGCATGCATCTGCCTCAGGACCTTTGCACGTGCCATGCTTTCTGCCCGGAACACTCTTTCCCCCAGAGATGCATGGGACTCACTTTCCGCCTCCTTCACTCCTGACTCCAATATCCCTTTCTCCTTCAGGCCTTCTTGGACCATCCTATCTAAAGTTGCAACACTCCCTCCAGATTTTATATTACCTCTTGCTACCTTTTTCCTTTCTTCAGCATATATCACTAATCTTACATATCTTTTACTTACTAATATTGTTTATGATCTGCCTTCTCACTAGAATATATCCCCATGAAGTCACAGATTTTTTTCTGCAGTGTTTCCTCTAGTGTCCCTGCACCTAGGGACAGTCCCTGGCACATAATACATACTCAATAAATTTTTTTGAATGAATATTTGTTGAGTATCTAAAACCTCGAAACTTATGAATGGTAGACATACACAGTATACAGGAAGTATAAGGAAAGTTACACGGGCATGATTACTGAATACAATTTCAGAAGCCAGATCTCTAGCTTTTAATTATGGTTGTACCAGTTAGAAGTTTTGTGACTTTAGACTAAGTTTATTAACCTCTCTGTTCCTCTACTTCTTCCTCTGTAAAAAATTTTTTCAAAGTAATGGTACAGAACTATTGTGACTATTCAGTGAGTTATTAAGTTAAAAGTAATCATATTGGCTGAAGCAGGAGAATCGCGTGAACCTGGGAGGCAGACGTTGAAGTGAGCCGAGATCATGCCACTGCACTCCAGCCTGGTGACAGAGCAAGACTCCATTAAAAAAAAAAAAAAAAAAAAAAAATTATCTAATGGATACAATGTATGTCACTGGGTTAATGAATCCCTGAAAGCCCTAACTTCATCATTTTGCAATCTATCCATGCAAGAAAGTTACACTTGTACCCTATAAATGTATACAAATAAAATCAGCTGGGCATGCTGACTCACGGCTGCAATCCCAGCACTTTGGGAGGGTGAGGCAGGTGGATCACCTGAGGTTGGGAGTTCAAGACCAGCCTGACCAACATGGAGAAACCCTGTCTCTACCGAAAATACAAAATTAGTCGTGTGTGGTGGTGCATGTCTGTAATCCCAGCTACTCGGGAGGCTGAGGCAGGAGAATTACTTGAACTCGGGAGGTGGAGGTTGCAGTGAGCCGAGATTACACCATTGCACTCCAGCCTGGGCAACAAGAGTGAAACTCCATCTCAAAAAAAAAAAAAAAAAAAAGAAAGAAAGAAAAGAAAAAAAAAATAAAGAAATACAGACCATATTCTATGGCTACAAATTTATATAAAAGATTAAATATTAAAATATTTTAAAATACATTTTTAAAACTAAAAATTCAGTATAACTTATGAGTTCAGACTTAAAAAACACAGGAGATAAAATATTTAGAAATGAACAGAGACAGTGATTCATACCGAAACTTGCTGAATGCAGTAGAAGTCATATTAGAGTGAAGTGTACACTTTTTTTTTTTTAGAAAACATGAAGTTTGGGAAATTACTTACTGAGCATGCAACTTGTGGAACTGGAAGGAGAAAAGAAGTCTAGGGGAGGGGCTGGAAAGGTCCAGAAAAGCAGTGAACACAAGGGTAATAGAAGAAATGCCCCGCTAAGTGCCCAAGGCCCTCACCAAGGTGCATTATCACGACACTTTTAGAAAACAAAAGAAAAATAAAATAAACATATTCTAGGTCAGAAAAAACAGACAACTGTGCACTAAGTTTCCATTATTATAATTACATCAGACTTCTCATCCCTCACTCTGGAAGCTGACAAGGGAGAAATACGTTTGAAAATAGCCTATGGTATAGTTTGAAGTCAGGTAGCGTGATGCCTCCAGCTTTGTTCTTTTGGCTTAGGGTTGTCTTGGCAATGTGGGGTCTTTTTTGGTTCCATAGGAACTTTAAAGCACAAACCTGCACGTTGTGCACATGTACCCTAGAACTTAAAGTATAATAATAAAAAGAAAAGAAAATAGCCTATGGCCGGTCACAGTGGCTCACGGCTGTAATCCCAGCACATTGGGAGGCCGAGGTGGGTGGATCACCTGAGGTCAGGAGTTCGAGACCAGCCTGGCCAGCATGGTGAAACCCTGTCTCTACTGAAAATACAAAAAATTAGCTAGGCATGGTGGCGCATGCCTGTAGTCCCAGCTACTCCGGAAGCTGAGGCAGGAGAATTGCTTGAACCCAGGAGGTGGAGGTTGGAGTGAGCTGAGATTGCACTACTGCACTGCAGCCTGGGCAACAGAGTGAGACTCTGTCAAAAAAAGAAAGGAAGGAAGGGAAGGGAAGGGAAGGAAGAAAGAGAGAGAGAGAGAAAGAGAGAGAGAGAAAAAGAAAGAAAGAAAGAAAGAAAGAAAGAAAGAAAGAAAGAAAGAAAGAAAGAAAGAAAGAAAGAAAGAAAGAAAGAAAGAAAGAGAGAGAGAGAGAAAGAAAGAAAAGGAAGGAAGGAAGGAAGGAAGGAAGGAAGGAAGGAAGGAAAGGAAAGAAGGAAAGAAAGGAAGGAAAGGAAAGAAGGAAAGAAAGAAAGAAAAATAGCCTATCTACTCCTATGGAGAGATTCTTAGAGATTAAACGACATCCGGATGACGTCTGTATTGTGCCAAGAACTAGGGAAATCAGAATATACATTCATACTGACTTATGCTCACCCAGAAACAAACACTGGAAGGATTAATATGAGAAAATTAAAATTGTGGCTCTCCCACATTTTCTTCCCCATCGACCCATCTGGACAAGCTGCAGACCTAGAAATCCCCTCGACTGCTTCTCTTTCTCACCCTCTCCCCTTGTTCTACCTTCAGAATCCGTCCTCATGCAGACACAGCTTGCCAGCACCACAGTGCCAGGTTCACCCTCTCTCCCCTCCTGCAGGGAACATCCCCTAACTGGCGTCTCTGTGTTCATTTGCTGCTTCTTAGCCGTCCTTCTCCTCATTATAGCCAGGGTGATGTTTTAAAAGGGTCGATCAAATCATGTCTCATTACCTTGAAATCTCCAGTGACTTCACGGTGCACTTCGCCCAAAACCCAAACTCTGTGACCCACGGGACACTCACTCAGCTTTCCAATTTCACATTGGTCCCTGTGCCCCTCACTCCCTGCCCTCAGGCCACATGACGTTCCCGCTGTTCCTTGAAGACACCAGGTCCCTCCCTGCCTCAGGGCTCCTCCTCTCTGCCTGGATGACCCAACCTCCTGCTTTGCACCACAGCCTCCAGGTCTCTGCTCAGCCTTCCCAGACCACTCTGTTGAAAGAAGTCCACTTCCCTGACACTCATCCCTTTGCTAAGGAGGTTTGTCTTCATTCCCTCTTGATGTTCATCCTCCTTTCTAATTATCTACTCATTGACTCGTACGCTGTCCCCCTCCCGCAGTTAGAATGGAGACTTCACTTGGCCAGGGACCTCTTCTGTCTAGATCATCACTCTATCACCGGTACTTAGGGCCGGGCACATAATAGATGTTCAGTAAATACTTGTAGAATGAATAGTGAATCAGAAACAATATTGGCCATTGTTTACTGGATATTTAAAGGTTAAATAATGGCACCCCTTTGCAATGAAATACTGGATGGGCTGGGTGTGGTGGCTCACGCCTGTAATTCCAGCACTTTGGGAGGCCGAGGCGGGCAGATCATGAGGTCAGGAGTTCGAGACCAGCCTGACCAACATGGTGAAACCTCATCTCAGCTAAAAAAAAAAAAAAAAAAAAAAAAAACTTAAAAAACAAAACAAACAAACAAAATACTAGATGAGCATTAAAAATGATGCTGTTGGCTTGGCATGGTGGCACACATCTGTAATCCCAGCTACTCAGGAGGCTGAGGCAGGAGAATCGCTTGAACCCGGGAGGCAGAGGTTGCTGCGAGCTGAGGTCGCGCCACTGCACTCCAGGCTGGGCGACACAGTGAAACTCTGTCTCAAAAAAAAAAAAAAAAGGATGATGCTGTTTTACTTTTATTGACATGGAAGATTTCAAGGGTATTGTTGAGTGAACAAACAGGAAAAAAACATGTTTGTAGAGGTTACATACATTAAGTTACATATGTACATTTGCATACGTTTCTGGAAGGAGAGATTTCTGAGAAAGTGTTAACACAGATGTTTGCAGTGATTAACAAATTCTCTTATTTTATTTTTTTAAGAGTTGTTTTATTTGGATTTTTTTTTTTTTTTTTTTTTTTTTTTTTTTTTTAAAGAAAAGGTCTTGCTCTGTTACCCAGGCTGAAGTGTAGGGCGCGATCACAACTCACTGCATTCTCAACCTTTCAGGGCTCAGGTCAACCTCCCAACTCAGCCTCCCGAGTAGCTGGGACTTCAGATGCGTGCCACCCACACCCAGATAATTTTTTTTTTTTTTTTTTTTTTTTTTTTTTTGAGACGGAGTCTCGCTCTGTCGCCCAGGCTGGAGTGCAGTGGTGTGATCTCGGCTCACTGCAAGCTCCGCCTCCTGGGTTCACGCCATTCTCCTGCCTCAGCCTCCCTTGTAGCTGGGACTACAGGCACCTGCTACCACGCCCGGCTAATTTTTTTTTTTGTAGTTTTAGTAGAGACGGGGTTTCACCATGTTAGCCAGGATGGTCTCAATCTCCTGACCTTGTGATCCACCCGTTTCGGCCTCCCAAAGTGCTGGGATTACAGGCGTGAGCCACTGCGCCCGGCCCCAGCTAGTTTTTGTATTTTGTATCTAACTCCTGGGTTCAAGCGATCCGCCTGTCTCTGCCTCCCAAAGTGCTGGGATTACAGGTGTAAACCACCATGCCTGACTGAATTTTTTTTTTTTTTTTTTTTTTTTTTTTTTTTTGAGACGGAGTTTCACTCTTGTCGCTCAGGCTGGAGTGCAATGGTGCGATCTCGGCTCACCACCACCTCTGCCTCCTGGGTTCAAGTGATTCTCCTGCCTCAGCCTCCCAAGTAGCTGGGATTACAGGCATGCGCCACCACGCCCGGCTAATTTTGTGTTTTCAATGGAGACAGGGTTTCTCCATGTTGGTCAGCCTGGTCTCCAAGTCTGGACCTCAGGTGATCCGCCCACCTCAGCCTCCCAAAGTTCTGGGATTACAGGCGTGAGCCACTGCGTCCGGTGAAATTTTTTTTACATTAGCATGTGTTAGTCGTAACTAGGAAAAACAAAATTATTTTTTGTTTAAGAAAATTAAAAAAAACGGCCACCCATGAGGAGCTGGGAGTACAGGCTTAGGTGGAAACAGATAAAGTGTCAAGACCTCCTTCTGTGACTGAACCCTTCACATTTTCTCCCCACGAGTTTCAGTCATGCAGGACGAAGAAACGCGAGAGCCTCAGTCAGTGCAGTGCCAGCAGGTAACAATACAGTATTGTACGCTTACACATTTGCTGAGAAGGTAGATCTTTTGTTAAGTGCTCTTATCATCACAAACTGATATGTGGTCATAGAAATTTTATCAAACAATAATAATATACAAACAGTGGGGTGGAACCTGTGGGAGGTGGTGGACGGGTTTATGCCGTAAACTGTGGTGTGGACACGCAGGGCATACTCCTCTCCAAACTCACCAAGTCGCATACGTTAAATACATACTGCTTTTCATATGTCAATTATTCTTCGACAGAGTAGGGTTTTTTGTTTTTGTTTTTTTTTAATTGCAAGTGCCTGCAGAGAGCTTCTATAGGTTTGAGAGTCTGGGAGATCCCCGTAGGTGTGACCCCGTGAGCCTCAGCACCTAGGGTGTGTGTCGTGGCTCTTCTGCCTTTATATGTATTAAATTTTTTAAAAAGTTATTTTCCCAGGCATTCCGCAACCGCTCAACTTTCCACCCAAGTTCAGGTTCCTGTTTTTTCCTTCAGAGAACTCGATTGTCGGTGTCAGCCCCCACATTGCTCTCATCCTAACTGGCAGCAACTTGTGGGCTGATGCGTGTGTCCAGGCCTAGAGGAGCCTCGGTACCCAGGAGAAAACCTCCCCTCCTGGGAGTCACGGCGCAGGGCTGGGTCCTCGCAGGGAGGAGAGGGGTGCACCTGCCCCTACAGGTCTGCGCCCAGGTCTGTGTTATCCACACGCACATCTGCGTCTGCAGGAACAGGCTCCACAGCAGGCAACGGCTTCCATCTTTGAGCCTCATTTAATCCCCACGAGGATCCTGTAAAGGGTTCCTATGTTCGCCTCTGTGTTATAGGTGAGGACGCTGGCTCTGGGAGGAGTAAAGCCGGGCAGCAGTCCCCAGGTAAACTCCCAGCACAGAACCCGGTCTCCCCAGTTATGTAACAAAAGTGGGCTCCCTCTGCCCGCTTGCCGGTGACACTCTCACTGCCTGTTAAACATGTCATGCTCACGGCTTCCCCAGACTCCCGGTCCCCCCGGGCAGCGCCTTCCTCTCTCCCCACCTTTCCTCATTTTCTCTGCAGCAGGTTTCACTCCTCCAAGTTGCTCCCCCTTCTCCAGCCTTCACGTTCAGTCCCGTGTCTCTGTGCAGTAAGGGACTCAGCTGCCTTAACACCAACGGACGTCTCAGCACCCCCGAAAACTCAGACTTCCCAGGACAAGAACTGCTTTGGAGTCCTCTCCGGACCCAGCCCGACCTGCCACACTGCAAACTACTGGAAAGAACCTTTCAAGACTGGCGAGATTGAGCACCTCAAGTCTATTTTACAGATGGAAAGGTGGTGGGTCAAAGAGGAGATACCATCATAATGGACAGACTATGAAACTCTCGCTTTGTCAAGATACAGTTCAAAGCACTGGACATGCATTGACTCATCTCACTACCCCTAAAACGCATTAGATACTGTCGTTATTCCTCTTACAAATGGGGAAACTGAGCCACAGCAAAGTTAAGCAACTTGCCCGAAGATCCTCAGCTAGGAAGGGATGAAGGTGGCCTTTGAACTTGAGCTCCCCATCCACAGTCTGCAGTCCCTCGGAGCACATTGTAGAAATTAATAATGTCATCCTAACAACCCGTATAAAACACTTTTGGGCTAGGCGCAGTAGCTCACGGCTGTCATCCCAGCACTTCGGGAGGCCGAGGCAGGTGGACTACCTGAGGTGAGTTTAAGACCAGCCTTACCAACAAGGTGAAACCCTGTCTCTACTAAAAATACAAAAATTAACCAAGTGTGGTGGCGGGCACCTGTAGTCCCAGCTACTCGGGAGGCTGAGGCAGGAGAATTCCTTGAACCCGCGAGGCAGAGGTTGCAGTGAGCCGAGATCGTGCCACTACACTCCAGCCTGGGCGATGGAGCAAGACTCCAGCTCAAAAACACACACACAAAAACAACAACAACAGCAACAACAACAAAAACACGTTTGCGTTCTGACTTTATTTCTTGTTCTTTTCTTATTTTTCACGGAACTCATCTTAATGATCTCATGTTTACCATTCACGTATATTTGGACGTGATTACACGGCCACGGGGCAACCTCTATAAGCACGAGTCCTTTCTTAAGAAGGAGGAAGGATGTAGTCAGTGTGTTCCTAAAATTACGATACTGCTTTGTAAGATAACATGTTTTGTTCATTTTATTTCGTAATCCGGATATGAAGGCAGTGGAGCAATCTCAATTCACTGCAGCCTTTGCCTCCTGGGCTCAAGCTATCCTCTCACCTTGTAGCTGGGACTATAGGCACACAACACCACACCCAGTTAATTATTGTAGTTTTTGCAGAGCTGGGGTTGCACCATGTTGCCCAGGCTGTCCTCAAACTTCCAAACTCAAGCAATCCTCCCACCTTGGCTTCCCAAAGTGCTGGGATTACAGGCATGAGCCACTGCACCTGGCCCAATTCTATTTCTTATATTTATTATTTTGCATGCCATTGTGAATGTATGAACTGTTTCTCTCTTTATTTAGATCTTTAATTTCCCTCAGCAATCTTTTGTAGTTTTCAGTGTACGCGTCTCGCATTTCTTTATTAAATTTGTTTCTATTCATTTTATTATTTTTGAGGTTTGCAAATAGCTTTCCTAATTTCACTATTGAATTATTTTCGTCAGTATATAGACATGATTGATTGTAGTGAATATGTCTTCATCGTGCTAGGAATTTTGTTGTTGTTGTTGCATTGTTGTCATTGTTGAGACAGAGTTTCACTCTTTTTGCCCAGGCTGGAGTGCAATGGCGCGATCTCGGTTCACTGCAACCTCTGTCTCCTGAGTTCAAGTGATTCTCCTGCCTCAACCTCCCGAGTAGCTGGGATTACAGGCATGCAACACCACACCTGGCTAATTTTTTGTATCTTTAGTAGAGATGGGGTTTCACCATGTTGGCCAGGCTGGTCTCAAACCCCTGACCTCAAACCCTGACCCCCCCTTCAGCCTCCCAAAGTGCTGGGATAACAGGCATGAGCCACCACTTCCTGCCCTTGCTAGAAATGTATTGTACTTCTCAGCTTCATAATTTCCATTTAGTTTTATGCTTTAATAATTTCCCAAGGTAGCATTATGGTCACTTCCTGTAACTAATATTTCTTACTCTGTTGGTTCATTAGGGTCTGGATTACTCTCCTTCAAATTTCTTGTGCTATCCTAACGGCTTGGATGTTGTGGTTCAATGCAATTTTACTTTATTTTTGTTGCATTTATTTTTAGCAGCTTTATTTAGCTATAATTGTTATACTAAAAAACGCTGTCACTTAACGTACACAATTAGATGAATTTGGACACATGCAATAACCCCTTAGAAGACATTCACGTGCATGCATAGTTGGTTTCTGGCTTCTCACAGGAACTCATTTCAGGCATTTCCATCTCCACGCTACACATGGGGAAATAGAGGCTCACAGAGGAGAAAGGACGTGGTCCAGGTCACACCTGTCCCTGGCCCTCCAGGCGGAGGCGCAGAGAGACCACCCACCTTGGAGCTGGGGGAGTTTAGCACATAGCTTGAGCTCCCTCTTGTGGCCACAGTGGAGAAACTCCCTGCTTAACTCATTTTTATTTTTTCCATCTGGCGTTCATTTTTCTCATTCAGTCAGTATTTCTTGGTCCTGTCCTGTGTGCCAACACTGTTTGAGGCTCTAGAGGTCCGTCAATATACAAAACAAACACCCTTTCCATGGAAGAGCTTATATTCTTGCAGAAGGAGACGGGCAGTAACCCACGGGCATTACAGTCACAGTTGGCTAGAAGATGAGAGTGATTTGGATAAAGGAGAAAGTGCAGCGGTGGTCCAAGGGGTCTGGGGGTGCAAAGCTCAGCAGGGGGAACAGTGTGGCTGTTGCAGACAGAGGGATGGGAAGAGGGAAGTGGCAGGAAGAGAATGCAGAGGGGTGACCGTTGGGGCCACAGGTCCTGTGTAGAGACCCCTGTTGGTCACCATGATTATCCTGAGTAAACTGGGAAGTAACAGATATGACTCCAAATAGAATGCGCCTTCATGGAGCATTCTTCTTCGCAAACTTCCACTAGCCTCTCACAGCAGGGGACGTGTCATCCCATTAGACTTCAAACGTCCTCAGCAATTCCCTGCCCCCTTCTTTCTAGGAGTCAGGATTCCTCAGCCTTGCTCAAGACCTGCATCTGGTGACCCCTAGAAACCTGTCCTGGAAGTCTCACAAGACTCTTCACACTCACAGTTTGTGATATGATGACCCCAGAGTTGTGCAGTGCACAACCTACACAGCTGGACATGATGGTCCTGGTGCTCTTCCTCTGTGCTCCCACTGCGCTCTGTGCTGACTATGTCATTCCACTGGGTGGTGCCATGTCAACTTCTCTCCTCTCCTCTCAATATCCTGTAAGCTCTTTAAGGACAAGATAGGATCAAAGTTCTACCCACGTCCCTGGTAGTCAGAAGAGGGGCTGAAACATCGGCCACCACTCATTAGCGCTCTACTTAACAAAACAAATTGCCCAGGTAGTTATGATTAGATTTCTATAAAAGGCTGAATAATTACAGAAAGGTTCTAGAAACCAGTGTATAATTATGTAGAGGCGCTGGCAGTATGTAGAGACACGGAAATCAGCTAAGGAATCGTGGTGCAGTCTCAGGAACCAGCTGGGTAATTGCACCAGGAGCTCCCAGAACCAGCTGGATAATTACAGTGGAGTCCCTGGAACTCAATGGGTGATTACCATGTACTCATGGAATCAGCGGTAATAATAGAAAGGTCCCAAATGCAGACACTGGGGAAAGTCTGGAAACACTTTTGATTGTCACAACCCCGAGGAGAGGGCGATGCTGCTGGCACTGAGGTGGGTGGAGGCTGAGGATGCACAGGACAGCTCCTCCCCCAGGGAATAAACTAGCCCTGAATGTCAACAGTGTTACCCAGAAAAAAACAGTGTTCCTTCGCCTGGTGAGCAGCAAACGACTCTCCTGAGAATGCAGGTGATATGGTTTGGCTCTGTGTCTCCACCGAAATCTCACCTGGTATTGTAATAATCCCCACCTGTCAGCAGGGGGCGGTGGCTCACCCCTGTAATCCCACCACTTTGGGAGGCTGAGGCGGGTGGATCACGAGGTCAGGAGATTGAGACCATCCTGGCTAACACGGTGAGAACCGTCTCGACTAAAAATACAAAAAAAGAAATTAGCCGGGCGTGGTGATGGGCACCTGTAGTCCCAGCTACTCAGGAGGCTGAAGCAGGAGAATGGTGTGAACCCGGGAGGCGGAGCTTGCAGTGAGCCGAGATCACACCACTGCACTCCAGCCTGGGCGACAGAGCGAGACTCCATTTCAAAAAAATTAATAATAATAGTAATAAAAGACTCTTTTTAGAGCAGGTTCAGGTTCATAGTAAAATGAGGAGAAGGTAGAGATTTGCCATGTACTCCCTACCCCGACACCTTCATAGCCTCCCCCCTCCCAGCATTCCCTACCAGAGGGGTACATTTGCTACAATTGATGAGCCAAATTGACAGATCGTAATCACCCGAAGTCATATTAGGGCTCGCTCAGTCTTCCTGTTATACGTCCTATGAGTTCAGGCAAATGTCTCATGACAGGCATCCACCATCGCAGTGTTGGACAGAGGAGAGCCATTGCCCTGAAATTCCTCTGCACACCACCTATTCATCCTTCCTTCACCCAACTCCTGGCAGCCCTGATGTTTTCCTGCCTCCATACTTTGCCTTTTCCAGAATGTCATAGTGTTGGAGTCAGACAATACGTAGCCTTTTCAGATGGGCTTCTACTACCTAGTAATATGCATTCAAGTTTCCTCCGTGTCTTTTCATAGCTTGATGGCTTATTTCTATTTATTTATTTATTTAATTATTTGATACATATTTATTGATGTATTATTTATTTATGAGATAGAGTCTCACTCTGCTGCCCAGGCTGGAGAGCAGTGGCTGTGATCTTGGCTCACTGCAACCTCCGTCTCCCAGGTTCAAGCGATTCTCCTGCCTCAGCCTCCCCAGTAGCTGGGATTACAGGCTCGTGCCACCACACCCAGCTTATTTTTGTATTTTTAGTAGAGACAAGGTTTCACCATGTTGGTCAGGCTGGTCTCGAACTACTGACCTCAGGTGATCCGCCCACCTCGGCCTCCTAAAGTGCTGGGATTACAGGCATAAGCCACCGCACCTGGCATCATTTCTTTTTCTTTTTCTTTTCTTTACTTTTTTTTTTTTTTTTTTTTTTTTTTTTTTTTTTTTTTTTTTTGAGGCAAAGTTTCACTCTTGTTGCCCAGGCTGGAGTGCAATGTTGTGATCTCAGCTTACCGTAACATTCGTCTCCCGGGTTCAAGCGATTCTCCAGCCTCAGCCTCCTGAGTAGCTGGGATTACAGGCATGTGCCACCATGCCCGGCTAATTCTGTAGTTTTAGTAGAGATGGGGTTTCTCCATGTTGGTCAGGTTGGTCTCGAACTCCCGACCTCAGGTGATCCGCCCACCTTGGCCTCCCAAAGTGCTGGGATTACAGGCATGAACCACCGCACCGACCTCATTTCCTTTTAGTGCTGAATTATATTCCATTGTCTGGATGGACCATAGTTTATCCATTCACCTACTGAAGGACATCTGATGGCCTCAAGGAAGTCTGGTCTAGAGGAGTTAGGATGTTGCTCCCTGTCTTCTGACATTGTCTTCTTGTAATCATTCACTCCTAATATCTTTCTCCACTTTGTTCCCCAGTCTGTGGGTCCGGTGTTTGGCACTGGAGACGGAGGCGAATCCACCTGACCCAGGCTCCCTGGCAGCGCAGCTTCTGGAGGGGAGAGGCAGATATAAGAGCAAAGCACTTCAGCCCAGCAGCAGCCACGCTGGGGCTCACACACTGCAAACACGGTGTTCCTCGGCGCCTTCATAGGCAGGCAGGAGCTAGGGAACGGGGATTACAACACAAAGGCTTTGCCCTCACTGAGTTAGGGTGCAGGCAACTTGAACATGGTCTCTGCCAAGACGTGACAATGTGACACGGGCTGGGTGTACTCAAGAGACCCTGAGCAGCTCCTTGTGACTAGAGTCTCTGTTTGTTTGTTTGCTTGTTTGTTTTAAGATGGAGTTTCGCTCTTATCGCCCAGTCTGGAGTGCAGTGGCACGATCTCGACTCCCTGCAACCTCTGCCTCCCGGGTTCAAGCTATTCTACTGCTTCAGCCTCCTGAGTAGCTGGGATTACAGGCATGAGCCACCGTGCCTGGCTAATTTTTGTATTTTTAGTAGAGATGGGTTTTCGCCATGTTGGCCAGGCTGGTCTCGAAATCCTGATCTTGTGATCTGCCAGCTTGGTCTCCCAAAGTGCTGGGATTACAGGCGTGCACCACCACACCTGGCTAATTTTTGTATTTTTAGTAGAGATGGGGTTTCACCGTGTTGGCCAGGCTAGTCTTGAACTCCTGACCTTGTGATCTGCCAGCCTTGGCCTCCCAAAGTGCTGGGATTACAGGCGTGCACCACCACACCTGGCTAATTTTTGTGTTTTTAGTAGAGACGGGGTTTCGCCATGTTGGCCAGACGAGTCTCAAACTCCTGACCTTGTGATCCGCTCGCCTCAGCCTCCCAAAGTGCTGGGATTACAGGCGTGAGCCGCCACACCTGGCTAATTTTTGTATTTTTAGTAGAGACGGGGTTTCGCCATGTTGGCCAGACGAGTCTCAAACTCCTGACCTTGTGATCCGCTCGCCTCAGCCTCCCAAAGTGCTGGGATTACAGGCGTGAGCCGCCATACCTGGCTAATTTTTGTGTTTTTAGTAGAGACGGGGTTTCGCCATGTTGGCCAGACGAGTCTCAAACTCCTGACCTTGTGATCCGCTCGCCTCAGCCTCCCAAAGTGCTGGGATTACAGGCGTGAGCCACCACACCTGGCTAATTTTTGTATTTTTAGTAGAGACGGGGTTTCGCCATGTTGGCCAGACGAGTCTCAAACTCCTGACCTTGTGATCCGCTCGCCTCAGCCTCCCAAAGTGCTGGGATTACAGGCGTGAGCCGCTAGAGTCTCTCTGAAAAGGAATGGGAGGATGTGACGTGATGCAGGACACAGCACCAGGTCCTTGTCATAAATTTGCTTTTGTTGCTACGATTTTTCAGCCTGGGATAAGTTGTTTCAAATCCAGCTGTACTCCCACCACTCAGTTAAAGCTTACCCTCTGACCGGGCGCGGTGGCTCACATCTGTAATCCCACCCAGCAGGTTGGGAGGCTGAGGTGGGCGGATCACCTGAGGTCAGAAGTTCGAGACCAGCCTGGCCAACATGGGGAAACCCTGTCTCTACTAAAAATACAAAAATTAGCCAGGTGTGGTGGCACATGCCTGTAATTCCCAGCGACTTGGGAGGCTGAGGCAGGAGAATCGCTTGAACCCGGGAGGCGGAGTTTGTGGTGAGCCAAGATCATGCCATTGCACTCCAGCCTGGACAACAGAGTGAGACTCTGTCTCAAAAAAAAAGAAGTTGAACTCACAGAAGCAGAAAGCAGAATGGTGGCGACCAGGGGCTTGGGAAGGGGAGTAGGGATTGGGAAGATCGTGGTCAAAGGGTACAAAATTTTAGATAGAAAAAAATAAATTCAAGAGATCTGTTGTACAACGTGGCAACTAATCAGTGAAAATGTGTTATGTACTTAAACATTGCTAACAGAGTAGATCGTGAGGACTCTCACCACACATGCAAAAATGACAACTATGTGGCCACGAACGGTGGCTCACACCTATAATCCCAGCACTTTGGGAGGCTAAGGCAAGTGGATCGCTTGAGGTCAGAAGTTTGAGACCAGCCTGGGCAACATGGCCAAACCCCATCTCTATGAAAAATACAAAAATTAGCCGGGTGTGGTGGCACACACCTGTAATCCCAGCTACTCAGGAGGCTGAGGCACAAGAATCGCCCGACCTGGGAGGTGGAGGTTGCCGTGAGCCAAGATAGCGCCACTGCACTCTAGCCTGAGTGACAGAATGAGACCATGTCTCAGAAAAAGTGAGGTGATGGATATGGTAAACATCTTGATTATGGTAATTATTTCACAATGTATACTTATGTCAAAACGTGTTGTACACCTTAAATATATCCACTCTTATTTGTCAATCATATCTCAATTAAGCTGGGAAAAAATTGGTAAGGCTACTTTTGGAAACACTTTGACACTATTTCAAAAAATTGAAACTGACAATCCCTATAGCACGATCATTCCATTCCTATATGTATCCTCTAAAAAAATTCTTGCACATATGCACCAAGAAACACGTAAAAAATGTCTGTTACATAATAGGGAAAGTAAAATAAATAGAAATAGAAAAGTAACTAAAATAAAAGAAACTCATGTGTCCATCAACAGGTACAAAAATACAAAAACTGTGATATAGACCTATATTGGAAAGCTTCAAACGATGGCATTGAAAATGATCTCACGAATCATTTCAGAAAAAACGTCATGATTTTTGTTGTCATTTTTACCAAGTTTATTCCAATATGTGGTTTAGAGATACTATTTTAAACAAATAAGGGGCCAGGTACAGTGGCTCACGCCTATAATCCCAGCACTTTGGGAGGCCGAGGCGGGCAGATCTCCTGAGTTCAGGAGTTTGAGACCAGCCTGGCCAACATGGTGAAGCCCTGTCTCCCTGTCTCTACTAAAAATACAAAAATTAGCTGGGTGTAGTGGTGGGCACCTGTAATCCCAGCTCTTCGGAAGGCTGAGGCAGGAGAATTGCTTGAACCAGGGAGGCAGAGGTCGCAGTGAGCCCAGATCACGCCATTGCACTCCAGCCTGGGCTACAGTGTGAGACTCTGTCTTAGAACTTAAAGTAAAATAAAATAAAATAAAATAATAAAATAAAATGAATAAGAGAACGACAAGCACAATTACTTCTGCAGAGGAGGAAAGTGGAGGATGAGAATGGAAGGAGATTCCGGGTAGATGAGGTGGTCGAGATAAGATTGTAGCTCTTAATTGGATGGTGGGCTAAGTGAGGCCATGTCATTAATGTTTCATTATTTAAGCTGTTTTATAGATTCTCTTTTATTGATGAAAAATACATAATATGTGTTTGGTAAAGTGATCAAACTTCCTTGATGAAGATATCAAAAGAGAGACCCACGACTTTATTTTCTCTTTATTTCTATATATATCAGTTAGCTACTGCTGTGTAACAAATCACCTCAAAGCGAGCAGCTTCAAACAACACACGTTTATTATCTCGCGATTTCCATGAGTCAGGGATCTGAGCACAACCCGGTCCAGTCTTCTTCGGCTTCAAGGTCTCTCCCAGGGCTGCAATCAAGGGGCCAGCAGCTTTGTGGCCATCTCAAGGTTCTGTTGACTTCATGGCCTTGTTGGCAGTTCAGTTCCTTGCTGACTGTCGGCCAGAGGCTACCCCTCAGTTCCTTGCCGTGCAGGCTTTCTGCAACAGGGTAGCTTGTTTCATCAAAGTATGCAAACTAAGAAGGCGAAAAGAGTCTGCTAGCAGAATGCAAGTCACACAATTATCTTTAAAAGGACGGGATTACATGACGCTATAAATACCAGGAGGTGAGGATTATTGGGGACCATCTGGGAGGCTCCTACCGCACCAGGCAAACCTTATGAATATGTATGGATTATATACGTTGCTTTCAGGCTTCCACCAAAAATAGGATTGCCTTACAGCTCTACCAGCCTAGGACCCACCCCAGCAGGTGTGGCTTGCTTGTTTTAAGGGAGCAGAGACGGAGGGTTCCTTATATCCCACAGCCAAGCCCTACAGGCGCAGCAGGGCAGCTGCTGAAGGTGGAGAGGGAGTCTAACCGGTTTTCTTACCGTGCTTAGGGCAGAAAGCATGATCTCTATTTTGTCATGTAAGACTCACCGCTGAGCAGTCCCTCTCTTTCCTCTGTATTACAGACACTTCACACAATCCTCTAAACCTCACATAACCTCTAAGCAGAGATAGGCGTCATACAGGAATTTAGCCAGAATGCCACACTATTTTTCCTTGTTGCAGAGAGTAGCATCTCTCTTATGGGAAGAGTCATAGAAAGCCCTGCAGAGTTTGCTGTAAGAAAATAGGCCGGGCTAGGCGCAGTGGCTCACGCCTGTAATCCCAGCACTTTGAGAGGCCGAGGTGGGTGGATCACGAGGTCAGGAGATCGAGACCATCCTGGCTAACACGGTGAAACCCTGTCTCTACTAAAAATACAAAAAATTAGCTGAGATTGGGCCACTGCACTCCAGCCTGGGTGACAGAGGGAGAACCCGTCTCAAAAAAAAAAAAAAAAAAAAAAGAGGTGGTGGCTCAGGCTGTAATCCCAGCACTTTAGGAGGCTGAGGCAGGTGGATTATGAGGTCAGGAGTTTGAGACCGGCCTGGCCAACATGGTGAAACCCCCGTCTCTCCTGAAAATACAAAAAAAAAAAAAAAAAAGAAAAAAGAAAAAAGAAAAATTAGCCAGGTGTAGGGGCAGGCACCTGAAATCCCAGCTACTTGGGAGGCTGAGGCGGGAGAATAGCTTAAACCTGAGAGGTGGAAGTTGCAGTAAGCCGAGACCGCACCACTGCACTCCAGCCTGAACAAGAGTGAGACCCCATTTCAAAAAAAAGAAAAGAAGAAAAGAAAGAAAAAGAAAATTGTCACAATGGACTCATGTCATGCCTTTTCTCTAGAAGGAAGAATCGCAGTAAGTGTGATGGGATAGGTCTCCGGATCCATCAAAGGGCTTTCCTTAGCGTCTCTTAGGACAATGTTCTTAAAGCTTTAATGTCAATACAAGTCACCTGGGGATCTTGTTAAACTACAGATTCTAAACCAGCAGGACTGGGCTGGGATCTGCCTTCCTGACGTCCTAACAAGCTCCCAGGTGAAACCAGTGCTGCTGGTCTGTGGTCCACACCTGGGTTAGCAATGACCAGGTGAGGGGCATCAGCAGTAGAGTAACCTGGGGAATTGTGTGTCGAGAAAGACGACACTAGGGCTGGGCTGGGGGCTCAGGCCTGTAACCCCAGCACTTTGGGTAGGCCAAGGCAGGAAGATCGCTAGAGCTTAGGAGTTCAAGACCAGCCTGCGCCACATAGTGAGACCTCATCTCTACAATTTTTTTTTTTTTTTTTAGCTGGGTGTGGTGGTGCATGCATGCTAAATGTTTTGTTTTGTTTTTTGAGGCGGAGTCTTACTCTGTTGCCCAGGCTGGAGTGCAGTGGCACGATCTTGGCTCACTGCAACCTCTGCCTCCTGGGTTCAAGCGATTCTCCTGCCTCAGCCTCCTGAGTGGCTGGGACTGCAGGCGTCTGCCATCACGCCTTGCTTTTTTTTTTTTTGTATTTTTAGTACAGATGCGGTTTCACTATGTTGCCCAGCCTGGTCTGGAACTCCTGACCTCAGGTGATCCACCTGCCTCTGCCTCGGCCTCCCAAAGTACTGGGATTACAGGCGAGAGTCACCATTCTCAGCCTTTTTTTTTTTTTCTCTTTCAGCTACTACTTTTTCTCTTCAGCTACTCAGAAGGCTGAGGTGGGAGGATGGCTTGAACCTGGGAGGTCAAAGCTGCAGTGAGCTTGATTGTACCCCTGCACTCCAGCCTGGACAGCAGAGCAAGATCCTGACCCCGACTCTCTCCACAAAAAGTAAGAGAAAGACCACACTAGTGCCGTCGTTCTGAACTAGGGACTATCTTGCTCCCCAGGGGACATTGGGCTATGTCTGGAGACACTGGTTGTCATAACTTTTGAACGGGGGCTATTCGTGGTATCTAATGAGTAGAGGCCGGGGATGCTTCTAAACAACCTGTAGTGCCCAGGGCAGCCCCCACACCACAGAAGAATCTGTTCCCGCCAAGCAGAAAAGACATAGGAGTCAGCCAGCCATGGTGGCTCACACCTGTAGTCCCAGCACTTTGGGAGACCGAGGCGGGCAGATCACAAGGTAAGTTCGAGACCAGCCTGGCCAATATGGTGAAACCCCGTCTCTACTAAAAATGCAAAAATGAGCCGGGGTGGTGGCAGGTGCCTGTAGTCTTAGCTACTTGGGAGACTGAGGCATGAGAATCGCTTGAACCCGGGATGTGGAGCTTGCAGTGAGCAGAGATGACGCCACGGCACTCCAGCCTGGGTGACAGAGAGAGACTCTGTCTTAAAAATAAAATAAAATAAAATAAAAAGACACAGGAGCGATAATGAGCCTCACTAGCGAGACAGAGAAGGAACCTGTTCTTAGAGCTCCTGGTTGTCAGCCTCCCAATTTCAAGCTTCCAAGTTTTGAATCCCAGCTCAGTACCCTACTACCTATGCCAACTCGGTCAAGTAATTTGCCTCTCTGTGCCTCAGTTTCCTCTTCTGTAAAAGGGTTTAATATCAGAATCTGATAGCACTGTTGTTAAGAGCAAATGGATCAAGACATGCAGATGTCTTCTACAGAGAGAGACCCTAAGCAAGGTCAGTTAGGAAAAGCAGTAGTGATTGTAGGACTATTAACCTGTATCAGTTCAGGGTCTTGGGTGGCAAGAAACAGAAAATGACTGGCTGCTTTGGGCAGAAAATGAACTGATGGCAAAGATATTGGGTAGCAAGTTATTGTATATAACAAAATAGCCAGAAGACAGGTTTGTGAATGTTCTGACCACAAAGAAATGATAAATAGTGCAGAGCACAGTGGTTCATGCCTGTAATCCCAGCACTTTAGGAGGCAGAGGCAGGTGGATTGCTTGAGCTCATGAGTTTGAGATCAGCCTGGGCAACACGATGAAACCGCGTCTCTACTAAAACCACAAAAATTAGCTGGGCTTGGTGGCTCATGCATGGAATCCCAGCACTTTGGGAAGCCGAGGCGGGCAGATTGTGAGGTCAGGAGTTTGAGACCAGCCTGGCCAACATAGTGAAACCCCTGTCTCTACTAAAAATACAAAAAATTAGCCAGGCGTGGTGGTGGGCACCTGTCATCCCAGCTACTCGGGAGGCTGAGGCACGAAAATCACTTGACCCCGGGAGGAGGAGGTTGCAGTGAGCCGAGATCAGGCCAATGCACTCCAGCCCAGGTGAAAATGCGAGACTCCATCTCAAAAAAAAAAAAAAAAATTAGTTGGATGTGGTGGCACATGGCACGTGCCCGTAGTCTCAGCTACTCGGGATGTTGAGGTGGGAGGATCACTTGAGCCTGGGAGGTGGAGGATGCAGTGAGTGGAGATCGCACCACTGCACTCCAGCCTGGGCGACAGAGCCACACTCTGTCTCAAAAAAAAAAAAAAAAAAAAAAAAGAAAAAAAAGATAAATGCATGAGGTGAAGGATATGCTAATTACCATAATTTTATTTTTATTAATAATTTAAACGTTTAATTTTTATTTAGAATGGCATTAAATAATAATTAAACTGTGAGAAGTAATGAAAGAAGATTGAAGAAAGGAAGAAGTTTTATATTTTAATAATTTAAAGGGCATTTTTTTTCCTCCTTTTGTGTGTGTTTTTATTTTGCCATGGTCCCAGCAAATTATGTGGTTAGTCTTGCTTTCAGACCAGTATTCCAAGGAACACTACCTTGGAAAATCCTG
Source organism: Chlorocebus sabaeus (assembly GCF_047675955.1). Classification (NCBI taxonomy): domain Eukaryota; kingdom Metazoa; phylum Chordata; class Mammalia; order Primates; family Cercopithecidae; genus Chlorocebus; species Chlorocebus sabaeus. The sequence continues at coordinate 3,905,297 of NC_132909.1, read as the reverse complement.
GAAAGAAGGAATGCAAAACAGTGAGGTGAACCCTTTTAAATTAGCTAATTTCCAGTTGGGTGTGGTGGCGGCGCCTGTAGTCCCAGATACTCGGGAGTGTGAGGCAGGAGAATGGCATGAACCTGGGAAACGGAGCTTGCAGTGAGCCGAGATTGGGCCACTGCACGCCAGCCTGGGTGACAGAGTGAGAATCCGTCTTAAAAAAAAAAAAAAATTAGTTAATTTCCTTCCCAGTCACAGGACAATCAAAGGGCATTGTCAGGAAACCTGGCAAAGTGAGCAGACCTGAGTTCTGCCCCTTGGCTGTGTGGCCTTCTGAAAGTTTCCTAACCTCTCTGAGCCTCAGTCTTCCCATCTGTAAAGCAGGGCAGTAACTCGCATGGGTGTTGTGAGGGATGGACATCACTTACACAAAGTGTCTATCACATAGGGAGCTGTCAGTATATGAAAGCTATTATGACGTCTATAATTAAGTGTTCTGTTTTGATTGGGCACGACGGCTAACACCTGTAATCCCAGTACTGTGGGTGGCTGAGGCAGGCGGATCACTTGAGGTCATCAGTTCAAGACCAGCCTGGCCAACATGGTGAAACCCTGTCAGTACTAAAAATACAAAAATTAGCTGGGGTATGGTGGTGTGGGCCTGTAGTCTTACTTGGGCCCTTGGGAGTTACTTGGGAGGCTGACGCATGAGAATTGCTTGAACCAAGGAGGTGGAGGTTGCAGTGAGCTGAGATCGTACCACTGCACTACAGTTTTATCAATAGAAGGAGACTCTGTCTCAAAAAAATAAAGAGTTCTGTTATTTCTAGGACCCTGTATTAGTCAGGGTTCTCCACGGGACAGAACCGATAGGATACATGTATATGCAAAAGGGAGTTTATAGGGAAAATTGGCTCACACGACTACAATGCCACATCCCAGCCCTTTGGGAGGCCAAGGCGGGTGGATCACGAGGTCAGGAGATCGAGACCATTCTCGCTAACACGGTGAAACCCCGTCTCTACTAAAAATACAAAAATTAGCCGGGCGCGGTGGCGACGCCTGTAGTCCCAGCTACTCGGGAGGCTGAGGCAGGAGAATGGCGGGAACCCGGGAGGCGGAGCTTGCAGTGAGCTGAGATCCGGCCACTGCACTCCAGTCTGGGAGACAGAGTGAGACTCGGTCTCAAAAAAAAAAAAAAAAAAAAAAAAAAAGTCCCACGTGGAGCTGTGTGATGGGGGAACCCAATCTCTACCTCAAAGGATTGGACAGAGAGCACCTTTCCTTCCACAGAGGAAGGCAGAGCCAGACTTCCCACTGAGACTCAGACTGACAGGGACCTCTTTCCAAGTGGCAAAAAGGTTCATACACAGAAAGCGGAAAATGACAAATTATGACTTGCCACCGTGCATAGCAGCCAAGGTGGTTCCCAAAATAAAACCTCTTCCCACACACTTTGTGACAGGTGCCCCAAGTCTTTTTTTTTTTTTTTTTTTTTTTGTAATTTAAGGAGATCGACAAACCTGTGGGTGAGGAGGTTGGTAAAGGCTGAGTTTTCTCCAACATCTTATTATAAAAATGTTTCAAGCATAGAGAGAGTTGAAAGAATCTTAGAATGAATACCCCATCCACACCAACCAGACACCCAGATTCAACCATTCACAATTTTTTGTTTGTTTGTTTGTTTTTGTTTTTTTGAGACAGAGTCCTGCTCTGTTACCCAGGCTGGAGTGCAGTGGCATGATCTTGACTTACTGCAACCTCCGCCTCCCGGATTCAAGCGGTTCTCCTGCCTCAGCCTCCCACATAACTGGGATTACAGGTGTCTGCCACCACGCCCGGCTCAATTTTTTTTTGTATTTTTGGTAGAGACAGGGTTTCATCATGTTGACCAGGCCACTTTCGAACTCCTGACCTCAAGTGATCTGCCCGCCTCGGCCTCCCAAAGCACTGGGATTACATGCGAGCCAACATGCCCAGCTAATTTTTCTATTTTTAGTAGAGACAGGGTTTCATCATGTTGACCAGGCTGGTCTTGAATTCCTGAGCTATTGATCTGCCTGCCTCAGCCTCCCAAAGTGCTGGGATTACAGGTGTGAGCCACCACACCCTGCCGTTGCACACATCTTAAGTACACCATTAACTGTGTGTGTGTGGTGGGGGGGTTATTTATTTATTTATTTATTTGTTGAGATGGAGTCTTGCTCTGTCACCCAGGCTGGAGTGCAGTGGCACGATCTCGGCTCACTGCAACCTCTACCTCCCCGGTTCAAGTGATTCTCCTGCCTCAGCCTCCCGAGTAGCTGGGACTACAGGCGCCCACCACCACGCCCGGCTACTTTTTTGTATTTTTAGTAGAGATGGGGTTTCACCCTGTTAGCCAGGATGGTCTCGATCTCCTGACCTCGTGATCCGCCCGCCTCAGCCTCCCAAAGTACTGGGATTACAGGCGTGAGTCACCGCTCCTGGCCTAAGTGTGTTTCAAAATTATATACTGAAGCCCCTATGGAGACATAGAACACGGCCATCGTCACAGCAAGCTCCCGAATGCACCTGCCCAGTCACATCCTGCCTTTACTTTCCTGGAAGCCACCACTCCTCTGATATTATTATTATTTTTTCACTATAGTCTAATTTCCACTGTTCTGGGACTTCACACAAGCAGAGTCATAAACTCTCAGAAAGCTGAACTCTCCTCTCTGGCGTCTTCCACTCAGCCCAGTGTTTCTGAGATTCCTCCGTGCAGCTGTGTGTGTCCACAGTCCGTTCGCTTTTACTGCGGCGCAGGATTGCCTTGTACGGGGTTCCGTCGTTTCTTTATCCTTTCTTCTGCTGATGAACACCTGGCTGTTTCCAGTCTTGGGGGCTCTTGTGAACACAGCTACCATTAACATTTTTTTTTTTTGAGACAGAGTCCCGCTTTCTTGCCCAAGCTGGAGTGCAGTGGCGTCATCTTGGCTCACTGCAACCTCTGCCTCCTGGTGCAGGCGATTCTCCTGCCTCAGCCTCCTGAGTAGCTGGGATTACAGGCATTTGCCACTGCACCTGGCTAATTTTTTTTTTTTAGTAGAGATGGGTGTTTCACCATGTTGGCCAGGCTGGTCTCCAACTCCTGACCTCAGATGATCCACCCATCTCAGCCTCCCAAAGTGCTCGATTATAGGCTTGAGCCACCGGCCAAGTCAACAACTCTTTCAATCACACCTTTCACATGCAAACCAACCAGTCCAGAGCCCAGCCCCCAGCCGCCTTCCTTTCTGAGCTCTCACACTCCAGGCTGCTGTGCACCTGCCTTCATCACCCAGGGCCAGGAACCATACGGCTAGAATAGGCCCGATGCCGCAGACCCTGCTGAAATTATTCAAATTAGCTAATCCTAAACCTGTTTACCCTGCCCCACCCATTCATTCCTGCAAAAACCAAATCCAACTCTCGCCCACTCTCCATCCGCACTCCCTCTGCCTCTGATCACCTGTGCTCCCCTGTGTGACCTGCATGCTTCCTGGGTCCTGGTGCTCTCTGGGTGGCCTGCCTGGCCTGGCATGTCCCTTCCTCTTGAGAACTGTCACAAACTGTCTTTTCAGTGGCCGGTCTCATCTGCTGGGCCCCCCATACCTATGTATAAAAACATCTTTAAGCCAGGCGCAGTGGCTCACGCCTGTAATCCCAGCACTTTGGGAGGCTGAGGCAGGCGGATCATGAGGTTAGTGTCACGCGCATCCGTGTGAAGAGACCACCAAACAGGCTTCGTGTGAGCAGCAAGGCTGTTTACTTCACCTGGGTGCAGGCGGGCTGAGTCCAAAAAGAGAGTCAGCAAAGGGTGGTGGGATTATCGTTAGTTCTTATAGGTTTGGGGATGGGCGGTGGAGGTAGGAGCAATGTTTTGGGGGCAGGGGGTGGATCTCACAAAGTACATTCTTAAGGGTGGGGAAGATTACAAAGTACATTGATCAGTGGGTCAGAAACAAATCACAATGGTGGAATGTTAATAGTTAAGGCTATTTTCACTTCTTTTGTGGATCTCAGTTGCTTCAGGCCATCTGGATGTATAATGCAGATGTATAGGGGATATGATGGCTCAGCTTGGGCTCGGAGGGCTGACAGTTAGGAGTTCAAGAGCCCCCTGGCCAAGATGATGAAACTCCAGCTCTATCAAAAATATAAAAAAATTAGCCAGGTGTGGTGGCAGGTGCCTGTAGTCCCAGCTACTTTAGAAAGGCATGAGACATCAATCAAATATATTTAAGAAATACAGTGGGGCCAGATGCAGTGCCTCACGCCTGTAATCCCAACACTTTGGGAGGCCAAGGCGGACGGATCACGAGGTCAGGAGATCGAGACCATCCTGGCTAACACGGTGAAACCCCATCTCTACTAAAAATACAAAAAACTAATGGGGCCTGGTGGCAGGCGCCTGTAGTCCCAGCTACTCAGGAGACTGAGGCAGGAGAATGGTGTGAACCCGGGAGGCGGAGCTTGCAGTGAGCTGAGATCGCACCACTGCACTCCAGCCTGGGCAACAGAGCGAGACTGCGTCTCGAAAAAAAAATACACTGGGTTTGGGAGGCCGAGGTGGGCAGATCATGAGGTAAGGAGTTTGAGACCAGCCTGACCAACATGGTGAAACCCCGTCTCTACTAAAAATACAAAAATTAGCCGGGCCTGGTAGCGCATGCCTGTAATCCCAGCTACTCAGGAGGCCGAGGCAGGAGAATCACTTGAACCCGGGAGGCGGAGGTTGCAATGAGTGACGATCGCGCCATTGCACTGCAGCCTGGGTGAGACTCTGTCTCAAGAAAAAAAAAATACATTGGTGTAGTTCAGAAAGGTAGGACAACACAAAGGGTCGGGGGGTGCAATAGGTAAATTTAAACATTTTCTGGTTGACAGTTGGTTGAGTTTTATCTGAAGACCTGGGATCAATAGAAAGGAAATGTTGAGGTTAAGATAAAGGATGTGGAGACCAAGTTTTATTGTGCAGAGGAAGCTGACTTCAGAGAGAGAGCCGGTTGTAAAATGCTTTTCTTTTCTTTTTTTTTTGAGACGGAGTTTCGCTTTTGTTGCCCAGACTGGAGTGCAATGGTGCAATCTCTGGCTCACCGCAACCTCCGCCTCCTGGGTTCAAGCGATTCTCCTGCCTCAGCCTCCCGAGCAGCTGGGATTACAGGCATGTGACACCACACCTGGCTAATTTTGTATTTTTAATAGAGACAGAGTTTCTCCGTGTTGGTCAGGCTGGTGTCGAACTCCCAACCTCAGGTGATCCACCTGCCTTGGCCTCCCAAAGTGCTGGGATTACAGGCGTGAGCCACTGCGCCCAGCCGTAAAATGCTTCTCCCAGGACCTAAAAGAGTGCCTGGACCGGCCGCAGTGGCTCACACCAGTAATCCCAACAACTTTGGGGGGTCGAGGCAGGCGGATCACCTGAGGTTGGGAGTTCAAAACCAGCCTGGTCAACATGGAGAAACCCCGTCTCTACTGAAAAATACAAAATTAGCTGGGTGTGGTGGTGCACACCCGTAATCCCAGCTAGTTGGGAGGCTGAGGCAGGAGAACTGCTTGAACCCAGGAGGCAGAGGTTGCGGTGAGCCGAGATTGCGCCATTGCATTCCAGCCTGGGCCAAAAGAGTGAAACTCCGTCTCAGAAAAAAAAAAAAAAAAAAAGAGGGCCTGGCTCTTAGTTGATTATCTCCTGGGCCTGGAAAGGAAGGAAGGAAAACAAAGGGGAAAAGAGGTTATCTAAAGAATGTGGATTTTTCCCACAAGAGACTTTGCAGGGCTATTTCAAAATATAACAGAAACTTGTTTTGGGGTAAAATATTTTTATTTTCTTCCTTGTGTGGCAATGCTATGCCAGAGTCAGATTGGAAAGTCAGTTACAGTATATATTAGAATACAGCCCATCTGATGAGAATTTATGGTTTGTAAGGCATGACTCCTCAAACCCCTTAGGTAGGAATCTGGGCAAGATAGAAAAATCAGAGCTTAGTCCTCAGGGGTCACACAGCAGGACAACAGGAGAGAGTGTCTCACGCATGTTAAAAAAAAAAAAAAAAGTGCAATGTGAGCTGGGCATGGTGCCTCACGCCTGTAATCCCAGCACTTTGGGAGGCCGAGGAGGATGGATCACCTCAGGTCAGGAGTTCAAGACCAGCCTGGCCAATATGACGAAACCCCATCTCTACTAAAAATATAAGAATTACTTGGGTGTGATGGCATGCACCTGTAGTCCCAGCTACTCGGGAGGCCGAGGCAGGAGAATTGCTTGAACCCGGGAGGCAGAGGTTGCAGTGAACTGAGATTGTGCCACTGCACTCCAGCCAGGGTGACAAGAGTGAAAACTCTGTCAAAAAAAAAAAAAAAAAAAAAAAAGAATATTACAGTGAAAACCTAGATACGTATCACCTGGATTCTAGCCTACTGTTAATCTTTTCTCCTTCCCTCCTTCCTTCCTTCCTTCCTTCCTTCCTTCCTTCCTTCCTTCCTTCCTTCCTTCCCTCCCTCCCTCCCTCTGTCTCTCTCTGTCTTTCTTTCTCTCTCTCGCTCTTTCTTTCTCTTTCTTGCTCTCTCTCTCGCTCTCTCTTTCTCTTTATTTCTCTCTCTCTTTGTTTCTCTCTCTCTTTTGTTCTCTTTCTTTCTTTCTCTCTCTCTTTCTTTCTTTCGAGACAGGATCTGGCTATATTGTCCAGGCTACAGTGCAGTGGTTATTCACAGGTGCGACCGTAACCACACAGCAGCCTTGAACTTCTGGGCTCCAGTGACCCTCCTGCAGCAGCCTCCTGAGTCTCTGGGACCACAGGCTCATGCCACTGTACCTTGCTTAATATTTGTCTTCAGTTGCCTTATTACCTATCCCTCCCTCCATCCATCTTATTTTCTCTTGTGATTAACCTCAAAGGAGACTGCAGCCACCACTACACTTTCTCCCAATACCAAGCGTGAGTCTCATTAACATTTTTCAGTAAAATTTGTATGCAGTGGAATGCACGAATCTTTCATCTTTTTTTTTTTTTTTTTTTTTTTTTTTTTTTTTGAGGTGGACTCTCGCTCTGTCGCCCAGGCTGGAGTGCAGTGGCACAATCTCGGCTCACTGCAAGCTCCGCCTCCCGGGTTCCCGCCATTCTCCTGCCTCAGCCTCCCGAGTAGCTGGGACTACAGGCGCCGCCACCACGCCCGGCTAATTGTTTTGTATATTTAGTAGAGACAGGGTTTCACCGTGTTAGCCAGGATGGTCTCGATCTCCTGACCTCGTAATCCGCCCGTCTCGGCCTCCCAAAGTGCTGGGATTACAAGCTTGAGCCACCGCGCCTGGCCTGAAATGCACAAATCTTAAGTGAGCGACACATGCAGACACTGGTCCAAAACGAACCCTCATCAAGATACGGAACGATTTCCTTCGTTCCAGAAAGTTCCCCCAGCCCCCTTCCCAGTCACCCTGACCCTACTCACCCAGAGGCAAGCACTGTTCTGATTATTTTTGCTACCACATGCTAATTCTGTCTGTTTGGAAAGTCATCTAACTGAACTCATACAGTACGTCCTCCTTTGTGTCTGACACTCAGCCCGATAATTTTGAGACCTACCCGTATTGTGCATGCCTTATTAGCTTGTGCCTTTCCATTGCTAAGTGGTATTCCATTCTGTGGCTATATGACATATCTTGGTCCATTCGCCTGTTGACAGGCGTGCAGGCTGTTTCCAGCCTGAGGCTATGATGAATAAAGCTGCTGTAAACAGTCTTGTACAATTCTTAGTGTGGATACATATTTTCCTTTCTTTGGGGCAAAAGTAGAATTGTTAACCGGGCACGGTGGCTCACGCCTGTAATCCCAGCACTTTGGGAGGCCAAGGCGGGCAGATCATGAGGTCAGGAGTTCGAGACCAGCGTGGCCAACGTGGGGAAACCCTGTCTCTACTAAAAATAGAAAAATTAGCCGGGTGTGGTGGTGCACGCCTGTAGTCCCAGCTACTCGGGAGGCTGAGGCAGAATCACTTAAATCTGGGAGGCAGAGGTTGCAGTGAGCCAACATCGCACCACTGCACTCCAGCCTCAGTGACAGAGAGAGACTCCATCTAAAAACAAAAAGCAAAAAACAAAAAAGAGTAGAATGGTTGGGTCATGGGTTAGGTGTGGGTTTAGCTTTGTAAGAAGCTGCCAGGCCTTTTCCTAAAGGGTTTGTACCCTTTACTCTCTCATCAATAATGTATAACACTCGGGTGCTTTATTCCTGGAATCTGTGGATCTCAGGCCTGCTTTGGGCTGTCGGTATTTCACTGCGGTTGAATGCAGCTCTATTAGTCAGATTTTTCCAATGAAAGAAAACCAAAGAGCTATAGAGAGACATACCAGCGGAGGTTTATTATGAGAACTTTTCTTACACAATTCTGGAGGCTGAGAAGTCCCACGACATGCCGTCTATAAGCTGAAGAACCAGGAAAGCTGGTGGTATCATTCGGTCTGAGGCTAAAGGCATGAGGACCACGAAATTTGTTGTCCTAGGGCAAGAGAAAATGGATGTGCCAGTTAAGAAAACACAGTGAATTCGCCCTTCCTCTGCTTTTTGTTCTATTCAAGCCTCCAGCAGATTGGATGATACCCGCCCACATTGGTGAGGGAGAACTTCTTTACTCAGTCTACTGATTCAAATGCTCACCTCTTCCAGAAACACCCCCACAGACACATCCAGAAATAATGTCTTACCAGCTATCTGGGCATCCCTTAGGCCAGTCAAGTTGACGCATAAAATTAACCATGACATCAGCTTATTTAATAAACTGGCTATATCTGCATATTTGCTCATTTGCCTAATGAGTTATCTCTATCATGCTCTGTGAAAGCAGAGATTTTCATTCGTTTAGTTCACTGCTGAATTCCCAGGGCCTAGAACAGTGCCTCGCACCTAGTCGCCGTCCAATAAATACATACTTGGGCAATGAACAAACCAATGAATGTACGGATTCTTTTTTATTATTAATAGATCCCAGGGCTTACTGAACACAGTCTGGCAGCTATTAAACATTTAATTGAAAGAAACGAGGGGAGAAGGAAGGAAGAAGGAAGGTAGGAATGAAGGAAAGAAGGAAGGAGGGAAGAAAGGAAGGGAGAGAGGAAGGAAGGAAGGAGAAAGGAAGGGAGGAAGGAGAAAGGAAGGATGGAAGGAGAAAGGAAGGGAGGATGGAGAAAGGAAGGGAGGAAGGAAAGGAGGAAGGAGGGAAGGAAGGAAGGAAGAGAGGAAGGAAGGAAGGAGAAAGGAAGGGAGGAAGGAGAAAGGAAGGGAGGAAGGAGAAAGGAAGGGAGGAAGGAAAGGAGGAAGGAGGGAAGGAAGGAAGGGGGGAAAAAAGGAAGAGAAGGAGGGAAGGAAGGAAGGAGGAAGGAAGGAAAAAAGGAAGAGAGGGAGGAAGAAGGAAGGAAGAAAGGAGAAAGGGAGGGAGGGACGAAGGAAGGAAAGAAGGTAAAAAGGAAGAGAGGGAGGAAGAAGGAAGGAAGGAGAAAGGAAGGGAGGCAAGGATGAAGAAAGGAAGAAAGGGAGGGAGAGAAGAAAGGAAGGAAGGAAGGCCAGAAGGCAGGAAGGGGGAGGGAGGGAAGGAGGGAAAGAGGAAGGAAGGAAGGGAGGGAGGGAGGGAGGGAGGGAGGGAAAGATCATAAGGATGACTGAACATCTGAAGGCTGAACAGCTTTATCTATGCCTTTTCTGGTCATTTTCTTATCTTCTTGTGAATTCATTCACTTACTTTGCTTTCCTCCTATTTGGGAGATATGCCATCACCACCATAATTCAGTAGCACATGTTAAGCACTAGCTCAGCAAACACTTCCCGCGTGTTCACTCAATCTCACAACAGCCCTGTGGAATTAGTTAAGGTTACTCTCTCTTTTTTTTTTTTTTTTTTCTGAGACAGAGTTTCACTCTTGTTGCCCAGGCTGGAGTGAAGTGGTGCGATCTCAGCTCACTGCAACCTCCGTCTCCCGAATTCAAGTGATTCTCCTGCCTCAGCCTCCAGAGTCACTGGGATTATAGGCGCCTGCCACCATGCTCAGCTAATTTTTGTTATTTTTAGTAGAGACAGGGTTTTGCCATGTTGGCCAGGCTGGTCTCGAACTCCTGGCCTCAGGTGATCCACCCGCCTCGGCCTCCCAAAGTGCTGGGATTACAGGTGTGAGCCACTGCGCCTGGCCAAGGTTACTATTTTCATCCTATTTATGTGAACCAAAAGCACAGAGAGTTGAGAAAATTGTCTAAGGTCACCGAGCTAATAAAGAGCCGAGACAGGAGGGTTGAAACCAGATAGTGTGACTGCAAAGCCTGAGCTCTTAGTCATGCCAATCATCAACTAAAGAGCATCCTTCATTTGTGTCTCTGTTCAAATATCACCCAAATGGAGACAGAGACATGCCCCGAGCACCTTCTGTTACATAAGTAGCAACCACGGGGTGCAGTGGCTCATGCCTGTAATCCCAGCACTTTGGGAGGCCGAGGCGGGTGGATCATGAGGTCAGGAGTTCAAGACAAGCCTGGCCAAGATGGTGAAACCCCATCTCTACTAAAAATACAAAAAATTACCTGGGTGTGGTGGCGGGCACCTGTAATCCCAGCTACTTGGGAGGCTGAGGCAGAGAATTGCTTGAACTAGGTAGGTGGAGGTTACAGTGAACTGAGATCATGCCACTGCACTCCAGCCTGGGCAACAGAGCAAGACACTATCTCAAAAAAAAAAAAAAAAAAAAAAAGGAGCAACCACCCCATCCCCACATCCCCACCACATCCACTCACATCTGTGTGTTGCTTCCTCTTACCTGATAGTACAGACTCGGCTCACTGTTCATTCCTCAATTTTCTACCTTCTCTACTACGGCAGTTTTAGTTGTGTCAATGGGAAACTTTGTCTTTTTTGCTTATCCCCGTTTCTCTAGAACATGCAGCAGTGCCTGGGACATAGTAGGCATCGATGTGTGTGTGGGGGACAGACACATTTGTGGTCCTGATTTCTTGAGGAAGAAAGGAAGGAAGGAAGGAAAAAAGGAGGAGAAGGAGGAAGGAGGGAAGGAAGGAAGGAGGAAGGAAGGGAGGAAGGGAAGGAAAAAAGGAAGAGAAGGAGGAAGGAGGAAAGGAAGGAAGGAGGAAGGAAGGGAGGGAGGAAGGAAGGGAAAAAGGAAGAGAAGGAGGAAGCAGGGAAGGAAGGAAGGGAGGAGGGAGGAAGGGAGGGAAGAAGGAGGGAAGGAAGGGAGGAGGAAGGAAGGAAGGGAGGGAGGAAGGAGGGAAGGAAGGGAGGAGGAAGGAAGGAAGGGAGGGAAGGAAGAAGGAGGGAAGGAAGGGAGGAGGAAGGAAGGAAGGGAGGGAGGGAGGAAGGAGGGAAGAAGGAGGGAAGGAAGGGAGGAGGAAGGAAGGAAGGGAGGGAGGGAAGAAGGAGGGAAGGAAAGGAGGAGGAAGGAAGGAAGGGAGGGAGGGAAGAAGGAGGGAAGGAAGGGAGGAGGAAGGAAGGGAGGAGGAAGGAAGGGAGGGAGGGAGGAAGGAGGGAAGGAGGGCACAGCACACGTGGTCCTGATTTATTGAGAACCTACTACATGCTAGGCACAGGGCCGAGTGCTTGGAAATCTCTCCTGGCATCCTTACAGCCACTCAGTTAAGCAGGCGAGTCTCCCAAAGCTTAAGCCATGGGAAGCACATGCTGCATCCTTCAGCCAGGAGCTGCCCTTGCCTTCTGTCAGCAGAAGCTGGTCAGGAGGCCTTCCTGGAGGAGGCAGCATCACCGCCTGCCCCAAGCTGCCCTCCCATCTCTGTGGCTGCTCCTTCTCAGTCTTTTTGTGGGCCCCTCTTTCTCCACTTGTCCCTTTCATGCCTGTGCTACTCCATGCCTGGCTAGACCAGAGCTTACAAACCAGCCAGCTCCAACCCACAGACAGGTTTTATTTGGCCCACACAGCATTTTTTTTTTTTTTCATTTGAATTAGTTTTAACATTTAAAAGCTGAGGGATTTTGCTTTTAAAAATATCCAGATTTCTGCCTTCTCTTGGAAATTTGGAACATCTGGTGGTGCCAGGTCCCTCTTCCCATATGGCAAGCGTTGGCTGAAACGAAATAGCAACAACCATGTTCTCTGAGCTCCCCTCTATCAGGGGGTTTGCACACGTCCCAAGCCATGAATGAACACCTGTAGAGCCTGAGATAGTTTGGGGGTGGTATTTGGCCAAGGGCTCTAGAAATACCCGAAGGCCACCTGGAATGACCGTTTTCCTCAGCAGAAACAGACCCAAGGAACCACAGCCAGAGAAGGTGGAGATAACATATTTCTGTCAGGCAGCAATGCAGATGTCCCATGCAGGAGGATGGATGTCCTAGGTTTAATCCATACAGGCTCAGCCATGCTCTAAAGAGGCTTGCCTTCTGGGGCCCAAAACACATGCGAGGGAGACAGAGAGGTGGGGACAGAAAGAGCTGGAGTAAAACAGAGAGAAAGAGAGAGAGAGAGAGACAAAGAGAGAGAGAGAGAGAGATAAAAAGAGAGAGACAGACAGAGAGAGAGAAACAGAGAGAGAGACACAGAGAGAGAGAGAGACAAAGAGAGAGAGAGAGAGAGAGACTCCATCAATTTAAAGTTTTTTTCTAGGGGAATAGCATATGTGGTGACTATGGGGTGTGTGTGTGTGTGTTTCATGTAAGAAAGCAGCATGCTGTGGACATAGCAGTAAGAACAAAGCAATGAGCTCTCCCTGGAAGCTAATATAACTTACTTCTACTTAGTAACAGTTATCCCTTTTCTTTTTTAAGACAGAGTCTCTCACTCTGTCGCCCAGGCTGGAGTACAGTAGCGCAATCTCAGCTCACTGCAACCTCTGCCTCCCAGGTTCGAGCTATTCTCATGCCTTGGCCTCCTGAGTAGCTGGGATTACAGGTACACGTCACCATGTCCAGCTAATTTTTTTGTACTTTTAGTAGAGACAGGGTGTTTGTTTGTTTGTTTTGAGACAGAGTCTTGCTCTGTCACCCAGGCCAGAGTGCAATGACGCAATCTCGGCTCACTGCAACCTCCGCCTCCCAGGTTCGAGCAATTCTCCTGTCTCAGCCTCCCGAGTAGCTGGCACTATGGGCGAGTGCCCCCACGCGGACTAATTTTTGTATTTTTAGTAGAGATGGGGTTTCACCATATCGGCCAGACTGGTCTCGAACTCCTGACCTCAAGTGATCCACCCACCTTGGCCTTTCAAAGTGCTGGGATTACAGGTATGAGCCACCACGCCCAGCTTGTTTGTTTTTTGAAATGGAGTCCCACTCTGTCGTTCAGGCTAGAGAGCAGTGGTGCAATCTCGGTTCACTGCAACCTCCACCTCCTGGATTCAAGCAATTCTCTTGCCTCAGTCTCCTGAGTAGCTGGGATTACAGGCACACACCACCATGCCAGGCTAATTTTTTTGTATGTTTAGTAGAGATGGGGTTTCACCATGTTGGCCAGGCTGGCCTCAAATTCCTGACCTCAAGTGATCCACTGGCCTCGGCCTCCCAAAGTGCTGGGATTACAGGTGTGAGCCACCGGGCTCGGCCGAGACAGGGTTTTACCATGTTGGCCAAGCTGGTCTTGAACTCCTGACCTCAAGTGATCTACCCACCTCCACCTTTCCAGGTGCTGAGATTACAGGCTCGAGCCACCGCACCCAGCCCCCAGTGACCCCTTTTCTAACACCAACCCAGATTGTTCTCTGCAATTTGGGGTTCATGTTTCTCAGGTGGCAATCCAACATCCATCAGCCAGCCACAAAACAATTTAGAAGGTTGTGACCAGATTTGTATTATAAAATAGAAGTAACAGAGGATAGAAATTATCCAAGAGCATTGCATATAGTGGTGAGAAACTTTTTACTTCGTGTGTGTGTGTGTTTGTGTGTGTGTGTGTGTATACTAGATCATAACGTAAAATGTATTTCTCACTGTGGGTTGTGGCCCCATAAATTGGAAACCACTAATCTAGAATATTATCCTTATGGAAAGGGCTGATGCAGGGCCAAACGATGGAGGGCATAAACTTAGGGCTGAGGGTGTGATTTGATTCTCTGGGCAATATGAATCCACTGAACTCTATTGGGTTGCAGAGTCACCACCAGCACCTCACTGTCCTGCACTCTGAGGTACACACGCCCAAATGTGCACATCATGACATTTGGAATTCTTCCCATTAGCAAATCCTGCTGCTACAACAAACACTGGCTGTGGACATGATGCACGAGATTGTCAGAACAAGAGTTTTAGAATACACTAATCTTAGCCCTAAAGCGTTAAGCCTTCATTTTACAGACAGAAAAAGAGAGACTCCAAGATGGAAAACTACTTGCCTAGAGTCATTCAATACACCTCTGACTGCTCATCTCAGGATCTTCTTCATCCCCAAGCCCCATGTAGAGCACCTGACTGGGAATGGTGGAGAACATGACTCTAGTCAGAACCACAGGAAGCTGGAGAAGACCTGGGGTAGTGAGGAGAAGGGGTGTGTCTGTATGTGTGTGTGTGAGAGAGAGAGAGAGAGAGAAAGAGATAAGGTGCTTATTCTCACTCTCCTATTTCATCATCAGTACCATCACCAATATCACTATTCTCCTCTTCACTGTCATCACCTCATCATCCTCCACCACCGCCATCCTCATCATCATTAACATTATCATCATGACATGTCAACATAATCATGTCTTCACCATCATCATCATCACCATTATCATCACCATCACCACCATCATCATCATCTTCACCATCATCACTGTCATCACTGTTACTATCACCACCATCATCACCATCACCATCACCACCACCATCATCACCACCATCATCACCATCACCATCACCATCATCACCACCACCATCATCACCACCACCATCACCATCATCACCACCATCATCACCATCATCACCACCACCATCATCACCACCACCATCACCATCATCACCACCACCATCATCACCACCATCATCACCATCATCACCACCACCATCATCACCACCATCATCACCACCATCACCATCATCATCACCATCATCACCATCATCACCACCACCATCATCACCACCACCATCATCACCACCACCATCATCACCATCATCACCACCACCATCATCACCATCACCATCATCACCACCACCATCATCACCACCATCATCACCACCATCACCATCATCACCACCATCCTCACCACCACCACCATCATCACCACCATCCTCACCACCACCACCATCACCACCACCATCATCACCACCATCATCACCATCACCATCACCATCATCACCACCACCATCATCACCACCACCATCACCATCATCACCACCATCATCACCATCATCACCACCACCATCATCACCACCACCATCACCATCATCACCACCACCATCATCACCACCATCATCACCATCATCACCACCACCATCATCACCATCCTCACCACCATCACCATCATCACCACCACCATCACCACCACCATCATCACCATCATCACCACCACCATCACCATCATCACCACCACCATCATCACCACCATCATCACCATCATCACCACCACCATCATCATCACCATCATCACCACCATCACCATCATCACCACCATCATCACCACCACCATCATCACCACCACCATCACCACCACCATCATCACCATCATCACCACCACCATCATCATCACCATCATCACCACCATCACCATCATCACCACCATCATCACCACCACCATCATCACCATCATCACCACCACCATCACCACCACCATCCTCACCACCACCATCACCATCATCACCACCATCATCACCATCATCACCATCACCATCATCACCACCACCATCATCATCACCATCACAACTATCATCATCACCATCACCATCATCACCACCACCATCACCATCATCACCACCATCATCACCACCACCATCACCATCATCACCACCATCCTCACCACCACCATCATCACCACCACCATCACAACTTTCATCATCACCATCACCATCATCACCATTATCACCACCATCCTCACCACCACCATCATCATCATCACCATCACAACTATCATCACCACCACCATCATCACCACCACCACCATCACCGCCACCATCACCATCATCACCACCATCATCACCACCACCATCATCACCACCACCATCACCATCATCACCATCACCACCATCACCGCCACCATCACCATCATCACCACCATCATCACCACCACCATCACCATCATCACCACCACCATCACCATCATCACCATCACCGCCACCATCACCATCATCACCACCATCATCACCACCACCATCATCATCACCATCACAACTATCATCTTCACCATCATCATCACCATCACCATCATCACCATCACCACCACCATCATCACCATCACCGTCACCGTCACCATCATCATGACACCGTATCACGAACATAATCACCACCATCATTATCATCACCACCACCACCTCCACTACCACCAGCATTCCTCTTTTCCCTAGTCCTTTCTTGTCAATCTGGAGCAAAATATGGAAATGGGGTAAGTGGAGCACTAATCTCCCTTCTTTCACTCATCCCAATCCCCACAAGAGAGGCCACGTGTGTGGTTTTCAGATGGCAAAGTCTCATCCTGCCTTACAGCAAGAGGGGACCCCTGGGGCCAGATTCCTGAGCACCTAGTTTTGGCTGCAATAATGACAGTCCGGGTGATGATGTCAGGGTGGCCAAGTCCCTTCCCAGTGCTGGCACTTCCTCATCTATCAGTGTGGCATCAGAGGATTCCAGTGAGACGTAACACGGGGAGTGGCTGGAAAAATACTTTGTAACTGTACGGCGAATGCCAAGGGGCAGGGGTTGTTGTACACACGGAAGCAATCCTGAGTCAGTTTACAGGACGGGAAGGCCCCCTATATAGATGGCCAGGGTCCTTTTGCAGGTAGAAGGGGTTCTTATGCAGATATGAAGCCTTCTTACACAGGCATGTGGATTTTTCAGTACGTTCTGGGGTAGCCTATACACACAGGAGGGTTTGTGCTTAGAAGCTGTGTCCTTATACAGGTTAGGAATAAAAGTGGGACAGAGATTTTACACAAACACGGGCATCTTTTACAGGTGAGAGCACTTTCAGACACAGAGGAATTTTTATCCGTGGAACTGGCCGTTCTTTGTAAAACGCTCTGTACTTACCAGCGACCTTTACACAGACATGAAGGTTCTCCATAAGGATAAAGGGATCATTATGTTTTAGGGTGAAATAACAGTATAAGTGGCCTCTTATGTATAAGGAGGGCTGTTTTCAATCGCGGTGCAAGCCAGCTCTCCGGATGCCACCGACGCCAGCAGCGTGGTACCTGCGCGGGCAGCAGGTGGGAGCCGCGACCACGGTGGGGGGGCGGGGGGGGAGTGGAGCGCTGGAGCCTCCTGACTCCCGCAGTCCCCGCCGCGACCACCAGGGGCAGCACCGTCCCCGCCCGGCCCGCGCCTCCCTCCCCCCAATCTCCGCCCCCCACCCCCTGCCTCCCCCCCCGCTCCCGCTCCCCTGAGCCCAGCCAGACCCCGCGCCGCCCGCGCCCCGCTCGACTCCGGAGGCTCCCGCAGCCCCGGTGTCCGCCCCGCTGCCCCCTCCCCCGGGGGCCATGGGGGCGCCCCCGGGCTACCGGCCCTCGGCTTGGGTGCATCTCCTCCACCAGCTGCCCCGTGCCGACTTCCAGCTCCGCCCGGTGCCCAGCGGTTTCGCGCCCCAAGAGCAGGAATACCAGCAGGTGGGACCGGTCGCCAGGGCCTGGGGGCCAGGGCTGGGGGCCGGAGCTCCTGGGTCCCGAGGGAGGAGGGGGCTGGGTCATAGATCTCCTGAGCTCCCCCGGAGGCTGGGGGCCGGCCCGGACTTTGGGGTTGCGAAGGGAGGAGGAGCCTGGGGCTTCCATACCTGGAGGTTCTCCCGGGACGCGCGCGCGCTCGGGGTCCAGACCTCGAGCTCTCTCAATAAGGGAAGGCTGGGGGCCTGGACCCCTGAGTTCATGGAGAGGAGGGGGGGGGCCGGATTCCCGGGTGTCCGATACCTGCCTGGGAAGCTGGCCTCCAGGGTCATCGGGAGGTTAGGTCTACTCTCCCTGCCCTAAAAGATGACCCAGCCCCACAGGATCAGAGCAGGTGAATATGTCCCAGATAAGGCGGGACCCAGGAGACAGCGGACCTGATAACGGTGGAGGGGAAAACGCTGGCTTCTGGGGTGCTGGGATGGGATTGAAAGTCTGAAATGGGGAAGGGGGCTCAAGGGGCTGAGTGCCAGGGCTGGAAAACGAAGGCGCGCTGGGAGAGAAACCTGCCCGTCCCGAGAAAGAAGGGATGGTCAGGACGCTGCAGGGGTGAGGGCCGAGATGAGGCTGGGTTTGGGGAGCCTCGGGATGACAGACCCGGGTCCCGAGGGTGGGGCCGATGTGGGAACCTCACAGAAGCCGGGGTCCCTGGGGAAGGGACCCGGCTCGGGGCAGCTCCAGCGGGCGAAAGAGCTGTCCTCTGACCCAGTTTAATTCAAGTCCTTGACTTTGAGATTAATGAGGAGAAAGGCTCGGCAGAGCTGGGCACGCGTGGGGGTGCAGGGAGTCCCGATGTGGCCCCAGGACGGGTCCTGGCCCTGCCGATGGGGCCTGAGTCCCTGGGCGCTGTCCTGGGTTGCTCCTGGGAAAAAGGGGCTGGGATTGGAGAGCTCAGGGGGCGTGGAGGGGGTCCCAGAAAAGCGCAGAGGGGATGCGTGCTGTGTTCTGAGCTATTTGGGTCATGGCTGGCACAGCCCTGAGCAGCTCTTCCCCGCCTGCTCCTCGCCCGCCCCCTCTCCCCACACACGGGGACCGTCGTCCCCTCGCCCACAGCCTCGCGGTTATACAACGGCCACCTCCAACCCCGCCGCTCCACCGGCTCAGGCCTTGGCCCAGACTCACGCCCGCTCTGGCCCCGAGACCTCCCGAAGCCTTACGCAGGGATCCGCGGCCCCAGTCACCGCCAGAGGCACGGGTTTGGGGGAGCCTCACTCCGCCCCCATGGTCGGGGGTCAGGGTCAGGGTGGCAGGGATGCGCAGGCAGAGCCCCACAGCCGAGGGGGGAGAGGGGGACCCCTCCAGGACGCGACCACCGTGGGCACAGTTGCAGACACAGCCAGGGCCTCTGGGACACTGGCCCGTGGGGAGGCACACAGCCACACACACACACACTCACCCGCATATGCACAGGCACACACACATGCCCACTTACTCCCAACACACTCATATGCACACACTCACATATGCACAGGCACACTCAGACACGCCCACTTATTCCCATTACACACACACACTCTTATTCCCATTACACACTCACAGGCAGACACACACATGCACAGGTACACTCGGACATGCCCACTTACTTTCATTACACACCTGCACACACACATATGCACAGGCACACACACAAGTCCACTTAATCTTATTACACACATGCATACACTCACATACGCACAGGCACACTCAGACACGCCCACTTATTCCCAGTACACACTCACATATGCACAGGCACACACACGCTCCCATTACACACATGCACACACTCCCATTACACACTCACATCTACACAGGCACACACACGCCCACTTACTCTCATTACACACATGCACACACTCACACACATCTGCACAGGCACACATACGCCCACTTACTCTCATTATACACCAGATGCACACACATATGCACACACACATATACTCATTTACTACTCCCACTATGCACTCACACCCACATACAACACGCGCATATAGACACATGCATACACTCACATGGCTAGACCCACTTACACATACACAATCACACATATGCACACACACACTGCACACAGTGACTCAACACACGCTCACATACACACATAAGCATTTACTCCCATATACAAACACACACTGCACTTATATATATATGCTCACACACTCATGCATGCACAGTTACACATACACGTTTATACTCCCATACACACACACACACACACAAACATTTATACATTTCACATTCACATATACACACACATGCACACATACATTGACTCTAACATTCATGTGCACACACACCCTCACATGCAGTCACGCATCCACACACACTCACCCACACTGTTAAACACACACAACCGGACCCACTCACCCAAGGAACTGTGCCCAGAACACGCAAATGCCCACAGATGTTCTCATTTGCAGACACCAGTGCACCCAGGAGGCACACTCAGGTGCATCCTCATCTCACAGAGACAACCCAAAGATAAACACATCCAGTCTCACACCAGAAACACAAACACTGCACACACTTGGGACACACACACACACTGTGCCTCTGTGTGTGTGTGTGTGTGTGTGTGTGTGTGTGTGTGTGTGGGGACAAAGGCAGAAATACCATGGTTTAGGGAAAACAGCCTTAGCAAGTCCAGAAGTGTGACTCTGATCCCATTGTTGTCCCTCCAAGCTCTGGGGCTCAGTGCAAACCCCCTGGGCCACTGTGGTCCTCTGGGCCTCTGGGACTGCACAGGTCAGCTGTAAAATCCCTGCCACGTGGACACCCTGTTATTCTGCAAGGCTTTCCCCACCGCAGAATGTTTCCACTGCTTGCCTCTGTCTTCCCAGGCCTTGGCTCTCTCAGCCTCTCTGTCCTTGTGTGTCTCTCCTGTCTCTATGGTGTTCTCACCCTCTCTCTCCCTTATTCTGCTCTTCCTCTCTGATTTGATCCCTTTTGCTCTCTGCCTTTTTCTGACTCATGCCCAAACCTTGTCTTATCTTTGTCTCTTCTTTTGGTTGTGTCTTTCTTTCTGCCTGCGCCTCCCTCCATCTCTCTCTCTCTCTCTGTTCTGTCTTCATTCTCCCAGTTTCCATATCTGAGTCTTGCATACATACACACACACACACACACACACACACATTGCCACACAGCCCCTCGCCCCGTCTCTGGGTGACAAGCTCAGGCGTAGTGGGGTGTGGCGCTTAGCAGCAGGGGAGACAGTGAGCAGGGAGCAGAGGGGGAGGAAGCACGCCTCCCTCAGCCTGGCCCAAGGCACCAGGAACAGGTGCCCCCACACCCCCACCAGCCCCCTGATCCCACACGATTGTGGAGGGGCCTCGGGAAATGCTCCATTCCAACTGCTGGCTGCAGGAGGAAACCCAGGCTCGGAGAAGGGGTGGTTCCTGCTAAAGGTTGCACAGCCATTGGAGGGCAGAGCAGACCTGGGACCCAAGGCTTGGGGCCCCCAGCTGGAAGCTCCCTCCAGCAAGCTGGCCCTGACACCTGGAGCCCCAGCTGCTGGCCTGGGAGGGGCTGGACCCCAATCTCCCCCAAGATTAGGCCAGGGATGCCTCCAACCTTCACTCCGACATCCCAGACCCCGACCCCCAAGCCACGCAGGAAGGGGGATCTGAGTGTGGAACACGCTGGTGCCCTCGGAGGCCTGATGTCACCCCCTTCCCCAGGCCTTGTTGCTGGTGGCGGCCTTGGCGGGCCTGGGCTTGGGCCTGAGCCTCATTTTCATCGCTGTCTACCTCATCCGCTTCTGCTGCTGCCGGCCCCCCGAGCCTCCCGGGTCCAAGACCCCCTCGCCCGGAGGAGGCTGCGTCACCTGGAGCTGCATTGTCGCCCTTCTCGCCGGCTGGTAATGGGGCCCCAGGGTGGGTGGGCGGTGGGGACAGGGCTCCCCAAGCTCTCTGCTGGCCTTCCTGGGGGTGTCCTCCGGGGACGTGGAGGAAGCAGACAGGAAGGAGGAAATTCCCTCGTCCCTCTCCCCGCCATTTGCAAGCCCGCTTCAGCGCACAGCAGGGAGGACTCTTCCATTTGATGGATGGAGAAAGTGAGGTTCTGGAGAGGAAGTGAATCAAGGGCAGCCATCTGGTGAGAAGGTGCAGGGGCAGTCAGATGGCTTGGTTTTGGTGGCTCTCCCATTGAAGAGCTGTGTGACCTAAGGGAGTGATAGTCTCCCTGGGCCTCAATGTCCACCTCTGTAAAGTGGGTATTACCGTCTCGCCCACCTCCTGCTAGGGTAAGATGGAGAGAAAGCACAGTGTCTGGCTTGCAGCTACTCTCAACCAACGTTAACTGGTGATGTCTGTCATTCCGTCATTCACCAGCTCATTCATTCGACAACTATTTATTGAGTATCTACTATGTACCAGATACTGACCAAGCCAGGCAAGGAGCCCCTCATGCAGCTTATGTTCTAATCAGGGAGATGGACGATAAATAGATACTCACCCTCCAAGAGCACCTCATCTGTGCCCAGACCTGAGCTGGTCTAATTCCTTCTCACAATAACGCTGCTGGATTCAGGGGTGTCAGGCCCAGTTTCCAAAGAGGAAGGCTCAGGGACAGAGGGGAGGTCACCTTTCAAGGCCACGTGGCTTAAGAGGCAGCATGGAGATTCAGACCCAGGTTAGTAGGACCCCATCACACCCCTCAAAGGGAGCTTAGGGGGCTTCCAATGTGAACACACTACGTACCAAGAGCAAGCTCTGAGCATAGCCCCCTCCCCAGCACAGCGGCACCCACAAGTTACAGACGGCTATCCTCTTCCACAGATGGGGGGGCGGTCCCAGAGGGCCAGAGGCCTGCCCCCAGACCCACAGTGGGCAAGGAGAGGGACCTGTATGGGTGCCCTGTATCCAGGACACTTCCTCCTCCAGCTCTCTGGCGTGGGGGGAGACAGGGGAGGTGGACAAAGGCCCAGTGGGGGAGAGACACGGCCCCAGCCCGCGCAGCCTGGGAACAAGAGGAGCTTTGTAGGACTCCAAACAATGGGGCGGGGACACTGGGCGTCCGACCCGAGGGATGGGGGTGGAGGCCCAGCCGGGGCTGGGAACTGTGAGGGTGTCAGGCTCCCGCCCCCCTCCACTGCGGGACACCGGCCAGGGGCGGGGACGGGAGGGGTCGGGGGCCCCACATTCAGGCCCCACAATGGAGCTCTGTGTGTTGGCAGGGCCCGGGCGGGGGCACGGCTTCTGGCCCATCCTCCAGCCTCCCTCCCACATTCCCTTACTTCCCTCCCAGCTGGCCAGACGCTTGGGTCCCGGGTGGGGGAAGGCTGAGAGCTCCAGGCTCAGCGTCCCCCCCAGGAGATGGTGGCAGCTGCCCCCTCATACCCTTAGGAACCCCCAGCAGGTGGGGGCGGGGGACGTCTCAGCACTGAGGGGTTGACGCTGCAGGCTCCAAGGACCCTAGGGCACCCTAGGACAGGTGCCTGCCTGGCGAAGGATTCGGGGGAAGGGTGTGGGGCAGGCAGTCATCGGGAGGGGAAGACGGCCCATCCCGAAGCTGGGTGTGACTGGGGTTCTGCTCCAGGGAGGTGCGAGTTAAATCGGGGGCTCCCTCCCCCCTACCACTCCACCCACCATTAGCATCACAATGACGTCCCTCCGCTGGGGGAGTGAGGCCTTCCCGTTACCTTGGCAACCGATGGGGGCCAGGCTGAAGTCGCCCTTTTCCCACGGGCTGGACCAATGGGGTGGGGCTGAGAGATGGGAGGGGTGGATAAGAAGGCGGGTTGGAGGGGATGGGGTGGGAGGGGACGGTGGCCCCTGGGGTCCTGGGACCCGCTGAGATTCCTCTCCCTCCTCCTCTGCTCAGCATTGGCATTGGCATCGGTTTCTATGGCAACAGTGAGACCAGTGATGGGGTGTCCCAGCTCAGCTCCGCGCTGCTGCACGCCAACCACACACTCAGCACCATTGACCACCTGGTGAGGGGCCAGCGACCAGTGGGACCCCAGACCCATACCCGGATGGGCTCAAAAACAAAGGGATCCAAACTCAGAGCTAAGACCCCAGGCTTGAAGCTTAGGACCCCAGATTCGGAACTTCATCCTGAGACCCACAGACCTCAGACTGTCCACCCAACCCCCTACCCTGGCTGCAAATTGAGGACCTCACACCCAGGCCCAGCCCTGGACCTTACCTGAAACCCCCAAACCACACAGAAAAACCAACTACCAGGGACACCAGCCCCTGTCCTCAGGCCAGATCCAGGGTCCCAGCCCCTGTCCTCGGGCCAGATCCAGGGCCCCAGACCTGATTCTTGGCCCATAAGCAAGCTCAGGGACCCCCGCCCTCAGGCTCAGGTCCCCGACTTGAGGCGTCAGCTCTGACCTCAGCTCCAGGATTCTGGGCCCTGGGGCTGAGGCCTGGCCCCACCTCAGGCCTTAGATTCCATGTCCAGCTGTAGACCCCAGACCATGGGACCCAGACTTGAGACCCCAGATTCTGGAAGGCAGATGAAAACTTCAGACCTAAAGCTCCAGACTTAATCTCAGTCCTGGGGCTGGACTCACTACCCTGGGCTCAAGTTACCAACCGCCCAGAGCTCTGGGTAGAGGCCACAGAACTCCATGAACTTGATGTTGGAGCCCCTCCCCAACCCCTTCCCTTCCTCAATCCTCAGATGTCCCAGACTCCAGCTCTCAGACACCCGCTACTATGCACCCCTCCTTCACCTCTAAAACCCCAGGCCTTGACCGCGGGCTCCCCCAAGGATGTCCTTCCCAGACCTCAGCCCCTGTCCTGTCCCCAGGTGTTGGAGACGGTGGAGAGGCTGGGTGAGGCAGTGAGGACAGAGCTGACCACCCTGGAGGAGGTGCTCGAGCCGCGCACGGAGCTGGTGGCTGCTGCCCGAGGGGCTCGGCGGCAGGCAGAGGCGGTGGCCCAGCAGCTGCAGGGGCTGGCCTTCTGGCAGGGAGTGCCCCTGAGCCCCCTGCAGGTGGCTGAAGATGTGTCCTTCGCGGAGGAATACAGGTGAGAGGCTACTGCTGTTCTTGCTCTCTGTGCTGGCAGCTCTCAGACGGAGTCCCCGGGGGGACAGTTGGCCATGTCTGGAGACCGTTTTGGTTGTGACAGCCGGTGGGGGGCGGCGTGCACCTTCTGGCATCCAGGGGGTAGGGCCCAGGGACTGTTCAACACCCTGCAAGGCACAGGACCCCCCTCCCCACCCATCGGCAGGGAATGATCCAGCCACCACGTCAATTATGACGAGGCTGGCAAGGCTCAGTGGCTCAGGCCTGTAATCCCAGCACTTTGGGAGGCTGAGGTGGGTGGATCACCTGAGATCAGGAGTTTGAGACCAGCCCGGCCAACAGGGTGAAACCCCGACTCTACCAAAAACACAAAAATTTGCTGGGTGTGGTGGCAGACGTCTGTAATCCCAGCTACTCGGGAGGCTGAGGCAGGAGAATCCCTTGAACCCGGGAGGTGGAGTTTGTGGTGAGCCGAGATTTCGCCACTAGGCTGAGCGATAGAGTGAGACTCCATCTCAAAAAAAAAAAAAAAAAAAAATATGATGAGGTCGATAAACCCTGCTGTGGAGGGACAGATCACGGGACCCCATGGCCGTCCTGACACCCATGTCTTCTCCCATTCACTCACCCACCCCCTCCATCATCACTCCACTCACTTATTCACACATGCGTTCATTCCTTGACTCACTCATTCAGCAAGTCACTCTTGGACTCAGTCACTCCTGAACTAACCCAGCAGGTCACTCACCCGTTCATCCGTGTGACATGTGCATTTTTTCAGCACCATTTTTTTTTTTTTTTTTTTTGAGATGGAGTCTCGCTCTGTTGCCCAGGCTGGAGTACAACGGCGCAATCTCAGCTCACTGCAACTTCCGCCTCCTGGATTCAAGCGATTCTCCTGCCTCAGCCTCCGGAGTAGCTGGCATTACAGGCATGCGCCACTACGCCCGGCTAATTTTTGTATTCTTAGTAGAGATGGGGTTTCACCATGTTGGCCAGGCTGGTCTCGAACTCCTGACCTCGTGATCTGCCCTCCTAGGCCTCCCCAAGTGTTGTTCCGCACCATTTATTTAGTACCCTCTGGGAAAGAGGCAGCGGACCTACAGGTTAGGAACCTGCACTTGAAAGTCAGCCAGTCCCTCCTTAACCACGCGGCTGCAATCAAGTTACTTTGCAGGCTCCGTCTGTGAAATGGGAATCGGGGCAGCGTCCCCCTTGTTAAATTGTTGGGAACTGTTGAGTTGGCATCTGAGTGCTGAGAAGGGCGATTGGCACAGGGAGAGCACCGCAGAGGTGCACGGGAAGTGCAGCCGCCCAGGTAGGTGGGCAGGGCAGTGAGCAAGTGGCAGAAATCCCTGCCACGTGGCTGCGTCCTCTAGGGGGCGCCAGCAAGGGACAAACGCAGAGCAAAACCGCCTGTAAGGTATTGGGTCGTGAGAACTTTGGAGAAAATTACAGAGGGGGCTGGGCGCGGTGGCTCACGCCTGTAATCCCAGCACTTTGGGAGGCCGAGGTGGGAGGATCATGAGGTCAAGAGATGGAGACCATCCTGGCTAACACAGTGAAACTCCATCTGTACTAAAAATACAAAAATTAGCCAGGAGTGGTGGCGGGCACCTGTAGTCCCAGCTACTCAGGAGGCTGAGGCAGGAGAATGGCGTGGACCCGGGAGGCGGAGCTTGCAGTGAGCGGAGATCTCGCCACTGCACTCCAGCCTGGGTGGTGGAGTGAGACTCTGTCTCAAAAAAAAAAAAAAACAAAAAAACCCAAAAACAAACAAACAAACAAACAAAAAAACAAAAAAGAGAGAAAGAAAAAAAGAAAATTACAGAGGGAGATGAGGCGGAACAGAGTCTGGCAGTTCATCAGGGGGACTGAGAAGGTGGCATTTGGAGGAGAGGAGGCAGGGGGCTGTGCAGCGTCCAGGCAACCACCCTTCCCAACGGCCACCATGATGGCATCCTCATCGCTTTGACCATTAGTAATCATTCATTCATTCATTCATTCATTCATGCAACGTCAGCTGGGGGCCCTGCCTGCGGGGCATGGGCTGAGATTCGTCAGACCTTCCGGGAGTGGGGAAGGCAGACTGGGACTGAAAAAGCTGGAGGTCAAGACACACCCGCAGGGCAGCAGATGCAACAGACAGACAGGCCTGAGTTTGCAGAAATCCAGGTCCTGCACTGTGGTCAGGCCCAGGGGCCACCCAAGCCGGGCTTCAGCTCCTCCTGGGGGAGGGCAGGGAAGTGGGGGTAGCCATGAGGGTGACGCCAGGGTGAGACAGACCCACCATCGCTAGAAAATAGATTCCGGGTGCACCACTGCGAAAGCACCCCACACTTGGGAGTCCCTCGAGAGACAAATCAGGGGCCCTCAAGGGAGTCTTGCGGGAGGGGGCACTTGTGAGCTGGGGGGAAGCAGCCAGAGATGAGGGTAAGGAGTGAAGCCCAAATTTGTGGGGCCTGCAGAGAATGGCAGGATTAACTGGGCAGTTACTATGTGCCGGGCACTGCACTGTTGTTCCCTAGGGGGGGTCCTTCCTCCCAGAACTCCATAGATGGTGGTGGGCTGCTTCCAAGATAGCCACAAGCCTCTCGTTCTCTGACCTGGGGTTCTTGGCCTCACGGATTCCAAGGAATGGGATCTTGGGCCATGCGGTGAGTGTTATAGCTCTATTAGAAGCCATGGGTCACGGAAGAGAACCGTGGAACCCAGCGACTAGTGTTCAGCTCGATTAGGACGAACCCAGGCACTTAGCAGTGCAGGAACAAAGGCAAGCCTTTAGCCCGATTGGGGGTAGCAATGGGCACCTGGCTGGATCAGGAGGGGTGGAAGTCAGCGGCGGGTCTGCAATTGCAGCAAATAGCAGTGGTGGACGGCGAGTAAAAGCTCAGCTCAAGCCATAACAGACACAGACCAGAAGAGTGTACAGTTGTAAGATTTAATAGAGTGAAAATAGCCCCCATACAAACGGAGGGGACCCAAAGCGGGTAGCTGTTGCCGGCTGGAATGCCTGGGTTTATATCCCGATCACTGTCCCGCCCCCTGTGCTCTCAGGCGATAGATGATTGACTATTTCTTTACTTCCTATTTTTGCCTAATTAGCATTTTAGTGAGCTCTCTTTGCTACCTGATTGGTCAGGTGTGAAATAACTTGCACGCCCCGTGTTTAAAGGTGGAGGCGGTCACCTTCCCAGCTAGGCTTAGGGATTCTTGGTGGGCCTAGGAACTAATCCAGCTGGTCCTGTCTCTCACTGTGGCTTGGGTACTTGCACCTCCTGAATCATGGTGGTGGGCGCTTCGCAGATATTTAAGTATTAACTATTTTTTTTTTTTTTTTTTCGTTTTTGAGGCTGAGTCTCACTCTTGTTGCCAAGGCTGGAGTGCAATGGCGCCATCTTGGCTCACTGCAACCTCCACCTCCTGGATTCAAATGATTCTCCTGCCTCAGCCTCCCAAGTAGCTGGGATTACAGGCGTGCACCACTACACCCGGCTAATTGTATTTTTGGTAGAGACAGGGTTTCACCATGTTGGCCAGGCTGGTCTCAAACTCCTGACCTCAAGTGATCCGCTCGCCTCAGCCTCCCAAAGTGCAGGGATTACACTGCGCCTGGCCAAATATTAACCATTAAATAACATCTCAGTTCCCTCTTTCATGCTCAGGCTAACCTCTAAGTGTGTCCACGTGCCTGGCACTCTCTAAGCACTTGTAGTCACACATCCCACTCGAGGCAACATTCTCAAGCCAGTGGTGCTGTGCTCCCCACGTTGCAGGTGGGGAAACTGAGGAACAAGAGGCTAAGGTTACCCAGACAGTTACCCGGCCGGTTAAGCGGAGGGGCTGGGATTGAGACCAGGCAGCCTCTGCCTCCAGACGTCATGCCCTCAGGGGATGCGGTGGGATCCTCGGTGCAGTCTGAGAAGGAATATCTCCACTCTGCAGGGCATAGTCGGGGATGGGGAGCTCGGAGAGGACACATCACATGTCCCTGGTCCAGGGCACGTGTGTGCGGCCCAGCCAGGGGATAGTCCCAGGTGCTCAGGACCTGTATTCTAAACCTCTCCAGTGACCCATCTCCTGATGAGCCCATTTCACAGATGAGCTGGGCTGTGGCTCAGACACAGTAAATAGCAGGAGGCTGAGCTTGGAGGATAGTGAATGTGAGGCTGAGCTGGGGGTGCGGGGTGAACGTTGGTGGCGGGGTTGCTGTTCCGCCGGGGTGCCTGGAGGCAGGTTTGTGGTTTCAGCCCTACCATCTCCCCTCCCAGGTGGCTGGCCTATGTCCTCTTGCTGCTCCTGGAGCTGCTGGTCTGCCTCTTCACCCTCCTGGGCCTGGCGAAGCAGAGCAAGTGGCTGGTGATCGTGTAAGTGTAGGCAGTAGGGGTTCCTCAGTGCGTGCCTGGCACTCTCCTGGCAGGCAGGACCTCAGTCTTACAACTGTCCTACACGGAGGATGGTGGTCCTTCAGGGCTGGGTACACATGAAGAAAAGAGAGTCAGAGCAGCCCAGGAGGGAGGTGGAGACAGACCTGAAAACAGGCAGCCCTCACAGTATGAAGTATGCTGGAATCATGGCAGAAATAATCATTGTGTTTGCAATAAAGATGAGGATGAGACCAGGCGCTGTGGCCCACGCCTGTAGTCCCAGCACTTTGGGAGGCTGAGCTGGGTGGATCATGAGGTCAGGAGTTCGAGACCAGCCTGACCAATATGGAGAAACCCAGTCTCTACTAAAAATACAAAAATTAGCCAGGTGTGGTGGTGTGCACCTGTAGTCCCAGATATTCCGGAGGCTGAGGCAGGAGAATTGCTTGAACCCGGGGAGTGGAGGTTGCGGCGAGCCAGGATCACACCATTGCACTCCAGCCTGGGCGAAAGAGTGCAAAAAAAAAAAAAAAAAAAAAAAAAGATGAGGATGATGATCTATTGAGGGTCATGCATGCTGATTCCTTCAGATAAAGGAGTTACCATAAGACTCCATGTGGCCAGTCAGGGACCTGAGGCAGAGGGTGGTGGCCAAGTCCGAGGCTAAGTGGCCCTTAAGTGTCGTGGCAGAGCCGCAGGACCACGCTTATTTCACAGATCGATCTACGCGCCCGACACTCTTTTCTGTACTCCCTGGAGTGCCTCATGCCCACCCTGTGAGGAAGGTGCTTCCTTCTCCCTGTTTTTTATTTTTGTTTTTTATTTATTTATTTATTTTTGAGACGGAGTCTTGCTCTGTCGCCCAGGCTGGAGTGCAGTGGCCGGATCTCAGCTCACTGCAAGCTTCGCCTCCCGGGTTCACGCCATTCTCCTGCCTCAGCCTCCTGAGTAGCTGGGACTACAGGCGCCCGCCACCTCGCCCGGCTAGTTTTTTGTATTTTTTAGTAGAGACGGGGTTTCACCATGTTAGCCAGGATGGTCTCGATCTCCTGACCTCGTGATCCGCCCGTCTCGGCCTCCCAAAGTGCTGGGATTACAGGCTTCAGCCACCGCGCCCGGCCTATTTTTGTTTTTTATTTTGAGAAGGTCTTGCTTTGTTGCCCAGGCTGGAGTGCAGTGGCACGATCTCAGCTCACTGCAGCCTGTATCCCCTGAGGCTCAAGTGATCCCCCAACCTCAGCCTCCAGAATAGCTGGGATCATAGGCTCATGCCACCACTCCTGGCTAAGTTTTTTTTTGAGATGGAGTTTAGCTCTTATTGCCCAGGCTGGAGTGCAGTGGTGCGATCTCGGCTCACTGCAACCTCTGCCTCCTGGGTTCAGGCAATTCTCCTCCCTCTGCCTCCCAAGTAGCTGGGATTACAGGCATGTGCCACCATATGTGGCTAATTTTGTATTTTTAGTAGAGACGGGGTTTCTCCATGTTGGTCAGGATGGTCTCAAACTCCTGACCTAAGGTGATCCGCCCACCTCTGCCTCCCAAAGTGCTGGGGTTACAGGCATGAGCCACCGCGCCTGGCCTAAGTTTTGCATATTTTTGTAGAGATGGAGTCTACAAAGCTATGTTGCCCAGTCTGGTCTTGATCTCCTGGCCTCAAGTGATCTGCCTGCCTCAGCCTTCCAAAGTGCTGCGTTTACAGGCACAAGCTACCACACCCGGCCCTTCTCCCTGTTTAACAGAGGGAGAGACTGAAGATCAGAGAGGCTGGGCCACTTGCTCAGGGCCACACAGCTAGAAGTGCCAGAGCTGGGATTTGAACCAGGCAGGCCATTCCCATTGGAGGAGTCCCTGCATCCTCTCTGGCCCTGGTGGGGTGGGGCGGAGTTGAACTCGTGCCTCCATTGTCCCTAAGAGAGTGGGAGAGACCCCGCGAAGGTTTGCAGACAGGTAAACCTAGCCAACGCGGGGCAAGTCTGGGACTGGAGGCCAGGCCTTCAGTTTGGGGACCCCTGGGTGCCCTTCCAGCTTGTTGGTCACCCTACCAATGCTGACACGCCCCCTGCACCCCTCCCCACCTAGAAAGTCCAGAGACTTTCAGATTTCAGCCCTGGAACTGTCTCCCATTCTCAGAGGAGACAGGGCAGAGCCAGAGGCTGACCAGGCTGTGGGTGGACTTGGGAGCCTTCGGGGGAAGTGAGCCCAGAGGTGAGCAGTCACCATCTCAGGGTCCTGGAGCTGGGATCCAAGCCACGACCCCCTAGCCCAGCGCCCTGCTCATACCCCACACCCTGCTCATCTGGGCAGGAGCCAGATGTCCAGCTGGACATCAGCAGCCACTGGCCCACCCCCCACCACCGAACTTCTGTGTCCCTAATTCTGATCCTCCAGGCTCCAGAGGTGGGTGTGGGGTGGTGGGGGCGGCTGTGATGGGATTTGGGGTGTGGAAAGAGGCTAGGCTAGGAGATTAAGAACCCCAGGCTGATCCTCCCTCCCCCACTCTAGGATGACGGTCATGAGTCTCCTGGTTCTCATCCTGAGCTGGGGCTCCATGGGCCTGGAGGCAGCCACGGCCGTGGTGAGTGCTGGGGCCAGGCCATTGGGCTCTGGGACTCAGGGGGCTTGGAGACTTCAACTTCTGGATCCTGGGATGGATTGGCTTAGTAGAGAAAGGAATCAGGGGGCACGATCACAGCTCTGAGGTTTAGGGCTGGTTTCCTGGGTCCTGAGTGGGTACAGGTTGGTGTCCTGGATGCTTAGGCTGTAATGGAGGAGGGGCTGGAAGCCTGGATTCCTAGGAACGAGTGAGGAGGGGCTGGGGGTCTGGACTCCTGGATGCCAGGGAGGAGAAGCTGGGGGCCTAGACTCCTGGGTCTGAGGGAGAAAGGGCTGGGGAGTCTGGACCCCTGGGTCTGAGGGAGGAGGGGCCTGGGGCCTGGACTCCTGAGTCTGAGGGAGGAAGGGCTGGGACCTGGACCCCTGGGTGCAGAGGGGAGCCGGGGAGCCAGGCACTGGGTGCTGTGGAAGTGCGGAATCCGGGCAGTTTCAGGTTTGAGCCCCTTTTCTGGTGCCTCACGCAGGGCCTCAGTGACTTCTGCTCCAATCCAGACCCTTATGTTCTGAACCTGACCCAGGAGGAGACAGGGCTCAGCTCAGGTGATTTCCAAGGGCCCGGTGGGTCCGCTGGGTGGGGCAGTGCAGGCTCTGGCTTCCTGAGGCCTCCTCTGTGCCCGGTCCTGCCCAGGGTGGGGTGGGGGTACAGCCGGCAAGGCGGGACCCAGCCCTCTGGAAGGGAAGCAGGGCTCCTGGCCACTCCCCAGCTCCCAGCCCTCCTGGAGCCCCTCCACCCCCCAGACCCTCATCCCTTCCGCTCCAGCTGGCAGCGCCTCTCCTGGTGCGCTGGAAAACAGGGCGGGATAAATATGCTGGTGCCAGGAAGAGAGAGGAGGGTCAGGAAAGGGTGCTTCTGGGCATCAGGAATGGGGGGTTTGGCCCCCTGGAGAAAACTGGGGGGCACCATTAAGTCAGGGGTTCCCAGGGAGTACAGGGATGCGCACCAGCGCCTGCTCTGGCCGTGGCAGGAGCAGAAGGGACGCGGGGCTGGCGGGTCTCTGAAGGTAAGGCCATCTGGCTCCAGGAGGCCTCCAGAGCTGGGCTGAGGCCCCTAACCCTGCTAACCCCCCAGTCCCCGGCCTTCCCCCGGGAGGTCCCTGGGGGCCCAGGCTCATGGCCTCCTCCCCTCTCCTCCTCCCACTTCAGACATCCTGAGCTATTATTTCCTCTGCAACCAGGCCGTCTCCAACCCCTTCCAACAGGTTAGGGCTGCGGGCAAGGGAAAGGGGTGTTGAGGGAACCAGAAATCTGGACTCTGAAGGGAGGGGGAGGGACTGGGGCTGGGGCCTGGACTCCTGGGTTCCGGGGAGGATGCAGGCCAGGGGCCCGAGTGCTGTGTCCGGAGGAGAGGAAAGAGGGCCGGGGGCGTCGACTCCTGGGTCCTCCTCCCTCCCTTTCTCTTTCTGCAGAGGCTGACTCTGTCCCAGCGAGCTCTGGCCAACATCCACTCCCAGCTGCTGGGCCTGGAGAGAGAAGCTGTGCCTCAGTTCCCTTCAGCGCAGGTCGGTGGGTGGGCGCTCCCCAGACACGCGGACCCCAAGGGGAAGGCGGGAGGGGCGCGGTGGAGCTGTGGGGCGTAGGTGGGACCCAAAGAACCCGGCCCCTTGGCCGTGTGTGGGCGGGGCTCTGGGTTGTGGGCGGGGCCGCAGAGCTGGGCGGGGCCCTATCTTGTGGGCGGGGCCAGGGCGATGGGCGAGCCTGACGAGTAGGTGGGAAAACGACCTCTCCTCGCCCTGCAGAAGCCTCTGCTGTCCTTGGAGGAGACTCTGAATGTGACAGAAGGAAACTTTCACCAGTTGGTGGCACTGCTGCACTGCCGTGGCCTGCACAAGGTGAACCCCCTTCCCCCTCCCAATTTCTTCTCCCACGGGGAGTCTCGGGAGCCTCTGCCTCGACCCACAGAACTACCTCCTTCCTCTCCTTGGACCCCTGCCATTGCGCCTGAGGATATCTCTGTATCCTCTGTTTATATGATTTATCTGTCCTATATCTATTCTCTACCTGTCGTCCACCTACCTATCAAGCATTATCCATATTCCTTCCCTCCTCCCTCCCTTTCCCCCCTCCAACTCCCGCACTCCTCCCTGGGTCCACATCCCACCCTCCCCGTCCATTCCTGCCACCTTTTCCTTCCTTGTCTTCTCTCCTCTCTCCTTCCTCCTGCCTCTCCCTCCCTCCTAGAGGCTACCGCTCAGTGAGTTCTGGAGTAAGACTGCCTGGGTTCCAGTCCTAGCTCTTGACCAAGGGCAAGTCACCTAACTTCTCTGTACCTCAGTTAGTTCCCTTACTTATAAAACTGGGATTGCAAGAGTGGGCACCTGTCCAGCTCCCCTGGGGCGTATGCTGTTCATACACTGGACAGACAGGGGCGGGCAGGATGCCCAGGAGGAAAGATATCTGGTGTCCTGCAGACTCCAGCTTGGGTTTTGCTGTAGGCTGCACGGCCATAGGCAGGTGAGCATGGCTGACTCTGCTTCCCACCCGTACCGTGAGGAAGGACGAGTGTTATTTTTTATTTTTATTTTTATTTTTTTACTGGATGGTTGTGAGGATTGAAAAAAAAATTCCCTTATAAAACAGTAGGAGCTGACCAGGCGCAGAGGCTCACACCTGTAATCCCAGCACTTTCGGAGGCCGAGGCGGGTGGATCACCTGAGGTCAGGAGTTCAAGACCAGCCTGGCCAACATGGTGAAACCCAGTCTCTACTAAAAATACAAAAAGTTAGCCAGGCGTGGTGGTGGCACACACCTATAATCCCAACTACTCGGGAGGCTGAGGCAGGAGAATTACTTGAACCCATGAGGCAGAGGTTGCAGTGAGCCGAGATTGCGCCACTGCACTCCAGCCTGGGCGACAAGAGCGAAACTCTGTCACAAACAAACAAATAAAACCAGTGAGAGCTGTTCTAAAACACACACCCGAGGATGCCTTTCCCCGGCCAGTCTGCCCATCAAAGACCGCACATGTGCACAGCTTCACCGAGTACCTGACCCTGTTGCGTTTCACAGGTGGTAACTCATCGATGACTCATAGCAATGCTATGAGGAAGGAACTATGATTATCCCACTGAACAGACTTAGAAGATGAGGTGCAGAGTTGAGGGACTTTCCCAAGGTCCCACGGCCAGCCAGCCTGTGCACACTGAAGAGAGAGGGACCTTCCGGAGGGCCCCACCCTCTGCCCCCCACAGCCAGGCAGTTGCCCAGTCTTGTCCTTTCTGCTTCTGGAATGTCTTTATCCATCTACTCTCAATGCCCAATGCCCCTACTGCAGCTGAGGCCTTGTTCTGTCTGCTGGAGAAGGAAGCATGGTCCCTTCCCCATCTGTCCCCCCATGGACTCTAGAATAGGGCTGCCAGATTCAGCAAACAGCAAACCACTCTGCTATAAGTATGCCTGGTGCAATGCTGGGGAGATACTTACCCTAGAAAATCATGTATCTGTCCTCCTCCTTCCCTTCCCTCCCTCCACAAAAGGGTCTGGGGGGCCTGTATTCCAGCCCAGTTTCTGCCTAGGCCACAGAAAACTGCCTGGACCCCGGTTTATCCTTATGGGCATCTGATATTCAAATTGAACTGGAAGTCCTGAATTTGATCTGGCAACCCTACCCAAAATGGATTCATCTACACCATAGCTGGACCTGAGCTTTCCCTGGTCTGGCTCAGACAGACCCCTTCTGTGGCTCCCACTGCCCTCCACCCTTCTGAAATTGGCATTCCGAAAAGGGAGTGGGGAGCAAGCACTGAAGCCACGCTCAGAATTGCCGACTATTGAGCTGAGAAAGGTTGGGCCCCCACCCAGCCCAGGGCTGCCCTGATCTTTTGCATAAGGATAAACTGGGGTCCAGGCACTTTTCTGTGGCCCAGGCAGAAACTGGAATACAGGCCCCCAGACTCCTTCGTGGAGGGAGGAAAGGGAAGGAGGAGGACAGATCACTCTATCCTCCCCTACGGCTGCACCATGAGACCCTGGGCCTCCATCTCCCCTGTCAGGGCATCAGGGTCCTCACAGATTAAAAATCAAGAATAATCAGCCAGGCCAGGCACTGTGGCTCATGCCCCTAATCCCAGCATTTTGGGAGACCAAGGTGGGCGGATCACCTGAGGTCAGGAGTTTGAGAACCGTCTGGCCAACATGGCGAAATCCCATCTCTACTAAAAATACAGAAAAACTAGCCAGGCGTGGTGGCGCACCCCTGTAGTCCCAGCTACTTAGGAGGCTGAGGCACGAGAATTGCTTGAACCGGGGTGGTGGAGGTTGCAGCGAGCTGAGATCATGCCACTGCACTCCAGCCTGGGCGACAGAGCGATCATCCATCTCAAAGAAAAAAAAAAAAATAGAGGGGGCTGGGCATGGGTGCCTTGTGCCTATAATCCCAGCACTTTGGGAGGCCCAGTGGGGCAGATCAGAACTCCTTGAGCTCAGGAGTTCAAGACCAGCCTGGCTAACATGGTGAAACCCCATCTCTATTTTAACATTAAAAAAAAAAAATCAACAATAAGGGACATCGGGGATGAGGAGGAAGGAGGGTATGCGCCGGAGCCTAAGTGAATCAGCTCCATCTCACTTCTGCCCTTTCCAGACTGTGTGACTCTGGACAAGTAGCTTGCCCTCTCTGGGCTGCAACTTCTTTCCACCATTGCAAAAGGCAGCAGCGTGTGGGGGTCAGTGTCTGCCTGGCAGGGCTGTTGTGAGGATGAAGGACAGTGTGCATGTACCAATACTCTCCAAACAGAGCCTCCATTGCCCCGACAGGTCCCTACCCCTGGCCTCACTGGCTTAGTAACGGACATCCCACCTCAACCAGGTGCTCCTGCCAGAAACTCAGGCTCTTACCTCCCACAACCATTCTCGGAACAAGATCTGTTGGCCCTTCCTCTGAAACCTATCTGGACTCCCACCACTGTTCCTACCTCCACCACTGTGCCCGGGTCCCCGCATCCTAAACGCCATGACCGCAGGGGCCTTTTCCCTGTACCCCCTCCCCTACCCCCGTCTGCCCTGCATGCAGCAGCCAGCTAGCCGGGTGATCCTTTTAAAACACAATCCGATCAAGTTCTTCCTCTGCTTAAAACCCTTGGTGATTCCCCCTGGACACGGATTAAAATCCCTGCTCCTCACCCTGACCTACAAGGGCCTGGGTGGCCAGTCCTGGATATGTCTGCCTCTGGCCTCAGCCCTTCCCAGCTTCCTCTGCACAGCCCTCTGCCTGGCTCCTTCCTGGAGGACCCATCCCTGCTGGTGGGGTCACCCGACCTACCCCCACCCTGCACTGACCCTCGCCCTCCTACCTCGTTGCACACACCACCCTCTGAGATGACCTTCTCTGTCCTGTTTACCGAAGTTTCCTGGTACCGGGGGCAGCGCCCGGGGCGGAGCAGGCTCTGTCAACCCCCACTGAATGCATTAGGCTGTGCAGGTGCTTAGCATTCGGTGAAGGCCGTTTCTGCTGATTTCTTGGGATGACAGTCATCAGAGCCAGCATTTGTTGGCGTGTTGAGTGTGTATCGTGTGTGTGGTGTCATCCTGAGCCACTGGTTGGTTCTTTAACGTGCCGTTCCATGTGCTCTAGCCCCCATGGACACTTGGCTGGGTGCAGAGTTGCTGTTGGTTGCCACACTGCGGGAGGGGGTCCTCCTGGCATCTGGTGGGTGGAACTGAGCGGTGCTGCTCAGCACCCCACAACATACAGGGCAGTGCTGTCACCACAGAGAACGATCTGGCTCGAAATGTCAGCAGGGCCCAGGTGATGAAGCCTTCACCCCTGGGCCAAGGCGGAGCTGGCGGTGGCTGGCCTGCGGGCGCTTGGTGCGGGAGAGGATGCTCCTGCAGGGGGTGCCGCTGCTGGGAGGCAGAAGGGAAATGGGAGGGGCAGATGAAGATGGAGGAGAGGGCCCAGGGCTGCTGGGAGATGCTGGACTGGTTCTGGAGGTGGGGTGCTGGTGGGGAAGGATCCATGTGAAAGGGAGACGGGGGCCTGCAATGACACAGGGTTGGAGGTGGGGTGTGTGTAGCTCAGGAGACGCCAAGTCTGGAGCCTGTGCAGTTAATTCCTGAGTGCCAGGCCTATCACACCAACGACCCCACTGTGTTCTCAGAACTGCCCTTTGACAGGGGAAACTGAGTCACAGAGCAGTCAGCTGACGTGTGCAGTACCACAGCTGGGAGGACAGCCAGACTGGTGTGCACAGTGTGTGCTGGTGGGGGAGGGGGTGGGGGCACTGCCCGATGACGCCCTCCCCTCAGGACTACGGCGCAGCCCTGCGGGGCCTGTGCGAAGACGCCCTGGAAGGCCTGCTCTTCCTGCTGCTCTTCTCCCTGCTGTCCGCAGGAGCACTGGCCACTGCACTCTGCAGCCTGCCCCGAGCCTGGGCCCTCTTCCCACCCAGGTCAGGAGCGGGGGAGGGCAGGGTCCTGGGGAGCGGGGGCAGCACCTGGGGACCATGGTTGGGGTGGGGGGTGCAGCCTCCTGATGGGTCCCCATCCCGCCTCTCTGCCATGCCCCGCATCAAACCCCAGTGACGACTACGATGACACAGACGATGATGACCCTTTCAACCCTCAGGTACTGGATGCCTGGGCCTGAGGGAGGAGGGGCTGGGGTATGGACTCCCAGGTGTGAGGAAGGAGGGGCTGCAGTCCTGGACTCCTGGGTCTGAGGGAGGAGGGGCTGGGGGCCTGGACTCAGGCCTGAGGGAGGAGGGTCTGGGGGCCTGGACTCCTGGGTCTGAGGGAGGAGGGGCTGCAGTCCTGGACTCCTGGGTCTGAGGGAGGAGGGGCTGGACCTGGACTCCTGGGTCTGAGGGAGGAGGGGCTGCAGTCCTGGACTCCTGGGTCTGAGGGAGGAGGGGCCGGGGGCCTGGACTCCTGGGTCTGAGGGAGGAGGGGCTGCAGTCCTGGACTCCTGGGTCTGAGGGAGGAGGAGCCGGGGGCCTGGACTCAGGCCTGAGGGAGGAGAGGCTGGGGGCCTGGACTCCTGAGTCTGAGGGAGGAGGGGCCGGGGGCCTGGACTCCTGGGTCTGAGGGAGGAGGGGCCGGGGGCCTGGACTCCTGGGTCTGAGGGAGGAGGGGCCGGGGGCCTGGACTCCTGGGTCTGAGGGAGGAGGGGCTGGGGGCCTGGACTCAGGCCTGAGGGAGGAGGGGCAGGGCTCCCACAGTACAAAACCAATTCCCACTCCATTCCCTCCTCTCCCCTGAATCTTCCAGCAGGAATCCAAGCGCTTTGTGCAGTGGCAGTCGTCTATCTGAGCCCCTCCTCCCTGCCGGACTGGACCCTGGCTCCCCTCTTCGGTGAGCTTCCAAGGGACACCCCCAGCTCCTACAGCCTGGCCTCTGCCCTCTCCTCCTGCCCTCCGAGCTGCTCCAGGCATGGGCTGCGTGCTTCCTGCGGGGTGGGTCACACGGGGCAGGCCCCCCCACCTGCATCACTGCCCCGTCTCTCCGTCTCTCCGCAGTTCCTTCCCTGGCTGCCGGAGGAGACCCCACTAACCCAGCCTGCCTGGGCTCTGACCACTAACACCCTTGGCCACGGACAGCCCGCACAGGACCGCCTCCCTGTCCTTGGCCTTGGGAGTAGCTGAGGGGGCAGACTAGGGGGTAGGGCTGGCAGGGCAGGGCGCAGACAGCCTCACACCCTTCGTCCCTGGCTGCCGGTCCCATCCTTGGAGGGACTGAGCTGGGGGCGGGAGACATGAGTGCCCCTGCTGCACCTGCCACGTCCCAGTGGGCTCTGACCCCCTGATCTCAACTCGTGGCACTAACTTGGAAAAGGGTTGATTGAAAATAAAAGGGAAGACTATTTTACAAGCAGCTGGGTCCTCCTTATTTCTCCTCTCCCTTGATTCGGGGCTGTGACATCCTCCCTGCTGTCCTCTCTCCCCTGGCCTCCCAGCCGCCGGGAATTTCTGCGCCTGTCCAGCTCAGCAGGGGCTCCAAAGACACTGTTCTTTAAAAAAAAAAAAAAAAATCAAAAAACAAAAAGAACCCTTTCTTCTGATTCTAAAAGTAATACATGTGTCCTGACATAGGAAGACACAGACATCTCTGGCACAGAATAGATGGCCTAGAAATAGATCTAAGTGTGTGTGTGTGTGTATATATATATATATACACGCATGACAGAAGACAGATTTCAAGTCAGTGTGGAAAGGATGGTTGGTTTAGCAGCAGTAGTGACATATCGGCTCTCCATCTGGCCAAAACCTTCTATAGATAAGATGGGTGGAAGATCTGGATGTGTATAAGTAAAGGCACAGAAGAATTTCAAGAGAAATTAGGAGGGTGGGTATGGTGGTGCATGCCTGTGGTGCCAGCTACGCGGGAGGCTGAGGCTCTTGGATTGAGCCTGCTTCGAGGCTACAGTGAGCTGTGATCGTGCCACTGCACTCCAGCCTGGGCAACAGAGCAAGACCCTGTCTCTTAAAAAAAAAAAAAAAAAGACAAAAAAACAGAGAGAGGCTGGCTGCGGTGGCTCATGACTGTAATCCTAGCATTTTGGGAGGCCAAGGTGGGTGG
The DNA here is from genome assembly GCF_047675955.1 of Chlorocebus sabaeus. NCBI lineage: Eukaryota > Metazoa > Chordata > Mammalia > Primates > Cercopithecidae > Chlorocebus > Chlorocebus sabaeus. The sequence goes on along the minus strand of NC_132909.1, from coordinate 3,865,092 downwards.
ATCCCTTGAGGCCAGGAGTTTGAAAGCAGAGTGGCCAACACAGTGAAACCTCGTCTCTACTTAAACAAACAAACAAACAAAATTAGCTGGGCGGGGTGGTACAAGCCTGTAACCCCAGCTACTCGGGAGGCTGAGGCAGGAGAATTGCTTGAACCCAGGAGGCGGAGGTTGCACCCACTGCACTCCAGCCTGGGTGACTGAGTGAGACTCCATCTCTGGGGGAAAAAAAAAGAGAGAAATTAGGAGAATATTTGTATGTTGTCTGCATGTTGTATAACTGGGTAGGGAAAGTGGGGAGGGAGGAGTTTCAGCAAGAGATCATAAAACCAGAAAGGAAAAGATAGCTTATTTGACAAATTATACATTGAAAAAAATGCCGTAAAGTCAAATGGCAAATTGATAGACTGGGGAACAGTGAGAGAGAGTGTGAGTGTCTGTGTATGTGTTAACAGTTGTGATGCAGAAATATATTATTCTTAAAAGATATAATCTAAATATATTATTCTTAACAGATATAATCTACAAAAGCTTTCATAAACTAAGAAAAAGACAACCCATTTAAAAGTAATCAACTGAGATGAATATTCAATAAAGTAAAAATTCCAACATCAGTAAACAGATAAAAAGATTGAAACTCTAATAATTGGGAAATGTAGTTTGAAAGAATGAGAAACTATTCTTTTTCACTACCCAGATACAATAAAATTAACAAGCGTGGTGACGTCCTGGGCGGGCAAGGATCTGGAGGAACAGGCACTCAAAACACTTCTCCTGAGGCTGCGAACTGCCACTATCCCTTGAAAAAAAAAAAAAATGTGCTTGTATGTGATCAGATCAACACTGCATACACTCCATGCCCCAACAATCCTGCTTTTGGGAATTGATTTACAGAAAAAGACACACAGGCCTCTGAAGACTTATATTTAGAGCTGCCTGTTACAACGATACCACTTTGATCAGCTAAACCCTGAAAACAAACATCCAAAAAAAGAGAAGTCTGATAAATCACCTGACAGCAGGGCTCTTTCTGGAAGAAACCAGCTCTTGGCTGAGTTGAGGATGTGAGGGAGAAACCTGGCAGAGAGGAGATATCAGGGCAGGGTGTGGCAGACAGCAGTCGCAGAGTGGACCGACGGAGAGGGGCCTGCAAGGTGAAGGGCCCAGCTTATCATTGAAGACACCGCTGGGCCACCATCCTGGTCCTGCTTCTCACGACCTTCACGGATGTGGAAAGTCACTTGACCAGTTAGACCTTGGTTGCCTCTTTTTTTTTTTTTTTGAGACGGACTCTCGCTCTGTTGCCCAGGCTGGAGTGAGTGGCGCAATCTTGGCTCACTGCAAGCTCCGCCTTCCGGGTTCACACCATTCTCCTGCCTCAGACTCCCAAGTAGCTGGGACTACAGGCGCCGCCACCATGCCCGGCTAATTTTTTTTTTTGTATTTTTAGTAGAGACGGGGTTTCACCGTGTCAGTCAGGATGGTCTCGATCTCCTGACCTCAGGATCCTCCCGCCTCGGCCTCCCCAAGTGTTGAGATTACAGGTGTGAGCCACCGCGCCTGGCCTTTGGTTGCCTCTTTGATCAAATGGGTATCACAAATCCAAAATTCCAGAATCCACAGATCCAAAGAGCTTCGAAGTGAAGCCATCCCCAAGCTCATTGGGCGGGAAAACCTGACCTGTGTTGGTGGGAGATGACTTACAGACGTGACTGACCCCGCTCGGTGTGAACGTTCACACACTTCCCTGCAGAAAAGCGAACCAGGATGCTGCCCACTGCTGTGCTGAGCACTGAGGGTGCCGTGTGCCCTGTGGAGGAGAGATCATATTACCTTTGAAACGGAAAAATCCTGAATCCCAACACACACCTGGCTCCGAGGAGATCAGGTTGGTGCTTGGTGACCCACGGTGCCAGACGCTGGTGTCCAGCGTGGGGCCTGCCGCGGCTCTGTGCCTGTCAATCATTTCTATCTTGTGCACTGCAAGGAGCATTCAGAGAAAGCTTTGGATATGTGGGCTTGAGGTGGGGAATAAAAATCAACTGCAATTTCAGGGAGGGGTTCTGGGGGCCACATCCGTTCACTCACTTTTTCCTGACCATGTGGGCTGTCTGCCCCGGGTCCGGCCCTGCTGTGCCATGCTGACTTCTTTCCTCTCAAACACTGCCCTCTAGTGCCCCTGAGCCCATTTCCCAAGCACAGGCAACCGCTGACTGTTACTGTTGGTGGGTGAAAAGTACTTTGAGATTCAGCTGCTTGATCTCCCATGACAATGAGCCTGGGGGTGATCATTTATCAAGAAGTTGGCCCCGGGGCGCCGTCATTCATGCTTGTGATGCCAGCACTACGGGAGGCCGAGGCAGGCGAAAACCTGAGGTCAGGAGTTTGAGACCAGCCTGGCCAACACGGTGAAACCCCGTCTCTACTAAAAATACAAAAATTAGCCAGGCGTGGTGGCGGGCGCCTGTAATCCCAGCTCTTCAGGAGGCTGAGGCAGGAGAATCACTTGAACCTGGGAGGTGGAGCTTGCAGTGAGCCGGAATCGCACCTACTGCACTCCAGCCTGGGCAACAGAGTGAGACTCCGTCTTAAAAAAAAAAAAAAAAAAAAAAAAAAAAGAAAAGAAAAAGAACAGTATCATAAAAATGCTGAAACCTCTCTCCATAAATGGTGCTAGAACAAGTGGACATCAACATGCCAAAAATAAATAAATAAATAAAATCTAGACAGACCTTAGTCTCTTCACAAAAATTAATTCAAAATGGATCATAGACCTGAATGTTAAACGCAAAACTATAAAACTCCTAGAAGACAACCTAGGAGAAAATCTAGATGACTGGGTTTTGTCAAATTTTTTTTTTTTTTTTTTGAGACAAGAGTCTCACTCTGTTGACCAGGCTGGAGTACACTGGCAGAATCTTGGCTCACCGCAACCTCTGCCTCCTGGGTTCAAGTGATTCTCACGCCTCAGCCTCCTGAGTAGCTGGAATTACAGTTGTGCGCTACCACGCCCGGCTAATTTTTGTATTTTTAGTAGAGATGGGGTTTCGCCATGTTGGCCAGGCTGGCCTCAAACTCCTGGCCTCAAGTGATCCGCCCACCTCGGCCTCCCAAAATACCGGGATTATAGCTGTGAGCCAGTGTCCGGCCATGATAAATTTTTTGATACATCAAAGGCGTGCTCCATGAAAGAAACTTACAAGCTGGACTTTATTAAAATAATAATGAAAAAACCCTCTGCTCTTTGAAAAACATTTTTAATATGATGAGAAAACAAGCTGCGGCCTGGGATAAACTATTTGCAAGAGACCTATCTCATTAAGGACTGTTATCCAAGATATATAAAGGGCTCTGAAAACTCAGTTAACAGGAAAACAATCTGATTAAAAAACAGGAAAAGAGGCCGGGCATGGTGGCTTACACCTGTAATCCCAGCACTGCGGGAGGCTGAGGTGGGCAGGAATTTGAGACCAGCCTGGCCAATATGGTGAAACCCCATCTCTACTAAAAACACAAAAATTAGCCGAACCTGGTGGCACGTGCCTGTCATCCCAGCTACTCAGGAGGCTGAGGCAGAAGAATTGCTTGAACCCGGGAAGCGGATGTTGGAGTGAGCCGAGATGGTGCCAGTGCACTCCAGCCGGGGTGATAAGAGTGAGATGTTGTCTCAAAAAAAAAAAAAAAAAAAAAAAAAAAAAGGATTGTTTCTGGGTGTGTCCGTGAGGTGTTGCCAGCGGAGACTGACATTCGAGTCAGTGGAGTGGGAGAGGAAGACCCACTCTCAGTGTGGGTGGACACCATCCAGTTGGCTGCCAGCGTGGCTGGAATAAAACAGGCAGAAGGTAGGAGGGGCTGGCTTGCTGAGTCGTCTGGCTTTTGTCTTTCTCCTGTGCTGGATGTTTTCTGTCCTTGGACATTAGACTCCAGGTTCTTTGGCCTTTGGACTCCTGAACGTCTCCCAGTGGTTTGTTGGGGACTCTTGGGCCTTCTGCCACAGACTGAAGGCTGGCCATTGGCTTCCCTACTTTTGAGGCTTTCGGACTTGGAGACATGACTGGCTTCTTCCTTCCTCAGCTTGCAGACGGCCTATGGTGGGACTTTGCCTGATGACCGTGTGAGCCAATTCTCCCTAATGAACTCCCTTTCAATATATACATATATCCTGTTAGTTCTGGCCCTCTGGAGAACCCTAATATAGATGGCAAATAAGCACAGGAAAAGATGTTCATCGTATGTCATTAGGGAACTGCGCATTAAAACAAGACACCACTGGTCGGGTGTGGTGGCTCACGCCTGTAATCCCAGCATTTTGGGAGGCTGAGGCAGGTGGATCACGAGGTCAAGAGATCGAGACCATCCTGGCCAACATGGTGAAACCCCGTTTCTACTAAAAATACAAAAATTAGCCAGGCGTGGTGGCACATGCCTGTAGCCCCAGCTACTTGGGAAGCTGAGGCAGGAGAATCGCTTGAACCCGGGAGGCGGAGGTTACAGTGAGCTGAGACCACACCACTGCACCGCACTCCAGTCTGGGAGACACAGCGAGACTCTGTTTCAAAAAAAAAAAAAAAAAAACAAAACAAGACACCACTACATACCTATTAGAATGCCAAATCCAAAATGCTGGCACCACCAAATGCTGGCAGAAATGTGGAGCAACAGAAACTCTCATTACTTGGTGTTGGCAATGCAGAATGGTACAGCTACTTTGGAGGACAGTGTGGCAGTCTGTCATAATCCTAAACATACTGGTAGAATACAAACCAGCAACAGTGCTCCCCAGTACTCACACAGATGGGCTGAAAACCTGTGCCCACAAAGAACGCTGCACGTGCATGTTTATGGCAGCTTTATGGATCATTGCCAAAAACTTGGAAGGAACCAAGACATCCTTCAATAAATGTCTTAACTACATGCTGGTTGTTATAACAAAATACCATCACACTGTGTAGCTGAGGCAGGAGGATCACTTGAGCCTGGGAGGTTGAAGCTGCTGTGAGCTGAGATCGAGATCACGCCACTGCACTCCAGCCTGGGTGACAGAATGAGAGACCCTGTCTCCAAAAAAAAAAAAAAAAAAAAAAAAAGGTAGTTTTGGTTTTTGCTGTGGTTGGGCTCCTGGGGTGAGAACTCTGGATCCCAGCTGCAAGATGAGGAATCTGGAGCCAAGAGAAGGGAAATAATGAGTTTTCCAACTCATACGGCTGGTTAAGTAAAAGAGCTGGGATTACAACTCAGGTTTCCTGCCTCTGGAGTAGCTGGGATTACAGGCATGCGCCACCACGCCTGGCTAATTTTTTTTGTATTTTTAGTAGAGACGGGGTTTCGCCATGTTGGCCAGGCTGGTCTAGAACTCCTGACCTCAGGTGATCCACCTGCCTCAGTCTCCCAAAGTGCTAGGGTTATAGGCGTGAGCCACCGCACCTGGCCCACCCAAGATTATTAAAATAAGTGTTCAGAAGCAACGCCCTACTGGACAGGCGCAGTGGCTCATGCCTGTAATCCCACCACTTTGGGAGGCGGAGGTGGGCGGGTCACCTGAGATTGGGAATTCGAGACCCGCCTGCTCGACACTGTGAAACCATCTCTGTTAAAAATACAAAAATCAGCTGGGTGTGGTGGTGCATGCCTGTAACCCCAGCTACTGGGAGGCTGAGGCACAAGAATTGCTTGAACCTGGGAGGCAGAGGTTGCAGTGCGCTGACATCATGCTACTGCACTCCAGCCTGGGCGACAGAGCAGTCTCAAAAAAAAAAAAAAAAGATAAAATAATAGATTAAAAAAAAAGCAACCCCCTAGTGACTTGTTAGAGCAAATCATCACACAGTTGGGGTAAAATTCTGAAGTGGATTAAGGGAGGGGTGCTGGTTTGCCTGGATGGTACATGAACGTAGCCCTGGATTCGACCAAATATGTAACTGGACAACAGAAAAATAAGTACAGGGTGCATTAATCAGAGGCAACAATGTTTTGTACTTAAGTACATGGAAGACACCAAGAGAACAGTACTTTTCATGGTTAGACACATTTCTTAGGTATTTTTTCTATTTTGGGGTTCTTTTGTGATATAATTCGTCCTGTTTTCATAACTTTTCTTTTTTTTTTACTGACATGTAAGATAAATGTATCTAATTGTGGGCTTACTTGTAAAGAGTTTTCACATTTAAGTTCCAGTCATTTCATTTTATTGCTGGGTCTGTTACAGAATGCTAAAAGAATAAGACATAAAAAATATAAGTACAGTTATAAACACCTCTTTTAAAAGGCAGAGACTGTTCGCTTGGGAAAAAAAAAAAAAGCAAGATCCAACTACATGCTATCTACAAGAAACCCGCCCTAAATACAACAGGTAAAAGAAAGCTAAATGGAGTGTGGGTCCTGGTTTGGACTCTGGCATGTAAAGAAAACATTGGAGGAAAAGGTGAAATCCCAGTAAAGTCTGGGGTTTAGTTACACTAACACATCCTGTCAGTATCTGCAACAAAGCACTTTTGATGCTTCTGATGACAGCATCAGATGAAACTCGGCATAAAATACGCTGGACTACATATGATCTTTGCAACTTTTCTTTTTTTTTGAGACAAGAGTTTCACTCTTGTTGCCCAGGCTGGAGTGCAGTGGCGTAGCCTCGGCTCACTGCAACCTCGGCCTCCTGGGTTCAAGCGATTCTCCTGCCTCACCCTCCCGAATAGCCGGGATTACAGGTGCACGCGTCACCACGCCCAGTTAATTTTCGTATTTTTAGTAGAGACAGGACTGCACCATGTCGGCCAGGCCAGGCTTATCTTGAACTCCTGACCTCAGGTGATCCACCCACCTCGGCCTCCCAAAGTGTTGGGATTACAGGTGTGAGCCACCACGCCCGGCCTTGATAAGGTTTTGAATAAATCCAAAATTATTCCGGAACAAAAAGTGTGGTACCAAAACAAAAACAAAAAACAAAAAACAAAACCCAAACAAAAACAAACGAAAACAACCCCTGCCCCACACACAGTAAAATAACGGAAAAAGATCTATGCTGGCACTCACAAAATAATACACAGTTATGAAAACGGTATGTGCTTTTCAAGCTACAAATTCATAATGGTACAAAATAAGGAGGAAAACTGCCTCTTAAATCCTACCACTTACTGTGACACAGTGACCGGTCCCTGCAGCAGACTGGATAATTTGTATCCGAGTCCTGGATGGAAACAGGTGGCGCGGAGTTCAGAGAAATGCCTATGTACAGATTTGGTCCAATGTCTCAGCCTGACCTCAGTGACCTTTGGGGGTCCGCTCCACGCCCACCCTTACACACCTGTGACCCCACACACTTCCACCCCAGCGCCCCTGCCAATGCGACACCCATCCCCCTCCAACCAGCTTCCAGCCTCCCTCCATCTGAACTCGCCGCGCCCCCTCCACTGCGCCCTTCCAGATTCATTGACTAGGGAAGCCCGCTCTTCCCGGGGGAGCTGTTCCTCACCCCCTTTCTTTATCATTCTCTCCCCAGGGCTTCCACATCACGGTGCTGGGGACAACCCCGGAACTCTTGTCACGCCAGTGTACATGGAGGAACAGTAATGGCTCCCACTGACTCAGTCAAAACAAGGTTGCGGCCGGGCGCGGTGGCTCACGCCCGTAATCCCAGCACTTGGGAGGCCGAGGCGGACGGATCACGAGGTGAGGAGTTCGAGACCAGCCTGGCCAACATGGTGAAACCCCGTCTTTACTAAATATACAAAAATTAGCCAGGTATAGTGGCGCGCGCCTGTAATCCCGGCTACTTTGGAGGCTGAGGCAGGAGAATTGCTTGAACCCGGGAGGCAGAGGTTGCAGTGAGCCGAGATCGCGCCAGTGCACTCCAGCCTGGGCGATGACAGAGCAAGAGCAATACTCTGTCTCCAAGAACGAGAACAACAACAACAAAACGGGGCTGCGTGGGAGGCAAAAACAGCTAATGCGGCCTCACTTGTCCCCTCGGGGCCACCGTCCCCACCCAGACTTCCGGCCTGCCTTAAAATGCTCATGCGTAAGTGCGTGGGCGGGAGGGCGGGCTCAAGCGTAGCTCGTGGCGGTCATTGGCTGTGCAGGGCCGAGCGAGGCGGGGCGAGGCCGCCGCGTGACGTCAGGACGCCGCGGTCAGGACGTCGAAGCCAAAGAAGACCAGAGCCAGCCGGGTGGCCGAGCTGTGTCGTGGACGTGTTCGTAATCGCCTGGGTGGTTGTTGGCGTGTCCCTGCAGCGAAGGGTCCTGGTAGGTAAGGGGAGCGGCGGGCGAGCAGACGGGCGGGGATAGCATCTCCTTTCGGTCTAGCGTCCCGCGAGCCCCGAGGCCTTCTCGGCTGTCGCAGCAGCAGACGCCGCGCGCGAGCGTCGACAGGGTGTGGCGGGGCAGGGGGCAGCCACTGCGCCTGCGCACCGGGCCTGGGGGCGCGCGTTCGGGCACTAGCGCGCGTGCGCCGTAGTCTTCCACTCCCCGTCCCTCTCCCTCGGAGTTCTTGGGGCCCCGGGGCGCGCCCCTCACTCTCCATTGACCGGGTGTTGCCCCGGGCGACGGGCGACTCCAGCGAGTCTTTCTGGGGGGTGGTGCGCAGGCGCGGCCTGGGCAGTGGCTCCGTGGCCAGTCTTGGGGATCCGGGCGGCCTCTTCCACCCGGCGTCCTCCTTTGCCTTCGCCCAGCCTGCGGGACGGCCAGGTGCTCCCGGGACCCCAGGCCTCACGTCTGGTGCCTGTCCCCGTTCTTGAGACCCGTCGGGGAGTCCTCTCCCCAGCCCCCAACTCCTGACCTTATTTCTGATCTCCGTTCTGCCCGGGGGCGCCTTTTCCTGTGTCCCCGCCAGATCCCTCGTCTCCACTCACGCCCTGTGTCCTGTTTAAGTTAAGCCTTTGCGTTTCTAGGGCTTTTCCCCAGCTCCAGACTTCTGTTCCTATCCCGTCGACTTGGGAGAATTCCGGTTCTCCTGCGGGATTCATTATCCTACTTATCGGTTACTCCCTCTCGGGAGTTTAGGCTTCGCCGTCCTCGCCCCGGAGACACTCCACTTTTCTTCTAGTTCTCTCTACCCCACTCTTAATTCCTTGAACATGTTTTGGGTCTTCTTTGGCATTCCCAAAGCTTTATGTCCAGACACCCAACCAAGGTGATCCCTTTTCTCTCCCAGCCCTACCCCTGCTTCCGGGAACCTCCCGTGGAAGCAGGCAGGGGTAGTCCCACTGAGGACTCCCACCTCGGTCTCTTTACAGCCCTTCAGAGACCTGTTTGAAATCAGTCTCTCAGTGCTAAGAACCCATTTCTTCACGTTGGGGTTCACGTCGGCATTGTCTTTTTTAGGGTTCTCGGAAACCTTTCCACCCTCTCAGCCTTAAGGGTTCCCTCAGACTCTTCTCATTATACATCCATTCTCTTGGTTCAGGTTCCTTTCACAACCCGTATTCCCTAGAATTTTTTCTATTTTTTTTTTTTTTTTTTTTTTTTTTTGGAGACAGAGTTTCACTCTTGCTGCCCAGGCTGAAGAGCAGTGGAGCGCAATCTCAACTCACCGTCCTCCGCCTCCCGTGTTCAAGCGATTCTCCTGCCTCAGCCTCCCTAGTAGCTGGGATTACAAGCATGTGCCACCATGCCCAGCTAATTTTGTATTTTTAGTAGAGACGGGGTTACTCCATGTTGGTTAGGCTGGTCTCGAACTCCCGACCTCAGGTGACCCGCCTGCCTCAGCCTCCCAAAGTGCTGGGATTACAGGCGTGAGCCACCACACCTGGCCCCTAGAATTTTTTTTAGAACTTTTCCCCTTGGTGGAGGCACTCCCACCCTCTCGACCTTTCATCACACCCTCTCTTTGCTCACATGGATTTCAGACCCTTCTCCTTCCCTTTGGGAAGTCTGTTCTGGCTTCCCTGTTTCCAAATCCTTCGTTTTCCACCTGGAGCACTACAAAGTGGCCAGGGGCTTCTCCTCATACTCCAGCCTTTTTAGTCCACACCCAGAACTCTTCAGATCCTTGACCCCAGTGGCTTCTCTGTCAGCCTCCCATTTTCTACTTGGCTTCTCGTGAGTCCATCTACTGTTCCTCCCCACTTTGTGACATGTTTTTAGCTCCCCCTTAAGTCTCCCTAACTCATTCTTTTTCTCATAGACAGTGAAAAAGCAGTCTGGCTCCCGAGGTCCACCCCTTATACCCCAAGGTCCAGATGGCGGCCAACGTGGGTGATCAACGTAGCACAGATTGGTTAGTGTGGCAAGAGGGATGGAGGCTGGTCGAGAGGGAAAGAGGAAGCAAGACCCAGTGCTATCCTCTGGGGTGGGACCTCACGTGGCCTTAGGGGAAGTGATGCCACAATCCCTGTGATTGGGGGTGGTGGTGAGGCAAACACAGAGGGAAGCATTTGGTTGTGTGGAGAGGGGCAAGCCTTACCTCTTTGAGCTTTCATTTTTCGCAGTACCGTGCTTGCTTTGCAGAATTGTGATGATTCATTCAAGCAAGTATAATTAGGAGGCAGGTTCCCAACACTCAATAGATACTCATTTATTTGTTTTTCTGGAAATTCCTTATTTTTTCTCAAAATAGTGTGATAACCTGCTGACTGGGGTGATGTCAGATGGAATTCATTGATTCATGAAAGACATAGCCCTAGGAGGTGCCAGGGCCTGTGTTCAGTTCTGTGGGTTCTGTTAATTGTTTCGTTTGTTTGGTTTTAACAACTCCTGTGTGCCAGGCTCTGGGATAAGTACCTTAAGTGGGTGATCTCATTTATCCCTCCCAGAAGACTCTGAAGCAGAAACCCTTTATCAGCATAGTACAGATTAGAAAACATAGGCTTAGATAGGTAGTAACAGTTAGATTTGGGATCCAGGGACTGGAATTTGCCTCCCAACTTGCCCACCTGTGTACAGTGGGGAGAACAGGTGTGACTTGAGGTCCTCTCTCTGCAGGTCTTCTCAGTACAGCATGGTGGCTGGGGCAGGCCGAGAGAATGGTATGGAGACGCCAATGCACGAGAACCCGGAGTGGGAGAAGGCCCGCCAGGCCCTGGCCAGCATCAGCAAGTCAGGAGCCGCCGGCAGCTCTGCCAAGTCCAGCAGCAATGGGCCTGTGGCCAGTGCACAAGTGAGAAGGACATGGGGCTGGGGTACCCTGAGCCAGTGGTCGTGGGAGAGAGACAGTCTGGCGTCCTCTTGTATCATTCGGACGGGGTGCTCTGAGGGGAAACATAAAAAGATGTTCCAGGGTATCTAAGTCTGAACGGAAAAGTTCTGTTTCCTTGAGGAATCTAGGGTGTGATGTGGTTCTGAAGAGGGAGGCCATGCCCATGTCCCTGGTCTCTAACGTCCGTGAGTCTCATGGTGGAGACGGTGGCTCACTTTGCAGATACATGAACCCAGTTTCATCCCTTGGCAATTACCCACCAGTAAACAACAGGCTTGCACTTTGGGGGCCGCCTGTGGATTTGGGCTGCTGACAGCACGTGTGCCTCTCTGTCTCCACAGTACGTGTCCCAGGCAGAAGCCTCAGCTTTGCAGCAGCAGCAGTACTACCAGTGGTACCAGCAGTACAACTATGCCTACCCCTACAGCTACTACTATCCCATGGTGAGTGCCCAGCCGGCGGGGCGGGGCGGGGCGGAGTCTGCCGGGATGGGGCCCGGTGGTGGATGGACTGGAGATAGCGGTGATGACTGCTCAGAAACCCTCTACTTGCCCACGAGGTGCATTCCAGGGTCCCCACCTTGAGCCACAAGGTCCTACGTACCTGGTTCTGGTCCCTTCTCTCCTCATGCTTATTCTGCCATGGCCATCAAAGCGGAGACCTCCTTGATGCTCGCCCCCGCCAGGCCCACTCTTGCTTTGCCCTGGCTGCAGTGCTCCCTGTGTTGCCACCTCTTGGAGGTCTCTGCTCAGATGCCGCCTTCAGAGAGCCTCTACCTGACACACTGATTGAAAGTAGCATTCCTGCCTTGCAGCCTGTCTCTCTCCCTTTCTTTGCCTTTTTATTGTTCATGATTCTTATTGCTGGATATGTTATATATTGATGTCTACAGCCGGGCATGTAATTCAAGCACAAGCTTCATTAGTTCGTGGGTTTTCCTTCTTACTGTTCGTCGTGGTGCTTAGAAAAGTTGGCACTCAGTATTGTTGATTATATTTTTCTGAGAACTAGCTAAGTGAGATGCGGGATTGATAGAGGTTTTTCTTTTTTTAGTATATGAGAGGGTGTGGTGCATTAATATAGTGGAGAGAGAAAGGGGTGAGGGATCGGTAGAGGGCCATGGCTGGTGTAGTTCCTGAGCGGGCTGGGGAAGTGGAAAGGGCAGGCCTCCCACTAAACCCTCCCTCCCTGCACCTTTGCAGAGCATGTACCAGAGCTACGGCTCCCCTTCCCAGTATGGGATGGCCAGCTCCTATGGCTCAGCCACACCCCAGCAGCCATCCGCACCCCAGCACCAAGGGACTCTGAACCAGGTAACACCCTAGCCCAGCTCCCATGCCGTGCTCAAGCAGAGGAAATATAGATTTTTGAATGAGCTGTCAGTGAGGAATGGCCTGTGCTCCTTAAACTGCTTTTTTCCTTCCAAGCAACTCCTGGTCTGAAAATGAGGAGGACAAAGCATAGTGTTTGAACCTAGGGTGGGTTTGAGGCCGAGCCAAGGCCAGACCTGAGATGTTGAAAGACGTCTTTTTCCGCAGTGTGGTCACGCACACGGGTTGGGTTTTGCATTTAAGGTGCAGCTTGGAGGGATGGCCAGGCTAGTGCATAGGAGGCAGGTAGGACTGGGTTTGAATCCCAGCGTGCCCACCCAGGTGTAATTACGTGTGCATCTCGGTCCGCTCTCGGAAGCGGGAAGGATGGCGGCCTCGTCCTCGTGCTCCGTGAGTGTGTGTGCTCACATGGCAACGCTGGAGTGGGTGTGTTGTCGGTGGCTGTTACTCCAGCATTGAGATGCTGCCAGCTGCTGCTTCGTAGCTCAGGGCCCTGGGAAGTTGCTTAGTCTCTGAGCTGGAGCCTTGTCAGCTGTGAAAAGGGTTGTTAACAAATGTTAACCTCAGCGAGCTACTGAGGACTCGAATGAGCACGTGTGGGAAGGTCACAGGAGGGTCGAGTGCTGTGACCACTGTGTCCTCATGGTGAGGGCTGAGTGCCACTCGCCAGCTCCCGTATCTGCCTCCCGTGCTTAGCGCCTGCTTCCTTCTGCAGCCCCCAGTCCCCGGCATGGATGAGAGCATGTCCTACCAGGCTCCCCCTCAGCAGCTGCCGTCGGCTCAGCCCCCTCAGCCCTCAAATCCCCCGCATGGGGCTCACACGCTGAACAGTGGCCCTCAGCCTGGGACAGCTCCAGCCACACAGCACAGCCAGGCGGGGCCCGCCACAGGCCAGGCCTATGGGCCACACAGCTACACTGAACCTGCCAAGCCCAAGAAGGGCCAACAACTGTGGAACCGCATGAAACGTAAGTCGGCAAAGCCGTGTGGAGGCTCGAGGGGTTGGGGCCCTTACAGAGCTCCTAGGTGTGAGGCATATGGTGTGTGCTGCTCCTTATTTCTGGGGGTTGTGATCGCCAGGCTTGGGGTGGGGCTGTTTTGGACCAGCACATGTGTGCTGGGGCCCTCCTCTAGAACCTGTCCGCTCCTCCCTGCGTTTCCACATCCTACTGTCTCCTGGGGACCTCTGGATGTGCTGGGGAAGGGCCTAACTCTAGCTTTTGCTGCCCTCACAGCAGCCCCTGGGACTGGAGGTCTCAAGTTCAACATCCAGAAGCGACCCTTTGCTGTCACCACCCAGAGCTTTGGCTCCAACGCAGAGGGCCAGCACGGCGGCTTCGGCCCCCAGCCCAACCCTGAGAAAGCTCAGAACCACAGGTGACGTCTGCCCACTTGCCCCGTCACAGCCCCACACACTGCACTCAGCATCTGTGGTCCAGTGCCACTGGCCAGCTGCCCACCCCGAGCCTCAGTGTGCACCTCTGGAAAGGGGAGAAGGACCCTCCCTTAGGGGTTGCTGTGAGCACTGAAGGAGATAGAAGGAAAACATGGGGACTGTGTCCCGCTGTGTGTCAGCTCAGAGTGGTGCTGGGGATGGTCTTCTGAGTTTGGGAATTTTCTACAACTGAGCCCCTCATCTGTCCTCCCACAGTGGGTCCTCTGCCCGGGGGAACCTGTCTGGGAAGCCCGACGACTGGCCCCAGGACATGAAAGAGTATGTGGAGCGCTGCTTCACTGCCTGTGAGTCGGAGGAGGACAAGGACCGCACGGAAAAGCTGCTCAAGGAGGTGCTGCAGGCGCGGCTGCAGGACGGCTCGGCCTATACCATTGACTGGAGCCGGGAGCCCCTGCCAGGGTTAGTGTGGGTGGGGGACGTAGGTGGGAGGGCGGTGCCGTGCGAGGCATGGGCCGGGTATGGAAGTAGGAGAGTTGGGGGTCCCAGGTACCAGGAGCTCCAAAGAGAAATGAACTGGAAAGTTGGATCCCGGGGGAATGAAGTCCTGGTTGGAGGGAGGCCAGTGGGGTGGGGTGGGGACCATGGATGCTGGAGAGGTGTGCATTGCTTAGTTGTTAAGCGCACCCTCTGGACACAGAAAACCTGGGTTTGCATCTCATTTCTGCACTGTAATAGCTGAGCCGCCCGGGGTAAGTGCCTTTCCTTTCGGAGGTGGGTTGGTAGATTGAGGGAGGTGGTATTGGCCGTCCTGCCGGTGTCTGGCGGGGATGGTGATGCCCTGTCCTGCTGTATCCTCAGGCTGACCCGGGAGCCTGTGGCCGAGAGCCCTAAGAAGAAGCGTTGGGAGGCTCCTAGCAGCCTTCACCCTCCTAGAGGGGCGGGCTCAGCGACTAGGGGTGGGGGTGCCCCGTCCCAGCGAGGGACGCCGGGGGCTGGAGGTGCTGGTCGAGCCCGGGGCAACAGCTTCACCAAGTTTGGCAACCGCAACGTCTTCATGAAGGACAACAGCTCTTCGTCCAGCACAGACTCCCGCTCCCGCTCCTCTTCCAGGTCCCCAACCCGCCACTTCCGCAGAAGGTACTGAGGCTCAGGGCTGGGGTGGGGGTGTGTGGGGGAGCGGGGAGGCATTTCAGGCCTGATCTTCCTGCTTCTTCCTGCAGTGACTCCCACTCAGACTCCGACAGTTCCTACTCAGGAAACGAGTGTCACCCTGTGGGCCGCAGGAACCCGCCCCCTAAGGGCCGGGGCGGTCGAGGGGCCCATATGGATCGGGGCCGAGGCAGAGCGCAGCGTGGGAAGAGGTGAGACTGGGTGGGGGCTTGAGACACAGGCCAGGGTGGAGGAGGGTACTGGGGACCCGTGGGAGAAGGAGGAAGAGGGCTAGACAGGTGGATAGCCAGCTGCCAAAGAGGCGAGGCTGTAGGGTGGCTGGAGACCCCCGTCCCGCTCACTGCCCCTCACCCCTTCCTAGGCATGATCTGGCTTCCACCAAGCGCAGTCGAAAGAAGATGGCGGCGCTGGAGTGTGAGGACCCCGAGCGCGAGCTGAAGAAGCAGAAGCGGGCAGCTCGCTTCCAGCATGGACACTCCCGCCGTCTGCGCCTCGAGCCCCTGGTGCTGCAGATGAGCAGCCTGGAGAGCAGCGGGGCCGACCCTGACTGGCAGGAGCTGCAGATCGTGGGCACCTGCCCTGACATCACCAAGCACTACCTGCGCCTCACCTGTGCCCCCGACCCGTCCACCGTGCGCCCTGTGGCAGTAAGTGCCCGGTTGGGCTGGGCAGTTCTGCTCTGTGAGGCCCTGCTGGCTCAGGACTTGGAGAGCCGACCCAGGGAGGGTGGCAGAGGCCACACGGGGGTTCCGGTATGGCAGGGGAAGCCTGGCCAGGGAAGCCTCGGGCGGTCTGCGTTCTGAGGGGAGCGCGAAGGCACACTGCTGCCCCGGGTCCTGCGTGGCGGGTGTGCAGCTTGGCCGGCGAATCGCTTGCCCTCTGGGCCGTGGTCCCTGGCTTAGGTGATGGAGCACAGAGCCTTCTCCCAGGCCCGCGGGCTGTGGGGCACGGGGGGCTGCGCTTCCAGGGTTTGCGTCCTCACTGTTCTGCTGCGGAACATGTGAACAGCCGTGTGCTTACAGGGACATGGGCATGGGGCGGCTACTCTTAACCCATGTCTGGTGTGTGTTTTCTCTTTTTTTTTTTTAATTGTTGGGGGAGAGAGTCTTGCTCTGTTGCCCAAGCTGGAGTACAGTAGCGTGATCTTGGCTCACTGCAACCTCCGTTCCCCAGCTTCACGCGATTCTCCTGCCTCAGCCTCCCAAGTGGCTGGGATTACAGGCGTGCGCTACCACACCTGGCTAATTTTTGTATTTTCAGTAGAGACGGGGTTTCACCATGTTGGCCAGGCTGGTCTCAAACTCCTGACCTCAGATGATCCACCTGCCTTGGCCTCCCAGAGTGCTGGGATTACAGGCGTGAGCCACTGCGTCCGGCCTTTTTTTTTGTTTTTTTCCTTAATGTTGCAACTCTCCTACCAAATCAGTGGAAACCCTTGCCCAGCGGACCTGAGCTGTACTCCGAGTGCTAATTCAGTTTCCTTTTTAGGTTTTGAAAAAATCGCTGTGCATGGTCAAGTCCCACTGGAAAGAGAAGCAGGACTACGCATTTGCCTGCGAGCAGATGAAGTCGATACGGCAGGATCTGACGGTGAGTCTCGCGCTGGGAAGGTCCTGGCCTCAGCCAGTCTTGCCTCCCGCTCCTTGTAACTCTTGTTCTCGCCCCATGGCCCCAGGTGCAGGGCATCCGCACCGAGTTCACGGTGGAGGTTTATGAGACCCACGCCCGGATTGCCTTGGAGAAGGTGAGCTGGCCTCTGGGGGCCTCCCCAGCCCCTTTCCTGCTGCGCTTCTGCCCTCAGCACCCTCACTCTGCTCTCCTCCCTCCGTGCCTCTGCCTTGCAGGGTGACCATGAAGAGTTTAACCAGTGCCAGACGCAGCTCAAGTCGCTGTACGCCGAGAACTTGCCTGGCAACGTGGGCGAGTTTACTGCTTACCGAATCCTCTACTACATCTTCACCAAGAACTCGGGAGGTGAGGCCCAGTCCCCGGGACGGAGGCCGTGGTGCCCAGGGTTGAGCTCTGCTGACTTGACCCTCTTTGTCTTGGCGCTAGACATCACCACGGAGCTGGCATACCTCACACGAGAACTGAAGGCAGATCCTTGCGTGGCCCACGCCTTGGCATTAAGGACAGCCTGGGCCCTGGGCAACTACCACCGCTTTTTCCGGCTCTACTGCCATGCACCCTGCATGTCTGGCTACCTCGTGGACAAGTTTGCAGATCGGGAACGCAAGGTCGCCCTCAAAGCCATGATCAAAACGTATGTGGTGCCAAGCTCCCTTCTGCCCTTGCTCTTCCCATCCTTCTGCCTCACACCGCCTCTCAGACCAGCTCCTGGCCACAGGCCTCCCCCAGCCCTCGACCCTTCTCCTGGTCCTTGCTCCCCCATCTTTCTCCATTCAGCCCTCCCCT
The DNA here is from genome assembly GCF_047675955.1 of Chlorocebus sabaeus. Taxonomy (NCBI): domain Eukaryota; kingdom Metazoa; phylum Chordata; class Mammalia; order Primates; family Cercopithecidae; genus Chlorocebus; species Chlorocebus sabaeus. The sequence goes on along the minus strand of NC_132909.1, from coordinate 3,847,655 downwards.
CTCCAGTTCCTCTTGCTTTCCTTCTTGGCCACCTCTGTGTTCCGGGTCACTCCTCCCCGCCTCCCCACTGTTCCCAGCTCACTGCCTCTGGGGCCTCTTTTCCACCCCGTCTGTGCGTCTCTTCCTCCTGTTCTCTCCTGCCTGGATCCCCTAGTTCACTCCTCGCTCTGGGCTTCCTCAGAACCCTGAGGTCTCTGCTTTCTCAGCTTGTCGCTGTGCTCCCACCATAGAGACCATCCAGGCAGTCTCTGGTCTAACAGGACAAGGCCCTGTCCCACGCAGCTCCTTGGAGAGCACCAGAAACACTTAGGGAGACACCTGCGATGAGGCCACATTGGGTGCAGTGCCAAAGGCCCCTGGTCAGGCTGTGCCCGTGCAGTGTCCTTTGTTCACTAGACATTGCTCTTGGCTCGCTGTGGGTAGGGGACAGTTGCTTGACTGATGTTTAGACGCACGGTTCTGTCTGGTGATTGAGGTGCCCAGGCGATGCTGGGCAATGTCAAGAGAGGTTTTCCGTTGTCACAGCAAGGGGATGCTCTTGGCATCTAGTGAGTGGAGGCCAGGGGTGCTGAGGCCAGGTATGCAGCCCCACCACTGCCACTGGGGCCCAGAGGTCAGTCTTACCGAGGTGGAGAAATTCTGGTTGAAGAGGTTGACCAGTAGACTGGAGAGGCCTTGAGTGCCTGGCCGGGTGGCCCTCTGTTTGAGGTCATAGTCACAGCATAGTTTGGAGCTAGGGAGGGGTTGTCAGCCTGGAGGTTGGGAGACTCATCCTGGAATCTAGTGTGGATTAAGCCAACTTCAGGGAGAGGCTGAGCCAGGGTAGGAGTCTCAGGAGCAGACGAGCATGTGGGAGGCCGTGCCCAGAGCTCCATGCCAGCTTGGGAAGTTAGAGGCAGGAGGCTGCCCAGTCTGCTGCCATGATGGGCCCCATGAATAGCGGCTCTCAGGCTTCCGACTGCACAGGGTCCTGTGGTGGAGCGTCCTGGTGAATCGATGCCTAATTGGCCTTGGTTGGGAACATAGCCGTGAGGCTCCTCGTGGGGGGGCCCTAGTCTGTCATCGACCTCATTGTGTCAGCACCTTTCCCCCAAGGAGGCTGACGCTGCCTTGCCAGCTGAGACTGGGAGATGGCGTGGACTCTGATCCCAGGGCCTCCATGAAGCTCTGGCTTTGGAGCAGAAGCGGGTTCTAGCTCTTAGTGCCCCTCACTTGGTGCCTTGGTTCCTGTGTGTGTGGAAAGGGTAGGGCTGCACCGCCTGTGGAAGCGGGTTCAGGGAGCTCTGAGGACCTGGGTCGTGCTAGATGCTTAGTGATGTCGCTTAGCAGCAGCCAGAAGTGACTGCTTTCAGCATGCAGTGGTGAGTGCTGGCTGGCAGCCCTGTGCCTGGCTTTCCAAAGACACTGTAATGCAGGGCAGGGGAAGCAGCGAGGGCCGGGTCCCCATGGTGGCCCTGGCAGCCCTGCCATCCCCATCCCTGGCCGCGTGTTGCTCCCTCCATCTGGCCCCTGCCCCTCAGCCAGCGGAGGAGCCCGCTGGGCCCTTCCCTGCCTGTCCCCTCTCCTCCCTGGCCCCCTGCACAGGTAAGTGAGGGCGAGGGGGGGCACAGCTGGGGGCTGGGGCCACTAACCCCACCCCGGGCCCCCCCAAGCCCCTGAGGTGGGGAGGCTGGGAGGCGGGTGGGGAAGCCAGCAGGTACTGTGCTGAGGAAATCCTGTGGGTACCCGAATGGGGGGGCCTCCCCGCTCGTGGGGCCCTCCCCTGCCCTCCCGCCCGCCTCATCACCTTCTCCTCTTGTCTCCATAGCTTCCGCCCTGCGCTGCCAGTCTCCTACCTGCAGGCCGAGCTGGCCTTCGAGGGCGAGGCCGCCTGCCGGGCCTTCCTAGAGCCCCTGGGCCTGGCCTACACGGGCCCGGACAACTCCAGCATCGACTGCCGCCTCAGCCTGGCGCAGCTGTCAGCCTTCTGAGCACCCAGCGAGGAGGGGGCGGGGGCAGGGGCTGCAGCCCCCAGCGCTGCCTTTGCGGATTCTGTTTTTGAGCCGTGGACTTGGGTTGTAAATTTATTTGTGGGGAGTGGGCTCCAGGAAGAGCCACCATCCCTGCCCCCGTTTTCCCACCGGGGAGTCTGTACAGAGATTTTTCTACGTTTTTATTTTTTGTCTCAGAGGGATGGGATTGGGGAGGAGGGGATGGGCAGCGGAGGGTTGGGGGCATGGTCTGCAGGCTCATCTGTGTCCGCCTTTCACTCCACTAATGCTGTCTCAGTGTTTTCTCTCTCTCTCTTTCGAGCTTGCACTCCGGTACCCGACCCGGCGCCCTGGCCCATCCCATGCCGGGGGGCCAGTGGAAAGAAGACAGGCCGTCCAGCCCGTGCCCGCCTGCGGCGGGGGCATCCAGCAAGCCCGCCCACCGCCTGCTGCCTCACCTGCTTCGCCACAGACTCTTGTTCCCAGCCCCTTGGGGCCTCCGTGTTTGGGGTGAGGGGAGCTGCTTAGAGACTGTGCTCGTCCTTGGCCCCCCACCCTGAAGTGCCAGCACCACCAGCACCAGATCCTCCGCCGCCACACCGCACTGAGGACACGCCGGCCGGGCCGCCTCGTCTCAAGTTGTATAAAGTTGTCTCCGTGTCCCCTCCTCCCTCTGCCCCAATGTCTCTTCTGATTTTTTTTTCCCCTTTCCTTCCCTCCTCCCCGCATTCCTCCCTTGGTTCAGCACAGGTAAAATGGTTCCCCTCCCTCCCTGCCTTCATGGATCACCAGCTCACGTCATGTTGCCTTCTCTTTTCTTTGTGTGTGTGTTTAAGTTATTTTTCTTCCTCCTCTCCCTTTTCTTTTTGGCCCTCCCTCCCTCCCTCTTCTGCCATGTAACTGGAGGATGTGCTATGAGTTTGCAAACAGCTGGACTGTCAGGCTGCTTTTTTTCCAGATGTTCCTCCTCTGCCTTCCCTTCCCCTCCTCTCCCCTCCCTTTCCTTCCTTCCTTCCTTTCCTTGGAGCACTGAGCACCATTTGGAAGCTTGAGAGAAACCAAAATTAAAGAGAGAGAGAGAGAGAGCGCACGCTCCCGCTTTGTCCTTCCTGTGTGGGCTGTTTGCATCCATTGTCTCCTCCAGAGGTTTGGGGGTGTCACTCCAGTGGGATCTCAGCCAGGGGCTGGAAAGGCCCCCGTGTCCTCCCGGTCCGGCACAGCCAGAGTGTCTGCAGGGTCTGGCAGCCCACTTCCTGGCTGAGGGTGACTTCCAGCTTGGGGAGGTGGACTTGGGAACCATGGGGCACCTTGGCCACGGTGAGGTGTCAATGCAGCTGCCCTGGAGACTGTAGCACTCTCAGCCCCTCGGCTTCCAGCCTCTGGCTCAGCATTTGTGCCATGCCTTCCAGTGTGGGAGAGGGTGGGGCACAGAGCACATGAGGGCCCAGGAAGACCAGCTCCCTAAAGCTCAGCTGAGGGGGTGTGTTTAGCCCCAGGGCCAAGAGGGTCGTCTCAGAGACCTGATGGTAGCCGCCGCCTCCTCGGCGCCTGCCGGTAGCAGCAGGGCCAGCGGCAGGTGTAGGTTCTATGTGGGCACCAGGAAGTCGGCGCAGTGCGGGGCCACGTGGACCAGGTATTCCTGGGCCTTGGTCACTTCTGCTTGTAGCCCAGGCTGGGTCACCATGAGGGCCACAAAATGGGGTGCGGTTGGCGGGGGGGCTGCAACACTAAGGCGGGCCCCTTTGTCCTCAGGCGAGGCCCCAGGACCCCACTCGGCTTCTGTCTCCTCAGCGGAGTCCCCTGGGGCTGCCAAGGTCTGTGCTTCCTTGCTTCACAGCCATGTGATCCTGGCGGCTGCTATTGGCTTCAGTGCCGCCTCAGTCACTCCTGCGAGGCGTCCTCTTGCGGGGGCCAGTGTTCAAAATCAGCAGCTGCGCCCAGCGCCTGCTTCTGGGCCGCCTCCAGCTCTCCGGCTTCCTCCACGCCTGGCTCTTGGTGCCCTGTGCAGAGTGGCCCTGTGCTCCCCCGCTCGGGGGCAGCCTGGGCCTCCTGACCTGCCACCGCCGGTGTCCACTCGCCATCCTCCGCCCCGTGGGCGCCCTCGCTGTCCAGCGCGTCCAGGATGGTGGGCCCGCGTCCCGCCGTGGAGCCAGAGCCGAAGACGAGGTCGGTGCGCGAGGCGCGGTCCCACACGAGGCGGCCGCGGAAGCGGAAGAAGCGCACTCGGTGCTGGGGCACGGCCAGCACGCCCGGCCCGAGCGCCGCCAGCGGCTCGTCCCAACAGAAGGCGCTGAAGGGCTCCTCGCGCACGCCCAGAAAGCGGTCGACGTAGCCCACCGAGAAGTCGGCGGGGTGGAGGCGCGGGTCCCAGCGGATGCGCTGGATGACATCTGCGGCTGTGCGCAGCGGCGGCTTCTTGGCTCCGGCCTCGGGCTGCGCCTCGCAGTCAGGCGGCGCCGGCGCCCCAGGGTGGGGCTGGCGGCAGCGGGCGCCAAAGCGGCAGCGGCCTTCCAGGAAGAAGCGGCAGGCCGGTGGGGGCGCGGGTTCCGCGGCGGGGGCTTCCTGCGGCAACTCTGGCTGCCCTTTGGCCGCTGCCATGGGTGCGGGGAGCTGGCACGCCCGCCGCACGGACCAGGTCACCCCGTACGGAGGGCGGCTCCGCTTGGAGGCACCGAGCTTCACCCGACAGTGACGTCAGCGGCTCTCGCTCCGGCCCAGCCCAGGGGACTGAAAATAGATTTAGTAACTTAGAAACCTTTAGAAACTTAGAGACCTATAGACTTAGAAACTTAGAAACCTTTAGACTTTTAGACTTAGAAACTTATAGACTTAGAAACTTATAGACTTAGAGACTTAGAAGCTTAGAAACTTATAGACTTAGAAACTTAGAGACTTAGGGCCGGGCGCGGTGGCTCAAGCCTGTAATCCCAGCACTTTGGGAGGCCGAGACGGGCGGATCACGAGGTCAGGAGATCGAGACCATCCTGGCTGACACGGTGAAACCCCGTCTCTACTAAAAAATACAAAAAACTAGCCGCGCGAGGTGGCCGGCGCCTGTAGTCCCAGCTACTCGGGAGGCTGAGGCAGGAGAATGGCGTGAACCCGGGAGGCGGAGCTTGCAGTGAGCTGAGATCTGGCCACTGCACTCCAGCCTGGGCCACAGAGCAAGACTCCGTCTCAAAAAAAAAAAAAAAAGAAACTTAGAGACTTAGAAACTTAGAAGCTTAGACAAGCCACACCAGGTGGCCATCTAAAAGCACCCGCCCACTGACCAGGTGGCCATCTAAAGCACCCACCCAATGACCAGGTGGCCATCTAAAGCACCCGCCCGATGTCCGTGTGGCTATCTAAAACACCCACCCAAATTCCTGGAACTCAAACAGAAGAACAAGTCCGGGAAATACCCCGCGCGGATTCAAACCAGGTTCAAACCAACCAATCAGAGTAAGACACCTTGCTCAGGCCATAACCTGCTCCAATCATCTTGTGCCTCAAGCTTTGTGAATTTTTGTGGATTTGCCTTTATAAACTGTCTGTACTAGGCATTCGGGGTCCTGTGGCCAACTTCGGACATAGGACCCTAGCGTGCTAGCAATAAATCTCTCTGCTGTGACTTCCGTGTCGAGTGGTCTCTCGCGACGACCCCTGCCCAGGAAGGAATCTAAAAACTAGGTTCCAACATTTGGTGCGTTGGCCGGGAATGGGGGTCGCCCGAGGACCCTCGACCCCTCCGGCGGAGATCCAATTGGCCCGGGCCACCGACTGCTGACCGGACGAACGGACTCTGTCAGGTACTTTCGTTTCGCTCTGTGCTCTGTTTGTCTTGCCGGCTAGCTCTGAGGAGTACTCCGTCTGAATAATCAAGTGGGGAAGGGGGACAGACGTGTCCGGCACCTTCCCCCTTGCGCCCCGGGGGACGCCCTGGCGGTTGTCGGGAGGAAAGCTGACGACTCTGTTGGCCTCCTCAAATCGGTAGGCAGGTCGCCCCTGCCGTCTGAATCTTTTGTAAACTTGTGGCGCCACTCTCCGGCCGCGCGGCTCCTCTGTGTTTGGTCACTGTGTATATTGTTGTCATTTCGTCCTTGTGTGTGCGTGACTTTCTGGACGAAACTATGGGACAGACACTAACAACTCCTTTAGCCTTGACTTTGACCCACTTCCCTGACGTCCGGGCGCGAGCCCGCGATCTCTCCGTGGAAGTCCGTAAAGGACGATGGCAAACTTTCTGTTCGTCTGAATGGCCAACCCTCCATGTTGGATGGCCCCAAGACGGAACATTTGACCTCTCCATTATCTTACAGGTTAAAGCAAAAGTGATAAATCCTAGGCCACAAGGACACCAGGACCAAGTGGCTTACATAATCACCTGGGAAAATTTGGTCCGAAACCCCCCCTTCCTGGGTGAAACCCTTCTTCCATTCCCCCTCCCCGTCCCAATCTACCCTCCTTGCCGTGGAAGCCCCAAAGAATCAGACTCCAGATCCTCCTAAGCCAGTCCTCCCTGATGGAACTCAGCAAGACCTCCTCCTTTTTGACCCTCCGCCTCCTCCTCCTCCTCACAACCCCCTCCTGAGGCCTCCACCTTACGCTTCACCCTCGTCCCTTACCCTATCCCCAATCCCTCCCACTACTCCCTCGGCCCCTACTCTTTCTCCAGCCCCCTCATCGGTCCCTTCCTCGACCTCGCCTCCCTCTCCAACCCCGCCCGAATTAACCCCTAGAACGCCGCCACCAACACCTCATCTCCGCTTGCGGCGGACTGAAGACCCGGATGGCACTCCCACCTGGCAGTCCTCCCTTTTCCCCCTTCGCACGGTCAACCGCGCGATCCAGTATTGGCCCTTTTCTGCCTCCGACCTCTACAATTGGAAAACTCACAACCACCCCTTTTCCCAAGACCCTCAGGCCTTAACCTCATTGATAGAATCCATTCTCCTCACCCACCAGCCTACCTGGGATGATTGTCAACAGCTTTTGCAGGTCCTTCTGACCACCGAAGAAAGGCAACGAGTCCTCCTGGAGGCCCGGAAAAATGTGCCGGGGCCAGGAGGCCTTCCAACCCAGCTCCCCAACGAAATAGACGAGGGATTTCCCCTCACCCGCCCGGACTAGGATTATGAGACAGCACCAGGTAAGGAGAGTCTCCGAATCTATTGCCAGGCTCTGTTGGCGGGTCTCAAGGGGGCAGGGAAACGCCCCACCAATTTGGCCAAGGTAAGGACCATAATTCAGGGAAAGGACGAAAACCCGGCAGCCTTTATGGAAAGACTTCTGGAAAGGTTTCGAATGTTTACCCCATTTGATCCAGAGGCTCTAGAACATAAGGCTACCGTGGCCATGTCATTCATAGACCAAGCAGCACCAGATATTAAAGGGAAACTCCAAAGATTAGATGGGATCCAGACCTATGGATTACAGGAATTAGTCAGAGAGGCAGAAAAAGTGTATAATAAGAGAGAAACCCCCGAGGAAAGGGAGGCCAGGCTAGCGAAAGAACAAGAGGAACGGGAGGATCGAAGAGACCGAAAGAGAGATAAGCACTTGACAAAAATCCTGGCGGCAGTAGTAACAGAGAAAGGGCCAAGGAGACAGGGGGAAAAGCGGAGGCGGCCAAAAGTAGACAAGGACCAGTGCGCCTACTGCAAAGAACGAGGGCATTGGATCAGGAACTGCCCCAAGCATCCTAGAGACCAGAAGAAACCTGCCCCTGTCCTCACCTTAGGTGAGGACAGCGAATAGGGGTGTCAAGGCTCTGGAGCCCCCCCCGAGCCCCGGCTAACTCTCTCTGTAGGGGGGCACCCCACCACCTTCCTGGTGGACACAGGGGCCCAGCATTCGGTGTTGACAAAGGCAAACGGGCCCCTGTCTTCTCGTACTTCTTGGGTTCAAGGGGCAACAGGGGGAAAGCTGCACAAGTGGACCAACCACTGGACAGTTAATCTTGGACAAAGGATGGTAACACATTCCTTCTTGGTGGTGCCCGAATGCCCATACCCCCTTCTAGGGCGAGATCTTTTGACCAAGCTCGGAGCTCAAATTCACTTCTCCGAGGAAGGGGCCCAAGTGTTAAACCGGGACGGCCAGCCCATCCAAATTTTGACTGTGTCTCTGCAAGATGAACACTGGCTTTTTGACACCCCGGTCACCACCAGCCTCCCTGATGTTTGGTTACAAGATTTTCCCCAAGCTTGGGCGGAAACGGGAGGACTTGGGCGGGCCAAGTGTTAAGCCCCAATTATAATTGATCTAAAGCCCACGGCAGTGCCGGTGTCTATCAGACAATATCCCATGAGCCTAGAGGCTCATATGGGTATTCGGCAGCACATTATCAAATTTCTAGAACTTGGAGTTTTGCGACCTTGTCGCTCACCCTGGAATACTCCTCTTCTGCCAGTAAAAAAGCCTGGTACCCAGGATTACAGGCCCGTCCAAGATTTGAGAGAAATTAACAAAAGAACTGTGGATATCCATCCCACGGTCCCCAATCCTTACAACTTGCTCAGTACCTTAAAACCAGACTACAGCTGGTATACAGTACTGGACTTAAAAGATGCCTTCTTTTGTTTACCGCTGGCCCCCCAAAGCCAGGAACTCTTTGCCTTTTGAGTGGAAAGACCCTGAGAGAGGAATCTCAGGCCAATTGACCTGGACCCGACTTCCCCAAGGGTTCAAGAACTCTCCCACTCTCTTCGATGAGGCTCTCCACCGGGACCTAACCGACTTCCGGACCCAGCATCCAGAAGTGACCCTGCTCCAGTATGTAGATGACCTCCTCCTGGCGGCCCCCACAAAGGAAGCCTGCATGCAAGGTACTAGGCATCTACTCCAGGAACTGGGTGAGAAAGGATACCGGGCATCCGCCAAGAAGGCACAAATTTGTCAGACCAAGGTAACCTACCTGGGGTACATACTGAGTGAGGGGAAAAGGTGGCTCACCCCTGGGCGCATAGAGACTGTGGCTCGCATTCCACCGCCCCGGAATCCCAGAGAGGTGCGTGAATTCCTGGGAACTGCTAGGTTCTGTTGCTTGTGGATACCCGGTTTCGCTGAACTGGCCGCCCCCCTTTATACCCTCACCAAGGGAAGCACCCCTTTTACCTGGCAGGAGGAACATCAATTGGCTTTTGAGACTCTAAAAGAAGCACTCCTCTCTGCCCCAGCCCTTGGGTTACCGGATACCTCAAAACCTTTCACCCTCTTCTTAGATGAGAGGCAAGGAATTGCAAAAGGAGTCTTAACCCAGAAATTGGGGCCCTGGAAGAGACCGGTAGCGTATCTGTCTAAAAAGCTAGATCCTGTAGCAGCCGGTTGGCCCCCGTGTCTCCTCATCATGGCAGCCACCGCCATGTTAGTCAAAGACTCTGCTAAGTTAACCCTTGGGCAGCCATTGACTGTTATTACTCCACATGCTCTAGAGGCCATAGTGCGACAGCCCCCGGACCGGTGGATTACCAACGCACACTTGACCCACTACCAGGCCCTCCTATTGGACACAGACCGCGTTCGGTTTGGCCCTCTGGTCACCCTGAACCCTGCAACGCTGCTGCCGCTACCAGAAGACCAACTGAGCCCTCACGACTGTCGGCAGGTGTTGGCAGAAACCCACGGAACGCGGGAAGACCTCAAGGACACAGAACTCCCAGACGCGGACCACACATGGTATACAGACGGCAGCAGCTATCTTGACTCAGGTACCCGGAGGGCGGGAGCGGCAGTGGTAGATGGCCACACCACCATTTGGGCACAGTCACTGCCCCCTGGCACGTCTGCACAAAAGGCTGAGCTAATAGCACTAACAAAGGCCCTAGAGCTGTCCAAGGGGAAAAAGGCTAATATTTATACAGATAGCCGATATGCTTTTGCAACGGCTCATACCCATGGAAGTATTTATGAAAGAAGAGGTCTCCTAACATCAGAGGGGAAAGAAATCAAGAACAAAGCTGAAATAATTGCCTTATTAAAAGCCCTCTTCCTCCCACGAGAAGTAGCCATAATCCACTGTCCCGGACATCAGAAAGGACAGGATCCAGTTGCAGTAGGAAACAGACAGGCGGACCACGTGGTCAAGCAGGCAGCCATGGCAGAAGTACTAACCTTAGCCTCAGAACCCGACAAAACCGACCAGGATGGACACACCTACACCCCAGAAGACCAGGAAGAGACAAGAGCCATAGGAGCTATAGAAAACAAGGACACCAAGAACTGGAAAAAAGAAGGGAAGACAGTCCTCCCACAAAAAGAAGCCGTGGCTATGATCCAGCAGATGCACGCCTGGACACACTTAGGTAGCCGGAAGTTAAAAATGTTGATTGAAAAAACTGACTTTCTAATTCCTAAGGCAAGTACTCTAATGGAACAGGTGACTTCTGCCTGCAAGGTCTGTCAGCAGGTGAACGCTGGGGCTACTCGAGTGCCAGCAGGAATACGAACCCGTGACAGCCGCCCGGGGGCTTATTAGGAGGTAGACTTCACTGAAGTAAAACCTCACTATGCTGGGTATAAGTACTTACTACTGTTTGTAGATACCTTTTCAGGATGGGTAGAAGCCTACCCCACCCGGCAAGAAACGGCACACATAGTAGCCAAGAAGATTCTGGAAGAAATCTTTCCTAGATTTGGACTTCCCAAGGTAATTAGGTCAGACAACAGGCCGGCCTTCGTTTCCCAGGTAAGTCAGGGGCTAGCCAGGATACTGGGGATTAATTGGAAATTGCATTGTGCTTATAGACCCCAGAGCTCAGGACAGGTAGAAAAAATGAATAGAACAATAAAAGAGACCCTTACTAAATTGACCTTAGAGACTGGCTTAAAAGATTAGAGACGCCTCCTATCTCTAGCTCTTTTAAGAGCCCGAAATACGCCTAACCGCTTTAGGCTCACTCCATATGAAATCCTCTACGGAGGACCTCCCCCTTTGTCAACCCTGCTTGACTCCTTTTCTCCCTCCAACTCTAAGACTGACCTGCAGGCCCGGCTAAAAGGACTACAAGCAGTACAGGCCCAGATCTGGGCCCCCTTGGCAGAACTGTACCGGCCAGGACATTCGCAGACAAGCCACCCCTTCCAGGTGGGGGACTCCGTCTACGTTAGACGACACCGTTCTCAAGGACTGGAGCCTTGGTGGAAAGGACCCTACATTGTTCTCCTGACCACACCCACAGCCATAAAGGTTGACGGAATCGCCACTTGGATCCACGCATCCCACGCCAAGGCTGCTCCAGAGACGCCCGGACCACCTGAGACATGGAGACTCCGTCGCTCCGAGGACCCCCTCAAGATAAAGACTCTCTCGTACCTAACCCTTTGCTTACTACTAGCCCTCCTTCCCCGCATCGCTGACACCAAAAACCCCCACCAACCTTTTAACCTAACCTGGAGAGTAACTAATTTTAATACCCATGAAGTCCTATATGAGACTTCACAAATTGCCCCTGTGGGAACTTGGTTCCCTGACCTCTATCTCAACCTAGATAAAGTAGCAGGGGTAAATAACATGGAAGGGGGAGCATGGAGAAAACAGGCTAGAAAGGTGTCCATAAGCCGGAACGGGTTCTATGCCTGCCCCGGATTCCGGACAGGAGAAATGAAACAAACTTGCGGGGATATAACTTCCCTGTATTGCGCTAGCTGGACTTGTGTAACTACTAATGATGGAGAATGAAAATAGGCCACAACACCATGGTACATAGCCATGTCCTTTGTTAAGCCCTGCACCAGAACCCAGTATTCGGCCGACTGTAATCTGGTCCGCATCAAATTCAAAAAAGCGGCGAAATCTGATGGCCGCTAGATGTCAGGGTTAATATGGGGCCTATATTTACACCAAAAGCCACTGTTTAGGATCCCCATCCAAATTAGGCTAGCAGTCAGCCCTGCCTCAGCTCCTGTCTCAATAGGGCAAAACCCAGTTTTACCAGAATCAAGGCCTCCTCAGCCGGAGGCCCCTCAGGGCCCTCAGCCAAAGGCCCCTCAAGGCACTACCCTGCCCTTGAGTTCTCCGGGCTTAGGTGACAGGCTCCTTAATCTCATAAAAGGCTCTTACTTTGTCTTGAACCAGACCAGGCCAGAATCCACCTCCTCTTGTTGGCTGTGCCTAGCGACAGCCCCCCCTTATTATGAGGGCATTGCCTCCACTAATAATTTCACCAACTCCACTAATCCTACTGGATGTGCATGGGATCACATAAAAAGCTGACCCTGGCTGAAGTTTCCGGGTCAGGAATCTGTATAGGAAAGGTGCCCACTAGCCATCAGCATCTCTGTGACAAGACTCTGACAGTGCCTAGCTCCAATCACTATTTGGTCCCTTCCAGGACAGACTGGTGGGCTTGCAACACTGGACTCACTCCCTGTGTATCCACAGCAGCGTTTAACCGCAGCACAGACTACTGCGTGTTAGTACAGGTTGTTCCCCGGGTATACTATCACTCTGGGGACTCCTTTGACCTCCGGTATGAACAGAAAGCTTATAGTAGACCCAAAAAGGAACCTGTCTCACTCACCCTCGCTGTAATGCTAGGAGTGGGGGTAGCAGCCAAGGTTAGGACCAGAACAGCAGCTTTAGTACGTGGTAGCTACCATCTGCAACAACTTAGGGCAGCCATGGATGAGGACCTTAGAGCCATAGAACACTCTATTTCAAAACTTGAAGAATCTCTAACCTCTCTGTCTGAAGTTGTATTGCAAAACCGGCGAGGACTAGAAATTGTCTTCTTAAAGGAAGGCGGGCTCTGTGCAGCCCTCAAAGAACAATGTTGCTTTTACGCAGACCATTCAGGAGTGGTTAAAGATTCTATGGCAAAACTAAGAGAAAAATTAGACAAACAAAAAAAGGAAAGAGAGTCTCAACAAAATTGGTTTGAAAGCTGGTACAACCAGTCCCCTTGGTTCAGCACCTTAGTCTCCACCATCTTAGGCCCCCTTATCCTACTCATGCTCATCCTGACTCTCGGGCCGTGTATACTTAACCGCTTGCTCACCTTTATTAAAGATAAGTTAAACATTGTGCAGGCTATGGTCCTGACCCAACAGTACCAAGCCCTCAGGACAGAAGAGGAGGCTCAAGATTGAGCCTCTTGGTCACAAAAAGAGGAGGGAATGAAAATAGATTTAGAAACTTAGAAACCTTTAGAAACTTAGAGACCTATAGACTTAGAAACTTAGAAACCTTTAGACTTTTAGACTTAGAAACTTATAGACTTAGAAACTTAGAGACTTAGAGACTTAGAAACTTAGAAGCTTAGAAACTTATAGACTTAGAAACTTATAGACTTAGAAACTTAGAGACTTAGAGACTTAGAAACTTAGAAGCTTAGAAACTTATAGACTTAGAAACTTAGAGACTTAGAGACTTAGAAACTTAGAAGCTTAGAAAAGCCACACCAGGTGGCCATCTAAAAGCACCCGCCCACTGACCAGGTGGCCATCTAAAGCACCCACCCAATGACCAGGTGGCCATCTAAAGCACCCGCCCGATGTCCGTGTGGCTATCTAAAACACCCACCCAAATTCCTGGAACTCAAACAGAAGAACAAGTCCGGGAAATACCCCGCGCGGGTTCAAACCAGGTTCAAACCAACCAATCAGAGTAAGACACCTTGCTCAGGCCATAACCTGCTCCAATCATCTTGCGCCTCAAGCTTTGTGAATTTTTGTGGTTTTTGCCTTTATAAACTGTCTGTACTAGGCATTCGGGGTCCTGTGGCCAACTTCGGACATAGGACCCTAGCGCGCTAGCAATAAATCTCTCCGCTGTGACTTCCGTGTCGAGTGGTCTCTCGCGACGACCCCTGCCCAGGAAGGAATCTAAAAACTAGGTTCCAACAGGACCACGCCCCGGGCCCTCGCGAGGACTCTGGCCTCATCCCTCCCTCGTGGAGAGCCTGACACCGCTACTCTGGGACTTCCCGGCTGCGCCCTCCCCCAGCGCCAGGAAAGCAAGCTCCGTAAAGGCTGCGGCCCCCTGGGTCTCCGGGAGCTCTAGGGAGCCTGGCCCCGCCCCTTTCCCGGTTATACGTGTGAACTGCCTCTTTCTGGGTGATTTACATGTAATGCCTCACCCCTTTTTAGGTTATTTACATGTAGTGCCCCGCCCCCTTTTAGGTGATTTACATGTAGTGCCCCGCCCCTTTCCGGGTGATTTACATGAAGTGCCCCGCTCCTTTTAGGTTATATGTGTGCCTCTCCCCTTTCCAAGTGACTTATATGTGTGCCCTGTCCCTTTTTAGGTGATTTACATATGTGCTTCTCCCCAAGTAATTTACATGTGGTGCCCCGCCCCTGAGGGGACGTCTTCAAGGAACCTGGACCCGCCCTCAGTCCAAGGGATTTACATTTGCGGCCGCGTCCCTCAGGGAAACTTAAGAGAACGTGGCCCCTCAGTCCAAATCATTTGCACGTTTCGCCCCATCCTTCTGGGACCTTAAAGAACCAAGATGCCAGCGGACCCTTCCCCCACGGAGACCAGGCCCCGACTGCTCTAAAAAGGTTCCCAGACACTTCCCTTTGCAGCCGCTCCTAGGGTAAAGGGCGGCCCCGCCCGGTCGCAGTCCACCCGAGGCGTGGAGGCCCAGAAGGACTCCCGGGGCTACAGCAATCGGCAGCCCCGCCTCGGCGGGTTCTGCGGTGGCTGAGTCTGGCCCGGCCCCAGGACCAAGTACGGCCAGCGGTGGCGCTCAGTATTTGACGAACGGGACTGCGGGAGCGGCCGCCTCTGCAAGCGGCACCGCCTGGCCTCGCCCCCGGGCTTTCTTAAAGGAGCCGCATCCCACCCCAGGGCAATCATCCGACCCGGACCAGATCTCCCGGTGACACCTCCGGCTCTCAGAGGCGCCAGGACCCTATCATTCATCCCTTCCCACGTGCAAAGTGAAAAGTCAGAGCCCGGGCACACACCTTGGACGTTTATGTATACAGAAGTGGGGTGCCGGGCAGGAAGGGCGCGGGCAAAGGGGAAACCTAGAGGCCGATGTCGTCCAGCTCCAGGTCCGCGCTGGGGCGGCAGCGGGCCTTGGGGGGCTGCGTCCCGGGGCGGGGTTCCGCGTCGGGCTTGGCGGCAGCTGCCTCCGGGCGCGCCGCGTCCATGACGCCCAGCACCGCATCCAGCATGGAGGGCCCCAGATCCAGGTGGAAGGACAGAAGCGGGTCGGCAGGCGAGGGCGCCGCGGGCTGCGGGACGGCGGGCGGCGGTGGGGAGCGGGGGGCCCCTACGGGGGGCGCCCGGGGCTCTGGGGGTGGCCCGCCGCCGTGGCGGCTCAGGAACGAGGTGTCCCCGAAGGCGTCGCCGCCGCGCCCCACGTGCAACGTGTGCCGGAAGTCGCCAAGCGGCGCGGAGATGGACAGGGCGCCGCGATCCGGCCGCTTCTTGGGCTGCGCGGGGCCCAGCTGCTTCAGCACGGGCATCTGCGAGGGGCACGGGAGGGTCAGCGAGGCCCCAGCCCAGGGCTCGCAGCCGCGAGACTGCTCAAAGGACGATGGGGGACGGCTCCCGTTTTTTTGTTGTTGTTTTGAGACGGAGTCTCGTTCTGTCCCCCAGGTTGGAGTGCAGTGGCGCCATCCCAGCTCACTGCAACCCCCCCACCTCCCGGGTTCAGGCGATTCTTTCTCCTCAGCCTCCCGAGTAGCTAAGATTACAGGCACCCGCCACCACACCCAGCCAATGTTTGTATTTTTGTAGAGACGGGTTTCACAATATTGGCCAGGCTGGTCTTGAACTCCTGACCTCAGGTGAGCAGCCCGCCTCGGCCTCCCAAAGTGCTGGGATTACAGGCGTGAGTCACCGCGCCCGGCCTCCCGTGTCACAGATGGGGTAAGATGAGACTCCAGGAGGTCCCATGGGCACAGCTGCTGAACTCACATTTGGATCGAGGTTTTCCTAACCTGACTCCAGAATGTCCATGACCACCACACTATGCCGATCCTCCTAAGAGCGAATACTTGAGCCTTCCTAGAGGCCAAATAACAAATATTTCACAAACCCTTCAGAGTGCTTCTCAGACTTGACTGATAGAAAACTCCAGCTTGCTGGGCCGGGTGCGGTGGCTCACGCCTGTAATCCCAGCTTGAGAGGCCGAGGCAGGCGGATCGCTTGAGGCCAGGAGCTCGAGACCAGCCTGAGCAACATGGCAAAACCCCATCTCTATAAAAAATGCAAAAATTAGCGAGGCATGGTGGCGCACGCATGTAATCCCAGCTAAAGTAGGAGAATCACTTGAACCCTGGAGGCGGAGGTTGCAGAGAGCCGAGACTGTGTCACTGCACTGGCCACTGCACTCCAGCCTGGGCAACAGGAGTGAAACCCTGGCTCAATGAAAAGAAAAAGAAAACTCCAGCTTGTCAAAGATGGAAATTCCCAGGCTCCTTTTCTGAAGACAGGGCTGACTTTGTCCATTAAGCAAAGCAGATCCTGCCAAGAGCCCACCAGGCACACAAGGAAGAGGCCCAGGCAGACTTTGCCTAGGGTGCATTTTATGATTTGAATTACAGTCCTTGGTATCTGTGGGTTCCGCATCCACAGATTCAATTAACTGCTGATCAAAAATACTGGGGAAAAATACAGTAATAAAAAAACAAATAAAAGTTTCAAGCAATATAACACTTATTTGCAAAGCTTTTACATTGTATTATGCATTATAAGTAATCTAGAGATGATTTAAAGTGTAGGAAAGGATGTATATAGATTATATGCAAATACTAGGTCATTTATATAAGAGACTTAAACATCTTCAGAGTTTGGTATCCATGGGGGGTCCCAGAACCAATCCCATCACTGCTACCAAGGGGCAACTGTACCTGATCTTGAAAGACTACAACCTAACATTATGATGTCTTACGTTTTCTAAAATAATAATAATACAAATTCCCTAGCCAGCACGGTGGCTCACACCTGTAATCTGAGCACTTTGGGAGGCTGAAGCAGGTGGATCACCTGAGGTCAGGACTTCGAGACCAGCCTGACCAACATGGTGAAACCCCGTCTCTACTAAAAAAAAATACAAAATTAGCTGGTTGTGGTGGTGCATGCCTGTAATCCCAGCTACTTGAGAGGCTGAGACAGGAGAATCGCTTGAACTTGGGAGGCAGAGGTTGCAGTGAGCTGAGATTGTGCCACTGCACTCCAGCCGGGGTGACAGAGTATGACTGTCTCAAAAAAAAAAAAAAAAAAAAAATCCCCTATGTTAAAAGATGGGAAGAATTGCATATATGTGAAACTGCACCAAATTCATTTTTTTTGGAGACGGAGTCTTGTTCTGTTGCCCAGGCTGGGATTCAAGCGATTCTCCTGCCTCAGCTTCCCAAGTAGCTGGAATTACAGGCATGTGCTGCCATGCCTGGCAAATTTTTGTATTTTTAGTAGAGACGGGGTTTCACTATGTTGGCCAGGCTGGTCTCAAACTCACGACTTCAGGTGATCCGCCTGCCTTGGCCTTCCGAAGTGTTGGGATTACAGGCATGAGCCACCATGCGTGGCCTAAATTCAATGAGAAATAGAAATGCAGTCACAGCCTCTGCCCATATCCTGGTCATTGCATGTTTTGTGTGGAACTTCTGGGAGGGACTCTGATGACCTTGTACTTTTGTTTTAACAGTCACTGTTATCGCAACAATAAAAACCTATTTCAGTTGAAGCCCTACCCTTTGCCAGCTGTATGAATTGGAATAAATTACTTTATTTCCCTGTCTATTTTTCTATCTGTAAGATAAATAAAATAACACTACCTTCCTTTCAGGATACATAGAAAAGTCTGATCAGAGAACACTATGCTTGTAATAGTGCTAACCTATTGGTGGTGCTAGCATTGGGGGGAAAATATTTCCCTAACAATAACTGTGGAACAAAAATTAGGTTGGATAGAACACTGATGTTGTTTTCATAGTAACAGGCACCCTGGGAAGTATTGGTGATAATATGGATGAAAATGAAAGCCAAAGGGATTTAAAATAATTGTAGATGGCTAGATTTGGAAGACTGGCCTCTGCCACACACACACACACACACTTTACATTGATTTCCATGGGGAAACCAGTTTTGATTTACTACCTCTGCAGCATTTATCAAATTTCTCTGACCTCAACCTAGATGAATAAATATATTTTTATCGTTACCTAGCACACAGTCTCCGCTCCCTCCTTACCCATAATGGAAACAAACATTTTGAGAAACAAGATTTGTCTTGTTTTGAGACAGGGTCTCACTCTGTCACCCAGCTGGAGTGTGGTGGTGAGATCTTGGCTTAGTGCAACCTCCGCCTCCCGGACTCAAGTGATCCTCCCACCTCAGCCTCCTGAGTAGCTGGGACTACAGGTTCATGCCACCATGTAGTGTTATTTTTGTATTTTTTTTTGTAGAGTTGGGGTTTCGCCATGTTGCCCCGACTGGTCTCAAACTCCTGAGCTCAAGCAATCTGCCCGCCTTGGCCTCCCAAAGTGCTAAGATTACAGGTGTGTGCCACCAAGCCTGGCCAATACTTGTCTTACAACGTGGTAGATACTCTGATTTATTTATTTATTCCTTCCTTCCTCTCTCTTTCTCTCTCCTTTCTTCCCTTCTTTCTTTTCCTTTCTTTTCCTCTTTTTTTTTCTTTCTTCTGTCTTTCTCTTTATTTCTTTTTCTTTCCTTCTTTCTCTCTTTCTTTCTCTCTCTCTTTCTTTTCTCTCTCTCTCTCTCTCTCTCTCTCTTTCTTAGTCTTGCTCTGTCGCATAGGCCGGAGTGCAATGGCATGATCTCGGCTCACCGCAACCTCCGCCCCCCAGGTTCAAGTGACTCTGCTGCCTCAGCCTCCCGAGTAGCTGGGATTATAGGTGCACACCACCATGCCTGGCTAATTTTTGTATTTTTAGTAGAGATGGGGTTTCACCATGTTGGCCAGGCTGGTTTCGAACTCCTGACCTCGTGATCCACCCACCTCGGCCTCCCAAAGTGCTGGGATTGCAGCCGTGAGCCACCGCACCCGGCCCCTACTCTGATATTTTCTATCATACTCGATTTTGTTTTTAAATGTTGAACTCAGCTCATGAATGTATCTTCTGGATCCACAGTTTAAAAATCCTCTCCAGCTGCGAACACAGCCTATGATCTCAGCACTTCCTCTGCAGTGAGTCAGAGGTGAAAAGTGGAATTCCGAAAGCCCAATACACAGGTTTGAATCTGGCTGTGCTGATTGCTGTGTGGCTCTGAGCAACTTACTTGACCTTTCTGACCTCATTTCCTTATCTTGAAAATGGCATGATATGAAGATAATACTTCCCAGTCCTTTTGCAAGAATTGGTGGGATGATATACCCATGTAAGTCTTGGCACAGCGCCCAGCACACAGGGAACGTTCAATTAGCACGTGTTCAATGGAGTCGCACTTTGGCTCATTCTCCCAGTGTTCCAGAGAAGGAAATGGGTGATCAGAGAGAGGACGTGACGGCCCAAGATCACAAAGCCAGCTCTGGGGAACTCCAGTGTCCAGAGCTGGCTCCCTCCACTCTGCTACCTCTTGACTCCTGGACAGCTCTCAGCTCCTGCCTCTGCTCAAACCCAGCTCCCAACATGCATCTCGCATCCCCCTTCCATTGCCCTATCAGTGGTCACCATTTTCCAGCACCCTGGCAACACACATAAAGTCTTGGTTTCTGACATCAAACACACCTGGGCTCAAATTTTGCCATTTCCTTCTTGCGGGACCCCAAACTGGCTTCCTCAACCTAAAGCTCAGTTTACTCCTCGAAAAACAGGGGTTGGAACTCCTGTTTGTGGCTGGGCGCCGTGGCTCACACCTAAAATCCCAGCTCTTTGGGAGGCTGAGACATGAGGATTGCTTGAGCCCAGAAGTTTGAGACCAGCATGGGCAACAAAGTGAGATGACCTCTCTACAACAATAAAAACAAAACATTAGCCAGGTGCTGTGTCATGCACCTGCAGTTCTAGCTACTTGGGAGGCTGAAAAGGGAAGATGCCTTGAGCCCAGGAGTCTGAGGCTGCAGTGAGCTATGATCGTCCCACTACACTTCAGCCTGGGCAAAAGAATAAGACCCTGTCTCAAGAAGAAAAGAAAACAAAAGAAAAGGAGAGAGAGAGAGAGAGAGAGAAGGAAAGGAAGGAAAGGAAAGGAGGGAGGGGAGGGAGGGAAAAAAAGGAAGGAAGGAAGGAGAGAAAGAAAGAAGAAAGAAAAGAAAAGAAAGACTACATTCAGGGGGCCGAAATTTTATTTCCCAAGTGCTTATCCTGCCTGAGTGCCTCCCCATGAATGAACTAATTTATTTAATCTTCAGGACAACCCCATTTTACAGATGCGTGACGGCTGAGACACAGAGAGGTTAGGTAACTTGCCCTGGGTCACACAGCAGCAAATGCTGGGCACCAGATTGGGAATCCAGATGAACTCTAGCTCCCCACAGGAGAGGATGGACACGCCACCCCATGGGAAAAAAAAAAAATCATGTTCTGATTTGATATGAACGCCAGGGATTTCCTCTGACACCCTTGATTGTCTTTTTTCCTTTCCAGTCCAGACCAGAACAACGAGTTGGAAGTCGTTTTCGAATGCCACCCCTGCGCCCTAGCTCTGAGACCCTGGGTAAGTCACTTCACTTCTGCCAGCCTGGGTGTCCTCTTAAACAGAAGCCTCTGACCTCCCTCTGGCTGAGTCGTGTTTAAAGCAATGAGGTCATGCTTGGAAAAAGTCCCTCCCGCTGCCAGGCCTCAGGACAGAGGGGCTGTTGTTTGCGACCAACGTGGAACAGGCAGAAAGCGGGGCGCGACCGTGCAGCCCCGGGAGCCCCTGGCCTCGCGTTCTCCCCCGGCCTCCACCCACCCCTCTCTTTTCTGCTGGGGCAGGGCTACGGCTCCAGTTGCAGGGGTGGTGGGCACAGCTGGTTCACCTCTGTCCTCTCTCAGTCCCGGCCCCGCCAGGACGGAAATAACAACCCGCTCTAGATCCGGCCCGACTGGTTCTCAGACCCGTGGGAGCTGCGGGGAGGCGGGTGGGGACCCCAGATTGGGAGACCCCCGGCCCGGTAAGGGCTTCACTGCGCGCTTCCTGCAGCCACGTGGCTGCGGCCGGGAACTCAGCGGCCGCCGTCTCCTGCGCTTTCTGCCCCCTCTTCCCTCCCGACCAGGACCCAGGACCCCTGTCCCCCACCGCACCTTACCTCGCGGTCCTCCCAGAGAGGGGCAGGCGCGCGCTCACCACTGCGGCTCTAGCCTGGACCCGCGGTTCCCTGGCTCCGCGTCCGCCTCCACCTCCCTAATCCTCGGCCCGCGCCTTCTTCCTTCTTCCTCCGGGCGGGATCTCACCTGGTACAGAAAGTGTCATGAGGAACCCGGAGGGGGTTTCAGGAGCCAGGCACCCGGGTCCGCAGAGCCACCTCCTTCGCCCTCAGGTCCCAGGTGTCCTAGCTCTTAGCTTTCTTAATCCCACCCCAGACCCGAAAGTCAGCCCCTTCTTCTTCAGACCCAAAAGCCAAGGGCCCCAGTCCCTCCTCCCTCAGACCTAGGGGTCCAGACGCCCCAGCACCCTCATCCCTCAGACCCAGGGGTCCAGGCCCCCAGCCCCTCCTCCCTCAGACCTAGGGGTCCAGACGCCCCAGCACCCTCCTCCCTCAGACCCAGGGGTCCAGGCCCCCAGCCCCTCCTCCCTCAGACCCAGGAGTCCAGACCCCCAGCCCCTCTTCACTCAGACCCAGGAGTCCAGGCCCCAGCCCTTCCGCCCTCAGACCCAGGAGTCCAGACCCCCAGGCCCTCCTCCCTCAGACCCAGGAGCCCAAGCCCCCCAGCCCCTCCGCCCTCAGACCCAGGAGTCCAGACCCCCCAGCCCCTCCTCCCTCAGACCCAGGAGTCCAGACCCCCAGCCCCTCCTCCCTCAGACCCAGGGGTCCAGGCCCCCAGCCCCTCCTCCCTCAGACCTAGGGGTCCAGACGCCCCAGCACCCTCCTCCCTCAGACCCAGGGGTCCAGGCCCCCAGCCCCTCCTCCCTCAGCTCCTGGAGTCCAGACCCCCAGCCCCTCTTCACTCAGACCCAGGAGTCCAGGCCCCCAGCCCCTCCTCCCTCAGACCCAGGAGCCCAAGCCCCCCAGGCCCTCCTCCCTCAGACCCAGGAGCCCAAGCCCCCCAGCCCCTCCGCCCTCAGACCCAGGAGTCCAGACCCCCCAGCCCCTCCTCCCTCAGACCCAGGAGTCCAGACCCCCAGCCCCTCCGCCCTCAGACCCAGGAGTCCAGACCCCCCAGCCCCTCCTCCCTCCAGCCCCAGGAGTCCAGGCCCCCAGCCCCTCCTCCCTCACGCCTAGGAGTCCAGACCCCACCCCTGGCAAGCCCTGGCATAAGGCCCCTTTACCTGCGCCGGGAACTAAAGTGTCAGCCCCTCTCGGGGGCCATGGTAGGAGCCCAGGCAGAAGCGGAATCACCGCCCAGTCCTCAGGCAGAGCGGGTTTTGGCACAGGCCCCTCCCAGCCTTTCTTATCCCCCAAAAGTTTGCCTCTAGGATTTAAAGGACTGGAAAGCAGTGGTGGAAAAGCTGAGGCCCCTCTGGGCGGAGTGTGGGGGCGGGAGGAAGCCAGAACTGAGCGTGCAGGGGGAACTCGCAGAGGGGGTGGGGAGGGACAGGGCGCGCCCCCAGCCTGGCCCCTCCCCTGCCCAGCTTGGAATTTCCTGAAACTGGGGAAGTCTGGCTGTTTAGAAGAGTAATTTCTTCCAGATTGCAGCCGTATGGAGAGAGAGAGAGAGAGAGAGAGAGAGAGAGAGAGAGGGAGAGAGAGAGGGAGAGAGGGAGAGAGAGAGGGAGAGAGGGAGAAGGTCAGACAGTGAAAGCAGCAGAAGGATGAAGAGCATGGAGGGTGTCTGAGGCTTTGCGGCCACATCCCCTAGATGAACTTCCCTGCCTGAAGCCACTCATAGAAAGGTCATATCTCATTCTAAGCACCCGTGTCTACTGATGGCAAGAGAGTGAGGTTTGGGTGTCAGGACAATTCCTTCAGGGCAGTGTGGGCAGGGAGAGAGCAGAGGGGGAGAGCAGAGTCCTGAGGCAGGATGCAGCTCAGTGGGAAGAAGGTGGAAGCCCAGGTGGGAGGCTGGGTCAGTGGAAGGGAAGTGGAGGCCCAGGTGGGGGGCTGGGTCAGTGAGGGGGGAGGTGGAGGCCCAGGTGTGATGCTGGGTCATTGGGATGGAGGTGGAGGTCCAGGTGGTAGGCAGCTCAGTGAAAGGGGAGGCCCAGGTGAAAGGCTGGGTCAATGGGAGAGAGGTGGAGGCTCAGGGGGAGGTTGGGTCAGTGGGCGGGAGGTGGAGGCCCAGGTGTGATGCTGGGTCATTGGGAGGGAGGTGGAGGTCCAGGTGGGAGGCTGGGTCAGGGTCAGCGGGAAAGGTAGAGGGAAGCCCAGGTAGGAGGAAGCTCATTGAGAGAGAGGGGAGACCCAGATGGGGGGCTGGGTCAGTGGGAGGGAGGTGGAGGCCCAGGTGGGAGGCTGGGTCAGGGTCAGTGGGAGAGGTAGAGGGAAGCCTAGGTAGGAGGCAGCTTGGTGAGAGAAAGGGGAGGCCCCCAGGTGGGAGGCTAAGTCAGTGGTTTTATCCCTAGCTGGGGATGGGGTTGTAGCGCTGGAGAGAAGATAGTCAATTTGTGATAACGAGGAAGCAGCCTTGAGCTGGGTCTTGAAAGATGAGTGAGAGTTGATGGAACCCGGGAGAGCAGGATGGATATCGGAGCAGAGTGGAGAAGCTGGGTGGGGCAGAAGGTTCTCAGATGCCAGGTGGAGTTTGATTTGCCTGGAGAAGCCAGCCTGAAAGCCACTGGGAGCCTCACTTTGCCCTGCAGGCGTGGGGGACCCCGGAGGAATGGCAGGGAAAGATCCAGGTGTTAGAAAGTTCCCTCTGGGGTCCCTGCAGGGGATGGAGTAAATCAGGTCAGGACTCAGCACCCACAGAAAAATGTAAGGAGGGAGGGGGCAGTGGTCACCAGAAACTCAATAATCAAAAAGAGAGAGAGAGAGAGATGTATATGTATATGTTACAGACTTTTATTAAGTATTTTCTATTGATGTAAAATTAACCATCCTTTTTTTTTTTTTGAGATGGAGTTTTGTTCTTGTTGCTCAGGCTGGAGTGCAATGGTGTGATCTTGGCTCACCACAACCGCTGCCTCCCAGGTTCAAGCGATTCTCCTGCCTCAGCCTCTCAAGTAGCTGGGATTACGGGCACGTGCCACGACGCCCAGCTAATTTTGTATTTTTAGTAGAGACAGGGTTTCCCCATGTTGGTCAGGCTGGTCTCAAACTCCCGACCTCAGGTGATCCGCCTGCCTCTGTTTCCAGAGTGCTGGGATTACCGGTGTGAGCCCCTGCACCCAGCCAAAATTAACCATCTTAGGGTGTACAGTTCAGTGACATTTAGTACATTCCCAATGGAACTTACCTAACTGGTACACTGGTAATTGTGTACCCATCCCTTCTATCAAGTTCCCAAACATTTTCATCACCCCAAAAGAAAACCCTATTAAGCGGTCACTCCCCATGCCCCACTCTCTGCAGCCCCTGGAAACTACTCTCCTGTTTTCTGATTCCATGGATTACCTCTTCTGGACACTCGCATAAATGGAATCACACATCGTACAGCTTTACCTATCTGACTTCCATCACATAAGCAGGTTCGTCCGTGTGTAGCGTGTGCCAGTGGTTCATTACACGTATTATGTACTTCAGATATGTATAAAGGCTGGGTGCAGTGGCTCATGCCTGTAATCCCAGCACTTTGGGAGGCCACCAAGGCGGGTGAAACACTTGAGGTCAGGAGCTCGAGACCACCTGGCCAACATGGAGAAACGCTGACTCTACTAAAAAAATACAAAAATTAGCCGGGCGCAGTGGTGTGTGCCTGTAGTCTCAGCTACTCAGGAGGCTGAGGCAGGACACTCGCTTGAATGCAGGAGGCGGAGGTTGCAGTGAGCCCAGATCGAGACACTGCACTCCAGCCTGGACAACAGAGCAAGACTCGCAGAAAGAAAGAAAGAAAGAGAAAGAGAGAGAGAGAGAGAGAGAGAGAGAGAGAGAGAGGGAGAGAGAGGGAGGGAGGGAGGGAGGGGGAGAGAGAGAGAGGAAGGAAGGAAGGAAAGAAAGAAAGAAATGTATATAAGAGATCTATTTGTCACGTGTGTAATCCCAGCATCAGCACTTTGGGAGGCTGAGATGGGCGGATCATGAGGTCAGGAGTTCAAGATCAGCCTGGCCAACATGGTGAAACCCCGTCTCTACTAAAAATACGAAAATTAGCTGGGCGTGGTGGCAGGTGCCTATAATCCCAGCTACTTGGGAGGCTGAGGCAGGAGAATCGCTTGAACCCGGGAGGTGGAGGTTGCAGTGAGCTGAGATCGTGCCATTGCACTCCAGTCTGGGCAATAGAGCGAGACTCAGTCTCAAAGAGAAGAAAAGAAAAGAAAAGAAGGAGGGAGGGAAGGAAGGAAAGGAAAGAAAGAGAAAGAAAAGAGATCTATTTCACAGAATTGAATTGCGCAAGCCTGGAATCCATAGGGTAGGAGGGAAACTAAGGCGGGAGTTAGTGCTGCCATCTGGTGGCAGAATTTCTTCTTTCTCTGGGAAACCTCCGTTTTGCACAACGCCTGTCAGTGGCTTGGATGAAGCCCACCCATATAAGGGCCCATGGACTGCAGATGTTAACGGCGTCTCCGGAATGCCTCCGCAGCGACACCCAGACTGCAGTCTGATGGAATAACTGGAGATTAGAGCCCAGTCAAGTGGACACATAAAACTAACCTTCGGCCAAGCGCGGTGGCTCACGCCTGTAATCCCAGCCCTTTGGGAGGCCGAGGCAGGTGGATCATGAGGTCAGGAGATCGAGACCATCCTGGCTAACACGGTGAAACCCCGTCTGTACTAAAAATACAAAAAGAAATTAGCCGGGCGTGGTGGCGGGCGCCTGTAATCCCAGCTACTCAGGAGGCTGAGGCAGGAGAATGGCGTGAACCCGGGAGGTGGAGCTTGCAGTGAGCCGAGATCCGGCCACTGCACTCCAGCCTGGGCGACAGAGCCAGACTCCTTCTCAAAAAACAAAAACAACAACAACAATAACAAAACAACTAACCATCACGCCAGGATAATCTCCCTGACGTAAGATCCACAACCTTAACAACCTTAACTGCATCTGCAGACATACTCGCAGGTCCCAGGGATTTGTGCGTGGACACCTTGCATGTAGGGCAGGGTGGGGGGGTGGGGGTGGGTGGGGCTATTCTGCCTACCACAGTGCCCCTCAGAGCTCAGGTCCTGGGAGGGAGGTGGGGCTAAAGCAGGGCCAGCTTCATGGGTTGCCCAGCGACTTTTCTTTTTTTGTTTGTTTTTGAGACGAAGCCTTACTCTGTTGCTCAGGCTGGAGTGCCAATGGTGAGATCTCGGCTCACTGCAACCTCCGCCTTCCAGGTTCCAGCAATTCTCCTGCCTCAGCCTCTCCAGTAGCTGGGACTACAGGTGCCTGCCACCACGCCCAGCTACTTTTTGTATTTTTAGTAGAGACGGGGTTTCACCACGTTGGCCAGGCTGGTCAACATACACACCATGGAATACTATGCAGCCATAAAAAAGGATTAGTTCGTGTCCTTTGTAGGGACATGGATGCAGCTGGAAACCATCATTCTCAGCAAACTATCGCAAGAACAGAAAACCAAACACCGCATGTTCTCACTCATAGGTGGGAATTGAACAACGAGAATACTTGGACACAGGACGGGGAACATCACACACCGGGGCCTGTCGAGGGGTGGGGGTAGGGGGTAGGGGTAGCATTAGGAGATATACCTGATGTAAATGACGAGTTAATGGATGCAGCACACCAACGTGGCACATGTATACACATGTAACAAACCTGCACGTTGTGCACATGACCCTAGAACTTAAAGTATAATAAAAAAGAAAAAAAAAAGCTTCTCAATGGCAAGGATGTTTGTTTTGTATATTGATGGACCACTAGAGCCTCGAACAGTGTCTGGCACACGGGAGAGGACCAACAAATACGGAATGAGAAAAACCAATGCTCCACGGAAAAGAAATGAACTAAGCAGGGAGTTTCTCAACTGAGACCACAAGAGGGCGCTCAAGATACGTGTCAAACTCTTGCAGCCTGGAGGACCACGGACAGGTGTGACATGGACCACACCCTTTCTCCTTTGTGAGCCTCTATTTCCCCATGTGTAGCGTGGAGATGGAAATGCCTGAAATATGTTCCCGTGAGAAGCAAAAAGCCAACAACGCATGCACTTGAATGTCTTCCAAGGGGTTATTGCATAGGTCGAAATCCATCTAATTGTGTATATTAAGTGAGAGGGTTTTTTAGTAGAACAATATATCTAAATAAAGCTGCTAAAATGTAAATAAAATAAAAAATAAAACTTGCGTCCAATGACAACAGAGCCATTAAGCTAGCACAAGAAATCTGAAGGAGAGCAGTCCAGAACCCAGTAAATCCACAAAGATATACATATATGTATATAAATATAAATACATATATGTATATATATTTACACACATAATGCGCATAAATATATACACATATATGTATATAAATATATACACGTATATGTACACATACACATACGTGTACACATACATGTACACACATATATGTACATACATACATACACATATGTATATGCATATATACATATATGTATATACATATACACATATATATACACATACATACACACACACACACACACACACACACATATATATATATTTTTGAGACAGAGTTTCGCTCTTGTTGCCCAGGCTGGAGTGCGATGGCGCGAACTCGGCTAACCTCAACCTCTGCCTCCTGGGTTCAAGCAATTCTCCTACCTCGGCCTTCCAAGTAGCTGGGATTACAGGCATGTGCCATCACGCTTGGCTAATAGAAATATTAATTACATGAAGTGACCAGTGAGCACAGTAATCTTGTGAAATTATTAAAACATAAAACTAAATGGAAGCGCTGGTTGAAAAGTGCAATACATTCCTAGCAGGATGGGAGACATATTCACCAAAATCAATCATGTGTCTGTATACTAACAAAAAAAAATTTTTAAATGAAGTGAGGAGAGGAATTTTATTTACAAAGCCTCCAAAGTAATAAAATGAGTGGGAAGAAATTTAGTAAAATAAATAAAGGATGTGTATACTAAAAGTTACAAAAGATGCTGTGGAGAAGTTAAAGATCTAAATAAATGGAGAGGCCAAGCGTGGTGGCTCACTCCTGTAATCTCAGCATTTTGGGAGGCCAAGGCAGGCAGGTCACCTGAGGTCAGGAGTTCGAGACCAGCCTGACCTACATGGGGAAACTGGTCTCCACTAAAAAACAAACAAACAAACAAAAAGCAAACAAAAATTAGCCAAATGTGATGGGGTGCACCTGTAATCCCAGTTACTCAGGAGGCTGAGGCAGGAGAATCGCTTGAACCTGGGAGTCGCAGGTTGCAGTGAGCCGAGATCGTACCACTGCACTCCAGCCTGGGTGACCTAGCCAGACTCCATCTCAAAATACATACATACATACATACATATAAAAATGGAGAAACAGTTCATACATTCACAATAGCATCTGAAATAATAAATATAAGAAATAAAAATTAAAAAAAGTGTCATCTTGCAACAGTAACATAATATGAATAAACCTCACTGACCACATCCTTCCTCTTTCTTAGAAAGGGAATCATGGTCATAGTGGTTGACCTGTGGCCGTGTAATTCTGTCCAAATATCCCTGAATGGTAAATGTAAAAACAGTAGAATGAATTCCATTGAAAGTAAGAAAACAAGAAGAAATAACGTCAGAACTCAAAAGTGTTTTTTAAGGGTTATTGGGATGGAATTTTGTTTGTTGTTTTGAGATGCAGACTTGCTCTGTCACCCAGGCTGGAGTGCGATGGTGCGGATCTCAGCTCACTGAGAGCTCCGCCTCCTGGGTTGAAGCCATTCTCCTGCCTCAGCCTCCTGAGTAGCTGAGATTATAGGCGCCTGCCCCTACGCCCGGATAAGTTTTGTATTTTTAGTAGAGACAGGATTTCACCTTATTGGCCAGGCCAGTCTTGAACTCCAACGCCTCGGGTGATCAGCCCACCTTGGCCTCCCAAAGTGCTGGGATCACAGGAATGAGCCACCGCGCCCGGCCACCACACTTCTTTTAATGCTCAACTGCCACCAATTTGAAATCCTTACGTTTTGAAGAAGGGATCCCGTGTTCTCATTTGCAATCGACCCCACCAATTATGTGGCTAGTTCTGGATGAAACAGCGGGAAGGGCAGAGGCCTGGGAGAAAGCAGCTGAGAACAGCAACGAGGGAGAGATAAAAGGGAAAGGAACTCTGGACGATATGCTGGCAGCATTTTTTTTTTTTTAAACGGCCAGGCGCGGTGGCCCAAGTCTGTAATCTCAGCACTTTGGGAGGCTGAGATGGGCGGATCATGAGGTCAGGAGTTCAATACCACCCTGGCCAACATGGTGAAACCCCATCTCTACTAAAAATACAATAATTAGCTGGGCGTGGAGGCGCAAGTCTGTAATCCCAGCTACTCGGGAGGCTGAGGCAGGAGAATAGCTTAAACCCGGGAGGCAGAGCTTGTAGTGAGTCGAGATTGCACCGATGCACTCCGGCCTGGGCGACAGAAGGAGACTCCGTCTCAAAAAAAAAAAAAAAAGAAGAAGCAGTAGCAGAAGAAAAAAAGCTCCTCGATGGCAAGGATGTTAGTTTTGTATATTGACGGACCGCTAGGGTCTCGAACAGTGTCTGGCACATAGGAGAGGGACAACAAATACTGCATGAGAAAAATGAATACCGGATGGTAAAGAAATGAACTAAGCAGGGAGTTTCTCCACTGCGACCACAAGAGGGCGCCCGAGATACGAGTCAAACCCTCGCACCCCCCAAGGTGGGTGGTCTCTCTGCTCCTCAGCCTGGAGGACCAGGAACAGGTGTGACATGGACCACACCCTTTCTCCTTTGTGAGCCTCTATTTCCCCATGTGTAGCGTGGAGATGGAAATGCCTGAAATATGTTCCCGTGAGAAGCAAAAAGCCAACAACGCATGCACGTGAATGTCTTCTAAGGGGTTATTGCATAGGTCGAAATCCATCTAATTGTGTACATTAAGTGAGAGGGGTTTTTTTTTTAGTAAAACAATAATAGCTAAATAAAGCTGCTAAAAAGTACACAAAATAAAAATAAAACTTGCAATGAACAACAACGGAGTCATTAGGCTAGAGCAAGAAATCTGAAGGATGGCAATCCAGATCCCAATAAATGCACGAAGTTAGAATTTTTTTTTTTTTTTTTTTTTTGAGACAGAGTTTCGCTCTTGTTGCCCAGGCTGACTTGCAATGGTGCAATCTCGGCTCATCGCAATTGCCGCTTCCCGGGTTCAAGCAATTCTCCTACCTCAGCCTTCCAAGTAGCTGGGATTACAGACAAGTGCCACCATGCCCGGCTAATAGAAATATTAATTACATGAAACGACCAGTGAGCACAGTGCTATCCTGTGAACTTATTAAAACATAAAACTAAACGGAAGCTCTGGAGTTGGAAAGTACAACACATTCCTAGCAGGGTGGGAGATATATTTACCAAAATCAATCATGTGTCTGTACACTAATGAACGATAATTTAAAAATGAAATGAGGAGAGCAATTTAATTTACAAAGCCTCCAAAATAACAAACTGAATGAGATGAAATGCAATAAAAGAAATGAAAGACGTGGATACTAAAAGTTACAAAAGATGCTGAGAAGTTAAAGATCTAAATAAATGGAGAGACCAAGTGCAGTGGCTCACGCTTGTAATCTCAGCACTTTGGGAGGCTAAGGCAGGTGGATTAACTGAGGTCAAGAGTACGAGACTAGCTTGGTAAACATGGGGAAACCTGATGTGTACTAAAACAAACAAATAAACCAACAAAAACTTAGCTCCAGCCTGCACAATAGAGCCAAACTCTGTCACAAAATTAATAAATACATACATACGTATATGCATAAATGGAGAAATAGTTTATACATTCACAATAGCATCTGAAATAATAAATGTAAGAAATAAAATGAACAAAAAGTGTTGCAAAGCAGTAACATAATATGAATAAACCTCACTGACCACATCCTTCCTCTTTCTTAGAAAGGGAATCATGGTCATAGTGGTTGACCTGTGGCCGTGTAATTCTGTCCAAATATCCCTGAATGGTAAATGTGAAAACAGTAGAATGAATTCCATTGAAAATAAGAAAACAAGAAGAAATAAAGTCAGAATTCAAAAGTGTTTTTGAAGGGTTATTGGGATGGATTTTTTTTTTTTTTTTTAGACGGAGACTTGCTCTGTTGCCCAGGCTGGAGTACAATGGTGTGATCTTGGCTCACTGCAACCTCTGCCTCCTGGGTTGAAGCCATTCTGCTGCTTCAGCCTTCTGAGTAGCTGGTATTATAGGCACGCACCATCATGCCTGGCTAATTTTTTGTATTTTTAGCAGAGATGGGGTTTCACGGTATAAGCCAGGATAGTCTCGATCTCCTGACCTCATGATCTGCCCACCTCGGCCTCCCAAAGTGCTGGGATGACAGGCGTGAGCCACTGCACCCGGCCGCCTGTTCTTTCTAAGCCAATACCTTCGGCTCCTTCAAGGGGGCACTTTTATTTCATTTTATTTTTTTCCCTTAGGTATAAATAATTTTTTTTTTTCAGTTATAAGGCTAACACATACTCAATTTAAAAATTCAGATAAAAACACCTCAAAAAATGAAGAGACATTTAAACTCCTTGACCTAATATTAATTGCTACAAATATCTTGATTAATATTTTCCTACAAAATGGTTTCCTTCCATAAACGTGTGTGTAAATATGCATACACAATTTAACTTACACGTGGCCCCTATATACATGTTTTTTTCCTGTTTTGTTCACTCAACAAAATCCTCAGCATCTTCCATGTCAATAAAAGTTAAACAGCACCATCTTTTTTTTTTTGAGACGGAGTCTCGCTCTGTTGCCCAGGGTGGACTGTAGTGGCGCGGTCTCGGCTCACTGCAAGCTCTGCCTCCTGGGTTCACA
The DNA here is from genome assembly GCF_047675955.1 of Chlorocebus sabaeus. Taxonomy (NCBI): domain Eukaryota; kingdom Metazoa; phylum Chordata; class Mammalia; order Primates; family Cercopithecidae; genus Chlorocebus; species Chlorocebus sabaeus. Next base: position 3,815,642 of record NC_132909.1, on the reverse strand, counting down.
CCATTCTCCTGCCTCAGCCTCCCGAGTAGCTGGGACTACAGCTGCCCACCCCCAGGCCCGGCTACTTTTTTGTGTTTTTAGTAGAGACGGGGTTTCACTGTGTTAGCCAGGATGGTCTCAATCTCCTGACCTTGTGATCCACCCGCCTCGGCCTCCCAAAGTGCTGGGATTACAGGCGTGAGCTGCCGCGCCCAGCAGCACCATCATTTTTAATGACTACACAGTATTCCATTGCATTGGGTGGGGGGGCATTGTTGAACATTTAAGTGTCTTTTAAGTGATGAGCAATATATTTCTAATTCACTGCTCTTCCTTCTACAAGTATTTACTGAACATCTATTATGTGCCCGGCCCTAAGTACCGGTGATAGAATGATGATCTAGACAGAAGAGGTCCCTGGCCAAGTGAAGTCTCCATTCTAACTGCGGGAGGGGACAGCGTACGAGTCAATGAGTAGATAATTAGAAAGGAGGATGAACATCAAGAGGGAACGAAGACAAACCTCCTTAGCAAAGGGATGAGTGTCAGGGCAGTGGACTTCTTTCAACAGAGTGGTCTGGGAAGGCTGATCGGAGACCTGGAGGCTGTGGTGCAAAGCAGGAGGTCAGTGCATCCAGGCAGAGATGAGGAGCCCTGAGGCAGGGAGGGACCTGGTGTCTTCAAGGAACAGCAGGAATGTCATGTGGCCTGAGGGCAGGGAGTGAGGGCACAGGGACCAATGTGAAATTGGAAAGATGAGTAAGTATCCTGTAGGTCGCAGAGTTTGGGTTTTGGGCAAAGTGCACTGTGAAGTCACTGGAGATTTCAATGGTAACAAAACATAATCCGATTTATGCTTTTAAAGGATCACTCTGGGGCCGGGTGCAGTGGCTCACACTTGTAATCTCAGCACTTTGGGAGGCCGAGGCGGGCGGATCACGAGGTCAAGAGATCGAGACCATCCTGGCCAACATAGTGAAACCCTGTCTCTACTAAAAATACAAATAAATTAGCTGGGTGTGGTGGTGCGCGCCTGTAATCCCAGCTACTCTGGAAGCTGATGCAGGAGAATCGCTTGAACCCGGGAGGCGGAGGTTGCAATGAGCCGAGACTGCACCACTGCACTGCAGCCTGGTGACAGAGCAAGACTCCGTCTCAAAAAAAAAAAAAAAAAAAAAGATCACTCTGGCTACAATGTGGAGAGGGGCAACTGAGTAGCAAGAAATGAGCATGGAGAGACCAGCTAGGGGATGTTCCCTGGAGGAGGGGAGAGAGGGTGAACCTGGCACCGTGGTGCTGGCAAGCCGTGTCTGCATGAGGACGGATTCTGAAGGTAGAACAAGGGGAGAGGGTGAGAAAGAGAAGCAGTCGAGGGCATTTCTAGGTCTGCAGCTTGTCCAGGTGGGTTGATGGGGAGAAAACGTGGGAGAGCCACAATTTTAATTTTCTCATGTCAATCCTTCCACTGTTTCTGGGTGAGTATAAGTCAGTATGAATGTATATTCTGATTTCCCCAGTTCTTGGCACAATACAGACGTCATCCTGACGTTAATATCTAACTATACACTCTGGGATCTCTCCATAGACGTACATCGTCTATGTACATAGCTATTTTCTTTTTCTTTTTTCTTTTTTTTTTTTTTGAGACAAGTCTCACTTTGTTGCCCAGGCTGGAGTGCAGTGGCGCCATCTCAGCTCACTGCAATCTCCACCTCCCAGGCTGAAGCAATTCTCCTACTCAGCCTCCCGAGCTGAAATGACAGGGGCCCGCCACCAGGTCCAGCTATTTTTTTTGTATTTTTAGTAGAAACAGGGTTTTACCATGTTGGCCAGGCTGGTCTGGAACTCCTGGCCTCAGGTGATCTGCCTGCATCCGCCTTCCAAAGTGCTGGGATTACAGTCAGGAGTCACCGCGCCCGGCCCATGGGGTATTTTCAAATGTATTTCTCCCTGGTCGTCTAAATTCCAGAGTGACTGATGAGAAATCTGATGTAATTATGATAATAGAAACTTAGTACACCATTGTCTTTTCTCTCCCACCTATGATGTCTTCTTTATTTTCTATTTCCTTCGTGATAATGCAGCTTAGTGAGTGCCCTGAGCCCTTAGGGTAGTATTTCTTCTCTCTCCCTCGCGTCACTGCTGGTTGGCTTCCTCCTGTCTGCCCTTTACTTCTTGTTTTTCATTCCATCTACATAAGTTGCATGTTCAGTGATTAATTTCCCAAACTTCATAATTTATTTCCTTCCTTCCTTCCTTCCTTCCTTCCTTCCTTCCTTCCTTCCTTCCTTCCTTCCTTCCTTCCTCCCTCCCTCCTTCCCTCCCTCCCTCTCTCTCTTTCTCTTTCTTTTCCTTCCTTCCTTCCTTCCTTCCTTTCTCTCTCTCTTTCTTTCTTCCTTTCTTTCTTTCGTCCTTCCTTCCTTCCTTCTTTCGTGCCTCCCTCCCTCCCTCCCTCCCTCTCTCTCTCTCTCTCTCCCTCTCTCTCTCTCCCTCTCTTTCTTTCTCCTTCCTTCCTTCCTTCCTTCCTTCCTTCCTTCCTTCCTTCCAGACAGAGTCTCTGTCACCCACACTGGAGTATGTTGGCGCGATCTCGGTTCATTCCAACCTCCGTCTCCCGGGTTCAAGCGATTCTCCTGCCTCAGCCTCCCGAGTAGCTGGGACCACAGGCAGGCACCACCATGCCCGGCTAATTATTTTTAGTAGAGACGGGGTTTGGAGTTTCACCGTGTCCGTCAGGATGGTCTCGATCTCCTGACCTCGTGATCCGCCCGCCTCAGCCTCCCAAAGTGCTGGGATTACAGGCGTGAGCCACCGTGCCCGACCCCAACTTCATAATTTCTTTAAAAAAAAAAAAAAAAAAAAAAAGGGGCACTTGAAACAACACACATTTCATTTTAAGTGTGATTTTTATTGCATCTAAGTTTTGATATGAATAACATTGTCTGTTCATTTCTAAACATGTCACAGCTTCTGTGTGTGTGTGTTTTTAACAGTCACTCAGAAGTTATGCAGATTTTTGTTGTTTTAAAAATGTGTGTTTTTTAAACGTTTAATTTTTGGTCTCTTATGTAATTTCTGTAGTCACAAAATGTGGTTTCATTATATCAAATCCTTGGAGTATTTTGAGACCTCCTTGGTGGATTGAGAAGTGGTCAATTTTTGTCGATTTTTCATAAGTTCCTGAAAAGAATGTGGGTTCTCCATGGGTGCTGTTTTGTGCATATAACAACACATCAATAATGAAAATAACAATTATGATAACAACCATTAATAATCAATATTAGGCTGGGCGCGGTGGCTCACACCTGTAATCCCAGCACTTTGGGAGGCCGAGGCAGGCAGATCACCTGAGGTCAGGAGTTCGAGACCAGCCTGGCCAACATGGTGAATCCCCATCTCTACTAAAAATACAAAAATTAGCTGGGAGTGGTGGCGGAGGCCTATAATCCCAGCTACTCAGGAGGCTGAGGCAGGAGAATCGCTTGAACCTGGGAGGCAGAGCTTGCAGGGAGCCAAGATTGTGCCACTGCGCTCCAGCCTGGGTGACAAGAGTGAAACTCAATCTCAAAAAATAAATAAGTAAATAACAATAATCAATATTAGAACCCTTAGGAATGTCAGGCTCAGTCTTACTACTTTTCATTTTTAAGAAAGCATGCTTACTTTTGCCTTTCATTTTTCTATTTTTTAAAAAACTTTGTAAACATTTATGAGGTACAAGTGTAATTTTGTTGTATGTAGAGACTGCATAGTGATGAAGTCCGGACTTCCAGGGTATCCATCGCCCAAATAATGTGCATTATACCCAGTAAGTAATTTTCTTTTCTTTTCTTTTTTTTTTTTTTCTTTTTTTGAGACACAGTCTTGCTCTGTTGCCCAGGGTGGAGTACGGTGGTGCAATCTCGGCTCACTGCAACCTCTGTCTCCTGTGTTCAAGCGATTCTCCTGCCTCACCTGGGATTACAGGTGTACGCCACTACGCCCGGCTAATTTTTTGTATTTTTAGTAGAGATGGGATTTCACCATGTTGGCCAGGCTGGTTTCGAACTCCTGACCTCAGGTAATCTGCCCGCTTCAGGCTCCCAAAGTGCTGGGATTACAGACATGAGCCACGGTGCCCAGCCGGCTATCAAGTAATTTCAGTGTGAGTACCGTTAACATAATTACACACTGAATAATCACAGCAGTTCTATGAGTTAGGCACCACTGCTTTTTTATTTTACAGAGGAAGAGGCAGAGAAATAGAGAGGTTAATAAACTTAGTTTAAAGTGGCAGAGCTTATAACTGGCACGACCAAAAGTAAAAATCTAGAGATCTGGCCTCCGGAATTGTACTGATAATCATGCACTCATAACTTTCCCCGTACTTCCTATGTACTATGTCTATTCATTCATCATTCATTAAAAAAATATAAATATATATTTTTATATATTTATGTATATATATTTATATATATATATTTATGTGTATATATATATATTTTTTCTGAGATGGAGTTTTGCTCTGCCACCCAGGCTGGAGCGCAGTGGTGTGATCTCGGCTCACTGCAAATTCCACTTCCCAGGTTCCCGCCATTCTCCTGCCTCAGCCTCCCGAGTAGCTGGGACTACAGGCGCCACCACCACGCCAGGCTAATGTTTTGTATTTTTAGTAGAGATGGGGTTTCGCCGTGTTAGCCAGGATGGTCTCGATCTCCTGACCTCGTGATCCGCCCGCCTCAGCCTCCCAAAGTGCTGGGATTACAGGCGTGAGCTACCGCACCCGGTCTTCAAAAATATTTATTATGTACTGTGTGCTAGGGAGTGTTCCAGGTGCAGGGACACTCTAGGAAACACTGCAGAAAAAAAATCTATGGCTTCATGGGGATACATTGTAGTGGGAAGGCAAATAGTCTACAATATTGATAAGTAAAATATGTGCACATATGCCAAAGATTAATGATACATGCTGAGGAAAGAAAAAAAGCAGCGAGAGGCGATATGAAATCTGGAGGGAGTGTTGCAACTTCAGACAGGATGGTCCAAGAAGGTCTGAAGAATAAGGAGATACTGGGGTTGACAGTGAAGGAGAGGGAGGGGGGAACCCTGCACCTGTCTGGGTGAAGAGCATTCCGGGTTGAGAATGGCATGTGGATAAGCCTGGAGGCAGATGCGTGCTTGATGATTTTTAGGAATAGCAAGGAGGTCACTGGGACTGCATCACAGTCAGTGAAAGGCAGAGTTGGAGGAGATGCTATTAAAGCACTAACCTGAGTTGGGGGATGGAAGTTGCAGTCGTGTCAGTAAGACTGAGGGAAGCCCTGGAAGGCTTCTGAGCAGAAGAGCGACAAAGAGTGGCGAATGTTTTTATTGTATTGTGTTGTTATTTTACTACCCCATTGCATTTTCTTATCAGCATACCTTATTTTATGAAATTAGACCTGCATTTGGGAGGGAGAGTCTGATTTTCATGAAGGCATGTGGTACGCTTGTGACGATGACGCCAGCATTCCGGGTCAGCGGCCATCAGCCCTGTCTCCGGGACATCTTGATGCAAGATGCTAATCAAATTAATTAACTCCCTGAACGCCAGTGTTCTCATCTGTAGAACTGGCCTAAGGATGACAACATCTTCCCAACTAGCCGTAAGGGAGACTCAGGGCAGTGTCTGGCATAGAGCAAGAGATCAGCAAAGTTACCTCTTCCTTCGATTGCCTCATGCAGTTCTGACTTCGGGAAACGGTCTCACCAATATGTTCCAGACGAAAATATGATGGTGCCACACTGAGGCTCAGAACCTTTGCCACTCTCTTGAGGGTAAAATACCAAAACTCTGCTTGGCCTTTTAGAGACTCCCGCTCAACCCATACACATTCTCTTCTTCGTTATTTTTTCCATCTGGAATCCACTCAGCTTACAACAGGCAAACTATCGCCCGATGGGGACGGTCACAGAAGCTGTCTCCTCGGCCCACGTCTCCCACAAGCCCTCCACGCTGCTGTTCCCGTTACCAGTTTGTCAGTCCTCAGCCCCTGGTTACACTCCACAGTGCAGGTGGCTTCCTTTCCCTGGGGCCAGCTCTCAGGGTCGAGTCCCTCTTTCTTTTTCCTCTCTTTCTTTCTTTCTTTCTTTCTTTCTTTCTTTCTTTCTTTCTTTCTTTCTTTCTTTCTTTCTTTCTTTCTTTCTTTCTTTCTTTCTTTCTCTTTCTTTCTTCTTCTTGTTCTCTCCTCTCTTCCTCCCTTCCTGTCTTTCCTTTCCTTCTTCCTTCTTTCCTTCCTCCCTCCCTCCCTCCCCCTCTCTCTTTTTCTCTTTCTTTCTTCCTTTCTTTCTATCTCTCCCTTCTTCCCTTTCTTTCCTTTCTTTCTTTCTGTCTTTCCTTCTCTCTCTTTCTCCTTCTTTCCTTCCTTTCCTTCCTTCCTTCCTTTCCTTTCTTTCCCTCCCTCCCTCCCTCCCTCCCTCCCTCCCTCCCTTCCTTCCTTCCTTCCTTCCTTCCTTCCTTCCTTCCTTCCTTCCTTCCTTCCTTCCTTCCTTCCTTCCTTCCTTCCTTCCTCTCTTCTTGCTCTGTCACCCAGAATGGAGTGCAGTGGTGCCATCTCAGCTCACTGCAACCTCTGTCTCCTAGGTTCAAGTGATTCTCCTGCCTCGGCTTCCTGAGTAGCTGGGGTTACAGGCGTGTGCCACCATGCCCTGCCACCACGGGCTAATTTTTGTATTTTTGGTAGAGATGGAGTTTCCCCATGTTGACCAGGCTGGTCTCCAAATTCTGACCTCAGGTGATCCACCTGCCTCGGCCTCCCAGAGTGCTGGGATTACAGGAGTGAGCCACCATGACTGGCCCAAGTCCGCTTTTCACACGAGGTCATAGGATATTTTTTTCTCTAGAGCATTTACTGCATCAGCAGACGTGGCTCTCAGTGCCACAAAACTCACGGCTCTCTTATGTGGTGTAGGGTTGTCCCTGGAGGCAGCTGCCCCATAAGGGTCTCTATCTCCGTCCTTCTTGCACTTAGCTGTGGACTCCTGACTAATTCCCATGCTTGGAATGTCAGCAGCAGTGATAAGCGACACTCAGATTTTTTATTTAAAAGGCATGGATGAGCCCTTTCCATCCTCTCTTTCTCCTTCCCCTCGCTGGTAACAGAGCACTCCAAGGTTCTAGGGGAGGTTGGACCCCAAAGTTGGACGATCTGGGCACCTGAGTCACCCAATGGAGGAGCTCCAGCTGCCAACCGGGGGCCCCACATGGAAGTGTCACGCCAAGGAGTAGTGACTATTCCATTGTGAAAACTGTAGGTATTTAGAGTCTAGTTTGTTAAAATCTACCGTTAATATGCTTTATGTGACTTTTTTTTTTTTTTTTTGAGATGGAGTTTTGCTTTTGTTGCCCAGGCTGGAGAGCAATGGTGCAATCTCGGTTCACCACAACCTCCGCCTCTAGGTTCAAGTGATTTTCCTGCCCCAGTCTCCCTAGTAGCTGGGATTACAGGCATGCACCTTCACGCCCAGCTATCTTTTTTTGTGTGTGTGTGTATTTTTAGTAGAGATAGGGTTTCACCATGTTGGTCAGGCTGGTCTTGATCTCCTGACCTCAAGTGATCTGCCTGCCTCAGCCTCCCAAAGTGCTGGGATTACAGGTGTGAGCCACCACACCTGGCCTATAAGACGTTTGAATACTCAGATGTGTGTCCTCCACATTAGACTGTGAGGTCCGTGGACTTGTGTGGCTCGTCTCTGACACGGACTCAAACCCTTAATAGGTGCCTGGATATGTATGTTTTGATTCACACAGAAAGGACGTTGACCAAGCCTGATTGATGAAGGCTCACTGGGGAGGTGGCCCACTGAAGGTTGTGTATTCTGGATGGGGCATAGGCAGCGTCATCCTCTCCTTCAAGTCTGACCTCCAGGTTGGTGTTCAGATTCCACCTCCACACCCCAGAGCCATGGTTGCCCATCTGGATTTGGTGTTTGGGTCAGAGATGACGTTCGGGCCGGGCATATGGATGATGATGTCTAAAGAGACAGTTCTCTCCTTTACCCCAGTCACGGGAAGGAAGAACGAAGCCTCATGGTGCCTTCCTGGGAGATACGTGGTGAGAAACCACAAGACAGTCGGGACCGAGTCTCTGAGCACTGCATCCCGAGCATCTGCTGTCTGCACAGTGGGGCCGGCGCAGGCAGCACAGTGCCCCTTACCATGGTTTCTTCCTGGACTTTCCCTTGATCAGTCTTGGCATGGCAGGCGAGGGATCGAGGGATCGGGGCTGGGAGGTGGGGAAGACAGCTCTCTCCCTGGGCCCATGTCTGGTTGGATCAATGCTGTGGGGCTTTAGTGATGGAAGAGGGAGCAGACATGATGGCGGGAAGGCATTATCTGCCCAAGCCTCAGGCTTCGCAGCCCAGGCTGGGACCAAGAGCTTATAGACTTCATCAAGTGCAGATTTTGAGCAAAGTACTGAGCATTTTAAATCCAGATTTCCCTTCCAGAGCTGAGTCTGGGCCACAGGACCTGAACACAGGAGGGTCAGTCTCTCCAGTAATGGTGAGGGTCTGTCTTCTTTTTTTTTTTTTTTTGAGACGGAGTCTCGCTCTGTCGCCCAGGCTGGAGTGCAGTGGCTCGATCTCAGCTCACTGCAAGCTCCGCCTCCCGGGTTCACGCCATTCTCCTGCCTCAGCCTCCCAAGTAGCTGGGACTACAGGCACCCGCCACCTCGCCCAGCTAGCTTTTTGTATTTTTTAGTAGAGACGGGGTTTCACCGTGTTAGCCAGGATGGTCTCGATCTCCTGACCTCGTGATCCGCCCGTCTCGGCCTCCCAAAGTGCTGGGATTACAGGCTTGAGCCACCGCGCCCGGCCCTAGGTCTGTCTTCTTGAAGCAACACAACGGACTCCCACCAGGAGAGTGGATGCCGGGTACCGAAGAACTGGGCTGAGAGGGTTACTTTGGCAGTGGTTCTGGAGTCTAAATTTCTAAGGGCCTGGAACTCATGAGACTCTAGATGCTGATTCTTTTCTGGAGAACTTCTCCAGAGTCACCATCCTGGCTGGTCCAGACTCAACATTCCACGTGAAGAGCTCTGGGAACCTCTGGGGCTGGGAGACTTCTGGGTCTGATGAGTCCCATTGGGATGGAGAAGACGATCTTGACGTTAAAGGTAAAGATTTCAGTGGGAGTCCAGGAAAATGTCCCAGCTGTCCATCATACCCACAACAGCAAATGACTCAGGATGTTGCCACGGTCACCACGGCAGCCAAAACCACAGCTGGTGATCTGGGGCTGGACTCATACCCAGAGGTTACCCGGGTTCAGGTTCTGCATCCCCGGTTCAGAGAAAGAGGAAACCGAGTGGGCCGTGTGGACCCCGTCCTTCATCGAACTCCAGAACGAAGGTAACTGGGAGGGGAGAAGGCCACCACCCTTGCACAGAGCTGCTTCGTTTGGTTCTAGTGGTTTCTACAGCTCTCTGCAGGTTAGCTAAGATGTGCATGGGTTCCAGAGGGAATATGATAATTTTTATCTTTAATATTACTTGAAACTTTGGTGATTTCCTTCTAAGTACAGAGGAGTCAATCACCCCACATGGCCCATCAATCAGGGTGTCACAGCGTCGCGCTCCTTGGATGTACAGTCTCAGGTTCGTTTCTTCTTGAGATTATTTTTCACATGAGGCAGAGATATGTGACTGCTCACCAGAAAAAAAAAAAAAAATTCTGTACTTCCCCTTACAGTGCATGCATTGGAACCTCTGGGAGGTGGCTACCCCCACCAAGGGACTTTTCTCCTAGTCTCCTTTGCATCGTGTGTGACTGACCATAATGACTATTTATAGCCAAAAGTCTGGACAGAAATGATGTGCGTCAATCAACGTTGCAAGTGTACAAATATTTTCTGTGTCTCCTCTTTCTGTGTGAAGATGATATGATGGAAGAAGCGGGTGTCCCTGAGTCATCCTGGAGATAAAATTCAAATTCCGCCCAGAGAAACCCTCATTGGTCATTCACATGAGTGAGATGCCAAACCTCATTGTGTTAAGCCATCGGTACATTTTTTTTTTTTTGAGACGGAGTCTCGCTCTATCGCCCAGGCTGGACTGCAGTGGCACGGTCTGGGCTCACTGCAAACTCCGCCTCCCGGGTTTACGCCATTCTCCTGCCTCAGCCTCCCCGGTAGCCGGGACTACAGGCGCCCACCACCACGCCCGGCTCATTTTTTGTGTTTTTAGTAGAGACGGGGTTTCACCGTGTTTGCCAGGAGGGTCTCGATCTCCTGACCTTGTGATCCACCCATCTCAGCCTCCCAAAGTGTTGGGATTACAGGCGTGAGCCACTGCGCCCGGCCGGCGTTTTAAGACTTACTTATTATGGTGGTGAGTGTCACCCTAACTCTTATCTCACAACAGTACCTAAATAATTTGTGATTTGCTCTTTGATCCTGTCCCTATCATCATTAGACTCAGAGCTCTGCTGATGGCAGCGGCTGGATATGTTTTGTTCACTCCTGAATCTCAAACATCAAGCAGATAATAAGCAATTGATAAATATTGGTGGTTGGGCTTCTGAAGAAAGAATAGTCACACATTGATGTTTAGAAAAGTTTATAAGGGAAGTAGCTGAGTGCGGTGGCTCATGCCTGTCATCCCAGCACTTTGGGAGGCTGAGGTGGGCGGATCACCTGAGGTCAGGAATTCAAGACCAGCCTGGCCAACGTGGGGAAACCCTGTCTCTGCTAAAAATACAAAAATTAGCTGGGTGTGGTGGCACGTGCCTGTAATCCCAGCTACTCGGGAGGCTGACGCAGAAGAATCGTTTGAACCCAGGAGGTGGAAGGTTGCAGTCAGCTGAAATTGTGCCACTGCACTCTAGCCTGAGTGACAAGAGCGAGACTCGGTCTCAAAAAAAAAAAAAAAGAAGAGAGAAGTTTATAGGGCAAGTGGCTTGTCCGAGGTCACTGAGGTTGTGGGACAGGACGTCACAGGAGAAGCTCATTCTGGCTGACTTCCCAGCTGGTGTTCTGCACCTCTCTCAGTATCTTAGGAACCAAGTTACCACGACACACCTATTACAGTGGCCAAATTCTAATTCTAAAACGCAGACGATACCACATACTGGCATACTGGAGAGGACGTGGAGCAACAGGAATTCTCATTCATTGCTGGTGGGATTGCGAAATGGTCCAGCCACTTTGGGAGACAGTGTGGCAATTTCTTCTAAAACTAAATATAGCCTTACCATATAATCCAGCAATTATGTTCCTTGGTATTTACCCGAGGAAGTTTGAAACATATGTTCACATGAAATCTGCATGTGGATCTTTACGGTAACTTTATTCATAACTGCCCAAACTTGGAAGCAACCGAGATGCCCTGCAGTAAGTGAGTGGATTAACTATGTGTCCAGACAATGGAATATTATCCCGTGCTTAGAAGATAGGCGCTCTCAAGTCATGAAAAGACGTGGAGGAGAGCTAAATGTATATCATTACATGAAAGAAGTCAGCCCACATAGGGAATTCACTGTCTGATTCCAACTATGTGACATTCTGGAGAAGGCAAAACAATAGAAAGAGTGAAAAGTTCATTGGTTGCCAGAATAAAAGGCTTGGACAAGAGGAAATAATCCCAGCCGGGCGCGGTGGCTCACGCCTGTAATCCCAGCATTTTGGGAGGCCGAGGTGGGTGGATCACGAGGTCAGGAGATCAAGACTATCCTGGCTAACGTGGTGAAACCCCGTCTCTACTAACAATACAAAAAAATTAACTGGGCGTGGTGACAGGTGCCTGTAGTCCCAGCTACTCGGGAGGCTGAGGCAGGAGAATGGCGTGAACCTGGGAAGTGGAGTTTGCAGTGAGCCGAGATCATACCACCACACTCCAGCCTGGATGACAGAGCGAGACTTCGTCTCAAAAAAAAAAAAAAAAAAAAAAAAAGAGGAAATAATATCAGTGGAAATGGAGAAATGCAGGAACAAATGAAGAGCAACAGAAGAAGCTAAATATTTGGGTAAAGATAGGAATTTTCAATGATGATTTAATCATGAATGAATTAAGGAACCATTGATGCATGCTCATTCTACATTTGATGACGTTGCAAACATTGTTTTGAAAACTATACTTTGCACTAAAATTAAAATTGAGTGCCTGTAATCCCAGCACTTTGGGAGGTCAAGGCAGGTGAGTCACCTGAGGTCAGGAGTTCGAGACCAGCCTGGCCAACATGGCAAAACCCCGTCTCTGCTAGAAATACAAAAATTAGCCGGGTGTGGTGGGGGGTGCCTGTAATCCCAGCTACTCAGGAGGCTGAAGCGGGAGAATCACTTGAACACTGGAGGTGGAGGTTGCAGTGAGCCGAGATGGTGCCACTACCCTCTAGCCTGGGCAACAGAGTGAGACTCTGTTTCCACAACAGCAGCAACAAGAACAAAATGACAGCATGGCTCAAGTGTGTGGGCTCACACCTGTAATCCAACACTTCGGGAGGACGAGGTGGGTGAGCTTGAACTCAGGAGTTCGAGACCAGCCTGGGCAACAAGACAAAACCCCATCTCTATCAAACAAAATAAAACAAATCAAAAATCTGTGGAGTGTGGTGGCACGTGCTTGTGGTCCCAGCTACTTAGGAGGCTGAGGTGGGAGGATCTCTGGAGCCCAGGAAGTGGAGGCTGCAGTGAGCTGAGATTGTGCTACTGCACTCCAGCCTGGGTGACCGAGTGAGACCCTGTCTCAAATAAATGAATCAATCAATCAATAAATTTTAAAGATGACAGCCTACATATATACACACACACATGCCAAATAGATACATCGATGAGAGAACACTATATATACAAAAGTGCAAGGGAAATTTGAACATAAGACTTCAGATGCTGATTACGGTAGCTGAGGTAGGAGGGGGAAACAGGGTGGAGTATGTGCTACAGAAATAGTCATGCTTTATCAATTCTCTGGTTTTCATGGAGCATGTTGACTTCACGTTGATGTTTTTTACGTGTTCTGTAAAAAAATATTTCTTTAAATGGGCCCTTGGAAATTTACCAGTGGTGTGCTGGTAAAGGCTTGACCATCAGCTCTCTGAAAAAAAAAGCAAAAGGAAAAACAAAAAACAACCCTGACGTGTAGCGTTTGCCGATTTCTCTGGTGTAAATACTCACACCACGGTTTTGACGTGAGTTTTACATTTGGTAAAAGCAAATTGCGCCTACTTTGAATAGAAGGATTGGGACGGAGATATGGTTCCTGTCAGACACTAATTAGGGAGCAAGCCTTACCTCATATTGCCTTGGCTCTCGTGCAAGAAAAAAAAAAAAAAAGTAAAATTTGTGAATTTGTGTTGCTTCCTCAGCACCATCCTGGGTAAAATCAGAGACGTGTACAGGGCAGAGAGAAGCTGTTTATTTCCGTACCTGCGGTTGGATCTTGTTAAAGATTAGAGTTGTGATGCTAGCACCTGGCGGCCCACATCCTGGGCATTTTCTGTTTTACTCAGTTCCTGACTCTGGTATAGCAGAAGCATTTTCACATCTATGACACCCGCTATGTCTTGGTAAACCCCGGCAGGGAAGGGAGGACAAGGTTAAAATACGGTTCCGAGGACCTGGTCTCTCCACGGCGCAGGCTGGAGGTGGGAGCCCGTGGAAAGCCAGGTTCATCCACCATCAGAACCCAGGCCAGGCCGCCAAGGCTAATATTCAAGACAAAGCCAGGGGCAGGGTGGGAATCCTATGGAGATGACCATCGTCTTGAGGTCTTCCTTCCAGGACTCCCTCCGGGCCCGAAGGTGGCGAGAGACATGGGTAAGTCCCCGCTACCACCTCACCCTCAGGTTGCTTTTTTGGCTGAACAACAGGCTTCTCCTAGGCAGGAAGGGTGGAGCACAGACACGTGAGCCAATGTGGATGACCTGGGGAGGGCTTTGCAGTTGAATCTCCTGAAAACGGCAAGAAGTGCAGACCTCCGGGCAGTCTAGACTCAGATGCTCTAGACACTTCCCTTTGGCTGAGCCAAGCCAGGGCTGCTCAGGAACTGGGGTCCTGGAGATTGGATTCGATTGGAAGGAAAGACACAGGATTGAATGTGCCGAACTCTGTGAGGACCAGGGTTTAGCTTGAGTTCCCCAGTCTGTCCACGAGGTCCAAGCCTGAGATCACTACGGCAACCACACGTCAGGAGGAAGATTGTTCAGCAACACAGTGACCGTGCTGGAACAGTTTTGAAATATTTGAACTATTCTAATGCAAACTCTTCTTTGAATGACGTTTCACGTTGCATCTTATGTCATTTTATTTATGTAGTTGTTGTCTTTCCACTTGACATTTAATTGGTATTTAATTTGATTTAAGTTGCAAATATTGTGTGTGTATCTGAGTCTAGTGTGAGAATCGTTACTCCATGCCTGTGCATTCCACAACAAGTAACGTTTTTATTTCTTTTTCTTTTCTTTTTTTTTTTAGATGGAGTCTTGCTCTGTTGCCCAGGCTGGAGTACAGGGGCATGATCTCCACTCACTACAAGCTCTGCCTCCCGGGTTCAAGCGACTCTTCTGCCTCAGCATCCTGAGTAGCTGAGATTATAGGTTTATGCCACACCACGCCCAGCTACTTTCTGTATTTTTAGTAGATAGGGGGTTTCACCATGTTGGCCAGGCTGGTCTTGAACTCCTGATCTTGTGATCTGCTCATCTTGGCCTCCCAAAGTACTGGGATTACAGGCGTGAGCCACTGTGCCCAGTCCAAGTGGCATTTTTGAATGAGTAAGCTGTGCTCTGCTGGATCTGTAGCATGCCTTGGACATACACTTTCTCCAGCTGGGATCAAAGTCTTAGAGGAATGCAAAGGCGGAGAGGCCCTCTGAGAATATGGAGCAACGACAGCTCTGTATCACCCCTTTTATGGAAAAACCCAGAGTAACTGTCCATGTATTCTGTGACCTTTGTTGTTAGCACGAGGAATCTTCTGAGTAGTGAGGAAACTCTTGGCTATGTTGGTGGTTTCACAGCTGTCAGAATTCACTGAATTGCACAGCTTCAATGAAGACAGTTTGTCTGCCAAGGATTCCTTGATAAAGCTGATTAAAAATCGCTGAAGTGAAAAATCGCTGAAGGAGATTCTCCTACAGAGAAACCATTCTGCAAGTAAAAGAAGAGTCAGAAGCAGGAAAGTCATTCTCTGGAGCCACTTGGTTCGATGCTAAGTTTCAAAACAAATGTAGTATTCCTTGCAACCACGAGAAGTTGGAGAGTGATTTGAAATCATTCCTTTTTTTTTTTTTTTTTTGAGACGGAGTCTCTGTTGCCCAGGCTGGAGTGCAGTGGCACGATCTCAGCTCACTACAAGCTCTGCCTCCCGGGTTCACACCTTTCTCCTGCCTCAACCTCCCGAGTAGCTGGGACTACAGGCGCCGCCACCACGCCCGGCTAATTTCTTTTGTATTTTTAGTAGAGATGGGGTTTCGCCGTGTTAGCCAGGATGGTCTCGATCTCCTGACCTCGTGATCCGCCCACTCGGCCTCCCAAAGTGCTGGGATTACAGGCGTGAGCCACCGCGTCCGGCGAAATCATTCTTAGGATGAGCTGGAAGCTTTTGGAATGTGCACCCCTGCACTTTGTGCTTCTCCCCATGATTTACAAAACCATGAAAATAAAGCTCAGTTAATTCCTCATCATCAAGGTGAGCACCAGGTTCAGTATTCAGCTGGAGTCTGGGGATTCCGTCTTTCTTTAATTTTTTTTTTTTTTTTTGAGACGGAGTCTCGCTCTGTCGCCCAGGCTGGAGTGCATTGGCACCATCTCGGCTCACTGCAAGCTCCACCTCCTGGGTTCACACCATTCTCCTGCCTCAGCCTCCTGGGTAGCTGGGACAATAGGCACCCGCTACCACGCCTGGCTAAATTTTTTTTTTTTTTTTTTTTTTTTGTATTTTTAGTAGGGATGGGGTTTTACCGTGTTAGCCAGGATGGTCTTGATCTCCTGACCTTGTGATCCGGCTGCCTCGGCCTCCCAAAGTGCTGGAATTACAGGCGTGAGCCACTGTACCTGGCCTAAAAAAAATCTTTAATATATTATATTAAGCAGTTTTAGTTGGTTTATTGTTATTTTTTAGATGGATTGCTGTCTTATGGGCTCAGTCTAACATATTCACAGAACATTGGATTAGATTGGAAGAACATACCCGGGACTGCATCATGTAGAACTCTTGGAGGACCAGGGTTTAGCTTGAGTTCCCCTGTCTGTCCATGAGATCCCAGCTTGAGATCATTACAGTCACCGCGTCTCAGGAGGAGGACTAGTCTGCAATGTAGTGATTATGATGGAATGTTTCAATGTTTTTGAAATGTTTGGACTATTCTGATGCAAAAAACTTTCTTTTCTTTTTTTTTTTTTGAAACCCTCTGTTATTAAGAGATAAATATGATTTCCAGGAACATTGTTCTATTCTGCCTTAAGTATTATTGGTCATATCTGGTCACATGCCCTGCTCTGAATCAAACCCTGAAAATGGGATTGCTAAAATCGCCTTAATCTAAACTCCATTTCCCTCCCACTTGCTCCCTGGGCTTGGAGCATAACCACTCAAACAGAACTGGCTTTGGTTGTTAAGGAAGAAGTGAGTAATGGCTGCGGTGCAAACCCTCATCAATGTCTGCGACAGTTACACCTGGAGACAAGCTCCCCAGTGTCCTCAGAAGCAGCAGAGATGAGAATCCGTGATAGGGCGGGCTGCTGTCCCCCTAGCTCCATGATGCCGAAATGCACTGCTTGTCCTGGTCCTGCTCCTCATTCCAGCACCCAGCTGGGTGCCCATCTGGCCCCACACCGTAATGCCAGGTTCTAAGCACCATCTCCTTACCATTCAACCCCTTTGGGATTTTGCATGTGCTGCTGGACCACCTCACCCCCACCACCCCCACCTGGAGCCAAACGACACTGTGGGATGAGGGGAAGAGAACTCATCTTAGTAGAGAGAGAGAGAGAGAGAGAGTGTGTGTGTGTGTATTATACATAATATATATAATAACAATTAAAATTGTCAAAGGGGCCAGGCGCAGTGGCTCATGCCTGCAATCCCAGCACTTTGGGAGGCTGAGACGGGTGGATCACATGAGGTCTGGAGTTGGAGACCAGCCTGGCTAACATGGTGAGATCCCATTTCTACTAAAATACAAAAATTAGCCAGGCATGGTGGCAGGTGCCTGTAATCCCAGCTACTCGGGAGACTGAGGCAAGAGAATTGCTTGAGCCTGGGAGGCGGAGGTTGCAGTGAGCTAAGATCACATCACTGCACTCCAGTCTGGGCAACAGAGTGAGACTCCATCTACACACACGCACACACACGCACATAAATTGTTAATTGTATATATATAATTATAATAGTTTATATATATTAACAATTATATATGAACTTGTATATATATAATTAATAATTATAATAGTTTATATATTGACAATTACATATAAAACTATTATAATTTGCTATATTATTATATATAAACAATTATATATGTAATGACTATATATAAAATGATAAACAATTTTAAATAATAATATATTAATTATATTGTGATTATATGTAATCATTATAATTATTTATATATAATATTTATTATTATATATCGTTGTTTGAATATTTAACATGAGCTCTGTCGTCTTAACAAATTTCAAGTGAACAAGACATTATTGTCGACCATAGGTCGTACGTCGGACAGCAGACCTCTAGGTCCTGTTTGTTAATAACTCCCCATTTTCCCCTCCTCCCAGCCCCCGTAACCACCATTGACTGCTGTGATGTGACTCTGGTGACTCTGCAGACCTCCTGTAAGTGACATCGTGCAGTACTTGGTCTCTGCATCTGCATCACTTGGCGTGATGTCCTCAGAGTTCGTCTGTGTTGTCACCCATGGCAGAATTGTCTTCCTTGTTAAGGCTCAGTAGTATTCCCCTGTGTGTGTGTACCACGTTTTCCACAGCCATTCATCCGTCAATGGACATTTAGATGATTTTCACGTCTCAGCTGTTGTGAATAGTGCTGCAGTGATTGGGGGAGTTCAGACGGCTCTTCACATACTGAATTTGTTTCTTTGAAATGTAGACCCAGAAGTGGGATTGATTACTGGACCATACAGTAGCTCTATTTTTAGTTTTTTGAGGAACCTCCTCACTGTTCTCTAGAGTGAGTGCACAATTTTTCAGCCTCCCGAAGTGCCAGGATTACAGGCATGAACCATGGTGCCTGGCCTGTTTCTTTTAAATATACACCCAGAAGTGGACTGAGTGGACCATATGGCAGCTCTATGTCTAGTTTTTTGAGGAGCCTCCCCACTGTTCTCTAGAGTGAGTGCGCAGTGTTTCAACCTCCCAAAGTTCTGGGATTACAGGCGTGAGCCACCGCGCCCGGCTCACTGTAGGATTTTTCTTAACGCGTTACATACCTTGCTGGGATTTTAGCAGAGATCACAATATTAAAAACTTGGGGGAAGGATTTCTATGACTCTCGTTTTAACTACGAGGAAATGTCGACTTCTAGTTTTGTAACGCCCTGCCCAGGAGCGGTGGTCGTTAATGTGTGGAGCTGGAATGACGTCCAAGTCAGTTGGTTGCCCGACCTTTATTCTGCCTTGTCCCGTAGATTTAGAAAGAGGCTGACACATCAGGTAACTAGTTTAGAGTCATCTGATCATGCGGGTAAGCAGCGTTTTTCAGAAGCCAAGGCCTTCCCTCTCATTTCACTACTGGGAAGGGCGGAAAGAACAGAACGGAAAGCTCTTCCTCTTGTGTGAGGCAGTTGCTGTGGAAACCCCACAGGCAGGAGGCCCCTGGACAGCACATCCTGTCGGCTTGTGTCCTTGCACTGGTGCGCCCCAGGCCAGGCCGGACTGCTGGGACCAGGGCCATGTATCGCTACCCCCACCGCCCTCCTGGGCCTAGGTAAGTCCTGGAGGCAGCGGGGAGGCTGGAAAGGGGGTCGGGAGGTCTGGAAAGTTCACTGCTCAAGCCTGACTCCAGTGCAGAAGATTCTGGGAAGGAAAGTGTCCTCCTCCCCCAGGACTGCCCTGCTGCTCTCCCCGGGGCCTAAGTCTGACCAGAGAAGACCTTGTCCTAAAAACAGGGGCCTGGGTGTGGGGATGAGGTCAGCTTTAAGAAGGGCTGGGGGGCCGGGCGCGGTACTCACCCCTGTAATCCTAGCACTTTGGGAGGCTGAGGCGGGTGGATCATAAGGTCAGGAGTTTGAGACCAGCCTGGCCAACGTGGTGAAACCCCATCTCTACTAATACAAAAATTAGCCAGGCGTGGTGGTGGGCGCCTGTAATCCCAGCTACTCGGGAGGCTGAGGCAGGAGAATTGCTTGAACCTGGGAGGTGGAGGTTGCAGTGAGCTGAGATCGCGCCACTGCACTCCAGTCTGGGTGACAAGAAGAAAACTCCGTCTCCAACAACACCACCAAAAAGAAGGGCTGGGGGAGCAGGAGCCTTTTTGGAAGAGGAGACTTTGGGATTTACCTTGAAACCATTTTGCAGCAAGAAGGATTACACTGAGCTAGTGATGTCGAGGAGGGTTGGTTTGGTCATGATGAAATGCTGAACGCCCCCCAGCTCCATCCAGCCCCCTTTTGGTAGCAGCCCCATAGGGAGACTGGGTGGTGGCATTTTTCTCACTGGGGCTTCTCTTCCAGTGCTCTGCCTGGCCCAGACGATCCACACGCAGGAGGGTAAGTCACACCTTCGTCCCGTCTTCCCCGTCCCCTCTGGCACCCCAAGGGCAGTTCTGGGTGGGAGCGATGTTGATGCTTAGAGGGCCTGGAGGGATCCCTTTAAATATACCTTAGACTGCAAACTCTTCCAAAAGTAAAATGCACACCCCTCACCCCTTTCACTCCTTCATTCTCCACCTGTCATATTTCGCTTTTCTTATTTTCAAAAATCTTATATTTTATTTTATTTATTTATTTTTTTGAGATGGAGTCTCGCTCCATCACCCAGACTAGGATGCAATGGCACAATCTTGGCTCACTGCAACCTCCGCCTCCCAGTTTCAAGCGATTCTCCTGCCTCAGCCTCCTGTGTAGCTGGGATTACAGGTGCCTGCCACCACTCCCAGCTAATTTTTTTTTTTTTTTTTTTTTTTTTTTTTTTTTTGTAGTTTTAGAAGAGATGGGGTTTCACCATATTGGCCAGGCTGGTCTCGAACTCCTGACCTTATGATCTGCCCGCCTCAGCCTCCCACAGTGTTGGGATTACAGGTGTGAGTCACTGCACCCAGCCAAAAATCTTATTTTTAATCGACAAATAATTGTATATGTTTGTAGGTTACCATGTGATGTTACAATGTATGTAAACATTGTGGAAAGATTAAATAAGGCTAAATAACATAACAATCACATTACATACTTATAGTGACGAGAACATTTAAAATCTACTTTTAGCAATTTTGAAATATATCATAAGTTATTATTAACTATAGCCAGCCTGCTGTGCAATAGATCTCAAAAACTTACTCCTCCTGTTTAACTGAAACTTTGTACCATTTGATCTGTGTCTTTCCCAAGCCCCCCATCTCCAGCCTCTAATATCATCATTCTAATCTCTACCTCTGTGAAATGACCTTTTTTGTTTGTTTTGGGATGGAGTCTTACTCTGTCACCCAGGCTGGAGTGTAGTGGCACAATCTCGGCTCACTGCAATTTCCACCTCTTGAGTTCAAGTAGTTCTCCTGCCTCTGAACCAGCCTCCCGAGTAGCTGGGATTACAGGTGCCTGCCACCACGCCTGGCTAATTTTTATGTTTTTAGTAGAGATGGGGTTTCACTATGTTGGCCAGGCTGGTCTCGAACTCCTGACCTCAGGTGATCCACCCACCTCGGCCTCACAAAGTGCTGGGATTGCAGGTGTGAGCCACCACGCTCGGCCGAGATGAACTTTTTTAGATTCCACATGTGGTATTTGTTTTTCTGTGCCTGGCTTATTTCACTTAGCATAATGTCCTCCGGTTCATCCATGTTGTTGCAAATGATACAACGTCGTTCCTTTTTTAGGGCTGAATAATATTCTATTGCATAGACACACCACATTTTCCTCATCCACTCATTTGACTGTGGACACTCAGGTTATTTCCAGGTCTTGGCGGCCGTGAGTAGCTCTGTGGTCACCCTGGGAGTGCAGGCGTCACCTCCACACACCGATTTCCACAATGAGAATTCAAACCCAACACGGCCAAGGCTGAGCCCGGCAGTTTTCCCCAGACCCGCCCACACTTCACTCGGCAGCATCTTGGCGGGGAACGTGACAGTCACAAAGGGCAGACTCTGAACATTCCATCTCTTCTCCATCCTCCTAGATGTATCATGTCACCCAGTCCTGGTGATTTCACTCACTTTTTCTCATCTTTCCTTCTCTCTTTACTGACTTTTCTTGTGTCTCCCCCCGGTGACGGTCCCTCTCCCCTCCATGCCTCCCCGAGGCCAGCCTCAGCCTGTCCATGCCACTGCTGCCCGCTCCCTTCCTGACCCCAGGCACGTTGTGATTTGCGAAAGCACAGACATGACCACTGTACTTTCCACAGTTTTTAAATTGTATTCAAAATTTTTCATTTAATATCTCATTCTAAGATGAATTTTTTTTTCTCAGAGCCCTTCCCCTGTTTATCTTCAGATAGAATCAGACCTGTGTACCTCTCTTTGGTCTGGACATGCCCATTTTCCCAGCCACATCCTGTCCCCGTGACTTTGGGCTCACCCATCTCTACATTCCTCCAGGTTCTTTCACTTTCTCAAACACTCCCTATTCTGTTCAACATTGGGCCGTCTCACATGCTGATTTTTTTTTTTTTTTTTTTTTTTTTTTTTTGAGATGGTGTTTCATTCTTGTTACCCAGGCTGGAGTGCAATGGCTCGGTCTTGGCTCACTGCAACCTCTGCCTCCCTGGTTGAAGCAGTTCTTCCTGCCTCAGCCTCCCAGGTAGCTGGGATTACAGGCACCTGCCACCATGCCTGGCTGTTTTTGTATTTTTAGTGGAGACGGGGATTCACCATGTTGATAAGGCTGGTCTCGAACTCCTGATCTCAGGTGATCCGCCCGTCTTGGCCTCCCAAAGTACTGGGATTACAGGTGTGAGACACCCGGCGCCTGGTCTGATTTTTAAAAATTAATTAATTCAGTTTAAAATTGACCAATGAAAATTGCATGTATTTGTCATGTCCAGTGTAATGTTGTGGCCTCTGCACACAGCGCGGAACGGCTACATCGAGCTGGGGAACGTAGGCATTCCTCCTGTGTTAATCATTTTATGTGGTGAGAATGCTTAGAATCACCTCGATTAGCAATGTCCAATAATGTAATACATTGTTATTAACTGTAGTCACCGAGCTGTACATGATGCCTCTCGAATTTATTTCTCCTCTCTAACTGAAACCTTGTATCCTTTGAGGAACATTGACTGGCTGATTTTCCCACTTTGAGTGCCCTGCTGTCACCTGTCTGCTCAGTTCAGGTAGTTTCTACTCCTCCCTCAGCGATCAGCTCAGAGAGTGCTTCCCCTGACTTTGCAGAGCAGGTCAGCTCCACCGCCTACCTGTCCCCTAGATTCCTGCGCTTACCCACAGGAAACTTAACTGCAGTTCGCAGCTGCAGATTTGGACAATTCTCCGAGCAGTATCTGTCCTCCCTTCTAGACGTCCACCTCCAAAGGGCAGGCACCCTCTGTGTGCTTCTCACATTTGGGGAATTAGCAGCCCATGAAAAGCGTCTTTAAACGGATTGATAAGTCACTGAGATACGGTTAAAAGAGAGAAAAATGAACAAATGGGTGGGTTTGAGGAGATGCTGGTCACAGGATAGAAAATTTCGTCTAGACAGAGAGAGTAAGTTCAAGATTGTGCAACATAAGGACTAGAGTTAATCACAATGTATCGTATGCTTGCAAATCGCTAAGAGGCAGATTTTAAATGTTCTTACCACAAAAATTAACTATGCAAAGTAAGGTTATATGAATTAGCTCGATTCAGTGATTCCACAGTGTATATCTGCACCAACGCATCATGTTGTACACCTTCAGTATATGCAGTTTTAATCTGTCAGTAACAGAGAATGAATGAAGACGGGATGAGCGAACGGAAGCCCTGGCAGCTCTCTGCCCTGCTCAGGGATTTTGCTGATTTTGACACAACCTTCCTGTTCCAGGGCGTCAAACCCGCCCTTCCTCCTCCACCCCAAGCCCAGTTGGGATAAATGGGGTTTTTCAAGAGCTTTAATAACAAGGAAATGCAAATTCGGCTGAGGAGAAAGTAGAAACTAGAGGAAAACCCAGAGGTGGTGTCTCCACAGAGACCTGCATTAGCAGTGGGGACCTGTCACGGGCTGGGCATCTGCTGTGAGCAGATCAGGGCTGGGGGCTTCACCTTCACCCCATCGGACCCTCACAGGAGCCTGGCAACCCCCGTCCCACACTCAGTCCCACCCGGGGACCGGACAGTGCCCGTCAGGCCCCAGCACGAGCCATCTCCAGAGCCCTCGCTCCCCTGTCCCTTGTGCTTCACGAATGACCCTGTCATCCCCATCCTGTGCCTCCTCCCGCCCTCTGTCCCTCTGGAAAGTGGCCCTGGGCTCTCAGCAGACATGAGGGGCCCCAGGCTGCTCCGACACTTCCCATGTGACCCTGAGCAAGGCCAAGTTGTGAGCAAGTCTCGGGGTCCTTATTGTCAACTGGGAAAATAACTCTGCACCGATGAGGATTCCCGCACACGTAGAAGGTGCAGGAGTCCTGGCAACGTTCTAAGGCTGGGCTGTGATCGTGGCTGCACAACTCTACAAAATTGCTAAAATCCCTGACGTGTGACGCTAAAATGACACGTGTGGCATGGTGACTTCCTACGGCAGACGCTGAGGTCCTTCTCTGCTTCCCTCCTAGGGCCCCTGCCCAGACCCTCCATCTCAGCTGAGCCAGGCACTGTGATCCCCCTGGGGAGGCCTGTGACTCTCCAGTGCCGGGGCCCGGTTGGCGTTTACGCATTCCGCCTGGAGAGGGAGGATAGATTTGAGTATAAAGATAATTATAATGTATTTCGACTTGGTCCATTTGAGTCCGAGGCCAGATTCCGCATCGACTCAGTAAGTGAAGCCAACGCTGGACTTTATCGCTGCATCTATTATAAGACCCCCCGATGGTCTGAGCACAGCGACTACCTGGACCTGGTGGTGAAAGGTGAGGACGTCACCTGGGCTTGCCCCAGTCTCAGCTCGGCCCTCGAGCACAGGTCCCTGGACACTGTCCCAGCTGCTGCCCTCTCTCTGTGGCCACCCTTGCCCTCCTCCTGACCCCCAAGCCCTCCTCTCCCCCTCTCCCTCTGCACACACCTCCCCTCTGCCCTCGCACCTGCTTAGGTCCCTGGAGCCCTGGTCTCCTTCGGACACCACGGATGGCCTGGACACTCAGCCCCAGCATCCGATGGGCTCAGAGCTGGCTCCACTTGGCTGGGTGGGGAGTGGGTTCCCAGAGATTAGGGGGCGACCCCCCTACAAGGGGATGAGTGTCTTTTCACACAGGATGGATGGTCTCACTTGTTATTCCTTTCCAATGAGCCAGAACGTGCCCCAGGCAATGTGCTTCTCCTGGTGTGGTTCATCTCCCATTGGACAGAGCACAGGGCCCAGGGATGGCCCCTGGTCAGGGTTGGACAGGGCTTTGGTAAAACCTTTGGTATATGAGCACACGCACCCCTGTGTGTGCTCAACCCGAGATGTCCTGGAGTCAAAGTCCACTGGAGAGGCTCCAACCCACCTTCATGTCCTCCCAGGACCTCAAAGGTCCCCTGAGGTCAAGCAGAGCTTGTGGTGGGAGGAGCAGAGGGAGTGACCAGCCCCAGGGAGAATGGGGCAAGCAGTGGGGCTCTCCCCAGCCTCCTGTCCCCTGCCCCGTTTTCTCAGGAGTCTCGGGACATTGTCTGGGATTGCCTGATGGCCATGCGGCCTTTGGATGGGGGCTCAGGGTGGAGGAGGGCAGGTTGGTTGGGACAGGTTCTACATCCTTCTCCTGCCTCTGTTTACAGAAACCTCTGGAGACACGGACTCCCCCGTCACAGAGCCCGACTCCTCAGCTGGTCAGTAGCAGGGTCCTCAGCCGGAAGGGATTGCAGAGGGATCTGTGCTGGGGATGCAGCTCCGAGTCCAGCCCTCGGCCCTGGGCTTGGAGTCAAGGTCTAGGGAGGCCACGGGAAGGGACTGACACCCGCCCGGCTCTGGGAGGTGGCTAATGCTCCTAGAGACCATAGCAACAATGGTACCGTGATTGCAACCTCGTTCCATGCCAGGAACTGTGGAACGCACTTAATGCAAGCACCACTCTCCGGGGGAGGTACTAGTCTGATTCTCTAACTCCTCCTCCTCTCTAATATGCAAAACATAAACTAAAGTTTCTTGCTTAAAGTCACAAGGCTATGAAGGGGCAGGGGCAGGGGCAGGGGCAGGGGCAGGGGCAGGGGCCACCCACCCGGGCAGCCCCACCCCAGACTTTTGGGTTCTCCCGAGCTCCACGCTGCCCCCTTGTGGGCGTGGCCTCACTATTCACCCCGCTCTGCACCTGATGGAGGAACTTAGAACTCACCTCCAACCTGGGACACCCGGAGAGGGACGGTGATGCTCCTTTTGGCTCTGTGATCCCCGGGGGAGGCCTGAACAGTGGAGTAAGGTCCCGTAAGAGGAGGATGGTGCCACAGGGAGGGGACGTAGCTTGTGAACGGTGACCAGGATGAAGCCATGAGGCTTCCCTTCCATCTGGCTCTGCCCTGGACTCTGTGATGGGAGAGAAGCTGCCCCTGGCTCTGCCCCTGGACTCTGTGTGATTGAAGTGAAGTTGCCCCAAGTCCCTGGGTCTCAAGTTGTCCATCTCCTCCTGTGATCTGTGACTGGAACCTCCCAGGGGAGGACACGGGGTCATAAGACATCCGCGGACCCTTCCCCACCTGTGTTCTCATCACCAGAGTGGTTGTCCTTGGTCACCCAGTGACGGCCTGTGAGGCTCGGGCTGTGAGCTCAGGCAGGTGGGACCAGGGGCTGAAGCCACATGGGGAGGTGGGAGGAGCCATGCTGTGCTCCATCCGGACCCCCTCAGAGGCTCCTGGGCTGCCGGAGCAGGACGAGACATGCTCCTGAGTCCAGCTGACCTGGTTCAAGTCCTGTGTCTGGTTTTTATTGGCTTTCTGTCTGCGGGAATATCTACGCTCTCTTTCTTTCTCTCTCTCTCCCTCTCCTTCCCACTCTCCTCTCTCACCTTTCATGCAGTGACATATAAAGGTTACGAGGACAGACCCTGCTGCAGCCAGATTGCTGGGTTCATGGTTCAAATCCCGGTGATTCTGTCACCCCCCGGCTCTATGCCGGATGGTGACTCACCCAAACCTCCTGTGTCCCAAATTCCTCATGTGAAACATAGGCAGTAAAATAGCTGTCCTGGTAGAATCGTTTAGGGGAGACTTGAGTTCAAGTACACACGGCGCTGACATCAGTGCTGATTAGAAAACCCCAAAGGAGGGGTGCTGCTATTAATACTGAGGAAGTATTTTGTCCTCACAGGGACTGTGACAGGCACTGAAGGCTCCGGATTTGACGCATCGTGAATGAGGAGAAATGGCCTCCCGTCTTGTGAACTTCAATGGGGAGAAATAATTAGAATGAGCGATAGAAATGCACAGATTCCCATACATGCATATACAAATAAAAATATATGATTTGCAATGGAGAAGTTCAGATCTATCATTTCAATTACATTAAATATGTTCACATCATATATTACACATATAAGGAACATCATTATATAATAAAATATGTTAACGTATCACCACATATCACTATAATGTATACTATATTATATGAAAGATATTATATTTACAATGTATAGTATAATAACTTTCAGGTGTTATAATTAATAAACATAGGTACAAACATAAATATATAATCTATTATTTATAGTTTATAATTATAATAGAAACATTTTATATTCAATTATATATTTATATGTAATAAACATTATACATTATATATTATAGTGAATATATGTAACATATATTATAAGTAATTATAAATCACATACAATTAACATTATATACATTAAATTATAATGTATACGCCAAGATTGCATAATTAAAATATATATTAGTTATATTTTATATGTTTGCATAGCACATGATACATATAACTATAAATAATATAAAAATTGTAATATTGCACATTTTAAATTGTGGCACATGTTATGAAGACCAAACCCAGGAAGTCATGGTGTAGAATTACGGGTGGTGTCCTGGACCTTGGGCCGTGGACGAGGCAAGAGGAAAGGACACTCCAAAATAGAATGTCTGCCTTTCTGGAAGGATATTGAAGATGCTGCTTCGGCAGCAGGGGAGGGGAGGGACCGCTGTTCCTGGAAGAGGGACGCGTGGGCTCGGACCCTGGGTTTGGGGGAGCCCCGCAGGACCCCATTTGGTCACCTGTGAATTGGGTAGTGGCGTGCACTGTGCAGAGGAGGGTGAATGTTCGAGGAGATGACGGGCGGGCCCACAATGCGCTGCGCAGGGAGCCTGGGCGGCGCCGCACACACTCGCCCGCTAGCTGCAGGGCTTCAGGAAACAGGAGCACATCAGGGTTTGGATTCTTCCCACAGGAGGGTGGGTTACATCCCCATCAGGGGGCTGACGCGAGGGCAGATAAAATCAGACAGGGGGATTCTCGCACTCTAGTGGGAACCCAGAAGGAGGTCAGGGAGGGAAAGTCTCCCTTCCTCTTCTTGCGGGTGGTTGGTCTCTTCCTAGATCCGCGGAGGGCAGAGAGCAGCAATGTCTACCACAGCTTCACGCCCAGGAAACGCGCTGTATCTGCACCATCCAGTAGGGATGGCGTCAGGCACGTGGATCACTGAGCCCTCCAGATGCAGACAGTGCAGCCGGCTTGTCATGCCATTGAACTTTGGATAAATTTAAATATCAATAGCTACGTGTGACTC
This sequence comes from Chlorocebus sabaeus, assembly GCF_047675955.1. Classification (NCBI taxonomy): domain Eukaryota; kingdom Metazoa; phylum Chordata; class Mammalia; order Primates; family Cercopithecidae; genus Chlorocebus; species Chlorocebus sabaeus. The sequence goes on along the minus strand of NC_132909.1, from coordinate 3,787,713 downwards.
TCATACTGGACAGTAGATATAGAAAGTTTCCATCACCACAGAAGACTCTGCTGGTCAGTGCTGGTCTAGAAGGAGCTGTCAGGGTCGTGGGGAGTGAAGAGAGATCCCCACAGTGGATGTGGGAGGACTCAGAGTCTTCTCTGTCCAGCTCAGGACTCTAACTCCTCTTCCTTCTGATTCCTCCCTCACAGGACCCACACAGAGGCCGTTGGACAACAGTCACAATGATCGTGAGTGATGGGGGCCATGGAGGGTGAGCCTAGTGTGTGCCTCTTGGGGAAGGAGAAAGAAGTCAGGCTTTGGGGTTGATCAGATTCCTGCTCTGCTAATGGCCAGCTGTGTCCCTGTGCAGAGGACCCCAGCACTCAGGATCCCAGTGGCGGAGGAAGGGGTTAACGATCTCTGTGCTGCAGGATTATTATTATTATTATTATTTTTGAGACAGACTCTCGCCCTGTCGCCCAGGTTGGAGTGTAGTGGCGTGATCTCAGCTTACTGCCTCCTCCACCTCCCGGGTTCAAGCAATTCTCCTGCCTCAGTCTCCCGAGTAGCTGGGATTACAGGCATGCGCCACCACGCCTGGCTAATTTTTATGTTTTTAGTAGAGGTGGGGCTTCACCACGTCAGCCAGGATGGTCTCAATCTCTTGACCTCGTGTTCCTCCGGCCTTGGCCTCCCAAAGTGCTCAGATTACAGGCGTGAGCCACCATGCCCTGCTGCAGGACTACTATTTACCTGAGAGATTTTATATATTAGTAAGTCTATGACAAGCACATGTCATGTGTGTGATATATAGTAAGGGCTCAATAAATGCACACTGCTGAAAACCTGTTTCTGTCTTTCTTAGATGCACCTGCTTCCCAAGGCCTGAGTGCTGAGCATCTTTATATTCTCATCGGGGTCTCAGTGGTCTTCCTCTTTTGTCTCCTCCTTCTGGTCCTCTTTTTCCTCCATCACCAGAATCAGATGAAGCAGGGTAGGTCTCAGGGGCAGGGTGGAGTGACCTGGGGAAGCTGTCAGGAGAGGCTAGGAAGGTCTCCTTAATTCATACCCCGACTGTCCTCAGGTCCCCCAAGAAGCAAGGACGAGGAGCAGAAGCCACAGCAGAGGTGAGGCCCCTGGGAATGACTCCTGGGCCTCCACCCAGTCCTCTGCCCCCAGGCTGCCCCTGAGGTTCACTTTTATTTTTCCTCTCAGGCACGACCTGGCTGTTGATGTTCTAGAGAGGACAGAAGGTGAAGGGGGAGGAGGAGGTACAGGCCTGGGATGGGGAAGTGGGGACTTGGTGCCAATCCAGATGCAATGTGGGGGGCGGGGGGAAGAATCTTTGGGAACATTCTAGAAGGTCGTATTATAGATTGGGTGCAGGATGTCAACTGAATTTGGGGGTTCTCAGGCAGATTTGCCTTGTGATATCCTTCCCAGAAAACTGGCCATGTATTTTCTCCCCCAGACAAGGCCACAGTCAATGGACTTCCTGAGAAGGCCACAATCAATGGACTTCCTGAGAAGGACAGAGAGACGAACACCTCGGTGAGCCTTCCTCCTAGTTATTCAAGTTCCCCACATTTAGCAGCTTAAAAAAAATCTCAGCTCCTTGGGTCAGGAATTCAGGAGTGGTTCAGCTGGGTGGTTCTGGCTCATGGCCTGTCCTGAGGTTGCTGTCGAGAGGTCGCCCAGGGCTGTGTGCATCTGAAGGCTCCCGTGGGCTGGAGGATCCACGTCCAAGACGCTCACTCCCACGGCTGTGGGCAGGAAACCTCTGTTCCTCTCACAGGGGCCTCTCCACACCGCGGATTCCCCCAGAGGGAGGGATCCAAGGATGGGTGGCGGGGAGGGGCGGAAGCGCGATGTCTTTTGCCTCAGCTCGGAAGTCAGGAGTCTTCCCTTCTGCCTTGTTCATTGTCACGTAGACCAACCCTAATACCCTGTGGGAGGGCTCTTCACACGGATGCAATTTCAGGAGAGGGTCCTCGGGGCCCATGGATATGGCCGCCACAGCCCTCCAGCCCCACAGCCCCTCACCTCACCCTCCACCAGGCACTCCCTCACCCTGGGTCTCTCTCTCCCAGGCCCCGGCTGCAGGGGACCCCCAGGAGGTGACATATGCGCAGCTGGACCACTGGACCCTCACACGGAGGACAGCCCAGGCTGTGTCTCCACAGTCCACAAAGCCCATGGCTGAGTCCTGCACGTATGCAGCCATTGCCAGACACTGACCCCAGGCCCACCTGACCTCTACACCTGAGGATATAGTCACTCTAGGAAAAGCCTGAAGTGGCCATTTGGAAGGCTTCCTCTTGGACTCATCATCATCTGGAAAGCGAGTCAGGCAGCTGTCCGGGAGACATGAGCTGGAGACGGGTTTTCTAACCAGCTTCCAGAAGTTTCCTTAACCAGGTGGTTCCTTCTACAGTTGACCAGCTCCTTGGATATACTGTGTTGCCATTGATTCCAGAGACTCAGATACATACACCTGACTACTTCTAGAAACGAAGCTCTAATCAGCTGGTTGTTTCCAGAGACCCATCTACAATTGTCTGGCTGTCTCTAGAGCTCCAGCTACAGTTGTCTGGCTGTTTCTAGAGACACAGCTACAGTTGTGACTGTTTCTAGAGACCCAGGTGCAGTTGTCTGGCTGTTTCTAGAGACCCAGCTTTATTCACCTGACTGTTTTCAGAGACCCAACTACAGTCACCTGGCTATTTTCAGAAACCCAGCCACAGGTTGTCTCCAGAGACCCAGCTACAAATACCCAGCAGATCTGATGAGCAGTGATGCAGTCCCCCAGCTGGTCCTAGGTGTCTCCTGTGAATCTCCAATGACCCCAGAGACTTTGTTGGAATGATCTGCTCTTCTGACCCCAAAAATCTTCCTAGAAGTGAAGAGCTAACCTTGAGACAGTGCTATACATTTACAGCTGAGCGCTAAGCCCGGTTCTCTGGGTCATACTTTACTCTGTGCATCAGTAAATAATTCTGAAGACATCACACCTGGCAGCCCGGTGCCTGGTCCCGGGTGCACAGGTCACTTGGGCCGAGTCTCTGCCTTCACAGTTGTTCAAAGCTGAGTGAGGGAAACAGGACTTACAAAGGAGGTGTCAGCGTTTTCATTTTAAAATTGAGTGGACCAAGATTGCATATATTCCGGGTGTACAATGGGATAATTTGATATACGTGTACATTGCACAATGATCGCCATAATCAAATTAATGAGCACAGTTTTCACCAACCATGCCGTACGCAAGACCTCCTGAACTTGCTCATCACAGGACTCAGAGTTGGTGTCAGTGTTTTCAGATGGAGCCTGTGTTTCAGGGATGAATGAGGGAGGTGTCTGAGGGACGTGTGGGTGGGTGCAGACAGAGAGCTGACCTCACCTACCCAAAGCTTCACACACACACACAAGCATGTATACACTCACATGTGCACACAGCATGCCCACACGCTCACGTGTCCCAAGAGAGCCCTGAGTCCACTGCTGGATGAGGCATATCCACGTCTCCGCCCCACTTGTGTGGTCTCATGTGGTCCCTCAACTCAGATTAAAACAGGACATTACTCTGTGAGTTACCAGAGGGTGAGAGAATCTCTGAGTTAATTTGTGTTTATCTTTAAAAACAAAACAAAATGTAACAAAACAAAGAAAACAAAATAAAACAGTGCCAAGCCTGAAGTGGAGACTCAAACGGGCACGGCTCCTGGTGTGGCCCTGCCTGGAAAGGACTGCACAGGTAAACAAATATCAGAACATCACGTTCTACCCTCTAAAACAGACTGTTATGATCTATCAATAAGAAGGAAGAATATCCAAAAATCCCAGAAAACCGGAACCAAAACAAAAACAGAAAAGGCACTTGTAGGCCTTTACAAGAAGGATAGTTAAAAAATTATACATATATAATACATATATAAAATACACATTATATATAAAGTAAATATATATTTAATGAACAAATAAAAATAAATAATTATATTATGTATTTACATATAATACATAATACATATAGATACATATAATTTTTTATTTTGAGATGAAGTCTTGCTCTGTCGCCCAGGCTGGAGGGCAGTGGTGTGATCTCGGCCCACTGCAACCTCCGCCTCCAGGGTTCAAGCAATTCTCCTGCCTCAGCCTGCCGAGTAGCTGGGACTACAGACGCCTGTCACCACGCCCAGCTAATTTTTGTATTTTTAGTAGAGACGGGGTTTCATCATCTTGGCCAGGCTGGTCTGGAACTCCTGACCTCAGGTGATCTGCCCGCATTGGCCTCCCAAAGTGCTGGGATTACAGGCGTGAGCCACCGTGCCTGGCCAATAGATATAATTTTAAAAACTTCAACAAAAGCTCAGCCAGCTCTTTCTATGGGGCAATTGCTAATTTAGTTCTATACAAATATTGACATATTAAGTCCTTGTATACACTGTCCTCAGCATGTCTTATTATTTTCCCCCTTTTTCTTGGAGAAACTATGGACTGAGACTGGAGCAACCTCTCCAAGGTCAGCCAGGTCTCAGGGGCGGGGGCTGCCCAGCGTATGGGGTTCCTGAACCCCAGGACAGGCTGCAGCTCACCGAGCTGGGAGGTTTCTGCCCTGCCATACTCTCAAATTTTAATTTGTACTGAGTTTTAATTTCCTATTTGTGCTCAAGTTTAATTTCCTTCCAGGATCTGTTTCCTAGACCTGTGCTCTTTATTTTTGCTTTCTTGTTACATGATGACTGATTTTCTCTGTTCTTCACGTGGGACACATTCTCCTTGCGCGCTCTCTCTCTCTCTCTCTCTGGTGTGCGTGTCTCTGCATCTATGTATCTCTGTCTTCTCTCTGGTTGTTTTTCAACTCTTAGTGCAGTGTTTTTTCCCATCACGTCTTGTTTGTTTGGCTTGGACCCTGAGGTGAACAGGGGGGTAAATGAGGCCTTCAGCAAAGGTTGGTCAGCCTGACCTTAGCAGAGAGAGGATGTGTGACTTCTTCTACCCCCTGCAGAGCACAGGAGGGCTGAGCGGACCCCAGTACCTGTTCCGGTGTAAGGAAGTGCAGGAATTCCAGTCAGTGAGGCCGCAGTGAAAAGCAGGGCAGCCATGGTTTAGGGGAAATTAAACAAAAGCGCCCAACTGTTCTTGTGTGGGGATTGGTGGAAAGAGGAGGGGTCCAGGGAGAGGAGAGAAGAGCAGAGGTAGCAACTCATCTTTTCTTCTGGATCCTCCAACCTGCGCAATGCAGGGGTTGGGACTCAGGGCGATGGGTCTGGGGACACTGCTGTGTGGAGGGGATGTCCCTCCTGCTCCACAGTCCCCAAGCCCACCTGGAGGAGAAGCCACGTTTAACCCACCTGGAGGTGCAGCGCGGCCAGGCAGAGAGGGAAGGCCCACCCTATGATCATGACCCCACCCCAGTTCCCCTGAGGAGTGTCCTGGGGGAGAACATCAGGGGGCTGCTGTGGGGCCCAACATGGAGGGGGAGAAGAGGGCCAGATGGGGCAGCAGCAGGTACTCACAGATGTCCCTGAATCCCTGGGACTAAGTGGACATTGAGTCAACGAGACGGGTCCCCAGACCTTGAGGGAGCAGAGGCAGGAAGGAAGGACCGTGGCCATCAGGCACAGACATCAGCGGGGTAGCTCCACTATCTAGTAAGCAAACCCCACAGACCCCACTCAGCTCAGACGCAAAGCCCAAAGGCCAGCAGGAGGGCACAGAACCACTGTCCCAAGCATCACCTTTGACCCCTGCTTCCTCCATATTGGACACTACCCTGGGAATGAGCTCAGGAGAGACGGACACTGGGAAGATGAAATCATACTAAAGAAAGTGAAAAATGATTGTGAAGGGCTGAGTGTAAACTCCAGGGACTGTGTGTGTGTGTGTATGTGTTCACCAGGGGCAACTTATGAGGAGGAGTGACATCAATGATAGAAGGTATGTTTCTTTTTATTTTATTTTTATTTTTATTTTTATTTTTGAGAGGGAGTCTCACTGTCGCCCAGGCTGGAGTGCAGTGGTGCAATCTCTGCTCACTGCAAGCTCCGCTCCTGGGTTCATGTCATTGTCCTGCCTCAGCCTCCCAAGTAGCTGGGACTCCAGGTGTCCGCCACCATGCCCGGCTACTTTCTGAATTTTTAGTAGAGAAGGGGTTTCACTGTGGTAGCCAGGATGATCTCGATCTCTTGACCTTGTGATCCGCCCGCCTCGGCCTCCCAAAGTGCTGGGATTACAGGCGTGAGCCATGGTGCCCAGCCCCATAGAAGACGTATTTCTTCCGTTGAACTGAGTGCACCATAAGCTATTGCACAAACACACACGAACCCACACCGACACATACAAGGACGGAATCCTCACTGGCATGCTGTGCTGTTTAACTCCTCAGGTATTAACTACCCAAGGAAAGAAATATAATTCATTGGATCTTTGATGATGCTTCAGTGAAATAAACCAGAGTCTGTTCCATCGAAAATGCCAGGTAAATGTTGACTATTTTTATTTTTCTCTGTTTTATCATGCATATATAATAGGCTTTTCCCCCCCAACAGGATCAATATTTTGCAGGCTTTTTAATAAACTGCTTGTTCTCTTAAAAATTCACCAGAAGCATCCCTCCCTCAGTTGCACGTCCGCAATGAGCCCTCATAGTTTGTAGCACATCTCACAGTGAACACCCTCCTGAAAAATGCTTGGTTTGTGTGATAGTATGCCCTGTCCCTTTCTCTCCCCACCAGCCTTTCCCATGTGGAGAAACATCACTTAAAAATGTTTCACATTTGATTGGGAGTTAGTGGCGCTATGTATGGGCTGTGTTTCAGTTTCTTTGCGTGTGGAGAATTTTTTTTTTTTTTTTTTTTTTTTGAGATGGCATCTTGCTCTGTCACCCAGGCTGGAGTGCAGTGACGTGATCTTGGCTCATTGTAACCTCCACCTCCCAAGTTCAAGCAATTCTCCTGCCTCAGTCTCCTGAGTAGAGTAACTGGGATTACAGGCATGTGCTACCACACCCGGCTAATTTTTGTATTTTTAGCAGAGACAGGGTTTCACCATGTTGGCCAGGCTGGTCTCAAACTCCTGACCTCGAGTGATCTGCCCCACCTCGGCCTCCCAAAGTGCTGGGATTACAGGCATGAGCCACTGTGCCCGGCCAAAATGTGGAGAATTTTAATAGGTATTTTGTTGCCGACCTTTTCTTCCTGTTTCCTTGGGGATTCGGGTGGTTACTTTCACACAGAAAGAAAACAGCTTTTTCTGAGGACAGTGGTTCCCACCATGGAACTGAGATGCCCTGAGCGCGCGCGAGATGCCCAGAGTGAGAATCACAGCACCGTGATCTGCAGACCACTTCTCAGCTTCTGTCCAGAGCAGAGGCCAGGGGTCCAGACTTCCCTTTCTCAGACTGTTGGACCAGCTGGGCAGGGTGTTGAAGAAAAAAAAAATCCAGCGTCACCTGTTGAAGCACAGTAAGGAGGACTTTATTCAGGACTATGGCTGTAGGTCCAGGGACCATGGTGATGGAATCGCACAGTGTGGGAAAGAGACGGGGCTCAACTCTAAGTAGAACAGGAAAAGTGGGAATTTGTAACCTTGGAGCAGGGTGAGCGGGGTCCATAAGTGGAAAATTTCTAAGAGAAGTCCTCAGGGGTTAAGAAGACTCTAGCTAAACCGACCCAGCAGGATTCTTGCTGAAGGCAGGCCCAGGCGGCCAGACATCAGCTGACGCTGATGGAGAATAAGGGTTCTTACCTGTGAACCATCTGATTAAGGGTGATCAGATATCTAGAGTTAAACTGACTCTGCAGGATTCTTTCTTAAGTAAGAATTGGAAAACAGTTGCAATTCTTACTAAAATTGGGCAAAGCAGAGATAAACATGGAAGCCCAGAAGTCAGGGCTCATTGAAAAAGGGAGCTCAGAGGAACCTGAGTCCAGCATGGTCAAGGAGAGTGTCTATGTGAAGGGAGAACAGAGAGCCTGGGCAGGTGTTGGGGAGGAGGGTTTAGACCAAGAATCACAAAGCTCATGGGCCTTCATTCATGGAGGGATCACTGACCCAAGAGCTTCATTTTCTTCTTCTTGAAGAGATGTGACTGCTGGGACTGGGTCTCTCCTGGGCTTGAGAGTGAGGTTTGGGGAAACCCACAGGTCTGTGCCCTTGGAGAGGCTTAGCCCACCTGATCCCAGGAGGACACCACAGCCAACAGCGTGAACCTGCCCTCCATCTCTATCAGACCACACCTGGCTGACCCCAAGAACCAGAAGGGCGTGCCTTCTCCCAGGACCCCAGCTCTGTTGGGAGACCTCCTGTACCCATGGCCTCTGCCAGTCACTCTCACCTGTGACCCTAAAAAGTCTCAAGTCCTTCTCTGCATGTTCCTAATTCTTGGTCCATCCCATCCTCTTGGGGATGGCTCTTTGCATGGAAGGTCACTGCCAGCCTCAGGAACCCCAGGACCGAGCAGAGTCCTCAGCTTCCTCCATCCTGTGCGCAGGTGACTTGGGATTTCAGACGAGGCTGGCGGTAACTGGAGATTTCGGAATCTGACGGATGCTTTTAACCCCCTGGAAGGACTGTGCCCTGCGAGACAGAAGATATGAGAAGCATGAAGATCCACTGAAATGTAAAGGTCTTTAGAGCTACAAGAGAAACTCTAAAAAGACAAGGAAATGCAGAAAGCCCTCAGTTCCTCAGTATCTTGGGAGGGAGGCACAGAAGAAGGAGGAGATGATGGGAAGATCATTATGGATGGGGACTAGGAGACCACCCGTCCTTATTTTTGTGCTAGCTATTGACGGGAGGGACTAATCAGGGTCCCAGATGAGAATTCACCACCATCCAAGACCTAACTGGGTGTGTGTAGACTCTGAAGTCCAAAACGTTCTGCCGACCGACATCTGCACAAACCACTCTATGCAAAGCCACCACTAGAGTAATTCAGGGTTTCAGAAAGAGTTGGTTTTCTCCAATGTAGCTGAGAATATCTTCTCCCAGTGAGAGAGGGACACACACACACACACACCCACACACACACACACACACAGTATTGGCTCTGTTTTCTCCAAAGTGTGTGGCCTTTTCTTTTAAGGTGATGTAGATTACTTGGAACTAAGTAGAGGTGATGATTGAAGAAGATTATGAGTGCACGAAATTCCACTGATTTGTACACTTTTACATAGTTAATGGATAGTTTTATGTTTGTGTACTTTATTACAATAAAAAGTAATGATATAATATTTGTAGAACAAGTAGCAAAGTCCCAATATGAGCACAATCTTATCATGCTCATAATTTATACACACGCTACATTGAAATAAGACACTATTTTTGGACAGGCGCGGTGGCTCATGGTCACAAGGATCACAAGGTCAGGAGGTTGAGACCAGCCTGACCAACATGGTGAAACTCTGTCTGTACTAAAAATACAAAAATTAGCTGGGTATGGTGGTGTGCGCCTATAATCCCATCTACTCAGGAGACTGAGGCTGGAGAATCCCTTGAATCCGGGAGGCGGAGGTTGCAGTGAGCCGAGATGGCGCCACTGCACTTCAGCCTGGGTGACAGAGCGAGACTCAGTCTCAAAAAAAAAAAAAAAAAAAAAAAAAAAGACTATTTTATTTATTTATTTATTTATTTATTATTATTAAACTTTAAGTTCTAGGGCACATGTGCACAATGTACAGGTTTGTTACATATGTATGCATGTGCCATGTTGGTGTGTTGCACCCATTAACTCGTCATTTACATTAGGTATATCTCCTAATGCTATCCCTCCCCCCACCCCCCCACCCCATGACAGGACCCACTGTGTGATGTTCCCCACCCTGTGTCCAAGTGTTCTCATTGTTCAATTCCCACCTATGAGTGAGAACATGCGGTGTTTGGTTTTCTGTCCTTGTGATAGTTTGCTCAGAATGATGGCTTCCAGCTGCATCCAAGTCCCTATACAGGACATGAACTCATCGTTTTTTGTGGCTGCGTAGTATTCCATGGTGTCTATGTGCCACATTTTCTTAATCCAGTCTATCATTGATGGACATTTGGGTTGGTTCCAAGTCTTTGCTATTGTGAATAGCACAGCAATAAACATACGTGTGCAGGAAAGACACTATTTTCTATTACCAAGGCAAGACCAGAGTGATTCCATTTCTGCTTCCTCCCTGCCCACTCTGGTGTACAGCAGGAAAAAAAATGGCCTTATCCAGATGTCAAGATTCCATGGTCCATATGAGCATCATTTACACCTTGAGCTTCTCCACCTCCTGCTAAGTTCTGACTCCTGTTCTGAATGTTCCCAATATATCGGGCCCTATATCTAGACACCCTTCCTATTTCCCCTGTCTGGATGCAGTCCAAAGACTGTGGTTCTTGCAGTTGCTGTTTACAGTACTGACTGGGGTGTTGGCGCCTTTCTGTAGTTTCAGCACCATGGCCAGCGTCCAGGAGGCAACACTGCTTTCTCCATTTTCGTCTCTTAGCTGATAATTTGCATATGCTGAGTCCTCATCTTGGGACTCTGAAATAGAGTCTTCCTGGAAAAATCTAAAAAAATAATATTTTTTTCAGGGTAATATTCAGGCATTAGGGTAAATTGGAAAAAGAGGATGTCAGTTGTTAAGGTGATGTTTTTGGAAAAAAATAACCCTTACATTCCACAGATTCTGCAAGCAAGTAGAATTTGGAAGCTCAGAATGCAAGTTCCCGCAATCATCAGGGCAACTAGAACAACCCAGGGTGTCAGAAAGAGTTGGTTCTCTCCAATCTAGCTGAGAATATCTCTTCCCGGACTTTCAAGATACCAGCTATTGGGTAATGGCCAAAAGACAACAGGCTTGAAATCACACCAAACTGCCTTCAAAACCTGGATCTGCCCTTGCCATCTCTATGTGCTTGGGAGAGTCACATTACCTGTCTGAGACTCACTTCGCTTTTCCATAAAATGGCACTAATAATGCTGTCAGCTTTGTAAGGATGTTTGGAAGATGGATGATCAGGGATTATTATATTCTGCCTCTCCGTTTAGCTAGGAGGGAAGACTCTGGAGCCGGGAAGGCTGGGATATGATCATTGCTTTGTCTCTGAAAACTATGAGATTTAGGAAAAGCTACCCACATGATTCAATTTTGTCATTTATAAAATGAGGACAATGCTAGTACTTACCTTATATAGAGTTTTGGTAGAGAACTACATAGTTAATACATGTGACGTGCAAAGTAAAATTTGAACATGTTGTTAGACTTACCCAATAATGTGGGCTATTGTTATTGCTACTATAATATTACTCTAAAAATGATAATAATATTGTCATTGTCATTATTATGTGGCTAGACAGAGCCTGATAAACTTTGCTCAGTAATAATACCTGTGTTCCTGTTTTTTTTTTTTTTTTTCTTTTGTTTTAGATGGAGACTCACTCCATTACCCAGGCTGCAGTGCACTGGCGTGATCTCGGCTCACTGCAAGCTCTGCCTCCCGGGTTCACACCATTCTCCTGCCTCAGTCTCCCGAGTAGCTGGGACTACAGGCGCCCGCCACCACGCCTGGCTAATTTTTTGTATTTTTTTTTTTTTTTAGTAGAGATGGGGTTTCACCGTGTTGACCAGGATGGTCTCGATCTCCTGACCTCGTGATCTGCCCGCCTCAGCTTCCCAAAGTGCTGAGATTACAGGTGTGAGCCGCCGCGCCCGACCAATAATACCTGTTTTTACGAATCATTGTTAACATTTTCTTGAAGGTCCTTGGACATCTGACATATTCCCTGATATACTTTCCAAAGTTCTGGGCTCCCCATCTCAGGCTTAGAGACTTATCAGCCTGGAGGGATGCCGGCATTTTTCTTTTTTTCTTTTTTTTTTTTGTTTCTCAAGTATTTACTCAGCAACACCTCCTGGGACTCGGGACTCTGATGTGCCACATCCTGTACAGGAAACAGGTGATGTGGAAATGAGTCAGACTGAGCCCCTGGCCCCGACGCCCTCTGATAGAGAAAACCGCAATGCAGTGATAGGACTCTGCTACCAGAAGCGTAGGCGCTGCTGAAATGCAAAAGAGATACCAGTTTATCTCTTCCTAAGGAGTGAAGCAAAACCGCTTGGCCATGAAAACCTTTCAGATGGTACCAGAAAGATGGATAATTGATCCAGAGAGGAAAAGAGGAGAAGGAAAGGGTAGAGAGTATCCTCAAATGAGAGAGTACTCAGTGTACTCAGGAAGCATCAGTAGCTATGTGGAGCTACAGGCTCAAAGAAGGGAAAAGATTTAGGAGGAGAATTATTATCATTTGCTGGGTTGAGGGGTTGAGCCTAACAGGTTAAATTAAAATTTTCATTGTTGACCACGGAAGGGCTGAACGCTGGGGCAATTGGAGAGACCTCCAGGAGTGTTCAGGGAAAGAAAGTAATTAAAGGTGGATAATTTTATTTTTACTTTTTTGAGGTGAAGTCTCACTCTGTCACCCAGGCTGGAGTGTCGTGGTGCGATCTCGACTCACTGCAACCTCCACCTCCCGGGTTCAAGTGATTCTCCTGCCTCAGCCTCCCGAGTGGCTGGGATTATAGGCACAGGCCAACACACCGAACTAATTTTTGTATTTTTAGTAGAGACGGAATTTTGCCATGTTGCCCAGGATGGTCTCGATCTTCTGACCTCGTGATCCACCCACCTTGGCCTCCCAAAGTGCTGGGATTACAAGCGGGAGCCACCGCGCCCAGCTGGTCATTCAGTATTTTTAAGTACTTTGATATGTCTAAGGAAGTGCACACATTTGAGTCTACACCTTTCAAGGTATCAGGAGAAACTTAATTTCCCTGCCTTCCCTGCAGAAAAGATACAGATATGTGACTGGAACTCTACCAACTAGGATGCACTTATGTGAAAAATAAATTTGAAAGTGAATGACATAGGTAACTAAACACCATGCAGAATTTCTCGTGATGAAGTTTCAGTACATACGTAAAGTTTTCAAATGCATAAAGTTTTCAAACTCTGCCACTGCAGAGTTTCAATATTCAGGGCTGAGCCTCAGGGGTGCAAATTTTGCTGTCTCAGATGCCATTCAGTCTTAGTGGAGAAAATATCAGCCTCTCAGTCTAGTGACAGCAGTATTGACATCTCCCAGAATGCAGTTCTGTGTTGTAATCTAATTGCTGGTCCTCCAAGTACAGCCTCCTAAATGCCTGCATCTCTGGTTCTCCAAAAATGCAAAGAGTTCCTCAAAAATACTTCTAAAACTTTATTTTCCAACCTCCTACAACAGAACCTGAATTCCATGTGTCAGGGCGGGTCAGCTCTTCTGCTTCATCAGATGGAAATGGCTCGATGGTCCCCTCAGCTACATGAGAGGGACGTGTTCCTTCCTGATGCCCCCCCAAGGCAGCCTTACCTGGTTCTTCCTGAAGGATGGGACCCATGAGGCCGCAGGCTCTGGGGGATTTGCAGACCAGATCCCGAATCTCATCTTGCCTCCCCACTCTCACACCTCCCTGCCTCCACTGCATGGAGGATTTCTGGAAAGGAATCTGAGCTGGAGGTCATAGAGGTGCCCTTCTCCCTCAGTTTCCCCAAGTGTCCCTGCAAGTCCCCACCTAGAACAGTCACTGTCAGTCCAGACTCACTGTGCCCTCCACCCCCAGCACCCAAACTTTCCAGGTGTTTTCAGTGGGTTGAAGCAGGAAGTCTGGGAGGACGCACTTGCCCACATCCAGGGAATGACCCTTATCTAAGAACATAAGGCTGGAGAAGGCAGGAGAGGAGCCAGCCCAATTTCAGCAGTAATTTTGACTCTGCATTTCTTTCTTCCTTCATTTCTTCCTTCCTTCCTTCCTTCCTTCCTTCCTTCCTTCCTTCCTTCCTTCCTTCCTTCCTTCTTCCCTCCCTCCCTCCCTCCCTCTCTCTCTCTCTCTTTCTTTCTTTCTTTCTTTCTTTCTTTCTTTCTTTCTTTCTTTCTTTCTTTCTTTCTTTCTTTCTTTTTTCCTTCCTTGCTTCCTTCCTTCCTTCCTTCCTTCCTTCCTTCCTTCTCTCTCCCTTCCTTCCTTCCTTCCCTCCTTCCTTCCTTCCTTCCTTCCTTCCTTCCTTCCTTCCTTCCTTCCTTCCTTCCTTCCTTCCTTCTCTCTCCCTTCCTTCCTTCCTTCCCTCCTTCCTTCCTTCCTTCCTTCCTTCCTTCCTTCCTTCCTTCCTTCCTTCCTTCCTTCCTTCCTTTCTTTCTTTGACAGGAGTTTTGCTCTTGTTGCCCAGGCTGGAGTGCAACGGCACTCCAAGAACTCTGTTAATGGAGACACACAACAAATATTCCGATGATGGCTAATCCAGTTTTTCTTGTGTCAGATTATAGGGAAGTGGAGGAATTCAGGAAACAATTAGTCTGGGGGCGTGCAACTTCCCCTTTCCCAGCTTCTGTGAATGCAAATTGTCTTCATCCCCCCCATCAGCCCGACAGTGCAATGTATTGAGGATTTACCATGTGCCAGGCAGAGCTCCAGGCTCTAAAGATCCATTGATGTGATGTGGTTACTTTTACATCAACTTGACTGATTCATGTGCCAGATATTTGGTTAAACTGTGTTGTGTCTGAGTGTTCCTGGAGATTTGTATCACTGGACTGAGTGATGTAGTTTGCCTTCCACAGTGTGGATGAGCCTCATCCACGCCATAGAAAAACTGAGCAGGACTGAAAAACTGAAGAAATCTGAGTGAGCTCTGTCTCACCGGTTCAGCTGGGATGTTGGTCTTTTCTAGCCTGTCTCAAGCTTGGGCTGGAACTTCTACCTCACTACTCTTTGGCCTCCCGTTTGCCAAATGCAGACTTTCAGAATTCTCAGTCTTCATAACCTCAGGAACCAATTCATCGTAAAATTGTATATGTGTCTCACTAACTTATGGAAAAATAAAATTAAAAAAAAGAAGGCTGGGTGCGGTGGCTCACGCCTGTAATCCCAGCACTTTGGGAGGCTGAGGCAGGCGGATTGCAAGGTCAGGAGTTCGAGACCATCCTGGCCAACAGGGTGAAATCCCATCTCTACTAAAGATACAAAAAGTTAGCCGGGCGTGGTGGCACACACCTGTAATCCCAGTTACTCACAAGGCTGAGGCAGGAGAATCGCTTGAATCCAGGAGGCGGAGGTTGCAGTGAGCTGAGATTGCACCACTGCACTCCAGTCCGGGTGACAGAGTGAGACTCTGTCTCAACAACAGCAACAAAAAAAAAGAAAGAAAGAAAGAAAAAGAAAAAAAACCCAGTTGTTTATTCATTCAACTGTTGATAGGCATCTGGTTGTTTTTAGTTCTGTGCTATTATGAATAAAACTGCTATGAACATTTTGAACATAAAAACAATTGCCCATGTTCAGCTGGAACATCGGTTTTCTCCAGCCTTCAGCTTTGGACTCAGACTTGAACTTACACCTGCGACTCTCCCTGGTCTCCAGTTTGCCACCTGCAGATCTAGAGACTTCAAAACTGTCTGAGCCAATTTCTTAAATGATCTCTGTGTGTGTGTGTGTGTGTGTGAGTGTGTGTGTGTATGTATGTTCCAGAAGTTCTCTTTCTCTGAAGAACCTAGAATAACATTAAAGCCTATTTCCCTCGCAGAACTCAGGTTGATGAAGACACACGACAAATATTCTGATGCTGGCTAATTCAGCTTCCGTTGTGTCAGATTATAAGGAAGGTGGAAGAGAGGAAACAATGAGGTTCCATAGTAGGTGAGCAGGTGAACTTCGAGCGACCTGAGTCACAGTGCGGGGACTTTCTGGAGCCGGAGGGACCAAGGCCTGAAACATGGGCACTGCCAGAGAGGGGAGGGGTGGGCATCCTTGACCAGGAAGAGCGTGGGCTGTTCGCAGAACTGAGAGTGATTCAGAGAATCTGGGGACCTGTTCACTCAGGGTCTTGGGTAAACTGCACATAGTATTGGATTTGAATTATAAGGCTTTGGGTAAATTTTAAGCAAAGAAATGTAGAAATACTTTGCTATTCTTTGTTTGTCTGTTTTTCTTTAGAGATAGAGTCTCACTCTGTTGCCCAGGCTGGAGTGCAATGGTGTGATCTCGGCTCACTGCAGCCTCCACCTTCTGGGTTCAAGAGATTCTCCTGCCTCAGCCTCCCAAGTAGCTGGGATTACAGGTGCCTGCCACCTCACCCAGCTAAATTGCTGTTTTAAGAAAATCATGACTGTCCCAGACCCACTGGCTCGTGCCTGTAATCCCAGCACTTTGGGAGGTTGAGGCGAGTGGATTGCTTGAGGTCAGGAGTTCAATACCAGCCTGGCCAACATGGTGAAGCCCCGTCTCTACCAAAAATACAAAATTAGCTGGTCATGGTGGTTCTTGCCTGTTGTCCCAGCTACTCAGGACGCTGAGGCAGGAGAATTGCTCGAATCTGGGAGGCAGAGGCTGCGGTGAGCCGAGATCGCGCCAATGCACTCCAGCCTGGGCAACAAGAACAAAACCCCATCTCAAAAAACAAAACAAAACAAAACAAAACAAAAAAACCCCACAAATGTATAGGGAATAAATGGTAGGAGGACTGTATTGATAATAAACAGTAAACGGTAATAAAACTTCAGCAGGAATCTGTCCCATACGTGACACGCTCATCAGTATTGTAGAGTTTTATGTAGGTTGATCACGAAACTCTTACAAGATGTCTATGTCATAAATGCATTCACAGTACCGTGGGATGAGACAAGAAGATTTCTTTGCCTTTGTCATAGTTAGGAGGTAGAAACATGTTTTCTAGGCTCAAATTGTCTCAAGGAGCTGACAGTGAGAAGACACAATTTTTTTTTTTTTTTGAGATGGAGTCTTGCTCTGTGGCCCAGGTTGAAATTCAGTGGTGTGATCTCAGCTCACTGCAACCTCTGCCTCCCGGGTTCAAGTGATTCTCCTGCCTCAGCCTCCCAAGTAGCTGGGACTACAGGTGCACATCACCACACCCAGCTAATTTTTGTATTTTTTTTTTTTTTTTTTTTTAGTAGAGACAGGGTTTCACCTTATTGGCCAGGCTGGTCTTGAACTCCTGACCTTGTGATCCACCTTGGCCTCCCAACGTGCTGGGATTACAGGCGCGAGCCACTGTGCCTGGCCTACAAATGTGTCACTATCTCAGGGTGTGTGTGTGTCTGGGGAGGGGCAGTGGTTTTCTGTGCTGAGTTTGTTCTGTAGGCAAGAGCTGTGTTTTCTGGGGCTGGAGAGTTTAGCTCAGTCCTGGTCATCAGTAATATGAACGTCAAACAGGGAGGCTTGTGTCTTATTTGGAGGAAGATGCACACCTGTGGAAGGATTTTGATCGGGGCTGCAGGCAGGTAAGTTTGGGGCTGTGAGAATAATAGATGTCAGTCTGGAGCAGCGGGCTGGGAGGAGGATGATGTGACACGGACAAGACGTCTTCGGTCTTCAGCTGAGCTTTGACTGTGGGGATGGGCCAGGGGATGTGGGTGAGGAGGAATTGGGGGAAAGAGCTGTTTGGATTTGTTCACTGTGTGTGGAGCAGAAGAGCGTAAGGAACTGAGGGCTGCTGCAGTCTCTGCCTTGGTTCACGGGAGGAGCCAATGGGACCATCACGGGATGGATGACCCCAGGAGAAGAAGTAGGCAGGGGAGATGTTTAGAAGATGGACAACTGGCCCCAGAGAAAGCAGAGCCTCCCTCTGGGCCTGAGTGTGTGGTTTCGTTCCTCCCAAACACTTCCTCCGTCTGACTTCCTTAGTTCTAGAATTAGCAGCACTTTCTCTTTGTTCTTCTCCTTTAACACCTCTGATTCATTTCTACCTCCTCACTACCTTTCCTCCCACTGCCTGGAATTCTGCATCTGATGCTGTGGATTCTGCCTCCACGCTTTTAGCGAGAGCAAACACTGGAGGAAATTCACAGGTTTCAGCGTAAGACACGGAGGCCATATCACGGACAGTCGAGCTTCAGCAGGTAACATCCCTCACCATTCTCCTCATTGTAGAAAGATGATGATGATCTCTTCTTTCAAGCCTTTTTTTTTTAAATTTATTTATTTTTTGTTTGAGACAGAGTCTCACTCTGTGGCCAGGCTGGAGTGCAGTGGCGTGATCTCGACTCACTGCGCTCTCCACCTCCCAGGTTCAAGCCTCCCAAGTAGCTGGGACTCTTGCCTCAGCCTCCCAAGTAGCTGGGACTGCAGGCACACACCACCACACCTGGCTAATTTTTTTTTTTTTTGTATTTTTAATAGAGATGGGGTTTCACCATCTTGACCAGGACGGTCTCAATCTCTTGACCTCGTGATCCACCCGCCTCGGTCTCCCAAAGTGCTGGGATTACAGGTGTGAGCCACTGCCCCCGGCCTCCTTTCAAGCTTTTCATCAGGGTTTCAATCTGGTGGAGTTGCAATGACCGGATTAAGCCGTGAGCCTTGGGGTAGAATTGGAAGCCCCTCCCCAGATCCTCTGTCCTTGCTGGAGAGGTCAATGAGAAGCGGTGTTCCACTCTGAGAGGAATGGCAGGGGACTGCAAAGGCTTATAGAACACAGGAATCCCGGTGCTCATCCCAGATGCCATTCTCTGAAGCCACATCACTATTTGTACATATCGTCACTGGGCCAAGGCCTGGGCACTGTGGGACTTCGGTGGGACTCCTAACCCGGTGGGAATCATACCTCACACAAACACACCGTGAACCGCAGTGCAGCTTCTTCTGGAGTGAGGAATTTACAGGGAACCATTTCTCTTTTTCCTGTCTTTCTCAATTGAGCTAAATTCCCGTAACACACCATGGACCATTACACATTGTAAAGTACACATTTGCTGGTGCTGAGGACATACACAATGCTGGGTAAACACCACACGTATCTTATTTCAAGGGATTTTCTTCACTAAGAAAGGGAGCCCCGTATCCATGAAGCAGTCAGTCTCTATTTCTGGCCCCTCTGCTCAGTTCCTGGCAGCTACTAGCTTGCTTCCTGTCTGTATGGGTTTACCTCTTGCGGGTGTTACACATAAACAGAATCACACAATATGTGCCATTTTGTGTCTGACGCTTTCAGTGAACACATTTCAAAGGGCAGCCATGTCGTGGCATGTGTCAGTTCTTCATTTTTTTGGTCACTGACTTATATCCGCTGTATGCAAAATCACAATTCATTACTCTGTTTCAGCCCTTGAGCCAGTTCTGAGACTCTTCAAATCCCATTTCTCCAAAGAGAGGCCAGGATCCATGTGGGCTTAGCGTTTTTATCAAATGTGAAAAACTTTTGGCCATTATATCTTCAAACGTTTTTTCCTATTATTATGCCTTCTCTGGGGACTCCAACGTTGCATAAGCCCCATGGCTTGAAGTTTTTGCATATAGGTCACCATTGATTTTCCATTCTTCAAATAGTTTATTTTTCTCTCCCTGTTTTATTTTGAATGTCTCTACTGCTATATATCTTCAAGTTCACTTTTTTTTTTTTTCTTTTTTGAGACAAAGTCTCACTCTGTTGCCCAGGCCAGAGTGCATTGGAGCGATCTCAGCTCGCTGCAACCTCTGCCTCCCTGGTTTAAGCGATTCTCCTGCCTCAGCCTTCCAAGTAGCTGGGATTACAGGTGCCTGCCACCACACCCGGCTAATTTTTGTAATTTTTAGTAGAGACTGGGTTTCACCATGTTAGCCAGGCTGGTCTCAAACTCCTAACCTCATGATCAGCCTGCCTCGGCCTCCCAAAGTGCTGAGATTACAGGCGTGAGCTACCGCCCCTGGCTAGTTCACTATTCTTTTATCTTCAGAGTCTAACCCGCCAGTAATCTCATCCAGATTTTATATATATAAAACATACATATATAGTCTACAATAGTTTTCATCTTTGAAAGTTCCACTTACAACTCTTTATATTTTCCGTTTATTTACATACCTTTTTGAAAATATAGCAAGTGGTTATAACTGTTTTAAGATGCTTCTGTCTATGTTCCCAGTCAGTTTCCACAGACTGACTTTTCTCCTCATTGCGTTTTCTGTTTCTTTTCTTTATTGTATGCCTGGTAAGATTTGATTGGATGACAGATATTGTGTGTGTGTTTTTTTTCTTTTTTAGTGTTTCGGGTACTGAATATTTTAGTATTTTTATAAATACTATTGAACTTTGTTCTGGAACTCAGATAAGGTACCTGGTAATAGTTTGATCCTCTTTCGGATTGTGTTCAACAGACCAAACAAGAGCTGTGTTTAATCTAGAAGGAATTATTCCTTAATGCTGGGGCAGCACCCTTTTGTATACCCTGTATACCATGCCCATGTTCCATGGAAACCCTCCAGTGAGGTTTTAATATGCCTAGTGGGAACAGACCCTATTCCCAGCCTTGTGTAAGACCCAGACACTCTTCTATCTAATCCTATTGAGTGATTCTTTCCCCAGTCTAAGATAATTTTCTGTCAAACGCGTCTTGATCTGAGCACATGACACTCAATGGGACCCTCTGAAGGTCTCCACATTCTTCCTGTGCAGCTCTTTTCTCTCTAAGACTCTGTCCTCTGAACTCCAGCTGCCTTGCTCTCCCTGGATTTTCTGTTTCATATCACCAACTCAGGAATTTGATCGCTGTCCCCATTTCTGTGTTACAACCTAGGAATTCTCTCCGGGTGATAATCTGAGACAGATTTGGGACTCAGCTCGTTTGGTTTTGTTTCTCATGAATCACTGTCTTCTGTCACTCAGGGTGCTGTGGCTCCAGATATCATTGTATTTAAGATCCAGAAGTGCTCCAGCAGGTGTGAGCCACTGGCCCAGTCCCGTCCTTAGGGTTTTGATATTTTGGGTTTAACTCAGCTAGCCAAGGCCCCGAAATGCAGCCAGGAGGCAAGCCTCAGAGAGAACAAAGCACCATTCAGAGTGGTAGAGCCTTAGAGACAAATGTGACCATCCCAAGGGGTTCTGCAAGACAGTTTGGGGCCTATGCTATCTGATTTGTCTTCTGGTCATTTCTAATCATTACTTAAATATTAACATCAAATTTATGCTCTTTCCCCTGGGTAGTAGGAAAAATAACAGAGTCTGACAATACTTGCTGAGGGTAAATGGGGCCATCACTCTGGAAAGAATGTGTTCTCATCTAGCTTATTTCCACCTTGACAAGACCCATGCCCCGAAATTCCACTCTGGGGTATGTACTCTTGCCTAACTCAATCCAGGACACTAACACAACCCAGTGTTACAAGTAATTATAAGTAATGGGATGTCAAAGATGCCACTGGTTCTTGCCTGCAAAAGTTAACTATTTATCTAATAATTAAATATTTTTTTTAACACATGCAATGACGTTCAGGACAGCATTGCTCTTGGAAGCAAAATGTCTAATAAAAACATACAACATATAAGGCAAAAAAGACTAATACACTGAGGAAAAAGCGGTCAGTATACTCCAATTACATCTGTCAGTAAATAAACAAGAGTTATGTAAAATACTGTGGGCATAGCAATATAATTTCGAAAACAAAAAGACAAAAGCAAATGTTCCCTTAGCTCTACATTTAAAACTTTATATATATGTATTTATAATATATATATTTGTCGATATATGTTATATATGGCTATATCGACAAATAAAGCAAAGAATAGATGAACCTGAGTTACAGAATTTTTGTTACTAAGGTGGGAAGTTCAGGGACAGGTGAGAGACAAGTCATACCTTGTGAATTTCCTGGTGTCATTTTCCGTGGTGATTTTTTTTTTCCGGGGGTCAGAGTCTCGCTCTGTTGCCCAGGCTGGAGTGCAATGGCACGATCTCGGCTCACTGCAACCTCTGCTTCCCGGGTTCAAGCAATTTTCCTGCCTCAGCCTCCCAAGTAGCTGGGATTACAGGTGCCCGGCACCACGCCTGAGTAATTTTTGTATTTTTAATAGAGATGGGGTTTCACCCTGTTGGCCAGGCTGGTCTCTTGGCCAGGCTGGCCTCCAACTCCTGACCTTGTGATCCGCCCGCCTCGGCCTCCCAAAGTGCTGGGATTACAGGCGTGAGCCACTGCACCTGGCCCTCTGTGGTGATTTCACAGGGTCTTTTCTTAATAAAATCTTGTTAATTTTTTAATAATATACATTGGCTTGTGGAAAGAATGTTGAGCATTACATATACATAGATATTATTTGTATTTTATATATGTATGTGTATATGAATATACTCTTGGACTTGTCAGAAGACAAAGACAGACATCTGAGCCTGTGAGTCAAAGAAGGATTTCAAGGTTGGGTGCAGTGGCTCATACCTGTAACCCCAGCACTTTGGGAGGCTGAGGAGGGTGAATCACGAGGTCAGGAGTTTGAACCAACATGGTGGCCAACATGGTGAAACCCCGTCTCTACTGAAGATACAAAAAATTACCTGAGTGTGGTGGTGCACGCCTGTAATCCCAGCTACACAGGAGGCTGGGGCAGGAGAATTGCTTGAACCCGGGAGGCAGAGGTTGCTGAGATCACGCCACTGCACTCCAGCCTGGGCGACAGGGTGAGACTCCGTCTAAAAAAAAAAAAAAAAGAAGGATTTTAGATAAAACTCCAAACCCAGAACATGCTGAATTTTGTTAATAATGCAGAATCAATGTTTTTGTTGTGGTAAAAACTTCTTGAAGCTTGACAGGAAAATTTGAGAAATTGAAAACAGTTCCCAATTTGCAATTAATTTTCAGTTTTGAAAAATAACAGCATAAGCGTTTCCTTTTTTGTTCTACAGCCGTTTTACAACATTATCCATGCACGCTTGTTAATTTGACATGGGAATATTGCATAATATAAATGGAATCACACATAGTTCTCAAAAAAAAGGCAGTAAGACATTAGAATAGGTAGGAACATAGAAATTTGGATATTCAGGACTGGTCAATGATGGGGTTCAGGTCTGGCCTTTGCTGGGGGCTGTGTTGAACCAAAAATATTGTTTGAACATTTTTCACGGCACCCACTCTATTTAGGGCAAGAGCGGGTCATCTTCCTGTGTGGTGGAAAACCTTCAAACTCTGCAAACCATGAAACTGGGGCCATGGTAACCATATCCTGTTTGTCTTCCAATTTAGCTCGACCCCCGTGTCCTGCCCAACAGACGTGGCGCCATGGCCCCCAAACTCATCACCTTCCTGTGTCTAGGTAAGTCCTGGAAGAGAAAGGAGGGCAGGGGTAGGAAGAAATCATGCTCTCTGGAAGACCTCTCCTCTCCAGTACCCAGGCTGCGGGTGAGAGCCTGTGGGGAGTCAGGTTCATCCACCGAGTCCAGGCTGAGCTGACATGGCCAATGTCCAACACGAGGCCCGGTTACAGTGAGTGCAGAATTCACAGGGGGACAGGTCATCTCTGATGTGGTTTTCCTTCCAGGAATCTGCCTGCCTGCCAGGATCTGCACACACGTGGGTGAGTCCTACCCCAGTCCGAGGATACTGTGTTGCCCAAACACGAAGGGTTCTCCCAGGCAGGGAGGACAGACGTGGAATCGGGCAGAGGCAGATGATGTGGGGAGGGCTTTGCAGAGAGCCCTGGGAACACAGGAAGGGGGAACTCTGGAAACCCCAGGCTCCATTTTGTTCTAGAGACCCTTTGTAGACACTCCCTTGGGCTCAGCCAGTCTCCCGAAGGAGCCTGTGATGTTCAGAATCTGGGGTGCCTGGGGATGGGTTGGAGCACCGTCTGTCGGGAGGTGAGGACCCAGTGCTGGGCTCCACGGAACTGTCTGAGCATAGGAAGGAACTCAGATTCTCCATCCACCCATGAGCTAAAAGGCTCTCCTGCTGCTGGAGCCTGAGAAGGAACTGGTCAGCAGCCAGAGCACTCGTGGACGCAGTGGCAGGTACCTGTGTAGAGAATTGTTTAAATGAGTTCATGCGTGATTTTTTTTTTTTTTTTTTTTGAGACGGAGTCTCGCTCTGTCGCCCAGGCTGGAGTGCAGTCGCCAGATCTCAGCTCACTGCAAGCTCCGCCTCCCGGGTTCACACCATTCTCCTGCCTCAGCCTCCAGAGTAGCTGGGACTACAGGCGCCCGCCACCTCGCCCGGCTAGTTTTTTTTTTTTGTATCTTTTAGTAGAGACGGGGTTTCACCGTGTTAGCCAGGATGGTCTCGATCTCCTGACCTCGTGATCCACCCGTCTCGGCCTCCCAAAGTGCTGGGATTACAGGCTTGAGCCACCGCGCCCGGCCGATTTTTTTTTTTGTATTGCCAGAATCTGGTAGATTTCCTCCTTCTCTCCTGTTGCATAAATTACTGTTGTAGAAAAAAATTGGGAACAACTTGCCTCAATATTTTATCATCATGCCAACTAGAATTCCTGTTCTGGAATTCTATGTTCTTCCATGTCCACGCTGGGGTGGGCTGCGTCCCTGGCTCACTACCAGGTATCCCAGGGCATCAGGCGACTCCACCCGTTACAGGGCAGAACAATGTGAGGAAACCAGAACAATGTGAGGAAAGCAACGCCCCCAAGGACAGTGGGAGACGGGGGGCTCCACATTTCCCCCTAGGCTGTGCCTCCTTCTCTTCCAGGTGGTTACGACAAGTTCTCCCTGTCAGCCTGGCCGAGCCCCGTGGTTCCCCTAGGAGGACGTGTGACTCTCTCCTGTCATTCCCATCTTCAGTTTGTCATATTCACAATATTCAAAAGATCTGGGACCCGGGACCATGCGTTGCACACCGGCCTTTCCAACAACATCACCATCGGCCCTGTGACCCCAGGACACGCAGGGACCTACAGATGTTCTGGATCTTACAACCACACCACAATACGGTCAGCTCACAGCAAATCCCTGAAGATTGTGGTCACAGGTAGGAGAAGTCCAGCCCGCCCCATGTCCAACAGATGGTCCTTCCCAGAGTCCACACCCAGTGAAGCCAGAGTCATTGCAGGATTGCTAGTCATGCACTAACTGTGGACACAGAAGCCGTCCTGAGAATTTAAAGAGAGGGCATTTCCTGTGAGGAATCAGGTACCCAGGTGGAGGAGGAGGAGGGAGGAAGCCGAGGTGGAGCAGTGGGAGAATCTGCCTGGGGAGTAGCAGACGCAGGATGCTGGTACCAACTCCAGCAGGGTGGGTCCAGGGAGGAGCCATGTTGCCTGACCCCAGCACCAGTGTTTCCCTCAGGGAAGTCATTACCCTGCCTTGAAGGAGCCAGAGCCTTGGGGAAGTGACATTTCCCTTGGGAGATGAGTCCAGTGGCTCAGTGGGACGTGGATTGGGAAATGCACCTATTCCTCTCATCCTCCTTCCCAGTCTCCTGATACTCATCCCTTCTCTCTCACGGATGTTATGGGGAGTTAGAGAATCATCCTGTACAGTCAGGAAGGGAAAGTGTGGAGTGAGTCTCACATTCAAGGAGCTCAGAAGGAACAGAGAAGAAGTTGAGTCTTTCCACCTAGAGAGCGGGGAAGCAAGTCGGTGTGAGGTAGGGAGATCCAGGCTACGAAAGTTCCTGAAGGATCTGAGTGGAGACTGGGACTGTGAGGAGCTGCTCAGCAAAGGAGTTTACCATGTTCTTCTGCCTAAACAGGGAAAAGGAGTTACTTCCACCCTCCGCAACAAGTAGTCACGTCTAACCTCTTGGGTTTTGGGGCAAAACCAGTTGTTTCCTTCAGTGTGAGCCTGTGAGGTTTCTTCTGATCCTCCAGAGATTCTTGTATTTTTCAATACACAGAATTGAAAAATAGTGAGACTCATAACCTCACAGTCCCATGCCAGGAAACCTAAGTCCAGCACTGTGTTTTCTGAAGGTTCTCAAACCACAGAGTAATTCCCATTTTCCAGGAGAACCACACATCTCCTATGGCTTCAAGCCGGACAATGGGGATCTGCGCAGAGAGAACATGCACGCACAATGCACGCACACCAACAGGAAGGGTGCCGACGGGCTTTGGGGGTGATGAGGGAGAGCTTCACCCTGAGGTCTCAGGCGAGGGGTGAGAAAGGAGACTCATGTGAACTCCTCTGTCTTTGCTCTCAGGTTTGTTCACAAAACCCTCCATCTCAGTGCACCCAAGCTCCCTGGTGCATGCAGGAGCCAGGGTGAGGCTGCGCTGTCACTCAGAACTGGCATTTGATGAATTTATCTTATACAAAGAGGGGAACACACAGCATTCCCAGCAGTACAGTAAGATGATCCAGGCTGGGCACCACTTCTCCAAGGCTGTCTTTTCCATGGGTCCTATAACGCCTGCCCATGCAGGAGCCTACAGATGCTGTGGTTCTTTCAATCACTCCCGCTACATATGGTCGGCTCCCAGTGACCCCCTGGATATTGTGATCACAGGTGAGTGTGGCTGGACCGTCCGTGGTCTTTTGGTGTCCTGGAAACTCCCCGGGGTGATGTGGTTGTTGATCAAACCGCCAGTAAAGGAAGAAAACTGCCGGAACACAGAAACACCAAGTAACATATTAGAGGGCCAGGGGAGGGGATGAAGGAAAGAGGGAGAAACAGAGAACTTGTGATAGTTAAAAAGAAAACAAGTTACAACCACACCTCAATGTGGCAGAGACACTTTGCCACTGGCAGAGACAGTAACAGAGAATGTGAAACAGATACTGAGAGAGATTCACAAACCTCGACAAGGGGCTGCTTTCCCTCAGCTCAGGCACTGAGTTGCCTTTTGGAGTTGGTTCCCTATGTGGAACCTGCAGCCCCATTCCTCTGCCATGAGACGCAGGGACACACCACAAACTCCCACCTTCACCACCCACCACAAACTCCCACCTTCACCACCCACCAGTGAAGCTCCCGGAGGATCTGAGTGGAGATTGGGACTTTGAGGTGTTTCTCCACAAAGGGGTTTAACATGTCCTTCTGCACAAAGAGGAAGCAGAGGCCACTTCTAACCTCTCCTACAAGTAGTCATGTCTAGCACCTTGGGGTGTGGGACCACAGCTACTGGTTCTGCAGTGTTCGTCTGTGAGGGTATTTCAGATTCTATGGAGATTCTTTCACTTTTCAACACACAGCGTTGGGACTCTAACTTCATAGGTCCAGATCGGGGAATCTGCGTCAGCACCATGTTTCCTGAGGGTTTCCAAGCAGAGAGTTATTTTCACATTCCAGGAGGACCCCACATCTCATATGCTGTCTGGGCACAGTAAGCCTTAAAGATAGAGTCAAAAGCAAGGGAGAAGCAATGGAAAGAGGAGGGTTTAAAAAGGCATGCACACTCATCGAATCAGGATCATAGAGAGAATACAGATTGAGACAGCACTAGCGGACGTATGGAGTTTGCTCTTAATATAAGAAAATAGTTTTTTTCCCCAACACTAAGAGTAGTGTGGGTCGGGCGCAGTGGCTCCAGCCTGCAGTCCCAGCACTTTGGGAGGCCGAGACGGGTGGATCACGAGGTCAGGAGATCGAGACCATCCTGGCTAACACGGTGAAACCCTGTCTCTACTAAAAAATACAAAAAACTAGCCGGGTGAGGTGTTGGGCACCTGTAGTCCCAGCTACTCCGGAGGCTGAGGCAGGAGAATGGCGTAAACCCAGGAGGTGGAGCTTGCAGTGAGCTGAGATCCGGCCACTGCACTCCAGCCTGGGCGACAGAGCTAGACTCCATCTCAAAAAAATAAATAAATAAAAAATAAAGAGCAGTGTGGGGAAGGCTTTTGTTGTAAACGCCTTATGAGGACTCAGGGGGATGTGGGTAGCCCAAGTGGACGTCCAGGGACGTTAGGATGAGTTTGGCCTTCACTGCTTTGGTGACATCTTTGTCCACTATTCCTAGGCTTACACCCCCAGGATTACACAGCAGGGAATCTCATCAGGATGGGCGTGGCCGTCTTGGTCCTGGTGGCCCTTGGATTCCTGCTACTGGATTCTGTCATGGTCAGAAAAAAAAAAACCCCAAAATGTAGGAGGAAGAGGAACATGAGAGAAAACCATGCACCATTTAGAACAACAGAGGCTTAGCATCAAATCTCCTGATCCCAGAAGGCTTTGGAAGGAAATTGCCGTCGTATATGGGGTGAACCGTCTACTGAGAATATGGTGCACAATAAGTAACCAAAGTCTCTTTTTCTTACAGGAAAATACAAAAAGCCCTCTCTCATCACCCGAGAGAACGCCATGGCGGGGCCAGGAGATACAGTGACTTTGTTCTGCAGCTCAAAGATCCCATTTGACAAGTATCATCTATCCAGGAAGCAGGAGGCCCATGGTCACTGGCTCAGTGGAGGGCAGAGCCACAATGGAATATTCCAGGTCGACTTTCCTCTGTGCTTTGTGTCCCCAACCTCTGTTGGGAGCTACAGATGCTACGGCACTTTCAATGAGTCTCCCTATGAGTGGTCAGCCCCCAGTGACCCACTGCACGTTCCTGTCACAGGTGAGGACCCCATGCCTGCTGCATGTTCTGGTGCCAGCTGCACCCAGGAGCTCTATCTGAGGGGCGTCCTGCTGGAGATCAGGAGATTTGAGGGGTTCTGGACAAAATGAAGCAGTGAGAAATACAATGAGGAAAAGAGAGGCTGAGAATGACCAGTGCAATCAGGGTACAGGACTGGAGACAGGGCACCTCCACCCTCTTCTCCACATCCTATGTAGAGGCTCACTTTGGGGTCCTATGTGTTCAGGTGAATGAAGAACTGCATCAGGACAAACACAGGAGGAGGTGAGGCCAGATAAGGTTTGGGGACATCAGAGGTTGCACCAGCCCTTTGCCCTTATTCATTTTCCAGGAACTCCTCCTGACCTCTCAGCCCCAGAGAGATTTCCCCTTTGGTGAATGTAGATATTTACCACCCCGTTGCAGATAAGGTCTCTTGACATCAACGGGCATCTCTGAGCCCTCTGTCCCCTTTCACGTCTAGGGGAGAAAGTCTGTTCTCAAAGGATTCTGACAAGAGACCGCAGGACCCGCGTTAGTCATTAGGTGAACGACAGAGTAGGCCGTGGGCAAGAGACAGACACTCCACATAGAATGGTTCTGCTTCAGTGTGGCGAGGAACGACTCTTGTACAGCCATTCTCTGTCGTTTTTCGTAGGAATCCCTGAGAGTACTTGCCCGACACTCATGGAATCAACCCCTGAAACTGGTGAGCAAAGAATTCTTCACCTAGTTTGTGAATTCCTGGGGAGACAGAAGTCTCCTTCTCCACCTGAAATCATTTATTTATTTATTTATTTATTTATTTTTTTGAGATGGAGTCTGGCTCTGTCGCCCAGGCTGGAGTGCAGTGGTGCAATCTGGGCTCACTGCAACCTCCACCTCCCAGGTTCACGCCATTCTCCTGCCTCAGCCTCCCGAGTAGCTGGGACTACAGGCGCCCCCCACCAAGCCTGGCTAATTTTTTGTATTTTTAGTAGAGATGGGGTTTCACCGTGTTAGCCAGGATGGTCTCGATCTCCTGACCTCTTGATCTGCCCGCCTCGGCCTCCCAAAGTGCTGGGATTACAGGCGTGAGTCATCGCGCCCGGCCTCCACCTGAAATCTTTATGGAAGTGGCTGTTTCCTGAGCAGCTGGAGGGGAACCTGGAATGAAGGGAGGGGGGTTCAAGTCCCCAGCACTGCGGTCATTGGTGCTGGTTGGGTGGTCGGTGAGAAAGGAAATTCTTGAAGGGAGCCGGCCGAGCTGAGGAAGGAGAGAAGAGTAAAGCCCACCTCTCGCCCCTGTCCAGGGTGCTGATCCTACAGGTTTGCAAAGAGGCAACCTAGGAACGAACGGAATCAACCCCACTGTAGGAGGAGGAGAGAGCGTCTGGGGCTCAAGATGGTTGAGGCATTCCCTGAGAATCATGAACTTTAGTTGAGCTGATCCAGACACTCTTTAGCTTGAGCACATGGACACAATTCTATCCACATTTGGGGATTCGTTCTCTTATGTATCAAAGGCAGCCTTGTATCCAGAAAACCAAAGGGATCCATCAGTGCTGAACTTCCGTGCCAGTGTCTCTCTGGGAAAGGAGGTGCAGAAATGCACCCGTCTGGGAACGTCAGTCCACTAGGGATATACCCAGTCTCTGCAAGTAACGGTGGCCATTGTGTGGAGGAGACCAAGGAAGTTTTGTTCCAATTTTCAGGAACACCATGTTCTGAGCCTGGTCCTGTCATTTTCCAAAACATCTTTTAAATGAACTCGTATACAATATTCTCTATTTTATTCCCCAAAGGGCTGGTGTTCTGGTATGACTTTTGTAAAATTGATAGAGTGTAATATATATATGTGTATATATATATAAAACATATATATGTATATATATTACATAATACGTATATTTGCATTTTCTCCATATATCCATCTAAGTATTTGCTTTTATCATTTATCCTTTTCAGTTGCTTCTTGTCAGCCTCCCTATCTTGAATGCAAACTGAGTAATTGCTTATACTAATTGTAGTATTCTTGGATCCTAGAGACAAAAATGCTTAATGTGTTGTAGATACTATTCCATTTATTTGATTAAAACAGGTCGATCAGGTTAATAGAATAACGAAATGGGATGGAAATACGTAATTATGAGCCAGAGATGAGGAAGTAATGTCTGGGGCGAAGCAAAGGAAGGGTAACTGGCAACTCCAGTCTGTTCTCTAGTATTTTCCCGCTATTCAGAAAACGTGTAGCTCCAAATTCTCTCCTCTACATCTAAATTTTACGAATGGTGCAATATTGGGCATGCTTCTCTCAAGTAATTAGCTGATTTTAGAGACATATTGAGTATCAGAGAATAGCATGATCACCCCTGTGTTTCCTCACATTCCCCCTCTTTCTGTGGTTCTCAGGGGCAGCTCATGTCCTGAGATCGTTACAGAACCCGTCAGAATGCAAGGCTGCTCAATACAGAGATGTTCTCAGTTGTGGATGAGGCTGGGAGGCTATGACCACTCAGGGGGATATGGGTGACCGGAGTGGACATCCAGGGACTTTAGGATGAGTTTGGCCTTCACACCTTTGGTGACATCTTTATCCACTATTCCTAGGCTCACACCCCCAGGATTACACAGTAGGGAATCTTATCAGGCTGGGCGTGGCCGTCTTGGTCCTGGTGGTCATTGGAGTCCTGCTACTGGAGTCTTGCAGAGTCAGAAAAAAAAACCCAAACGCGAGAAGAAGAGGAACACAAGAGAAAACCATTCACCATTTAGAACAATAGAGGCTTGGAATCCAATCTCCTAATCCCAGAGGCTTTGGAAGGAAATTGTCAGAAATTGTCATCGTATGCTGGGTGAACTGTCTGCTGAGAATATGGAGTGAAAGAAATGGCCTCAGGTTTCCGATCTCTAGTTCAAAACTCTTCCTCAATTCAATTCTGATGTCTTCCCTTCCCACTGTTACTGACTTTCCTTGACTTCCCTCTCCGATTTGCTTACCTTATAAAATGAAGGTACATCACTCACGGCAGGTGTGGACCCACACAGATATAAACTCCATTCCCTGGTCTTCTTGTAATGCACTTTTATTATTATTATTATTGTTATTATTATTATTTTTAGATAGAGTCTCGCTCTGTAGCCCAGGCAGGACTGCAGTGGCATGATCTCGGCTCACTGCAACCTCTGCCTCCCGGGTTCAAGCGATTCTCCTGCCTCAGCCTCCAAAGTAGCTAGGATTACAGGTTTGTGCCACCACGCCCAGCTAATTTTTTTGTATTTTTAGTAGAGACGGGGTTTCACCCTGTTAGCCAGGATGGTCTCAATCTCCTGATCTCGTGATCTGCCGGCCTGGGCCTCCCAAAGTGCTGGGATTCCAGGCATGAGCCACCGCACCGGGCCTCATTTTTACTAACTTTTTGTTAAGATATTCCCTCATCTGTGCTACTGAGCTCTGTCTCGTCAGCTCAAGACGCAGAATATGGTTCACATGATGGAGTAAGTGAGTGAAAATAAGTTTGGAACTAAGTAGTCCATAATAATTTGCTAAAACCCTCTTGGGAATCCTCCAACTCTTCTCTCTCCATCAGCTGACAGTTGGCACAGTTTCTTCAGAAATACCATAAATTTCTTTTTTAAAAATTATTATTATTATACTTTAAGTTCTAGGGTACATGTGCATAATGTGCAGGTTTGTTACATATGTATACATGTGCCATGTTGGTGTGCTGCACCCATTAACTCGTCATTTACATTAGGTATATCTCCTAATGCTATCCCTCCCCCCTCCCTCCTCCCCACAATAGGACCCGGATGTTCCCCACCCTGTGTCCAAGTGTTCTCATTGTTCAATTCCCACCTATGAGTGAGAACATGCGGTGTTTGGTTTTCTGTTCTTGTGATAGTTTGCTGAGAATGATGGTTTCCAGCTGCATCCATGTCCCTACAAAGGACACGAACTCATCCTTTTTTATGGCTGCATAGTATTCCGTGGTGTATATGTGCCACGTTTTCTTAATGCAGTCTGTCACTGATGAACATTTGGGTTGATTCCAAGTCTTTCCTATAGTGAATAGTGCCGCAATAAACATACATGTGCATGTGTCTTTATAGCAGCATGATTTATAATCCTTTGGGTATATCCCCAGTAATGGGATGGCTGGGTCAAATGGTACAGAAATACCATAAATTTCCACGTCAACTTCTACTTGAGGGTATCCAGAGTGCGCTAGCGAACCAATTCTATGAAAAAAAAAACCAAAACAACAAAAACAAAACAAAACAAAAAACATGGTGTATTAGTTCATTTTTACACTGCCATAAAGAACTACCTGAGACTGAGACTGGGTAATTTATGAAGAAGAGAGGTTTAATTGACTCACAGTTTCACAGACTTAACAGGAATGATGCCTGGGAGGCCTCAGGAAACTTACTGTCATGGCAGAAGTTGAAGGGGAAGCGGGAGCCTTCTTCTCATTGTTGCAGGACAAAAAGAGAACCAGGGGAGACATGTCACACTTTCAAACCACCAGCTCTTGTGAGAACTCACGATCATGAGAACAACAAGGGAGAAGTCTGCCCCCATGATCCAATCATCTCCCACCGGGCCCTCCTCAAATACATGGGAAAAATTTGAGATGAGATTTGGGAGAGGACATAGCCAAATCGTATCATTTTGTCCCTGGCCCCTCCCAAATCTCATGTCCTTCTCACATTTCAAAACCAATCATGGCTTCCCAACAGTTCCCTGAAGTCTTAGCTCATTTCAGCACGAACTCACAAGTCCAAGTCCAAAGTCTCCTCTGAGCCAAGGCAAGTCTCTTCCCCGTATGAGCCTCTGAAATTATAAACATGTTAGCTGCTTCCAAGATACAATGGAAGTACAGACACTGGGCAAATGTTCCCATTCCAAATGGGAGAAATTGTCCAAGGCAAAGGGGTCGCAGGCCATGTGGCGATGGCTTTGTAGGTGCAGCAAACCGCCATGGCATATGTTTAGCTGTGTCACAAACCTGCATATCCTGGCCATGTACCCTGGAACTTAAAATAAAACAAAATATCATTGATTATAAAAAGATATGATGATGGCCTAGGGAATCCCAGGGATACCATCCCCGAACCCCACAACCCAGAACCCCAGTGTCACTGGGTTGCTGGGACAGCACTGGCACTGCCTGCCTCAAAACTTTTTGTGAAATGAGACATCAAATGTCTTTATTATTTTAAGAAAAGGGGAGAATGACAATGATTGTAACAAATACTGTTAAGCTTTCTTGACATGTACAAATTGTACATATTTGGTGGTTGGAAGATGACGTTTTGATGTATGTGAAATAATTACCACAATCAAACTAACAAAAAAGCATCTTTCCCCTCACAGGGTTATCATTTTTGTCTTCATTTTTTTTTAACGTGGTGACAACATGTAAGACATACCCTCTTAGCAAATTTCATGTATGCAATACAGTCTTTTTACACTCTAGTCAGCCGGGTTTTGAGCGTGGGAAATGAGGACACGTTGGTCAAAGGCTACAAAGTTTGGTTATGCAGGATGAAAATGTTCCAGAGATCTAAGGTACAGCGTGGTGACGATAGCTCACAGAGACTCTGATGGAAGAGGCTATTTTGTGTGCAGATTTTGCCTTCTTCCAAGATGACAAAACTGCAGAAGAAATTGTCCAGTGGGCAGAAGAAACTGGAGGTTTATTGGGATGTGTTGACTTCCCTCCACCAATTGAAGATAAGAGATGACCAGAATTCAAGGTGCTGCCTCATTCATGTTAGTATTGAGGAAGGAGCTCATTCCTCTTAACAATGAGGATTGATCAGAATTTAAACTGTCATGGCTACGTAAAGAAAAAGTAAAGCATAAGTATACCCTAATAAAATTTTTGTGTGTAAGAAGGGGAATTATTCAGAAAGTGAAAGTGATACAAATATGAGATAGTCAAAGAGAAATTTGAGGCACCTCCAGTTTATTTTAAAAATAAAATGCAATTGAGAGGCCAAAGGGAGTGGATCACCTGAGGTCAGGAGTTCGAGACCAGCCTGCCCAACATGGCGAAACCCTATCTCTACTAAAAATACAAAAACAACGCCGGGCGTGGTGATGGGCATCTGTAATCCCAGCTATTAGGGAGGCTGAGGCAGGAGAATCGCTTGAACCTCAGAGGCAGAGGTTGCAGTGAGCTGAGATCGTGCCACTGCACTCCAGCCTGGGCAACGAGAGTGAAATTTCATTTTAAAAATAAAACAAAACAAAATAAAATAAAATAAAATAAAATGCATTAAAACACCAAAAACTTAAAAATGTTATATAGGTTAGAAGAGTTATTTCCCTCATTTTAATGATGTTAAACGTAGGTAAAAATGAAAAGAAATTCGTGAATTTACAAGAAAGGTATTAAGTAAGTGGAAGCACATTAAAATATAGAAAAGATAAAGTAACCGTGGCTGGAAACAGAGAGAGGCATGCCTGCAGAAATTATTTAAAAAGGATGGAAATATATACATATTTAAAAAATAATCAGCCAGGGTACAGTCATATGAAGACAGATCAAGAACACCCAATATTTTTAAAATTGGAATTTTTGAAAAGGAAAATGCAAGTAAGGAGTAGATAGAGTCTAGTTTGTTTGTCCAGGATCCATATTTGAAAAATTTAGGTGTAGCTTATTTCTGACCTTCTGAATTTACTCTTTTATGTGTTTCTCCAGAGGAATCCATAAGCCTGTCAGCAGATTAGGCTACAAAATTTCTTTAAATATACCTCAAGTGAATAGAATCTTTTAAATCATAATGAATGGGACATGAAGCACACCACTGGCTCTTGCCTGCAAGAGCCTTGTTTCTTTATCTAATTAATCAACTATTTTTATTTATTGTTTGGGTAACACTTCTGGAAAATTTGCTTGATGTACCCAAAATCTACAGATGATGTGGGTCCTTCAGGAAATAATTCATGAAGGGAAATTGTTTAAAGATACACGAATTAGCATGTAATGCATCACATAAATTCAACATTTAGTTGAGTTTGTTTTAGTGCAGAGCTGTGAATTTAGGCATTGAATCCAGGAATCAAAATATGCCCCACGTCAAAATCCCAAATTGACTGCTGCAATCATTTATAGTTCTCAACACTGCTTTACAAAGCACAGAATCACATTCTTTAACATAAAATTAAAAATTTCCAATTTCACGGAATGTTTGGAAATTTATGTACATTTAACCCTCACCTTCAAGAGCCAAACTTTTAAAGTTATCAGTGTTCACATTTTCTCTCTTCAAAGGCCGTGGCCCCTCTGCTGTTAATTGTGCTGTGTCTTGTTCTCACAGTCCAGTGTACGCTTACTTCTTAGAACTTTAATTTGTACTATGTAAAAATTACACTGGATTAAAACAGTTTACTTCACAAAGTCGTTGGCCTCATTCCAGTGTGTAAACACTGCTGAGCTGTCTTCCTGGCAAGAAACCCATAAACACCATGAAGTACATTTAGCAACGTTAAATTAAAAAGTTCTTCTCATTTTTAACCAATACATGCTTCATATTTTCAAGTGGGTATTTGTCCCGTGTGTTTGCTCGGAGGGTAACTGTCTGCTACTGAGGTCTTGAACTTTGCAAATCTCACTTCCAAGTCAATCAATTATAACACACTTTATGAAACATAGCACAATGTTTAATAAATGGCGTCACTGATTTGTAAAACTTATTTCTCATAGGTGATACATTTGCTTACAGGTACAGATAGTTGTATCACAGCATTTATTCAACATATTTTTCTATTGTAGAATATACTTAAGTAAATGTTAACATCAAGTTCATCCTCTGTCATCCGTAATCAGGTCTTTTCTGAGAAGTGGAAAAAACACCAGAATCTGACAACTGTTGCTGGCAGTTTTGAGGTCATCGCTCTGGAAAAAATGTGTTCTTGTCAGTTTACTTTTACCTTGACAGTCCCCATGTGTGTAGTCCCACCCTGCGGTGTGTACTCAGGGAAACTCACTCGTAAAACCCAGGACACACAGGCAAGAATGCTCCGGCCAACATTGCTCCAAAAAACAAAATGCCTGGTGAACACATACATCATATCAGCCCAAAGGGACAAATACATTGAGGAATATGCAAGCGATTTACTGCAGTCTGTCTGTTGGTGAATAAACAAGAGCTATGCAGAGCATTAGGAGCATAGTGGTATCATTTTACAATCAAAAACACAAAACAAACTATCCTTTTGTGCTATATTTAAAATGTAAAAATGGACATACATACACACACACAAATATTACCAGATGAT
Source organism: Chlorocebus sabaeus (assembly GCF_047675955.1). Taxonomy (NCBI): domain Eukaryota; kingdom Metazoa; phylum Chordata; class Mammalia; order Primates; family Cercopithecidae; genus Chlorocebus; species Chlorocebus sabaeus. Next base: position 3,751,196 of record NC_132909.1, on the reverse strand, counting down.
AGCTGTGATATGGAAGACACATAATTACAAAAATGACACAGAAAAGATCCAAAATTGTGTGTGTGTTGTTTTCATACGTTGGGAAGTTCTGGGCCAGATGAGAGAAAAAGCATGAGTTGATACTATTTTTGTGAATATGCTGTTTTTTTTTTCAGTGTGGATTTCACAGGGCTTTTTTTCTTGCTAATCTTACTAATTTTTTAATAATATGAATTGGCTTTTGGGGAGAACCTTCAGCATTATATGCACATATGTTTGTGTTATTCATAGTTTATATATGTATGTAAATATACACACAGAGAGAGAGAGTAGAGTTTTCTGGAACAGAAAGATAGAGATCTGTGTCTTGAACTGTGGGTCAAGGAAGGATTTCAGAGAAAACATCAAGAACGAGGATTTTCATGCTCGCTTCTGTGTTACTAATGCAAAATCAATTTTTCTTGTTAACTTCTTGAAGCATAGGAGAAAAATTGAAGAACTTGAAAATCGTTCTCAATTTGCAAGTAATTAATTTGCAACTTTGAAAATCACAGGATAAACATTTCAGTTTTACTGTACAACTGTTTTACAACATTGACCATGTGTCTATTTTAATTTGGCAGGAGAACGTTGCATCACAGAAACCGAATCATGCATAGTTCTCGAAAAAGGCAATAAGATATTAAGATATCATTTTACAATTTTGCACATAGAAAAATTAAACTTGAAATTCAGACGTTATCGATTGGTCGGTGCTGAGGTTCATGGCAGGCCTTTGTTACGGGCTCTTGAACCAAAAATACCATCTGCAAGTTTCCTGTGTTACCCGCTATGTTTAGGGTGAGAGCTGGTCATCTTCCTGTGTGGTGGTCACCCTCTAAACTCTGCATACTGAAACTGGAACCATGGTTACCACATCCTGTTCATTTTCCAATTTAGCTCAACCCCTGTGTCCTGCCCATTAGAAGTGGTACCATGGCCCCCAAACTCATCACCCTCCTGTGTCTGGGTAAGTCCTGGAAGGGAAAGGCGGACAGAATTGGGATGGAAAATGCTCTCTTGAAGACCTGGCCTCTCCACAACCTGGGGCTGCAGGTGGGAAGCAGGTTCATTCACCCTCTGAATCCAGGCTGAGCTGACAAACCCAGTTACAAGGAGGGTAGGATTCACATGAAGACAAGTTACCTCTCTCTCTCTTTTTTTCTTTTTCTTTTTTTTTTTTTGCCCAGGATTCTGTCTGAACCAGAAGATCTGCACACATGCGGGTGAGTCCTATCTCAGTCCTAGGATGCTGTGTTGGCCAAACACAAATGATTCTCCAGGCAGGGAGGGAGGACACGAAGTCAGGATGATGCAGATGACATGGGGGGGGGGCTTTGCATTGAGCACTGGGATCACAGGAAGGGGGTCCTCTGGAGACCTCAATTTCCATTTTGTTTTAGAAACCCTCCATAGGCAGCCCCTCGGGCTCATCCAGTCTTCTGAAGGAGCCTGTGATGCTCAGAATCCAGCGTGTCTAGGGGTGGGCAGGAGTACTCTCTGTCGGGAGGCGGGGGACCCATGCCGGGCACTTGGGTTGGGAATTGTTAAATGAGTTGATATGTTTTCTGTATTGCTTGAATCTGGTAGATTTCCTCCTTCTCCTCCATGCACAGATTTCTTGTTGTAGACAAGAACTAGGAGCAACTTGGCTCAATACTGTATTATCACGCTTAGTAGAATGCTGTTCTGGGGAAACCCTCCATGTCCACTCTGGGGTGGGCTGTGTCCCTGGCTCACTACCAGGTATCCCAGGGCATCAGGGGACCCCATGTTATGCGGCAAACCAGAACAATGTGAAGAAGGAAAAGCCCGCAAGGACAGTGGGAGACAGGGGGCTCCACATTTCCCTCTCTAGGTTGTGCCTCCTCCTCTTCCAGGTGCTCAGGACGAATTCTCCCTGTCAGCCTGGCCGAGCCCTCTGGTTCCCCTAGGAGGACGTGTGACTCTCTCCTGTCATTCCCGTCTTCAGTTTGTCATGTTCACAATATTCCAAACAACTGGGAGCCGAGTCCGTGAGTTGTACACTGGCCTTTCCAACCACGTCACCATCAACCCTGTGACCTCAGGACACGCGGGGACCTACAAATGTGCTGGAATTTACAAGCACACCTCAAAACAGTCGGCTGGGAGCAAATCCCTGAAGATCATCGTCACAGGTAGGAGAAGTCCACCCACCCCATGTCCACCTGGTGTCCAGATGGCCCTTCCCAGAGTCCACACCCAGTGAAGCCAGAGAGTCATTGTGGGATTGCTGGTCATGCACTAACTGTGGACACAGAAGCCGTCCTGAGAATTTAAAGAGAGGGCATTTCCTGTGAGGAATCAGGTACCCAGGTGGAGGAGGAGGAGAGAGGAAGCCGAGCAGCGGGAGAATCTGCCTGGGGAGTAGCAGACGCAGGATGCTGGTATCAACTCCAGCAGGGTGGATCCAGGGAGGAGGCATGTTGCCTGACCCCAGCACCAGTGTTTCCCTCAGGGAAGTTATTACCCTGCCTTGAAGGAGCCAGAGCCTTGGGGAAGTGACACTTCCCTTGGGAGATGAGTCCAGTGACTCAGTGGGACGTGGATTGGGAAATGCACCCATTCCTCTCGTCCTCCTTCCCAGTCTCCTGACACTCATCCCTTCTCTCTCGTGGATGTGCAGTGTCTTACGGGGAGTTAGAGACTCATCCTGTGGAGTTGCCCCTGCTCATCCTGTAAAGCAGGGAAGAGAGGGTGTGGAGTTATTCAGATTTTACATATGTATGTAAATATACACAAAGAGAGAGAGAGAGAAAGAGTAGAGTTTTCCAGAAGAGAAAGATAGAAATCTGTGTCTTGAACCATGAGTCAAGGAAGGATTTCAGAGAAGACATCAAGAATGAGGATTGGCATGGTCGGTTCTGTGTTAATAATGCAAAATCAGTTTTTGTTGTTGTTAGCTTCTTGAAGCATGGGAGAAAAATTGAAGAACGTGAAAATAGTTCTCCATTTGCAAGTCATTAATTTGCAACTTTGAAAATAACAGAACAAACGTTTCGGTTTTACTGTATAACCACTTTACAACATTGACAACGCGTGTATTTTAATTTGGCGGTCTCACATTCAAGGAGCTCAGAAGCAACAGAGCAGAGATTGGGTCTTTCCACCAAGAAAGCGGGGAAAGCAAGTCGGTGTGAGGTAGGGAGATCCAGGCTCCTGGATGATCTGAATGGAGACTGGAACAGTGAAGGGCTGCCCAGCAAAGGAGTTTACCGTGTCCTTCTGCCCAAATAGGGAAAAGTAGTCACTGCCACCCTCCCCAATAAGTAGTCATGTATAACCTCTTGGATTTTGGGGCAAAACCAGTTGTTTCCTTCAGTGTGAGCCTGTGAGGTTTCTTCTGATCCTCCAGAGATTCTTGTGTTTTTCAATATGCAGAATTGAAAAATAGCCTCACAACCTCACGGTCCCATGCCAGGAAACCTAAGTCCAGCACTGTGTTTTCTGAAGGTTCTCAAACCACAGAGTAATTCCCATTTTCCAGGAGAACCACACATCTCCTATGGCTTCAAGCCGGACAATGGGGATCTGCGCAGAGAGAACATGCACGCACAATGCACGCACACCAACAGGAAGGATGCCGATGGGCTTTGGGAGTGATGAGGGAGAGCTTCACCCTGAGGTCTCAGGCGAGGGGTGAGGAAGGAGACTCATGTGAACTCCTCTGTCTTTGCTCTCAGGCTTGTTCACAAAACCCTCCATCTCAGCGCACCCAAGCTCCCTGGTGCATGCAGGAGCCAGGGTGAGCCTGCGCTGTCGCTCACCACTGGCCTTTGATGAATTTGTCTTATACAAAGAGGAACACACGCAGCACTCTCAGCAGCTTGACGAGGGGATGGAGGCTGGGAGCCACTACGTCCAGGCTGTCTTTTCCATGGGTCCTATAACGCCTGCCCTTGCAGGAACCTACAGATGCTGTGGTTCTTTCAATCACTCCCCCTATGAGTGGTCGGCTCCCAGTGACCCCCTGGACATTGTGATCACAGGTGAGTGTGACTGGACCGTCTGTGGTCCGTTGGGGCCCTGGGAGCTTCATGTAATGCGGTTGTTTAATCAAACCTCAGTAGAGGAAGAGAAATAAAAGAACAGAGGGACTGTGAGGAAGGGCTCAGCAAAGGGGTTTAATATGTTTTACCACCTAAAGAGGGAGGAGGGGTCACTTCCACGCTCCCCAACAAGTAATCACGTCTAACTCCTTGGGCTTGGGAGTACAGCCAGTCGCTCCCTGCAGGAGCCTGTGAGATTCCTTCTGATCCTCCTGAGATTCTTATATTTTTCAACACACAATTGAAAAAGAGTGAGACTCATAACCCCATAGCCCCGTGTCAGGGAACCCAAGGCCAGCACTGTGTTTTCTGAAGGTTCTCAAAGCACAGAGTAATTTCCATTTTCCAGGAGAACCTACCTCTCATATGGCTTCTAGGGGCGGTAAGCCACAGGGACACAGTCACAGGGACTACCTCTGGCCTCACCTCCCCCTGGGTTTGTCCTGACCTCTTTCTTCATACAGGAGGTGGTGGAGGGTGTGGAGCTGCCCCGTCTACCACCCTACACCCTGACAGCCCCGTCATGCTCAGCTTCCTTTTTCCTGTGTGTATTTTTCACTGTTTCATTTTATCCAGAATATCTAATACCCCCATGTCCCCAGCGGGACCCCCCTCAGGTGTGGTTCTGTGATCTAGTGGGCACCAGAGCATGCAGCCAGCGTGGACTCCTCACCTGTGATGCAAAAGGTGCAGTGGGTCACTGGGGGCTGACCACACATAGGGAGAGTGGAGAATCAATGGAGAATCAGTGAAATGCAGGGGAAGTAAAAAGACACAGACATAAGCGACTCAGGACCCTACAGAGGAACATGAGATTGACAGAGGCAACAGCTGACATTCGGAATCTGCTGCCAAGATAAGAACAACGAGGCCGGGTGCGGTGGCTCACGCCTATAATCCCAGCACTTTGGGAGGCTGAGGTGGGTGGATCACAAGGTCAGGAGTTCGAGACCAGCCTGACCAACATGGTGAAACCCCGTCTCTACTAAAAATACAAAAATTAGCCAGGTGTGGTGGTGCATGCCTGTAATCCCAGCCGCTCAGGAGGCTGAGGCAGGAGAATCACTTGAACCCAGGATGCTGAGGTTGCAGAGAGCTGAGATCATGCCACTGCACTCTAGCCTGGGATACAAGAGTGAAACTCTGTCTCAGAAAAAAAAAAAAGAGGGAGAGAGATTGCTTTGTTCATGCACTCAGGAGCGTGTTCTAAAACCCACCTCTTTTTCTCCTAGGAAAATACAAAAAGCCTTCTCTCTCCACCCAGGTGGACCCCATGATGAGGTTGGGAGAGAAGCTGAACTTCTTCTGCAGCTCTGAAATCTCATTTGACTGGTACCACTTGTTCAGAGACGGGGTTGCTCATGGACAGTGGCTCAGTGGAGGGCAGAGGCACAGTGGAGCATTTCAGGCCCACTTTTCTGTGGACCCCGCAACGCCAGTTCCCGGCGGGACCTATAGATGCTATGGTTCTTTCAATGACTCTCCCTATGAGTGGTCGGCTCCCAGTGACCCACTGCACCTTTGCGTCACAGGTGAGGAGTCCATGCCGGCTGCATGCTCTGGTGCCCGCTAGATCACAGAGCCACACCTGAGGGGTGTCCCGCTGGGGACACGGGGGTATTAGGTATTCTGGATAAAATGAGACAGTGAAAAATACAGGAAAAAAGAAGGAAAAAATACAGGAAAAAAAAAAGGATAAAAAATACAGGAAAAAAACCCAGAAAAATACAGGGAAAAAAAAAACACAGGAAAAAAGAAGCTGAGCATGACGGGGCTGTCAGGGTGTAGGGTGGTAGACGGGGCAGCTTCACACCCTCCACCACCTCCTGTGTGAAGAAAGAGGTCAGGACAAACACAGGGGGAGGTGAGGCCAGATGTGGTTCATGGAGATAAGAGGTTGCCTCAGCCTCTCACCCTTTTCCATTTCTCCAAAGCCCCTCCTGACCCCTCACCTCAGGGAGATTTCCCTGCTGGGGAACGTGGATATTTATCATCCTGATGGGAGACAATGTCTGTTGACACCACCAAGCATCTCCTTATCACCTTCCCATCTCAGGGAAGGAATTACCCCCAGAGATTCCAAGGAAGAGATCCCAGGACCCCCATTAGTCTTTAGGTGGATGACAGAGTAGGGGGTGTGCAGGGAACAACCCTCCAAAGAAAATGGTTCTACTGCTCGAGAGGCTGAGGCAGGAGAATGGCTTGAACCCGGGAGGCGGAGGGTGCAGTGAGACAAGATGGCACCACTGCATTCCAGCCTGGGCGACACAGCGAGAGTCTGTCTGAAAAAGAAAAGAAAAAGTAAATGATCCTACTTTAATGGGGCAATCAATGACTCTTGCTCACCCCTTCTCTGCCTTTTTTTTTTTCCTAGAAAACACTAAGAGTACTCCTCTGTCATTCATGGAATCCACCCCTGAATCTGGTAAGCAAATGACTCTTCTAGTGTCTGAGTCCCTGCAGAGACAGAAGGCCCCTGTGTGAATAAAAACTGTGCCGCCTCCCTGCTCCAGGACCCTGGCCTAGGCAGCCCCTCCCAGGTCCCCAGATTCCCCATCCACATCTGAGACTGTGGTCAGTGCGGGGATCTGTAAGGCCTTTCAGCCTCAGATGCTTTGGGGCTGAGGCCTCGTCCACAGGGGAGGAAGAGGTCAGAGCGGCCTGACGCCTGCTGAAAAGCGATGCTTCTCATTCCGCCAGAGAGGTCTGTGAACATGAAAATGCTGGAAGACGGAAAGGATTTAAAAGACCATGTTAAATATCTATTGTCTATCTTTTTGTTGTTGTTTTTTGAGACGGAGTCTTGCTTTGTCGCCCAGGCTGGAATGTGGTGGCTCAATCTCAGTTCACTGCAATCTCTGCCTCCCAGGTTCAAGCAATTCTCCTGCCTCAGCCTCCTAAGTAGCTGGGATTACAGGTGCCCGCCACCACACCCGGCTACTTTTTGTATTTTTGGTAGAGTCAGGGTTTTGCCATGTTGCCCAGGCTGGTCTCGAACTCCTGACCTCAAGTGATCCGTCTGCCTCGGCCTCCCAAAGTGCTGGGATTACAGGCATGAGCCACCGTGACCAGCCTTATTGTCCATCTTCTAATGTCCTACGATCTGAATATTCAACAGATCCTGTGTTCAGGTTATCATATTCCAGTGATATGTGGGAGGGAGGAGAAAAATTATAATGAATAGACGTGTGAACTGATTTATTCAGAGTCATTAATTTTGCATTCATTAAGATAGAGTCATGTGACAGAAAGCTTAAGTGGATCCTTTAGCGTGGGTGGAAGGGAAGACTCTATGTCACTCAAGGAAGTGACATTTAAGGTGTGATCCTGATGACAAGGACAGCCAGTGTTGGAAGGATTGATGGAAGGACATTCCCAGCAGGTAGTGGTGCCATAAACTCAACATGGCAGGGCCGGGCGCGGTGGCTCACACCTGTAATCCCAGCACTTTGGGAGGCTGAGGCGGGCAGATCACAAGGTCAGGAGATGGAGACCATCCTGGTCAACATGGTGAAACCCCATCTCTACTGAAAATACAAAAATTAGCTGGGTGTAGTGGCACACACCTGTAATCCCAGCTACTCCGGAGGCTGAGGTAGGAGAATCGCTTGAACCCGGGAGGCGGAGCTTGCAGTGAGCTGAGATCCAGCCACTGCACTCCAGCCTGAGTGACAGAACGAGACTCCATCTCAAAAAAAAAAAAAAAAAAAAAAAAAAATTCAACATGGCAACAGCTTGTGTGTGTTCACAGCACCAGTGAGGCTGACACGCTGGGGGATGGGGGGTGGAGCTGAAAGAGGTGGACAGGTGCCAACTTATGTGAAGGTTTCTCTTTTTTAAAATGTTTAATGTTTGTGGGTACATAGTAGCTGTGTATATTTATCAGGTGCATGAGATGTTTTGATACAGGCATGAAATGTGTAATACACACATCGTAGAGGATAAGGCATCCATTCCCTCAAGCATTTCTTCTTTAAGTTACAAACAACTTAATTATGCTTTTTTTTTTTTTTCCTTGACGGAATCTTGCTCTGTCACCCAGGCTGGAGTGCGGTGGCATGATCTCGGCTCACTGCAACCTCTGTCTCTTGGGTTCAAGCAATTCTCCTGCCTCAGCCTCCCGAGTAGCTGGCATTAACAGGCGTGCACCACCACGCCCGGCTAATTTTTTGTATTTTAGTAGAGACGGGGTTTCACCATGTTGACCAGGATGGTCTCGATCTCTTGACCTTGTGATCCGCCTGCCTTGGCCTCCCAAAGTGCTAAGATTACAGGTGTGAGCCATTGTACGCAGCCTTTTTTTTTTTTTTTTTTGAGACAGAGTCTTGTTTTGTTGCCCAGGCTGGAGTGCAATGGTGTGATCTCAGCTCACTGCAACTTCCGTCTCCCAGGTTCAGGTGATTCTCCTGCCTTAGCCTCCCAAGTAGCTGGGACTACAGGCGCCTGCCACCATGCCCAGCTAATTTTTGTATTTTTAGTAGAGACAGGTTTCACTATGTTGGTCAGGCTGGTCTCGAACTCCTGAACTCTAGTGATCAGCCTGCCTCCACCTCCCAAAGTGCTGGGATTACAGGCATGAGCCACAGCGCCTGGCCAAAGCATCCAACTTCTTGGATAGAATATTGAGCCAATGATGCCTCTCTCCTTATGAAAAAAAAAAAAAAAAAAAAAGGAGGAAAGAGAAGAAAGAGAAGAAAGAAAAGCTTCCCACGTTGAATGTCTAGAAGTAACAGAGCCATCAATTGAGCCCAAGAGTGTGGCTGGCTACAGCCCTTTCTCTTTCAAGGACTATATCATGGATGAGAGAGTGAGGATGAGACGTGTGGGAAGTCCTCCCACCCCTCAGCATGGGTCCTGGTACAGAGGATGTGCTCCTATGTGACATACGCTGTGGCCACTCCCCCTTTTCTCTCCCAAATCCTCCACCCACCCGCTCTTACTCATTGCTCAGAAAAGCACCAACATTCTTTGGAGCAAATTCAATTCTCAGAAACCGGCATGAGAGTCATCCTCTGGCCACCTCTCTCTCCATTCTCAGAAAGTGCATCTGTCCTGGGCTGAGGAGGGATGGGGGAAACGGGGTTCAGCTATGGTACATGCAGAAGGTTTCCTTTGTCATGCAAAAGCAAATTGTCTTGTCTCATGAGGAAGTGGGAGGGGAGGCACACTGGAGCCTGGTAGGCCTGGGTTCAGACCTCCAAGTCTCTCCTTTTTTTTTTTTTTAGATAGAGTCTTGCTCTGTCACCCAGCCTGGAGTGCAGTGGTGCAATCTTGGCTCACTGCAACCTCCGCCTCTTGGGTTCAAGCGATTCTCCTGCCTCAGCCTTCTGAGTAGCTGGGATCACAGGCGTGCACCACCATGCCCGGCTAATTTTTGTATTTTTAGCAGAGACGAGGTTTTGCCATGTTGGTCAGGCTGGTCTCGAACTCCTGACCTCAGGTGATCCACCCTTCTCGGCCCTCCCACAGTGCTGGGATTACAGGTGTGAACCACCATGCCCGGCCTCCACATCTCTCTTACTGGCCCTTTGATTTGGACACGTGTCTTCACTTCTCTTGGAATTTTTTGTAAGTGATGGAAAATGGAGAAAGTAACTGTTCGGGTTTAGGGATCTTGGAAGAGCTTCAGATAAAGCACGTTGTGCGTTCAGTATATATTGGCACAAAACAGTCAATCAGAGGGTTTATCATTTGCTTCTTGACAGACGCACATCTTCCTCAAGGACAGTCCAGCAACAACCTGAATATCCTCATTGGACTCTCAGTAGCCATCATCTCCATTGGCGTGTGCCTCTCTGCTTTTATCGGTTTCAGGTGTTACATAAAATATTGTAAGTCTTAGGGAGGGGAGGACCGTATCATGTGAGCCTCGTGGGGATAGGACTGGGGCACGGAGAGGGCTGTTCACCTCCTGTGGGTTGATCTGTGTTTCCATTGAGGTTCTTGATGGAGAAACCCTTCTGCTTCCCTTCACTGACCAATCACCGCAACCCCTCCCCTACCTCCACCTCACCTCTAGGGAGGCCGCTGACCTGCAGGAGATGGTCCATGAGAGAGGCAGAAGGATGGGGGCCATCGATGGGGGTGGTCCTGGGGCAGTCAAGATTGCCCGGGGTTGCTGATGGGTGGTTCTCTGAATTTAGTGGGGGAGGCTGCATCACGCTGCAGCCTCAGGCACGCCCTCATCTTGTTTTGGCCTTGGTATTGCCACCTCTGATATGAAGATCTGGAAGACTTCCTTTTTCACCCCACAGACACCACCATGGCAAACACAGAGCCCACGGAAGGCTACCGGATGGATGAAGAGGTGAGTTCTTCCAGTCCAAACCATCGTCACAGCTTCATCCCCTCACATTCCCAGTGCCCCTGCCTTCCGTTACTAAATGTGCTCCTCTTTTCACCTTCATCCTCTCAGGGCCCTGCAGCAGAAGAGACACAGGAGGTGATGTATGCCCAGTTAAACCACCAGGCCCTCTCACAGACGGGATTCGCTCCTGCCTCGCAGTGTCCCAAGTACCTCTCGGAGGATCCTAGTATCTACGTCACCGTCCACCACGCCCAGGCTGAGGCCAGAGCTGCCCCCAGTCTTTGCCACAGAGGTCATTAATACGCAAGGACCTGGATCTATTCCCAGGAAGATTGTTCTCCAAGGACATTCTTCCTCCCTCTGGTACCATCTTGACACCTCCAAGCTGGCAACAGCAGTGTCTGAATGCTTGTGGGATTATCTTAAAATTCCAGCACAGCTGAGCAGACAACTAGCCATTCTATGATCCTATTTTGATCTTCCAGCCATTTAAGGTGGTTTGACTACACCCACACACTCATCCTGGATATCTCATTAATATCATCTGACTTCTTCTGAAATTCTACAGACCTGCTTCTGGAAAGCCGACGTATACGCTCAACCAGTTTAATGTCTAAATTCCTCAATAAGGTTTTTTTTTTTTTTTAAATTTTTAAAAAGGTTCTGAGGTCCCTGTGCAGGAGGTGCAGGTTTGTTTCACAGGTAAACGTGTGCCATGGTGGTTTGCTGCATCTATCAATCCCTCACCTAGCTACTAAGCCCAGCAGGCATTAGCTCTTTTCCCTAATGCTCTCCGTACCCCCTGCCCTCCTCTGACAGGCCCCAGTGAGTGTGTTCCCCTCCCTGTGTCCATGTGTTCTCATTGTCCAGCTCCCACTTACAAGCAAAAACATGCGGTGTCTGGTTTTCTGTTCCTGCATTAGTTTGCTGCAGATAATGTCTTCCAGCTTCATCCATGCCTCTGCAAATGATATGATCTCATTCCTTTTTATGACTACATAGTATTCCATGGTGTATATGTATCACCTTTTCTTTATCCTATCTATCATTGATGGGCATTTGGGTTGATTCCATATCTTTGCGATTACTCAATAACATTTTGCAGAGATGAAGTGTATTCAGTATCTGAGTCATCTAATATGGTGAAGTTTTTGAATACTTCAAATTCTCAACAAACATTGGATGTGTTTAAATTTGACAATACTTGAAGTTTTTGAATACTTCAAATTCTTGACAAGCATTTGACGTGTTTAAATTTGAGATAACCAAAAAATTAATAGTTCTCTCAAAACTCCCATGTTGTACATTTATTTATTTATTTTACTTTGAGTTCTGGGATACATGTGCAGAACGTGCAGGTTTGCTACATACGTATACTAGCCAAATATGGCTTTTTAACTTAGAATAGATCAAATTCCACGAAGTTTAAAATTCAGTTCCTCAGCCACATGGCCGCTGTTTGAGTTCTCAGAGCCACGTGTGGCTGCTGGCTGTCGGAGAGAACAGCATGAATACAAATGTTTTCCTTGTCAGAGGAAGTTTTAGCTGTTCTAGATTAAAGGTGCAAATTTGAAGATGCAGAGGCTGTTTTCTCACGCAGTGCAGGCTCCTGGAAGAGACCGAATGTAACAAAACGATAATATTTAACATCAGTGGTGAGATGTCTTTATCTCACGGAAGGCGGGAACAAGCAGAATTCTCTCGTGGAGGGTCTTATCACCTCTTATCCTCATGCAAATTTCTGCCACAGAGATTTTCTCCCAAACTCTGAGAAGGTCACCTCTGTGGGGCCTCTGAGCCCAAGCTAACCCATCATATCCCCTGTGACCTGCACGTGTACATCCAGATGGCCTGAAGCAACGGAAGAGCCACAAAAGACGTGAAAATAGCCTTAACTGACGACATTCCACCATTGTGATTTGTTCCTGCCCCACCCTAACTGATAGGATATATTCTGCCCCACTCTTGGGAAGGTACTTTGTAATATTCTCCCGGTCCTTGAGAAGGTACTTCGTACGCCCATCTCAAACCTATAAGAACTAATGATAATCCCATCCCCCTTTGCTGACTCTCTTTTCGGACTCAGCCCGCCTGCATCCAGGTGAACTAAACAACCTTGTTGCTCACACAGAGCCTGCTGGTGGTCTGTTCACACGGATGCTCACGCCAACCTCCTATGTGCACCTTTTCTTGTCCCCTGATTTCACACGGAGAGAAAGCCCACATCTCTTCTCTGCACAGAACACGCTCTGGAAGCTGCTTTCTGATGACCTCGGAGCCTTTATTCTGTTTCTTTCTACTTGAATTGACACCTACCCGGAGCAATTCGCAAACTGCTGCCTGCAACGAGCTGTCGTTAGCTCATGGAATTGTCATGTGCTGTTTCTTCACCTGGTAATTCTCTCCATTTCTTGAGCATCTCAGTGCAGACATCCACCTTCATACACACGTCTTTATCGCATAGGTGAAGTGAGGAGGTCGATTGACTCACGGTGTCTGTGACCAATAGGCTGGGTTTTTATTGCCTGATCCTCACTGGTCTTTCATGTGTGGACTGTGAGGTTTCTGTTGTTGTTGTTGTTTGGTTGGAGTTTCACCATGTTGTCCTGGTCTCAAACTCCTGAGTTCAGGTGATCCACCCGCCTCGGCCTCCCAAAGTGTTACGAGTACAGGTGTGAGCCACCGTGCCTGGCCCCAATTACGCTTTTTTATTTTAAAATGTACAGTAAAGTTCGTATTGGCTAGAGTCAGCCTGTTGTGCTACCTACCATGTGAGGGGTTCTAAGCAACAGTAAAGCGTTTGGATTTAACATCAATGGTGAGATATCTTTACCTTACAAAATGCGGGGAACGAGCCGAACACCGCACCCGGCCTGCCTGCACTTACTCTCCCGGTTTGTCCATTTTCCATGTTCCTTTATACTTGCTTTTGATTTTATGTTTACTGTATTTACTTTTAGTTTTTGAATACTTCAAATTCTTGACAAGCATTTGACAGGTTTAAATTTGAGATAACCAAAAAATTAGTAGTTCTCTCAAAACTCCGACAAAGAGGTGAAGACAAAGGTTTTTGTTTGTTTGTTTGTTTTGTTTTTTGTTTCTGTTTTTGTTTTTTTTGATGGAGTCTCACTCTGTCTCCAGGCTGGAGTGCAGTGGCGTGACCTCGGCTCACTGCAACCTCCGCCTCCCAGGTTCAAGAGATTCTCTTGCCTCAGCCCCCCGAGTACCTGGGACTACAGGTGCGTGCCACCACGCCTGGCTAATTTTTGCATTTTTAGTAGAGATGGGGTTTCACCATGTTGGCCAGGATGGGACTGTGAGCTTTTTGAGGCAGAACTGAGTCTGATTAACCTCTGGGACTCAAGCGATCCTCCAAGGATCCTGCCCATAGGAGGTATCAGCAACTCAGGTCTGGTGAGGGATGAGGACACTCAACCCTTCCAGGGAGCAGAGCATGGAGCAAACATCAGAGATCCTCTAATGTTACCCAGAAATAGTTTCTCTGTCTCCCTGGGCCAAAGGGAGGATCATGCTTCCTCCACTGTCTGGGATATGTGGGCTAAGAGACAAATGCTGGTTAGTGGATGTGAGGGTGAATGGCAGGCACGCTCCCAGCCTGGCTATTTGCATGATGGCCCTACACTGACTATTGCATATTCTACAGCTAGGTTGGTCCTGCAGCAATCTCATTTTGATAAGCAGGGTAAAAGTAAAAGACCAAAACCTGTCTTCTCTCTGAGCCTCTGCACACGGGACGGTTATGCCGCAGAGTCAACTGATGCTAAAGGGAAACTATGCGAGCCGGAAATGAATTTAATTTTGCTTCCACGATGTAAACCATCCTCTCAAAAATAACAGAAAGTGAGTGGTATAAATATATATATATTTTTTCGGAGTCTCTCTCGGTGGCCCAGGCTGGAGTGCAGGGACACGATCTCAGCTCACTGCAACCTCCACTTCCTGGGTTCAAGTGAATCTCCTGCCTCAGCTTCCCAAGTAACTGAGATTACAGGCACCCATCACCACACCTGGCTACTGTTTGTATTTTTAGTACAGACGAGATTTCACCATGTTGGCCAGGCTGGTCTCGAACTCCTGACCTCAGGTGATCAACCCACCTCAGCCTCACAAAGTGCTGGGATTACAGGCATGAGCCACCATGCCTGGCCAAAAGTGAGCGTTTTAAAAAGTGATTTACCACCAATGATAAATGGGACCTGATTAGATAATTCAAGTATTCTATGTTCCTACACTTCATAGTTAGTGTGGCTTCAACATTTATCTGGTGGAAAAATGAATCAACCAACTTTCTATGCATAAGAGGGTTTTACTCTTCATTTCCTTTCTATCAAGAAACTTTATGTGCCCTGAGAAATTATAAATTTCATAATTATTTGGGATGAGAATTGTTTGAACTTTTTTTGTGGGGTGGGGGGACGGAGTTTCGCTCTTGTTGCCCAGGCTGGAGTGCAATGGTGCTATCTTAGTTCACTGCAACCTCCGCCTCCTGGGTTCAAGTGATTCTCCTGCCTTAGCCTCCTGAGTCTCTGAGATTACAGGTGTGTATCACCATGCCCGGCTAATTTTTGTATTTTTACTAGATCGGGGGTTTCACACTGTTGGCCAGGCTGGTCTTGAACTCCTGACCTCGTGATTTGCCTGCCTCGGCCTCCCAAAGTGCTGGGATTACAGGCGTGAGCCACCGTGCCTAGCCTGTTTGCACTTACTCTCCCGGTTTGTCCATTTCTCCATGTTCCTTTATACTTTCTGTTGATTTTATGTTTACTGTATTTACTTTTAGTTTTTGAATACTTCAAATTCTTGACAAACATTTGATAGGTTTAAATTTGAGATAACCAAAAAATTAATAGTTCTCTCAAAACTCCCATGTCATACTCTTATTTATTTATTTTACGTTAAGTTCTGAGATACATGTGCAGAACGTGCAGGTCTGTTGCATAGGTATACACATATCATAGTGGTTTGCTGCACACTTCAACCTGTCATGTAGGTTTTAAGCCCTGCATGCATTAGCTATTTGTCCTAATGCTCTCTCTCCCCTTTCCCCTCACCCCCTGAGAGGCCCGGGTCTGTGATGTTCCCCTCCCTGTGTCCATGTGTTCTCATTGTTCAGCTCCCACTTATGAGTGAGAACATGTGGTGTTTGGTTTTCTGTTCCTGTGTTAGTTTGCTGAGAATGATGACTTCCAGCTTCAATTTTAACTTTTGTACTTTTTTTTTTTTTTTTTTTTTTTGAGACAGAGTCTCGCTCTATTGCCAGGCTGGAGTGCAGTCGCCCAATCTCAGCTCACTGCAACCTCTGCCTCCTGGGTTCAGGCAATTCTCCTCTATCAGCCTCCTGAGTAGCTGGGATTACAGGTGTATGCCACCATGCTGGGCTAATTTTTGTATTTTTTAAGTAGAGCTGGGGTTTCACCATGTTGGCCAGGCTGGTCTTGAACTCCTGACCTTATGATCCACCCACCTCGGCCTCCCAAAGTGCTGGGATTACAACCGCGCCTGGCCCAGTTTCAACATTTCTTAAGGCTTAGTCACCTGCATGATACCAACCAGGCTGGTCTCAACTGTGGGGCAACTGGGGTTGTTGAACCAGGTAAACTGCAGATGTTTCCTGCAGAACCCCTGTATACTCTGTGTCTTTATACCTGTCTGTCCATCCAGGGATGGTGTGGTTGGTGTTTGTCCTCCAGTCAAGGGCACTGACAACCTTGAGGCAGCAGCACTAATCAGCTTCTGTCTCATCACGTAAGAGCCACATGTAGAGATCGCAGTGCACACACATCTCACTTGTTTCCCTGTTGCAGGAAGTCAGGGACCCCAAACGGAGGGACCGGCTGAAGCCACGGCAGAAGAACATAAATTGTGAAGATTTCATGGACATTTATTAGTTCCCCAAATTAATACTTTTATAACTTCTTACGCCTGTCTTTACTGCAATCTCTGAACATAAATTGTGAAGATTTCGTGGACACTTATCACTTCCCCAATCAATATCTTGTGATTTCCTATACCTGTCTTTAATCTCTTAATCCCGTCATTTTCTTTGTAAACTGAGGAGGATATATGTCGCCTCAGGACCCTGTGATGATTGTGTTAACTGCACAAATTGTTTGTAGAGCATGTGTGTTTGAACAATATGAAATCTGGGCACCTTGAAAAAAGAACAGCATAACAGCAATGTTCAGGGAACAAGGGAGATAAGACTTTGGACTCTGACTGCTGGTGAGCCAGACGGAACAGAGCAATATTTCTCTTCTTTCAAAGGCAAATAGGAGAAATATTGCTGAATTCTTTTTCTCAGCAAGGAACATCCCTGAGAAACAGAATGCGCCCTGAAGGTAGGTCTATGAACGGCCCCCTTGGAGGCGGCTCTCTTTTATGGTCGAAGCCGAAGGGATGAAATAGGCCCCAGTCTCCTGTAGCGCTCCCAGGCTTATTAGGATGAGGAAATTCCCACCTAATAAATTTTGATCAGACAGGTTTTCTTCTCTCAAACCCTGTCTCCCGATAAGATGTTATCAATGATAATGTGTGCCCGAAACTTCATTAGCAATTTTAATTTCACCCCGTCCTGTGGTCCTGTGATCTCACCCTGCCTCCATTTGCTTTATGACATTTTATTACCTTGTGAAGCATGTGATCTCTGTGACCCACTCCCTCCTCTTTTGAAAATCGCTAATAAAAACTTGCTGGTTTTATGGCTCAGGGGGCGTCACAGAACCTGCCGACATGTGATGTCTCCCCCCAGACACCCAACTTTAAAATTTCTCTCTCTTATAATAACTCTTTCCATTTATTTCTCAGACCAGCTGAGATGCTTAGGGAAATAAAAAAGAACCCATGTTAACTACTGGGGTTGGGTTCCCCTGATATTTCCCAGAACAGCCTCAGTGCCTTTCCCTGAGCAGCCCCTTGGACATTCATCTGGCAGATGAGTCTCTGGTTCTATTTCTGGATTGTGGACGTGGGCCAGGGCACGTGCTGCATGTGAATCACTTCCGAGGACGGATGAGTCTCCTGTTCTGTTTCTGGTCACCACGCTGCTCTGTGATCCAGGGATTCTCCGTCAGCGTCTCTTCTGCTGGGCCCAGTCTGGAGCGTCAGGGATTCAGAGCACAACAGGGGTGACCGTGGGCAAGGTGCACCTCTCTTCTCAGCACCTCCATTCCCAGCTACCCAGAGCCAGGTCCTAATTCTTGCTTATCCACCAACTCAGTAAATACAAGTCATGATGGTTGCTTTTATTTTATGTTGAGCTTTTTTGTGGCTTACTAGCTTGCATTATTTTTTAAAAAGAAAATGAGTTGATATCTTTAACTTTGAAAAATATCACAACTGCATGGTGTTCCATAGTGTATATGTGCCACATTTTCTTAACCCTAGAACTTAAAGTATTATTAAAAAAATGAAAAAAAAAATTGTGACGATTTTCCCATTGTTTTTCCTTTCCCATTCTCTGACTTAGAATATTTGAGCATCCAAACCATAATTTCCTGTGCAAGAAGGACGAAGTTCCTAATTTAAGTCTGCTTAGATACCTGAGCTTAGTCTCAGGCCCACCACGCACCGTGAATCGCCCAGGTTACCTGACGTGCCTCTTCGCAACTCTGAGTGATGCTAAGCTTCAGGGAAGTGTGTGTGCAAATCTAGGTCTTCAGTCATGTTTAATCATTAGAGGCAGATTGGGGAACTTTTTTTTTTTTTAATTTATTTATGTATTTTTTTTTGAGACGGAGTCTTGCTCTGTCGCCCAGGCGGGAGTGCAGTGGCTGTGATCTCAGCTCACTGCAAGCTCCGCCTCCCGGGTTCACGCCATTCTCCTGCCTCAGCCTCCCGAGTAACTGGGACCACAGGTGCCTGCCGCCACATCTGGCTAATTTTCTGTATTTTTAGTAGAGACGGGGTTTCACCGTGTTAGCCAAGATGGTCTCGATCTCCTGACCTCGTGATCTGTCCGCCTCGGCCTCCCAAAGTGCTGGGATTGCAGGCATGAGCCACCAGATTTGGGAACATTTTGTAATGACAGTGAGTCTTCAAATACCTTGCCTACAGTGAGTTATATTTTTAGAAATTACAGTGCTCATTACACACACACAGCTATTCCTTCTCTGCACTCACAGGAAACCCACAGAGATCCTTTCCACAAACACCTCTGAATCTGCATTGAAGTGTAAAACCACATGAAAGTTGAGCTTGCTGTTTACTAGTTGTGCATCGGGTTGAGTTTGTGTGCGTGTGTGTGTGTGTGTCTTCTAGATATAGTCAGGTTCAACGGCATTATGCTAAACACCACTTTAATGAATAATCTTCCTCTTGGGGTTTCTCTGGGTCATTTGAATATGGAGACCCACTTCTTCAGTATCTCTCCTAAGGATAACCTTTTAACAGGTTATTAACATCGCCAGCAAAAATATTGTCAATAAATGTTCTCAAAAGCGTCATAGACTCCAAAGACCTAAAAGAGTTACAATACATTCTTTCAGAGCCATTTTCTTTCCAGCAGCCTCTCCTTGTGATGTCCTGGGATTCCTGTATCCACTTCTCTTTCAACAACCTTATAACTCAGCTTAGGAATCAGATGGTCATTTTAATGTCTAACATGCATTTTTTTTTTTTTTTAATTTTTGAAAGGGTTTAATTACAAGTTAAAGAGCCGCTTAGTCAAATATATAATTATATTGTAGCTCCATCCATCACCTCCTGGCAGATAATTTATCTCAACTAAATTGTACCAATAAATCTGTCTACAGGTCTCATGGAACTTAGCTGGAAAACAGGAAAAATCATGGCCTCTGACAATGTCAAATACAGCAGAGTTTGTGAATCCAGTCATTGATTTATCCTCCCTGCCTACCTATTTACCTGTATTCCTGTGGATCTGTTCATCGGTTAATCTCTCTGTCTGAAGGAGCCACAGGGAATGTCAACAGCCACCCAGAGCCGGAAAGGGCAAGGGAGGGTTCTCCCTGAGAGCCTCCAGAGAGAGCACTGGCCCTGGCCCTGCCATCACCTTGATGTTTAGCTTCGCAACTCTGAGAGAATAAATGTATGTTGCCTTAAACCCCCCAGAGAAACACAGGAGCAAGGACCTGCCGGAAATGAAGGTTACACTGCATAAACACGCGAGGATCGTGTAATTGCAGATTTTGCTTACGTGTCTGGAAAGATGTTTGTGGGTGTGCGTGCTTGTTTGTTTTTGCCAGAAAAGTTGGGTCATGGTGTTTATATATTTAGAGAATTTGTCTTTAACTGTGTGAAGTAGAAACTTCCAACTTCCAGAATGACAGAGTTAGGGCATGGGGGAAACCATTCCCCAGGAACAAGGGAGAAGCTGGACTAAAGGCTCCAAAGCAACCACCTCAGGAATCCCAGGGCTCACACAAGCTGAGAAGCGTCTGCCCACGATCGCGGCTGGACTTCAGCAATGAGAGCGCGTCCATAGTGTTGCTGCTGGCGAACTCTGATGGAGCGATGGTGCTCCTGACCCAACAGGGCTTCGGCCCTGGCTGTAGGCGCTCTTCACCTGGAGCGTCGTCTACAAACGCGGCCAGGGCAGGGGAATATTGCAGCTGTGGCCGTGCAGGCTTTGGAGCCAGGTGCATGGCTGTGCTGGAATCATAACCACAACCCTTCACAAAACACTGAGTCTGGGAGTCCAACCTCAGTGGGTGGAGGCTCAATGATCTCAACTTTAAAAGCTGGGTTACTCCCCAGCTCTAAGGTGCGCTGTGAGAATCTGCTAAGAAGATTCGGGATCATGGGTGCTTGTAATGTTTTGAGTTTGTGGTTGTTGTTGTTGTTTATCTGAGACAGACTCGCGTTCTGTTGCCCAGGCTGGAGCACATTGGCGCAATCTTGGCTCATTGTAACCTCTGCCTCCCAGATTCAAGCGATTCTCCTGCCTCAGCCTCCCGAGTAGCTGGGATTACAGGCATGTGCCACCACGCCCAGCTAATTTTTGTATTTTTAGTAGAGACGGGGTTTCACCATGTTGGTCAGGCTGGTCTTGAACTCCTGACCTCAAGTGATCCACCCACCTCGGCCTCCCAAAGTGCTGGGATTACAGGTGTGAGCCACTGCGCCTGACTAATTTTTGTACTTTTATTAGGGACAGGGTTTCACTATGTTGGCCAGGCTGGTCTTGAACTCCTGACCTCTGGTGATCTGCCCACCTCATCTCCCAAAGTGCTGGGATTACTCCCGGAGGCGGAGGTTGCAGTGAGCCAAGATCGCCCCGTTACACTCCAGCCTGGGCAACAACAGTGAAACTCCGTCTAAAATAATAATAATAAGAAGAAGAAGAAGAAGAAGAAGAAGAGGAAGAAGAAGCCTCCGTTGATTGCTCACTCATTCTGGTCGTCAGTTTGATGATGCTCAGTGGACTCTGCTGTGTCCACGTCCGCAGCTCAGGCTCTACTGAGAGATGCCCACCCACTCACGTCCTGACTCTGAGGGACAAGGGACAGGGTGCGGGTCTGCGGTGAGGGGACAGCAGAGGGTCCTGGTCCTGCATAGGGCCATCCCATCCTCCACAGGACCAGAATGTCCTTTTTTTAAAAATTTTTATTTATTTATTTATTTTTGAGACGAAGTCTCACGCTGTCGCCCAGGCTGGAGTGCAGTGGCCGGATCTCAGCTCACTGCAGCTCTGCCTCCCGGGTTTACGCCATTCTTCTGCCTCAGCCTCCCGAGTAGCTGGGACTACAGGCGCCCGCCACCTTGCCCGGCTAGTTTTTTTGTATTTTTTAGTAGAGACGGGGTTTCACCGTGTTAGCCAGGATGGTCTCGATCTCCTGACCTCGTGATCTGCCCACCTCGGCCTCCCAAAGTGCTGGGATTACAGGCTTGAGCCACCGCACCCGGCCAGGACCAGAATGTCCTTTAAAGAACTAAAGCTGCAGGGCGCTATGTCGCTAGGACCCAACGTTGTCTGTCTCTTCCCGCCAGTGGACATCTTTTTTCCAGGCAATCTGGGGGTGTATCCAAGGGCCTTGGCACTGCCACAGCCCAGGCTGCCTGGCCCTGGGCAGAGAGGGGCTGGGCAGGGTTTTACAGAATCCCGGAGGCTGCTCCTGGCTTTCGGAGAGCCCTCAACTCAGCGTTTCCCCAACAACACGGTGACGTGGTGGAAGAGCCAGGCACCTCTCGTGACCATCTGTGCCATGCCGTCTACACACATGCACACACACACACACACATACACACACACGCACATGCACACTCATATGCACAATCTCACACACATACACACACGCACACACAGCATGCACACTTACACACACTCATGCAATCTCACACTCACATACACATACAATCACACACGCGCACACACAGACATGCACATGCACACTCATACAGTCACACACACACAACATGCACACACACTCATACAACCTCACACTCACACACAGCACACACAAAATCTCACACACTTGCACATACAACATGCACACATACAATCTCACATGCACACACATACACACACACAACATGCACACACACTCATGCAATCTCGTGGGTGAGTGGCTCACAGGGCCCAGGGGGTAAGGTGGCCTGGGAGAGCCCAGTCTGGGCTTGCTACGTCCACACCGGGGTGGGCTGCATCCCTGTCTCCCCACCTGGAGTGTGGCACAGATACACTATGGAATGCTATGCAGCCATAAAAAAGGATGAGCTGGTGTCCTTTGTAGGGACATGGATGCAGCTGGAAACCATCATTCTCAGCAAAGTATTGTAAGAACAGAAAACCAAACACCGCATGTTCTCACTCACAGGTGGGAATTGAACAATGAGATCACTTGGACACAGGGCGGGGAACATCACACACTGGGGTCTATTGTGGGGAGGTGGGTGAGGGGATGGATGGCATTAGGAGATACACCTAATGTAAATGACAGGTTAATGGGTGCAGCACACCAGCATGGCACATGTATACGTATGTAACAAACCTGCATGTTGCGCACATGACCCTAGAACTTAAAGTATAATTAAAAAAAAAAAAAGCTTCAGTGTATTTTGTTCTAATTTATATTTAATGGATTAATTTTAGTTAATTGATTTTATGAAGACACTTGAAAGGTGAACTGAAATGTATGGTGCAGATATAAAACTAGTTAAGTCATTGGAAAAATTAGCTTGGCTTTTATTGTTATTTCTCAACCTGGAATTCTCTGAAGCATCTGATAATATTGACCTTCTGAACTGCTTGATCATTAGTCTTTTTTTTGGAGGCAGAGCCTCACTCTGTCAGAGTGCAGTGGTGTGATCTCAGCTCACTGCAACCTCCACTTCCCAGGTTCAAGCAATTCTCTGGCTCAGCCTCCTGAGTAGCTGGGGTTACAGGCGCCTGCCACCATGCCAGGCTAAGTTTTGTATTTTTAGCAAAGATGGGGTTTCACCGTCTTGGCCAGGCTGGTCTTGAACTCACCTTCATGATATCTGTCTAATGCATTTCAACAACTGCCTATATTTTCCTCATATGGTTGCCATTCCTGTGGGGCGGCCCTCCTCCCACGCACCTGGCCTTTCATAAAGGGTTTCTCCCACAGCTGTCCAAACATCAGCCTGATGAAGGGGATTGTTGCCGCTGCTCCTGCCCCACTCTCCCAAACTTAGCGTCAGCTCAAGACTGTGCCCGGCAGGGATGGGACCAATGCCAGCCTCACACTCACCTGTGGGGCAGACGCCCATATCTGAGCACCGTGGACTGAATCTGTTTCTCACACACACGGGAGGGGCTGAGAGCTGAGCATGGACTCCAGTGAGTGAGCAGAGACCCCCCAGTGCCTGTCCACACACACAGGGGAGGGGGAGCCACAGCTTCCAGCCCCACCCAGAGCCCTGACCCCTCCCTGCCTGGGAGGACCTGGGGTTCCTCTTCTGTCCCACACGGAGGTGGGAACCTCCTCCTCCCTAATGACCCTGGGTGGTCCCGGACACCTGTGGCCACTCAGCTCTGAACTCTGTTCATTGATGGGGACGCTTCTCAATGACGGGAACTTTTCTTTCTCTTTCTGTGCCTGTGGCTGTGGTGATCTGCGTATTTCAGACGTATCACAAGGAGCATTTCTTGGTATTTGGAGCCGATGTCGGCTCTTGAGTGGGGGCGTCAATCATCCTCCTTGACTGTGGAACCCAAGACCAGGATCCTCTCCTGTCCCACCCTCCGGTCTGAACTGGTCTGGACCAGGATCCTCTCCCGTCCCACCCTCCGGTCTGAACTGGTCTGGACCAGGATCCTCTCCTGTCCCACCCTCCGGTCTGAACTGGTCTGGAAATTCACCACGGCTGAGCCTCCCGTGTCCTGGGCACCACTGACCCCACAGCCACTGTGATGAGTGGGGTTCATGACAACAGGCTCAGAGGTGACATTAATGTCTAAGGTCACATAAACCCTGGATGATAATCAGGAATTAAACACAAATCAGCTCCCCTCCCCTAGAATCAGATTACAGACCTAACGCACTATTCTGAAAATCCTGAACATGGACGGAGGCGCCGAGGGACGGCCAAGGACACAAGGGGCACTGAGGAGGCAGGACCGACTCAGAGCCTCATTCCCAGGGCAGGTGGGTGATGTTGCAATGAAGAAAAAAGGGGAAGTACAAGGGAGGGACTGTTTGGTAGGAAGGAAACACACACTCAAGAAACAGAACAAAGATGTTTTATTCTATTTATTCCCTGCATTTCCCCTTTTGAGACGGGGTCTCACTGTGTCACCGAGGCTGGAATGCTGAGGGGTGATCACAGCTCCCTGTAGCCTCTGCCTCCCAGGCCCAAGTGATCCTCCCACCTCAGCCTGCTGAGTAGCTGGGACTAGAGCTGTGAGCTGCCATGCCTGGCTGACTTTTTTGCTTTTTTTTTTTTTTTTTACAGACAAGGTCTTGCTATTTGGCCAAGGGTAATCTGAAGCTCCTGGCCTCAAGCCATCCTCCCGTCTCAGCCTCCTGAAGTGCTGGGATTCCAGGCGTGAGCCACCACAGTAGACCCTGCATTTCTCCTCTGTGCTCACTGCCACACGCAGCTCAGCCTGGACTGCACAGCCAGGTGTCAGGTGCGTCTCTGCTGACCTGAGTCTGCCTGCAGCATGGACCTGCATCTTCCCTGAAGCATCTCCAGGGCCGGAGAGACGACTGCCATGGTAAGGACCCCGCGACGCTGAGCTGATGGACGGACTGGAGGGGGAAGGAAGACCTTGGGGGAGGCTGTGAAGGGGAAGCCTCTGTTCACCCTCATCTGGAAAGGCAGACACAGGAAGCACCAGTTCTATTTGCTGCTATATCCCAGGTCTCAAGGAGATGAGGATAAACCAGACAGACAGTGGCTGGGGGTCAGGAAAGACCCCATTTCTGTCTGAAATGTCTGCAGAGGGCCTGGTGCCTGCCCCCACCTCAGCCTTAAAGGAATGAGAGCCAGGTTCCTGGGGAGGGCAGTTCCACTTCCCGTGTGGCTGCAGATGACAAAATCCCTTGACAGGAAGGGCCCAGCCTCTGAGTGTCCACACCTGTGTGTCTCTGTCCTGCCAGCACCGAGGGCTCATCCATCCACAGAGCAGGGCAGTGGGAGGAGACGCCATGACCCCCATCCTCACGGTCCTGATCTGTCTCGGTGAGATTTGAAGAGGGAGGGGAGATTCTAACCTAGGAGGGGCCTCACCCCACAGCCAAACTCTGGTGCATAAGGAGACCCCAGGGGTTCACAAAGATCCCAGGGAGGGGAGGACCTGCTCAGGCTTCAGGGGCAAATCTCTCACAGGGAACTCTCTTCCAGGGCTGAGTCTGGGCTTCAGGACCCACGTGCAGGCAGGTGAGTCTGTCCCCAGCTGTCCCAGGTCCCTCCTCCTCACTAGGGACAAGGGGCCTCCTCCGTGCAGCTGGGGACGGGGAATAGCAGATCTGGGCTGACTGATGGGGGCGTCTGGAGGGTCCTGCCATCAAGAGCTGAGATCTGTTGGGTGGGAAATGACTTAGAATCCGATCTCTGATTTCCTTCCAGGGACCCTTCCCAAGCCCACTCTCTGGGCTGAACCAGGGTCTGTGATCACCCAGGGGAGTCCTGTGACCCTCAGGTGTCAGGGGAGCCTTCAGGTTCAGGAGTACCGTCTATATAGAGAAAAAAACCCAGCATTCTGGGTTAGACGGATACAACAAGAACTTGTCAAGAAGGGCTATTTCCCCATTGCATCCATCACCTCGGAACACGCGGGGCGGTATCGCTGTCAGTATTACAGCCGCAATCACTCATCAGAGCTCAGTGACCCCCTGGAGCTGGTGGTGACAGGTGAGAGGACACTCAGGGGTCCCAGCCCCAGGCTCTGTCCTCAGGAAGGGGGTCGGCTCTCAGGGGCGTCTCCCTCTCACAGCCCAGCCCTGGGGATGATGCGGGAGGTGGGAGCCCATTTAACATGGTGCCGCCTTCTCTCCCAGGAGCCTACAGCAAACCCACCCTCTCAGCCCTGCCCAGCCCTGTGGTGGCCTCAGGAGGAAGCGTGACCCTGCAGTGTGACTCACAGGTGGCATTTGATGGCTTCGTTCTGTGTAAGAAAGGAGAAGATGAGCACCCACAACATCTCAACTGCCAGTCCCATGCCCATGGGTCATCCCGGGTCGTCTTCTCCGTGGGCCCCGTGAGCCCGAGTCGCAGGTGGTCGTACCGGTGCTATGGTTATGACTCAGGCTCTCCCAATGTGTGGTCTTTACCCAGTGATCTCCTGGAGCTCCTGGTCCCAGGTGAGAAATTCACAGCGTTGCCTGGAGTTCCCTGAGTCTCCGGGCAGGTGGGGAGGAGCCGCGTCTCAGGGCAGCGCCAGGTGGGATGATGTTGGGACGAGAGGGCTCAGGGCTCCTGGGGCCAGAGACACGGGAAGATCAGCAGTGGTGAGGCCCAGGGGGAGAGGGAGGGTTTGTGGGGAAGCCTGAGGGTCGCTCCTGGAAACCATGACCACCTTTTCCCAGGCGTTTCTAAGAAGCCATCACTGTCAGTGCAGCCGGGTCCTGTCGTGGCCCTCGGGGATAAGCTGACCCTGCAGTGTGGCTCTGATGCCGGCTACAACAGATTCGCTCTGTACAAGGAGGGAGATGACGACTTCCTGCAGCGCCCTGGTCGGCAGCGCCAGGCTGGGCTCTCCCAGGCCAACTTCTTCCTGGGCCCTGTGAGGCGCTCCCACAGGGGCCAGTACAGATGCTACGGTGCACACAACCTCTCCTCCGAGTGGTCGGCCCCCAGTGACCCCCTGGACATCCTGATCTCAAGTGAGGAGCCCAGCGGGTTCAGTCAGGGACCCAGGCTCTGCTCAGGCCCTGCTGGGGGAGCCCAGGTGGTGATGGCTGGGATGAGGGGCAGGGGTCCCAAGGGAGAGAGAGACAGGGGATGGGTGGGGAGGGGGAGACTCAGAGGAAACAGAGACAGAGACTGAGGGTCCCAGATAGAAGCCTGGAGAGGCGTCAGCTCAGAACCAGGTGGGGCAGCCCCTCACCCATCGTTCTTCTCTCCAGGACAGATCCGTGGCAGACCCTTCCTCTCAGTGCAGCCGGGCCCCAAGGTGGTCTCAGGAGAGAACGTGACCCTGCTCTGTCAGTCCTCGTGGGAGTTCCACGCTTTCCTTCTCACCCAGGCGGGAGCAGCTGATGCCCACCTCCATCTAAGATCAATGCACAAATATCTTAAGTACCAGGCTGAATTTCCCATGAGTCCTGTGACCTCAGCCCACGCGGGGATCTACAGGTGCTACGGCTCACACAGCTCCATTCCCTACCTGCTGTCTGTGCCCAGTGACCCCCTGGAGCTCGTGGTCTCAGGTGAGACCCTGACCCTGTTCTCTCTGAACTCAAAGGCTCAGCTCAGGCCTTGCTCCCAGCAGAGCTCTGGACACTAAGAAAAGAGGGGAGTTGGCCTGTAATCCCAGCACTTTGGGAGGCCGAGGCGAGTGGATCACGAGATCAGGAGATCGAAACCATCCTGGCTAACACGGTGAAACCCTGTCTCCACTGAAAAATAGAAAAAATTAGCTGGACATGGTGGTGGGCGCCTGTAGTCCCAGGTACTCGGGAGGCTGAGGCAGGAGAATGGCACGAACCCGGGAGGCAGAGCTTGCAGTGAGCCGAGATCACACCACTGCACTGCAGCCTGGGCCACAGAGCGAGACTCCGTCTCAAAAAAAAAGAAAAGAAGAGGGGAGTAAACGGGGAGGGTCTGCAGGGGAGGGTCCAGTCCATGAGAGGGTGGAAATAGGCCGGGACCTCCCACCCCTGGCTCCAACCCCTGGACTCTCAGTAAGGCAAAGAGCAGGGAGGGCTGGGAGGAGACGGCGGTGAACCTCAGAGGAGATGAGATGAGATTAGACCGACGGTGGAAGACAGAGGCCCCACATGCTCCCCTCCTGATGTCTCCACCTCAGAATCAGAGCCTCTGGGGGTCCCAACCTCTAAGTCCTGACTCATGGTGACAAAAACACCGTCACACCCAGTTCAAGAGAAGTTTTTAGACTCATCTCAATGGTACCTTCAATATTCGGGATCTGATTTCCAGGGCAGCAGAGGGCAGGGTGGACAGTAAGGGTGTGGTCCGCGTGGCTTCCTGGGGCTCCAGGGATGGGGCAGGTGTTCCCTCCGTGGTGGTCAGAGGGGAGGGAGGTGTCTGAGGTTCAACGCTGACGAGTGGAGCAGCGGGGACTTTCCCCCTCCCCGCGCAGGATTCCCAGGAGCCATCACCTCTGGTTGAGACTCTCCACTGTCTCATGTACAAAACAAAATCTCTCCAATTTTCTACCAAAAAAGCAACACCTGGCACAGCTCTGCAGGAGCCCACACCCCGACCTTGTCCTGCGGGACGTGTGATGAGTAGAGGAAGGAGAACAGGTCGGGTCAGCAGGAGGGGCCATGCACCTGCTCCAAGTCAGGCTGGACCCAGGGAAGATGCTGGGGCTGATGGAGGAGGAACAGAGGCGAGCGAGGTGGAGAGAGGACAGATGGACGGTCCTTTGGCAGCTCTCATTTCTTATTTCCGAGAGCCCCTGAGGATGAGCGCCTCACCCACACCTGTGGGGTCCCTGGGCCATCTCAAGACAGGAGAGGAGGCCTTGGTGGGATCTGACTGTGATGAGGGTGGAGTCCACCCCAGAGTAGAAATGAGTGAGTGACACACAACACATGCTGTCAATAATTCCCTAACTTGCCGGGGAGCAGGTGCATGGCCCCTCCTTAGTCTCAGGAGTGCCCTGAGCCCACCAGGTGAGCACAGAAGGGGCCATGTGAGCGGCACCCATAGCTGGGGTGCTTCTTTCTAAAGGAGCACGTTTAGGGTGGACTCCAGCCTCATCACAGTCAGATCCCACCGAGGCTCTGTGCTCAGGGCACCTTGAGACTAAGAAGGGACCGTGCACCTGCACCCTGGACGAGTTAGGGAATTAGTCACAGAGTGTGTCGTGTGTCACTCATTTCTACTCTGTTTTCTATATGCCTTTGTCCATTGTTGCCCTCTCCTTTACTAAAACTTTTAAAGCAATACTTCAATATACAAATGTATACTTTTTATTTCAATTATATGAACCTATTCTTTAAAAATATTTAATTCTACTTTGCCTTTCATTGGGCCTTGATTTAATTTATATATTCAATGTAGACATCCATTCTTCATTAACCTCAAGTCTTCCTCCCGTACATATTAAAAATTGAGGTCTCCTTAATGAACTTCAGAAGTGTTTGGATGTTTCAAAGCACAGTGGCCCGAGAGAAACTAACCAGGCGGCTCCCTGTGGCTCGTGAAACCCGCGGGAGGTCAGCAGGAGCTGCAGTGCAGCTCAACCCTGGGCCTGGGTGGGTTCATGTCCCATCTTGTCCAATCACTGGATCATTCTAACATCTAACTAAACGTTTTTTATATGAAAAAGTGCTTTAAATTGTTAATTTAGATTTATATTAGAAGGGGGCAATTTGGTAGTGAGTTAATATGAAATACAATGAATATACCCAAACCAGTAGCTTTCTCGTGGATACTTATCTCTTGTTTTAAAAAATGTAAAGAATCAAATTCTTCACTTACACATTGTTAAAAGTGTTGAATAATTCTTTAAATTAGAATAAATATATATATTTTTACTTTTTTTTGAGATGGACTTTTGCTCTTGTTGTCCAGTCTGGAGTGCAATGGTGTGATCTTGGCTCACTGCAACCTTCGCTTTCTGGTTTCAAGCACTTCTCCTGTCTCAACCTCCCAAGTAGCTGGGATTACAGGCGCCCACCACCACACCTAGCTAATTTTTGTATTTTTAGTAGAGACGGGGTTTCACCATGTTGGCCAGGCTGGTCTTGAACACCTGACCTCGTGATCTGCCAGCCTCAGCCTCCCAAAATGCTGAGATTACAGGCGTAAGCCATCGTGCCTGGCCTGAATTTACTTTTTTATATGTCTACCCAGGACACCCACCTCTCCTTGACGGGGAGGTTATATAAGTTATACATAACCTTATACAGAGTTTGTTATATAAGTTACATCTGAATATGTCTCTTCTCCTGTTTTGATTCTCAGGAGCAGCTGAGACCTTCAGCCCAACACAAACCAAGTCCGACTCCAAGGCCGGTGAGTGAGGAGATGCTCGCGGTGGTGACGCTGGGCACAGAGGGTCAGGTCCTGTCAATGGAGCTGGGTGTCCTGGGTGGACATTTTAAAAAATTATATTCATTCTAATTTAAGAATTCTTCACCACCTTTAACAATTTATAAGTGAAGTATTTCCTTCCTTTACATTTTTTAAAGAAGAGACAACTCTCCATGAGAAAGCTACTGCTTTGAGTATATTCATTGTATTTCATGCTAACTCACTACCAAAGTGCCCTATGCTAATTGCTTTTCAACGGATCTCCTCTAATTGACTAATGCAATGTATATAAACCATAAGACAATGGGAAATTTTACTTCTTTATTTCTAAATTATGTGCCAATACTTCTCACTTTAAATGTCAACATGTATGTAACGATATCTTAAATACATAGCTGAAGTTTTACATATATACATATTTACATGGGGTTATGTAAGATACATTTGAATATGTAAGTATATCCAAATTCATTTGATGTATATTCACGCATATGCTTAACATATTTGAAGTGATAGGTGTTTACATGTTTGTTCCTGGTCTAGACTCACCTAGATTCACACTTCATAAAAACAAATACTGATTCATGAACCTTGAGTGACACCACCATTTAGCGTACATCTATTTGTATGTGTGTGAATGTGGTCACCTGCGTCGCATTCTAGGTGTTACTGCCTATATGAGGAATTAGTTAACTAGAGATTAAACAGAAGATGAAACTCCGGCTGAACTGGCTGAGGCTGTGTGAAGAAGAAGCACCCCCAGACTTTTGCCCTTTTGTGCTTCTGACACTGGGGAGCCCCTGCGGACCAACCTCTCATGCGTGGAGCCTGGGTCCTCAGCTGGTGGATAAGTGAAACTCTCCTCTCTGGAGAATTGGCTTATGTGCTCCTGTGTCCCTGGCTGCACAGACAGTGCATGGGGCTCAGTGACTTCTGTATTACCTTTCAGATTCTGAGCTCCCAGAGTGCAGGAAAATGCCCTCCCCAAAGGCCTCAGGAGCAACGTTTGGGTTTGTAGGACACAGGAAGTCTGAAATAATTCAATAAGGAGACTGAAGGGAGTGCTGCTGCGGCAGAGGAAGGGTTTATCGAGGAACTCACTAGAACTCATGTCAGGAGACATAGGGGAAGGTAAGAGTGAAGAGCACGGAGGAGAGGCTGGCTCAGGGCTCTTCCCCTCTGTTTTCATTCTCAGGAGCAGCTGACACCCTCAGCCCGTCACAAAACAATTCCGACCCCAAGACTGGTGAGTGAGGAGATACTCTCATTTACAGGGCTGGGCACAAGGGTTGGGTCCTGTCAAGGGTAAGGATGTGCTCTGAGTGGACATCCAGAGGTCCTGGGTGATGTTGATCTGTCCCGACCTCTGTGACCTCCTTGTCCACTATCCCCAGCCTCACACTCCCGGGATTACACAGTGGAGAATCTCATCCGCATGGGCATGGCTGGCTTAATCCTGGTGGTCCTTGGGATTCTGCTATTTGAGCCTCAGTACAGCCAGAGAAGCCTCCAAGATGCAGCCAGGAGGGGAACAGGAGAGAGAAGAATGCATCCTTCAGAGTGTTGGGCCCTTAGAAATAGATCTGATGATCCCAGGAGGTTCCAGGAGACAATTTAGGGCCAATGCTATCTGGACTGTCTGCCGATCATTTCCAGAAGGAGGAATCAGTGTTGGATTGCAGAGACATTTTCCAGGGTGATCCATGGAGGACCATTAACATGTGATACCTTTCCTCTCTATTAATGTTGACTTCCCTTGGTTGGATCCCCTTCTTTTCCCACCCCCAGACATGAGGCTACACCCCACACAGCAGCGTTGGGTCCACAGCTCTGCACACCTGCGTGCTCTGGTCCATGGCGTGTAACACAGTCTTCTTTGTTCCTCATTGCCACACTCCCTGGTGTGCTTTACTGAGCCTCCATCTCTTCAGTTCAGAGTTCCAAACACGCTTCAGTAACTAAATCAATGGGGGAAATACTGGATTTCCACCAGGAAAAGATAAATCCACCCTGATGCCCTGACACCCTCTCTGAACCCTGTGAGCCCTTCCCTCCTTCTCAGATGCTGCCTGTGCAGCTTCTCCTCAGATCATTGTGTCACTATCACTGCCATCCTGTTCCACACATTGTCATCACCCTACACGGAGTCAGCAGCCGCTCCCCATTCCTTCTTCCCTCCAGCACCTGCTAACCACGAGTGTGCTTTCTGTCTCTACGGCTTTGCCTGTTCTTGCTGAAAACATTTCAATCTGCCTATGATCTGTGAGCTCCTCACTTCGAGACTTCCTGCCTTTCCAGGCAGAACCAAAGTACCCCATGTCAAAAGCAGTGATAGGCGTTTGCAGTGCGTTGGTGATCCACGAAAGGAAAATCACAGAAGTAGGATAGAAATCCAGCTGCAGACAAGACCTCAGGTCAACAAATCTTGTCAAGCAGTTGAACTGTTTCTTTCTACTCACCTAGGACAGTCAGACAGAAGTATGCAAAAGGACTGGGGCTGATTCTTTTCTGAATTGTCCCAAAACAGCAAGAGGACTTGAGTCCTAGCACTAAAGAGTTCAACATGTCTGGGTCAAAGACCGCTGTTGTGTTGGAAGGATGTAAAACCCTGCTGCACAGGATAGAATGTTTGGAGGGAGGATCCTGAGAAACACGAGGGATCAAATAGTCCTGAACTTTCTAGGACAAAGGGAGCAGCCATTTGCCATCTACCGTGTAAAATAAAGAAATCTTATCATTCACCCTCTACTGTCTAGAATAAAGAAATCTTATCATTCACCCTCTACTGTCTAGAATAAAGAAATCTTATCGTTTGCCAGCTACCCTCTAGAACAAAGAAATCTCTCCCCTCCCCAACAGCACGTGGGTACACATGCATCTCGCCATGCCATAGCTGCCGGTGTGAGTTCACCCACTCACCCGATGACCCCGAGCACTGGGACTGCTGTCAGAGCATTCGTGGGTGCAGAGATTGCCTGTCCAGTGCCCACCAGCTCATTAACCTCCCCACGCCAACACTGCCACTGGTGTGCACACACACAGGGAGACCAGAGGATCCACCCCCACTGCAAGCAGCTGCTGCAGTGGAAGTGCACACAGCTGCAAGCAGCTGCTGCGTGGAAGTGCACACAGAGGGTGTACACAATCCTGTGAGGCCAGAGCCCCACCACCGTGCTAACACCACTACCAGTGCAAATGCTCATACGAACACCTGTGGGGCTCCTGCCCACCCCACCCAGCCTTGCTGACATCACTGCACTGAACACCGACACGGAGGCCAGCACCCCTGCACCCACCAGCAACCCACTGCAGCCAACAAATGTGTACGTCCCAGAGGAAAAGACATCATCACATCAGAAACACACTTGCATACATGTGTTTATTGTAGCAAAATTCATAATTGCAAAGATGTGGAATCAACCTAAGTGCCCATCAGCCGATGAGTGAATGTGGTACATACACACAAGAAAATACTATTCAGCCATTGAAGAAAATGAAATAATGTCTTTTGCAGCAACCTGGATGAAGCGGGGGGCCATGACACTAAGTGAACTAACTCAGCAATGGAAAACCAAATACTGTATGCTCTCACTTATAAGTGGGAGTTAAGTTATGGGTAATCAAAGACATATAAAGGGGTATAATGAACATTGGAGACCCAGAAGGGAGAAAGGGGGTGGAGAGTGAGTAATAAAATACTACGTACCAAATACAATGTACACTATTTGGGCGACGGGTGCCCTAAAACCTCAGGCTTCACCACTGTACAATTCATTCATACAACTAGAAACCACTTGTACCCCAAAAGCTATTGAAATAAAATACATTTTTTAGAAAAAACTATAATACAAAGCTACAGTAATCAAAACATTATGGTACTGGTACAAAAACAGACACATAGACCAATGAAACAGAATAAAGCCACACACCTACCATCATCATCTGAAATTAAACAAAGTCAACAAAAATAGGCAATGGGGAAAAGACTCTCTATTTAAAAAATAATCCTGTGATAACTGGCTAGCCATATGCAAAAGAATGAAACTGGACAGACCCCTACATATCACCATATACAAAAATTAAAGCAAGACAGATTAAATATATATATATATTTTAAGACGGAGTCTCCCTCTGTCGCCCAGGCTGGAGTGCAGTGGCGTGATCTCGGCTCACTGTAAGCTCCGCCTCCTGGATTCCCGCCATTCTCCTGCCTCAGTCTCCCGAGTAGCTGGGACTACAGGCGCCCGCCACCACACCCGGCTAATTTTTTTTGTAGTTTTAGTAGAGATGGGGTTTCACCGTGTTAGCCAGGATGGTCTCGATCTCTTGACCTTGTGATCTGCCCCCTTTGGCCTCCCAAAGTGCTGGGATTACAGGCGTGAACCACCGAGCCCGCCCCAGATTAAATATTTTAATGTAAGATCTCAACCTATAAGAATCCTAGAAGAAAGCATGGTGGAAACCCCATCTCTACTAAAAATACAGGAAAAAAAAAAAAAAAAAAAAAAAAAAGCCTGGCATGGCGACAGGCACCTGTAATCCCAGCTACTTGGGAGGCTGAGGCAGGAGAACTGCTCGACCTGGGGGGCAAAGGTTGCAGTGAGCCGAGATCGCGCCACTGCACTGCAGCCTTGGCAGCAGAGCCAGACTCCGTCTCAAAGAAAAATAAATAAATAAATAAATAAATAGGAAACATCTTCCTTGATACAGGCAAAGTGTTTATAGCTAAGTCCTCAAAAGCAATTAAACAAAAACAAAAATTCACGAGTGGGACCTCATTAACCTACAGAGCCAGCGAAGGTCTAATATTCAGAATCTGCAAGCAACTTACACAAATCAGCAAGCACAAAACAAACAGCCCCATTAAAAAGTGGGCAAAGGACATGAACAGACTCTTTTCCAA
The DNA here is from genome assembly GCF_047675955.1 of Chlorocebus sabaeus. Classification (NCBI taxonomy): domain Eukaryota; kingdom Metazoa; phylum Chordata; class Mammalia; order Primates; family Cercopithecidae; genus Chlorocebus; species Chlorocebus sabaeus. The sequence continues at coordinate 3,716,284 of NC_132909.1, read as the reverse complement.
AGAAGACACACATATGTCCAAAAAGCATATGAAAAAATCTTCAATATGACTCATCCTTAGGGAGATGCAAATTAAAACCACAAGGAGATACCCACACCACTCAGAACAGCTATTAGTAAAAAGTCAAAAAATAGCAGATGCTGGTAAGGCTGCAAAGAAAATGGAACAAGTGTCGGTGAGAACATAAATTAGTTCAGCCACTGTGGACAGCAGTTGGGAGATTTCTCAAAGAACTAAGAGGTGAACTACCATTCGGCCTAGCAAACCCATTGATAAGTATATGCCCAAAGGAAAATAAATTATTCTACCAAAAAGATAGATGCACCTATATGTTCATTGCAGCACCATTCACAATAACAAAGACATGGAATAAACCCAGGTGTCCATTAACAATGGACTGGATATATGCACCATAGAATACTACACAGCAATCAAAAAGGAAGTCATGCCCTTTGCAGCAGCATGGATGGAGCTAGAGGTCATTAGCCTAAGTGATGTAACGTGGAAACAGAAAGTCAAACAGCACTTTGTCACTCATAAACAGGAGCTAAACATTGGGCACACGTGTGCATAGATAAATGTCTGTTCATGTCCTTTGCACACTTGTTAACGGGGCTGTTTGTTTGTTGCTTGCTGATTTGTGGAAGTTGCTTCTAGATTCTGAATATTAGGCCTTCACTGAATCTGAAGGTTAATGAGGTCCCACTCATCAATTTTTGTTTTTGTTTAATTGCTTTCGAAGACTTAGCTGTAAACACTTTGCCAATGCCTGTAACAACAGGATGTTTCCTGTGATTTTTTTTTTCTTTGAGACAGTCTGGCTCTGGCACTGGAGACACTTAGAATGGGGAGAGAGGGAGGAGGGCAAGGGTTGAAAAACTGTCTGTTGGGTGCTATGCTCACTACCTGGGTTTACGGATTCATTTGTTCTCCAAACTTCAGCATCACGTAATATACCTTTCTAATAAACTTGCGTTATGTGCCCCCACATTCTAAAATAAAAGTTGAAAATAATAATAAGGAACTAAAAATTAATAGGCATGCATCTTAGCAATATAAACTCAAGTACAAAATGGAAGAGGCCCAAGTGTTAGAGATTTTGAAATTTAAAACAACTATAAATGTGATTGTATATATGGGCATGTAGGGACAACTGAGCTTCATCTGTAAGAACTACTGGTGGAAAGTGGAGACTCCTTACTGGCCTGAGAAGAAAGAGACAGCCCTGAGTCTTGGTGTCTGAGGAGAAAAAGTATGTGTTTCTGTGCCATTCTTGGTCCGAAAAAGGTGTTATAAAGAAGAATCTTGGTTCCCTGTCTCTTTTCTTAGGCCAGATAATTGTAATAGTAACTATGCATGTGTATATACATGTGTATATATGTCTATATTTGTCTTTATAAAAGCTCACATCTCCCAAGTATCACACAAAACCCTTTTTGTCTTTTTTTTTCCCACACCCATGGAGAAGTACAAACAGGATGTGATACTCTAATATCACTCAGTTTTCTAAAATATGTAGGTTGCAATTTCCCATGAAGTGAAAGTATTCCTAGTTCACATTGAGAAAGTACCAGATTCAGTTTCTCATAGGACCAACAATTGTCTGAACCAAGGGAAATTACAAACGATCTGGTCTTATGTTTTTCTCCAGCTATCTGTGATGATCTGTAAGAGTTTGTGGTTGCAGGTAAAAACATATATCACTCAGGAGGGCGTGGTGGCTCACACCTGTAATCCCAGCACTTTGGGAGGCAGAGGCCAGCAGATTATATGAAGTCTGGTGTTCGAGACCAGCCTGGCCAACGTGGTGAAATCCCGTTTCTACTAAAAATACAAAAATTAGCTGGGCATGGTGGCAAGCACCTGTAACCCCAGCTACTCGGGAGGCTGAGGCAGGACAATCGCTCGGACCTGGGAGGCAGGAGGTTGCAGTGAGGCAAGACTGCCCCACTGCACTCCCAGCCTGGGTGACAGCGTGAGACTCTGTCTCAAAAAAAAAAAAAAAAAAAGTATGTCACTCAAACTGACACCTTCATGGATCTTAGAACCTTGGTCATGTTCCCATGAGAATTCCATTCATTCCATTCAAGATCTAACTTTCCTAAATATCTGTGTATCCAACACAGCAGCACTCAGATTCATAAAAGAAATTTGTAAAGAGCTTCAAAGAGACTTAGACTCCCACGCACAAATAGTGGGAGACTTTAATACCCCACTTACAATATTAGACAGATCCTCAAGACAGAAAATTGACTAAGATACTCAGGACCTGAGCACAGCACTGGATCAAATGGGCATGATAGACATCTACAGAACTCTCCACGTCCCCAAACCAGAATTTACATTCTTCTCATCACCACATGGCACATGCTCTAAATTCAGTCACATGATTGGAAGCAAAACACTCCTCAGCAAATTCAGTTTGTGACAACTGAAGTCGGCACAAACCACTCTCTGACCACAGCACAATCAAATTAGAAATTGAGACTAAGAAACTCACTCAAAATCATACGATTACATGGAAATTAAAAAACCTGCTCCTGAATGACATCAGGGTAAATAATGAAATTAAGGCAGAAATCAAGACGTTATTACAAACGAATGAGAGCAAAGATACAACATACCAGAATCTCTGGGACACAGCTAAGGGAGTGTTAAGAGGAAAATGCATAGCACTAAATGTCCATGTCGCATTAGTTGTGATGACCTAACATCATAACTAAAAGAACTAGAGAATGAAAAGCAAACAAACCCCAAAGCTAGTAGAATACAAGAAAGAACCAAAATCTGAGCTGAACTGAAGGAGATTGGGACACAAAAAAAATCATTCAAAAGATCAACAAATCCAGGAGCTGGTTTTTTGAAAAAATTAATAAAATAGACTGCTAGCTAGACTAATTTTTTAAAAAAGAGAAGATTTGAATAAATACAATCACAAATGACATGAGGAATATTACCATTGATCCCAGAGAAATACAAACAACCATCAGAGAATATAATATAAATTAGCTAGACTAATTTTTAAAAAAAGAGAAGATTCGAATAAATACAATCACAAATGACATGAGGAATATTACCATTGATCCCAGAGAAATACAAACAACCATCAGAGAATATAATGAACACCTGTATGCACATAAACTAGAAAATGTAAAAGAAATGGGTAAATTCCCAGACATATGCACCCCCCCAAGACTGAACCAGGAAGAAATTGAATTCTTCAACGCACCAATAATGAGCCTGAAATTGGTTCAACATACACACATCAATAAACAGATTCATCACACAAACAGAACTAAAACCAAAAAAACCCACATGATTATATCAATGATGCAGAAAAGGCTTCTGATAAAATTTAACATCACTTCTTGTTAAAAACTCTAATTAAACTAGGTATGGAAGGTACATACTTCAAAATAATAAGAGCCATTTATGACAAACCCACAGCCAACATCATGCTGAATGGGCAAAAGCTGGAAGCAATCCACTTGAAAACTGGCACAAGAATGCCCTCTCTCACCACTGCTATTCAACAGTATTGGAAATACTAGGCAGGGCAATCAGGCAAGAGAAAAAAATAAGGTGTATTCAAATAGGAAGAGAGGAAGTCAAACTATCTTTGTCTGCTGATGACATGATCCTATATCTAGAAGACATCATAGTCTCAACCCAAAAGCTTCTTAAGCTGATAAACAACATCAGCAAAGACTCAAGATACAAAATAAATGTGCAAAAATCACTAGCATTTATATACCAATAACAGTCGAGTTGACAGCCAAATCAGGAATGCAATCCCATTTACAGTTTACACACACACACACACACACAACCTAGGAATATAGTTAACTAGGAAGGTGAACAATTTCATGGAGAACTATAAAACACTGCTCAAAAAATTAGAGATGACACAAACAAATGGAAAAACATTTCACTATCATGAATAGGAAGAATAAACATCTTAAAAATGGCCATTCTGCTCAAAGCTATTTATAGATTCAGTACTATTTGTATTAAGCTATCATCGAGATTCTTCACAGAACTAAAAAAGTCATATGGAACCAAAAATTTAAAATTTAAAAATTCATATGGAACCCAAAAAGAGCCCAAATAGCCAAGGCAAACCTAAGCAAAAACAAAAACAGAAAACCAAAGCTGGAGGCATTATGTTACCTGACTTCAAACTATACTACAGGGCTACAGTAACCAAAACAGCATGGTACTGGTACAAAAACAAACACATAGCCCAATGGAACAGAATAGAAAACCCATAAATACTATCACACACTTACAACTATCTTATCTTTAGGAAATCTGTCAAAAACAAGCAATGGGGAAAGGATTCCCTATTCAACACATGGTGCTGGGATAACTGGCTAGCCATATGCAGACAATTGAAACTGGACCTCGTCCTTACACTGTATACAAAAAAATTAACTTGAGATGGATTGATTGATGGATGTAAAACCTAAAACTATAAAAACCTGGAAGACAACCTAGACAATACATTCAGGACACAGGCAGGGGCAAAGATTTTATGACTAAAATGCCAAAAGAAATGGCAACAAAAGCAAAAATTGACAAATGAGATCTAATTAAACCAAAGGGTTTCTGCACTGCAAAAGAAACTGTAAACAGAGTAAACTGACAATCTACAGACTGGGAGAAAGTTTTTGCAAACTATGCATCTAATAAAGGTCTACTCTCCAATATCTTTAAGGAACTTAGACAAATTTACAAGAAGAAAACAAACAACCATTAAAATGTGGGCAAAGGACATGAACAGACGCTTTTCAAAAGAAGACATACATGTGGTCAACAATCATATTAAAAAAGCTCAACATCACTGATCACGAGAGAAACGCACATCAAAACCACAATGAGATATCTTCTGATGCCTGTCAGAAGGGCTATTATTAAAAAGTCAAGGGACACATGTTCTCAGGACCTCCTGAGGGCTGGTTCCTCATATTTGGCTCAGAATAAATCTCTTTTAATGTATTACAGAGTTTGACTCTTTTTGTCCACAATAATTTGGTGCCTGAACACGTGAGGTCTCAGATAAGACTCGGGACTCCAAAAGAGTTGTCTCAACCTGGAGCTACGGTACCAGCAGGAGTCCACTGAAAGCCTCCAGGATTTTGAGCTTCTTCTCTGCTGAAAGTGGTAAGGCCTCCTGAGCCCCGACCTCCCTTTGGTTGACGGCCCTTTATTTATTCTGAGCTACGATTTCTTTTTCTTTCTAGGAAGTTGTTGTTTAAGGATCCTACTTCTAGTTGGGAGATACATTCTAAAGGGTCTTCTCCATTGCTTTTCTCCCCAAATTAATCTCGATTTGGCTTGCCTGTTCACATTTGCATGAGGAACTGAACTGTTGTTTTCACAGGGAAATGACCGACTGTGTTTCCTCAGCTTAAAAAAGAAAGGGCATTTTGCTCCTCCCAGCCGAAATGTGGGAAGTGATGAGGAGGGCTTGTGGGAGTGTCTGGGGAGGTGGACCCCACTGTGATGTGAGTGGCCTACAGGGAACCCACAGCAAAATTAGTATTAAAAAGGTTTGTCCAGGAAGCACAGATGGGAGCTGGTCACTCTGCATTTTGAGCACTCCTGGGGGTGTTTAGACCTTCGGAGAGAAAAACTTACACACATGAAAGGGAAGAAATGACTCAGTGGTGAGACCCTGTGGAGTCCCACCCACAACCAGCACACTGTGGCCCACTGCACAAACCCCTAGGCCACAGCTCACTTCCTCCTTTAACAAAAGAGAGGAGCGGAGAGGAGAGGAGAGGAGAGGACGGGAGGGAAGAGGAGAGGAGAGGAGAAGACGGGAGGGAAGAGGAGAGGAGAGGACGGGAGGGAAGAGGAGAAGAGAGGGGGAAGAGAAGAGAAAAGAAAAAAGAAAAGAAAAGAAAAAGTGGGAAACAAATAATCTAAGAATGAGGAGAAAACAAGAAGAATGACCCCCTTGTGGCACTCCATTGGTTTTATGGCGCCTCTACTTGCTGGAGTTTGTGTAAAACAAAAATATTATTGTCTTTGTGCACATTTACGTCAAGGTAAGAGAGCCCTAATGACGGCTTGCAAACTATAGAGTTCCTAAGTTCTCTCTTTCTCTATTTTCTTTTCTGCTTGCTTTACATCTGCTGTTACTTTTCTACTGAGATAAAAACCACTGTCCAGATCCAAATATTTTTTGCAAACTGGTAAATTTATATTAATATCTCGTGGCTAGAGTTTTGAAGTAAAAGCTACAGGATGTCTGTGTGTGCGTGTGTGTGTGTGTGGTGTGTGTTTAAAAGCCTTTATGATAGATTTCTATAATCTTATGTTTAATTAGCAATGAACCCATCGTAATGTCCCTGTAACACACCAGACTTCTTCCTCTGTACTTTGAGATGTAAGTTTTGCTATCTGATTTTTTCTTCTAAAAATTGTTTCCTGTAATATGGAAATTTAGGGATATTTAGCTGATAACTGCCTGGGGTAAGGAAACAGGTTATGAAGAGTTTGAAAGGGTTGGGTGCGGTGGCTCACACCTGTATTCCCAGCACTTTGGGAAGCTGAGGTAGGTGTCAGGAGTTCAAGACCAGCCTGGCCAACATGGTGAATCCCTGTCTCTACTAAAAATGTAAAACTTAGCCAGGCAGTAGTGGTACACTCCTGTAATCCCAGCTACTTGGGAGACTGAGACAGGAGAATCGCTTGAGCATGGGAGATGGAGGTTGCAGTGAGCCGAGATCATACCACTGTACTCCACTCTGGGTGACAGAGTGAGACCTTGCCTCAAAAAAAAAAAAGAGTTTGAAAGTTTGAGATAGAAAAAAAGAAAGAGGATTTTTGAATCTATAAGATGTACTTCTATCAGCATGCCTAATGCATCCATGTATCTGTGTGTGGTGTACATTATGTTTCACTACTAAAAATATACAAAAGAGCTCTAATTAATTGGCTTAAAGAAGATACAAGTGCTTAAATCAAATACTTTATCAGAACAAAATGCTTCTTCAAGTTCACCTGACTGAAGTAAAATCTTTAATAAATAAGCTGGCTTTAAAACTATTGGTAAAATAAGATTAGAAATGTCTTAAGAATTGTTAGCATTTTTGTTTGCATTTATTGCACAAGTGGTTTTGGGCTTATCCCTGCAGAAGAGTATGAGATTTGCCACAAGGGTTATAAAACTACAAACCTGGCTGGGCATGGTGGCTCACGCCTGTCAGCACTTTGGGAGGCCGAGGTCAGTGGATCACCTGAGGTTGGGAGTTCAAGAGCAGCCTTATACACACAAAACAAAATTATAAACCCAGCCCAAAACAGAATGATCTTTGCTTGTATAATTTTTAATAAAGAAGCCATGTAATATTGTTGGTTATGTGAAAACAGCTAACTATTGAGATATTGGTTAAAAAAATACCCTTATATTTAACCATAAGTTCCCTTACTTAAGTAAACACCTGAAATTCATAGATTATAACATTGGTTAACAGGGAATTAACTTGAAGTGATGACTGTCACAGTGTTCATAAATAATCTAGGTAAACTATTAAATAAATTTATCAAGTAAATGCAATGGAATAAATGCTTATAAACAAACTTGTCACATAATTTAGAATCTAAAGTTATATTAAATAATAGATATTAATTGACTAGCTGGATAATTTATAATTTAAAAATTATAGGAAAACTTTTTTAAGAATTAATTCTTATTAAGAGATAAATATCTGTGTCTAATTCAGAGCTTACTTAAAAGTCATGTATAAAACAAGATAAATGGAACCAGGAAAGAAGAGAGATGTAAAGAAAGTTATAAATATAAAGAGGAATTTTGGTAAAAAAAGATGGAAAGGAAAGTAATTTTACACAAGAAAGTGTCTTATGTAGTGAATTTTTGTCCTGAAATAAAATAACTGATAGTTCAAGAAAGAGGGACATTTAGGACAAAACAGGCAGTTTAAGCACGATGTAAATGGTCTCTGTAAGTCACAATAAGGTTAGTAAAAACAGGACTTTTTTTAAAAAAGAAAGGTTGTATAATATAGTTGATTATGACTAAGAAATAAATTATAATAGTCATTCTACAGATGGGTCTTTGATATTTAAAAAACATACACTGATACAAAACTTAATAATTGGTTAAAACAAGGTTTTACTAAAATATTAACTTATTCTTAATGCAAAAAGTTTTTAATTTTAAAACTCTGTAATCTGTCTTTTTGAAATTCTTCTCATGAATATATCAAAGTTTGGCTGTTTCTCTTTTGAAAGGCCTTGGATGATAGCTCTCTCCTTCACCTTGTGTTGGCTTCTGTAACTTTTATTAATTATCTAAAGTAAGAGAAGAATTTTTGTTCAAAAACAGAAAAATGAAATATCTTTTAGACCTGCTCTTTTTATTCTGTATGCCTGTTATATCTCTATCTTCAGATGTGTTATCTGGATGTGATATTTCACTACCAAACTACATGAAAAAACTCATCAATTGTCTTTTTTTTTAAAAAAAGTAAATGCTTATCAGATTGGCAGAGGCTAACTCAGATGCCTTTGAATTCACTTAACTTTAATATTTAGTAAAATTAATTTGGTAAATTTAATCTTAAAACTCTCTCAAGTAATTTGCAATCTTACAGCTATGTTATGTTAAACCCCTTTTTTTTTTCACTTGAAATTTGGGTTACTAAATTAAAATAGTAGGAGCATAAAATGTTTTTGGTGAAGTTTATAAAACACAAGGATATGGATTTTGCCAAAAAAAGTAAGTTTTTTCTAGTTAGGAAACTATTTAAGAGTTGCTTTAAAATGAAGGAAAAACTACACAGATAAAAGTAAATAAAAAGAACAATTTAGCCAGAACAACAAAAGTTAACTCTGAGACCTGTGATTACCGAGAAGATACTTGATATGGAGGAAGGGCAAAAACAAGTAACTATTAAAACCAGAGGGTATAATGCAAAGGAATTGTTACACTTTTTAGATTGTTATCAGTTTCTTAAAAAAAAAAAATCTATGTAGTAGATTGTAAAAAATAACCACTTTAAGGGCCAAATTCTTAATTTTAAATGTTTCAGAATTTAAGAGCTTGTTTGGGTTGATGCAGGACCCGGAGATCTCTATTAAGCAATCACTAATGAGTATCTGTGATCCAAATGCACAGGAGGTTATTCTGGAGAGAACGACCAGCTTAGTGGACCAGACAGCGCCACTAAAAGGTCTGCTGGCCCTGAGAAGGGGACTAGCCAACTCTCCCTATAAAACACCAAGTGCAGCACTCAGATGAAGCAGTGAATGTGCTTTGTATGCGAGCCATGTGGCATCTCTGTATATTTTCGTACTAGTAAATGCTGTTTTAGTTACTATGGCCTTACAATATAATTGAAATCAGGCAATGTGATGCCTCCTGGTTTGTTCTTTTTACAGAGAATTGTTTTAGCTATTCAGGCTGGTTTTTGGTTCCAAACGAATTTAAAAATTGCTTTCTCTGTAATTCTGTTAAAGAAATGAGATTTGTAATCTGACAGTAATTGTGTTGAATCTGTAGCATGCTTTGGGCAATATGGTCATTTTAACAATATTGATTCTTCCCATTTGTGAGCAAGGAATATTTTTCTGTTTGGTAGTGTTGCCTACAGTTCTTTTCATCAGCATTTTGTCATTCTCTGTGTAGAGGTGCTTCACCTCCTTGGTTAAATATACTCCTCAGTGTGTGTTTGTGTTTGTGTGTTCTTAATTTGGTTCTCAGCTTGAACGGTATTGATGTATAGAAAGGCTACTGATTTTTGTAGCTTGATTTTGTATCCAGAGACTTTACTGAAGTCACTTATCAAGTCTACGAGTCTTCTGGAAGAATCTTCAGGGTTTTCTTGGTATACGATCGTGTCATCAGCACACACAGATAATTTCACTTTCTCTTTTCCAATGTGGATGCACTTTCTTTCTTTCTGTTGCCTGATTGCTCTGGCTAGGACTTCCAGTACTCTGTTGAATACGAGTGGTGAGAGTGGACATCCTTGTCTTGTTCCATTTCTTGGGAAAATGCTTTCATTTCTCCCCATTCAATTTGATATTGACTGTGGGTTTGTCATGCCGGGGCTCTTATTATTTTGGGGTATGTTTCTTTCATGCCTAGTCTGTTGAGGGATTTTATCATGAAGGGATATTGGACTTTACTGAATGCTTTATCTGCATCTATTGAGATGATCGTATGCTTTTTGTTCTTAGTTCACGTTTATGTCATGAGTCACCTTTATTGACTTTGCATATATTGAACCATCCTTTCATCTCTGGAATCAAGTCAACTTGATCATGATGTATCATGTTTTTTATACAGTGTTAGATTCCAATTGCTAGTATTTTCTTGAGGATTTTTGTACCTATGTTCCTCAGGTTTCTTGGCCTGTAGTTTTATTTTTCTGCTGGGTCCTTGTCTGATTTTGCTCTCAGGGTGATATTGGTTTCATAGAATGAGCTAGGAAAGAATCCCACCACTTTGATTTTTTTGGAAACTTTCAGTATGATTGGCACAAGCTCTTCCTTGTATATATGGCAAATTTCAACTGTGAATCCATCTGTTCCTGCGCTTTTTTGCTGGAAGATGTTTATACTGATTCTTTTCTGTTACTTGTTACTGGTCTGTTTAGGGTTTCTATTTTTTGCCTGTGCGATCTTGGGAAGCTATATGTGTCTAGGAATTCATCCATTTCTCTAGGTTTCCTAGTTTATGTGCATAAAGCTGTTCGAAGTAGTCTCTGATGATTGTTTGTATTTCTGTGGTGTTGGTTGTACTGTCAACTTGATCATTTCTGATTGTACTTATTTAAATCTCCTTTTTTTGGTTCGTGTAGTCACCCATCTCTCAATTTTATTTATACTTTCAAAACACCAACATTCTCTTTCACTGATTCTTTGTAATGTTTTTGTCTCCGTCTCATTCTTTACCTGTCCTTTCTGAGTTTCCGTTGTTTTCAGCGTCCATCGCTAGAGAGCTAGTGCGATCCTTTGGTGGCACCACAATATTCAGATTTTCACGGCGTCAGGATCCCTGCACGGATTCCTTCTCGTCTGGAGAGGCTGCCACTTACTCTCTTTGAATTTATTTTCATTTGGATGGGATTTCTTTTGCACATTTTCCCTCCCACCCTGCAGGGAGTGTGACTGCAGAGCATGTTGGGAAGGGTCTTTTGGCTTTTTCCCATAGCCTTGGGCGCTTCTGCAGCACGGTTTGTGTTGGGCTGTTCAGTTCAAATGGTAGGCCGGGAGCTGGTGCTTAAGGGTAAGAGCCACCCTCAGCACAAGCAGGTGCATATGGACCTGGCGTGTTTCCTGTGAGGTGCTGTCTGTCATTTCAGGGGAAGGACTGGACCGTGGAGTGTCTGGAGCCCTGAGCTTCCTGTTCCATTGGGGTGAGGGAACACAGCGGGGCAGAGCTGGAAGCCCTGGCTTGCCCACGAATATCCTAATGATGAATGCAGGCACCAGTCCTGATGGACATGGCTGGGGCAGCGCCTGGTGAAATGCCCTGAGGTCTCTGCGGGGAATGAAGGAGCTACATCCGCTTCCAGTCCCATAGGGAGGAACATTGTCTGTTTCCCTCTCACACCCCTGCTCCAGGGCTCGTGAGTCTCAGTTCAGACTCACACTGTTGTCTCTCCCCAGGCCACGGTGTGGCTGGGAGCCGTGGGAAACACCTGTCTTGCCACTCTCTGCAGACATGGTTCCAAGGCAGAGCCTCTTCCCTCAGCCCAGTGCAGACCCTGAGCGGCCGTCTGTTGTCCGACGTGGCAGCTGCTTCATATAGGTGGGATGTGGGGGGTTCTGCGTCTCTGGATGGGAAAGTGGACATCAGTTGTGGTGGTGTTACCGGCTGGGTGGGCCCGACCTCAGGTCCTGGGGTGACTGGTCAGGTGCCAGCAGGGTAGGAAAGGGCAGGCAGTTCCCGGATTGCAGGCCCCTAGGTGGCCGGCTGGACAGTGTGTGCGAGTCCTGTAGGGGCTTGACTGGGTTTCAGCTCTTCCAGGCTTCAGATGCTCGCTGTGATGGGGAGGGCTGGGCTGGTCCCCAGGTCACAGGCAGAATTCTCAGGCGGGGTAGGCAGAAGGCTCAGGTGGTAGAGCCCATGGGCAGATCACAGGCCTGTGGGGACTGGCCTCTCAGAAGGGCTGGGGGCTGCAGCCAAAATGGCCAGGTGGGGGCAGGGTGGCTATGCTGTGGGCCTGTCACTAGGGAGGGCAGGGTCCCTCCACTGGGACACTGGAGACTGGCAGCTGTGGGGCACAGGGTCTGCTCACACTGCCCTCCTGAAGAAGTGGCACTCGGTTTTGCTGTTGGGGACACGCGAAAGTGTCAGGCCTCCCCACACCTTCCCTGAGCCTGGGGCAGCCTAGGGGCAGAGGCAGAGGTGGCAGTGACTGCAAAGGACTTGTCAGGGGCCTCTGAGCATTGGGCTTTCAGAGGGCACCAAGCCAGGGCCACGGTGTTCAGGTGGGGGCAAGACGGGTGCCCTGGGGCCCTGTAGCTGGCAAGCCCCATTAACAGGAAGGAAGCCCCACTTAGCAGGAAGCAACAGAGGTGGGGAGCTGTGTGGTGCTCAGCTTGGCTGTTCCTGTGCCCCAGCTGTCTTATTGATTCTGGGGCCCACAGAGGTGCCTGGCCTCCTCCCTCTCTGCTAAGGCAGTGGCAGCTGGACCCAGGCTGCTCAGGGATCAGAAGCCTGTGGGACTCCACGTGGGCTCCAGAGGCGCCTCTGCACCATCTCCAGGAACTCCCTGTGTGCCTCTGCAGGCCAAGGGGGGGTCAGGGGCTCTCTTGTGACCAGAATTATAAAGGGCCAAGGTAGGGGTGTGGATCCCAGGGGCCTCATACCCACTCACCCTTTCCCTCTGTTAAGGAGCCTCTCACTCTCTCACCCCTTCCCCATGTTATGGAATCTCTCATTCACTCACCCCTTCTCTGTGTTAGGGGACCTCTCATCACTCACCCCTTCCCCGTGTTAAGAGCCTCTCCTGGCTCCCACCTTTTCTCTTCTCTTCTCTACATGTCCTCATGGTTCTCAGGTGAACCCCAGCATCCTCTTGGAAGATCCATTTGACCTGTTGGTATTTACTCGCCATTTTGGGTCCTCTTGGTGAGTAGGCAGACTCCAGCCCTTTCCATTCAGCCAACTGGAACCTCAACCCCCAGTCATTTTCTTGTCACTTTTTACTCTTGGGAAATCCAGTCCCAATGTGCTCGTCTTTCCTTTGAGAATAGTTTTTATTTTCTCCAGTAATTTTAAAATTACCTTTAATCTATTCTAGGTAGCTTTTACTCTATCATAGTTAAGACATTAATTTTATTTATTAATTTGTTTGCGTTAAACTCATGTTCTTTCTTCATTTCTATAAAAATGTCAACCATTTTCTTTGCAAGTATTTACTGACTAACATACTCGTTTCCTTCATTCTGAAAGTGTGACACATAGAGAGCTATGTTTCCTCTCCATTCTGTTTCTTGTGCGCATTAATTATGTTTTCTATTTTATTCATTTCTAGTTTTCTCTGATGACTGATGAAAAATTTAATTGATATTCCACACCAATACAATGTTCATCATTTCAGCTGTGTCTTGTCCTTGATGCAATTATTTCTAAATGTGTTGATATGATTCACTATTTTTCACGTCACAACAGCTTCCTAATTCGTTTCTGTAATTGCCTGTTTTTTCTGTAATGGGCGCTTTGATTTTTATTTCTCTTGGGTGGGGTTTTCTCCTATACACGTGATCTTCTATACAGTTTCTCCCAGGGCTCACTCAGGAATGAAAGCTGATGAGGAGCATTGCTGTAGCCGCTTCTACCCTGCAGTGTCCATGCTTCCAAGCTTAGTATCAGCTCTGTGTTGTACCCCGCATGGTGGGGCCCGTGTGAATCTCACACTCATGTGCGAGAGATGCCCGGTCCAGCAATGATAAAGTGAGTCTGTGTCATGCCCATCCGGGAAAGTGGCTTAGTGCTGAGTGTGGCTGGGGTCACTGAGCGGAGCTATCCCAGGGTCTGTCCACAAATACAGAAGAGGGGGAACCACAGTCTCTCTAGGGTCCCACGGTTTCCTACACTTTTTGCTTTGTTCTGAGAGAGAGACAAAGTGCCATGACTGCTCTGTGGGTTGGACAGATGGCCTGTTTCCACCTGCAGGCTGGAACCCAAGCTGAGGTCTTGAATATTCCCAGGTACTGATAAAGCACTTTAGGTTGTTTCTAGAAAACACTGAAAAATTAACCCTTTTGCTAATGATGTAGAAACAAGGCCTCTCCTCAACCAAATTCCTGAAACTCTCAAGTTAAACTTCGTAACCCAATCCCTTCACTGCAGACACCCAATAGGAAAGCCACAGGTGCAAGGATGAGATGACTTTGGTCAAACTCATACCCCACAGGGCCAGAAAGGCCTGAAGGAGAGGAGGCTCATGCTTCCAGGTCTCAGATGAGAACTGTTTCTAAGGACTTTTAAAAAACCCCACAAGAAACTCTTTCATGTCCTTCACCCATCTCCTGTTTTGACAGGGTTTATCACTAAATATTCTTTAGGATGTCAGGAATTCAGGTAAGATGCTCTCGAGAGAACATTTTCCCAGCAACAACATCTCCTCCAGCGGACCGACAGCAGCTCTGGCTCTGAACCTCTGGAATCAAGGAACTCTGTTTCTAAGCAGCTCTGTCAGCCTCTCCTTTGTTGCTGGTAAGAACTTCCTTCACCTCTCTACGTACAGAGAGCTCTCTCTAAGGTGTTTTTCCTCTACTCTTACACCAATCATCAACGATCATCAACACAGAAGACTTGTAGGATCAGATGTGTGGGTTTTTTCCCCAAACCCAGTAGCTTAGACATCAGCTGGGATGTCTAAGTCAGTTCTGACGCTGTCTACCCAGAGACAGTCCTAGATCCCACAGATTGAAGGCTCAGTCCCCAAGACTGCCCTCCACACTATCGCCAAGTCCAGACCTCCAACCGACTTCAAGTTGGGGATCCCATGACCCCCTCTTTGGGTTTAATTTGCTGTAGCAGCTCACAGAACTCAGGGAGACATGGACATTTCCTGGTTGAATACAAAGCACACTGCAGAGGACACAGATGAAGAGACACAGAGGAGGAGGCATGGGGGAAGGGGCGCGGGACTTCCATGCCCTCCCTGGGCGCCACCCTCCAGGAGCTTCCACATGCTCAGCCATCCAGAAACTCATGAAACCCAGTCCTCTTGGGCTTTTATGGAAGCTTCATGATGTCAGCATTTCCTCCCACAAGGAACAGGGTGAGACCATCTTCTGGGAGGGTCTTAAGATCCACCATCAGAAAGGCAGGGAACGTTAGATTCTTGCCTTGAGCAGGTGAAGGAAGGGCAGGAAGAGGTCAGAGGCCTCCTCTGAGGCCCAACACAGCCAATGTTATAACAAAAGACTGTAACAAGGGCTATGGGAGTTACAAGCAAGGAACCGCAGGTGAAAACCGGTACATATCCCAATATCACATTTCCCTCTCTGGACGCACTGTGTCTTGCCATGCCATACACTCCAGATTGTAATCCTTGCTTCTCATTCCCAAATACACTCAAAATCCAGGCAACCCTGGAGCAAGGCAACCTTGAGTTCCTGGGGTCTCTTATATACACACTTTTACAACCAAACAGGGATCAAACTATGGCATTTGTGAGAAGCAAGACCTGCGTGTATGAACAGCAAACTTTTCCTATATGCAGGTCAAGCAGAGACAACATCGAGGCTGGAGTACGGGCAGATTTGGGTACATGTAGAGGGTACTGAAACGAATTGCCTGTGTATCCCAAAAAACAACTGTACTGAGAGATAATATTCTCTAGGGTTTTTTGGTTGGTTGGTTGGTTGGTTAAAGCTTTGTGTAGAACACCCAGTGCCTCCTTGTCCATCTCAGGAACATACTGCTATGTGGAAGCACATCCTTGAGATGCACAAGCAGACGCTGGGCAAGGAGACAAAAATACCTCACTATATGGAAGTCCCCCTAATAAATGCTCTATGCACACCCTGGTGTTCAGTGCTTCTTTCTTTGGAACCCCAGCAGCTCTATCACTGGACGGTTGGGTGCACTCCCTTGAGGTGACTCCCCTGGGTTGCTTGGGGTCCACTCCAGCCTCAGGTGTGGCTGGAGGATGCAGCCTCCCACCTTCATCTGGAGCCCTGAGCCCCCCTCTGTCACTGCAGATCCTGAGGTTCGTCTCCCAGCTCCACTCGGTGGCGGAAACCTCCACTCCAATGACCCCTCGATGGTCCCGCCACCCTGTGGCATCTCATCTCTGGCCTCTGTTCTTTCTTGTGGATCCGTCTACCCTAGGGAACTTCCATACCTCTTTTTCTGCTCATGACCTTGATTCTCTGGGTATTTCAGAAATGCCTGATGTACACTTCTCCATTAGGGTCAGGGGCGACATCATGAGTGGACGCATCAACCATCCAACACCAAGATCCTCTCATGTCCCAGACACCTCAGATCTTACCTTGGTCTGGAAATAAAGCACAAATGACCCCCTCCCAATGTCCCAGGCACCACTGACCCCACAACCACGGTGGCGAGTGGGATTTGTGAAAACAGTTACAAGGGAAAAGACTGAGGCTCAGAGATGGTTCATTACCGCCCGAGGTCACACAGGCAGTGGATGATAACCGGCCATTGAATAAATATCAGCTCCTTCCCCCACTCCCCAAATCAAAGCTCAAACATAAGTCATTGTTCCAGAAATGCTGAGCAGGAATTGAGGTGCAGAGGGGCGGCCAAGGGCACAGGGGCACTAAAGAGGAAGGAAAGACTTAGAGGTTTGTTCCCAGCTGGGTGGGGCTGGACGCTGTAGCAAAAAAGTTTTAAAAAGGGGAAGTTGAGAAGGGGACTATTTGTTTGAAAGAAAATTCACAATCCAGTGCCAAGAAAGAAGTCAACTTTCTTCCCCTATTTCCCTGCATTTCTCCTCTGTGCTCACTGCCACACGCAGCCCAGCCTGGACGGCACAGCCAGATGTGAGATGCGTCTCTCCTGACCTGAGTCTGCCTGCAGCATGGACCTGCGTCTTCCCTGAAGCATCTCCAGGGCTGGAGAGATAACTGGCAAGGTAAGGACCCCACAACCTTGTGCTGATGGATGGCTGAAGGAGGGAGGGAGACCTTGTGGGAGACTGTGAAGGGGAAGCCTCCGCTACCCTCACCTGGAAGGGCAGACACAGGAAGTACCAGTTTTATTTGCCGCTACATCCCGGCTCTCAGTGAGACAAGGATAAACCAGACAGACAGTGGCTGGGGGTCAGGAAAGACCCTATTTCTGTCTGAAATGTCTGCAGAGGGCCCGGTGCCTGCCCCAACCTCAGACCTAAAGGAATGACAGCCAGGTTCCTGGGGAGGGCAGTTCCACTTCCTGTGTGGCTGCAGATGACAAAACCCCATGACAAGAAGGACCCAGCCTCCGAGTGTCCGCACAGGGTGGGAAGGAGGGGAGGCTATTTCTCTCTGTGTGTCTCTGTCCTGCCAGCACCGAGGGCTCATCCATCCGCAGAGCAGGGCGTTGGGAGGAGACGCCATGACCCCCATCCTCACGGTCCTGATCTGTCTCGGTGAGATTTGAAGAGGGAGGGGAGATTCTAACCTAGGAGGGACCTCACCCCACAGCCAAACTTTGGTGCATAAGGAGACCCCAGGGGCTCAAAAAGATCCCAGGGAGGGGAGGACCTGCTCAGGCTTCAGGGGCAAATCTCTCACAGAGAACTCTCTTCCAGGGCTGAGTCTGGGCCTCAGGACCCGCGTGCAGGCAGGTGAGTCTGTCCCCAGCTGTCCCAGGTCCCTCCTCCTCACTGGGGACAAGGGGCCACCCCCGTGCAGCTGGGGACGGGGATTAGCAGATCTGGGCTGACTGATGGGGGCGTCTGGAGGGTCCTGCAGCCAAGAGCTGAGATCTGTTGGGTGGGAAATGACTTAGAATCCGATCTGTGATTTTCTTCCAGGGACCCTTCCCAAGCCCACTCTCTGGGCTGAGCCAGGGACTGTGATCAGCAAGGGGAGTCCCGTGACCCTCAGGTGTCAGGGGAGCCTTCAGGTTCAGGAGTACCATCTATATAGGGGAAAAAAACCAGCATCCTGGGTTAGACGGATACCACAAGAGCTTGTCAAGAAGGGCTGTTTCACCATTGTATCCATCACCTTGGAACACGCAGGGCGGTATCGCTGTATCTATGGTAGCCACCCTGCAGGCTGGTCAGAGCCCAGTGACCCCCTGGAGCTGGTGGTGACAGGTGAGAGAACACTCAGGGGTCACAGCCCCAGGCTCTGCCCTCAGGAAGGGAGTCGGCTCTCAGGGGCGTCTCTCTCTCACAGCCCAGCCCTGGGGATGATGTGGGAGGTCTGAGTCCCATTTAACATGGTGCCTCCTTCTCTCCTAGGAGCCTACAGCAAACCCACCCTCTCAGCCCTGCCCGGACCTGTGGTGACGTCAGGAAGAAGTGTGACCCTCCAGTGTGACTCACAGGTGTCATATGACAACTTCTTTCTGTGTAAGGAAGGAGAAGATGAGCACTCACAATGCCTGAACTCCCAGCCCCGTACCCGTGGGTCATCCCAGGCCGTCTTCTTCGTGGGCCCCGTGAGCCTGAGTCGCAGGTGGTCGTACCGGTGCTATGGTTATGACTCACGCTCTCCCTATGTGTGGTCTTTACCCAGTGATCTCCTGGAGCTCCTGGTCCCAGGTGAGAAATTCACAGCATTGCCTGGAGTTCCCTGAGTCTCCGGGCAGGTGGGGAGGAGCCGCGTCTCAGGGCAGCTCCAGGTGGGATGATGTTGGGACGAGAGGGCTCAGGGCTCCTGGGGTCAGAGACACAGGAAGATCAGCCGTGGTGAGGCCCAGGGGGAGAGGGAGGGTTTGTGGGGAAGCCTGAGGGTCACTCCTGGAAACCGTGACCACCTTTTCCCAGGTGTTTCTAAGAAGCCGTCACTCTCAGTGCAGCCGGGTCCTGTCGTGGCCCCTGGGGAGAAGCTGACCCTGCAGTGTGGCTCTGATGCCGGCTACGACAGATTCGTTCTGTACAAGGAGTGGGGACGTGACTTCCTCCAGCGCCCTGGCCGGCAGCCCCAGGCTGGGCTTGCCCAGGCCAACTTCCCCCTGGGCCCTGTGAGCCGCTCCCACGGGGGCCAGTACAGATGCTACGGCGCACACAACCTCTCCTCCGAGTGGTCGGCCCCCAGTGACCCCCTGGACATCCTGATCTCAGGTGACAAGCCCAGTCAGGCAGGGACCCAGGCTCTGCACAGGCCCTGACAGGGGAGCCCAGGTGGTGATGGCCGGGATGAGGGGTGGGGGTCCTAAGGAAGGGAGAGACAGACAGAAACAGGGGATGGGGGGAGGGGGAGACTCAGAGAAAACAGCGACAGAGAGACTGAGGGTCCCAGAGATTGGCCTGGGGAGGTGTCAGCTCAGAACAAGGTGGGGCAGCCCCTCACCTATTTGTCTTCTCTCCAGGACACTTTTATGACAGAGTCTCCCTCTCGGCACAGCCGGGCCCCACGGTGGCCTCAGGAGAGAACGTGACCCTGCTGTGTCAGTCACGGGGGCCGTTCCACACTTTTCTTCTGACCAAGGAGGGGGCAGCCCATCCCCCACAGAATCTAAGATCAACGCACAAATCTCATATGTACCAGGCTGAATTCTCCATGAGTCCTGTGACCTCAGCCCACGCAGGGACCTACAGGTGCTACGGCTCACACAGCTCTGACCCCTACCTGCTGTCTCACCCCAGTGACCCCCTGGAGCTCGTGGTCTCAGGTGAGGGCCTTGACCCTGTCCTCTCTGAGCTCAAAGACTCAGCTCTGGCCCTGCTCCAGGAGAGCTCTGGGCTGGGATGGAGTGAGTGGGGGTCTGAGAGGGACTCAGCCAGAGGGGGACTCACCCTCAGAGGGGAGGAGGACAACAGGGCCCTCCCAGGCAAGCCCACCCTCAGCGACATCAACAGCATCATGAAGAGGAGAGGTGGGTGGAGGGAGGGGCCTGGGGAGACCACAGCCCCCATGTAGAGAAATTTGGTTTGAGGTGGGAACTTCAGGGAAGCCCCAGCTCCTCAGCCTCCTCTCTTTCTTTTACCCAGGACTCTCCGGGAGTCCCAGCCCCCCACCCACCGGTCCCACCCCCACACCTGGTGAGTCTCGGAGGCTCGGAGGGAGCACAGCCTCCCCCATGTTTCCCGGAGTCCCATTCCCCGCGGGGACTCAAGCTCAGCCTTCCATCTTGGGAGCTGGGCAGAGCCAGAGGAGGGGCCACAGGCTCCCAGGGGCTCTGACTGGGCCTGTGAGGGGTGGGGTGGAGGCAGAGGGAGGTGTTGGGGCCCAGCCTGGGGGAGGAGCAGCCGGGCTGACGTGGGGGGCAGGGCAGCCCCAGCCCTCACCTTCCCATCCTGACCCAGCAGGCCCTGAGGACCAGCCCCTCACCCCCACGGGGTCGGCCCCCAAGAGTGGTGAGTGAGGGGCTCTGAGAGGAAGGTGGGCGGGGTCCGGGGAGGCAGGGGTGGCTTCTGTCCTAGGTTCAGGCCCCTCTGGAGATGGTGACGTGGACAGGCCCCTCCCCTGCCTGGGCCTCAGTTTCTCCAGGTGTAAAGGAAAGAAGCCTGCGGGTGGGAACGTTCCTTTCAGCTCTGCAGCAGTGACGGTGACCTGGGGCAGGGAAGGGGAACAGCACCGTGGTTCAGGACAGTCAGGCTCTTTCCCTGCAGCTCCAGGGCTCAGCTCTGGTGCTGGGAACAAGGGCTGCGGGTCAGACTCGCGGGTTCCCTTCCCAGCTCTGCCGCTTCCTGGCTGGGGGTCCTGGGGCAGGCGATTCACTTCTCTGAGCGTCAGTTTTTCATCTGTAAAGTGGGTGGGGTGGATGTTTCTGTTGTAGGGGTTGGAGGTGGTGAACAGAAGGTCCAGCAGTCACCTGCACACAGTAGGCGCTTATTTCAATGACATCACCCCCATTTCTGATGTCATCATGCTCAAGGTCTGGGAAGGCACCTGGGGGTTGTGACTGGCGTCTTGGTGGCCTTCGTCCTGTTGTTCTTCCTCCTCCTGCTCCTCTTCCTTGTCCTCCGACATCGACGTCAGGGCAAACGTTGGACATTGGGTGAGTAGGGAAGGGGGCACCTCATGGGCCGACCGAGGGTGGGCTCAGGGCACCAGCCAAAGGGAATCCAAACCACTGGCCAAATGCAGCTCTGAGGAACTGTTCCAGCATTTCTCACCAGGCAAATGGAAAAAGCACTTAATGTCAGTCCCGTCTACAAATGTAAAGTGTCCTTCAGGCTCTGTCCATCTCATGGGGCATTTGGAACATGGAGGCAGGAGTGTTTTCAGGTTTCCTTCCTTACCTTCGAGCTGTGTGTGGGGGGCAGGGGCTCCAATGTTCCCAGGGCTGAGCCTCTGTCCTTCTTCCCCCAGCCCAGAGAAAGGCTGATTTCCAACATCCTGCAGGGGCTGTGGAGCCTAAGCCCAGAGACAGAGGCCTTCAGAGGAGGTAATTCTGCCCGAAGACCCCAGACTCCCACTGGGCCCGTACATTGCCCCTAAAGCTCCCGTTCCTCCCCCAGGTCCAGCCCAGCTGCCCACACCCAGGAAGAAAACCTCTGTGAGTGACAGGAAGAGGCGACCAGCCAGGAGGAGATGGGGGAGGCAACCAGCCAGGAGGAGATGGGGGAGGCGACCAGCCAGGAGGAGATGGGGGAGGCGACCAGCCAGGAGGAGTTGGCGGAGGCGACCAGCCAGGAGGAGATAGGGACCCCAAAGTTTCCGTAGCAATGGGGAAAGGTGCACAGGCTGGAAAGGGTCTGGGGCTCAGGGTGAGATGATCTCACCCCATCTCGGGAACATCGCAGCCCCTCCCTGCATCGCAGTGGCCCCGTCTGGGAGCTGGGCAGGGGCCCGCAGGACTGAGAGGTCTCAGGGAACCTTCCCAGGAGACAAACCCCTTACTCTGTCCCGGCAGATACTGCCGTGAAGGACACACAGCCTGAGGACGGGGTGGAGCTGGACAGTCAGGTGAGACCCCCCCGCCCCGTCATGGGCACCAAAGACCTCCTGGTGCCAGATCTAATCCTGCAGGACTTCTCTGTCCTCTTCCCCCGGTTCTCAGCATCGTCACGGTGGACCCCTCCTTGTCCAGCACGCTGCCTCCTGCCTGCTGTGACCTCACTCTCTCCTGCTGTCCTGGGACCTCGCAGGCCTCCTCCTGGGTCCCCTTCCCGCTCCTCCTCCTCTGTTTGGCCGTCTGGTGGTTAGAGCGCTCCCCAGGCCTCAGGAGGATGAGGAATAGATGAACCACCCCGCTCCCCTGGGCTCCCCTTCATTCATTCATCCAGCGAGTGTTCCCAGGAGCTCACTGTGGATCGGGCTCCCTGTGGGAGCTGCAGACACAGCAGGGAGCAGAGCCGCCCCCGCCTCCTGAGCTCACCTCGTGGTGGGAGACAAAATGCAACTAAATGCACCATGAGCAGGAGTGCAACGTGCTGTAAGAAACATAAACCAGGGAAAGGGCAGAGTGGGGGGCAGTGGGGCCAGTCTGAATGTAAGGGGAGGGCTGTCTGCTCAGCTGTCATCTGAGAAGCCTGGACAGAGGGGGCCACAGGATCCTCTAATGGACGAGCCCCTGCAGGCAGAGGAAACAGCCGTGCAAAGGTCCTGAGGCAGCAGCGAGCTCTTTCAGGAAGGCAGGCATTAGGCTGCAGCCAAATGGGCAAGGTCAGAGTGAGGAGGAGAGGCCAAAACCACAGGGAGGGAGCAGCCAGACCCTCCACGGCCTTAGGGCGTCCCTGAGATTCCATCAGGAAAGGGATGTAATCGGATCATCCTGGGAACAGTGGGGAAAATTGACTCCAGGAGGTCAGGGAGATTCAAGGACACCCCCTACCAGTGTCTTTCTCCAGCACAGCCCACACGATGAAGACCCCCAGGCAGTGACGTATGCCCAGGTGAAACACTCCAGACCTAGGAGAGAAATGGCCTCTCCTCCCTCCCCACTGTCCGAGGAATTCCTGGACACAAAGGACACACAGGCGGAAGAGGACAGGCAGATGGACACTCAGGTGAGTCCTTCCCTCTCACTCTCCCCCACTGCAGGCTGCTGCATCTGAAGACCCCCAGGATGTGACCTACGCCCAGCTGCAGAGCTTGACCCTCAGACGGGAGGCAACTGAGCCTCCTCCATCCCAGGAAAGGGCGCCTCCAGTTGAGTCCAGCATCTACGCCACCCTGACCATCCACTAGCCCAGAGGGGACCCAGACCCCACATTCCAGGGAGTCTGGAACGCATGGGAGTTGCCCCCAGTGGACACCATTGAACCCCAGCCAGCCTGGACCTACACCAGGAGACGCTGGAAACTTTTAGAGGTCACTCAGTTCTGCAGTATAAATAACTAACATCTATACGTTTTTGAAATAAAGCAACAGACTCGTCAATAATCACTGAGAAAACTAAAAGTCAGAAAGTGCATTGAACTGAATCACAATGTAAATATTACACATCAAATGATGAAATTGGAAAACTACAAGCCACGAATGAATGAATTAGAAAAGAAAAAAAATGTAGGAAATGAATGATCATGGTTTTCCTATTAGAAATTTAGGGCCGGGCGCGGTGAGTCACGCCTGACATTCCAGCACTTTGGGAGGCCGAGGCGGGCAGATAACGAGGTCAGAAGACTGAGACCATCTTGACCAACATGGTGAAACCCTGTCTGTCCTAAAAATACAAAAATTAGCTGGGAGTGGTGGCGGGCGCCTGTAGTCCCAGCTATTCGGGAGGCTGAGGCAGGAGAATCGCTTGAACCAGGGAGTCAGAGGTTGCAGTGAGCCGAGATCGCACCACTGCACTCCTGCCTGGCGACAGAAGGAGAATCTGTCTCCAAAAAAAAAAAAGAAAAAAGAAAAGAAATCTAGAAGAAGAATAACAAATTATTCCAAATGAAGGCGTAAGAAAGGGAATAATAATAATAAGAGGAGTAGTTCATGAGGAAAAACCAAAGCTTGAAAATTCAACAAAGCCAGTGAAGCTCATTCTTGAAAACATTAATTGCACTCACGAATCCTAACTACAATGAGCAAGAGAAAGAAAGAGCAGGCACGCATTTCCACACAGGAGTGAGCCAGCAGACAGCCCTAGAGATCCCACATATGTTTTCAAAAACTAACAACAGAACAGGCGACAAACCTATGCCAATATACTAGAAAATGCAGATTAAATAGATGAAGTATTGCAAACTGGAGTTTACGTAATGAACATAAGAGTAATCAGAGAATCTGACCCATTTTAGATGTGTGTGTGTGTGTGTGTGTGTGAAAAACACTGCAATAAAAATGTTCCCATGGTATAAACTCCAGTTCACGAAGCTTCACTGGTGATTTCTTACAAATACTGACACACTAATGAAACACAAACACACCCAGAGTGTCACAAATGTTTCTTGAGAATAGAAAAAGAGGCAATGTGCCCAGGTGCGGTGGCTCACACCTGTAATCTCAACACATTGGGAGGCAGAAGTGGCAGATTACTTGAGGCCGGGAGTTCGAGACCAGCCTGTCCAACATAGCGAACCCATCTCTACTAAAAAAAAAACATTAGCTGGACATGGTGGCGCACGCTACAATCCCAGCTCCTGGGGAAGCAGAGGCAGGAGAATCAGTTGATCCCGGGAGGTGGAGGTTGCAGTGAGCTGAGATCACGCCCCTGCACTCCAGCCTAGGCAACAGAGCTAGACTCTGTCTCAAAAAATTAAAAAAAAAAAAAAGTCATCACATTATAGAATGGAATTTTCCATTCTATAAAAGGCATGTTTTAAACTATGTTTTTTTTTGTTTCAGAATGATTTTTTTATTTTACTTTAATGTTTTACTTTATTTTATTTGGCAATTTAAAATTCTACATACTTCGGGTGTTTTATTTTAATATATCCTGTGAAATTTTAATATGCCCTGTGAAATCGCTAGGTCAAGCTAATTAACATCTGTAACATCACATAGTTACCTTTCTGTTAAGAGAACATTTAAAATCTACTTTCTTACCAGTGTTCGCGTATACAATCCGTTGTGAGCAACTGTAGTCACCGTATTGTGCAACAGATCTGCTAAACTCACTCCTGCCTAACTGAAACGCGGTATCCTTCGATGCAGCTCTCTGATTCCACCCCCGCCCCCTCAGCTCCCAAAAATCACCTTCGACTCTACTTCCATGAGCTGAACTGGGGCAATCCACACGTAAGTGAGATCAGGCAGCAGGGTTCTTCCTGTGCCTCCTTTACTCCACGTAGCGTGATGTCCTCGAGGCTCATCCATGTCACAAATGAAATGATTTCCTTCTTCTAGAAGGCTGAGTAGTTTTTCACTGTGGATACACTGAGCACTTCCTTTTCTGTAGCCACTCGCCTGCTGGTGGACACTTGGGCGGGTTCCACGTCTTGGTTATGGTGACTAAAGCTGTCATGAATATGGGCGTCTCTTCAACGTACTGATGTCGTTTTCTTTAGATACATACCCAGCAGGGAAATTGTTGCAACATAGGGCAGTTCTGATCGTTAACTTCTGAAAAACATCTATTTTATTTTTGCAGTCATTGTACTCATTTACATTACCACTAGCAGAGTGCAAGTATTCCATTTTTTCCACATTCTCACAACACTTGCTACTTTACTCTTTCGTAGTAACCATCCTAACAGATGTGAGTTTATAGCTTCTTGAAGTTTATATGTATGTAAGTATGTACATATACGTATATATACAAATGTGTGTATTCATACATATACATCCACACATACATATGTACATATGTGCAGATACGTATGTACATATATATGCATGTGTATGTGTATGTATATATGTATACATATGTATACACATATATGTGTAAAAAGTGAAATTTTGCAGTGAGCTATCACTTCACAGCTGTTAGATTGCCTATTATCAAAATGGTGAAAGATCAGTGTTGGTGAGCATGGGGAGAAAAGAAAATCCTTACACACCATTGGTGGATGTGTAAATTAATATAACCATTTTAGAAAACAGTATGGAAGCTCCTCAAAAAACTAAAGTGCAACAACCGTATAATCCAGCAAGCCCACTGCTGGGTGTATACCCAGAGGAAATGAAATCGGCCACAGAAGAGATGTCCACACTCCTAAGTTCATTGCAGCACTATTCACAATTGCCAGGTTTCACAAACAATTCTATATTTTTGAATAAGGTTTCGTTTCTCCAGCCTGGGTGACGGAGCAAGTCTCTGTCTCACAAAAACAAAAACAAAACCCCACAATTCAGCCTAGGATATGTGTATTCAATTGACATTTGATCTTTTTCTTAGGATTGCTTTGGTATTCATCCTCTTTTTTGGTTCCATATGAATTTTAGTGTCTCACGTGTCCGTGTGAAGAGATCACTGAATAGGCTTCGTGTGAGCAACAAGGCTGTTTATTTCACCTGGGTGCAGGCGGGCTGAGTCCGAAAGAGTCAGCAAAGGGTGATGGGATTATCATTGGCTCCTATAGGTTTTGGGATAGGCGGTGGAGGTAGGAGTAATGTTTTGTAGGCAGCGGGTGGATCTCACAAAGTACATTCTCAAGGGTGGGGAGAATTACAAAGAACCTTCTTAAGGGTGGGGAGATGATAAAGAACCTTCTTAAGGGTGGGGAAGATTACAAAGTACATCCATCTGTTAGGGTGGGGCAGAAACAAATCACAATGGTAGAATGTCATCAGTTAAGCTATTTTCACTTCTGTGTCTCTTCAGTTGCTTCAGGCCATCTGGATATGTACGTGCAGGTCACAGGGGATGTGATGGCTTAGCTTGGGCTCAGAGGCCTGACATTTAGGATTGCTTTTTCTAATTCTGTGCAAAATGATACTGGTATTTTGATGGGAATTGCATTGAATCTGAAGATTGCTTTGGGCAGTATGATCATTTCACAATACTGATTCTTCCAATCCATGAGCATGGGATATATTTCTGTTTTGCTGTGCCATCTACGATTTCTTTCAGCAGCGTTTTACTGTTCTTCTTGTAGAGATCTTTCACCTCCTTGGTTAGGTATCTTCTTAGGTATTTTTAATTATTTGCAACTGATGTACAAGGGATTGAGTTCTGCAGCAACTTGGATGAGCTGGAGGCCATTATTCATGACACCACATCCAGCTAATTTTTGTATTTTTTGTAGTGAAGAGGTTTTGCTGTGTGGCCCAGGCTGGTCTTGAACTCCTGGGCCCAAGTGACCGGCCCGCCTTGACCTCCCAAAGTGCTGGGACTGCAGGCATGAGCCACGGTGCCCGGCCCATCATAGCACTTTTGATCATGAGGACAATTCCTCCTTCTTGTCATTCTTGGACACATGCTTCCCACATGCCTCACCTTCCAGAGAGGGTTTCTACCAGGGCTGTGCGGGGAGCTAAGGCTGGAAAAGGGGAGATGGTGCCACCCGCCAGTGCCACACGAGTCTGCTCAGGGCTGTCACCAGCAGGGGAGGGTCCAATGTGAGCCTCAGGCTCGCATGTGGGACAGACGCCCATGTGTGATAACGCTGCAGTGAATCTGTTTCACACACATGGAGGAGGCGGCTCAGGGGTGACCATGGACCTGAGTCAATGGGCAGAGATACCCCAGTGCCATCCACAAACACAGGGGAGGAGGAGCCACAACTCCCCACTTCCATCCAAAACCATGACCCCTCCCTGAGTGTGAAGGCCCAGGGGTTCTCCTCTGTCTCATACAGAGGTGGAAACCTCCCCCTTAGTGACCGCCTGACATTGCAAGTCACCAGCAGCCACTCGGCTCTGAGCTTTTCTGCTTCTTAATGTTTCCTGCCTATAACAAGAAGTTTCATTTCTCATTTTCTTCATAGGACTGTGCCTATATATTTCAGACACATTATAAGCAGGTTTTCCCAATGTTGGGAGCAGATGTGGGCTGTTGAGCACGTCAGTCGCTCACCGTGACTGTGCAGTCCAACACCAGGATCCATGCATGTGTCTACCCCTCAAGTCTTAACCCGGTCTGGAAATGTGCCATGACCAAGGCCCTCCCATGACCCAGGCACAGCTGGCCCCCAAACCACTCAGGAGGGGGGTTCATGACAACAGGCTCCAAATGAGGAAACCGAGGCTCAGAGATGGGACTTACTGCCCAAGGTCATGCAGGCAGGGGTGAAGGTCAGCAATTCAGAAAAAATTAACTCCCTATCCCACCCCAATATCAGAACTCAAGACTAAGTACTTGTTTCCAAACCCTTGAAGGCAGACTGAGATGCAGGGGAATGCCCAAGGAAGCGGGATTGGGGGTGGAAGGGACACCGAGGAGGCAGGAATGACTCAGAGGTTACTTTTAAGGGAGGGGGAGGTGAACACTGTTAAAAAATAAGAAGAAAAAAAAAAAAAAAAAAGGAGGGAAGTCTAAGAAGGAAACTGGAAGAAATAAAACCCATACTCCAAAGACAAAAGAAAAGTCAGTATTTCTTTATTTCTCCTTTTTTCTCATTGTCATTTGCAGCTCAACTTGAAGTTCACAGCCAGATGTGCAACGCGTCTCTGCCGATCTGAGTCTGCCCTGCAGCAGGGACCTGCAGCTTCCCTGAAGCATCCCCAGGGCTGGGCCGCCATGGTAAGGATCCCGCAATGCTGTGTTGATGGACGGGCTGAAGGAAGGAAGGAGACCCCACGGGGAGGCTCTGAGAAGAAGAACAAGCCCCTAGTGACCCTCACTGGGACAGGACAGACTCAGAAAGGTGCTGGGTCTATTGGCTCCTATGTCCTGACCCTTGGTGAGATGAGGACAGATGGGCCAAATAGCAGAAAAGGGTCAGGGAGATACCATCTCTGTACGAAGTATCTGAAGAGAGCCTGGTGTCTGCCCCAGCCCCAGCCTTGGGGAAATGGAAGCCAGGCTCCCGGAGAGGGCAGTTCCCCTTCCTGTGGGTCTGCTGACGGGACAGCCTCGTGATGGAGAACCCAGGCTCCCAGTAGATTTACTCCATCCAGGAACTGTGGCCTCCTCTATCTGTACAAGCGAGGGGCTGTGGGAGGAGAGGCCATGACTCCCACACTCACACTCCTGATCTGTCTTGATGAAATTGAAAGAGGGAGCGGGCAGACTGTAGCCTGGGAGGAATCCCACCTCACAACTTGGTCCTGATTGAATAGGAGATCCCAGAGGTTCGCAGAGATCCCAGGGTGGGGAGAATCTGCCCAGGGTTCAGGAGGCGAATCTCTCACAGGAAGCTCCGGGACCCCCTCCCTAGTGTCGCTCCTGTGCCTCAGTGGGATTCGGAGAGGATGCCTTAGATTAGAGGGAGTTGTGTCTTTCAGCAACAAAACCATACGAAAAACACCTGGCATTTCACGTCAGTGGATAAAGCATATCTTGTGCCAAATCAGGACCTACCTGTGGTGAATTTTAGGGCCCACACTACAGTTACTCACCTTTGGGGAAAAGTATCCCAGGTTGGTGCCTGTCTCTGTGATAAACGTCTCCCTTCCTGGCTACAGGTAACAGATTAAAGTAACACTGGCCGAAAAGATTCTATATTCACCTGATGATTATACTGAAAAATAGCCATAAAATTGTTCCCTCCAAATCCAATTCCCCTTTTGACTTTTGACAGTTCTCTAAAGAAGACATACAAATGGCCAACAAACATATGAAAAATATGTAGATTACACACACACACACACATACACATACACACACACCATGGAATACTTTGGCCATAAAAAGGAACAAAATAATGGCATTCCCAGCAACCTGGAGGCGCTTGGAGACCATTATTCTAAGTGAAATAACTCAGGAATGGAAAACCATCATCGTATGTTCTCGTAAGTGGGAGCTATGCTATGAGGATGTAAAGCCACAAGAATGATATAATGGACTCTGGGGACCCAGGGGGACCAATGGGAGGGGATGAGGGACAAAAGACCACACATTGGGTACAGCGTACACCACTCAGGTGATGGGTGCACCAAAATCTCAAAAACCACCACTAAAGAACTTACGCATGCAACGAAACACCATCTGTTCCCCCAAAACTATTGAAACTCAAATAAATAAATAAATAAATAAATAAATAAATAAATAAATAAATTCACCACATTAACAACGACAACGGCAAAAATCCAATTCCGCTTAGTGTAATGTTTTCATGGTCTATGCATGTTGTAACATGTCATTGGTCTTTGTTCCCTTATGTGATTGAAGAACATTCCGTTCTACGGTTATATCACATTCTGTTTATGCATCCACCAATTGATGGACATTTGAGTTGTTTTCACTATTTAGCTATTATGAATCATGACACAAAAGGTCATATATTTTGGGGTTTTTAATTTTTTTTATTATTTTTATTATTTTTTATTTTTTAAAAGTTATAACCATTTATTTTATTTGTCTGAGACAGAGTCTCACTCTGTCTCCCAGGCAAAAGTGCAGTGGTGCGATCTTGGCTCACTGCAACCTCCGCCTCCTGGATTCAAGCAGTTATCATGCCTCAGCCTCCCAAGTAGCTGGAATTACAGGTGTGCACCACCACACCAGTCACCCGGCTGTTTCCAGTGACCCAGCTGCTGTCACTTGTCTGTTTCAAGACACCCAGCTCCAGTGTCCTGGCTGTTGAGTCTCAGCTGTAGTCATCCCAGCTGATTCCATCAACAACGTCGCATCCCCCTGCAGTTTCCAAATGTCGTCTGTAAATCCCCCGAGCTGCCCCGGCAATCATCTGCTCAGCTGATCCTGAACGTCGTCCTAGAGTTTAGCTGTTGATCTTGAGAATGAGCCGTACATATGGATCTGAGAGCTGAGACCAGTCCTCTGGGTCATGCTTTACTTCCTGCACCAATAAATACTTTAAAGACCTCACATCTGGCAGTCGTGTGTCATGCTCTGGGGTGTACACATCACTCGGACCCAGTCTCTGCCTTCATGTCGTTCAAGGCTACATGGGATTAACAAGAACTACAAAGGAGGTGTCAGTATTTTTCTTAAGTATTTCATTGGCAGTGATTGCATATATTCGAGATGCACAAGGTGATAATCTGATATACATATGCATTGTGAAATAATAGCCACGGTCACATTAATCAGCACATCCATCCCCACCCACACAAGATCCCCTGAACTTGCTCATCTTAGGCCTCCAGGATGGAGCGTATGTATCCGGGATGAATTAAGGTGTCTGAGGGGAGGCATGGATGGGTGAAGACAGACAGCTCATCCCACTTATGCACATAACACACATGCACATATACTCACACATTCACGCACGCACACGCGTGCGCAAGCATGAACGCACTCACACATGTCAGGAGACCTCTGAGTCCTCTGTGTGCTGGGACTTGTTGGTTTTCTCCACTCCTCTTATACAGTTAGATGCTCTCCCTACTCAGATTAAAATGGAAAATGACTTGAGAACCACTAGGGGGAGACAGTGTCTCATCTGACTTAATTTTTGTGCACATTTTAAATAAAAAATAGCACACTTACCATGGGCATGCCTTTGGCCGGATTGCAATGGTAAACATATATCAAAGCATCTCATGATACCCAATAAATGTATACAATTATTATTTTTCAATTTAATTTTAAATAAAAAATAGCACACTTACCATGGGCATGCCTTTGGCCGGATTGCAAAGGTAAACATATATCAAAGCATCTCATGATACCCAGTAAATACATATGATTATATACAATTATTTTTTTCAGTTAAAGTACCATAATGAAATAACAGAAAAGAAATCTGCATACTGGTAACAGGGTGGATTTTTAAATGTCGTTTTATACAAGAAAAAGAATATTAAAAAAAAAAAAACTCAACAATAACTCAATCAGCTCATCCTATGCAGCAATTACTAGTTGAATACTACGCAAACATCCACACATTCAGTAGTCTTACATATGCCCCATAGCTTGTCCTATCTTTTTCCCCACTTGTGGGGATTTCGATAGTTGTTGAGGATGTCTAATCCAATTATACATTCCAGAGCTAGGAATAAAGCCACAGATGCCTTTGGTGGCCAAGAAAATTCAACAGGAGACAGATCTGAGCTAAAGCTTCATTGACTACCTGACCTCTATAAGCTTCTAATCTGGCTGGAGGGTCACCACGATGTTCTGGGTCTTCTGAAGTTAGTGTTAGCTCCAGAGCCAGTGTCTAGCTGTACCCAAAATACCTGATTATTTCCTTTACCCAGTGCACAGTTACCATGATAAAGGCCATAGGTCCACTTAAGGAAAGCTGAGAGAAATATAACTGTATAACTTTTTGTAGTATATACTGGGGCAGTGCCTTCAAGGGTACCTGGTTTTCCCGTTAATTCAAGGGGTTCTGGGTCTATAAACTGGCCAAATTCCAGTAATTGATTAAGAAACTGTGACTCTCTATTTTATGATTCTAATTAGATTCTTACTCTTCGCCAAGAAATGTTCTGCTTATACAAATCAAGTAAGAATTAAGTAAGTTTCCTATCTATGTCACGTCTTAGAACGCTGCAGTCAACTGGACAACACTAAAGGGCTGCATGAGACAGTCTATTCGGATTACTGCTTTGACTCTGCTGTCCATTATGATCACCACACCCCGTTCTGTGATAACCACACCCAATTCAACATACCAGATTCTCGCCTTTGTCCACTGACTTCCGACACTGAGTCCTGCCACTCTGGGATCCAACTACACCCCTTACATTTAGGTTCTCCGTTCAGTGGCAGCAGTTCCCACTGGAAGTTCTGGCCACTCCTAATACACCCTCTGTCCTTTCCCACTTTGTCTGTACCCTGGAGGCTGACTCTATGGATTGCATCACCAACATCTTCTTGCGTCTAGTTTCTGGTTGAGTTCAGCCATGGGAGGCACCGTCAAGAGAGCAGAGGGTGAGAGGAGAGAGAGGCTGGGGAATCTATTCCCACATATACACCCTGCCAGGCAAAAGACTGTGCTCCTCTACCCATGACATCAGCTTCCATGAGCTCCATCCTCAGGGTGACTTTCCAGAGACCCAGTTACATTCGGCTGTTACTAAAGAGTCAGCTACAGTCATCTAGCTGTTTCCAGTGACCACCTCCAACCCACCATAGCTGCCTGGCTGTTTGCAGAGATCCACCTGGCTGCTTCTAGAGACCTGATTACGTCCACCTGGCTGTTTCCAGAGACCCGGCTACATCCAGCTGGCTGTTTCCAGAGACCCGGCTACATCCACCTGGCTGTTTCCAGAGACCTGGCTACATCCACCTGGCTGTTTCTAGAGACCCGGCTACATCCACCCAACTGATTTCATTATCATTGACGCAGTCCCCAGCTACTCCTATGTCTCCTGGAAATCCCCAATTGCCCCAGAGACTTTGTTGTAATTTTCTGCTCAGCTGACTCTAGGGATCTTCCTGGAACTTAATTGCTGACCTTAAGAATGGGCCATATTTATGCAACTGAAAGCAGGGCCCAGTTCTCTGGGCAATGCTTTCCTTTGTACCTCAACAAATAATCCTAAAGACCTAACGTCTGGCAACCCCATGCCAGGTCGTAGGGTGCACAGGTCACCCGTATCCAGTTTTTACCTTCACAGTTGTTCAAAGCTGAGCAGGGAAAAAGAAGAGCCACAGATAAGTTCAGTGTTTTCCTTTTTATCCTTTTAAAAAATCATTCTTTTATTCTTAAAATGATTTAATCAACCAAGATTGTATATACTGAGGTGTACAACGTGATGATTTGATATATGTATACATTGTGTAATGATTTCCACAATCAAATTAGCACACTCAGCACAACCAATGCCATAAATAGATCCCCTGGATTTGTACATGTTATGCCTTAAAGTTGGTGCCAGAGTTCTTTTTATTTATTTTTATCCATATACGATAGTTGTATATAGGTTTGGGGTACTTACGATGTTTCGGTACTTGTATACAATGGGTAACAATAAAATCAGGGCAATTAAGTGTCCATCACCTCAAATATTTATCTTTGCTTTGTGTTGGGGAGCATTACAATTCTTTTAGTTGTTTTGAAATATACAATATATTATTGTTAACTATACTTTCCCTACTGTACTGTCAAATACTCAAAGTTATTTCTCCTATCCAGCTGTATTTCTGTACTCCATAACTAACATCTCCTTATCCCCCACCCTTTCCAGCTCTGGTAACCGCTAGTGTACATCTTTTTTTTTTTTTTTTTTTTTTTTTTTGAGACAGAGTCTTACTGTGTCACCCAGCATGGAGTGCAGTGGCGCGATCTTGCCTCCCTGCAACCTTTGCCTCCCTGATTCAAGCAACTTGCCTGCCTCAGCCTCCTGAGTAGTTGGGATTACGGGTGCGTGCCACCATGACCAGCTAAAGATGGGGTTTCACCATGTTGGCCAGGATGGTCTCGAACTCCTGACCTCAAGTGATCCATCTGCCTCGGCCTCTCAAAGCGCTGGGATTACAGGCATGAGCCACCACGCCTGGCCTTTTTTATTTCTTTTGAGACAAGGTATTGCTGTGTTGCCCAGACTGGAATGCAGCGACACAATCATGGCTCACTGCAGCCTCGCCCCTCCAGGCTACAAGCGATCCTCCTGCCTCAGACTCACGAGTAGCTGGGACCACAGTGCACACCACCACGCCTGACTGATTTTTGTATGTTTTGTAGAGTAGGGGTTTTGCCACATTGGCCAGTCTGGTCTCGAACTCTTGACCTCAAGTGACCCACCTGCCTTGGCCTCCCAAATCACTGGGATTACAGGCACGAGCCACCACACCCGGCCAACCAGTCTACTCTCTCTGTTTAGGAATCCACTTCTTTTTTTTTTTTTTTTTTTTTTTTTTTTTGAGACGGAGTCTTGCTTTGTGGCCCAGGCTGGAGTGCAGTGACTGGATCTCGGCTCACTGCAAGCTCCGCCTCCCGGGTTTGTGCCATTCTCCTGCCTCAGCCTCCCAAGTAGCTGGGACTACAGGCGCCCGCCACCTCGCCTGGCTAGTTTTTTTGTATTTTTTTTTAGCAGAGACGGGGTTTCACCGTGTTAGCCAGGATGGTCTCGATCTCTTGACCTCGTGATCCGCCTGTCTCAGCCTCCCAAAGTGCTGGGATTACAGGCTTGAGCCACCGCGCCCAGCCAGGAATCCACTTCTTTAGCTCCCACGTATGAGTGAGAACATTCGAGATTTGTCTTTCTGTTCCTGGCTTATTTCACTGACCATAATGACCTCCAGTTCCAACCGTGTTGCTGTAGATGTTAGGATTTCATTCTTTTTTAAGGATGACCCCTCTTCCATTGTGTATCTATACCACATTTTCCTTACCCTTTTATCCACTGAGGGACACTTCGGTTGATTCTGTATGCTGGCTTGTGAAGAGTGCCACAATAAACACACAGGTGCAGGGACTCTCGTGATGTCCTGAGACTTTTTCCTTTGCATGGATATCCAGGAGTGAAATCACTGGGTTTTATGATAATTGCAGTTTCAGTATCTTCAGGAATCTCCATGTTTTTTGTAATGGTTGTACTAATTTATATTCCCACCAACAGTGTGTAAGAGTTACTTTGTCACTACATCCTCACCAGCATATTTCTATTTCTATTTATGTATTTATTTATTTAGATGGAGTCTCACTGTGTCGCCCAGGCTGGAGTGCAGTGGCACTGTCTCGGCTCACTGCAACCTCCATCTCCTGAGTGCAAGCGATTCTCCTCCCTCAGCCTCCTGAGTAGCAAGGAGCCTCCTGATTACAGGTGAGCACCACCACGCCCGGCTAATCTTCGTCTTTTTAGTCAAGACAGGGTTTCACCATGTTGGCCAGGCTGGTCTCAAACTCCTGACCTCGTGATCCGCCCACCTCAGCCTCCCAAAGTGCTGGGATTACAAGGTGTGAACCACCGTGCCCAGCCCAGCATGTTTTTATATGTTTATTTGATAATAGACACTTTAACTGAAACAAGATGATACTCATTGTGGTTTCGATTTGTATGCCAGTGATGATTGTGGGTTTTTGTTTGTTTGTGTTTTGAGGTGAAGTCTCACCCTGTTACCCAGACTGGAATGCAGTAGTGCGATCTTGGCTCACTGCAACCTCTGCCTACTGGGTCCAAGTGAGCCTCCTGCCTCAGCCTTCTCAGTAGATGGGACTACAGGTCTGTGCCGCCAGGTCCAGCTTTTTTTTTTTTTTTTTTTTTTTTTTTTTTTTTTTTTTTTTTTTTTTGTATTTTTGGTAGAGAAGAGGTTTCACCATGTTGCCCAGGCTGGTCTCAAACTCCTGGGTTCAAGTGATTCGCTGGTCTTGGCCTCCCAAAGTGCTGGATTATAGGCACGAGCAACCATGCCTGGCCGACGATTAGTGTTTTGAACAATTTTTATATAGCTGTTGGCCATCTGTATGGTTTCTTTTGAGAAATGACTATCCAGATCCTTTACACACTTGTAAATGGAATTTTTTTGAGGTGTGTTTTGTTGAGGTGTGTTTCTTCTAGGCCTAATTTGTTGATGTTTTTATGATGAAGGGATGTTGAATTTTGAACAAATGCTTTTTAAACATCTTTTGTGATGATCATATGACTTTTTTTTTTTTTTTTTTTGAGACAGATTGTCACTCTCTCACTGAGGCTGAAGTGCGGTGGTGCGATCTCGGCTCACTGCAAACTCTGCCTCTCGGGTTCAAGCGATTCTTCTACCTCAGCCTCCTGAGTAACTGAGGGTGCATATATATATACACACACATATATATGTACACATATATATACACATATTTATATATGCATATATATATATATATATATATTTTTTTTTTTTTTTTGAGATGGAGTCTCACTCTGTCACCCAGGCTGGAGTGCAGTGGCGCGATCTCAGCTCACTGCAAGCTCTGCCTCCCGGATTCACGCCATTCTCCTGCCTCAGCCTCCTGAGTAGCTGGGACTACAGGCGCCCGCCACCATGCCTGGCTAATTTTTTGTATTTTTAGTAGAGATGGGGTTTTACCATGTTAGCCAAGATGGTCTCGATCTCCTGACCTCGTGATCCGCCCTCCTCGGCCTCCCAAAGTGCTGGCATTGCAGACGCGAGCCACCACGCCCGGCCAATATTTCATATTTTTGAGAGAGTGGGGTTTCACCATGTTGGCCAGGCTGGTCTCCAACTCCTGACCTAAGGTGACCCACGTGCTGCAGTCCCCTAAAGTGCTGGGATTGCAGGCATGAGCCACTGAACCTGGCCGTGATCATATGTTTTTTGTCTTCCCTTCTGTCGACATGAGGTACCATATCTATTGATTTGAGAATATTGAAATCCTCCCTTCTGGCTGCTGTGTGGAGTGTGACCTCTCCTACCCTCCATGGCCTTCCAATCCCACTGTCCCCAGGCCAACCGCTCCCAAACTACACAGTAGTCTCTTGTGCATGGAGCAGCTGCGATCGATCCTGGTGGTGACTGGCGGGTGGTGTTTCAGGCATGGCACACTCAGAGAAGGTCCCGAGGAGAGACCAAGAGGTAAACTTAAGTAGAGTTGCGCCCCATCCTTGGCATCTGTAGAACCCTGGATAAAATCAAATATGCCTACCGAAAATGTCCATCAATGATTGACTGGATAAAGAAAATGTGGCATGTATATGCCCTGGAATACTATGCAACCATAAAAAAGGATGAGTTCAGCCTGGCACGATGGCTCATGCCTGTAATCTCAGCACTTTGGGAGGCCAAGGCGGGCAGATCATGAGGTCAAGAGATCGAGACCATCCTGGCCAACACAGTGAAATCCTGTCTCTACTAAAAATACAAAAATTAGCTGGGCGTGGTGGCGTGCACCTGTAGTCCCAGCTACTCAGGAGGCTGAGGCAGGTGAATGGCATGAACCCGGGAGGAGGCGGAGGTTGCAGTGAGCCGAGATCGCGCCATTGCACTCCAGCCTGGGCGACAGAGTGAGACTCCGTCTCAAAAAAAAAAAAAAAAAAAAAAAAGGATGAGTTCATATCCTTTGTAGGGACATGGATGAAGCTGTAAACCATCATTCTTAGCAAACTAACACAAGAACAGAAAACCAAACGCTGCCTGTTCTCACTTATAAGTGGGAGTTGAACAATGAGAACACATGGACACAGGGAGGGGAACATCACACACTAGGGTCTGTTGAGGGATACCATTAGGAGAAATACCTAATGTGGATGATGGGTTGATGGATGCAGCAAACCACCATGGCACGTGTATACCTATGTTACAAACCTGCACCTTCTGCACATGTACCCCAGAACTTAAAGTATAGTTTTGAAAAAACAAATATGCAGTTATGATCATGAGAAAGGTTGTACGGATTTTGGGGCATGAGCTGTGTGAGATCTGTGCTGAGGATGTAGACGATGAAGCAATATTGTTGGTGCAGGAAGTAATGACAGCAGCTGGAAAAACCCTTGGAGGAGCCGCCTCCCCCATGAGCCTGCCCTGCTTTCTTCTTGCCTTGCTGTCTCCTCCGTCTCTGGCTTCTCTCCTTCCCTGGCCCCCATGTTGTGATGCCACATCCCACATGAAGGATGTCTACGTACAACTCCACACAACCTCCAGATCTATTCAATGCGGTGTCCTGCAAATTCCTCCTGTAGAATGTCCAGTTAGCCTGATGCACGTTGCTGAGCCTTGAGACTGCAGCCCTCAGTGAAGAGACTCAAGCAGTGTGGTTGAGTAACCGAATCAAGGGACTGAAATTTATGTCTAGATTGGGAAATGCAAATCCAGGATGATATCCCAACAGGCTGTCTGGATTCTGTAGTTTCCTCTCTCTTCCCTTGGTGTTTCCTGTTGTAGCTCCTTCCAGAGCACCAGCACCTGAACAAACACTCTCTGCACATCCTCCTGCAAGTGACAGCTCCTTTGCCAGCCTCTGTGTCTTCCTGCGTAACTGGTGGCAATTATGGCTCCTTCAGGGTGGTGGTGCAAATTATACGAGATTGTGAATTCCAAGACAAGAGACAGGAGTTTGTTGTTATTATTGGTTTGTTTCCATTTTAATGCCAGTTGTTGAAGACAGGATACAACAAGTAGAATATCATACACTGTGGAGAGTTTCACAAATTGCTTCAGCCAATTTGGGGAGGAGTTTGGAATTTTAAGGGGAAGTGATGGGCAGTTATGACCAGGCAGCCTTACCACAGAGATTACTCAAAAAACAGAGCACATCTGCCCCATGACACAGGCAAACGAATTGGGAGAGAAGCGTTGTTCCCCTCGGCCACATACTGTCAAATACAAACATTCATCCTCTGATAAATGAATACATTTTTTTTTAAGAGGCTTCACTCTGTTGTCCAGGCTGGAGTGCAATGGCACAGTCTTGGCTCACTGCAGCCTCCACCTCCCGAGTTGAAACGGTTCTCCTGCCTCAGCCTCCCAAGTAGCTGGAACTACAGGCATCTGCCACCACACCTGGCTAATTTTTGTTTTTTGTCTTTGTTTTTTGAGACAGAGTCCCGCTTTGTCACCTAGGCTGGAGTGCAGTGGCGCGATCTCAGCTCACTGCAATCTCTGTGCCCTGGGTACAAGCAATTCTCCTGCCTCAGCCTCCTGAGTAGCTAAGACTACAGCTGCTCACCACCACACTGGCAAATATTTGTATTTTAGTAGCGATGGGGTTTCAACATGTTGGCCAGGCTGGTCTTGAACTCCTGAACTCAGATGATCCGCCCGCCTCGGCCTCACAAAATTCTGGGATTACAGGCGTGAGCCGCCACTCCCGGGCAAAATGAATACATACTTTGTGTTGCATTTATAAAACAGATCATTATACAGTAGTGAAAAATGCATAAACTAGGTCTACCGACAAAAATAGAGATGAATCCTGGAAATGTAACGGCGCGTGAAAGAAGGAGGCCGAAAAGAATGCCTGTGAAATGACTGCGTTTTTTGGAAAGAGACAGTATATTTCATTTAGGAAGTAATAGAAAGATGCGAAAATTATGAATAAAGAAACAAAATGACTCACTTAAAAATAATGGTGGTTGTCGCACACACAGATTATGAAAGGAAGTCAAGAAGCTTCCGGAACAACAGCCATGTCCCTTCTGACTTTCCTTTGGTTCTACCTATCTTCTGTTTTGATTATTATTAATCGGTCATTTTGTTTAATGTTTATTCTTTAGGTTTTTAAGCTTCGCAACAAACAATGAAAAAATAGAAAGGTTTTGGAAGAAACTCGGGTGATAACAGTTGGATCCATTGGAAACCATATGGGAAATAGCAAGTTTTCTGAAACCTCAACCCAGGCCGGTCCAGAGAGGGAACAAGTGCCCTGGCTGGACTGTTTTTTGTTTGTTTGTTTGTTTTTGGCTGTTGTTGTTTGTTTTTTGTTTTTGTTTTGTTTTGTTTTTCAGATGGCGTTTTGCTCTTGTTGCCCAAGCTGGAGTGCAATGGCTCAATGTCAGCTCACTGCAACCTCCGCCTCCTGGGTTGAAGTGATTCTCCTGCCTCAGTCTCCTGAGTAGCTAGCATTACAGACATGGGCCACCACACTTGGCTAATTTTTATACTTTTAGTAAAGATGGGGTTTCACACCATGTCCACTAGGCTGGTCTTGAACTCCTGACCTCAGGTGATCCACCCACCTTGGCCTCCCAAAGTGTTGGGATTACAGGCGTGAGTCACTGCACCCGACCTGGTTGGACTCTTGACACCACATGGTGTGGGCTTGCATGAGGTGGACTTCTGACTTTAAATCCTCCTAGGAATCGTCAGTACCGCTCAATGGTGACGCACTTCATCTCTGTATTCTGAGGCTGTGTGTTAAATGCAATATCCATTGGTTACTCCCTGTGGAACTCTAAGGAAGGTCCTTAAACTGTGCGTCTCACAGTCAACGCCCATAGCCCTGGAATGGTAGGAGTGCTCATCTTCAAAGGTTGCTGCCAGGTACTAGTGGGTAGTGTACCTACCTCACTAACCACGGGGCTCAGTAACATTTTCTGCAAAGGACAGGATAGTAAGTAGTGTAGGCTTTGAAGGCAATAGGAGCTCTGTCGCAGCTACTGAACTCTAGCGCAGTAGGGTGAAAGCAACCACTGACAATTTGTAAATGAATGAACATTGCTATGGCCCAATAAATAACATTTTATTTATGGAAATGGGTGAGGAACCAGTTTTGACAGTAGGGTCACAGTATGCTGACTCCTGACTTCAAAGAGCTGAGCCTGGCATCGTTTTTTGTGTTCAAGATACATGACTTACCTAACATTAGCACCATCGTGCAATTATTTTTGTCACCATCATCATCATCATTATCATCATCATTATCATCACTATCATTATTCTTATTATCATCCCCAACATTGGCCTCCTCCTCCCCATCATTACTGTCTTCATCAAAACCATCATTGTGTCTTCACAATGATATGGCACAATGCATCTTTCCTCCAACGTGGAAAATATGAGTCTACCATATTTTCTTCTCTCCATAATGAGAGTAAATTCCAACCCAGAAATGTCCTGAAGGGAGAGGAAAATTCTCTCTTCTGCCTTCCACGTTCTGGAAGTATTTATTAAAATGAGAGATAAAAATGCAGACAGAATCTTTAGATATTGTAACCTATTGAAAAGGCTGCAATAAAACACTACTAAAGAAATACATTTATATCTATTTGTATTCATTTGAAGTAATTTCAAATGAAGTCCAGGTTATTGCACTCTAAGGCTAAATGTATTCTTATGCTTGAAAATTGAGATTAAGTTGATTAATGTAGATGTTAGGGTTTAGTTCATTGTCCAGGCAGTCCAGTGCAGTGAATCAGTGGTTGGAGATCAGGGAAATAATTTATTCTATTCTGGGACAGATATCTTCTCAATCTCACTAGACTGACAGCACAAAGACAGGAAACAAGGGAGCTATATTCAAAATAGAGAAAGGCAGAGTCTAGCATGAGCTAGGAATGACTCAGCCAAAGGGATATTTGAGCAACCATAGAGTTTTCCACATGCTGACATTTTGGGGATCCCCCCATGGGCCAGTCAACCCCCAAATGATCAAACTTCACTAAACCCAATCATAATTTGACCCTTGCCCAGGAGACGCAGCATGGGGTAGGAGCTAAGAATCGTCCTTCTCGGTGTTACGTGATGTCAGTTGAACATGAAACAATCCCATTACTAGGTATATACCCAAAGGATCCTAAATCGTTCTACTATAAAGACTCATACACACGTATGTTTGTTGTGGCACTATGCACAATAGCAAAGACTTGGAACGAACCCAAATGCCCATCAATGATAGAATGGATAAAGAAAAGGTGGCACATATACACCATGGAATACTATGCAGCCATGAAAACAGGGATGAGTTCATGTCCTTTGCAGGGACATGGATGAAGCTGGAAACCATCATTCTCAGCAAACTAACACAAGAACAGAAAACCAAAGACGGCATGTTCTCACTAATATGTGGGAGCTGAACATGAGAACACATGGACACAGGGAGGGGAACATCACACACTGGGGCCTGTCAGGGAGTTGGGGGTCTAGGAGAGGGATAGCATTAGGAGAAATACCTAATGTACATGATGGGTTGATGGGTGCAACAAACCACCGTGGCACGTGTGTGCCTCTGTAACAAACCTGCACATTCTACACATGTATCCCAGAACTTGAAGCATAATCATAAAAAAAAAAGAAAATGAAACAATAAAACATGAGTTCTTATGAATCACAGAACACCCGTGCCCCCAAATTAAGTTGGAAATTTATGATTCATTCCAATTAGGTCGTTTTTAGTATCTCACAAAAGTTTGATTCTACAGTGAAACATACTTTGAAAAGAATGAAAAGATTCTTGTGGTCTTTTTACTTCTTGTAAGGCGTTAGGATCCACTCGTTTGAATACCTTTGCCCAGGACCACCTGCAATGCTTCCCTTTCCACCCCCAGGCATCCCTTCATTCAGATAATGCCAACTCATCATCACCTTCTTACCTCTCATTCAGCTTCCTCACCACCCTCCATCTCAAATCCACAAAATATGTTATTGCTTTCTCTTTTTTTTCTTTATTTTTTGAACTTCGACTTTTATTTTAGATATGGGGATATATGCTCAGGTTTGCTACATGAGACTATTGCACCCAGGAGGTGAGTGCAGTACCCAGTGAGTATTTCTTTCATCCTATCCTATTGCTTTAAATCTTTCCTTCCCGGGACTGGTCCTATTTCTAAACTTTTTGTGTACTGATTTTATCAACTTAGTTTTTGCTAGGATGCTAGATTTTCCAGGAGGGGAGGTAACTGGAAATGAAGTCTGGGTTACTGTGAATCCAATATATCTGCTTTGCTCGCCTTTATCTCTTGTGTCCTGGGATGGCCACAGATTGACATGTTTAAATGTTTCTTAAGTGAGGATGGATAAGATTTACTGAACGGTGAGTACATGACTACAAAAACAAAATGAGGCTGGGTGATGTGGCCGATGCCTGTAATCCCAGCACTTTGGGAGGGCAAGGCGGGCAGATCACCTGAGATCAGGAGTTCAAAACCAGCCTGGATAACATGGTGAAACCCCATCTCTACTAAAAACACAAAAATTAGCTGGGCGTGGTGGCTCATGCCTGTAATCCCAGCACTTTGGGAGGGCAAGGCGGGCAGATCACCTGAGGTCAGGAGTTCAAAACCAGCCTGGATAACATGGTGAAACCCCATCTCTACTAAAAATACAAAAATGAGCCTGGTGTGGTGGCAGCTGCCTGTAATCTCAGCTACTCGGGAGGATGAGGCAGGAGAAGTGCTTGAACCCTGGAGGCTGAGGTTGCAGTGAGCGGAGATTGCGCCACCGCACTCTAGCCTGGGTGACAGAGCGTGATCCTGTCTCAAAAAAAAAAAAAAAAAAAAAAAGGAAGAGAAAAAAAGCAGCAAAATACAAGAAGAAGTCCAGGACTGGTAAAGGCAAGTCATGTTGAGCGGTTAGAAAAGGGGTGAGGACATCGAAAAACTTCCTGGCATAGTTCCCACTCCTTCTCTAGCACAGGTTACTCTGAAAGCAGGACTTAAGGATATGAGCGCAGGTAACTGATTTGGGTACCAGGGTTAAGGGAACAGGATAGAGAAAGAGAGAAGGGAAGGGATTTCTGAGATCAGCACGCCTTGCGGACACACTGCAGCAGGTAACAAGGACAGGTGCACACCAGGATCTCTGATAGTTGCAGACCACGATCCAGAACTTCCCTCCAAAGCAGGAGATACTCGGCACTATGTGTATGACTTTCTAGTCCCCATTTCTGGGAGTTTGTTTTTCCCCAGAGATTGTCCGATGCATCAGGCTTTGGCTGAAATAGCTTCCCGTCAGCTCCTTACACACCAGTGTGGAGACACGCATGGAAATCCTCGAAATGAGATACTGCCCCGTGATTCTGAGTGACCCCAAAGGATACGGAATGAGGTACTAAAAGCAGGTGCTTGGAAACCTGAATGCAGCGATATTCACGCAGTTCCCGGCACTTGTACTTTCAGCCTCTTGCAAGCCTCTCCTTCTTTGCCTTCCTGACCATTAGACATGATTTATTTTGGGTTTGTTTTAACCTCTACTTCCTCCTTCCCCTCCCACCCTATGTTTCAGTTCTAAAATTAGAAGGTCCTCTCATCTTTTTTTTTTTTGGACTGAGTCTTGCTCTGTCGCCCAGCCTGGAGAGCAGTGGCGCGATCTCCGCTCACTGCAAGCTCCGCCTCCCGGGTTCACGCCATTCTCCTGCCTCAGCCTCCCTAGAAGCTGGGACTACAGGTGCCCGCCACCTCGCCCGGCTAATTTTTTTTTTTTTTTTTTTTTGTATTTTTAGTAGAGACAGGGTTTCAGCGTGTTCGCCAGGATGGTCTCGATCTCCTGACCTCGTGATCCACCCGCCTTGGCCTCCCAAA
The DNA here is from genome assembly GCF_047675955.1 of Chlorocebus sabaeus. Classification (NCBI taxonomy): domain Eukaryota; kingdom Metazoa; phylum Chordata; class Mammalia; order Primates; family Cercopithecidae; genus Chlorocebus; species Chlorocebus sabaeus. Next base: position 3,671,437 of record NC_132909.1, on the reverse strand, counting down.
ATGCTGGGATGACAGGTGTGAGCCACCGCACCCTGCTCTCTCATTCTTTTAAGGAGATCAGAGGCAGAAAATGATTAGTCACCATCTAGGACAGACCACAATTCCAGATCATTGCAGGACATGCCCATTCGAATGGATGATTATTGAGAGCTGACCACCTGCAGTGTTTTACACAGGCAGCGGCCTGAGGGTGGAAGTTAATGCAGGCAGTGGTCTGAGGGTTGAAGCTAATCCAGGCAGTGGTCTGAGGGTTGAAGCTATCTGGCCTTTTTGCATGCTTGTTATCTATTTATGGTTATTTTTCTTTTCAAAATAATTTTACTAAATATTGAATTCACCAACTATATGTATTTATGGAGTACAATGTGTTATAAATGTATACATTGCGGAATGATGGAATCAAGCCAATTAACATGTCCATCACTCCACATACTAACATCTATCTGCAGTGAAGACATTTAAAATCTGTGCTTGGCCTGGCGCGGTGGCTCATGCCTGTCATCCCAGCAACTTTGGGAGGCCCAGGCAGGTGGATCATCTGAGATCAGGAGTTCAAGACCAGCCTGGTCAACATGGTGAAACCCCATCTCTGTTAAAAACACAAAAATTAGCCAGTAGTGGTGGCGGGTGCCTGCAATCCCAGCTACACAGGAGGCTAAAGCAGGAGAGTCACTTGAACCTGGGAGGCGGAGGTTGCAGTGAGCTGAGATCACACCACTGCACTCCAGCCTGGGCGACAGAGCGAGACTTCGTCTCAGAAAAGAAAGAAAAAATAAAAGATTTTGGAGCTACATCGTGCCGGCGCTGCAGAGAATGAGTTTCGTTTTGCGGCACAGTTTTTAGGTGGCTACTGGGCTCTGGTAGAGATGGACCGTTTGGCCTCACGTAGGCAGGGCCCCGTGGGACATCAGGAGCCGACCATGACCTGGCTGTGCACTGGCCCACCAAGCGATCAACTGGCGTGCCCAGCCGCTCTCCGTCATCACAGAGAAGTGGTTTCTGAGAGATTTGGCTAAAGGAATCCCTGAAGGCCTGTGGGAGGCAGAACAGTGACCTTCCAGAGATGTCCACGTCCTGAGCCTCAGACCCTGTGAATAGGGGGAACTTATGTGGCAAAACGAACTTTGCAGATGTGATTAAGTTAAGGATCTTGGGTTGGGGAGATTATCCAGGTGGGCCAATGTAATCACACGGGGCTGAGTAAATGAAACAGGGGAGGCAGCAGGGTCAGAGTGAGAGAAGGGGGTGAGTAGATGGAAGCAGGGGCCGGATAACGGGACTGGTGGCTTTGAGGATGGAGGGAATGGTGAGGCCGGAATGTGGGAGCCTGCAGAAGCTTGAACAGGCCGGGGAACGGATCCTCCCTGGAGCCTCCAGGAAGACACAGCTCTGATGGCAACTGTGTTTTAGCCCAAGGAGACCCATTTTGGACTTGTGACCTCTGGAATGGTAAGTCAAGAAACCTACATTATGTTAAGCCACTAAGCTTGTGGTGATTTGTTATGGCAGCAATAGGAAGGTTTATGGTTCACCTGTGCTCTGAAAACACAGGTTTTTGTTTGTTTGTTCAATGATGTACCCCCAGCATCAGGCACATTGCAAATACACAATACATACGGGTTGATGTTTGGGCAAGACAGGAATTAAGATCAGGGAGACAGCAGGCTGGGATCAGAGAGACCCCATTTCTGTCTGAAATGTCTGCAGAGAACCTGGTGCCCCAGCCCTAGCCCTGGGGAAATGAAAGCCAGGCTGGAGTTCAAATGAGGGCAGTTTCCCTTCCTGCGGGCTGCTGATGGAACAACCCCATGACTAGAAGGACCCAGCCTCCGCGGCCACACACCGTGTGTCTCTCTGTTCCGCCGGCACTGGGGACTCATCCATCGGCACAGCTGGGGCCACTGGGAGGAGACGCCATGACCCCCACCCTCATGGTCCTGTTCTGCTTCGGTGAGATTTAAGGAGGGGGAGGGGAGACCCGAGTCTTGGAAGAACTTTGCCTCACAGCCGGGCCCTGGTTCTTTAGGAGACTCAAAAATCTCAGGGTAAAGAGAGGACCTGCTCAGGCTTCAGGGGCAAATCTCTCACAGGGAATTCTCTTCCAGGGCTGAGTCTGGGCACCAGGACCTGTGTGCAGGCAGGTGAGTCTGTCCCCAGCTGTCCCAGGTCCCTCCTCCTCCCTGGGGACAAAGGGCCACCCATTGGCAGCTGGGAGAGGAGACAGCAGTACTGGGTGACTGATGGCGACATCTGAAGGGTCCTGGGACTGAGAGCTGGGATCTGAGGGCTGAGGGACCTCTTGGGATGCAGCCTCTGATTTCCTTCCAGGGCCCCTCCCCAAACCCACTGTCTGGGCTGAGCCTGGCTCTGTGATCAGCTGGGGGAGCCCCGTGACCATCTGGTGTCAGGGGACCCTGGACGCTCAGGAGTACCGTCTGGATAAAGAGGGAAGCCCAGCACCCTGGGACAGACAGAAACCACTGGAGCCCAGGAACAAGGCCAAGTTCTCCATCCCATCCGTCACACAGCACTACGCAGGGAGATATCGCTGTTACTATCACAGCCATCCAGACTGGTCAGAGCGCAGTGACCCCCTGGAGCTGGTGGTGACAGGTGAGAGGACACTCAGGGGTCGCAGCCACAGGCTCTGTCCTCAGGAAGCAGGTCGGCTCTCAGGGGCGTCTCCCTCTCACAGCCCAGCCCTGGGGATAATGCGGGAGGTGGGAGCCCATTAAACACGGTGCCTCCTTCTCTCCTAGGAGCCTACAGCAAACCCACCCTCTCAGTCCTGCCGAGTCCTCTTGTGACCTCAGGAGAGAGCGTGACCCTGCTGTGTCAGTCATGGAGCCCGATGGACACTTTCCTTCTGTTTAAGGAGGGGGCAGCCCATCCCCTGCTGCGTCTGAGATCAGAGCACGGAGCTCAGCTGCACCAGGCTGAATTCCCCATGGGTCCTGTGACCTCAGTGCATGGGGGGACCTACAGGTGCATCAGCTCACGCAGCTTCTCCCACTACCTGCTGTCACGCCCCAGTGACCCCGTGGAGCTCACAGTCTTAGGTGAGGCTCCTGAGCCTGTCCCCTCTGAGCTCAATGGCTCAGCTCAGGCCCTGCCCCCAGGAGAGCTCTGGGCAGGGACGGAGGAAGGGGGGCTCAGCCAAGGGGAGACTCAGCCCTCAGAGGGGAGGAGGACAACGGGGTCCTCCCGGCATGCCCATGCTCTTTTCCCTTACCTGGGGTCCGGAAGGTGCCAGGAGGGGAGAGACATGGTCCCTGGGAAGCCACAGGGCAGATGTAGGAAGAGGTTCAATTTGAGGTGGAGACTCCGGGGCAACCCCAGACTCTCACCCTCCTCTTGTCCTTCTACCCAGGATCCTTGGAGAGTCCCAGCCCCTCACCCACAAGGTCCATCTCAGCAGCTGGTGAGTCTTAGAGGCCTCTGTCCAGAGAGTTTCCAAAGCCTGAGGCCTGTCTCAAGACATGCTCAGTGGATCTAAGTCCGCGTTCCAATTCTCAGCTGGGCTTTCTTTCAGGGATGTGGGAGTCGGGCAGTGACTTGGGAGGCACTACAGCCTCCCAAGGCCCTGAGGATGGGCTCATGCGGAGTGAGGGGTCAAGGCAGAGGGAGATGTTGGGAGGAGAAGCCGAGCTGAGGTGGGGGGCAGGGCAGCCCCAGCCCTCACGTCCCTGTTCTAACCCAGCAGGCTCTGAGGACCAGCGCCTCATGCCTACAGGGTCAGACCCCCAGAGTGGTGAGTGAGGGGCTCTGAGTGGGAGGTGAATGCGGTCCCTGGGGGGCAGGGGTGGGCTCTGTCCTAGGTTCAGGCTCCTCCGAAGGTGGTGACGTGGACAGGCCCCTCCCCTGCCTGGGCCCCAGTTTCTCCAAGTATAAAGGAGAGAGGCCTGGGGGTGGGAACATTCCTTTCAGCTCTGACTCCCAGCTGTGATCTCCTGGGAGAGGAGGCCTCCCAGGGAAGCCTCCCAGAGTCGATTCTGCAGGGGCCTGTCCTGTCCCACCTGCAGTGGTGACGGTGACCTGGGGCAGGGGAGGGGAGCAGGGCTGTGGTTCAAGATGATCAAGCTCTTTCCCTGCAACTCTGGGGCTTGGCTCTGGTGCAGGGAACAAGGGCTGCAGGTCAGAGTCCCGGGTTCCCTTCCTAGCTCTGCTGCTTCCTGGCTGGGGGCCTGGGACAGGCGATTCCCCTCTCTGAGCCTCAGTTTCCTCCTTTGTGAAATGGGTGGAGAGAGGGTGGCAATCTCAAGTTGCATGACTGCTGTGAGGGTTGGAGGTAATGAAAGAAAGACCCAGCACACACAGTAGGTGTGCGCACAGTAGGTGCTCACATCAGTGACATCATCCCCATTCCTGATGTCATCACGCCCAAGGTCTGAGAAGGCACTGGGAGGTACTGATCGGGGTCTTGGTGGTCTCCATCCTGCTTCTCTCCCTCCTCTTCTTCCTCCTCCTCCAACACTGGCGTCAGGGCAAACACAGGACATCAGGTAAGTAGGAAATTGGGGGACCCGTGGGCCGATGCAGGGTGGGGTCAGGGCGCTAGCCAAAGAGACTCCAGATAGGAGAGGTCAGCTGAGGAACTGCTCCAGAAATTCCCAGTGAGAAAATCTAGAAAGAAGAAAATAAAGAAGGGCATAATGGAAGTGCTTTATTCTTTCGGTTTTTCTACACTTAGGAAGGATTTAAAACATCCTTGCAAGTGTATTTTCGGGTTTGTCTTCCTCTTGAGTTGCATGTGCAAGGCAGGTGGTTCTAACATTCCGAGAGCTGAGACTCTGTGCACCTTTCCCCAGCCCAGAGACAGGCTGATTTCCAACGTCCTCCAGGGGCTGCAGAGCCAGAGCCCAAGGATGGGGGTCTACAGAGGAGGTAATTCTGCCAGAAGGCCTCAGACTCCCACTCACCCCAACAGCCCCCTCACTGCCCCTCACACTCCCGTGTCCTCCCCCAGGTCCAGCCCAGCTGCTGACGTCCAGGGAGAAAACCCCAGTAAGTGAGAGGCAGAGGGGGTGCACCTGGGGTGGAGATGCGGGCCCCAAAGTTTCAATAGCAATGGAGGCAGGAGTACAGGCTGGTAAGGGTCAGGGACTCGGGGGGAGGTGGTCTGAACCCACACTGTAGGACCTCAGGCACATCACAGCCCCTCCCTGCATCACAGTGGCCCTAATGGGAACAGGGCAGGGTCCGGCAGGACTCAGAGGTCTCAGGGAACCTTCCCAGGAGACAAACGCCTTGCTGTGTCCCCGCAGATGCTGCCATGAAGGACACACAGCCTGAGGACGGGGTGGAGCTTGACAGTCAGGTGAGACCCCGCCCCTGTCCTGGGCACCAAAGACCTCCTGGTGCCAGATCTAATCCTGCAGGACTTCTCTGTCCTCTTTCCCCTGGTTCTCAGCATCATCACGGTGGACCCCTCCTTGTCCAGCATGCTGCCTCCCGCCTGCTGTGACCTCACTCTCTCCTGCTGTCCTGGGACCTCGCGGGCCTCCTCCCGGGTCCCCTTCCTGCTCCTCCTCCTCTGTTTGGCCGTCTGGTGGTTAGAGCGCTCCCCAGGCCTCAGGAGGATGAGGAATAGATGAACCACCCCAGTCCCCTGGGCCCCGCTTCATTCATTCATCCAGCGAGTGTTCCCAGGGAGCTCACTATGGATCGGGCTCCCTGTGGGAGCTGCAGACACAGCAGGGAGCAAAGCCACCCCCGCCTCCTGAGTTCACCTCGTAGTGGGAGACAAAATGCAAATAAATGCAAATAAAAGGAGTGCAACGTGCTGTAAGAAACATAAACCAGGGAAAGGGCAGAGAGTGTGGGGCAGTGGGGCCAGTCTGAATGGTAAGGGGAGGGCTGTCTGCTCAGCTGTCATCTGAGAAGCCTGGACTGAAGGGGCCACAGGATCCTCTAATGGACAAGTCCCTGCAGGCAGAAGAAACAGCTGTGCAAAGGCCCCGAGGCAGCATCGAGCTCTTTCAGGAAGGCAGGCATTAGGCTGCAGCCAAATGGGCAAGGTCAGAGTGAGGAGGAGAGGCCAGAACCACAGGGAGGGAGAGGCCAGACCCTCCACGGCCTTAGGGCATCCCTGAGATTCCATCAGGAAAGGGATGTAATCGGATCACCTTGGAAACAGTGAAGAAAATTGACTCCAGGAGATCAGGGGGATTCGAGGACACCCCCCACCAGTGTCTTTCTCCAGCACAGCCCACACAATGAAGACCCCCAGGCAGTGACGCATGCCCAGGTGAAACACTCCAGACCTAGGAGAGAAATGACCTCTCCTCCCTCCCCACTGTCCAAGGAATTCCTGGACACAAAGGACACACAGGCGGAAGAGGACAGGCAGATGGACACTCAGGCTGGTCCTTTCCTCTCCAGGCCCCCAGCCTTCTCCTACCCCCATCATGTTCCTTCCCTCTCACTCTCCCCCACTGCAGGCTGCTACATCTGAAGCCCCCCAGGATGTGACCTACGCCCAGCTGCAGAGCTTGACCCTCAGACGGGAGGCAACTGAGCCTCCTCCATCCCAGAAACGGGAACCTTCAGCTGAGCCCAGTGTCTATGCCACTCTGGCCATCCACTAATCCAGGGAGGACCCAGACCCCACAAACCACGGAGACTCAGGACCCCAGAAGGCATGGAAGTTGCCCCCAGTGGACATCATTGAACCCCAGCCAGCCTAGATCCCTAACACAGACCACTAGAAGATTCTGGGAACTTTGGGCTTCACCTGATTCTGCAAAGATAAATAGTATCCCTGCATTATCAAAATAAAGTAGCAGACTTCTCAGTTCACAATGAGTTAACTGATGAAAAAAAAAAAAAAAAACAGAAGTCAGAAAATGTTTTAAATTGAGTGATCATGTAAATATTACACATCAAACCAATGACATGGGAAAATGGGAGCTTCTAATGAGGACAAACAAAAACTAAGGAAAAATTAATAAAGTCAAAAGTTTATTCTTGAAAACATTAATGATACATGGAACTTGGCCACAATGAGAAAAATAAGAATAAAAAAAGAGCAGGCACCCTTTTCCATACAGGAACAAAACAGGAGGCAGCACTACAGACCCTACACACAACTTCACAAAGGTGAAAGAAAACTGAGCAATTCTATGCCAACATAACAGAAAATGCAGATGAGATAGATGAAATATTCAAAATTACAGTTTACTTAATGAACATAAGGATAAATAGAAAAATTGAATCATCATACATAAACATATATAAAATGCATTGATCCTGTAATAAAAAATGTTCCCGCAAAGTAAATGCCACTTCAGGAAGATTTGTTGGTGGTTTTCTCAAACTCTATGCACTCATGAAACACACAGACACACACACACACACACGGAAACTTGCTTAAATTTTCCCTGAGAATATTCTGTGTATATTTACACAAATACATTTTATCAGACTAGGAACAAGTTGATACCCAAACCTGACACGGAAACTACAAAATGGGAAAGTCATGGATGATCTCTCACAAAAATATAAATCCCTTAACAAATATTAACCAGTAAGATTCATATCTCTATAAAATAGACAATATATCATGATCACACTGGTTTTTTATTATTTTTTAATTTTGTTTATGAAAAGCAAGGGTAGCTTAATTTTCAAAAACTCAATGTAATTCAGTATTTTAACAAAATGAACAAAAAATTATTATCTCAACAGACAAAGCTTTTGTCTGAGCACCTTTTCATATACCTGCTGACTATTTGTATGTCTTCTTTTGAGAAATGCCTGTTCAGCTCCTTTGCCCGTGTTTCAAGTAGTTTTTGGTTTCTTACTGTTGTGTCGTTTTAGTTCCTCATATATTTTTAAATATTAACCCTTTATCAGATACACAGCTTGCAACGATTTTCTCCCATTTCTGAGTTGTCTCTTCATTCTGTTGTTTGCTGTGCAGAAGCTGTTTAGTTAGAAGGCACACCCTTTGTCTACTTTTGCTTTTGTTGCTTGTGTTTTCAGGGCCATATCCAAAAAACTTTGCCTAGACCAACGTCTTGAAGCTTTTCTCTCACCCATTTTTGTACATGGGATAATGGTTCAATTTCATTCCTCTTCATATGAATATCCCCAGGATGTGACCTATGCCTAGCTGCACAACTTAACCCTCAAACAGGAAATAATGAAGCCTCCTTCCTCCCAGGAAAGGGAAAGTTCAGCTGAGCTGAGCTTATACACTGCACTGGCTATCCACTAGCCCAGGGAGGACCCAGACCTCCACACTCCATGGAGACTAAGTTCTCCCAGGACCATTTATTCAGAAGCACTGCCCTCTCTTGTTCTTGGAAACTTTGTTGAGGATCAATTCACCATAATTGTGTGTGTTTCATTCTTTGCTTTCATCCTTGTTGCACTGATCACTGTACCTGTTTCTATGTCAGTTCCATGCTGTCTTCCTTGCTGTGGCTTTGTAGGATATTTAGGGATTCCAAAGTGTGATACCCCATTTTTCCCTTTGCTCAAGATTGTTTTGGCTATTTGGGGTCCTTTTGTAGTCCCATTCAAATTTTAGGATTGTTTTTCTATGTCTGTGGAAAATGACCTTGGAATTTTGATAGGAATTGCATTGAGTCTGCAGGTATAAACTTTTTTTTAAGTCCCAGGGCACATGTACAGGACAGGCAGGTTTATTACATAGGTAGGCATGTACCATGGTGGTTTGCTGCACCTATCAACCCATTACCTAGGTATTAAGCCTGACATGCAAAACTCTTTTTCCTAATGCTCTCCCTCCCTTCATCCTCTGCCCTCCCCCCACAGGGAGGAGGCCAGCAAGCTTTAATGTGCAAATGCCAGTCATTAAAACCTGGGTTCACTCAATATGGTGATTCCCACCGTCTTCTCTTTGTCACCACCTGTGCCAAGTGTGATGGCCACCTCCAGATAACACCATGTGTTCAAAACATCAGGGTGACCCATATTTGCATATTAAAGGGCTAAGGTGAGAGGGACAGGATTTTTATGGGCTACGTAAATGACACACCTCTTCAAACCAATCCCCTGGGTCCTATGCAAACCAGACACTGCCTTCTCCAGCATCCCAATCTAAGCAACCCCTTTTCCACCCAACACGGGATTCCTCTTTGTTCCAAGCTCCCCTGCCTCTCTCTCTGTATGGGGAGCTGTTTTCTTTCTTCCTTCTTTCTTGCCTACTAAACTTTTGCTCCTTGAAACCACTCCACGTGTGTCTGTGTCATTTTATCTAAACTGGTATGAGACCAAAAACCCTGGTGTTCCTCTAGTCATTGAAGCCATATCATTTTGGTGTGTTGGCCAGGAAAGGGGATTCATTCATCAGACTGGTGAGTATGGAGTGAATCTCAGCCTTAAATCTGTCCTTTACTCTCAAGGCTCTCTTCCAGCTCTCCTGTCACCAAACTTTCTCTCTCTATCCATGGTTTCTTTCTCTATGTTTAGTGTGCAGGAATCTTTGCAGCTCAGGAAAACAGGTCTGTTAAAAAAAAATTGCAAATTGCAGCAGGCAGTAATTCATTAAATGTCTCTCTCTATGGTTTCTCAGGTGAGGATATGGTATTCCTAAGTGGTACCTAGTGGAAATAGAAATCTTCTTCGTAAGACACATTGCTGGTCCTTTGCTCTACACTGCAGCTTCCTTTCACACCACTAAAAACCAGGCTCTAAGCTATTTCTGTAAATGGGAGAGCTCTGCTTTCAACAGTTAGGAGTAAAATGTCTTCCACTTCTAAATTTTAGTCCCAATATTGTCCCATCCATTCGGTGCCTACGTTCTTTTTTTTTTTTTTTTTAATTTATTTATTATTATTAAACTTCAAGTTGTAGGGTACATGTGCACAATGTGCAGGTTTGCTACATATGTATACTTGTGCCATGTTGGTGTGCTGCACCCATCAACTCGTCATTTACATCAGGTATAACTCCCAATGCAATCCCTCCCCCCTCCCCCCTCCCCATGATAGGCCCCGGTGTGTGATGTTCCCCTTCCCGAGTCCAAGTGATCTCATTGTTCAGTTCCCGTGCCTACGTTCTTTTAAGGCACCTATTCTGTCTTCAATTAAGACAATACTTAATTAGCAAAGGAATTTTAAGTTCAAAAGTTAACCAAAACCGTTTTTCTAAGGGTAAATGCTTTGGCAAGGGCTGTAATAACAGGCAGTCTAGCTCATTGCCACTGTTAAAGGAGTCTTGCCCAAAGGCAACACAGTCTCTCCAGAAATCCATTTTTCGGGAAACCAGGCAAATCACAAAGGTTTACAAAGTCAAAGGAAAGTCACACAAGGCAAATAAGCTAAGGTTGCATGGGTAAGCGTGATTAGTCCCACCACTTGGTTCATCCGGTTCCATAGCATACAGAAACCACGTCAACAAATTCAGACACGTTTAACATGGTTTCGGGATCCAGAAATCAGGAAAGGGAAAAGTCGGAGGAGACTCCCTGTCTTCTCCTCCACTCTGGGTCATACAGAAAGGAAGGAAACTAAAAGAACGTTTTTATTCTCAATTCTTTTTCTGAATGGGTAATAAATTATCCTCAGCTTGCACCCCTCCAGAGTGCACTCTACACCCTGGAACTTCTTTAACCTCAAAACTTTGAAAAGAAGTGACTCATTTTCTTATGCACGAGGGCATGGCAACTTTACTAAACTTTTGCAAGTGTTGTAAAATCAACCCAGCTCTTTTAGCAATCATATTAGGCAAGCTCAGGGAAAAGAGTTCTCCAAAATTAGAAAAGCAACTTTCAGGGGAACCATTAAATGATCCCCCTTATTTGGGGCTCCCTCAAGTTCCCTTCCATTACAGAACCTTAGATAAATAAAGGGAAACTTAGGCCAATTTTCTAAAACCCTTGATAGACATATAGAAGCCAAAATTTTACTCAGGTGTTTAACCTCACATGAAGGAATGTTATGTTGCTCCTAAACCAAACCCTAACAGCAGCTAAAATGCAGGTAAGTCTGCAAGCAGCAAATAATTTTAAAAATAAGCAATGTGTCTCCTATAATACACCAAAAGGAAAGTAAAACCAATAGGGAAAGCAAAGAAATAGCAGAAACACCTTTCCCAAGAGGGAAGGAGGCAGTTCAGGTAAACAACCTTAACTAAAACCCCCCAGCTCAGAAAATGAATGGAAGAAAAAGCACCTTTTAATATGCATTTTAAAAGGCCTATGGAAAACCATGGCCAAATCTCTCAATTGCTCTAAACTGTCTATAATGGAACAAAAGCCAAATAAAAATCCTGTAGCCTTTATTAAAAGGCTAAAAGAGGCACTAATAAAGTATATCTTTTATTCCCTAATTCGGTTAAGGAACAGCTCATTCTGAAGGACAAATTTATTACACAGACAGCTCTCAATATTTAAAAAAAAAAAAAAAGAAAAGAAAAAAAAATCTACAAAAGCAAGCTATAGGACCAAATAGCATCTTAGAAAACTTCCTGAAGGTGGCCACTTCGGTCTTTTATAATAGGGACCAGGAGGAGTCCCAAAAGAAAGAAATAAAGCTCAAGAGAAGGACAAAGACTCTAGCAGCAGTGAACTGCTTTGTGAACAAAAGCTCACAAAGTCCAGGATCACCAAGGTGCATCCTCTAGTTGCTATTGGTGTATCAGGCCAGGGCATTTTAAAAAGGAATGTCCGGTCAGTAAAATGAAGCAACCTCAACCCTGTCCAGCCTGTGGCAAAAACCACTGAAAACGGAGCTGCTCCCGGAGGTGGAGGTTACTGAGTTCAAAACCAGTCTCACAGATGGTCCAGCAAAACTGATGGATCCCGGTGCTTGAACCTTGGCTCCAGTGGCTCAAACTGCCATTATAGCACAAGAGCCCTGGATAATTCTGGAAATTAAAGGAAGGAAAGTAGACCTCCTTCTAAACACTAAAACCAGTCTCTCTCTCTCTTTCCTCTTCTCTAATCCAGGCCTCCCTTCTTCCCATAGCACAACTGTAAGGGGCATCTCAGGAAAAGTATAATCCAATATTTTCTCAACCTTAGTTAACACATGCTTTTGGTCAGGTGTGGTGGCTCACTCCTGTAATCCCAGCACTTTGGGAGGCCGAGGTGGGTGGATCACCTGAGGTCGGGAGTTCGAGACCAGCCTGACCAACATGGAGAAACCCCGTTTCTACTAAAAATACAAAAAATTAGCCAGGCGTGGTGGCACATGCTTGTAATGCAAGCTACTTGGGAGGCTGAGGCAGGAGAATTGCTTGAACCCAAGAGGCAGAGATTGCAGTGAGCTGAGATTGCTCTATTGCACTCCAGCCTGGGCAACAAGAACGAAATTCCGTCTAAAAAAAAATAAAATGCAGCCGGGCATAGTGGCTCACGCCTGTAATCTCAGCACTTTGGGAGGCCGAGGTGGGCAGATCACGAGGTCAGGAGATCGAGACCATCCTGGCGAACACAGTGAAACCCCATCTCTACTAAAAATACAAAAAATTGGCCAGTGCCTGTAGTCCCAGCTACTTGGGAGGCTGAGGCAGGAGAATGGTGTGAACCTGGGAGGTGGAGCTAGAAGTGAGCTGCACTCCAGCCTGGGCAACAGAGCGAGATTCTGCCTCAAAAATAAAATAAAATAAAAAAAAATAAAATGCTTTCAAGCCATTGTCCTGATTAGCTCTACTAATCAGAAAAGCCTCTAAGTTAACCCTAGAAAATAAAAATAATTTACCTGTTTACTGCCCACATAATGTAGCAGAATCTCTGTCCTCTAGGGGGAGCTCTTAGCTGGTAAACAGCTGGTAAAGCAAAAAGTACATAAGACAGAATAAGCAGTAGTCGCTCTCCCCAGGCACAAGCACTCAGTTAGCTGAGTTAATAACTCTTACAAAAGCACTTAAATTAAGCAAGGAAAAGGTAGCTAACATTTACACTAACTCCAAGTATGCTTTCTTGGTTCTCCATGCTCATGCTGCCATTGAAAACAAAAAAACATTTTCTTATGCTAATAAATCTCCTATAAAAATATCACCAAAAAATTGGCAGGTTATTATCCTCAGTTTTTCTTCCACAAAAAAGTAGCAGGGATGCATTTTAAAGAACATCAAAAGGAAACAAGGTAGCTGAAGGAAATAAATTAGCCAATCAGGCAACTAAGTCAAAGGCATAAAAGCTTCAAGGCATTAATGCACTTCAAGCCCCTTCTAATCTAAAAAGGCTCCATAAGAGAAATTAAAACTCAGTATTTCCCTGAAAAAATAAAATAAGCCACTTCTCAAAGGCATGCTTTTCAGCCCTCAGGATGGCTACGGTCAGGATGGCAAACTCTGTTGGTCAGTCTCCAGCCAGTAGAAAGTCCTTAAAATCCTTCACAAAGCTTTTCACTTAGGAAAAGATAAGACTTACTTTGTTTTGAGCAAAACAGTGCTCAAACATTGTTTTCAGACAGGAAACCTCTGAAATGTTTAACATGTAACCTCTCTAGCTCACTTCCAACAAAAATGAACACAACTAGCAGACGCCCAGCCCCAGGAAATAAAACCACCTTTATTTAACCCAGGAAATTTAGTATTAGTAAAAACTCTCATCTCTGTCTCCTTCCCTAAACCAAGCTAAAAAGGGTCCTACACTGTTCTTCTTTCAACCCCCTCGGCAGTAAAAGTTACAGGAATCAACTTCTAAATGCGTCACACTTAAGTCAAAACCTAAAAAGCTAAAAAGGCAACCCTTAGCAGTCTAAAAAAAAAAAAAAGAAAAAAATTCTAAATATCAATGTAAAAAAAAAAAAATAAAAAATCTTAAGCTAAAAATCATAAAAAAGAAGTAACTTGAGTAACTGAATCCCACTCCTACCTCACCAAATACCTTTTATTATTTCTAACCTTTCCTCACAAAGTTCACGGCCAAATATCAAAACTTCTTTTTAACTCACATTTGCAGGGAAATTTAAGTATTCATGGAATCACATTTGTAACTTTGTAAATCCCCAAAGGGAAATGTTATATCTTGGCAACTAAAGTTTTAAACAAAAATTATTGGCCAGGCGTGGTAGCTCACGCCTGTAATCCCAGCACTTTGGGAGGCCAAGGCGGGTGGATCATGAAGTCAGGAGTTCAAGAACACCCTGGAGAAGATGGTGAAACCCCGTCTCTATTAAAAATATAAAAATGAGCCAGGCATGGTGGCAGGCGTCTGTAATCCCAGCTACTCGGGAGGCTGAGGCAGAGAATTGCTTGAACCCGGAAGGCAGAGGTTGCCGTGAACCAAGACCCCACCATTGTACTCCAGCCTGGGCTAAAGAGTGAGACTCTGTCTCCAAAAAATAAATAAAATTAATAAAATTAAATTTAAAAAAAACACTCTTGTGAAAATTGGTGTAGTCATGCTACTATTTGCAACAAAACTATACACTGTGGCACCCACAATGTAGAATTCTGGTTGTAAAATTCTAATTGTGGTAATATTTTGCCTGATTATCATCATTATAACAAAATGAATAATTGCAGAAAAATGTAATCAAGGTTGTTTTGCTTATAGCAGAAGTAACAGTAATGAATAAAAAGCATGCATTCAAGTTTTACTAGCATTAAGTTTAATAAAACTTTTTACCAAAGGTTGGTAATATAATGCACTCTAAGCTATAAGAAGGTTAGAAAAATTTTACATAAAAAAGGATTTTGTATGGTGAATACTTGTCCTAAAAGAAAATAACTGGTTGTTTAAAGGAAGAAAGTTTAGGACAAGTCTAAAAGTTTCAGTATGTTGTAAGAGAGTCTGTGAAAGTCATTAAAAAATTAATAATTAAAAAAAGTCAGAATTAACCCTAAAGTTATTTTAACCACCCAATAATATATTTCTCCCAATCATATTGCAAGTTGTAAAAATGGCCTAGGCCTAAAGTTATTCTCTAATGGCACGTTAATGGGGAGATGTATGCTTTTCTCTAGGAAAAAGTTGCTTTTATAGTAACGTTTCTGGTAACGCACAGCAACACCTAGTGGAGGAAAACCTGTATTGCAATCCATTGATGTAACCAACAGGTGTCAAATTCCACTGTCACTTAGGGTCTGTAGGACTCACACTAACGACGGTATTTTTCCTTTTTTGAAACGAAGTCTTGCTCTGTTGCCCAGGCTGGACTGCAGTGGCACAATCTCAGTTCACTGTAACCTCCCGGGTTCAAGTGATTCTCCTGCCTATTGAGTAGCTGGGATTACAGGCACTCACCGTCATGCCCGGCTAATTTTTGTATTTTTCGTAGAGACGGAGTTTCGTTATGTTGGCCAGGCTGGTCTCGAACTCCTGACCTCAGGTGATCTGCCCGCCTCGGCCTCCCACAGTGGTGAGATTACAGGTGTGAGCCACTGCACTCAGCCCCAATGATGGTAATCTTAATACTCATATTCTAACCCTATATTTTAAACCTTCTTGTACAATGTATCTCTTTTTGCCTAAAAGTAATTAAACTCCAAACGGTGTTGCAAGCAAAGTCACACATGGACATGCCATTCTTCTGAGAAACCTTAAATCAACCTCAGGAAAAGGCCCAACTGCTGTTCCCCCACGCAACACCCCTTTACAGCAAGAAGTAGCTAGAAAGAATTGTGATCCAACACCCACTAATAGCAGTTAGCTTTGCCTCTCTTTAAGAGGAGGAATAATACAGGAGTTATTAAGAAATTATTTGAAGCAGGTAGTAAGGATAAAGGTTCTTGGTGGACATTTTCCTGTAATAAGATACAACCCCTGAACCATCTCTTTTCCAACACAGAAGCTGTCTTAAAGGACCTGGTCGGCAAGCTTTATATGCAAATACTGGCCATTAAAACATAGGTTCATGCAATATGGTGATATCCGCCATCTTCTCCTTGTCACCACCTATGCCAAGTGCCATGGCCACCTCCAAATAACACAAAACTTCATGGTGGTCCACATTTGCATATTAAAGGGCTAAGGTGGGAGGAACAAGTCTTTCCAGGGCTATGCAAAAGACACACCTGGTCTAACCAATCCCCTGGGCCCTGTGCAAACCAGACACTGCCTCCTCCAGCCTCCCAATGTAACCAACCACTTTTCCACCACACAGTGGGTTCCTCTTTGTTCCAAACTCCCCTCCCTTGGGGAGTGGCTCTTCTTTCTTTCTTCTCTCTTGCCTATTAAACTTTTCTCTCCTTAAAACCACTCCACGTGTGTCCTCATTGTTTTATCTAAACCAGCATGAGACCAAAAACCCTAGTCACCAAAGCCGTATCACTGAAGCTCACGGTCTCAGGTAAGAAACCTCCAACCCGTGTCCATTGAAGCTGGCATGAGTCATGTGTGAATGCAAAATTTCATGTTAGTAACACAGCTTTTTAAATGTTTCCCTAAATTGTATATTTTTACTGTATACAATATGTGTATAGAACATTGAATTGCAACATTCCTATTTATGGATTGGCTAAAATGGATCTAGTAAACATACACATTACTTCACATACTTATCATTCCTTGTGATGAGAACACTTAAACATACTCTCACATTGATTTTCAAGAACAGAATATATCGTTATTAACTATCGTCACCATGTGGTACCATAGATCTGGAAGTTATTCTGTCAAACTGAAATTTTGGACCCCTCTATCGACATCCTCCCAAGATATAGGAATAACTGTGGGCACGTAAAAAGATGCCCAAACCATTACTTATTACAAAAATTTATATAAATCCACAATGAGACGCTACTTCAAACACTGGATTGGCCATATTCTTAAAAATAGCAAATGTCAGGAAGGGTGTGTGGAAGAGAGAACTTTCATACACTGTTGGCACGATTGTGAAATTTTTCGGTGACTGTGAAAAGTGGTTTGGAGGCCGGGCACGGTGGCTCATGCTTGTAATCCCAGCACTTTGGGAGGCCAAGGCAGGCAGATCGCCTGAGGTCAGGAGTTCGAGACCAGCCTGACCAACGTGGAGAAACTCCATCTCTACTAAAAATAGAAAATTAGCCGGGCATGGTGGCTCATGCCTGTAATCCCAGCTACTTGGGAGGCTGAGGCAGGAGAATCACTTGAACCCAGGAGGTGGAGGTTGCAGTGAGCCAAGATCGCACCATTGCACTCCAGCCTGGGCAACAAGAGTGAAACTCCATCTCAAAAAAGAGAGAGAGAGAGAAAAAAAAAATATATATATATATATATATATGTACCATATATATATATATGTACCATATAATATATATATATATATTTACCAAACACAGGTACCTTTTGAATATAAAATAAAATAAAATAAAAGATAAATCTAGAATTACTATATGATCTAGAAATTCCACTTCTAGGTATATGACTAAAAGTTTGGGTTCTAGAAGATGAGTAAAGTTTATCAATGTACCCTACAACATTTTATCTTTAGTTAACAATACTGCATCATGAAGTTAAAAATTGGTAAGATAACCAACTCTTCTTACCACAATTCAAAAAAATGACTGAGAGTAGATATTGTGAAAGGAAATTAAATCTGGGGACCCCAAACTCATTTAGCTAAGGGGGAAAGTCAGGCTGGGAACTGGGTCACACAAACCTGCCTCCCCATTTTGTTTCCTAAATAAGACGGCTACAAGATGAAAAGCTACACGCCTCCCCCACATTTTGCCCACAAGAAGATTCCTAGTGAGCTGTTAAAATTTCACCACGGCAATGTATATTGACAACTTATCTTTCCAGGTACAGTCTCCCTGGCTCATCAGACTCAAATGCATATCGGATCGTTCCCCCGCCCAATTTTGTCTATGTTTATCTTTTGTAAAGTGCAGTGGCGCGATCTCAGCTCACTACAAGCTCTGTCTCCCGGGTTCACGGCATTCTCCTGCCTCAGCCTCCCAAGTAGCTGGGACTACAGGCGCCCACCACCACGCCTGACTTTTTTTTTTTTTTTTTTTTTTTTTTTTTTTTTTTTTTTTTTTTTTTTTTTTAGTGGAGACAGGGTTTCACCGTATTAGCCAGGATGGTCTTGATCTCCTGACCTCGTGATCTGCCCGCCTCAGCTTCCCAAAGTGCTGGGATTACAGGTGTGAGCCACTGTGTCCGGCCCCAAGCCTGTTGCTTGTTAGTCAATACTCTATAAACTGGTTTTCTGAACCTGATCTGGAAAGAGATGACCTGAGGTGGATGAGGAAGAGCCAACTCTAGATGCCACCCTGGGCCATGCTAGTGACTGTCCTGCTGGGTGAGCGGCCAATATCTTAAGCTTCTGAATTCCATTCCTATTCAGAATCCATGGAGTGGATGTGTCTTTTTCCAATTTATTCTGATGCATTCGCTAAATATTTATTAGACTCCTTCGGGGAATCTCTATTTAGAAGTCTCTAAAAGGGGGCCCAGCTTATACAAACGTTATCAGCTAACACCAGAAAACAGTGGGAAGCCGTGTTGCCTCCTGGACTCTGACCATGGTGCTGAAACTAGAGTTCAAGGCAGCATCCCAGTCAGTGCTGTGGACAGCGACCACAAGAGCCACTCTCCCGTGGCTGGGTCCTGACAGAAGAAACAGCAAGGGTGTCTAGATACAGGGCCAGGTGTGTTGAAGACCTTGAGTAGGAGCCAAAATTGAACAGGATGTGGGGAAGCTCAAGAGGTAGATGACGTCTAGAAGGACCATGGAATGTTGCTATCTAGATAGGCAATTATTTTTGTACTCTACACCAGGGTAGGCAGAGAGGAAGCCAAGATGGAAGCATCCTGGAACTTTCTTGGTCACACAGAATACTGAGTTTCCTCGGTTGCTTATGAGTGTATATTATGAGTGCAATAAGGTTTGAGTGCGATTATCCCTTAAACTAAAATCTGTTTTTGCAAGAGTTCTTCGGAGAAATGGAACTAACCAGCTGTTTGTTTATGTATATACCTATCATCTATCTATGTATCTATTTATTTATTTCTCTAGGAGTGTACCTTATGAGTGCAATATGGCCCCCTTACTGTGGGCCAACTTTTGTTCCATGTTTTAGCCAATGAACCAGACAAACTGTTAGAGCCATGTCTGGCTCCCTGAGACACAACATTAAATGCAGGATCTCTCCTTAGTAGGTCCATATTAATAACACTGGCCTCACTCAACTTTATCTTCCTTTCGCCATTGTCCAACACCCTTAATGTCCATTTGCACACATGTTCCCTAGATTTCCATGTGCATAAATCAGAAAAACTTAGTAATCACTTTGGAGTGTAGCACATTTCCTCATGGATCACACATTGAACCTATGGCTTAGAAGAAAAGATGGGTAGTGGGGGCAGATCCTGAGGAAAACTAGCACTGGCTTGCATGGCAGCTGCCTCCAGGGAGGCCATTACTGTTTTCTCAGACAGTGCAGGGTTAATCTCCTCAGATGCAGGGGGAGAGAACACTTCCATTGTCAAGGAGCAGAGAGCAGAATTAAGGAGCTCACTGTCTTTACCTTCATCAGAGTCTTTCACACATCCCTATTCCAAATGCCAAGATTCCACACCTTCCCAATCAAGGCCCTTGAAGTAGACACCCTTTGAGACTGGGAATTCCATTTGTAATGTAATTTAGCCACTTGAAGCATGAGTTTCTGGGTTTGATTTTTCTTTTTCTTTTTCTTTCTTTCTTTCTTTCTTTCTTTCTTTCTTTCTTTCTTTCTTTTTTTTTTTTTTTTTTTTTTTGAGACAGGGTCTCACTCTTGTCCCCCCAGGCTGGAGTGCAGTGGTGCGATTTTGACTCACTGCAACCTCCGCCTCCCGAGTTTAAGCGATTCTCCTGCCTCAGCCTCTTGAGTAGCTGGGATTACAGGCACCTGCCACCACACCTGGTTAATTTTTGTAGTTTTAGTAGAGTCGAGGTTTCGCCAACTTGGCCAGGCTTGTCTCAAACTCCTGACCTCAGGTGATCTGTCCACCTTGGCCTCCCAAAGTGCTGGGATGACAGGTGTGAGCCACTGTGCCTGGCCCTGGATTTGATTTTTCTTTTTTTTTTTTTTTTTTTTTTTGAGACGGAGTCTTGCTCTGTCACCCGGGCTGGAGTGCAGTGGCCGAATGTCAGCTCACTGCAAGCTCCGCCTCCCGGGTTTACGCCATTCTCTTGCCTCAGCCTCCCGAGTAGCTGGGACTACAGGCGCCCGCCACCTCGCCCGGCTAATTTTTTTTTGTATTTTTAGTAGAGACGGGGTTTCACCGTGTTAGCCAGGATGGTCTCGATCTCCTGACCTTGTGATCCGCCCATCTCGGCCTCCCAAAGTGCTGGGATTACAGGCTTGAGCCACCACGCCCGGCCATGGATTTGATTTTTCAAAAGCCTCAGCCCTGTGGCTACAAATTATGAGTATCTTTTAGGGTAGATAGAGAAGACTTACGTCATTTATGTTTGCACTTGAACTGAAGATCCACATCTTTTAACTCATACTCTTCTTTTCCCAACTTTGTCCAGTGACAACCCAGCCCATTTCACTATGCGTATGAGTTCTCAAAAACATTCAAAGGTATTATGTACGTGATCACTCAGATTCTTCTGTTTGTCAGGAGTTTCCCATGATGACATTTGGTGTATCCCTACAGCCACATCATGTTATGGACTGTCAATGCTACTAGAAATGGAGTTGTTAGTGTTTTTAAATCAAATCGAGTTAGAAAGCCGATTTCAGAAACTTTGGATCCAATTCAGAAAACTCATCCTTAAAAATGCTGTTCCTTTGGAATCATCTCTGGGACCAAAATGATGTTTTTCAAGCATTCTCCAGAGAAATCGAAGCAGCAGAATGTTTATTTATGTGTCTGTCTGTATATCTACATATCTATCTATGTATCTGTTTCTATCTATCTATCTACCTATCTATTTGTTTATCTATTCATTTATCTAGGAATTGGCTCATGTGATTGTAGGAGCTTGCTGAGTTCACAATCTGCAAGACAGGAGAGTATCCTGGAGACTTAGGAAAGAGTTGTAGGAAACTAAAAAATCCGAAGACAATCTGCTGGAAGAATTTCTTCTTGCTCGGGGGAGCTCTCTGCTATTATTTTATTATTATTTTGCTCACAAGGCATGTATCATCCTATAACATATCGGATATTCTATTAATTTTTGTAATTTTTGTTATTGTCTAATATCCATCTTTCTCAACTATAATATTGATCCAATACAGGCAATTTTTTTTTTTTTCCCCCAAGATGGGGTCTCTCTCTGTCGCCCAGGCTGGAGTGCAGCGGCGCGATCTCGGTTCACTGCAAGCTCCACCTCCCAGGTTCACGCCATTCTCCTGCCTCAGCCTCCCGAGTAGGTAGGACTACAGGCGCCTGCCACCTCGCCCGGCTAATTTTTTTGTATTTTTTTAGTAGAGACGGGGTTTCACCATGTTAGCCAGGATGATCTCGATCTCCTGACCTCGTGATCCGCCACCCTCGGCCTCCCAAAGTGCTGAGATTACAGGCGTGAGCCACCACGCCCGGCCCACATTGTATACTTTTGATCCTATGCTACTCCTTTCATTCTTTTTCAATTATCTATATAAAAATATAGACATAGACACACAATCACACAGATGCATCCCAATGTACAATTTATCTCTGGTTCTTAGAAAAGTAAAGCTAATTTCACATGACCTTCTGACTCTTTTTTTCTTTCCAAACGTCTTATAATTACATGTCCTTGTCAATCATCAATAAAAATTCCTCATCATGTCCACATCTGCCCAGTGCTCCACTGTGAGGCTGCACAGGGGCCTTTGACTGAAGTTGAGTGGGTTGCAGTCATTACAGTGTTACAGACAATAATTCTACAAGAAACAGTTCTGTACTTGTAAAAAGACTTGTTCTTCATGTTTACATTTATTCTGAATAATGGGTTTTGTGAGAAAAGGAATTTTCTGAATGCAATGAGCATAACCAAATTTTCTTTTTCAATCTGTCAATTCCTCAGATTCAAATAAAGTCAAACATCATCATCGTCTCGGAATGGATGGATTGGTCTCTGTTAACGTAAATCGGGGTATTGCCTTTCTCTTTCAGACTGCTGCTGGAATCCTTGGAAATTCTTCAGTCTTTTACTTTTTTAGTTTTACTTGTATCACTGCACAGATAGTGAGACCCAGCGACCTGATTCTTACCCAGCTGGTCTTATGGCTCTTTTCTCCAAAGGGGCTCCCTCAGACCATGGCGGCTTTTGGATTGAAATCCTTCCTGGGTGAGGCTGGATGTAAACTTGTCTTCTATCTACACAGAGTGGCCAGAGGGGTTTCCCTCAGCACCACCTGCCTCCTCAGTGGCTTCCAGACCATGAAGCTTCATCGCAGTATCTCTGGGAAGGTGGAACTCCAAATTGGATCCCCAGAGTTTATTCTTTTCAGCTGTTTTATCTGCTGGATCTTGCATCTCATGTTAAATATCAATATTGCAAAGTATGTAACTGTCCCAACAAATAGCAAAAACATAAGTATGAAAAATATATAAAGCTACTGTTTCACACCCGCTTCAAGGACATTTATATTCTCAGGAATTGCAGTCATTTTCTCTCTCATGGATGGTATGTCTTTGGTCTTCATGGTCTGGACCAGCTGCTCTGTGATTTTTGTTCTGTATCAGTGTAAGCAGAGTCCAACATATTCGCAGCCACAGCCTCTTTCCCAGAACTTCTCATGAAACTAGAGCCACAGACATTATTCTGATCTGGGTGAGTATGTTTGTCTCCTTTCATGCTCTCACTTCTATCTTATCATATTTGATAACCCAGATTCAGAACCCAAGCCATTGGCTAAGGAGCATCTCTTTCCTGCTGTCTGGAGGATTCCCGACATTCAGCCCCTTTACGTTCATTGTCACAGACACTCGAGTCTCACAGTTCTGCTTTGCCTACTGGACAAGGAAGACAAAGGCTCCAGATATGGTACCTGGGCTCTAAGTTTCCTCCAAAACATTGCATCATTTATTTAATCGCTTTCTCTCTCAATATATGTAGCCTCTTGCATTATGCCAGTCAGCGTGACAGGACTTTGGCTTCATACTGCTTTTTTTTTTTTTTTTTTTTTGAGACGAAGTCTCTCTCTTGTTGCCCAGGCTGGAGTGCAATGGCGTGATCTCAGCTCACTGCAACCTCTGACTGCCGGGTTCAAGTGATTCTCCTGCCTCAGCCTCCTGAGTAGCTGGGATTACAGGCATACACCACCATGCCAGCTAATTTTTGTATTTTTAGTAGAGACAGGGTTTCACCATGTTGGCCAGGCTGGTCTTGAACTCCTGACCTCAGGAGATCCGCCTGCCTCGGCCTCCCAAAGTGCTGGGATTACAGGCATGAGCCACTGTGCCCCGCCCATATTGCTTATTAAACTACCAAACAATGAACATGCTGTAAATAATTGCCCAAATGTATAACAGTTTCTGAAAAATTGAAGCATAGAATTACTGTATGATCTTCGATTTAATTTCTGGGTATGTATAAAAAGGAAATCAAAACATGGACTCGAAGCGATATTCGCAGACACATGTTCATATCATCATTGTTTACAATAATTAAAAGTGGAAACTGCCCAAATATCCATGGAGGGATGAATTGCTAAACAACAGGTGGGGTAGAAATGTAACAGGTGGCTTATGCCTGTAATCCCAACCCTTTGGAAGGCTGAGGTGGGCGGAGCACTTAAGGCTAGTACTTCAAGACCAGCCTGGTCAACATGGGGAAACCCCATCTCTACTAAAAATACAAAAAATTAGCCAGGCATAGTGGTGCATGCCTTAGGAGGCTGAGGAGGGAGAATCACTTGAACCTGGGAGGTGGAGCTTGCAGTGAGCTGAGATCATGCCACTGCACTCCAACCCGGGTGACAGAACGAGACCCTGTCTCAAAAAATAAATGAATACATAAAAAAGAATGTTTTAATTCCCCACCCCACCACACACATACACAGACAGCAGTGTAGCAGCTATCTACACGAATAAAGCACCCTCATAAGAATCAAAAGTCAGGTGAGCGCTCACAGTACCTGATACAGCTGATAATTGAGTGTCACTGTGCACATCCAAGTTCATGGTTTGGTGGGTCAGTTAACACCCATTTCTTGTTGCATGGTAACTTGGTGACCCATTCTTAAGTGTTCACTCTCTACCAAGGCTCAGTAACAGATGAAAAGCTGTTTTTCCAGAGAGACTAGTTATCTCTGAAGAATGATAGAGGTTTGCTACAAAATCCTAAGGCCTTCTGCTGCAATCCACCTATAGGTTTCTGCCAAAGGGACCATACAGGATCTCTAACTGCTGTCGACACTTTAAGCACCATCAGATCTGCTGGACTCTATGGCCCGGGTGGCAGAGCAGCTTCCTGACGGGTGCCAGTGTTTTCTGAAGGAGTGTGTGTGTCTGAGATAAATGAGGGAGATGACTGGGAAAAGTGTGGCTGGGTGAAGGCAGAGAGCTGACTCCACTTATCACACCTACAAACACATGCACACACACGCACACAGTAATCTACACGCATACACTCACACATGCATACATTTGCACACACTCACAGAGGCACGTGCACTTGAGCACACACTTACTCACATCAAGAGAGCCCCAAGTCAACCATGGGCTGGGATGTGTTGGTGTCTCCACCCCACTTATAGGGTCAGAAGCGTTTCCCTACTCAGATTAGGTCAGAAAATTGCCCTGCGAACGACTAGGGGGCCAGAGCCTCTCATTTGGTTTAACCTGTGTCCCTTGTCCCCCTCACAGGGCATGCAATGGGAGTGTAACTGGCTCCTTCAGTACCCTGCTGCTCAAACCTCCAGGGGAGCACACAGAAGGGCAGGCTGTGAGGCTCTGACCCCACGGCAGTGGCGAGGGGTGAGTGTTCGCAGCTCCTGAAGCTCCAGTGGGCGAGTGTTACCGTGTGCTCTTTCAGTTCAGCCGTCCGCAGACAGCTTGTGTTAATCAGCTCAGTCAGACCCCCCACCTTATTGCAAGCACAGAAGGCTTTCTGTATCCAAGGCTGCTTGCCTTGGTGTACCAGAATCAGATCACATGTGGGTTGGGAGAACGAGTGCAAGGTTTTCCTGAGCGGTAGAAGCTCTCAGCAGATGGGGGAGCCAGAAGGGAGATGGTTTTCCCTGGAGTCAGGCTGTCCAGCAGCCCAGGCTCCCCTCCCACTGCCCAGGCTCCCCTCCCACTGCCCTCGCCAAACTCCTGTCGTTCTGCTGGTCAGTGGCCTGATGGTGTGCCGGTGCCTGCCAGCGCCTTCCTCTCCACGTCCAGCCACCCATGTGTTCCTCCACCGAGGTACTCCTGTCAACGTGCAGCCATCTGTGTGTCTGCGTGCTAGGGTCTCGGAGGGGGGGGGGTGGTTTCTAGGCACAGGATGGGGCTGTGGCAGCCCAGGGTGGTCTTGGGCAATGCAACATTTGGGCAGGAAATGCCCAAGGTCTGTGAGGGTGGAGCCTTAGTCAGGGACCACTCCCTCCTCTGACCAGCACTTCCCTTCCCCCTTCTGTATGATTTAAAGGGACTCCACCCTTCCCTTCCCAGCACTTCCTTATCACCACTTAGAATGGCTGTTATCAAAAAGACAAAAAATAACCAGTGGTGGCTAGGACGCGGAGAAAAGGGGACTCTCGTCCACTGTTGAAGGGAACGAGAAGGAGTGTGGTCATTACAGGAAACAGTACATAGGTTCCTCATAAAACTAAAAAGAGAACCACCCTATGACCCAGCCATCCCAGTTCTGGGTATAGAGCGAAAGGAAAGGAAGTCAGTATATTGAAAGGATAGCTTCACCCCTGTGTTTATTGCAGCACTATTCACAATAACCAAGATTTGGAAACAACCTAAGTGTCCATGTACAGAGGAGTGGACAAGGAAAATGTGGGACATCTACACAATGGAATATTATCCAGTCATTAAAAAGAATGAAATCCTGTCCTTTGTGGCAACGTGGATGAGCCTGGAGGACCATTCTATTAAGTGAGACAAGCCAAGCATAGAAAGACAAAGGTAGCATGTTCTTACTCATCTGGGGGAGTTAAAACAGTCGATCTCAGAAGTAGAGAGCAGAGTCGTGGTAACTAGAGGCTGGGAACGGTGGGGAGGTGGGGAGGGAAAGGCTGGTTAAAGGATACAGAGTTACAACTAGATGGAGGAAATAAGTTCTTGTATCCTATAGCACTGTAAGGTGACTATAATTAACAATAGCTTATTGTATATTTTCTTTTTTCAATTTTATTTGTTATTAGACTTTAAGTTCTAGGGTACATGTGTAGAACGTGCAGGTTTGTTACATAGGTATGCACGTGCCATGTTGGTTTGCTGCACCTATCAACTCGTGATTTACATTAGGTATTTCTCCTAATACTCTCTCTCACCCAGCCCCTCACCCCCGACAGGCCCCAGTGTGTGATGTTCCCCACCCTGTGTCCAAGTGTTCTCATGATTCACCTCCCACATATTAGTGAGAACATGCAGTGTTTGGTTTCCTGTCCTTGCGATAGTTTGCTGAGAATTATGGTTTCCAACTTCATCCATGTCCCTGCAAAGGACATAAACTTTTCCTTTTTTATGGCTGCATAGTATTCCATGGTGTGTATGTGCCACATTTTCCTAATCCAGTCTGTCATTGATGGACATTTGGGTTGATTCCAAGTCTTTGCTATTGTGAATAGGGCCGCAATAAACATACGTGTGCATGTGTCTTTATAGCAGCATGATTTATAATCCTTTGGGTATATACCCAGGAATGGGATGGCTGGGTCAAATGGTATTTCTAGTTCCAGATCCTTGAGGAATCACCACACTGTCTTCCACAATGGTTGAACTAATTTAGACTCCCACCAACAGTGTAAAAGTGTTCCTATTTCTCCACATCCTCTCCAGCACCTGTTGTTTCCTGACTTTTTAATGATCGTCATTCTAACTGGCATGAGATGGTATCTCATCGTGGTTTTGAGTTTATTGTATATTTTCAAATAGCTAGAACTCCTGGGCTCAGGTGATCCGCTTGCCTTGGCCTCCCAGAGTGCTGGGATGAAGTGTGTCTTTTTATTATAACTTTTAATTGACACACAATAATCGTATATATTTGTAGGGTATAGAGTTGATATTGCAACACATGTATATAATGTAATGGTTATATAAGGGTAATTAACATATCCGCCATTTCAAACATTTATCGTTTCTTTGTGTTGAAAACATTCAAAATCCTCTTTTCTAGCTATCTGAAAATACATAATAAACCTTAATGAGTCAATAGGTTGCCGTTGGTGGTGCTTCTCATCATTACGGGGGTTACTCTTTGCTGTCCGTGTTTGTCGAATGGTTCATTTCTTACACACCTAACTGTCCATGCAAGGTAGTTCTTAGTGCTCTCCTGGGAGTCAGACTGAAAAAGAGGGGATTGTTCCGGCTGTCCCTGCTGCATGACCTCTACTTCTCCAAATATGTCATCTGCTTAGGGTCTTGCCCAGCACGGGAGGGTCTAGTGTGAACCTCACACTCACACGTGGGACAGACGCCCATATCTGACCATGTTACAGTGAATCTGTTTCACACAAAAAAGGGAGATGATCCAGTGTGGACCCTGGACCCAGGTCAATGAGCAGAGATATTCCAGTGCCTGTCCACGCACACAGGGGAGGAGGAACCACAGTTTCCAGCCTCACCCAGAGCCCTGACTCCTTTGTGCCTGTGAGGACCTGGGGTTCCTCTTCTGTGACACACAGAGGTGGAAATCTCCCCCGCTAATGAGCCCTGGGTGGTCCCAGGCATCAGTGGTCCCTCAGCTCTGGTCTATGATCTGTCTTATGGCACCCTGTCTATTTCAGGAATTTGTTATTTAACTTTTTCTACGTAAGACCGTGACTACATGATTCGGAAACATCGTATGTAGGTTTCTCGGTGTTCAAAGCCAATGTGGGCTCTTGATGGCAGCATCAATGCTCCACGGTGGAGCCCAATATCAGGATCCTCTCCCGTCCTAACCCTCCTGTCTTAACTCGTCTGGAAATTCACCATGGCTGAGGCTGAGCCTCTCCCTTGTCCTGGGCACCGCTGCCCTCCACGGCCACTGTGATGAGTGGGGTTCATGACAACAGGCTCCAAACGAGGAAACTGAGGCTCAAGGATGGGATATTACTGCCCAAGGTCACACAGGCAGGGGATGATAATCAGGAACTAAATAAAAGTAATCTCCCAACCCAGCGTCCAAAATCAGAGCTTAAACCTAATGTAATTGCTCCAAAAACCTCAAACGTGGATTAAGGCACAGAGGATGGCCCAGGAAGTGAGGGGCACTGAGGAGGCAGGAATGACTTAGAAGTTTGTTCTCAGGGATGGGTGGGGGTGAAGGCTGCTGCAAAAAGAAAGGAAGGAAAGAAGGAGGGAAGGAGGGAGGGAGGGAGGAGGGAGAGAGGGAGGGAGAGAGGAAGAGGAAGAAGGAAAGAAGGAGGGAAGGAAGGAAGGAGGGAAGGAAGGAAAGAGGAGAGGAAAGAGGAGAGGAAGGAAGGAGGGAAGGAGGGAAGGAAGGAGGGAAGGAAGGAAGGAGGGAAGGAGGGAAGGAAGGAAGGAGGGAAGGAGGGAAGGAAGGAGGGAAGGAGGGAAGGAAGGAGGGAAGGAGGGAAGGAAGGAGGGAAGGAGGGAAGGAAGGAGGGAAGGAGGGAAGGAAGGAGGGAAGGAGGGAAGGAAGGAGGGAAGGAGGGAAGGAGGGAAGGAAGGAGGGAAGGAAGGAAGGAGGGAAGGAGGGAAGGAAGGAGGGAAGGAAGGAAGGAGGGAAGGAGGGAAGGAAGGAGGGAAGGAGGGAAGGAAGGAGGGAAGGAAGGAAGGAGGGAAGGAGGGAAGGAAGGAGGGAAGGAGGAAAGGAAAGAGGGAAGGAAAGGAGGAAGGAGGGAAGGAAGGAAGGAAGGAAGGAGGGAAGGAGGGAAGGAAGGAGGGAAGGAGGGAAGAAAGGAGGGCAGGAAAAAAAAGAGAGAAGGGAAGTTTGGTAGAAAGGAAGGGATTGTTCTTGAAGGGAAAAGAAAGGGACTGTTTGGGAGAAAAAAAACACACACTCCAGGGACAGAAAAACATACGTTTTATTATCTTTATTCCCTGCGTTTCTCCTGTGTTCTCACTGCCACTCACAGCTCAGCCTGGGCTGCACAACCCGGTGTCAGGTGCGTCTCTGCTGACCTGGGTCTGCCTGCAGCATGGACCTGCATCTTCCCTGAAGCATCTCCAGGGCTGGAGAGACGACTGCCATGGTAAGGACCCCGCGATGCTGAGCCAATGGACGGGCTGAAGGAGGGAGGGAGACCCCATGGGGAGGCTCTGAGAGGGAAGAGGAGCCCATGGTCGCCCTCGCCTGAAAGGGGCTGACTCAGGAAGTCACCGGGTCTATTTGCTGCTGTGTCCCGGCCCTCAGTGAGATAAAGATAAATCAGGCAGACAGTGACCCAGGGACAGGGAGACCCCATTTCTCTCTGAAATGTCTGCAGAGAGCCTGGTGCCCGCCCCACCTCAGCCCTGGGGAAATGAGAGCCAGGCTCCGGGGGAGGGCAGTTTCTGTTCCTGTGGGCTGAGGATGAGACACCCCCCCGATAAGAAGGACCCAGCCTCTGAGGGGCCACACCCTGTGTGTCTCTCTGTCCTGCCAGCACCGAGGTCTCATCCATTTACAAAGCTGAAAGGAGACAGAGGAGACGCCATGACCCCCACCCTCACAGCCTTGCTCTGCTTTGGTGAGATTTGAAGAGGAGAGAGGAAATCCCACAGGCCCTGGCCTATCAAGAGATCCCAGGGCTTTAGGCAGCTCCCAGGTAGGGGAGGACCTGCTCAGGCTTCGGGGGCAAATCTCTCACAGGGAACTCTCTTCCAGGGCTGAGTCTGGGCCCCAGGACCCACGTGCAGGCAGGTGAGTCTGTCCCCAGCTCTCCCAGGTCCCACCTCCTCACCCTGGACAGCTGGGGATGGAGACAGCAGATCTGGGCAGGGAGCTGGGATGATCTGACGGGTGGGGAAGGTCCTGGGATCCAGGCTCTGATTTCCTTCCAGGGCCCCTCCCCAAACCCGCCCTCTGGGCTGAGCCAGGCTCTGTGATCATCCGGGGGAGCCCCGTGACCATCTGGTGTCGGGGGACCCTGGAGGCCCAGGAGTACCGTCTGGATAAAGAGGGAAGCACAGATCCCTGGGACAGAATGAACCCACTGGAGACAAGGAACAAGGCCAGATTCTCCATCCCATCCATGACAGAGCACCATGCAAGGACATATCACTGTTGCTATCACAGCCCTGAAGGCTGGTCAGAGCACAGCGATCCCCTGGAGCTGGTGGTGACAGGTGAGAGGACACTCAGGGGTCCCAGCCCCAGACTCTGTCCTCAGGAAGGGGGTCGGCTCTCAGGGGCGTCTCCCTCTCACAGCCCAGCCCTGGGGATGATGCGGGAGGTGGGAGCCCATTAAACACGGTGCCTCCTTCTCTCCTAGGAGCCTACAGCAAACCCACCCTCTCAGCCCTGCCCGGCCCTGTGGTGGCCTCAGGAGGGAACGTGACCCTCCGATGTGGTTCACCGAAGGGATATCAGCATTTTGTTCTGATTGAGGAAGGAGAACACAGGCTCCCCCGGACCCTGGACTCACAGCAGCTCCACAGTGGGTGGTACCAGGCCCTGTTCCCTGTGGGCCCCGTGACCCCCAGCCACAGGTGGACGTTCAGATGCTATGGATACTACAGCAACACCTCCCAGGTGTGGTCCCACCGCAGTGACCCCCTGGAGATTCTGGCCTCAGGTGAGGGACCACGGCCTTCTCTAATCCACTTTCGGGGCAGCTGACAGGCTGTGGGGAGTTTGGCTGGTGACTGACTCTGGAAAGGACCCAGAGTGATGTGTGGATGGACGGGCTGCAGGCGTGAGGGAGACCCCATGGGGAGGCTCTGACGTGGGAGGAGGAGGCCTTGGCCACCCTCACCTGGAAGGGGAGGACTCCGGAAGGCACCGGTGTGTTTGCTGTGAGGTCCCGGCTCTCAGGGAGAGGAGGAAGGATCAGGCACAGGGGCCAGGGCTAGGGAGACCCCACTCCTCAGAAATGACTCCAAGACAGCCCGGGTGAGAAGGAGGTCCTGGGGTCAGAGACTCAGAGTGTGAGAGACAGTGAGACCTGCAGGGCCAGGACGGGAGAGGAACCAGCGTGGGAGGAACCAGCCCTCTGAGTCCCGGCTCCTCTTTCCCGCCAGGCGTGTCTAGGAAGCCCTCCCTCCTGATGCTGCAGGGCCCTGTCGTGGCCCCTGGAGAGAATCTGACCCTCCAGTGTCGCTCTGATGTCGGCTACGACAGATTCACTCTGCACAAGGCGGGGCAACGTACCTTTCTCCAGCGCCCTGCTCAGCAGCCCCAGGCCGGGCTCTCCCAGGCCAATTTCACCCTGGGCCCTGTGAGGGGCTACCACGGGGGCCAGTACAGATGCTACGGTGCACACAACCTCTCCTTCGAGTGGTCGGCCCCCAGTGACCCCCTGGACATCCTGATAGCAGGTGAGGAGCCCAGTGGGTTCAATCAGGGATCCAGGCTCTGCACAGGCCCTGCTGGGGGAGCCCAGGTGGTGATGGCCGGGATGGAGGGGAAGGAGAGATAGATAGAGACAGTGGATGTGCGGGGAGGGGGACACTCAGAGAAAACAGAGACAGAGACTGAGGGTCCCAGAGAGAGGCCTGGGGAGGTCTCAGCTCAGAACAAGGTGGGGCAGCCCCTCACCCATCCGTCTTCTCTCCAGGACAGATCCCTGGCAGACCCTCCCTCTCGGTGCAGTTGTGGCCCACGGTGGTGTCAGGAGAGAAGGTGACCCTGCTGTGTCAATCACAAGAGTGGATGGACACTTTCCTTCTGACCAAGGAGGGGGCAGCGCATCCCCCGCTGCATCTGAGATCAAAGCACGAAGCTCCTGTGTACCAGGCTGAATTCCCCATGAGTCCTGTGACGTCAGCCCACGCGGGAACCTACAGGTGCTACGGCTCATGCAGCTCCAACCCCCATCTGCTGTCTCCCCCCAGTGACCCACTGGAGCTCGTGGTCTCAGGTGAGGGCCCTGACCCTGTCCTCTCTGAGCTCAAAGGCTCAGCTCAAGCCTCTTTCCCTCTGTTTTGGTTCTCAGGAGCTGCTGATACACTCAGCCCATCACAAAACGAGTCTGACTCTGAGACTGATGTGTGAGGAGATGCTCTCAGTTATGGGGCTGGCACAGATGATTGGGTCCTGTGAAGGGGAGGTGGGTGACCTGGGGGGACATCCAGGGCTCCTAGGCTGATTCTGATCCACCTTGACCTCTGTGACTTCTTTGCCCACCATCCCCAGCCTCGCACCCCCAGGATTACACAGTGGAGAATCTCATCCGCATGGGCGTGGCTGGCTTGATCCTGGTGGTCCTCGGGATTCTGTTATTTGAGGCTTGGCATAGCTGGAGAAGCTTCCCAAGATGCAGCTGGGAGGTGAACAACAGAGAGGATAATGGACCTTTCGGAGTCGTGAAGCCTCAGGAACAGATCTGATGATCCCAGGAGATTCTGGAAGAAAATCTAGGGCCAAAGCTATCTGGACTGTCTGCTGGTCATTTCTAGAGGAAGGAACCAATGTTTGAGTGCAGGGACATTTTCTGGGGTGATCCATGGAGAACCATTAAAATGTGATACCTTTCCTCTCCATTAATGTTGACTTTCCTTGGTTGGATCCGCTTCTTTTCCCACCCTTGGACATGCGGCTACATCCCACACAACTGTCTTGGGTCCACACCTCCGCACACCTGCGTGCTCTGGTCCATGGCATGTCACACAGTCCTCTTCATTTCTCATTGCGACACTTCCTGGTGTACTTTATTGGGTCTTCATGTCTTCCGTTCAGAGTTCCACACCTGGTTTAGGAGCTAATTCAATGGGAGAAGATCAGATTTCCACCAGGAAAAGATAAATGCACCATGATGCCTTCATCTCCTTATCAGATGCTATCTGTGTAGTTTCTCACCTCCTTATCAGATGCTACCCTACTAGCCCTTCCCTCCTTATCAGATGCTATCTGTGTAGTTTCTCACCTCCTTATCAGATGCTACCCTACCAGCCCTTCCCTCCTTATTAGATGCTATCTGTGTAGTTTCTCCTGAAATATCACCGCTTGGAATCATCACACTGGCATTTTAAGTCACAACCCAGTGGTGTGGAAAGTGGTCCATCAGTTCCTTGCAGAACTGAACCCATGATTAAATATATGCTAATCAGTACATGTAACGCATCATATCAACTGAATGAAAGACCAAAATCCCATGATCATCACAAATGCATTAAAAAGCATTTGATAAGATTCGACATCCCTTCATAATAAAAACTTTGAACACACTGGATACGGAAGGAATGTACATCAACACAATAAAGGTCACATATGACAAACAAACAGCTGACATTTATCCTGAGTGGGGAAAAGCTGAAAGTCTTTCCTCTAAGGACTGGACCAAGACAAGGGTGCCCACTTTCACCACTATTAATCAACCTCTACTGAAGTCCTAGCCAGAGCAATTAGGCACCCTTCCGGAAGCCCCTCCTGAGCTCTCACCACAGAGAGATTTCCCATTTGGAAACTCGGATATTTATTATCCTGGGCGGAGGCAATGTCTCTTGATTATGGGCACTTTCCATCACCAGGCACCTGCTAGTCCTCTCCATACCTTCCCTCTCAGGAAAGGAATTGTCCCTCATGGGATTCTAGGGAAGACACCCCAGGACCCCTATCAGTCACTAGCGAGATGACAGAGTAGAGGAAGGCAGGGGACCAACCCTCCATAGAGAATAGTCCTACTTCGGTGGGGCGAGGGAGGCTCTCCCTCACCCATGTGCTGTCCTGTCACCTTGGAACCCTAGGAGAACTTGTTAGTCACCCACAGAATCCACCCCTGAATGTGGTGTGCAAAGTGGTGCTCTTAGCCTCCAGTGTGAAGTCCCTGGGGAGACGGAAGGCCCCCGTGTGAGTGAAGGCTGTGCCACCTCCAGCTGTGGAACCTTGGGCTAGGCAGCCCCTCCTGAGTCCCCAGGTTCCCCATCCGCATCTGAGACTGTGGTCAGTGTGGGAATCCGTGAGACCCTTCAGCCTCCAATGCTCTGGGACGGAGGCCTCGTCCACAGGGAGGAAGGGGTCAGTGACCTGAGCCCCTACTCAGGAGCGAGTCTAATCCACTCTCCATCAGGGCCTGTGGGGAAGGGAAGATGAAGAAACGAAGCCTGCACCTGGCTGTGTGGGCGCAGTAGGTGAGGGAGAGGATGAGGGCTCCTGAGAGTGTGCCGTGTGGCAGAGATCCTGCAGCACACTCAGGAAGGGCTCTGGAAGGATCCAAGGAAAGTTTCCAAGAAGAGGGAAGAGTAAGTGACAGAGACCCTCAACCGTGGATTTCACTGAGGTGCCCATGATGATATAGGGAGAATGGGGGTGTCTGGGCAGGAAGAATATCGTCAGGGTGAAACGGGTGGTGATGGGCTCCATGTCAGAACTCCTGTGGAGGGAGGGGCCTGGCCCACATGAAGAGGTCTCTGATCCTATCCCAGCCCCCAGCCCCTGTTCTCCAGGATGACACTGTGGGAATTCCATCAGGAGGGGTGTGATAGGACTGGTCTTCCTGGCTCTATTCACAATGCTGGCTGGGGCCTGGGAACCCATGGGGAGCCACAGGTGGAAAGGGAGGAGACTCGATGAACCCAGCAGCAACAAACATGGGGTCTGACAATGGAACTCACTTCCTGAAGGCCAAGAAAGACACCTTGTAGAACAAAAGGGAAAGGGTGGTGGTTTGCTTGGTTCCATTCACTGACAACCCACAGGAGATGTCCAGTCCTCTTTTTATTTATTATTTTATTTTATTTTATTTTATTTTATTTTATTTTATTTTATTTTATATTTTGAGATGGAGTTTTGCTCTTGTTGGCCAGGCTAGAGTGCAATGGTGCAATCTTGACTCACTACAACCTCCGCCTCCCGGGTTCAAGCGATTCTCCTGCCTCATCCTCCAACGTAGCCAGGATTACAGGCGCCTGCCACCACAGCCAGGTAGCGTTTGTATTTTGAGTCAAGACGGGATTTCGTCATCTTGGCCAGACTGGTCTCAAACTCCTGACCTCATGTGATGTGATCTGCCCACCTGGGCCACCCAAAGTGCTGGGATTACAGACGTGAGCCACTGCACCCAGTAAGAGTTTCAGTGCTCTATCGGATTCCCTGCCTACTCCATGTTACATGTAATGTTCCAACTCAGGCGTGTTTCCTTTCCTTTCCGTCTCCT
Organism: Chlorocebus sabaeus; assembly: GCF_047675955.1. Classification (NCBI taxonomy): domain Eukaryota; kingdom Metazoa; phylum Chordata; class Mammalia; order Primates; family Cercopithecidae; genus Chlorocebus; species Chlorocebus sabaeus. The sequence goes on along the minus strand of NC_132909.1, from coordinate 3,636,271 downwards.
TCCTCTTCTCCTTCTCCTTTTTTCTTTTCAGTTTTTATTTTTGGAGACAGAGCCTTGCTCTGTTGCCCAGGCTGGAGTGCAGTGGCGCAATCTCGGCTCACTGCAACCTCTGCCTCCTGGGTTCAAGAGATTCTCCTGACTCAGGCTCTTGAGTAGCTGAGATTACAGGTGCATGCCACCACGCCTGGCTAATTTTTGTATTTTTAGTAGAGATGAGGTTTCACCATGTTGGCCAGGCTGGTCTCGAACTTCTGCCCTCAGGTAATCCACCCGCCTCAGCCTCCCAAAGTGCTGGGAGTACAGGCATGAGTCACCACTCCCAGTCCTGAGTGATCTTTCCTCTTTAGAGTGTTCTCACAACCACCTCTCACTGGGTTTTCTTGTTCTTTTTTTTTTTTTCGACAGAGTCTGGCTCTCTTGACCAGGCTGGAGTGCAGTGGCGTGATCTTGGCTCACTGCAACCTCCGCCTCCTGGGTTCGAGTGATTCTCTCACCTCAGCCTCCCGAGTAGCTGGGATTACGGATGCATGCCATCACACCCGGCTAATTTTTGTATTTTTAGTAAAGACAGGGTTTCACCATGTTGGTCAGGTTGGTCTCGAACTCCTGACCTTGTGATCCACCTGCCTCGGCCTCCCAAAGTGCTCGGATTACAGGCGTGAGCCACCACACCCAGCCAGCTTTCTTGTTCGTATCCCTTAGTTCTCTGCCAGGGAATAAGATAGAAACCGTTCCCTCAACCACATTCTAGTTGTGGTCCCTATTCTCATATTTCCACTTCTCTCTCTTTGGCAATAAATTAATTAATTGAGAAACAAGTTGCTGAATGTTCATCTTCTGCTAAATTGCATCCCCTAAGTTTCCCAGAGCCTCCCCTAATGAAATCGACTGTGTTTACTGAAAGCAGGAAGTGGGTCTCTTCAGATCAGGATGACTGTCTCGTCGGGAAATGTTTGTCTCCGCATCGGTGGGGAAAAGGAAAGTCGATGTCATGAGTGGAGGCTCTGAGAAAGTAAGGGCTGGGTTTTCAGTTTAGACTCCCGCCCAGTTGGTAGCTGACCTAGACGTGATGTTAGGTTTACCCTCCGCGGGCAGGTTTTCAGACAGAGGAGCCCTGGCCATCAGGGAACACCTCAGCTTTGGGCTGAGATGTGTGCAGAGGGCCTGGGTCCTCCTGAGCCCCCACACTGGGGGGAATCAGAGACAGGCCCAGCAAGAGGCTGTGTCCACTTCCTGTGGGTTGACAGCTGTGGGGACCCAGACAGGCGGCAGCAGGCTCTGCCTTAACCACATCCGCGCGTCTGTCTGTCCTGGTGGGTCGTGTGGTCTCCTGTCCCACAGCTGGAGCACGAAGAGCAGGCATCATGGTGTCCATCCTCCCTGTTCTTCTGTGCCTCAGTCAGTGGTGGAGAGACGAGGGACAGGAGGGGCACTGGGCTGGGGTGAGGGGTGTCCCACAGCAGACTTGTTCACTGGAGACCCTCAGGGGTCCAGTGGCTACTGGTGCTCCAGCAGGAAGGGAAGACACACCTCTGTCTTCCAAATCCCCCACAGGAAACTCTCCTCCATGGCTGAGTCTGGGCCAGAAAACCCGAGCACCTGCAGGTGAGTCTCTGCTAAGCTCCCACGCCCTACCTCACACTCAGCAGCCGGACTCTCATCTCAGGGCCTTCTGAACGGAGGGTGAGAAAACCAAGAAGGTCCATGGCCTGAGCTGGGAATGAGGGGTGGGGGAGGTCTGTGGACTCCAGCCTGTGGTTTCTTCCAGGGATCCTCCCCAAACCCAGCCTCTGGGCTGAGCCAGGCTCTGTGATCAGCTGGGGGAGCTCCGTGACCCTCTGGTGCCAGGGTACCCTGGATACCCAGGGTTACCATCTCACCAAGGAAGGAAGCCCGATGACCTGGCACCAACAGAGCCCACCAGGGCCCAGGAACAAGACCAACTTCTTCATCCCATCCATGAGAGAGCACTATGCAGGGGCATACCGCTGTCACTATCTCAGCTCTGCAGGCTGGTCAGAGCTCAGTGACCCGCTGGAACTGGTGGTGACAGGTAAGAGGACACTCAGGGGTCCCAGGGTCAGGAAGGAGGTCAGCTCTCAGGGGCATCTTCGTTCTAATAACTCAGCCCTGGGGGATGATGTGGGAGGCGTGAGTCCCGTTTAAGACAGTGCCTCCTTCTTTCCTAGGAGCCTACAGGAAACCCACCCTCTCAGCCCTGCCAAGCCCTGTGGTGACCTCAGGAGAGAACGTCACCATCCAGTGTAGCTCAAGGCTGGGATTTCAAAGATTCATTTTGATTGAGGAAGGAGAAAACAAGCTCTCCTGGATGCTGGACTCACAGGAACTCTCCAACGGGCTGTTCCTGGCCCTGTTCCCTGTGGGCCCTGTGGCCCCCAGTCACCGGTGGATGTTCAGATGCCATGGATATTACAGGAACATCACCCGGGTGTGGTCGGAACCCAGTGACACCATTGAGATCCTGGTCTCAGGTACAGACGTCTGCTCCTTGCCCGAGAACTCACTCTCAGGGAGTCCCACGTAGGAGGGTGGAACAAGGGAAGTTTGGGACTCCTGAGCCCAGAGAGACTGAGTGTGAGAGACAGTGAGACCCGCAGGGCCAGAACGGGAGAAGGAAGGGGCATGGGAGGAACCAGTCCTCCTAGTCCCAACTCTTGTTTTCCTCCAGGCGTGTCTAGGAAGCCCTCCCTCCTGACCCCGCAGGGTCCTGTCGTGGCCCCTGGAGAGAACCTGACCCTGCAGTGTGGCTCTGATGTCGGCTACAACAGATTCGCTCTGTACAAGGAGCAGGGACATGATCTCCTCCAGGGCTCTGGCCAGCAGCCCCAGGCTGGGCTCTCCCAGGCCAACTTCACCGTGGGCCCTGTGAGGGTGTCCCACGCGGGCCAGTACAGATGCTACGGTGCACACAACCTCTCCTCCGAGTGGTCGGCCCCCAGTGACCCCCTGGACATCCTGATCTCAGGTGAGGAGCCCAGCGGGTTCAGTCAGGGATCCAGGCTCTGCTCAGGCCCTGCTGGGGGAGCCCAGGTGGTGATGGCCGGGATGAGGGGTGGGGGTCCTAAGGGAGAAAGACACAGAGAGACAGGGGATGGGTGGGGAGGGGGAGACTCAGAGAAAACAGAGACAGAGAGACTGAGGGCCCCAGGGAGAGGCCTGGGGAAGTCTCAGCTCAGAACAAGGTGGGGCAGCCCCTCACCCATCCTTCTTCTCTCCAGGACAGATCCCTGACAGACCCTTCCTCTCAGTGCAGCCGGGCCCCACAGTAGCCTCAGGAAAGAACGTGACCCTGCTGTGTCAGTCACGGAGCCCGATGGACACTTTCCTTCTGACCAAGGAGGGAGCAGCCCATCACCTGCTGCGTCTGAGATCAGAGCACCGAGCTCACCAGCACCAGGCTGAATTCCCCATGGGTCCTGTGACCTCAGCCCATGCGGGGACCTACAGGTGCTACAGCTCACACAGATTCTTCCCCTACCTGCTGTCTCACCCCAGTGACGCCCTGGAGCTCGTGGTCTCAGGTGAGGGCCCTGACCTTGTCCTCTCTGAGCTCAAAGGCTCAGCTCAGGCCCTGCCCCCAGCAGAGCTCAGGACGCTAAGGAAAGAGGGGAGTAAAGGGAGAGGGCCCAGCCCATAAGAGGGTGGAAATTGTCAGGGACCTCCTAAGCCTGGGCTCCCACCCCAGAGACCTCAGATGGGGCTAAAGGCCAGGGAGGACTGAAATGAGATATGGAGGAACCTCGGAGGAATCATACTTAGACTGAGGATAGAAGATGGAGGCTCCACCCACTCCCCACCTGGGCTCCCCCGGCGGCCCCGGAACACTCAGTGCATACCTGAGACTAAGGGGCGATTGTGCACCTGCTCACTGCAGCAATGCAGGCAAATATTCAACAGCAAACCTCGTGCGCAATTCCTTTCTGTCCTTTATTTTTTATGTCCACGTATCTATTGTTTCTCTTTCTGTTTCTGAAGATTTCAAAGCAATGCTGGCATTTATAATTTACACATTTAATTTGGTAGGTAGCGTTATGATGTAAAGTGACTGTGCTCTGATTTTCTTTGGGATTAAATTAAATATGTGCATTCATGATGGAGAATAACTTCTTATGAATAATGTCTGTTTATCCAACACATTTAAAATTAAACTGTATACATTTATATCAGCAGGCTTTTGAAGTTATATTCATAACAACTGTGGACATTGTGAATTTTAAGGATTGTTTTACTACTTGAATAATTTGAAAGGCTTTGATTCCTTTCTATCTTCTAAAATTAGTTAAGTATAGATGAGAAAGTTCTTGGTTTGAGTATGCTAATTTTAGTTCCCATTAACTTACCCCGACACACACCCTTTCAATCCTTTCCCAAATGATCTCTTCTGATTTATTGATAATAATTACATTAACCACAAGAAAATGGAGGACAAACTTGTTTCTAAATTTTATAATACTCTTCTCACTTCAAATATGTATGTATGTGTTTGTACATACCCCACACACCATTATCTATCTTATAATGTATACTATGTATTATATATTTATATATACCTACACACTATTATCTATCCTATAATATATATTATGTATTATATATTTATATATACCCACACACTATTATCTATCTTAATATACACTGTGTATTATATATTTATGTATACACAATTGTATATCTTATTATATATTATGTATTATATATTTATGTATATACACCCACACAGTATTATATATCTTATAATATATATTATGCATTACATATATATACTATTATATATCTTATATATTATGTATTATATATTTATATATTAATGTATATGTTATATATAATATATAAATATATAAATATATTTATATACAATATATAAATACATAAAGTATATATTTATATTATATATTTATATTACATATTAATATATAATATATAAAATATAAATATTTGATATATTTTATATATTATATTAAATAACTGTATCATTAATATAATGAATATAATAAATATATTTCTATATTAATAAATATATTTGATATATTATACTAAATAAATATAATATATGATATTTCTATATTATATAATGTATACATATATTATATATCTATATATAACATATATAATTTATATATAACATATATTAACACACTATTATATATTGTATTATATATTATGTATTATATATTTAGAGATACACATACTATCATACATCTTATTATATATTATACATCATGTATTTATATACACACTATTATATATCATATATTATGTGTTATATATTTATATACACACACTATTGTATATCTTATAATATATAATGCATTATATATTTAGATATACACACACTATTAGATGTCTTATTATATTTTATATATTATATATTTAGATATATACACTATTATATATCTTATTACATATTTATATGTATACACACACTATTATATATATTATTACATATTATGTATTATATATTTATTTATACACACACTTATATATCTTATAATACATATTATGCATTATATATTTACATGCACACATATTATATATCTCATAATATATATTATGTATTACATATTTGTATATACACACACTATTATATATCTTATAATACATAAGCATTATATATTTACATACACACACTATTATATCTCAATTATGTATATACACATATTTATTCCTGTGCATATATGTATGTACGCACCTCTGCCGCATCAGGAAAAGGTTCTATCACATAACTACAGAACAGTTAGGAGAAATGTAGACACAAAGGAATGCAGAAACTGAGGGACATGTTGGCTTAAGTCTCTTCAACTCCTCACACACCTCCCCCCTTTTTTTGATTGATTCTCAGGAGGAGCTGAGACCCTCAGCCCGTCACAAAACCAGACAGACTCCAAGACTAGTGAGTGAGGAGATGCTCTCCGTTATGGGGCTGGCACAGAGGGTCAGGTCCTGTGAAGGGGAGGTGGGCATCCTGGGTGGACATCCAGGGGTCCTGGGTCATGATGATCTACCCTGACCTCTGTGACCTCTTTGTCCACCATCCCCAGCCTCACACCCCCAGGATTACACCGTGGAGAATCTCATCCGCATGGCTGTGGCTGGCTTGGTCCTGGTGGTCCTTGGGATTCTGCTGTTTTAGGATTGGCACAGCCAGAGAAACTCCCAAGATGCAGCCAGGAGGTAAACACAAGAGAGAACAATGCACCCGTCAGAGTGCTAGAGCCTTGGCAATGAATCTGATGGTCCCAAAAGGTTCTGAAAGAAAGTCTGGACCATCATTCGGGAAACTGTCTACTGAGAAGGTCGAGAAGCGGGGGCATGGGTCAGGTGTAGGAAGATGTCCGGGTGCCTGTAGAGAATGCTTCCTCTATTAAACCTCCATTAAATGGCGGTGCTTTCCATCCTGCTGTTGTGGACCCTCCGGGACTGCCCCTCCCTTCCTTTTGCTCCCTGTGACGTGAGGGCACATCCCCCGTGGTGGGTTTGCGTCCACACCCCTGTGATCGCGTGCTCTGGTCCACTGTCATGTAATGCATTTTTCTTTGTTTCCAACTGCCACATTCCCTGAAGTGAACTATTGATTCTCCATCTCTTCAGTTCTGAGCATAAAATAACTGGAATAGGTGGGCAAATGTGCATTTGGGACTTTGAAACATGAGTCTGAGGCCAGGCACAGTGGCTCATGCCTGTAATACCAGCACTTTGGGAGGCTGAGGTGGGCAGATCACCTGAGGTCAGGAGTTCTAGGCCAACCTGGTCAATACGGTGAAACCCCATCTCTACTAAAAATTTTAAAAATTAGCTGGGCATGGTGGGGCATGCCTGTAATCCTAGTTATTTGGGAAGCTATGGCAGGAGAATCGCTTGAACCCGGGAGGCGGAGGCTGCAGTGACCCGAGATCGGGCCACTACACTCCAGCCTGGGCAACAGAACGAGACTCCATCTCAAAAAATAAAAATAAAAAATATACTTCCTTGGTCCTTTTTGTTGGACTGCTCACCTCTCACACTTTGTCTTCCACCTAAGGTTTCTCTCATGGCTTTCTTTGGAGTTGAGAGCTGAAAAGGGAGGTCTAACCCATCATCTACTTCCACATGGCATCCAGTTTCCCAAACTCAGTGTCTGCCCACAGTTGTGTGGGCGCAATGACGGATCCAACGGGAGCCTCATACAATACTGCAATGAAACTGTTTCACACACACGGAGGAGGTGGCTCAGTGCTGACCAGGGGCTCCGGTCAGTGAGCAGAGATGTCCCAGAGCCCATCTGTAAAATCTCAGAGAAGGCGTGGTGGCTCACGCCTGCAATCCCAGCACTCTGGGAGGCTAAGGCAGGTGGATCACCTGAGGTCAAGAGTTCAAGACTAGCCTGGCAAACATGGTGAAACCCCCATCTCTAATAAAATTATAAAAATTAGCTGAGCATGGTGGCAGGTACCTTTAGTCCCAGCTACTTGGGAGGCTGAGGCAGGAAAATCGCTTGAACCCAGAAGGCAGAGGTTGCAGTGAGCCGAGATCATGCCATTGCACTCTAGCCTGGGGGACAGAGTAAGATTCTGTCTCAAAAAAAAAAAAAAAAAAAAAAAAAAAAAAAAAAAAAAAAATCTCAAGGAGAGTCAGAGTTTCCAGCCACGCCCAGAGTCTTGACTCACTTCCTGTCTGTGAGGACCCTAGGGAGCCTCTTCTGTTCCACACAGAACTGGAAACTTCCTCCTTAATAACCCCTTGATGGTCCCAGGCACTGGTGACCACTGAGCTTTGCTCTTTTTTCTTATGATTCCCTGTCTACTTCCAGTGCTATCACTTTACTTTTCGTGCATAAGACCATGAATAATGTTTTAGAAACTTTCTATTAAATTTCTCAGTGCTAGGAACAACTGAGGTTTTCGATTGAGTGCCTCAAATGTCTACCCTTACTGTGGAGTCCAACAACAGGATTCTAACAAGTCCCAACCCCTTCATGCCTTAACCTGATCTGGAAATAAATTATATTTGAGCTCATCCCATACCCCAGCCACATCAAGCCCCACAATCACTCTGAGAAGTGAGATTTATAGCAAAATGCTCCAAACAAGGAAACTAAGGTTCAGGCAAGGGATGTTAATGTGTTCATTTACATAAACAAAAAAATGGTAGATGATCAGCTTTCCCTTTGAAATCAGAGTACTAATCCAACTCATTGTTCCCTGAATTTTAGAGGCAGAACCTCAGGGGGAGATAAGAATCCTACCCCAGGAAAGTTACCAATATCAGAAAGGAAACAATGACATTAGTACAGATCCTACAGAATTCAAAAGATTCTAAGTGGACATTATGAAGACATTATTCAGCTTAGATGAAGTGGTCACATATCACAAGAAAACCAATTGTCTAAAACCATCTCTGAAATACCTAGACATTCCAAATCATTGAGTTATTAAATAAAATACATTTTAAAATTAAACTCTTTTCAGGAAATAAACTTCAATGTCCCTTAGTGCACTCTCCAAAACACGTAGATAAGAATAAATACTGTTCTGAAAGACATGTCCCTGGAATTACAACCATTCAATATAATTTAAAAGGCAATCATAAAAATATAAAATGGATATATCAGGAGAAGACCATCTCTGAGTTTTATATGAGTTAGTTTCTCATATAAACTTAGCTGAAAACAAATTTTTTAATTGGTCAAAAAAATTTAAGAAAATTAAAAAATGAATATTTAAATACAAATCAGCTTCCCCTTCAAAATCAGAGCAATACTCCAACTCATTGCTCCCTACAATTTGAAGTCAGGGCCGTGGAAGGAGGATGAGAATTCCACCCTAGGAAAAGGACCAATATCAGAATTACCAATCACCAGTCCAAGTGGATGATTGATGTGGCAACTCAAGAACCCCTGGCAGGGTGCAGGGGCTCACACCTGTAATCCCAGCACTTTGGGAGGCCGAGGCAGGTGGATCACTTGAGGTCAGGAGTTTGAGACCAGCCTGTCCAATATGGCAAAACTCTGTCTCTACTAAAAATTCAAAAATTAGCTGGGCGTCTTGTGGTGTGAGGTGATTTTGACATCACATCCACACCTTTGACTAGAACACCTAACAAAGGAAATACAGTCGTGAAGCTGGTCATTAAAGGGGGCTCCTCAAAAGCTCAGGAGTGGACTAGGTGAGGGGGTCATTTCTCCGCCCTCACCACAGAGTGCTGGGGAGAGCTGCACAAAAATACGAAGGAGCCATGTGGCTGAGTAACAAACTATCTGCCAGCCAACATTCTTAAGCACCACCCACTGAATCACAGACCAAAACACAACACCAAAATATTGTGCCAGTATACAGCACCTGTGAAAACTAAGGCAAAGACTCAGCCACAAATAAAGGTTCTATATGAGTCCCAGTCCTCTCAAAATACCCAGAAATAAAGACAACTGACTAGGCTTAACTTACATCATAGTTAAAGGAACACCAGCCCTCACACATGAAAAAGAATCAATACAAGAACTCTGGCAACTCGATAGTTCCCCAGAAATCCAATTGTTAGCCATACTAAGATGATTGAAATGACAGACACAGAATTCAGAATCTGGATACTAAGGAAACTCACCAAAATCTTGGAGAAAGTTGAAGACCAATCCAAAGAATCCAGCAAAATGATCTAGGAGCTGACACATGAAATATCCATTTTAAGAAAGAACCAAACTGAACTCCTGAAACTGAAGACTTCACTTCAAGAATTTCACAATACAATCAGAAGCAACAAAAGCAGAAGAGATCAAGCTAGGGAAATAATCTCAGAGCTTGAAAAATAGATCTTTGAATCAACTCAGTCAGACAAAAATTTTTAAAAAGATTTTTAAAAACTAAATGAAATATCTGAGAAATATAGGATTAAGTAGAGACACAAAATATATGGTTCATTGGAATTATTGAAAGAGAAGGAGAAAGAGTAAGCAACGTAGAAAACATATTTGAGGACATAGTCCATGAAAATTTTCCCAATCTTGCTAGAGAGGAAGACATATAAATTAAAAAAAAATGCAGAAAACCCATGTGGGATATAACACAAGGTGACCATCCCCAATACACACAGTTATCAGATCCTCCAAGGTCAACACAACAGAAAAAAATCTTAAAGGCAGCTAAAGAGAAGGAGCAGGTCACCTACAGAAGGAACCCAATCAGGCTAACCGCAGAACTCTCAGTGGAAATCGTATAAGCCAAAGAGATTAGGAACCTGTTTTCAGCATTATTAAAGAAAAGAAAATCCAACCAAGAATATCATATCCCATCAAACTAAGCTTCATAAGCAAAAGAGAAATAAAATCTTTCTCTGACAAGGAAGCACTAAAAGAATTTGTTAGCACTAGACCACCATGACCACCATTACAAGAGATCCTTAGTGGAGCGCTCAATAGGAAACAAGATAAAAACCTGCTACCACAAAAACACACTCAAGCCATAGCTCACAAATAATACAAAGCAATTACACTATCAAGTCTATAAAACAGCCAACAACATAACGACAGGACCAAAATTTCATATATCAATATGAACCCTGCATGTAAATGGCCTAAATTCCCCACGTAAAAGGCATAGAGTGGCAACATGGATAAAAAGCCAAGAGCCAACTGCCTGCTGTCTTCAAGAGACACATCTCACATGAAATGACACCCACAGGCAGCTCAAAGTAGAAGGATGGAGACATATTTACTAGGCAACCAGGAAACAAAAAAAGAGAAGGCATTCCTATCCTTATATCACATGAAACACACTTTAAATCAACAGCAATCAGGAAGGACAAAGAAGGGCATTACAAAATGATACAGGGTTCAATTTGACAAGAAGACTTAACTATTCTAAATATATATGTGCCCAACTTTGGAGCACGCAGATTCCTAAAACAAGTTATTCTTCACCTATGAAAAGAGTTAGACAGCCACATAATAATAGTAAGGGACTTCAACATCCCACTGACAACATAAGATGGATCACTAAAACAGAAAACTAACAAAGAAATTCTGGTCTTAAAGACAACACTTGACCAACTGAACCTAAGAGATATCTACAGAGTATTCCACCCAACAACTGCAGAATATAGATTCTTCTTATCTGCACACACACAAAAAATATCATATTCTAAGATTGGCCACAAAGCAAGTCTCAATAAATTCAAAGAATCGAAATCATAACAAGGCACACAATAAAAATGGGAAAAAATACCAAGATCATCTCTCAAAACGACAGAAAAACATGGAAATTTAACAACTTGTTTCCAAGTGAATATGAAGAGCCATCTATGACAAATCCACAGCCAACATCATATTGAATGGGCAAAAAATAGCACATGGAGAAGAGTTTGAATCTCAGAAGAAAACAACAAAAATACGTCAAAAGTCTTTCATGTCAGCACAAAATTCAATCCTCTCCTGTATGAGAGATTGGATCTGAGACGTGTTTTGAGTTGGTAATAGTGAAGGATGCAAGGTGTCAATTCTAGTCGGAACAATTTCCAGGAAGCCATGTTCCACTCTTGAGCAAACACCCACTGGGCCTCGTGCAAGGCAGAAAGAGCCTGTGTACGTCATCCTCTCATGATGTGGTCAGCATGTCAACTGCATGAGCCCCTCACAACATCCTGTGTGCTGCTGAGCTGAGCTGGGGCGCGGCCGCCTGTCTGCACCGGCAGCACCATGTCGCTCATGGTCATCAGCATGGCGTGTGTTGGTGAGTCCCGGAAGGGAATCGAGGGAGGGAGCACTGGGGTGGATATCTGGGCCTGGAGGTAAAGGTATAGGCCTGAGGTGGAGATATAGGCCTGGAGTGGAGATATGGGCCTGGGGTGGAGATATGAGCCTGGAGTGGAGACATGGGCCTGGAGCTTTAGATATGGGCCTGGAATGGAGATATGGGCCTGGAGATAGAGATATGGGCCTGGAGTGGAGATATTGTCTTGGAGTGCAAATATGTACCTGGAATGGAGATACGGGCCTGGAGGTGGAGATATGGGCCTGGAACTGTAGATATGGGCCTGGAGTGGAGATATGGGCCTGGAACTGTAGATATGGGCCTGGAGGTGGAGATATGGGCCTAGAGTATAGATATGGGCCTGGAACTGTAGATATGGGTCTGGAGTGGAGATATGGGCCTGGAGGTGATGTACAGATGGATCATCCATCATGATCTTTCTTTATAGGGTTCTTCTTGCTGCAGAGGGCCTGGTCACATGTGGGTGAGTCCTTCCACAAACCTTAGGTTGTCATCTCCCCACATAAGATGATTTTCTTGAAACACGAGGCAGGCAGCACAAGGGGTTGACTGATGGGATGACGATGGGAAGCTATGTGGGAATCTCTCATGAACTAGGAAAAGGAAGCCATGGGAAGCTTGGCCCACAGTTCTGTCCTAGCCCTCCTTGTTCTTTCTTTCCCTTGGCCGAGTCTGTGGGGACCCTGGGGGAGACTGGAGTGCTCAAAGCAGCGGTGTGCGGGGAAGAAGTGATGTCACCGGCAGAGGAAGGGAGGGAAGCAGTGCAAGAACAGCAGGCCTCTGAGGACAAGAGCGTAACTCACACCCTCCAGCGTTTCCATGATGGTCGGGGCTGCAGTGTTGCCGCTGTCATTCTACCAGAAGCGGGGTGGGGAACCACAGTCATGACCCTGACATTTCAGATCTTCTAATGAGGGCTCAGTTGTTTATTATGGTTCGTGCATTAGCTGATATTCCATTCACAAAGGTCATGCCCTCCATCCTGTGTCTACTTTGTGTTGTTTTATGTGAGTAATCTTGCAGTATTAAAATCTAGTAAGAGTGGCTTATTTAGCACTTGCTCAAAGTTCTCAGCTGACACTTTTCTTATAGGGAGACGCCATGTCTATGTGGGATGGGTTCTTCCTGTAGCCCTGGGCACCCAGGTGTGGTAGGAGCCTTAGAAATGTGGAAAGTGGGGAGAATCTTCTGAGCACAGGGAGGGAGGGGCTGCTCCACATCCTCCTCTCTAAAGGCGGTGACTCCTTCTCCCCCAGATGGTCAGGACAAGCCCTTCCTCTCTGCCTGGCCCAGTGCTGTGGTGCCTCAAGGAGAACACGTGAGTCTTCAGTGTCACTCTCATCTTGGGTTTACCATCTTCAGTCTGTACAAGGAAGATGGGGTGCCTGCCCCTGAGCTCTACAACAGAAGATTCTGGAAGGACATCCTCCTGGGCCCTGTGACCCCAGCACACGCAGGGACCTACAGATGTCAGGGTTCACACCTGAACTCCCCCACTGAGTGGTCGGCTCCCAGCAACCCCCTGGTGATCACGGTCACAGGTCAGAGGGCTCCTGTCTGGGCTTCTCCTTGTCCCATCTCCTGAATCCCAGAGCTTCTGCTGGGGGTATCCACCAGGGTCCCATCACCCAGGACCTGACTGTATTTGGGGTAAAGGGGGATTCAGTACAGAGAAATAGGTACTGTGATGGGAAGAATAATTGTCCCTAGTTATGGCTACATGGTAATCCGTGGACCCTATGACTATTTATGTTATAGGGCAGAGGACTAAAGGGGAAGATGGAGCTCAGGTTGTTGATAAGTTGACCTTGAGATGGGGAGACGGCCTGGACTGTCCCGCTGGGCTCAGTGGAATCACAAGGGACCACATGAGAGGAGGAGGATGAGGAGAGTGGGGATTAGAGCAGCACAGTGGGAGGGAGACTCACTACAGGCTTTGAAGGTGAAGGAAGGCCACGAGCCATGAAGGCAGGTGGCCTCTAAGGGCTAGAGAATTCAAGGGAACTGATTCTCCCTGAGTCTCCAGTGGAAGCACAGCCCTGCAGATTCCTTGATTTTAGCCCAGAGAGAACTGGGTCAGATTTCTGTTCTCCTTTAGTGGAAGGGGTTATTGTATTCTCTCCTGCCACCGTGTTTGTGATAATTTTCTACAGCAGCAACAGGAAACCAACACAGGAACTCAAGTCAAGGACAAGTTAAGAAACCAAACAAGGAGAAGGTTGGCTACACTGATTTCAGCACAGGCGGAATACTGATGCTACCACCAGGCTCGATCCACACAGGGAGGGGTTGATTCTCCTGGAACCAGCACCAGGGGCCACCCTATGGCAGCTGGGACCATGGAAAAGGCACAGACATGGCAGGAGAGGATCCCAACCCCCATCAGGAACAGGGACATTGATGCCTGCCTTACTGATGAGTTCACACCTCCCGCCAGCCATTCCAATTTGTCCAAAAGAGATTGAGTCAGGCTGCTGAGAGCCTGGACGTGCAGCCTGTCATGGTTCCTCTTCCAGCCCCACATAAACACCAGCAAAGAGATTAGTGGAAAACAGATACAACAGCCTAAGAGATGACACTGAGCCCAGTGGGAAGGGAATCAGGGGTCCTAGAGACAGAGAGACAGGGAAGAGGGAGGGAGACAGATGGAGGGACCTGCACCAGGGGTTATGGGCACAGAAAAGAACACGGAGACACAGACAGGGAGGAGAGAGATAGACACCATGGAGGGGAAGCCTCACTTATTCCAGTTCCCATGAATGGGATGAGAAAGGGAGACGCCATCTGAACTCACAACCTCTCTTCTTAGGAGTCTACAGAAAACCTTCCCTCCTGGCCCACCCAGGTCCCCTGGTGAAATCAGGAGAGACGGTCATCCTGCAATGTTGGTCAGATATGAGGTTTGAGCGTTTCCTTCTGCACAGAGAGGGGATCACTAAGGACCCCTTGCACCTCGTTGGACAGCTCCATGATGGGGGTTCCCAGGCCAACTATTCCGTGGGTCCCATGATACCTGCCCTTGCAGGGACCTACAGATGTTTTGGTTCTGTCGCTTACTCCCCCTATGAGTGGTCGGCTCCCAGTGACCCTCTGGACATCGTGATCATAGGTGAGAGAATCCAGACCTGCCTCTCACCTTGCAGGGACAGGGAGTGAATGATCTAGGACTGGAAGCCCCAGGTGGTCATGAGGAAGATGAGTGTGGGATTCTCATGGAGAGAAAGTGACTTCATGAGGTCTGTACCAACAGAGGTAGAGAAACAGGAGACATAGGTACAGACTGCACGTCATAACATAGAAGGCAGACACAGGGGCCATACAGGGTGTTAGGAAAAGAGATAAAGAGGTAAAAGAAGACGCACAGAGAGACAGACATGTCCCAGAGAGAGATGTCCTTCCATGCTGACTTTGTTCAGAGACCAGGCACAGGTTAGAAGGTTCCATTCTGTTTTACCTCCACAAAGTGTTCTCTACCAGGAGAACCCAAAGAGACACGTCTATCTGGCCTGAGTTGGGCCCTGTGGCCCCAGGCTTGTGGCACCTACAGATGCCGTGTTTATTCTTAAACCTCTGCCTTCCATGCAGTGGAGCTGTCATCGTCCCAGGACACCATGGCCCCAGGTGAGGGAGCAGAACACCAACCCCTGTATGCTGTGAGTTCCTGGAGTCCCCAGACTGGATTCTGAGGCTCATATTCAAATAACACCACACGTGATAGGATTACTGAGAACAAAAGCCCACAGAGAGACACGGAGTGAAATCAGGGAAACCAAAAAGCGAAGACATGAACACACACACAGAATGAGCCACAAGAAGGGAATTGAGAGACTCACAGACATATAAAGAGATAGAAAAAGAGGGCAGAGCAGTAAGCATATGACGGAAGGGAGCAGAGAAATGCCCTAAAATCAGAGCCCTGAAGGAGAGGCACAAAAACAGGGAAAGATAAAGATGTGGGAATGGATTGCAGAGATGCCAAAAGAGAACTAGAGAGACTGAGAGGCAGAGAAAAGGAGATGGAGAAAGACAGATGAGCGATAGATATAAATGGATGAAAGATAAGAGATAGATGATAGATAACAGAGAGATAGGTGATAGATAAATGATGAATGACTGATAGATGATATAGATAGATAAGTAGATAGATGATACATAAATAGACATAGTGAGACAGAAAGACGGATAGACACGTGATGATAGATAGATGGATAGATACATACATACATTGATTGATAGATGATAGATAACAGAGAGAGAGGTCATAGATACACAGATGATGATAGATGATAGATACATACATACATAGATAATTGATAGATCGATCAATAGATAATAGATAGAAATATGCAGAAAGTTATGAATAAGACAGAAAATGAGAGACTCAGAATTAAAGAAAGAGGAAGATCAAGTCAACCAATCCAAGTAGGGTCAGAAATAATAAAATGGTACAAAAAAGAAAACATAGCTTGCGATGGGGAAGTGAGGTCAGAGACCTAGAGAGACAGAGAAGGTGGAAGGAGGAAACAGACATGAAGAGAGATGGGGTGGAGGGTGAGAGGCAGAGAGAGCATTAGGTCATAGAGCAGGGGAGTGAGCTCTCAGCTCAGGTGTGAGGGGAGCTGTGACAAGGAAGAACCTCCCTGAGGAAACTGCCTCTTCTCCTTCCAGGTCTATATGGGAAACCTTGTCTCTCAGTCCAGCCAGGCCCCATGGTTCAGGCAGGCGAGAACGTGACCTTGTCCTGCAGCTCCCAGAGCTCGTTTGACATTTACCATCTATCCAGGGATGGGGAGGCCCATAGACTTAGGCTCCCTGCAGTGCCGAGGGTCAGTGGAACATTCCAGGCCGACTTCCCTCTGGGCCCTGCGACCAACGGAGGGAACTACAGATGCTTCGGTTCTTTCCGTACCGCACCCTACGAGTGGTCAGACCCGAGTGACCCACTGCCCGTTTCTGTCACAGGTGAGGAAAGTCCATGCCTGTTCCACGTCTTGTAATCCTAGAGCCATAGCTGAGGAACTTCCTTTTGATGATGGAGAGAAGCGTGAACAGATGCAGAGAGAAGACAAAGCCTGGGTGTGAGGGTGGGGTCATGGCACAGGATGGCAGACAGGGCACCTCCAAATCCTCCTTCACGGCCCACATGGAGGCCCGCGTTCAGGGCTGTCGGCACCCAGGCAGATGGAGAAAGCTGTCAGGACAGACCCAGAGGAGGGCAGACTGGGCTCAGTTTGGGGAGATCAGAGGTTCCCTCAGCCCCTCAACCTTACTCATTTCCCAGAAGCCCATCCCGGCCTCTCACCCACAGAGAGATGTCATCACCAGCAACCCCTACACCCTTTTCTTTTCATTTGGAAAAGTATTTATTGAGGTGAAATATACCTATATAATTTACCACCTTTACCATTTTTAAGTGTGAAGTCTACTGTTCATAAATACATTTATAGGCCGGGCACTGTGACTCACGGTTGTAATCCCAACACTTTGAGAGGCTAAGGCAGGTGGATCTTTTGAGATCAGGGACTCAAGACCACCCTGGCCAACGTGGGGAAAATCCATCTGTACTAAAAATACAAAATAATAATAATAATAATAATAATAATAATAATTAGCCGAGCGTGGTGGCACATGCCTGTAGTCTCAGCTACTTGGAAGGGTTAGGCAGGAGATGCACTTAGTTGCAGGAGGCAGAGGTTGCAGTGAGCCAAGATCATGCCACTGCACTAGAGCCTGGGAGACAGAGAGAGACACTCTCTCAAAATTAATTAATTAGTATTCTTTTTTTTACCCTCCACGCTTCCCTTCCTGGCCTCTGGTAGCCACCATTCTACTCTCTACCTTCATGAGATCCACCTTTTAGCTCCTGCATATGAGTGAGAAATGGAAATACTTGTAATGACCTCCAGTTCCATCCATGTGGCTGCAAATGTCAGGATGTTATTGTCTCTATGGATGAGTAGTCTCCACTGTGTGTATGTACTACATTCTCTCTATCCAGTCATCCACTGAGGGGCAGGTAGGTTGTCTCCACATCTTGGCTACTGTGAACTGTGCTAGAACAATCATGGGAGTGCAGATGTCACTTCAATACACTGAAGTCCTTTCCTTTTGGTTTACACCCAGTCGTGGAATTGCTAGATCCTGGGTAAGTTGACTTTTTACGTTTTGTTTTATGGTTTTTGTTTTTTTTTAAGACAGAGTTTCATTCTTGTTGCCCAGCCTGGAGTGCCGTGGCACCATCTGGGCTCACTGCAACTTGCACCTCTAGGATTCAAGAGATTTCCCAGCCTCAGCCTCCCGAGTAGCTGAGATTTCTGGCTCCCACCACCACACTTGGCTAATATTTTTAGTAGAGACGGGGTTTCTCTATATTGGCCAGGCTGCTCTTCAAGTCCTGACCTCAAGTGATCTACCCACCTCGGCCTCCCAATGTGCTGGGATTACAGGCATGAACCACCGTGCCCAACCTCATTTTATTTTTTGAGGAACTTCCATACTCTTCTCCTCTGTAATGGTTGTACTAATTTACATTTATATCAACAGTGTACCAGATGAAACCCTGGTTGACACAGCAGAGCAAGAGACTTGCAGTCAGAGAGAATTTAGTTCATTTATGCACACGACACTTCCACTCACTGACTCGTTCAGCCAATACCCCATGCTCTGGCTGTGCAGTGTGGAATCTTTTCCTATTGTTGCCATAACAAATTTCCAGAAGCTTCTTGGATGAGAACATTCTTGCTGCTCTCCTTTCTCTACCACCTTACCAGCATTTGTTTTGTCTGTCTTTCTGATAAAAAGCCATTGTAATGGGGTAAGATGATAGCTCACTGTGAATTCAGTTTGCATTTCTCTGATTAGTTGATACTAAGCATTTTTTCATATATACAATATCCATTTGCATGTTTTGTTCGTTGAGAAATGTCTGTTCAGATCTTTTATTAATTTTATAATTAAATTATTTGTTTTATTGAGGTGTTTAAGCTTCTTATATATTCTAGTTGTTAATCCCCTCCAAGTGCATACTTTACAAATATTCTGTGGGTTGTCTCTTCACTTTGTTTGTTGCTTCCTTTGCGGTGCAGAAGCTGCTTAGTTTGGTGTAATCCCAATCGTCTATTTTTGTTTTGATTGTTTGTGTTTTTGAGATTTTAAACAAAATGTCTTTCCTCAGACAAATGTCCTGGAGCATTTCCCCAATGTTTCCTTTTAAACGTTTGATGGGTTTAGGCCTTAAGTCTTTAATTCATTTTCATTTGATTTTTGTGTATGGTGAGAGTTAGAGGTGCAGTTTCATCCCTCTGCATGTAGATGTACAGTTTTCCCTGCACCATTTTTTGAAATGACAGTCCCTTCCTGATTTTAGACCTTTAGAGCCTTTGTCAAACTCTATTGGATATAAATGGGTGGATTACATCTGTGTTCTTCATTTTGCTCCATTGTTCTATGGGTCTTTCTTTATGCCAATGTCATGCTGTTTTGCTTACTACAGCTCTGTAACATATTTTTAAGTCAGGTAGTGTGATGCTCCTGTTTTCTCCTCATACCTTGAAGTCTCAAGACAGTGAGCATCACATACAATGATTATGGAGAAGGGTACACCAGGACTTCCAGGGCCCAACATCAGATAACAGAATGTTTGGGCATGAACCAACCTTAAAGGTTTCCATTGAGTAGAAGACAGGCATCTTCATTTCCACACCTCTCTCTTGTCCTGTGTTCTAGGAAACTCTTCAAGTACTTGGTCTTCACCCACAGAACCAAGCTCCAACATTGGTGAGTAAAGAACCCCTCTTGTCTCTGCTTTTGGAAACCTGGAGAGGTGGAAGCCTTGGATTCAAGCATTAGCTCAGCTCCTTCTGGGATTGTGGGCCTGTCTTCTGCTGTCTCTGAACTCTAGACACTCCAACAGCACAAGGGATCTGGGGCCAACACAAGGCTCAGTGAAGTCTCTTAATCTCTAATTTTCTGCACCTGAGACCTCCAAGCCAGAAGGATGAGTGCAAATCTGACACCCTTCTCAGAAAAAAAAAAAAAAAAATGCAGTATTTTTTCTGCCTGCATTCCTAACTACAGGATAAATGCCTGGGGCTTGAGAAAGGGAAGTGAAAAGAACATCTGATGAGGGTGGGATGTTTTTAGAAAAGTTCTACTTGCCAAGGAATGAGCTCCTGTCTCTCATGACGCAACCCTGGTTGACTCAGCAGAGCAAGAAACTTGTAGTAACAGAGAATTTAGTTCATTTATGCACATGACACTCACTTGTTCAGCCAATGCCCCATGCTCTGGCTGTGCAGTGTGGAATCTTTTCCTATTGTTGCCATAACAAATTGCCACAAGCTTTGTGGATGAAAGCATGTTTTTCTTAATTATCTCACAGTGCTGTAGCTCAGAAGTATGAAATGCATCTCACTGGGCTGATATCAAAGGGACAACAAGGCTGAGCTTCTTTTTAAGGTTCCAAGTAAGAATCTGCTCCTTACATTTCCCAACTCCTAGAGGCTCCCACGTTCTTTGGCCCCTGGTCCCCTTCCTCCTTCCTCAAAGCCCACAAAGGCTGGTCACGTCTCACATGGCATCATTCAGACTCTTCTTCTTCACCCACACCTCTTTCTCTGAATGCTACTCTGCCTTCTTCCTCATCTTTAGGGACTTTGGGATTCTATTGGGGTCATCAAGATAATCCATCATAATCTCCCTAAAATCATCTAGGATACCCTCCTTTTCAGTTCAGCTGATTAGCAACCGTAATTCCATCTGCAATCTTCATTCCTCCTTTCATGTAAAATGACATAGTCACAAGCCATGGAGGCTAGGACAGGGACATTTTGGGGTGGGGCAGCATTCTCCTGCCTTCCACAAATGGTAAACAGGGTGCATTTGGCCTCTGCTCTTGGGACACTGATATTGCAGATGGTTAAAAACGAGGGCAGAAAATGAATGCACAAGTGGATCCACAAATGAATGATCCATTGGGAAGCATCTGTGCACCAAATCTGTTTTTTTGGTTTGTGTTTTGTTTTGAGGTAGAGTCTCACTCTGTCCCACAGGCTGGAGTGCAGTGACACAATCTCAACTCACTGCAACCTCTGCCTCCTGGGTTCATGCAATTCTTCTGCCTCAGCCTACCGAGTAGCTGGGATTACAGCCGCGCACCACCACACTCGGCTAATTTTTTTTGGTATATTTTTTAGTAGAGATGAGGTTTCACCGTGTTGTGCAGTCTGTCTCAAACTCCCAATCTCGAGTAATCTGACCGCCTTGGCCTCCCTAAGTGCAAGGATTATAGGCGTGAGCCACTGTGCCCAGTCAGGATTTAAAATAAATAATAGATAATGCTGAGTGTATAATTTCAGGTGACAGAGAAGGTCTCACTGATCAGATAATATTTGTGACCTTAATGAAAAAAATGGATTCAACCCTTGGAAGATTGGCAGAAAGATTTTCCACACTGAGCCCTCAGCCGTGAAGGCAAAAAGGTGGAAACATTCTTATGTTCAAGGAAGAGGCTCTGCCCAAAATGCTGGGAATGAGATGGCGAGAATTACAAGACCACTGGAGAGAAAGAAGAGCACACTGGGCACACAGGAAACTAAGAAGGAACAAGGAGTATGTGTTTTATACTCGCCGCCCTTGGATTCAACTCAGGGCTAACTAGGAATCCCTAAGTGATTAATAGTGACTGATGTGAAAATA
Organism: Chlorocebus sabaeus; assembly: GCF_047675955.1. NCBI lineage: Eukaryota > Metazoa > Chordata > Mammalia > Primates > Cercopithecidae > Chlorocebus > Chlorocebus sabaeus. Next base: position 3,614,816 of record NC_132909.1, on the reverse strand, counting down.
AGGGGGGCCCCGGTGCGTAACTGGAATCTAGAAGATTGTCGAAAAGGCAATTCACATCCCACTGGTGAAATGTAGAGTTGATTTACACACTAAATGAATGAAAGATGGATATAAGATGTGTTTGTGAGGTAGAATCATTTGCAGGGAGGTCTTGCTGGGTTTGATTTTTCCTAGTAGTTTAATCCTTGTTTCATTAATTTCTTTCTGAGATGTACTTTTTTTCTACATCTAAATCAATACCTGGCAGAGGAGCAATGGACACACGAGAGGTGGTGTAAATGAAAGGACCTAGTATAATAACATAATATGTGAGACTGTGCATGGGGGCTCACACCTGTAACCCAACACTTTTGGATGCCAAGGCGGGTGCATCCCTTGAGGGTAGGAGCTTGAGACCAGCCTGGCCAACATGGTGAAACCCCGTGTGTACTAAAAATACAAAAATTAGCCCGGTGCATTGGCACGTGCCTGTAATCACAGTTACTAGGGAGGCTGAAGCAGGAGAATGGCTTCAACCCTGGAGGCAGAGGTTTCAGTGAGCTGAGATGGCGCCACTGCACTCCAGCCTGGGCAACACAGGGGGACTCTCTCAAAAAATAAAAATAAAAAATACGTAAGTATGATATAACACACACAAATTACAAAGGCACCTGAATACCAACCATCATTTTTCTACTTCTCTGTCTTTTAATTCTTTGACCCTTTATCTTATCCATTAAACAATCAGGCTAAAACCTCTTTCTTATTTGGCTTTCTGTGAGCTTGAGATCATACGGAAAATGTGGAAGCCCCTTGAACCCACCAACGCAGGCTCTGGAATAGAGAATGTGCTCTGTTCATGGTATAAAACTTGCCCTGTCACCCAAATCCCCCACCTCACTCCTACTTCCAATCACCTGTGGAGATACAGATAGATCATGGGGAGATAAAAACCAATACTCTTTGGAGTGAGCTCAGATCTTGGACTCAGAGACCAGTGCTAGCACTATCTCCTGATCACATTTCGTACTAACTCACAGAAGAACAGGGTGTATTGAAACAATAGATGATGGAGGTGGTTGTGCTTCCCCCGGACTCTTAGGTAGAACAACAGCTTAATATGTGTCTCGGGAGATCACAAAAAGTAGCACGTTGCTCCTGGGCTGCATCATTATTTCATGGTTGTTTGATTTAAGTCAGGTTTACTTCACCTTTTTTGATCTTGATTTCACTCTTTATTTCTTTTCTTGGAGAATGTAATTCTTTTGAGTCAAGAGGGTTGTGGCTGTAGAAATTGTAAAGCACATTCACTGTGCATCAATCCCAGTCCAGTCTTCCCAGAGAAGACTCTAAACACCTCCTGTACTGCACCTGGGGCTATGCCAGTTTCTGTCACTCACCATCATTTCAGGGAGACAGAACACACAGAGAATACATGACATAGGCAGGTTCATTACTAACAGATAACCAGCAAGTGACAACAGAAGCCTATATTTCTATGTGAGCCAGTCCCCCAAGGCTCAGAAAAGCTGCTTGGGACATATGGAGTCACCCCATTTGCAGTGCAGCTGGGGGAACCCACAAAGCAGCCCGGCCTGGGTTTTGTACCCTGGAGCCACAGGAAACACTGAGCTAAAGCACTGCATGACGTCCTCCTCTAGGAAGAATAGGAAGACAGCCCAGGCTGTTCTGGGACGTTCCTCCTGATCTCAGGATGTTGCCGTCTTAGTCCCTTTTTGAGGCTATAAAAGAACACTTGAGCCTGGGTAACTTCTAAAGAAACGAGATTTGTTTGCCTCACAGTTCTGCAGGCTGTACTGGAAGCACGGAACCAGCATCTATTTCTTGTGATGGCCTCAGGCTGCTCCCATTCTGGCAGAAAGGAAGGGGGGTCTGTGTGTGCAGAGACCACAGAGATCACACGGCAAGAGAGGGAGCAAGGGGGAGGGGGAGCAATGGAGCTTCCAAGCTCTTTTTAACAACCAGCTCTCCAGGAACTGATAGAGGGAGAACTTGCTAACCCTGTCTCCTTGGGACAGCATTGATCTATTCACGATGGATCCACCTCCATGACCCCAACACCTCCCAAGAGGCCCAACCTCCCACACTGGGGGTTAAATTTCAATGTGAGGTTTCAAGGGGTCAAACATCTAAACTAAAGCAGTGGTATCCTCAGCACGTTCTATGGTTACTATGAGAGCTATAACTGAGAGAGGAGGAGAAAGCTGGGTCTCCCGCCATCTGGCTGTTTGTCCTAAAGAGACGTTGTATATGGCTACCTGTCAATCAAGAAATTCGAGACAATCCATAAGGAGGAACTGCTGTGATTAGCTTCTTATTGGTGTCTCGTCTTCCCCCAGGTAACCCCAGACACTCGCATGTTCTGATTGTGTCCTCAGTGGTCATCATCCCCTTCACCATCCTCCTCTTCTTTCTCCTTCATCGCTGGTGCTCCAAAAAAAAGAGTAAGTCTCACGAAGCAGAGGCCAGAGACCTCAGGGCCCTGTGGGGAAGCGGGATGGGAGCACGCAGGTGTGTGTTCCTCACCGGCAGGATGGTCTCTGGCCCAAGGCAGGAGCCACAGAGGCAGGGCTTTCTAGAGAGAGCACCAGACACCCTGTCCCTGCCTTCAGCTCACAGACCATTGCCTGATTCTCAACTGTATCCTCATGTCCCTGCAGCCACTGACATCCAGGAGAAGGTTCCATGACAGGCAGAAAGTGGGAGACAGAATCAATGGGATGGGAACTCAGAGCTATTCATCGGATGAGTCCTTGAGCTCAGAGAGATAGAATGTCTGAGTCTGGCTGTTGGCAACTGAGGGACCTCAGGCACCTATGGCCTCCCCTGTATCTTGGTATCTGCTTATGAAATGAGGACCCAGAAGTGCCTTCCCAGCTGTTTTGATGACTTTTGTCTCCTACAGATGCTGCTGTAATGGACCAAGAGCCTGCAGGGGACAGAACAGTGAACAGGGAGGTAGGTCCTCCTCGCCCCAGTCTCGTGGATAGTCTTATTCCCTAAGAGGCCTGAAAAATAGGAACCCCCTCCCTCACTAACATTTCCCTCTCTCCAGGACTCTGATGAACCAGACCCTCAGGAGGTGACATACGCACAGTTGGATCACTGCGTTCTCACACAGGGAAAAATCACTCGCCCTTCTCAGAGGCCCAAGACACCCCCAACAGATACCAGCGTGTACACGGAACTTCCAAATGCTGAATCCAGATCGAAAGTTGTCTTCTACCCATGAGCACCACCGTCAGGCCTTGCAGGGGTCTTCTATGGAGACAACAGTCCTGTCTCAAAACTGGCTTGACAGCTCCAATGTACCAGCAGCAGGAATCCGAAGGTGTGAGTCTGCATCTTAGGGCATCGCTCTTCCTCACACCACGAATCTGAACGTGCCTCTCTCTTGCTTACAAATGTCTAAGGTCCCCACTGCCTGCTGCAGAGAAAACACACTCCTTTGCTTAGCCCACAATTCTCCATTTCACTTGACCCCTGCCCACCTCTCCAACCTACTGGCTTACTTCCTAGTCCTACTGGAGGCTGCAGTCACACTGAGGAACTCACAATTCCAAACATACAAGAGACTCCCTCTTAACACAGCACTTAGACATGTGCTGTTCCACCTTCCCTCATGTTGTTCCACCTCCCCTCAGACTATCTTTCAGCCTTCTGTCAGCAGTAAAACTTATAAATTTTTAAAAATAATTTCAATGTAGTTACCTCTTCTTCAAATAAACATGTCTATCCTCATGGTTTCAGTAATGTGACTCTTTTCTTGCTGAAAGTTTCCGGTGTTATCATTACTATGTCCATGTAACCCCATATGTTCTCCACTGGATTCTCACCCCTAGACTCTGAGCTTCTGGAAGCAGGTGGAGCCTGATTTGTCTCTGGGACTCCAATTTCCATCCACAGATGCAGCTCATAGGAGGTTGCAAGGATCGTGAATCAGAGGAACAAGTGATATTCTTACTCTCTGCAGACCTGGAAAGCTGGCAGAGCCATTTCAAGATGACACATTTGTAGAGTCATAGGCCTTGTTAGTCTCATCTCCACAGGGACACATGTCCACACATCATCTTCATACTATAAATACACAGTCGCTTCTCCAGACCTGTGGGGTTTACAGGTGTTTATTGAACCAACTATAAATCAAAAACATTTTGAGAAAAAAAATCCCCGAAGTTCAAAAACCAAAAAACCATGTTGAATGGACACAAATGGAGTGGGGTGTAGGCTGTGTCAGGAATTATAAGTAATCCAGAGATGATTTCATGTATACAGGAGGATGTGCATGGGTTATATGCAATTAGGATGCCCTTTTTTTTTTTTTTTTTTTTTAAAGACAGAATCTCACTCTGTCACCCAGGCTGGAGTGCAGTGGCGCAATCTCAGCTCACTGCAACCTCCGCCTCCCAGGTTCAAGCGATTCTTTTGCCTCAGCCTCCCCAGTAGCTAGGATTACAGGCATGTGCCACCATGCACAGATAATCTTTTTTGTATTTTTAGTAGAGACGTGGTTTCCGTATGTTGGACAAGCTGGTCTCGAACTCCTGACCTCGTGATCCACCCAACTCAGCCTCACAGAGTGCTGGGATTACAGGCATGAGCCACTGCGCCCAGCTTCACTGTGCCATTTCATGCAAGAGGCTTGAGGATCTGCAGATTTTGGCCTCTGAATGGGGATCCTGGAACCAATCACCCAGGAATAGTGAAGGACGACTGTATATAATTCTTATTTGTCAATTTTAAAAATAAAGCATAAACAATTTACAACAATAAAATAAAAAATGAGAAGTGTTTTTATAGTGTGAGGATAATTTAGATGTAAGCCTGTGGCCCTGTGTTATTCGTTGAGAATTTTATTCCACCTTAAACCACATGGCAGCCTGTGTCAACTGTAAAGGGACTGTGCATCCACGGGTGTATTTTAGACACTCTTTTCTGCCCAGTGGTTCTCTGTATCCCCTCTGATGAGGATGCTACACTTTATGTAACCTTATACAACCCCTTAAAATTTGGTAACCTAAGCCCTCTGATTTGTTATTATAGGTTACTTAGTTTGCTTTTTTTTTTTTTTTTTTTTTTTTCCTTGAGACAGACTCTTCCTCTGTCACCCAAGCTGGATTTCAGTGGCACAAGCTCAGCTCACTGCAACCTCCGCATCCCAGGTTCAAGCAATTCTCGTGCCTAGGCCTCTTGAGTAGCTGGGAGTACAGATGCCCGCCACTGAGCCCCACTAACTTTTGTATTTTTAGCAGAGACAGGGTTGCACCATGTTGGCCAGGCTGGTCTTGAACTGACGACCTCAAGTGATCCACCCACCTCAGCCTCCCAAAGTGCTGGGGGAAACTTGATTTTCTATCGTATTGTTACTGGATATTCCTGTAAAATTTAAAATGAGAGAGGGAGAGAGACAGAGAGAGAGCGAACCAGGGAGGGAGAGAGACAGAGAGAGAGCGAACCAGGGAGGGAGAGAGACAGAGAGAGAGCAAACCATGAGTCTGGAATCTGGAATCTTGGGTCATGAGGCAAATTCTAGATAAAACGACAAAATCCAGAATTTACATGTTGTGTTTTTTGCTAATAAAGTAGGATTCTAAGAGCATAAATAACTGCATAATCCTTCACTGGGAATTTAAATCATTTTCACTCTTTCTGGTTTAGTACTAGAAATTCAAGAAGGAAGATTAGACTGACTTTTTGTCGCAATTACTCTGATAATGTTAATAGTATCTGTTAGATATTTTGCACATTACACATGAAGAAGAGTTTGAATCTCAGATAAAAACAACAAAAATACATCAAAAGTCTTTAATGTAACCCAGAATTCCATCATCTTGTGTTGGAAAGATTGGATCTGAGACGTGTTTTGAGCTGGTCATAGTGAATGAAGCAAGGTGGCAATTGTAGTCACAACAATTTCCAGGAAGCCATTTTCTGCTCTTGGCTGGAGGCCCGCTGGGCGTCATGCAAGGTAGGAAGAGCCTGTGTACGTCACCCTCCCATGATGTGGTCAGCACGTCAACTGCATGGGCAGGGCGCCAGATAACATCCTGTGCGCTGCTGAGCTGAGCTGGGGCGCGGCCGCCTGTCTGCACCGGCAGCACCATGCCGCTCATGGTCATCAGCGTGGCGTGTGTTGGTGAGTCCTGGAAGGGAATTCACAGAGGGAGCGCTGAGTGGAGATCTGGGCCCGGAGTTGAGATATGGGCCTAGAGGTGGAGATATGGGCCTAGAGGTGGAGATATGGGTCTAGAGGTGGAGATATGGGCCTAGAGGTGGAGATATGGGCCTGGAGTGGAGATATGGGCCTGGAGTGGAGATCTGGGCCTGGAGTGGAGATCTGGGCCTGGAGTGGAGATATGGGCCCGGAGTTGAGATATGGGCCTAGAGGTGGAGATATGGGTCTAGAGGTGGAGGTACGGGCCTGGAGTGGAGATATGGGCCTGGAGTGGAGATCTCGGCCTGGAGTGGAGATCTGGGCCTGGAGTGGAGATATGGGTCTGGAGTGGAGATATGGGCCTGGAGTGGAGATATGGGCCCGGAGTTGAGATATGGGCCTAGAGGTGGAGATATGGGCCTAGAGGTGGAGATATGGGTCTAGAGGTGGAGGTATGGGCCTGGAGTGGAGATATGGGCCTGGAGTGGAGATCTGGGCCTGGAGTGGAGATATGGGTCTAGAGGTGGAGATATGGGCCTGAAGTGGAGATATGGGCCTAGACGTGGAGATAAGGGCCTAGAGGTGGAGATATGGGTCTAGAGGTGGAGATATGGGCCTAGAGGTGGAGGTATGGGTCTAGAGGTGGAGGTATGGGCCTGGAGTGGAGATATAGGCCTGGAGTGGAGATATGGGCCTGGAGGCTGGGTCTCTGCACAGCTGAGAGCCCTGTTCTTGGGGACAGGTAGGCAGTGAGTGTGAGTTTACCTTCAGCCCAGGAAAAGCCTGGCTGCCAAGACTCACAGCCCAGTGGGGGCAGCAAGGGAGGCTTAGTTTTCCTGCAGATGGATCGTCCATCATGATCTTTCTTTCCAGGGTTCTTCTTGCTGCAGAGGGCCTGTCCACATGAGGGTGAGTCCTTACCCAAACGTTAGGGTGTCCTCTCTCCATGTAAGAAGATTTTCCTGAAACAGGAGGGAAGTCCTGTCCAGGAGTCTCTCATCAATTAGGAAGAGGGGACGCTCGGATACTCAGCCCACAGTTCTGACCTCGCCCTCCCCAGCCTTTCTTTCCCTTGGCAGAGTCAAGTTCTGTGGGGACCAGGGTGAGACTGGGGTGCTCAAAGCTGGGGTGTGGAGGGGGGAAGTGCTAGGAACAGCAGGACCTCTGAGGACATAGGTGTTACTCACACACTTGAGTGTTTCCATGACGGTAGGGCCTGCAGTGTGGCTGCTGCCATTCTACCAGAAGAGGTGGGGAAACCACAGCCATGGCCCTGACATTCCAAATCTGCTGATGGGGGCTCAGCTGTTTATTTTCGTTCAGGAATCGGCTGATATTCCATTCACAAAGGACATGCCCTCCACCCCGTGTCTGCCTTGTGTTGTTTTATGTGAGTGATCTTGCAGTATTAAAATCTAAGAGTCGCTTACTCAGCACTTGCTCAAAGTTCTCAGCTAACAGTTTGTTGCAGGGAGATGCCATGTCTTTGCGGGATGGGTCCTTCCTTTAGCCCTGGGCACCCAGGTGAGGTAGGAGCCATAGAAACGTGGAAAGCGAGGAGAATCTTCTGAGCACACGGAGGGTGGGGCGGCTCCTCCTCTCTAAGGTGGCACCTCCTTCTCCCCAAGGTGGTCAGGACAAGCCCTTGCTGTTGGCCTGGACCAGCCCTGTGATGTCTCCAGGACGTGACTCTTTGGTGTCACTCTTATCTTGGGTTTAACAACGTCAGTCTGTACAAGGAAGATGGGGTGCCTGTTCCTGAGCCCTACAACAGAATATTCTGGAACAGCTTCCTCATGGGCACTTTGATCCCACACATGCAGGGACCTACAGATGTCCGGGTTCACACCCACAATCCCCCAAAGGGTGGTCGCCTCCCAGCAACCCCCTGGTGATCATGGTCACAGGTCAGAGGGCTCCTGTCTGGGCTTCTCCTTGTCCCACCTCCCGAACCCCAGAGCTTCTGCTGGGGGTGTCCGTCAGGATTTGGTCACCCAGGCCCTGACTTTATTTGGGGTGAAGGGGGATTGAATACATGGAGATCGGTGCTGTGATGGGAAGAATAACTGTCCCCAATGATGGCTACATTCTAATCCCTGGAGCCTGTGACTATTTATGCTATAGGGCAGGGGACTGAAGGAGAAGACGGAGCTCTGGTTGTTGATGAGTTAACCTTGAGATGGGGAGATGGCCTGAACTGTCCCGCTGGGCTCAGTGGAATCACAAGGGACCACACGAGAGGAGAAGGAGGAGGGCAGTGGGGATTAGAGCAGCATAGTGGGAGACTCCATCTGCTCTGAAGGTGTAGGAAGCCCATGGGCCACCAATGCAGGTGACCTATAGAGGCTGAAAAAGTCAAGGAACTGATTCTCCCCTGAGACTCCAGAGGGAACGCAGCCCTGCAGATGCCTTGATTTTAGCCCAGGAAAAACAGGGTCCGATTTCTGTCTCCAGAAGTGGAAGGGGTCAGTGTGTTCTCTCCTGCTGCCTTGCTTCTGATAATTTTCTACAGCGGCAACAGGAAACCAACACTGGAATCCAGGTCATGGACAAGTTAAGAAGTGGCCCAAGGATAGCCGGGCGTGGTCGCAGGCACATGTAATCCTAGTGACTCGGGAGGCTGAGGCAGGAGAATCGCTTAAACCCAGGAGGCAGAGGTTGCAGTAAACCGAGACCACACCTCTTCACTCCAGCCTGGGCAAAGGAGTGACTCTGTCTCCAAAATTAATTAATTAAAGAAGCCAAACAAGGAAAAGGTTTTCAACCCCGAGATCAGCAAGGGCAGGACGCTGATACCATCACCAGGTTCGATCCACATAGGGAGGGGCTGATAGTCCTCGAACCAGCACCAGGAACCACCCTATGGAAGCTGTCACCATGGAGAAGGCACAGAGATGGCAAGAGCGGCTCCCAATCCCCACCAGAAACAGGGAGTGTGGACACTGGTGCCTGCCTTACTGATCAGTTCATACTTCCTGCCAAGGACTCCAATGTGTCCAAAAGAGATTGAACCGGGCTGCTAAGAGCCTGGACATGCAGCCTGTCTTGGTTCCTCTTCCACCCCCACGTAGACAGCCGGAAAGAGATTAGTGCGAAATAGATACAGCAGCCCAAGAGATGAGGCTGAGCCCAGTGGGAAGGGAATCATGGGCTACTAGAGACAGAGAGACAGAGAAGAGGGAGGGAGACAGATGGAAGGACCTGCACCGGGAGTTAAGGGCACAGAAAAGAACATGGAGACACAGAGAGGAAGGAGAGAGACAGACACCAGGGAGGGGAACCCTCCCTCATTCTGGATCCTGTGGATGAGATAAAAAAAGAGAGACGCCTTCTAAACTCACAAATTCTCTTTCTAGGAGTCCACAGAAAACCTTCCCTCCTGGCCCTCCCAGGTCCCCTGGTGAAATCAGAAGAGACAGTCATCCTGCAGTGCTGGTCAGATATCAAGTTTGAGCACTTCCTTCTGCACCGAGTGGGGAAGCTTGAGGAGCCCTTGCGTCTCATCGGAGAGCTCCATGACGGGGGCTCCAAGGCCAATGTCTCCATCAGTCCAGTGACACCTGCCCTGGCAGGGACCTACCAATGCTACGGTTCTTTTACTCACTCCCCCTATGAATGGTCAGCCCCCAGTGACCCCCTGGACATCGTGATCACAGGTGAGAGTGTCCGGACCTTCTTCTCATTGTCACTGGGACACAGAGTGAATGATCCTGGACTTGGAGGCCCAGGTGGTTGTAAGGAAAATGTGCATGGGATTCTTATGGAGAGAGACTGACTTGGTGAGGTCTGTACCAACAGAGACAGAGAAGCAGGAGACACAAGCACAGACCAGGTGTCGTAACAGAGGACAGACACAGGGGCCATACAGGGAGGTAGAAAACAGAGAAAGAGTTAAAGGGGACACCCAGACAGACAGACATGTCCCAGAGAGAGGCGTCCTTCCGTGCTGACTTTGTTCAGAGACCTGGCACAGGTTAGAAGTTTCATTTCTGTGTTACCTCCACAATGTGTTCTCTACCAGGAGAACCCAAAGACACCCACATTTCTGACCTGAGTCAGCCCCTGTGGCCTCAGGCCTTGTGGCACCTACAGATGCCGTGTTGATTCTGACACCTCTGCCTTGTGTGCAGGAGAGAGTCATCATTCCAGGATATCATGGCCCCAGAACACCAACCCCTGTATGCTGTGTGAACTTGGGGTCCCCACACTGGATTCTGAGGCTCATATTCCAAATAACCCCACATATGATAGGATTGCTGAGAGACATAGAGAGAAATCAGGGACATCAAAAAGCAAAGGTGTAAACACACAGAATGAGCCAGTAGAAGGGGATTGAGAGACTCACAGACACATAAAGAGAAAAGAGGGCAGAGAAGTGGAGAGAATGATGGAAGGGAGCAGAGAAAAGCTCCAAAATTAGAGTCCTGAGGGAGAGGCACAAGGACAGAGAAAGCTGGAGATGTGGGGATGAATTACAGAGATTCCAAAGAGAACTAGAGAGACCAAGAGGCAGAGAAAGACAGATGATAGATGGATAGATAGATATAGAGAGATGATAAATAGTTAGGTGATAGATAATAGATAGGTTATAGATACATAGATGATGATTGCTTGTTTCATTGATTAATAGATGATACATAGAGATGATGATGATCAAGATAGATAGATAAATATATGATACATCGAGAGAGAGAGAGAGGCAGACAGAGAGAGAAATCAGAGAGAGAGAGATGGTACATTGATACAGATAACAGGTGATGGATGGATAGATAGACAATTGATAGAGAGATAAATAGATGATACATAGATATAGATGACAGATAATTTATAGATAGACCCTGAATAGATCAATAGATCAGTAGATAACATATAGAAATATACAGAAAGTTATGAACAGGACACAAAGTGAGAAACTTAGAATTAATAAAAAGTAACATCAAGTCAACAAATCCAAGGAGAGTCAGAGAGAAGAAAACAATACAAAAAGGGAAACCACACCTCGGGCTGGGGAAGTGAGGTCAGAGACCTAGAGACACAGAGAAGGTGGAAGGAGGAAACAGACATGAAGGGAGACGGGGTGGAGGATGAGAGACAGAGAGAGCATTAGGTCATAGAGCAGGTGCAGTGAGTTCTCAGCTCAGATGTGAAGGGAGCAGTGACAAGGAAGAACCTCCCTGAGGAAACTGCCTCTTCTCCTTCCAGGTCTATATAGGAAACCTTCTCTCTCAGCCCAGCCGGGCCCCACGGTTCGCGCAGGAGAGAACGTGACCTTGTCCTGCAGTTCCCAGAGCTCATTTGACATGTACCATCTGTCCAGGGAGGGGGAGACCCGTGAACTTAGGCTCCTTGCAGTGCCCAGTGTCCATGGAACGTTCCAGGCCAACTTCCCTCTGGGACCCATGGAGGGACCTACAGATGCTTCAGCTCTTTCTGTGCCCCACCCTTCAAGTGGTCAGACCCGAGTGACCCACTGCCCATTTCTTTCACAGCTGAGGAAACGCCATGCCTGTCCCATGTCTTATGATCCCAGAGCCATAGCTGAGGAGCTTCCTGCTGATGATGGAGAGAAGCATGGACAGGTTCAGAGAGAAGACCAAGCCTCAGTGTGAGGGTGGGATCAGGACGCAGGATGGCAGAGAGGGCACCTCCAAACCCTCCTGCATGGCCGGCGTGGTGGTCCACGGTCAGGGCTCGAGGCACCCAGGCAGATGGAGAAACTGGTCAGGACAGACCCAGAGGAGGGAGACTGGGCTCAGTTTGGGGAGATCAGAGGTTCCCTCAGCCCCTCAACCTTACCCATTTCCCAGAAGCCCTTCCTGGCCTCTCACCCACAGAGAGATGTCATCACCAGCAACCCCTAGGGCCATTTTCTCTTTGTTTGAAAAATTATTTATTGAGGTTAAATATACCTATATAGTTTACCACTTTTAACATTTTTTTTTTTTTTTTTGAGGCGGAGTCTCTTGCTCTGTCCCCTATGCTGGAGTACAGTGGTGCAATCTCGGCTCACTGCAACCTCCGCCTCCTGGGTTCAAGCAATTATCCTGCCTCAGCCACCTGAGTAGCCGGTACTACAGGCATGCACCACCACGCCAGGCTAATTTTTGTATTTTTAGTAGAGACAGGGTTTCACTATATTGGTCGGGTTGGTCTCGAACTCCTGACCACGTGATCCGCCTGCCTCAGCCTCCCGAAGTGCTGGGATTACAGGTGTAAGCCACCATGCCAAGCCACCTTTACCATTTTTAAGTGTAAAGTCTAGTGGTCATAAATACATTTATACATTTATGTGTGTGTGTGTGTATATATATGTGTGTATATATATGTGTGTGTGTGTATATATATATTTTTTAACCTTCCTCCCTTTTCTTCCTGGCCTCTGGTAGCCACCATTCTACTCTCTACCTTCATGAGATCCACCTTTTAGCTCCCGCCTATGGGTGAGAAATGGAAATGTTTGTAATGAGCTCCAGTTCCATCCATGTGGCTGCAAATGTCAGGATGTTATTGTCTCTATAGATGAGTAGTCTCCACTGTGTGTATGTACTACATTCTCTCTATCCATTCACCCACTGAGGGGCAGGTAGGTTGTCTCCACATCTTGGCTACTGTGAACTGTGCTGGACCAATCATACGAGTGCAGATATCACTTCGATGTACTGATTTCCTTTCCTTTGGATATAAACCCAGTAGTGAAATTGCTGGATACTATGAAAGTTCTCTTTTTAGTTTTTCGTTTGTTGTTTTTGCCTTGGTTTTTGAGACCGTTTCCCTCTGTGCCCAGGCTGGAGTTCACGTGATGCGATCTTGCAACCTCCACCTCCTGGGTTCAAACGATTTTCCTGCCTCAGCCTCCCTAGTAGCTGAGATTACAGGTGCATGCCACTATGCCTGGCTACTTTTTGTACTTTTTAGTACAGATGGGGTTTCCCCATGTTGGCCAGGCTGCTCTCAAACTCATGACCTCAAGCGAGGTGCCCGTCTCGCTCTCCCAAAGTGTTGGGATTACAGGCATGAGCCACCATGCCCAGCCTCTTTTTAGTTTCTTAAAGAACTTCCATACTTTCTGCATAATGGTTGGTCTGTTTTTTGCTTTGATTACTTGTGTTTTTAAGGTTTTAAACAAAATGTCTTTCCTCAGACAAATGTCCTGGAGCATTTCCCCAAGACTTTCTTCTACGTGTTTCATAGGTTCAGCCTTAGACTCACATCTTTAATCCATTTTTTTTATTATTATTATACTTTAAGTTCTAGGGTACATGTGCATAACGTGCAGGTTTGTTACATATGTATACTTGTGCCATGTTGGTGTGCTGCACCCATCAACTCGTCAGCACCCATTAACTCGTCATTTACATCAGGTGTAACTCCCAATGCAATCCCTATTTTTGTGTATGGTGAGAGGTAGAGGTGCAGTTTCATTCCTCTGCATGTAGATATCCAGTTTTCCCTGCACAGTTTATTAAAAAGTCTGTCCTTTCCTGATTGTAAGTTCTTGGCACCTTTGTCAAAGTCCATCAGATGGACTGGGCATGGTGGTTCACACCTGCAATTCCAGCACTTTGGGAGGCTGAGGCAGGTGGATCACCTGAGGCCTGGAGTTCAAGATCAGCCTGGCCATCATGGTGAAACATCGTCTGTACTAAAAATACAAAAATTAGCTGAGCATGGTGGTCGGCGCCTGTAATACCACTACTCAGGAGTTTGAGGCAAAAGAATTGATTGAACCCAGGAGGCTGAGGTTGCAGTGAACTGAGATTGCACCTCTGTACTCCAGCCCGGGTGACAGAGCGAGATTCTATCTCAAAAGAGAAAAAAAAAAAAAAACCATTGGATGTAAATGTATGGATTATATCTGTGTTCTTCATTCTGCTCCGTTGTTCTATGTGCCTTTCTTTATGCCAATGCCATGCTGTTTTGCTTACTATAGCTCTGTAACATATTTTTAGATCAGGTAGAGTGACGCTCCTGTGTTCTTTTTATACCTTGAACTCTCAAGACAGTGGGCGTCACATACAATCATTATGGAGAAAAGGATCCCAGGATTCCCAGGGCCCAATATTAAATAACAGAGTGTTGGCCATGAACCAACCTCAAAGATTTCCCTTGAGTAGAGGACATGTAGCCTCATTTCCTCACCTCTCTCCTTTCTCGTGTTCTAGGAAACCCTTCAAATGGTTGGCCTTCACCCACTGAACCAAGTTCCAAAACTGGTGAGTACAGAACCCTCTTATATCTGCTTTTGGGAACCTGGGGAGTTGGAAGCCTTGGATTCAGGCGTTGACTCAGCATCTCGCAACTCTGACATTGTGCGCCTGTCTTCCACTATCTCCGAACTGCAGATACTCCAACAGTGAAAGGGATCTGGGCCCAACACAGGGCTCAGTTAAATCTCTTAATCTCTAGTTTTATGGAGATGAGCCCTCCTACAAGTTAGAAGAATGACTACCAATCTGACATCCTTCTCAGGAAAAATGCAGTGCTTGTTCTCCCTGCATTCCTAACTGGAGGATAAATTCCTGGGGCTTGACAGAGGGAAGGGAAGGGAACATCTGATGAGGGCAAGGGGTTTTAGAGAAGCTCCACTTGTCAAGGAATGAGCTCCTGTTGGTCATGAGGCAACCCTGGCTGACTCAGCAGAGCAAGAGCCTTGCAGTAACAGAGAACAGAGCTCATGCATGCACACTTCAACTCACTGACTCATTCAGTCATGGCCCCATGCTCAGGCTCTGCAGTTGGAATCCTTTCCTACTGTTGCCATAACAAATTTCCACAAGATTCGTGGGTGAAAACAAAATGGTTTTTTAACTATCTTACAGTGCTGTAGCTCAAAGAATGAAATGCATCTCACTGGGCCAAAATCAGGTGACAGCAAGGCTGCCTTCCTTCTGAAGGTTCCAGGCAAGAATTTGCTTCTCACTTGTCCCAGCTTCTAAAGGCTCCCACATTCCTTGGCTCCTGGTGCCCTTCCTCCTTCCTCAAAACTCACAAAGACTGGTCACATCTCACATGGCATCACTCAGACCCTTCTTCCTTACCAGACTTCTTTCCGTGAATGCTGCTCTTCCTTCTTCTTCATCTTTGGAAAACTTGGGAATTCTATTGGGTTCACCAAGATGAAAATCCATCATAATCTCCCTGAAATCATCCAGGATACCCTTGTCTTAAGTTCAGCTGATTAGCAACCGTAATTCTGTCTGCAATCGTCATTCCTCCTTTCCGTGTAAAATAACGTATTCACAAGCTATGGAGGCTAGGACAGGGACATTTTGGAGTGGGACAGCATTCTCCTGCCTTCCATAAACAGGAAACAAGATGCATTTGGCCTCTGCTCTTGGGACACTGATATTGCAGATGGTCAAATGGGAGGGCAGAAAATGAAGGCACAAGTGGACCAATAAATGAATGATCCATTGGAAAGCATCTGTGCAAGAAATCTATTTGCTTGTTCGTTTGTTTATCGAGACGGAGTCTCCCTCTGTCTTCCAGGCTACAGTGCAGTGGCAAGATCTCGGCTCACTGCAACCTGTGCCTCCTGGATTCAAGTGATTCTCCTGCCTCAGCCTCTCGAGTAGATGGGATTACAGGCAACCACTACCACACCCGGCTAATTCTGTTTGCATATTTTTTGTAGAGAGGATGTTTTACCATGTTGGCCAAGCTTGTCTGAAACTCCCAACCTCAAGTGATCTGACCGTCTCAGCCTCCCAAAGTACTGGGATTACAGGTGTGAGCCACTGTGCCCAGCCAGAATTTAAAATAAATAATAGATAATGCTGAGTATATAATTTTGGGTGACAGAGGTCTCTCTAATCGGATATTTGTGACATTAATGAAAAAAATGGATTGAATCCCTGAAAGACTGGCAGAAGGATTTTCCACACACAGCTGTCAGCCTTGAAGGCACAAAGGTGAAAACAATCTTATGTGGAAGGAAGAGGCCCTGCCTGAAACGCTGGGAATGAGATGGGGAGAATTACAAGACCACTGGAGAGAGAGAAGAGCACACTGGGCACACAGGAAACTAAGGAGGACAAGGAGTGTGTGTTTTACACTCACAGCCATTATATTCACCTCAGCGTAACTAGGAATCCCTACATGATTAATAGTGACTGACATGAACATAAGGGAGGCCCAGGTGCGTAACTGGAATCTAGGAGACCGTGGAAAACGCGATTCCCGCCCCACTGGTGAAACGTGGTGCTGATTTAGACACTAAATGAATGAAGGACATGGATATAAGATATGTTTGTGAGGTAGAATCATTTGCAGGGAGGACTCGCTGGGTTTGATTTTCCTAGTTGTTTAATCCTTGCTTAATTAAATTCTTTCTGAGATTTATTCCTCCTGCATGTAAATCAATACCTGGCAGAGGAGTGACAGATAGATGAGGGGTGGTGGAAATGAAGGGACCTAATTACAACATAATATACAAGGCTGTGAACGGTTGCTCATGCCTCTAACCCAGCACTGCAGGAGGCCAAGGCAGGTGGATTCCATGAAGTCACGAGTTCAAGACCAGACTGGCCAACATGGTGAAACCCTATCTCTAATAAAAATACAAATATTAGCTGAGCATGGTGGTGCATGCCTGTAATCCCAGCTCCTACTCTGGAGGAGGAAGCAGGAGAATGACTTCAACCCAGGAGGTGGAGGTTGCAGTGAGTTGAGATCACATCACTGCACTCCAACCTGGGTGACTCAAGGAGACTCTGTCTCAAAGAATAAAATTAAGAAATGCATAAATATAATGTAACATACATGAATGACAATGGCACCTGGATTACCATCATCATTTTTCTATTTCTCTATAATTACTTCTTTGATCCTTTATCTTATCCATTAGGCAATCAACCTAAAACCTCTTCCCCATTTGCTTTCTGTGAGCGTGAGATCATATAGAAAATATGAAAGCTCCCTGAACCCACCAGCACAGGTCCTGGAATAGAGGAAGTGCTCTGCTCATCGCAAAATGCTGGCCCCCTCACCCAAATCCCCCACCTCACCCCTACTTCCAATATCACCTGTGGAGATTCAGATAGACCATGGGGAAGTAAACACTAATACTCCTTAGAGTGAGTTCAGATCTTGGAATCAGAGATCAGCACCAGCACTAGCTCCTGGTCCCCTTTCCTACTAATCCATGGAAGGACAGGTTGTTTTGAAGCAATAGATGGTGGAGGGTATTATCCTTCCCCCAGCCTCTCGTGTAGAAGAGCAACCTAATATATGACTCCCGAGATCACAAAGAGTAGCACGTTTCCAATGGGCTTCAACGCTATTTCCTGGCTGTTTGACGTAAGAGAATTCTGCTTCGCGTTTTTGATCTTGATTTCACTTTTCTTTCCTTTTCTTGGAGAATGTAAGTTGTTTGAGTCAAGAGTGCTGTGCATGTAGAAATCCTAAAGCACATTCACTGTGCATGAATCCGAGTTCAGTCTTCCCAGAGAAGACTCTTAACACATCCTGTACTGCACCTGGGGCTGTGCCAATTCCTATCACTCACCGTCACTCCAGGGAGACAGAACACACAGAGAATATGTGACATAAGCAGGTTCATTACTAACACAAAAGCAGCAAGTGACAACTGAAGGGTATATTTCAATGTGAGCCAGTCCCCCAAGGCTCAGAAAAGCTGCTCAGGACATATAGAATCACCCCATATGCAGTGTATCTGGGGGAACCCGAAAATCAGCCCAGCCTGGATTTTGTCCCCTGGAGCCACAGGAAGCACTGAGCTAAAGCACTGCATGACGTCCTCCTCTAGGAAGAACAGGAAGACAGCCCAGGCTGTTCTGGGACGTTCCTCCTGATCTCACGACGCTAATGTCTTAGTCCATTTTTGTTGCTATAAAAGAACACTTGAGCCTGGGTAACTTCTAAAGATAAGCGATTTATTTGCCTCACAGTTCCGCAGGCTGTACTAGAAGCATGGCACCAGCATCTATTTCTTGTAATGACCTCAGGCTGCTCCCATTCTGGCAGAAGGGAAGGAGGGTCTGTGTGTGCAGAGACCAGAGAGATCACACGGCAAGAGAGGGAGCAAGGGGAAGGGGCGCAATGGAGCTTCCAAGCTCTGTTTAACAACCAGCTCTCCAGGAACTAATAGAGGGAGAACTTGCTAACCCCGTCGTATGGGACAGCATTAATCTATTCATGATGGATCCACCTCCATGACCCAAATATGTCCCAATAGCCCCAACCTCCCACATTGGGGGTTAAATTTCAATGTGCTGTTTGAAGGGGTCAAACATCTAAACTAAAGCAGTTGTATCTTCAGCACATTCTATGGTTACTATGAGAGCTATAACTGAGAAAGCAGGAGAAAGCGGGGTCTCCCACCATGTGGGTGCATGTCCTAAAGAGACGTTGTATATGGCTACCTGTCAATCAAGAAATGCAAGACAATCCATAGAGAGGAACTGCTATGATTAGCTACTTGTTGGTGCCTCGTCTTCCTCCAGGTATCCCCAGACACCTGCATGTTCTGATTGGGACCTCAGTGGTCATGATCCTCTTCACCATCCTCTTCTTCTTTCTCCTACATCGCTGGTGCTCCAACGAAAAGGGTAAGTCTCACGAAGCAGAGGCCACAGACCTCCGGGCCGAGTGGGGAATCAGGATGGGAGCACGTAGGTGTGTGTTCCTCACCGGCAGGATGGTCTCTGGCCCAAGGCAGGAGCCACAGATGCAGGGCTTTCTAGAGAGAGCACCAGACACCCTGTCCCTGCCTTCAGCTCACAGACCATTGCCTGATTCTCAACTGTATCCTCATGTCCCTGCAGCCACTGACATCCAGGAGAAGGTTCCATGACAGGCAGAAAGTGGGAGGCAGAATCACTGGGATGGAAATTGAGAGCTATTCATGAGATGGGTCCTTGAACTCAGAGAGATAGAATGTCTGAGTCTGGCTGTTGGCAACTGAGGGACCTCGGGCACCTATGGCCTCCCCCTGTGTGTTGGAGTCTGAACATGAAACGAGGACCCAGAAGTGCCCTCCCAGCTGTTTTGATGACTTTTGTCTCCTACAGATGCTGCTGTAATGGACCAAGAGCCTGGAGTGGAAAGAACAGTGAACAGGGAGGTAGGTCCTCCTCACCCCAGCCTCATGGATATAGTCTTATTCCCTAATAGTCCTGAAGAATGTGAGCCTCTCCCTCACTCAACATTTCCCTCTCTCCAGGACTCTGATGAACCAGACCCTCAGGAGGTGACATACGCACAGTTGGATCACTGCGTTTCCACACAGGAAAAAATCACTCGCCCTTCTCAGAGGCCCAAGACACCCCCAACAGATACCAGAGTGTACATAGAGCTTCCAGATGCTGAGCCCAGATCTAAAGTTGACCACAGTCAGGCCTTGAGGGGGTCCTCCAGGGAGACAACAGCCCTGTCTCAAACCCAGCTTGCCAGTTCCAATGTACAAGCAGCAGGAATCTTAAGGCGTGACTCTGCATCTTAGGGCATCGCTCTTCCTCACACCACGAATCTGAACATGCCTCTCTCTTGCTTTCCAATGTCTAAGGTCCCCACTGCCTGCTGCAGAGAAAACACACTCCTTTGCTAAGCCCACAATTCTCCACTTCACTTGACCCCTGCCCACCTCTCCAACCTACTGGCTTACTTCCTAGTCCTACTGGAGGCTGCAGTCACACTGAGGAACTCACAATTCCAAACATACGAGAGGCTCCCTCTTAACACGGCACTTAGACTCATGCTGTTCCACCTTCCCTCATGCTGTTCCACCTTCCCTCATGCTGTTCCACCTCCCCCCAGACTATCTTTCAGCCTTCTGTCAGCAGTGAAACTTACAAATTTTTAAAAATAATTTCAATGTAGTTGCCTCTTCTTCAAATAAACATGTCTACCCTCATGATTTCAGTAATGTGACTCTTTTCTTGCCGGAAGTTTCCGGTGTTATCATTACTGTGTCCATGTAACCCCATCTGTTCTCCACTGGGTTCTCACCCCTGGACTCTGAGCTTCTGGAAGCAGGTGGAGCCTGATTCGTCTCCAGGACTCCAATTTCATCCAAAAATGCAGCACATAGGAGGTTCCAAGGATCGTGAATGAGATGAACAAGTGATATTCTTACTCTCTGCAGACCTGGAAAACTGGCAGAGCCATTCCAAGATGAAACATCTGTAGAGTCATAGGCCTTGTTAGTCTCATCTCCACGGGGACACATGTCCACACATCATCTTCATACTGTAAATACACAGGCGCTCCTCCAGACCTGTGGGATTTACAGGTGTTTATTAAACCAACTATAAATCAAAAATATTCAGAGAAAATATACAAAGTTTCAAAAGCAAAACTATGTTGAATGGACACAAATGGAGCAGTATGTATGCTGTGTCAGGAATTATAAATAATCTGGAGATGATTTCATGTATACATGAGGGGGTGTGCATGGGTTATATGCAATTGCTATGCCGTTTTTTTTTTTGTTTTGTTTTGTTTGTTTGTTCATTTTTCGGAGTCTCACTCTCTCACCCAGGCTGGAGTGCAGTGGTGCAATCTCAGCTCACTGCAACTTCCACCCCCCAGGTTCAAGTGATTCTCTTGCCTCAGCCTCCCTGGTAGCTAGGATTACAGGAACGTGCCACCATGCGCAGATAAATTTTTTTTCTTTGTATTTTTAGTAGAGACTGGGTTTCACTATGTTGAGCAAGCTGTTCTCGAACTCCTGACCGCATGATCCACCCAACTCAGCCTCCCAAAGTGTTGGGATTACAGGCGCAAGACACCGCGCCCAGCTTCACTGTGCCATTTCATGCAAGAGGCTTGAGCATCTGCAGATTTTGGCATCTGAATGGGGATCCTGGAACCAATCACCCAGGAATAGTGAAGGACGACTGTATATAATTTTTATTTGCCAATTTTAAAAATAAAGCATAAAAGACTGGATGTGGTGGCTCAAGCCTGTAATCCCAGCACTTTGGGAGGCCGAGACGGGCGGATCACAAGGTGAGGAGATCGAGACCATCCTGGCTAACATGGTGAAACCCCATCTCTACTAAAAAGAATTACAAAAAACTAGCTGGGTGTGGTGATGGGCGCCTGTAGTCTCAGCTACTCGGGAGGCTGAGGCAGGAGAATGGAGTAAACCCGGGAGGCGGAGCTTGCAGTGAGCTGAGATCCGGCCACTGCACTCCAGCCTGGGCAACAGAGCGAGACTCCGTCTCAAAAATAAATAAATAAATAAATAAAGCATAAAAAATGTATAACAAGATAAAAAATAAGAAGTGTTTTTATAATGTGAGGATAAGTTCAGATTTCTTTTTTCCTACTTGTAACCCTGTGGTCCTGTGTTATTTGTTGAGAAAATATTCTATTCCACCTTAAACCACATGGTAGCCTGTGTCAACTATAAATTTAGGAGCTGTATATCCACGGATGTATTTTAGACACAGTTTTCTGCCCAGTGGTTCTCTGTATCCCCTCTCATGAGGATGCTGTACTTTATATAACCTTAGAGAACCCCTTAAAATGTGGTAACCTGAGTCCTCTGTTTGTTGTTATAGGTTATTTAGTTTCCTTTTTTTTTTTTTTTTTTCCTTTCTTGAGACAGACTCTTCCTCTGTCACCCAAGTTGGATTTCAGTGGTACGAGCTCAGCTCACTGCAACCTCCACCTCCCAGATTCAAGCACTTCTCGTGCCACTGGTTTAGTACAAGAAACTCAAGTAGGAAAATTAGAATGACTTTTTGTCACAATTATTCTGATAATGTTAATAATACTTGTTAGATATTTTGCACATTACACATGAAGAAGAGTTTGAATCTCAGATAAAAACAACAAAAGTACATCAAAAGTCTTTAATATAACCCAGAATTCAATCATCTTGTGTTGGAAAGATTGGATCTGAGACGTGTTTTGAGCTGGTCATAGTGAATGAAGCAAAGTGGCAATTGTAGTCACAACAGTTTCCAGGAAGCCATTTTCTGCTCTTGGCTGGAGGCCCGCTGGGCACCATGCAAGGTAGAAAGAGCCTGCATACGTCACCCTCCCATGATGTGGTCAGCATGTCAACTGCATGGGCAGGGCGCCACATAACATGACAGATGGAGGCACCTGCAACAGGGGTTATGGGCACGGAAAAGAACACAGAGACACAGAGAGGGAGGAGAGAGACAGACCCGGGGAGGGGAAGCCTCACTGATTCCAGGTCCCATGGATGGGATGAAAAAGAGAGACGCCTTCTAAACTCACAACCTCTCTTTCTAGGAGTCCACAGAAAACCTTCCCTCCTGGCCCTCCCAGGTCCCCTGGTGAAATCAGGAGAGACGGTCGTCCTGTAATGTTGGTCAGATATCATGTTTGAGCACTTCCTTCTGCACAGAGAGGGGATCTCTGAGGACCTCTTATGCCTCATTGGAGAGCTCCATGATGGGGGCTCCAAGGCCAACATCTCCACAGGTCCCATGACGCCTGCCCTTGCAGTGACCTACCAATGCTATGGTTCTTTTACTCACTCCCCATATGAATGGTCAGCCCCCAGTGACCCCCTGGACATCGTGATCACAGGTGAGAGTGTTCGGACATTCTTCTCATTGTCACTGGGACACAGAGTGAATGATCCAGGACTTGGAAGCCCCAGGTGGTCATCAGGAAGATGAGTGTGGGATTCTTATGGAGAGAGACTGACTTGGTGAGGTCTGTACCAACAGAGACAGAGAAACAGGAGACACAAGTACAGACCAGGTGTCATAACAGAGGACAGACACAGGGGCCACACAGGGAATTAGAAAAGAGAGAAAGAAGTAAAGGAGACACTCAGACAGACATGTCCCAGACAGAGGTGCCCTTCTGTGCTGACTTTGTTCAGAGACCTGGCACAAGTAAGAAGCTTCATCTCTGTGTTACCTCCACAAAGTGATCTCTACCAGGAGAACCCAAGGACACCCTTATTTCTCACCTTAGCTGGGCTCTGGGACCTCAGGCCTTGTGGCACCTACAGATGCCGTGTTCATTCTGACACCTCTGCCTCGTGTTCAGGGGAGCCGTAACCTTCTCACGATATCATGGCCCCAGAACAACAACCCCTGTGTGCTGTGTACTTGGGGTCTCCAGACTGAATTCTGAGGCTCATATTCCAAACAACCGCACATATTATAGGATTACCGACAGACACAGAGAGAAATCAGGGACATTAAAAAGCAAAGGCATAAACACACACAGAATGAGCCAGAGGAAGGAAAGTGGCAAGCTCACAGCCACATAAAGACAGAGAAATGAGGATGATGGTTTCCAGCTTCATCCACGTCCCTGCAAAGGACGTGAACTCATCCTTCTTATGGCCGTATAGTATTCCATGGTGTATATGTGCCACATTTTCTTAATCCAGTCTCTCATTGATGAACATTTGGGTTGGTTCCAAGTCTTTGCTATTTTGAATAGTGCCGACATAAACATATGTGTGCATATGTCTTTATTGTAGAATGATTTATAATCCTTTAGGTATATCAGAAAACCAAACACCGCATGTTCTCACTCGTAGGTGGGACTTGAAGAATGAGAACACATGGACACAGGGAGGGGAACATCACATACCAGGGCCTGTCGGGGGGTGAGGGGCTAGGGGATGGATAACAGTAGGAGAAATACATAATGTAGGTGACGGTGACGGGTTGTTGGGTGAAGCAAACCACCAGTGCACGTGTATACCTATGTAACAAAACTGCACATTCTGCACATGTAACCCAGAACTTAAAGTATAATTTTTAAAAGGAGAGAGAGAGAAAAGAGGGCAGAGAGGTGGACAGAATGATGGAAAGGAGCTGAGAAAAGCCCTAAAATCAGAGTCCTGAGGGAGAGGCACAAGGAGAGAGAAAGATGGAGATGTGGGGGATGAATTGTATATATTCCAAAGACAACGAGACAGACCGAGAGGCAGAGAAAGACAAGGAGATGGAGACAGAGAGATGCGGATGGATAGATAGATGATAAATACGTAGATGATAGATAATAGATAGATTATAGATACATAGATGATGATTGATTGGCAGATGATACATAGAGATGATAATGATGATGATAGACAGACAGATAAAGAGATAGATACATGATAGATAGAGATATAGAGGCAGACAGATAGGTAATAGAGAGATAGATGATACACAGATATAGATAATAGGTGATTGATGGATACATAGATAGTCAATTGATAGAGAGAGAGATTATACGTAGATACAGATGATAGATAGATTATTAGTAGATACATACCGAACAGTTAAATAGATAGATAGATAGATAGACAGACAGATAGATAGATAGATAGATAGATAGATAATAGAAATATCCAGAAAATTTTGAACAAGACAGAAAGTGAGAGACTCAGAATTAAAGAAAAAGGAAGATTAAGTCAACCAATCTAAGGAGGGTCAGAGAGAATAAAATGGTACAAAGAAAAAAAACATAGCTAGGGATGGGGAAGTGAGGTCAGAGACCTAGAGACACGGAGAAAGTGGAAGGAGGAAATAAACATTAAGGGAGATGGGGTGAAGGGTGAGAGATAGAGAGAGTACTAGGTCATAGAGCAGGGGAGTGAGCTCTCAGCTCAGGTGTGAGGGGAACTGTGACAAGGAAGAACCTCCCTGAGGAAACTGTCTCTTCTCCTTCCAGGTCTATACAGGAAACCTTCTCTCTCAGTCCAGCCGGGCCCCACTGTTCACGCAGGAGAGAACTTGACCTTGTCCTGCAGCTCCCAGAGCTCCTTTGACATGTACCATCTATCCAGGGAAGGGGAGGCCCATGAACTGAGGCTCCCTGCAGTGCCGAGGGTCCATGGAACATTCCAGACCGACTTCCCTCTGGGGCCTGCCATCCACGGAGGGACGTACAGATGCTTCGGCTCTTTCCGTGACTCTCCCTACGAGTGGTCAGACCTGAGTGACCCACTGCCCATTTCTGTCACAAGTGAGGAAACCAATCTCTTCCCCAAACAGTGGGACTCAGACGGACGACAATGGCCACATTCAGGGGAGCCTCAGATGGCCATGGGGGTGTCAGCCAGAGATACTGGATAGAAAAGACACAGAGCAAACATACAGAAAGAGACAGACAGACAGAGCGAGGCAGACAGATCACATCAGGACTTGGGGTGGTAACTGCAACCCTACATGAATCAGCTTGCAGACAGAGCACAGGCCACAAAAAACACTTCCCAGTCTTTGTACAGAGGCCTACATGGGACACATCTAAGCAGCATCAGTGCTGACTCAGCAGCATGAAAGGCCAGGCTCAGATTGGAAAGACAAGAGGTGGCATTGGCCGCCCACCATTCCCCATTTCCAGAAGCCCCCACATCTCACCAAAGAGTGATTTCCACGTGGGGGGCACAGATGTGACCATCGTTGGGGGAACCTCCATGTCTCTTGATGGGAGGCATTTTCCACCCTGGATGTCTCCTGCTCCCTCCACACCTTGGAGCCTCAGTGGGGGAGTCTTCTCTGAGGACTCGGGGAGGGCCTCCTGGGACTCCCAGGATTTCCAAGCTAGATGACAACATGGCAGGTGGAAAGAGGTCCATTCCTCCATCCGGGGAGCCAAGCTCCATCCCAGGAGATGAGAAGAGGCTCTTCTCTTTGGTCAGTGGATCCCTGAGGGGACAGAGGCTCAGCACTGAAGACTGAGAAAGATGTGTCACTTCTCCACTCAGTGGCCTCAAGCCAGACATCTTCCCTGCAGACTTCCAGTGATTCTCCATCAGCTTTTAGGGCTGTGGCCACCAACCTGGGTGTTGGTCTGTAGGAACTTTTCATTTCTGACCTTCTCTTCCTAAATGTGGAATGCCTTGTACTCCATATTATTCTCTCCCCAGAACGAATGTGTGGCTTGTCTGCTCTCCAGCCCTGTCATGGAGATTGATAATCTTTAGGGAGCAAGAGGAGAAGGAAAGAACAAAGTATGGAACGATCTAGGTGCTGCTGGCTGAGGTTCCATTTGCCAGTGAAGGGACTGCACTCAGCCAAGGCGGCAACTCAGGGAAGTCAGCCGAGGGAGGGCATTAGATTAGACAGAACTGAGCTCACCCAGTAAATGACCTCTTCATTAACTCATTCATCTAATATTTATTTCACACCTACCATCAGTTATCTCTGTTGCATGGCCAGGAGTAAACAGTGTGGCCAAGTTGCTTGGTTCATGATGCTCACATTGCTGTGGGGTGGGAGAGAGAGGCAGAACATGAATGAATGAATGAGCAAATGAATGAATGAGTGAATGGATGAATGAGTAAATAAATGAATGAGTGAGTGAATAAATGAATGCGTGAATGGATGAATGAGTGAGTGAATGGATGAATGAGTGAGTGAATGGATAAATGAGTGAATGGATGAATGAGTGATAGATGAATGAATGAATGAGTTAATGGATGAATGAGCGAATGAACTTGTAGAATGGATGCATGAGTGAATGAATGAGTGAATCCTCAGCACTTGGTGAAAATGCCGTGCACAGAATGAAATGAAGGAACATGGAACGTCATCATTTGGAGTGTACAGGAGGGAACATCTCACTGAGAACTCACCAGGGAGATCACATTTAAACTCTGATCTTAGAGACAAGAGGGAATAGGCCCTGGGGAGTGTGTTGAAAGGAAGTTTCATGTACTTAGGACACTGGGGATGACCCTAATGTGAGAATGGGCTTGGTGTGCTCCAAGAAGTCCATGGACCTGCCGTATGGTAAGGGCTGCTCAGAATCCAGTGAGATTTCTAAGTGTCCTTGGGCTTGTAAGGAGTGTGAGTCCTGTGGTTGCAAGTGAACTTGTACCTGAAGTCAAGTCCAGCAATTCTCTTTCCAAATCCTCTCTAACTGCCTGAACCACTTCTATCAACAACTGAGAGAAGAGTGTTAAACACCCCACTGTGGCCGTGGATGTGCCTACCTCTCCATTTACTTCAGCGACACTTCCTCCATGTATATTTGCAGGAATATTACTGGGAGTGATTAAGTGTAAATTGATTATATATTCCTGGTAAATTAAAAATACTATAAATTTACCTGTTTTTTTCCTAAATTTTATGCTTAATGTTTTCCACTGATTTTTCCCAAAGGCTTATTTTGTCTAATTTTATTATAACTACACCACATTTCCAACAGTTAGTGATTGCTTGGTATATTTCTACATTGTTTAATTTCAAACCCTGTGAATTGTTAACACTGACTTGTGTCCTTTGTAAATTTCAACAACACACCTTAGAAAACAAGATTTGCTGACAATCTTTTGTTCATGTTTGAGCAGTTCTTCCAATCATATTTGTGTTATTATTATGTTGTGTTTTCCTGATTCCCTTTTTCCCATGGACTTCTTTGGTGGTTTTCTATTTCAAACATTCTATTTTTGATCTATGTCATTTAGGAATACATATATGGTGTACTCATCCTGAAGTTGTTACGTATTTTTAAAACTGAAATTCATCATTTCAGAGATTAAACTGCAAATATAAAAACATATTTCCACTCTTCCTGTGTAAGAACAGGATTTTAGAGTATATTTATTATATATGTTTGTATTTACTTGCATGATGTTTTGTGGTATATATAATTCCATCTTTTCCAGAAATTACACAGGGGCATGTTTTCATACACTACTGTATGGTCCGTATTCATTTTTGGCATAGCCATATTTTAAGTTCTTTTTCTGCTCTTAGTTATTGTCAGAATCTTTAACACCCCATCTGGTTTCACTTTCCTTCTCTTTGAGGCACAGTCATCAGAATTTCCTTTAGGGTCAGTGAGAAAAGCTTTCTTTGCCCTTTTATCTTTCAGTGCTGTTTCTTTCCCGTGTTGATCTCGGACAGTACTATGTAAGGAATTGTTGGTGGCTGGTGATGGTATCTTAGCTGGGTAAAGATGCTGTTCTACTGGCTTATGTTTTCCTTTTTTTCTGTGGGGAAGACAATGCTTGGCTCCCTATGAATCCTTACCAGCTGATCCTTTTCCTCCGGCTAAGTTTAAGGGTTGGTTCTGCTTTTATGCAGTTTTTCTGTAACGTTGAACGTGAGGTGTGTTTAATTCATTCTGCCTGGCATTCACTGCATTTCTCGAACCCATGGATTGATGGATGTGTCTATGTCCATCAAATAATCAACAATGGCCTCTTTAAAGATTGCTTCTGACCTGTTTTCTCATTCTTTCCTTTTGGAACTCAAGTTAGGAGCATTCTAAAACTGTTGTCAGTTTTTACCCTGTCACAAAACTGCTCTTTCTTTTTCAGTTATTTTCTTTTTCTGTGCCTTAATATTGACAGTTTCCTGTGGTGTAGATGATAAATACTCTCTTCACTGTTGTGTACACAATATTTTAACTAATTATTCTGCTTTAAATTTAATGTTGACTATATCTAGATATCACAATTGATTACTGTGTACAGACTTTCTTTTCTATTTGTATACATTTATGGGGTACACGTGTAACTTTGTGACATGAATATATTGCAGAGTGGTGAAGTCAGGACTTTGACTATATCCATCACCCAAATGCTGTACATTGTACTCGTTAAGCAATTTCTCATCACGCATCCAGGTCCCACCGCCCTCCAGCCTTCCAAGCCTCCACCGTCCGTCATTCCACACTCTACATCCAGGTGTGTGCACTACTCGCCTCCCGCATAGAGTGAGAAGATGTGGTGTTTGTCTTTCTGAGTTGTTTCACGTAAAATAATGGCCTCCAGTTCCATCCATGTTACTCCAAATGACAGGATTTTATATTTTATGGCCAAATACTATTTCATTGTTGATACACACCACACTTTATTAATCCAATCGTTCTCTCACAGTCACTTAGATTGATTCCATGTCTTTGCTGTTGTTGCAAACAGTGCTGCAATAAACATACAGGTGCAGGTATTTGTTTGACATAAGTGCTGCTTCTCCTTTGGGTAGACACCCCACAGTGGGAGCGCTAGGTCGAATGGTGTTTCTATTCTTGGTTCTCTGACAGATCTCCTCATGCTGTCTTCCACAGAGGCTATACTAATTTACATTCTGACCCACAGTGTATAAGAGTTTCCTTTTCTCTGCTTCCTTGCCAACATCTCTTACATTGGTTCGCATTTTCAGTAATAGCCATTCTGACTACTGTAAGATGATATCTCGTTGTGGTTTCAATTTGCATTTCTCTGATGAGTCGCGATGCTGAACACTTGTTCATATGCTGTTTGGCCATTCGTATGTCTTCTTTTGAAAAATCTGTGTAAACATCCCTTTGCCCACTTTTTAATGCTATTATCTGAGAGCTGTGATTAGTTGTTTGAGTTGCCTAGAAATTGTGGATGTTAGTCCCCTGTCGGATGCACAGTTTGCAAACATTTTCGTTCATTCTGCAGGTCGTCGGTTCACTCTGCTATTATTTCCTTTGCTGTTCAGAAGTTTTTTCGTTTACTAAGTCCCATTTGTCTAGTTTTATTTTTGTTGCCTGTGGTTTTGAGGTTTTACTGATGAATTCTTTGCCTAGACCAATGTCCAGGAGAGTTTCTCTTTGCATTTCCACCTGTGATTTTATAGTTCTGGGTTTACATTTAAGCCGTTAATTATCTTACATTAATTTTTGTGTATAATGACAGGTATGAGTCCAGTTTTATTCTTCTGCCTATGACTATTTAGATTTCTCAGCACTATTTATGGAAAAGCATATCTTTCCCCAGTGTATGTTTTGTTGACTTTGTCCATGATCATTCACTGTAGATACGAGGCTGTATTTTTGGGCTCTCTATTCTGGTCTATTGATCTCTGTTTCTGGGTCTATACCAGCACCGAGCTGTTTAAGTTACTATATCCTTAGAGCATAATTTGAAGTCAGAGAGCCTGATGACTCCAAGTTTCTACATTTGCCTAGAATTGCTTTGTCTATTAGGCTCTTTTTAGGTTTTGTATGGATTTTAGGATTGCTTTTTCTAATTCTGTGAGACCTGGTGTTACTATTTTCATTTAAGAATTGCACTGAATCTGTAGATTGCTTTAGGCAATATGATCATTTTAACAATATTAATTCCTATGATCCATGAGCATGGAATTTTTTTTCTTTTCTTGTATCATCTATAATTGCTTTCATGGGTGTCTTACACTCTTCCTGGTAGAGATCTTTCACTACCTTGGTTAAATGTATTCCTCAGTGTTTTACTTTTGTGTATCTATTGTAAATGGGTTGCCTTCTTGATTTGGTTCTCAGTTAAATCATTATTGGTGTAGAGAAATGCTACTGGGTTTTACACACTGATTTTGTATTCTGAAACTTCACTGAGTTCATATTTCAATCATAAGAATTTTTTCAGAGTCTTTAGGATTTTCTAGATTTAAGATCATAGCATCAGCAATAGAAATAATTGCACTTCCTCTTTTCTAACTTAGATATGTTTTATATCTTCCTGTGGCCTGATAGCTTTGACAGGGCTTCCAGTACTGTGTTGATAGGGAGTGGTGGATATCTGTGTCCTTGTCTTGTGCCAGTTCTCAGAGGAGTCAGTCATTTTAACTTTTCCCTACTCAGTATGATGTTGACTCTAGGTATGTCATCTACGGCTTTTATTACTTTGAGGTATATTCTTTCTATGCCTAATTTATTGAGGGTTTTCATCAGGTAAGGACGTTGAATTTTTTTAAAGATGCTTTCCTTTTTGTCTATTGAGATGATCACATGTTTTTGGTTCTGGATTCGGCTTATTCTTCCAGGTGGATGAGATATGCCAAAAAAGCATTTAGTCAGCCATCTTGGAAACAAGCATCTCAGATGTTTTCTTTCTCTACAGCTCATTCTTCCTTACCAGAGTTTTCAATTTTGTACTTAATTTTATAAAGAGAGTAAATAATATAATTTCCACGTATGTTTCCTCTGCCAAATCTGACTCACTGTGCTTTCTTTCCTTGTATGCATAACCTGCCCAGCAATACACACAAACATTTATTGCTTTGGAGAATGTTTGGGAACTATTTTGAAATGTAAAAAACAAAATGTGTATCTTCAAAAGAAATTTCTGTTTGTGGCAAAAGGCTTCTGTAGGTGCTCAGGATGATATAGGGAGAAGAGGGGTTCCGGACAGGAAGAATTTTGTGAAGGTGAGATGGGGAAATAGCTCCATTTCAGAGCTCCTGGGGAGGGAGGGGCCTAGCCCACATGGAAAAGTCTCTGATCTTACCCCCACCCTCCAGCCCCTATTCTCCAGGACTGTACTGTGGAGAATTCCATCAGAATGGCTGTGGCTGGTCTGGTCTTGCAGGCTCTTTTGGCAATGCTGGCTAAGACCTGGTTCAGCCATGCGGGGACACAGGTGGAAATGGAAGAAACGTGACTGAAGCTGGCTGGAGTGAACGGCGGACTCCTACTGAACGGATTCTGGTTGCAACCCCCACTGCAACCATTGCCAGCGTGGATCTGAGATGCATGGAGACCCAAGTCTTTGTGGGAGCTTTGCAAAATATACAAGGAATACCTTTCTTAAACATTCAGGGAACACTTTCTGAAGGTCAAAGAGGATAGGTGAAGGACACAAGGGAACTCTCAATGACACACTTGGACCCACTCACAGACAACCCACGTAAAATTCTTTCCAGGTCTCTGTGGGATCTTGGACTGTGTATCTTCTCCATTCTCATTATTACATCTCATGTTCCACCCTGTGTGTGGGGGTTTTTTTTCTGTTGTTGTTGTTGTTCTTATTCATGTTCCCTTGTCCTCCTCCTTCTTCTTTTTTATTCCTCTTCATTCTCCCCTTCTTCTCTTTCTTCCTCCTCTTCTCTTTCTTCTTCTCCTCTAACTTTTGACTTGTTTTCTCAGCTTCTTCTCTTGAACTGTTGGCTTTTCTTCCCACAGTTTGCCTTATGTTAATCTTTGTGATCTCATTTCTATATATATATGAACCCAAATGTCTAAAATAACCCAAATTTAAAATGTTACTTTCTGTAGCAATGACACGTATCACCACAGAGACAACCACAAAGTTAAAATATTTCAAGAAGTGTCAAAATTCTGTGTTACACGTTAAATCTTTTGAAACTCATATGTCCTTTAATGCACATATTCCAAATTTAGAAGAAATAATTTTGAAACACTATGAAATTAATAGATTATTATTTTTATTAATGAGTTGTTTAAATGCCATGTTATTGCAAACACAGCTTTGTTCTGAGGCCATGATTAAAATAGTGACTTTTGCCTTCTTGGTAGTCTCAAGGCTTCTTATTATACATTGACCTGTCACATCTCCAAACTACTCCAGTATAAATTACACTCTTGGTTGTTAATTTTAAATTTTGAACATAGTTTTGGAGTCTTAATACATTAAGAGAAAGAACTCAATTTTTGCCCCTGGAGAAAAGTTCAAATCAAATGTCAACAGCCAGAATGTTCATATGTTGGTCTTTTCCAAGTCTTTGGAATTCAAGTAGTGTAGGTACCTTCTTAGCCCATCTGCACAAAAATACTTTGTAGCCAGTACTGATTCACAGAAAACTAGGTAGTCAAATCTTCGAGATGTTTTACGCTGCAAATAATCTGACATAAAAATACTTGTAAATTAATGCATCAGAACAATTTCACCTGTTGTAAATAAGGTAATTACAACTCAGAAATGGCTGCAAAACTACATTAAGCAAGTCTCCTAAGAAACAATTTTCATAAAAGTGAAGAAACCTAGACATTCTGTCTGTGGGAGATTGGCCAGATGGGTTTCCAGTGTGTTGTATCAGCTGTGACTTTTTTTCATGTCCTTGCTACCACAATATCCACTAGTCCATCCCGAATAATTGTGAGGAAACTCTGTCCTTGGGAAAATATTAATTTGCTAAAGACAGAGATGATACCTCAAAGTCCCACTATATACATCAAGGGGATCTACAAAAGTCCATTCAGTAAAATGTAGTCGGCATTTTAAGGTAGGTTGATTTCACCTCTAAAAAAGTAGGTACAACATCGGGTTGATTCTTCCAAAGAAAAACGGTGATTGGCCATCTTTAATCTCAATGTAAACGGTAATACTGATGAATGTGGAAAAGGCAGGGAAGAGGATTGACAGTAAGTGACACTCATTGTTTTCATCTGAGCTTTGAGACTGAAAGAGGAACACAGGAGTGAGGTGTGTGGGAACAAATCCCTTCTTTTTCCACCTAAACAGAGTGGAAATTGGACACTGAGGTTTGGTGTGTAGCAAAACCCTAAGCCCATAGTTGGGTTAAACACGGTCATGTTGTACATCCTGGTTTCACAGCTGACACTGGAGGAAAACAGCCGGTATTCATAAGAGGCTGTCCCTTGGGTCATTGCCCAGAATATCCGGAGTTGGTGCTCACAGCGTTGGGAACTGTCCTGGACCAGACAGGCTCTGAATATGGGGGCACCAAACTCCCCAGGGCGACGCCTCCATGCACTCTTCTCACCTCAATTCTTGACCGTTTCCCAAACCTCTGACCTCACCTTCATTCTTCCATGGTGAACACACTAAATAAAGCTGGCCTTCAAAGCTTGAGACAGAGGAGAATTGGGCTTCATCTCTGGTAACTACAAGTAGGGAATGGAGACTCAGTTCTGGCCTGAGAGGAGGGAGAAGACCCTGGATCCCAGTGTGGATGGGAAGAAGTATGTGTTTGTTTTTTGTGCTTGGATTCTGTGTCCAAGCATGTCTGAGATATGATAAAGATGAATCTTCCTTTCCTTGTCCATTTTCTCATGCCAGAGAATTGGAATCTTATATTCCACTAACTCCTTTATTCTGTTCACCTAGACTCTGTGAAGGAGAAAGGAAAAGATATGATACTCTAATTTTGCTCCATTTGTCTAAAATGGGTAGGCTGCAGCTCCTCATGAAAAGATACCTTTTCTAGCTCTTATTGGAGGTGTCTCAGGACTCACTACTTCACGGGACCTGCAACTGTGTCAGTCTGGGGAAACTGCAAATATTCTTGTCTTACACTTGTCCCCAGTCAATTGTGATGGACGCTGGTGACCTGCAATAGATGTCATTGCAGGTAAAATGTACCTGAGTCATGCTGCAGTTCTCCTGGACTATAAACCCTTGGCCATGTTCCTGAGGCGATTCTGTTCGTCTCAATACGAATAATAATAACACACTAAAAATGGCAAGCCATTCTTAATTCCTGGAGTCTCACTTGTAAATTAGTAAATATCTCTTATTTTATGGAGTTTACATTATATGTAGACAGATAATAAACACACATACACACACACACACACACACACAGAAGAATGGATGGGTTCACCTAGAAACGTAAATAATTCAAGATGAGGAAATGAAATGTCACTGCATCTACTATTCCATTTTAGATGAAGAGTCTATGAAAAGGTTTGATTTCATTTTCACACAAACTATGTAAGTGAGGGAGTCGATTTGAAAGGGAGAAGAGCAAGTTCAAACACATTCAGGTGAGGTCATTCTTTAAACGTTTTAATTGAAATGATCCGTCTTGAGATTAGAACAATAACTGAGCTGGTGCCAGGAAAGTTAAAAAGTTTTTGCTAGTCCTAAATATTGACACCTAAAATTATTAAACTCTTAGAAGAAAACACAGGGGAAAAGCTTCACAAGAC
This sequence comes from Chlorocebus sabaeus, assembly GCF_047675955.1. Classification (NCBI taxonomy): domain Eukaryota; kingdom Metazoa; phylum Chordata; class Mammalia; order Primates; family Cercopithecidae; genus Chlorocebus; species Chlorocebus sabaeus. The sequence continues at coordinate 3,580,117 of NC_132909.1, read as the reverse complement.
TGGATTTGGCAGTGATTCTTTGGATGTGACAACAATGGCACAGGCAACTACAGAAAAATTACACAAATTAGACTTTATGAAAATTTTGAAAAATTGTGCCTCAAAAGACATCATCAGTTACTTCATATGCCAAGGGAAAAAAAAAACATTTAAGACAATATTATCAAAGTAAAAAGACAACCCACAGAATGGGAGAAAATGTTTTCAAATCATATCACCTGTAAGGGATTAACACCCACAATATACACAGAACTCCTAAAACTTGACCACAATAAACTCAATTCAAAAATGGGCAAAGAACTTAAATAGACATTTCTCCAAAGAATATACACATGAAAAGATACTCGACATCATGAATCATTAGGAAAACACAAACCAAAGTTACACCAGATGCCACTTCATACCCCTTAGGATGGGTATCATCAAAAACAACAACAACAACAACAACAACAGAGTTTCCACACACTAACAACAAACTATCCAAAAAATTTCCCAAGAAAATAAGCCCATTTACAATAATTACAGAAAACAAAACATGCAGGAATAAATTCATCCACAGAGTACAAAGATCTGTATATAAAAAATTATAAAACATTGATGAAAAAACTCAAGAAAAAACAAATAAATCGAAAGATATTCCATGTTCACAGATTGGAAGAATTAATGCTGTTAAAATGTCCATTCTATCCAAAGTGATTCAATGCAACCATTATCAAAAATCCAATGACCTTTTTTTTACAGAAGTAGAAAAAACAATCCTAAAATTCATGTGGAACCAAAAAAACCCTCAAATAACCAAAGCCATCTAGAGGGAAAGGAACAAAGTTGGAAGCATCACATTACCTAAACACAAACTACAATACAAAGTTACAGTAATTAAAACAACATAGTACTTGCATAAAAACAGACACATAGACCAATGGAAGTGATTCATAGCACAGGAAAAAAAATGCATGCATTTAGGGTCAAACAATTTTGGGGATGTTGTCAAGAATACACAATGGCGAAGGAACAGCCTCTTTAATAAATAGGGTTAGGAGACTTCGTGTCCACATGAAGAAGAATGGAAGCAGATACTTTTCTCACAAAACATACAAAGTCAACTCAACATAGATTAATGACTTAAATGTAAGATGAAAGACCATAATCCCAGCAATTTGGGAGGCCAAGGTGGGTGGATCACCTAAGGTCAGGATTCCAAGACCAGCCCAGCCAACATGGTGAAATCCCGTCTCTACTAAAAATACAAAAAGTAGCTGGGTGTGGTTGTGGGTGCCTGTAATCTCAGCAACTCAGGAGGCTGAGACACGAGAATCACTTGAACCAAGGAGTTAGAGGTTTCAGTGAGCCGAGATCACACCACTGCACTCCAGCCTGGGCAACAGAGTAAGATTCCATCTAAAAAACAAAAAACTACTAAAAGAAATCAAGAGAAAACTCCACTAGCTTGGACAAAACCTATTTGGATATTATCCCAAAGGCCCAGGCAACACAAGCAAAAGTAGACAAATGAAATTATATCAAATTGAAAGTTTCTGCAAAGGAAAAAAAAAAAAACTCAACAAGTGAAAAGACAACCTATGGAATGTGAGAATATATTTGCATGCATACGTCTAATAAGGAATTAATATCCAAAATATATAAGAAACTCAAACAACTCAATGATAAGAAATCAAATAACCCAATTAAAAAATAGGCAAAGTATCTGAATAGACATTTCTAAGAATAAGACAAATCACCAAAAGCTATACAAAAAAATGATTAGCATCAGCTAAATAAAAATTAAAACTAGAATGAGATATCACCTCACACCTCTTAGAATGACCATTAATGGTCTGGGCACAGTGGCTCATGCCTGTAATTCAGGCACTTTGGGAGGCCGAGGCAGGGAGATTACCTGAGGTCAGCAGTTCGAAACCAGCCTGGCCAATATGACGAAATCCCATCTCTACTAAAAATACAAAAGTTAGCAGGGTTTGGTGGTGCACACCTGTAGTCACAGCTACTCTGGAGACTGAGGCAGGGGAATCCCTAGAACCCAGGAGGCAAAAGTTGCAGTGGGCCAAGATTCTGCCACTGCACTCCAGCCTGGGTGACAGAGTAAGACTGTGTCAAAAAAAAAAAAAGTCCGATATCAGAAACATAAAAAATAACAAGGGTTAATGAGGATGTGGAGAAAAGAGAACATTTGTATGCAGTTGATGGGAATGTAAATTAGTACAACCATTATGGAAAACAGTCTGGAAGTTCCTGAAAAAATTAAACATAGAATTCCCATGTTTCTGCAATCCCACTACCATCCATGTATCCAAAGGAAGTGGGATCAGTATATTGAAGAGATATCTGCATTCCCATGTTTACAGCGGCATTATTCATAACAGTCAAGATGTGGGATCAACCTTAATGTCCATCTATGGGGGCATGGACAAAGAAAATGTGGCATACAATAAGAGTGTAATGAAGTACTATACAACCTTTACAACAAAGAAGGAAGTCCTGCCATTTGTGACAATGTGAATAAACTTAGAGGACATTATGTCAAGGGAAACAAACCACACACAGAAAGACAAACGTCCCAAGATCTCATATGTGGAGGGCAAGAAGTGGAACCCAGAGAAACAGTAAAATGGTCGTCGAAAGAACCTGGGGAGGAGTTGGTCAAAGGATGCAAAATTTCAGTTAGAAGAAATCGGGTCAAGAGATCTATTGTATGTCTTGAGGACTCCAGTTAATCACAACATGTGGTGTATTGAACATTACTAAGAGATTAGATTTTAAGTGTTCTCACCACACACACAAAACATACAATAAGTATGTGAAAAAATAAATATGATAAAGAGGTTGTTTCATCCGTTCCACAATGTGTACCTATATAAAAACATCACGATGTACACCACAAATACCTTTCTCCTCACAGATCAAAATTTTTTTTTTTTTGAGATGGAGTTTCACTCTTATCGCCCAAGCTGGAGTGCAGTGGTGCAATCTCAGCTCACTGCAATCTCCTCCTTCCAGGTTCGAGCGGTTCTCCTGACTCAACCTCCCAAGTAGCTGGGACTACAGGTGCATGCCACCATGCCAAGCTAATTTTGGTATTTTTATTAGAGATGGGGTTTCTCCATGTTAGCCAGGCTGGTCTCGAACTCCTGATCTCAGGTGCTCCAACCTCTTCAGCCTCCCAAAGTGCTGGGATTATGTGGGGAAAAGAAAGAAAGATCAGACTGTTACTGTGTCTATATAGAAAGACGTAGACATAAGAGACTCCATTTTGTTCTGTATTTGAGATGCTGTTAATCTGTGACCCTACCCCCAACCTTGTCCTTGCAAGAGACATGTGCTGTGGTGACTCAAGGTTTAAAGGATTTTGGGCTGTGCAGGATGTACTTTGTTAAACAAGTGCCTGAAGGCAGCTTGCTGGTTAAAAGTCATCACCATTCTCTTAATCTCAAGTACCCAGGGACCCGCATACTGCCAAAGGTCGCAGGGACCTCTGCCTAGGAAAGCTAGGTATTGTCCAAGGTTTCTCCCCATGTGATAGTCAGAAATATGGCCTCGTGGGAAGGGAAAGACCTGATTGTCCCCCAGCCTGACACCCGTGAAGGGTCTGTGCTGAGGAGGACTAGTACAAGAGGAAAGAAGGCCTCTTGGCGGTTGTTGGCAGTTGAGATAGAGAAAAGCATCTGTCTCCTACCTGTCCCCGGCAATAGAACCTCTCGGTGTAAAACCCGATTGTATGTTCTGTTTACTAAGAAAGGAGAAAACCGCCTTAGGGCGAAAGGTGGACTTGCTAGGGCAATGCTGCTCTTTATGCACTAAAAAGGTTTATGGAGATGTTTACATATGCATATCAAGGCACAGCACTTTTCCTTAAACTTATTCATGTCACAGAGTTCTTTATTCATATGTCTTACTGCTGACCTTCTCCCTGCGATGATCCTATTATCCTGCCACTTCCCTTTTTTCTAAGATGGTGAGGATAATTATCAATAAATACTAAGGGAACTCAGAGACCGGTGCCGGCGCGGGTCCTCTGTATGCTGAGCGCCGGTCCCCTGGGCCCACTTTTTCTTTCTCTATACTTTGCCTCTGTGTCTCATCTGTTTTCTCAAGTCTCTCGTTCCACCTAACGAGAAACGCCCGCAGGTGTGGAGGGGCAGGCCACCCCTTCGGGATTACAGGCGTGAGCACCAGGCCTGTACACTGACTTTCTACCCTTAAACTGTGCTGAAGTTTGTTTCTCAGATGCAGGAGCCTTTGGCCACAGACTATGGGGTTTCTAGGTATAGAAATTATATCATCTTCAAACAGAGATAATTTGACTACCTCTCTCTACTACTGTCGTCTGACTTGGATGCCTTATTATTCTTTCTTTTTCCTCATTGCTCTGTCTAGGACTTCAAGTACTATGTTGAATAGGATGGTGACAGTGGGCATTCTTGTCTTGTTTCACTTATGAAGGGAACTCCTTCCAGCTTTTACTCATTCCGTGTGATGTTGGATGTGGGTTCGTCATAGGTGGCACATATTATATTGAAGTATGTTTCTTCAATGCTTAGCTTGTTCACGGCTTTCAACACGAAGAAATGCTGAATAAAAAGCATGCTCTACATGTATTGAGAAAATCATGTGGTTTTTGTCTTTAGTTTTGTTTAGGTGATGAGTCACATGTATTGATTTGTGTATGTTCAACCAACCTTGCATCCTAAGAATCAAGTCGACTTGATCATGGTGGATTAGCTTTCTGATGTGCTGCTAATTGCTGCAGGATTCAGTTTGTTCGTATTTTCTGCAGATTTTTGCACCTGCGTTCATCAGGAATATTGACCTGTAGTTTTCTTTTTTTAATGTTCTTTTCTGTCGTTAGTATCAGGATGATGTCAGCCTTACAAAATGAGTAAAGGCCACCCTGGGCAAAACAGAGAGGCCCATCGTTTTTTAAAAATTTGGAGTTTTACAAATTTAAAATACATAGTGAAAAAGTTCTCACAAAGTCCAGAAAGGCAGCTGTAAGTAAGAGATATTTGTAAGAATGACAGCACAGTAAATGAGTAGATTTGAACCTTCAGTTACTGCAGTGTTCCAGTATGAAGTTGGAGGATGTTATCACTCTGGTATTTTTTCTTCAAGTCAGAGAGAGAAAGAAAGACACACAAGCAATATAGAGAGCAGAAAAGCACAAAGCCAAAGAGAGAGAGAAAGAGAGACAGGAAACCGTGAGTTTAAAGTCTTGGGTCATAAAACAAACTCGAGATAAAACAACAAGATCCTCAATCGACATGCTGTGTTTTTGCTAATGAGATGGAAGTCTATGATGCTAAATAACTGCACAGTGTTTCTACTGAGATTTAAATCATTTTTTCTGTTTCTGGTTTAATAGTAGAAATACCAGCATGGAAAATTATGATGATTTATTTAATACAATTGCTCAATAATGATCATAAGACCTATTAGGTATTTTGCATATTGCACATGAAGGAGAGTTTCAATCGCAGAGAAACACAAACAAACAGAAAAAGATTACAACGAAAGTTCTTCATGTGAGTGCACAGTTCAATCGTCCTGGGCTGGGGTAAGTGGCTCTGAGATGTGTTTTGAGTCTGGCCGTCATGCATGACGGGAAGTGACAAGTCTAGTCTGCAGTTTTCAGAAAGCCACATTCCTCCCTTGACCGGACTCCCACTAGAACCTCATATGACGTAAAAGAAGCCTACCTGTGTCCCCTTCACATGTTGCGGTCGATGTGTCAACTTCATGATCCAGGCTCCTCACCACATCCTCTGCACTGGTCAGTCGAGTGGAGTCACTGCGTCCTGGCAGCAGAAGCTGCACCAAGTCCATGTCGCCCACGGTCGTCATCCTGGCCTGTCTTGGTGAGTCCTGGAAGGGAAGGAGCACCAGGGTTACACTGCGGGCCTGCAGATTCGGGGTCTCCCAGCAGAGAGCCGTGTTCTGGAGCAAGCAGGTGGTGAGGCTGAGTGAACGTTCAGCCCAGCGAGGCGCCCAATGGCTGGGAGGAAAGGGCAGGTTGGTGCAGACATGAATAGTTCATCATGTTCTTTCTTTGCAGGGTTCTTCTTGGACCACAGGGTGCGGGCACACGTGGGTGAGTCCTTCCCAAATGATGGGTTGCCATCTCCACCAATACAAGTGAATTTTCCTGAGAAGGGAGGCAGGCAGCACAGAGGGCGGCTGATGGACTGACCATGGGAAAGTCTGTGGGGAAATCTCTCGTGAACTAGGAAGAGGAGACCCTGGGATGCTCGGCCCTGAGTTCTGTCTTATCCCTCCCCAGCCATTCTTCCCCGTGGCTGAGTCTAGCTCTGTGTGGCCCAGGGGGAGACTCGGGCGCTCAAAGCTGGGGTGTGGGGGGAGGGGATATGGTGTCACTGGCAGAGGAGGGAAGGGAAGCAGCGCTAGGAACAGCAGGTCCTCTGAGGACAAGAGGGTAAATCACTCCCTCCAGTGTTTCCATGATGGTCGGGGCTGCAGTGTGGCTGCTGTCATTCTACCAGAAGAGGTGGGGGAACCACAGTCATGACCCTGACATTCTAATCCCTCTGATGGGGCTCAGTTGTTTATTATGGTTCAGGCATTAGCTGATATTCCATTCACAAAGGTCGTACCCTCTGCCGCGTGTCTACTTTGTGTTGTTTGGTGTAACCAATCTTGCAGTATTAAAATCTAGTAAGCGTTCCGTACTCAACACCTGCTCAGAGTTTTCAGCCCATACTTTTGTTGTAGGGAGACGCCATGTCCATGCTGGATAGGTTCTTCCTGTAGCCCTGGACACCCAGGTGTGGTAGGAGCCTTAGAAACATGGAAAGGGGAAGAATCTTCTGAGCACACGGAGGGAGGGGCGACTCCACATCCTCCTCTCTAAGGCGGCACCTCCTTCTCCCCCAGGTGGTCAGGACAAGCCCTTCTGCTCTGCCTGGCCCAGCCCTGTGGTGCCTCAGGGAGGACACGTGACTCTTTGGTGTCACTATCATCCTGGGTTTAACATCTTCACGCTGTACAAGGAAGACGGGGTGCCTGTCCCTGAGCTCTACAAAAGAATATTCTGGAACAGTTTCCTCATTAGCCCCGTGACTGCAGCACACGCAGGGACCTACAGATGTCGAGTTTTTCATCCGCACTCCCCCACTGAGTGGTCGGCACCCAGCAACCCCCTGGTGATCATGGTCACAGGTCAGAGGGCTCCTGTCTGGGCTTCTCCTTGTCCCACCTCCTGAATCCCAGAGCTTCTGCTGGGGGTGTCCGTCAGGGTCCCATCATCCAGGCCCTGACTGTATTTGGGGTAAAGGGGGATTTAATACAGGGGAATGGGTGCTGTGGTGGGAAGAATAACTGTCCCCACTGATGGCCACATTGTAATCCGTGGACCCTGTGACTCTTTATGTTATAGGGCAGGGGACTGAAGGGGAAGATAGAGCTCAGGTTGTTGATGAGTTGACCTTGAGATGGGGAGACGGCCTGGACTGTCCCGCTGGGCTCAGTGGAATCACAAGGGTCCTCATGACAGGAAGAGGAAGAGGGGAGTGGCGATTACAGCAGCGTCATGGGAGACTCCATCAGCCACTGTGGGCTTTTAAGGTGGAGGAAGGTCACGAGTCACAAAGGCAGGAGGCGTATAGGGGCTGGAGAAGTCAATGGAACTGATTCTCCCCTGAGTCTCCAGGGGGAACACAGCCCTGTAGATACCTTGATTTTAGCCCAGGAAGAACTGGATCCAATTTCTGTTCTCCAGAAGTGGAAGGGGTCAGTGTGTTCTCTCCTGCTGCCATGTTTGTGATAATTTTCTATAGCAGCAACAGGAAACCAACACAGGAACCCAGGTCAAGGACAAGTTTAAAAATCAAACAAGAGGGTTGGCTACCCTGAGATCAGCAAAGGTGCATTGCTGATGCCACCACCAGGCTGGAGCCACATAGGGAGGGAAGGACAGGGAGAGTCGGGGGTGGAGGGTGAGAGAGAGAGAGAGAGAGAGCATTAGGTCATAGAGCAGGGGAGTGAGTTCTCAGCTCAGATGTGAGGGGAGCTGTGACAAGGAAGAACCTCCCTGAGGAAACTGCCTCTTCTCCTTCCAGGTCTATATGAGAAACCTTCTCTCTCAGCCCAGCCGGGCCCCACGGTTCCCGCAGGAGAGAACATGACCTTGTCCTGCAGTTCCTGGCGCTCCTTTGACATGTACCATCTATCCAGGGAGGGGGAGGCCCATGAACTTAGGCTCCCTGCAGTGCCGAGCATCAATGGAACATTCCAGGCTGACTTCCCTCTGGGCCCTGCCACCCACGGAGGGAACTACAGATGCTTCGGCTCTCTCCATGACTCTCCCTATGAGTGGTCAGACCCGAGTGACCCACTGCCCGTTTCTGTCACAGGTGAGGAAACCCCATGTCTGTCCCATGTCTTATGATCCCAGAGCCATAGCTGGGGAGCTTCCTGCTGATGATGGAGAGAGGGATGGACAGATGCAGAGAGAAGACGAAGCCTCGGTGTGAGGTTGGGGTCAGGGCATAGGAGGACAGACACAGCACATCAAACCCTCCTGCATGGCCAGCGTGGTGGTCCGCAGTCAGGGCTCCAGGCACCCAGGCAGATGGAGAAACTGGTCAGGACAGACCCAGAGGAGGGAGACTGGGCTCAGTTTGGGGAGATCAGAGGTTCCCTCAGCCCCTCAACCTTACCCATTTCCCAGAAGCCCATCCTGGCCTCTCACCCACAGAGAGATGTCATCACCAGCAACCCTTACACCCTTTTCTTTTCATTTGAAAAAATGCTGATTGAGGTTACCTGTATAATTTACCAACGTTACCATTTTTAAGTGTAAAATCTAGGGGTCATAAATACCTATATAGGCCGGGTGCAGTGGCTCATGCTTGTAATCTCAGCAATTTGAGAGGCCAAGGCAGGTAGATCATTCAAAATCAGGGGCTGGAGACAAGCCTGGCCAACATGGGGGAAACCCATCTTTACTAAAAAGATGAAAAAAAATTAACCAGGCATAGTGCCACGTGCCTGTAATCCCAGCTACTTGGGAGGCTGAGGCAGCAGAACCGCTTAAGCCCAGGAGGCAGAGGTTGCAGTGAGCCGAGATCATGCCTCTGCACTGCAACCTGGTGACACACAGAGACTCTGTCTCTAAATAGATAAATAAATAAATTTGTATTCTTTTTTTTGTTACCCTCCATCCTTTCCTTCCTAACCTCTGGCATCCACCATTCTACTCTCTACCTTCATGAGCTTCACCTTTTATATCCTGCAGGTTAGTGAGAAATGGCAATCCTTGTAATGACCTCCAGTTCCACCCATGTGGTTGCAAATGTCAGGATGTTACTGTCTCTATGGATGAGTAGTCTCCACTGTGTGTATGTACTACATTCTCTCTATCCATTCACCCACTGATGGACAGGTAGGTTGACTCCACATCTTGGCTACTGTGAATGGTGCTAGAATAGTCATGGGAGTGCAGATGTCACTTTGATACATGAAGTCCTTTCCTTTGCATTTACACCCACTAGTGGAATTGCTAGATCCTCTGGAAGTTCATTTTTTAGGTTTTGGTTTATGCTTTTTGTTTTTTTGACATGAAGTTTCACTCTTGTTGCCCAGGCTGGGGTGTAATGGCACCATCTGGGCTCACTGCAACCTCTACCTCCAGGATTCAAGTGATTCTCCTGCCTCAGCCTCCTGAGTAGCTGGATTACTGGCACCTGCCACCACACCTGGCTAATTTTTCTATTTTTAGTAGATATGGATTTTCACCATGTTGGCCAGGCTGGTCTCGAACTCCTGGCCTCCAGTGATCTGCCCACTTCAGCCTCCCAAGGTGCTGGGATTACAAGGGTGAGCTGCAGCACCCAGCCTCTTTTTATTTTTTGAGGAACTTCCATATTCTTCTCCTCTGTGAAAGTTGTACTAATTTATATTCCTGTCAACAGTGTATCGGGGTTCTCGTTTCTTCACCACTTGTCAGCATTTGTTTTGTCTGTCTTTGAGATAAAAGCCATTGTAATGGGGTGCGATGATAGCTCATTGTGATTTCATTTGCATTTCTCTGATGATTAGTGATACTGAGCACTTTTCTTATACGCAATGTTCATTTGTATGTTTTGTTCATTGAGAAATGTCTGTTCAGGTCTTTTACTAATTTTATAATTAAATTATTAATTTTGTTGAGGTGTTTGAGCTTCTTTTATATTCTAGTTCTTAATCCCCTCTCAGATGCATAGTTTGCAAATATTTGCTCCCATTCCATGGGTTGTCTCTTCTTCACTTTGTTGGTTGGCTCCTTTGCAGTGCAGAAGCTGCTTAGTTTGATATAATCCCAATGGCCTAATTTTTTTGTGTTCTGATTACTTGTGTTTTTGAGGTTTAAACAAAATGTCTTCCCTCAGACAAATGTCCTGGAGCATTTCCCCAGTGTTTCCTTTTAGATGTTTAATGGGTTCAGGCCTTAAGTCGTTAATCCATTTTCATTTGATTTTTGTATATGGTGAGAGGTAGAGGTGCAGTTTCATCCCTCTGCATGTAGCTATCCAGTTTTCCCTGCATCATTTATTGAAACCACTGTTCTTTCCAGATTGTAGATTCTTGGAACCTTTCTCAAAGTCCATTGGATGTAAATAGGTGGATTACATCTGTGTTCTTCATTCTTCTCCATTGTTTTATGTGCTTTTCTTTATGCCAATGTCATACTGTTTTGTTTACTACAGCTCTGTAACATATTTTTAAGTCAGGTAGTGTGATACTCCTGTTTCCTCCTTATACCTTAAAGTCTCAAGATAGTGGGCATCACGTACAATGATTATGGAGAAGGGGATGCCAGGACTCCCAGGGCCCAATATTAGATAACAGAATGTTGGCCAGGAACCAACCTCAGAGATGTCCTTTGAGTAGAACACAGGCATCCTTATTTCCACACCTCTCTCCTGTCCCATGTTCTAGGAAACCCTTCAAGTAGTTGGCCTTCACCCACTGAACCAAGCTTCAAAACTGGTTAAGTGAAGGATCCCTCTTATCTCTGCTTTTGAAAACCCAGGGAGGTGGAAGCCTTGGATTCAAGCGTTGGCTCAGCACCTCCCAGCTCTGTGATTGTGGATCTGTCTTCCGCTGTCTCTGAACCCCAGACACTCCAACAGTGAAAGGGATCTGAGCCCAGCACAGGGCTCAGTGAAATCTCTTAACCTCTGATTTTCTGCTGCTGAGACCTCAGGGTAGAAGGATGAGTGCAAATCAGACGTTCTTCTCGGGATAAATGTGGTGTTTGTTCTGCCTGCATTCCTAACTGAAGGACAAATGCCTGGGGACTTGAGAGGGGGAAGGAAGGGGAACATTTTTCAGGGTGGGGTGTTTGTAAAGAAGTTCTGCTTGCCAAGGAATGAGCTCCTATCTGTCATGATCCAACCCTGGTTGACTTAGCAGAGCAAGAGCCCTGCAGTAAGAGGCAACGGAGTTCATCCACGCACATGACACTTCCACTTACTGGCTCAGCCACTGCTCCATGCTCAGGCTGTGCAGTGTGGACCCTTTTCCTATGTTGCCATAACAAATTTCCACAGGCTTCGTGGATGGAAGCCACATTTTAAAAAAATATCTCACGGTGCTGTAGCTCAGAATTATGAAATGCGTCATCTCACTGGGCTAAAATCAAGGTGACGTCAAGGCTGACTTCCCTCTGAAGGTTCCAGGCAAGAATCTGCTTCCTCACTTTTCCAAGCTCCTAGAGGCTCCCACATTCCTTGGCTTCTGGTCCCCATCTTCCTTCCTCGAAGCCCACAAAGGCTGGTCACATCTCTCATATAACATCAGTCAGATCCTTCTTCCTTACCACACCTCTTTCTCTGAATGTTGCTCTGCCTTCTTCCTCATCTTTTAAAGGCCTTGGGATTCTATTGGAATCTATGTTCATGGCATAAAACTTGCCCCCTCACCCAAATCCCCCACCTCACCTCTACTTCCTATCATATTAAGAGACACAGATAGACCATGGGAAGGTAAAAACTAATATTCTTTGGAGTTCAGACCTTGGACTCAGAGACCAGTGCCAGCACCATCTCCTGGTCACCTTTTATACGAATTCACAGAAGGACAGGTTGTACCGAAGCAATAGATGATGGAGGGGGTTGTCCTTCCTCTGGACTCTCAGGTAGAACGGCAGCCTAATATTGACTCCCGAGATCACAAAAAGGAGCACGTTCTTCACGAGCTTCATCATTATTTCCTGGCTGTTTGATATATGACAGTTCTACTTCACTGTTTTGATCTTGATTTCACGTTATTCCTTTTCTTGCCGAATGTAATGCGTTTGAGTCAAGTGGGTTGTGGCCGTAGAAATTGAAAAGCACATTCACTGTGTATCGATCCCAGTCCAGTCTTCCCAGAGAAGACTCTAAACACCTCCTGTACTGCACCTGGGGCTATGCCAGTTTCTATCCCTCACCGTCACTCCAGGGAGACAGAACACACAGAGAATACATTACATAGACAGGTTCACTACTAACAGATAACCAGCAAGTGACTACAGAAGCCTACATTTCAGTGTGAGCCAGTGCCCCAAGGCTCAGAAAAGCTGCCCGAGACATACGGAGTCACCGCATTTGCACTGCAGCTGAGGGAACCCAGAAAGCAACCCAGCCTGGGTTTTGTACCCTGGAGCTACAGGAAGCACTGAGCTAAAGCACTGCATGGTGTCCTCCTCTGGGAAGAACAGGAAGACAGCCCAGCTGTTCTGGGACTTTCCTCCTGATCTCAGGATGTTGCTGTCTTAGTCCATTTTTGAGGTTGTAAAAGAACACTTGAGCCTGGGTAACTTCTACAGAAAAGAGAATTGGTTGACTTACAGTTCTGCAAGCTGTACAAGAGGCAGGACACCAGCATCTATTTCTGGCTGCGGCCTCAGGCTGCTCCTACTCTGGTAGAAGAGAAGGGGGGCCTACATGTGCAGTGACCACCGAGATCACATGGCAAGACAGGGAGAAAGGGAGTGTGATGGAGCTTCCAAGCTCTTTTTAAGAACCAACTCTCCAGAGTACTAATAGAGGGAGAACGTGCTAACCCCGTCATGTGGGGCAGCATGATGGATCCACCCCCATCACCCAAATACCTCCTGATAAGACCAACTTCCCACACTCAGGGTTAAATTTCAAAGTGAAGTTTCTGGGGGTCAAATATCCATACGATAGCAGGTGTCTCAGCACATTCCGTGGTTATTATGAAAACTATAACTGAGAAAGCAGGAGAAAGCTGGGCCTCCCACCACGTGGGTGCTTGTCCTAAAGAGATGTTTTATGGGGTTGCCTGGCAACCAAGAAATGAGAGACAATCCACAAAGAGGAACTGCTATGGTGAGCTTCTCATTGGATTCCCATATTCCCCCAGGTATCACCAGACACCTGCCTGCTGTGATTAGGTACTCGGTGGCCACCGTCTTCCTCATCATCCTCCTCTTCTTTCTCCTTCATTGCTGGTGCTCCAACAAAAAGAGTAAGTCTCACAAAGCAGAGGTCAGAGACCTCAGAGCCGTGTGGGGAAGCGGGATGGGAGCACGCAGGTGTGTGTTCCTCACCGGCAGGATGGCCTCTGGCCCAAGGCAGGAGCCACAGAGGCAGAGCTTTCTAGAGAGAGCACCAGACACCCTGTCCCTGCCTTCAGCTCACAGACCATTGTCTGATTCTGAACTGTATCCTCACGTCCCCTGCAGCCACTGACATCCAGGAGAAGGTTCCATGACAGGCAGAAAGTGGGAGGCAGAATCAATGGGATGCAAATTGAGAGCTATTCATGGGATGGGTCCCTGAACTCAGAGAGACAGAATGTCTGAGCCTGGCTGTTGGCAGCTGAGGGACCTCAGGCACCTACAGTCTCCCGCTGTGTGTTGGTATCTCCTCATGAAATGAGGACCCAGAAGTGCCCTCCCAGCTGTTTTGATGACTTCCGTCTCCTACAGATGCTGCTGTAATGGACCAAGAGCCTGTGGGGGACAGAACAGTGAACAGGGAGGTAGGTCCTCCTAAGGCCAGCCTCATGGATATAGTCTTATTCCCTACTAGTCCTGAAGAATGTGAGCCCCTCCCTCACTCAACATTTCCCTCTCTCCAGGACTCTGATGAACCAGACCCTCAGGAGGTGACATACGCACAGTTGGATCACTGCGTTCTCACACAGGGAAAAATCACTCGCCCTTCTCAGAGGCCCAAGACACCCCCAACAGATACCAGCGTATACACAGAGCTTCCAAATACTGAGCCCAGATCGTTGTCTCCTGCCCACGAGCACCACAGACAGGCCTGGACGGGGTCTTCTAGGGAGACCACAGCCCTGTCTCAAAACCGGCTTGACAGCTCCAATGTACCAGCAGCTGGAATCTGAAATCTCGACTCTGCATCTTAGAGCATTGCTCTTCCTCACACCACAAATCTGCTGGCTCTGTCTTGCTTACCAATGTCTGTGGTTCCCACTGCCTGTTGGAGAGAAAACGCACTCCTTTGCTTAGCCCACAATTGTCCACTTCACTTGACCCCTGCCCACCTCTCCAACCTAACTCACTTGCTTCCTAGTCCTACTTGAGGCTGCAGTCACACTGAGGAACTCGCATTTCCAAACATACAAGAGGCTCCCTCTTAACACAGCACTTAGACGCGTGTTGTTCCACCTTCCCTCATGCTGTTCCACTTCCTCTCAGACTATTTTTCAGTCTTCTGTCATCAGTAAACCTTATAAAAATTTGTTGTGATTTCTATTTAGTTCTCTCCTCTTCAAATAAATATGTCTGCCCTCATTCTTTGGGTGACTCTTTTTTTGCTGAAAGTTTCCGGTGTTATCGTTACTATGTCCATATAACCCCATCTGTTCTCCACTGGGCTCTCACCCCTGGCATCTGAGCTTCTGGAAGCAGGTGGAGCCTGATTTGTCTCTGGGACTCCAATTTCCGTCCAAAGATGCAGCTCATGGGAGGATCCAAGGATCGTGAATCACATGAACAAGTGATATTCTTACTCACTGCAGACCTGGAAAGCTGGCAGAGTCATTCCAAGATGAAACATTTGTAGAGTCATAGGCCTTGTTAGTCTCCTCTCCACGGGGACACATGTCCACACATCATCTTCATACCATAAATACACAGTCGCTCCTCCGGATCTGTGGGGTTTACAGGTGTTTATTGAGCCAAATATAAATCAAAAATATTCAGAGAAAAAATCCGCAAAGTTTCAAAAAGCAAAACTGTGTTGAATGGACACAAATGGAATGGTGTGTAGGCTGTGCCAGGAATTATAAGTAATCTAGAGATGATTTCATGTAGACAGGAGGATGAGCTTGGATTATATGCAAACGCTGTAGCATTTTACGTAAAAGGCTTAAGCATCTGCAGATTGTGGCATCTGAGCCGAGATCCTGAAACCAATCACCCACGAATAGTGAAGCACGACTGTATCTAACTTTTATTTCTCAATTTTAAATATGAATCATAAAAAATTTACAACAACAAGATAAAAAAGAAGTGTTTTATAGTGTGAGAATACGTTTAGATTTATTTTTTTCTATGTGTAACCCTTGGGCCCATGTTATCTATGGAGAAGACATTCTATTCCTCCTTAAACCACACGGCAGCCTTTGTCAACTCTAACGGGACTGTGTGTACACGGATGTATTTTAGACACTGTTTTCCGATAAGGGGCTCTCTGTGTTCACTCTCTTGAGGATGCTGCACATTATGTAGGCTTACAGAACCCCTTAAAATTTGGTAGCTGGAGTCCTCTAGTTTCTTTTTTTTGTTTTTTGTTTTTTTTGAGACGGAGTCTGGCTCTGTCGCCCAGGCTGGAGTGCAGTGGCTGGATCTCAGCTCACTGCAAGCTCCGCCTCCCGGGTTTACGCCATTCTCCTGCCTCAGCCTCCGGAGTAGCTGGGACTACAGGCGCCTGCCAGCTCCCCCGGCTAGTTTTTTGTATTTTTTAGTAGAGATGGGTTTTCGCCGTGTTAGCCAGGATGGTCTTGATCTCCTGACCTCATGATCCACCCGTCTCGGCCTCCCAAAGTGCTGGGATTACAGGCTTGAGCCACCGCGCCCGGCCTCTAGTTTCTTATTATAGGCTATTTGCTACGCCTTTTTTATATTTCTTCAGGCAGAGTCTCACTCTGTCACCCAGGCTGGACTGCAGTGGCACAATCTCGGCTCACTGCAACTTCCGCCTCCCAGGTTCAAGCGATTCTCCTGCCTCAGCCTCTTGAGTAGCTGGCATTACAGGTGCCTGCCACCAGGCACAGCTAATTTTTGTATGTTTAGCAGAGACATGGTTTCACTAAGTTGGCCAGGGTGGTCTCGAACTCCCGACCTCAATTGATCCGCCCACCTCAGCTTCCCAAAGTACTGGGGGACACTTGATTTCCTATAGCATTGTGTTACTGGATATTTCCATAGAATTTAAAATGAGGGAGGCAGAGAGACAGAGAGAGTGAACCATGAGGTGGGACTCTGGACTCAAGGGACATGAGACAAATTGTAGATAAAACGACAAAAATCCAGAATTGACATGTTGTGGGTTTTGCTGATGAAGAACAGTTCTAAGATTGTAAATAATGGCATAATCCTTCCCTGGGTATTTAAATCATTTAAACTGGTTCTGCTGTCATACTAGAAATACAAGCATAAAACATCCTAATGGTTTATTCATCACAATTGCTCTGACAACGTTCATAATACCTATTAGATATTTTGCATATTACACACAAAGAAGAGTTTGAAACACAGATAAAAACAACAAAAATACATGAAAAGTCTTTCACGTCAGCACAGATTTTAGTCACCTCGTGTCCGGGAGGTTGGATTTGAGACGTGTTTTGAGCTGGTCATAGTGAAGGACACAAGGTGTCAGTTCTAGTGAGAACCATTTCTAGGAAGCCATTTTCCACTCTTGAGTGAGCACCCGCTGCACCTCATGCAAGGTAGGAAGAGCCTGCGTACGTCACCCTCCCATGATGTGGTCAGCACGTCAACTGCATGGGCAGGGCGCCAGATAACATCCTGTGCGCTGCTGAGCTGAGCTGGGGCGCAGCCGCCTGTCTGCACCGGCAGCACCATGTCGCTCATGGTCGTCAGCGTGGCATGTGTTGGTGAGTCCTGCAAGGGAATCGGCGGAGGAAGCACTGGGGTGGAGATCTGGGCCTGGAGGGGAGATCTGGACCTGGAGGTTGAGTTATGGGCCTGGAGTGGAGATCTGGGCCTGGAGTGGAGATATGATCCTGGAGTGGAGATCTGGGCCTGGAGTGGAGATCTGGGCCTGGAGTGGAGATCTGGGCCTGGAGTGGAGATATGATCCTGGAGTGGAGATATGGGCCTGGATGGAGATATGGGCCTGGAGGGGAGATATTGGTTTGGAGGGGAGATCTGGGCCTGGAGTAGAGATATCAGCATGGAGTGGACATATAGGCCTGTTGTGTAGATCTAGGCCTGGGGTGCAGATCTGGATCAGGAGGCTGGGTCTCTGCACAGCTGACATCCCTCCTGCGGGGGCAGGTGCGCAGCCAGGGTGAGTTTACCTTCAGCCCAGCAAGGGCCCGGCTGCCCAGACGCACAGCCCCGTGGGGGCCGCAGGGGAGGCCCTGTTTGCCTGCAGATGGATCATCCATCATGATCTTTCTTTCCAGGGTTCTTCTTGGTCCAGAGGGCCTGTCCATACACGGGTGAGTCTTCCCCAAACCTTAGGGTGTCATCTCCCCACCTAAGAGGATTTTCCTGAAACAGGAGGGAAGTCCTGTGGGAGAGTCTCTCATAAACTACGAAGGGGGGACCCTGGGGTGCTCGGCTCACACTTCTGACCTCGTCCTCTCTGGCCTTTCTTACCCTTGGCTGAGTCAAGCTCTGTGAAGACCGGGGTGAGCTTGGGGTGCTCCAAGCTGAGGAGTGCAGGGAAGAAGTGGTGTCAGTGACTGAGGAAGGGAGGGAAGCAGTGCTAGGAACAGCAGGTCCTCTGAAGACAAAGGTGTAACTCACACCCTCCAGTGTTTCCATGACGGTCAGGGCTGCAGTGTGGCTGCTGTCATTCTACCAGAAGAGGTGGGGAAACCACAGCCATGACCCTGACATTCCAAATCTTCTGATAGGGGCTCAGTTCATGCGCTGGCTGATATTCCATTCACAAAGGACATGCCCTCCATGCCATGTCTACTTTGTGTTGTTTTATGTGAGTCATCATGAAGTGTTAAAATGTAGTAAGAGTCCCTTATTCAGCACTTGTTCAAAGTTCTCAGCTGACATCTTTGTTGTAGGGAGACGCCATGTCCATGCTGGATAGGTTCTTCCTGTAGCCCTGGTCACCCAGGTGTGGTAGGAGCCTTAGAAACATGGAAAGGGGAAGAATCTTCTGAGCAAAGGGAGGGAGGGGCGGCTCCACATCCTCCTCTCTAAGGCGCCACCTCCTTCTCCCCCAGGTGGTCAGGACAAGACCTTCCTGTCTGCCCAGCCCAGCGATCTGGTGCCCCAGGGAGGACACGTGACTCTTCGGTGTCACTATCGTCGTGGGTTTAACAACTTTACCAACTTCACTCTGTACAAAGACAACAGAAGCCACGTTCCCATCTTCCACAGCACAATATTCCAGCAGAGCTTCCTCATGGGCCCTGTGACCCCGGCACACGCAGGGACCTACAGATGTCGGGGTTCATACCCGCACTCCCCCACTGAGTGGTCGGCACTCAGCGACCCCCTGGCGATCAGGGTCACAGGTCAGAGGGCTCCTGTCTGGGCTTCTCCTTGTCCCACCTCCTGAATCCCAGAGCTTCTGCTGGGAGTGTCCGTCAGGGTCCCATCACCCAGGACCTGACTGTCTCTGGGGTAAAGGGGGATTGAATACAGGGAAATGGGTGCTGTGATGGGAAGAATAACTGTCCCCAATATGGTTACATTCTAATCCCTGGAGCCTGTGACTCTTTATGCTATAGGGCAGGGGACTGAAGGGGAAGAGGGAGCTCAGGTTGTTGATGAGTTGACCTTGAGATGGGGAGACGGCCTGAACTGTCCCACTGGGCTCAGTGGAATCACAAGGCACCAAACGAGAGGAGGAGGAGGAGGACAGTGGGGATTAGAGCAGCGTCGTGGGAGAGTCCATCAGCCACTGTGGGCTTTGAAGGTGGAGGAAGGCCACGAGCCACAATGGCAGGTGGCCTCTACGGGCTGGAGAAGTCAAGAGAACCGCTCCGCTGAGTCTCCAGAGGGAACACAGTTCTGTAGACGCCTTGATTTTAGCCCAGGGAGAACTGGATCCAATTTCTGCCTCTAAAAGTGGAAGGGGTCACTGTATTCTCTCCTGTCACCATGTTTCTGATAATTTTCTGCAACAGCAACAGGAAAACAACACAGGAACCAGGTCAAGGACAAGTTAAGAAACCAAACGATAGCCGGGCGTGGTGGTGGGCGTGAGTAAACCAACGACTGGACTCAATCGCTTGAATCCAGGAGGCAGAAGTTGCAGTGAGCCAAGACCACACCACTACACTCCAGCCTGGGTGGAAAAGTGACACTCTGTCTCAAAAATCAATTAATTAATCAATTAATTAAAGAAACCAAACAAGGAGAAAGTTGGCAACTCCGAGATCAGGAAGGGCGGGACGCTGATGCCACCACCAGGCTCCATCCACATAGGGAGGGGTCGATGCTCCTCGAACCAGCACCAGGAACCACCCTGTGGACGCTGAGGCCATGGAGAAGGCACAGGCATGGCAGGAGAGGCTCCCAATCCCCACCAGGAACAGGGAGTGTGGACACTGGTGCCTGCCTTACTGATCAGTTCATACCTCCTGCCAGGGACTCCAGTTTGTCCAAAAGAGATTGAACCAGGCTGCTGAGAGCCTGGACATGCAGCCTGCCATGGTTCCTCTTCCACCCCCACATAGACAGCAGGAAACAGATTAGTAGGAAACAGATACAACAGCCTAAGGGATGAGGCTGAGCCCAGTACGAAGGGCGTCCGGAGCTACTAGAGACAGACGGACAGAGAAGAGGGAGGGACACCAATGGAGGGACCTGCACCAGGGGATAAAAGACAGGGAGACACAGAGAGGGAGGAGAGAGACAGACAGCCAGGAGGGGAACCCTCACTCATTCCAGGTGCTGTGGATATGATGACAAAGGGAGACGTCTTCTAACCTCACAACCTCTCTTTCTAGGAGTCCACAGAAAACCTTCCCTCCTGGCCCTCCCAGGTCCCCTGGTGAAATCAGGAGAGACGGTCATCCTACAATGTTCCTCAGATATCGTGTTTGGGCACTTCTTTCTGCACAGTGAGGTGACCTTTGAGGAGCCCTTGCACCTTGTTGCAGAGCTCCATGGTAGGGGTTCCCAGGTCAACTACTCCATCAATTCCACGACGTCTGACCTTGAAGAGACCTTCAGATGCTACGGTTCTCTCACTCACTCCCCCTATGTGTTTTCAGCTCCCAGTGACCCCCTGAACATCGTGATCACAGGTGAGAGTGTCCGGACATTCTTCTCATTGTCACTGGGACACAGAGTGAATGATCCAGGACTTGGAAGCCCCGGGTGGTCATGAGGAAGATGAGTGTGGGATTCTTATGGAAAGACACTCACTTGGGGAGATCTGTACCAACAGAGACAGAGAAACAGGAGACACAAGTACAGACCTGGTGTCATAACAGAGGACAGACACAGGGGCCATACAGGGAGGTAGAAAACAGAGAAAGAGTTAAAGGGGACACTCAGACAGACAGACATGTCCCAGAGAGAGGCGTTCTTCCATGCTGACTTTGCTCAGAGACTTCGCACAGGTTAGAAGCTTCATTTCTGTGTTACCTCCACAAAGCGTTTCTACCAGGAGAACCCAAGGACACGCATATTTCTGTCCTGAGTCAGCCCCTGTGGCCTCAGGCCTTGTGGCACCTACAGATTCCGTGTTTGTTCTAACACCTCTGCCTTCTGTGCAGTGAAGAGTCATCGTCCCAGGATATCATGGACCCAGAACGCCAACCCCTGTATGCTGTGTGTACTTGGGGTCCCCGCACTGGATTCTGAGGCTCATATTCCACATAACCCCACATATGATAGGATTCCTGAGAGACACAGACAGAAATCAGGAACATCAAAAAGCAAAGACATAAACACACAGAGAATGAGCCAGAGGAAGGAGATTGAGAGACTCACAGACACATAAAGAGAGAGGAAAGAGGGCAGAGGAGTGGAGAGAATGATGGAAGGGAGCAGAGAAAAGCTCCAAAATCAGAACCCTGAGGGAGGGGTACAAAGACATAGATAGATAAAGATGTGGGGATGGATTGCAGAGATTCCAAATAGAAGTACAAAGACTTAGAGGCAGAGAAAGACAAGGAGATGGAGAGAGACAGATGGTAGACGGATAGATAGATATAGATAGATGATAAATAGGTAGATGATAGATAGTGGATGGGTTATAGATACATAGATGGCGACTGATAGATAGATGATACATAGACATGATGATGATAGATAGATAGATAGACAGATAGATAGATAGATAGACACATAGATAGACACATAGATAGATACATAGATACGTAGATGATACATGGAGACAGAGAGGCAGACAGATAGAGAGGGAACAGACAGATGATACATAGATATAGATAATAGATAGATGGTGAATAGATAGAGAGACAGACAATTGATAGAGAGATAGATAAATGATACATAGATATAGATTACAGATAGATAATTGATAGATTGACAGGTAGTAGATAGATAGATCAATCGATAGATAATAGATAGAAATGTGCAGAAGGTTATCAACAAGACAGAAAGTGAGAAACTCCGAATTAAAGAAAAAGGAAGATCAAGTCAACAATCCAAGGAGGGTCAGAGAGAAGAAAACAATACAAAAAGGGAAAACACACCTCGGACTGGGGAAGTGAGGTCAGAGACCTAGAGAGACAGAGAAGGTGGAAGGAGGAAACAGACATGAAGAGAGATGGGGTGGAGAGTGAGAGACAGAGAGAGCATTAGGTCATAGATAAGAGGAGTGTGTTCTCAGCTCAGATGTGGGGGGAGCTGTGACAGGGAAGAACCTCCCTGAAGAAACTGCCTCTTCTCCTTCCAGGTCTATATGAGAAACCTTCTCTCTCAGCCCAGCCAGGCCCCACGGTTCAGGCAGGCGAGAACCTGACCTTGTCCTGCAGCTCCCAGACCTCCTTTGACATGTACCATCTATCCAGGGAGGGGGAGGCCCGTGAACTTAGTCTCTCTGCAGTGCCAAGCGTCAATGGAACATTCCAGGCCAACTTCCCTCTGGGCCCTGCCACCCACGGAGGAACCTACAGATGCTTCGGTTCTTTCCGTACCGCACCCTACAAGTGGTCAGACCCGAGTGACCCACTGCCCGTTTCTGTCACAGGTGAGGAAACCCCATGCCTGCTCCATGTCTTTTGATCCCAGAGCCATAGCTGAGGAGCTTCCTGCTGATGATGGAGAGAAGCATGGACAGGTTCAGAGAGAAGACCAAGCTTCGGTGTGAGGGTGGGATCAGGATGCAGGATGGCAGAGAGGGCACCTCCAAACCCTCCTGCATGGCCTGCGTGGTGGTCCGCGGTCAGGGCTCCAGGCACCCAGGCAGATGGAGAAACTGGTCAGGGCAGACCCAGAGGAGGGAGACGGGGCTCAATTTGGGGAGATCAGAGGTTCCCTCAGCCCCTCAACCTTACTCATTTCCCAGAAGCCCATCCCGGCCTCTCACCCACACAGACATATCACCAGGAACCCTTACACCCTTTCCTTTTCATTTGAAAAAATAATTGTTGAGGTTAAAAATACCTATAAAATTGACCACCTTTATTACCATTTTTAAGTGTAAAGTCTAGTGGTCATAAATACATTTATATTCTGTTCTGGTTTTTGTTTGTGTTGTTTTGACCCTCCACCGTTCCCTTCCTGGCCTCTGGTAGCCACCATTCTACTCTCTACCTTCTCGAGATCCACTTTCGAGCTCTTGCATAAGGGTAAGAATTGGGAATCTTTATAATGAGCTCCAGTTCCATCCATGTGCTGCAAATGTCAGGATGTTACTATCTCTATGGATGAGTAGTCTCCACTGTGTGTATGTACTACATTCTCTCTATCCGTTCACCCACTGATGGGCAGGTAGGTTGACTCCATATCTTGGCTACTGTGAACTGTGCTGGAACAGTCATGGGAGTGCAGATAGAACTTCCATACACTGAAGTCCTTTCCTTTGGATGTAAACCCAGTAGTGAATTTGTGAATACTATGAAAATTCTCTTTTTAGTCTTTTGTTTGGTTTTTGTTTTCTTTTTGTTTTTGAGGCAGAGCTTTCCTCTGTAGCCCAGGCTGGAGTGCAACTGACACAATCTAGACTCATTGCAACCTCCTGGGAGGCAGTGGCCTCCTGAAATCAAATGAATCTTTGCCTCAGCCTCCCTGGGAGCTGGGATTACAGGTGTACGCCACAATGCCTAGCTATGTTTCGTATTTTTTAGTACAGACAGGGTTTCCCCATGTTGATCAGGCTGCTCTCAAACTCCTGACCTCAAACGAGGTGCCCGCCTCGCTCTCCGAAACTGCTGGAATTACAGACATGAGCCACCATGCCCAGCCTCTTTTTAGTGTCTTAAAGGACTTCCATACTTTTCTGCATAATGGCTGTACTAATTTACTTTCCTACCAACAGGGTACCAGGGTTCTCCTTTCTCTACCATCTTGCCAGCATTTGTTTTGCCTGTCTTATGGATAAAAACCATTTTAATGGGGTGAGATGAAAATTCATTGTGATTTTTCATTTGTATTTCTCTGATGATGAGTGATACTGAACACTTTCATATACATCATGGCCATTTATATGTTTTGTTTGTGGAGAAATATCTGTTCATGTCTTTTGCTCATTTTTTAGTTAAATTCTTTGTTTTATTGAGTTATGTGAGCTTCTTATATTTCTAGTTATAAATCCCGTCTCAGATGCATAGTTTGCAATTATTGGCTCCCATTCTGTGGGTTGTCTCTTCACTTTG
Source organism: Chlorocebus sabaeus (assembly GCF_047675955.1). Taxonomy (NCBI): domain Eukaryota; kingdom Metazoa; phylum Chordata; class Mammalia; order Primates; family Cercopithecidae; genus Chlorocebus; species Chlorocebus sabaeus. Next base: position 3,556,117 of record NC_132909.1, on the reverse strand, counting down.
TTGGTTATTTGTTTTGCAGTGCAGAAGCTGCTTAGTTTGATATAATCCCTGTGGTCTGTTTTTTGCTTTGATTACTTGTGTTTTTGAAGTATTAAACAAAATGTCTTTTCTCAGACAAATGTCCTGAAGCATTTCCCTAATATTTCCTTCTACAAATTTCATAGGTTCAGGACTTAGACTCATGTATTTAATCCATTTGGATTTGACTTTTCTGAATGGTAAGAGGTAGAGGTGCAGTTTCATTCCCTGCAAGGAGATAACCCGTTTTCCCCGCATCGTTTATTGAAAAGACTGTCCTTTCCTGATTGTAGGTTCTTGACACTTTAGTCAAAATGCATTGGATTGGCTGGGCATGGTGGCTCACACCTGCAATCCCAGCACTTTCAGAGGCCAAGGTGGGTGGATCACCTGAGACCAGGAGTTCGAGGCCCGCCTGGCCAACATAGTAAAACCCTGTCTCCACTAAAAATGCAAAAATTAGCTGAGCATGGTGGTCAGCGCCTGTCATACCACTACTCGAGAGTGTGAAGCAAGAGAATTGCTTGAATTCAGGAGACAGAGGTTGCTGTGAGCTGAGATTGCACCTCTACACTCCAGCATGGGGGACAGAGCAAGATTCCATCTCAAAAAAAAGAAAAGCCATTGGATGTAGACGCATAGATTATATCTGTGTTCTTCATTTTACTCCGTTGTTCTATGCACTTTTCTTTATGCCAACGTCATGCTGTTTTGTTTACTACAGCTCTGCAACATATTTTTAAGTCAGGTAATGTGATGTTCCTGTTTTCTCTCTATATCTTAAAGTCTCGAGACATTGGGTAACACATACAAAAATTATGGAGAAGAGGATCCCAGGACTCCCAGAGCCAGTGTTGGATAACAGAGTGTTGTGCATGAACCAACCTCAAAGATTTCCCTTGAGTAGAGGACAGGCACCCTCATTTCCTCACCTCTCTCCTGTCTCTATTCTAGGAAACCCTTCACGTAGTTGGCCTTCACCCACTGAACCAAGCTCCAAAACCAGTGAGTAAAGAATCCCTCTTATCTCTGCTTTTGGAAACCTGGGGAGGTGGAAGCCTTGGAGTCAAGCCTTGGCTCAGCACCTCCCAGCGCTGGTTGTGGGCCTGTCTTCCACCATCTCTCTGAACTCCAGACACTCAACAGCAAAAGGGATCTTGGCCCAGCACAGGGCTCAGTGAAGTCTCTTAATCTCTAATTTTCTGTAGCTGAGACCTCCTACAAGCTGAAAGAATGATTGCAAATCTGACATCCTTCTCAGGAAAAATGCAGTGCTCTCCCTGCATTCCTAACTGGAGGATCAATTCCTGGGGGCTTGAAAGAGGGAAGGGAAGGGAACATCTAATGAGGGTGAGGTGTTTTACAAAAGTTCCACTTGCCAAGGAATGAACTCCTGTGGGTCATGAGGCAACCCTGGCTGACTCAGCAGAGCAAGAGCCTTGAGTAACAGAGAACAGAGCTCATGCACGCACACTCCGACTCACTGACTCATTCAGCCATGGCCCCATGCTCAGGCTGTGCAGATAGAATCCTTTTCTATTGTTGCCATAACAAATTTCCACAAAATTGGTGGATGAAAACAAAACGGCTTTTTAATTATCTTACAGTGCTGTAGCTCAAAGGATGAAATGCACCTCACTGGGCTAAAATCAAGGTGATAGCAAGGCTGCCTTCCCTCCGAAGGTTTCAGGCGAGAATCTGCTCTTCACATGTCCCAGTTTCTAGAGGCTCCCACGTTCCTTGGCTCCTGGTCCCCTTCCTCCTTCCTCAAAACAGAGCAGGAGGAAGCTGGGTCTCCCGCCATCAGGCCGCTTGTCCTAAGGAGACATTCCACATGGTTACCTGTCAATCAAGAAACGAGAGACAATCCATAAAAAGGAACTGCTATGATTAGCTTCTTATTGGAGTCTCTTCTTCCTCCAGGTAACTCCAGACACCTGCATGTTCTGATTGGGACCTCAGTGGTCATGATCCTCTTCACCATCTTCTTCTTTCTCCTGCATCGCGGGTGCTCCAACAAAAAGAGTAAGTCTCACGAAGCACAGGCCACAGACCTCAGGGTCGTGTGGGGAAGCGGATGGGAGCACGCAGGTGTGTGTTCCTCACCAGCAGGATGGTCTCTGGCCCAAGGCAGGAGCCACAGAGGCAGGGCTTTCTAGAGAGAGCACCAGACACCCTGTCCCTGCCTTCAGCTCACAGACAATTGCCTGATTCTGAACTGTATCCTCAAGTCCCTGCAGCCACTGACATCCAGGAGAAGGTTCCATGACAGGCAGAAAGTGGGAGGCAGAATCACTGGGATGGGAACTGACAGCTCTTCATGGGATGGGTCCTTCAGCTCAGAGAGACAGAATGTCTGAGTCTGGCTGTTGACAACTGAGGGACCTCAGGCACCTACGGCCTCCCCTGTGTGTTGGACTCTGCACATGAAATGAGGACCCAGACGTGACCTCCCAGCTCTTTTGATGACTTTTGTCTCCTACAGATGCTGCTGTAATGGACCAAGAGCCTGCAGGGGACAGAACAGTGAACAGGGAGGTAGGTCCTCCTCGGCACAGTCCCGTGGATACTGCCTTATTCCCTAATAGTCCTGAAGAATGTGAGCCCCTCCCTCACTCAACATTTCCCTCTCTCCAGGACCCGGATGAACAAGACCCTCAGGAGGTGACATACGCACAATTGAATCACTGTGTTCTCACACAGGGAAAAATCACTCGCCCTTCTCAGAGGCCCAAGACACGCCCAACAGATACCAGCGTATACACGGAACTTCCAAATGCTGAGCCCAGATCGAAAGTTGTCTTCTACCCATGAGCACCACCGTCAGGCCTTGAAGGGGTCTTCTAGGGAGACAACAGCCCTGTCTCAAAACTGGCTTGACAGCTCCAATGTACCAGCCGCAGGAATCTGAAGGTGTGAGTCTGCATCTTAGGGCATCGCTCTTCCTCACACCACGAATCTGAACGTGCCTCTCTCTCGCTTACAAATGTCTAAGGTCCCCACTGCCTGCTGCAGAGAAAACGCACTCCTTTGCTTAGCCCACAATTCTCCATTTCACTTGACCCCTGCCCACCTCTCCAACCTACTGGCTTACTTCCTAGTCCTACTGGAGGCTGCAGTCACACTGAGGAACTCACAATTCCAAACATACAAGAGGCTCCCTCTTAACACAGCACTTAGACATGTGCTGTTCCACCTTCCCTCACGCTGTTCCACCTCCCCTCAGACTACCTTTCAGCCTTCTGTCAGCAGTGAAACTTAAAAATTTTTTTTATCATTTCAATGTAGCTCTCTCCTCTTCAAATAAACACCTCTGCCCTCATCCTTTAGGTAATGTGACTCTTTATTCGCCGAAAGTTTCTGGTGTTATCGTTACTATGTCCATATAGCCCCGTATGTTCTCCACTGGGTTCTCACCCCTGGACTCTGAGCTTCTGGAAGCAGGTGGAGTCTGATTTCTGTCTGGAACTCCAATTTCCATCCGACGATGCAGCGCATAGGAGGTTGCAAGGATCATGAATCAGATGAACAAGTGATATTCTTACTCTCTGCAGACCTGGAAAGCTGGCAGAGCCATTCCAACATGAAACATCTGTAGAGTCATAGGCCTTGTTAGTCTCATCTCCACGGGGACACATGTCCACACATCATCTTCATACTATAAATACACAGTCGCTCCTCCAGACCTGTGGGGTTTACAGGTGTTTATTGAGCCAACTATAAATCAAAAATATTCAGAGAAAAATTCCACAAAATTTCAAAAAGCAAAACTATGTTGAATGGACACAAATGGAATGGTGTGTAGGCTGTGTCAGGAATTATCAGTAATCTAGAGATGATTTCATGTATACAGGAGGGTGAACCTGGGTTATATGCAAACGCTGTGCCATTTTATGTAAGAGGCTTGAGCACCTGCAGATTGTGGTATCTGAGTGGAGATCCTGAAACCAATCACCCACGAATAGTGAAGCACGACTGTATCTAACTTTTATTTCTCAATTTTAAATATGAATCATAAAAAATTTACAACAAGAAGATAAAAAACAAGAAGTGGTTTATAGTGTGAGAATACGTATAGATTTATTTTTTTCTATGCGTAACGCTTGGGCCCATGTTATCTATGGAGAAGACATTCTATTCCTCCTTAAACCACACGGCAGTCTTTGTCAACTCTAACGGGACTGTGTGTGCACGGATGTATTTTAGACACTGTTTTCTGATAAGGGGCTCTCTGTGTTCGCTCTTTTGAGGATGCTGCACATTATGTAGGCTTATACAAAGCCTTAAAATTTGGTAGCTGGAGTCCTTTAGTTTCTTATTATAGGCTATTTGCTACGCTTTTTTTATATTTCTTCAGGCAGAGTCTCGCTCTGTTACCCAGGCTGGACTGCAGTGGCACAATCTCGGCTCACTGCAACTTCCGCCTCCCAGGTTCAAGCGATTCTCCTGCCTCAGCCTCTTGAGTAGCTGGCATGACAGGTGCCCACTGCCAGGCATGGCTAATTTTTGTATGTTTAGCAGAGACATGGTTTCTCTAAGTTGGCCAGGGAGGTCTCGAACTCCCGACCTCCGTTGATCCACCCACCTCGGCTTCCCAAAGTGCTGGGGGACACTTGATTTCCTACAGTATTATGTTACTGGATATTTCCACACAATTTAAAATGAGGGAGGCAGAGAGACAGAGAGAGAGCGAACCATGTGCTGGGACTCTGGAATCTCAGGTCATGAGACAAATTGTAGATAAAATGACAAAAATCCAGAATTGACATGTTGTGGGTTTTGCTGATAAAGAACAGTTCTAAGACTGTAAATAATTGCATAATCCTTCCCTGGGTATTTAAATCATTTAAACTGGTTCTGCTGTCATACTAGAAATACAAGCATGAAACATCCTAATGGTTTATTCGTCACAATTTCTCTGACAACATTCATAATACCTATTAGATATTTTGCATATTACACACGAAGAAGAGTTTGAAACACAGATAAAAACAACAAAAATACATGAAAAGTCTTTCACGTCAGCACAGATTTTAGTCACCTCGTGTCCAGGAGGTTGGATCTGAGACGTGTTTTGAGCTGGTCATAGTGAAGGACACAAGGTGTCAGTTCTAGTGAGAACAATTTCCAGGAAGCCATTTTCCACTCTTGAGTGAGCACCCGCTGCACCTCATGCAAGGTAGGAAGAGTCAGCATACGTTACCCTCCCATGATGTGGTCAGCACGTCAACTGCATGGGCAGGGCGCCAGATAACATCCTGTGCGCTGCTGAGCTGAGCTGGGGCGCGGCCGCCTGTCTGCACCGGCAGCACCATGTCGCTCATGGTCGTCAGCGTGGCGTGTGTTGGTGAGTCCAGGAAGGGAATCGGCGGAGGAAGCGCTGGGGTGGAGATCTGGGCCTGGAGGGGAGATCTGGACCTGGAGGTTGAGTTATGGGCCTGGAGTGGAGATATGATCCTGGAGTGGAGATATGATCCTGGAGTGGAGATCTGGGCCTGGAGTGGAGATATGGGCCTGGAGTGGAGATCTGGGCCTGGAGTGGAGATATGGGCCTGGAGTGGAGATATGGACCTGGAATAGAGATAGGATCCTGGAGTAGAGACATGAGCATGGAGTGGAGATATGGGCCTGAAGTAAAGATATGGGTCTAGAGTGGAGATATGAGCCTGGAGTGGAGATATGGGCCTGGGCTGGAGATAGGAGCCTGGAGTGGAGATAGGAGCCTGGAGGGGAGATATGAGTCTGGAGGGGAGATATGAGGCTGGGGTGGAGATAGGATCCTGCAGTGGAGATATGAGCATGGAGTGGAGATATGGGCCTGGAGTGGAGATGTGGGCCTGGAGTGGAGATAGGAGCCTGGAGTGGAGATATGAGCCTGGAGGGGAGATATGGGCCTGGGGTGGAGATATGGGCCTGGAGTGGAGATGTGGGCCTGGAGTGGAGATAGGAGCCTGGAGGGGAGATATGGGCCTGGAGTGGAGATATGGGCCTGGGGTGGAGATAAGGGCCTGGAGGGGAGATATGAATCTGGAGGGGAGATATGGGTTTGGAGCGGAGATATGGGTCTGGAGTGGAGATACGGACCTGGAAGGGAGATATGGGCCTGGAGGGGAGATATGGGCCTGGAGGGGAGATATGGGATTGGAGCGGAGATATGGGCCTAGAGTAGAGATATCAGCATGGAGTGGACATGTGGGCCTGTTGTGTAGATCTAGGCCTGGGTGCAGATCTGGATCCGGAGACTGGGTCTCTGCGCAGCTGACTTCCCTGCTGAGGGGACAGGTGGGCAGCCAGGGTGAGTTTACCTTCAGCACAGCAAGGGCCCGGCTGCCCAGACGCACAGCCCTGTCGGGGCAGCAGGGGAGGCCCTGGTTTGCCTGCAGATGGATCAACCATCATGATCTTTCTTTCCAGGGTTCTTCTTGGTCCAGAGGGCCTGTCCACACACGGGTGAGTCCTTCCCCAAACCTTAGGGGTCATCTCCTCACCTAAGAGGATTTTCCTGAAACAGGAGGGAAGTCCTGTCAGACAGTGTCTCATAAACTAAGAAGGGGGGACCCTGGGGTGCTCGGCTCACACTTCTGACCTCGTCCTCTCTGGCATTTCTTACCCTTGGCTGAGTCAAGCTCTGTGAAGACCAGGGTGAGCTTGGGGTGCTCCAAGCTGAGGTGTGCAGGGAGGAAGTGGTGTCAGCGACTGAGGAAGGGAGGGAAGCAGTGCTAGGAACAGCAGGTCCTCTGAGGACAAAGGTGTAACTCACACCCTCCAGTGTTTCCATGACGGTCAGGGCTGCAGTGTGGCTGCTGTCATTCTACCAGAAGAGGTGGGGAAACCACAGCCATGACCCTGACATTCCAAATCTTCTGATGGGGGCTCAGTTGATGCACTGGCTGATATTCCATTCACAAAGGACATGCCCTCCATGCCATGTCTACTTTGTGTTGTTTTATGTGAGTCATCTTGAAGTGTTAAAATCTAGTAAGAGTCCCTTATTCAGCACTTGTTGAAAGTTCTCAGCTGACACTTTTGATGTAGGGAGGCGCAATGTCTATGTGGGATGGGTTCTTCCTGTAGCCCTGGACACCCAGGTGTGGTAGGAGCCTTAGAAACATGGAAAGGGGAAGAATCTTCTGAGCACACGGAGGGAGGGGCGGCTCCACATCCTCCTCTCTAAGGTGGCACCTCCTTCTCCCCCAGGTGGTCAGGACAAGACCTTCCTGTCTGCCCAGCCCAGTGCTCTGGTGCCTCAGGGAGGACACGTGACTCTTCGGTGTCACTATCGTCGTGGGTTTAACAACTTTACCAACTTCACTCTGTACAAAGATGACAGAAGCCACGTTCCCATCTTCCCCGGCAGAATATTCCAGCAGAGCTTCGTCATGGGCCCTGTGACCCCGGCACACGCAGGGACCTACAGATGTCGGGGTTCACACCCGCACTCCCCCACTGAGTGGTCGGCACTCAGTGAACCCCTGGCGATCATGGTCACAGGTCAGAGGGCTCCTGTCTGGGCTTCTCCTTGTCCCACCTCCTGAATCCCAGAGCTGCTGCTGGGGGTGTCCACGAGGGTCCCATCATCCAGGCCCTGACTGTCTTTGGGGTAAAGGGGGATTGAATACAGGGAAATGGGTGCTGTGATGGGAAGAATAACTGTCCCCAATATGGTTACATTCTAATCCCTGGAGCCTGTGACTCTTTATGCTATAGGGCAGGGGACTGAAGGGGAAGATGGAGCTCAGGTTGTTGATGAGTTGACCTTGAGATGGGGAGACGGCCTGGACTGTCCCACTGGGCTCAGTGGAATCACAAGGCACCAAACGAGAAGAGGAGGAGGAGGAGAGTGGGGATTAGAGCAGCGTTGTGGGAGAGTCCATCAGCCACTGTGGGCTTTGAAGGTGGAGGAAGGCCACGAGCCACAATGGCAGGTGGCCTCTACGGGCTGGAGAAGTCAAGAGAACCGCTCTGTTGAGTCTCCAGAGGGAACACAGTTCTGTAGATGACTTGATTTTAGCCCAGGAAGAACTGGATCCAATTTCTGTCTCCAGAAGTGGAAGGGGTCAGTGTGTTCTCTCCTGCTGCCATGTTTGTGATAATTTTCTGCCGCAGCAACAGGAAACCAACACAGGAATCAGGTCAAGGACAAGTTAAGAAACCAAACGATAGCCGGGCATGGTGGTGGGCGTGAGTAAACCAACGACTGGATTCAATCGCTTGAATCCGGGAGGCAGAAGTTGCAGTGAGCCAAGACCACACCACTATACTCCTGCCTGGGTGAAAAAGTGACACTCTGTCTCAAAAATCAATTAATTAATCAATTAATTAAAGAAATCAAACAAGGAGAAGGTTGGCAACTCCGAGATCAGGAAGGGCGGGACGCTGATGCCACCACCAGGCTCCATCCACATAGGGAGGGGTCGATGCTCCTAGAACCAGCACCAGGAGCCACCCTATGGAAGCTGAGGCCATGGAGAAGGCACAGGCATGGCAGGAGTGGCTCCCAATCCCCACCAGGAACAGGGAGTGTGGACACTGGTGCCTGCCTTACTGATCAGTTCATACCTCCTGCCAGGGACTCCAGTTTGTCCAAAAGAGATTGAACCAGGCTGCTAAGAGCCTGGACATGCAGCCTGCTGTGGTTCCTCTTCCACCCCCACACAGACAGCAGGAAAGAGATTAGTGGGAAACAGATACAACAGCCTAAGAGATGAGGCTGAGCCCAGTGGGAAGGGCGTCCGAGGCTACTAGAGACAGATGGACAGGGAAGAGGGAGGGACACAGATGAAGGGACCTGCACCAGGGGATAAAAAACAGGGAGACACAGAGAGGGAGGAGAGAGACAGACAGCTGGGAGGGGAAGCCTCACTCCTTCCAGGCGCCATGGATATGATGACAAAGGGAGACGCCTTCTAAACTCACAACCTCTCTTTCTAGGAGTCCACAGAAAACCTTCCCTCCTGGCCCTCCCAGGTCCCCTGGTGAAATCAGGAGAGACGGTCACCCTACAATGTTGGTCAGATATCGTGTTTGAGCACTTCTTTCTGCACAGTGAGGTGACCTTTGAGAAGCTCTTGCACCGCGTTGGAGAGTTCCATGGTGGGGGTTCCCAGGCCAACTATTCCATCCGTCCCACGACGTCTGGCCTTACAGGGACCTACAGATGCTACGGTTCTGTCACTCACTCCCCCTATGTGTTGTCAGCTCCCAGTGACCCCCTGGACATCGTGATCACAGGTGAGAGTGTCCGGACATTCTTCTCATTGTCACTGGGACACAGAGTGAATGATCCAGGACTTGGAAGCCCCGGGGTGTCATGAGGAAGATGAGTGTGGGATTCTTATGGAGAGAGACTGACTTGGCGAGGTCTGTACCAACAGAGACAGAGAAACAGGAGACACAAGCACAGACCAGGGGTCATAACAGAGGACAGACACAGGAGCCATACATGGAGGTAGAAAAGAGAGAAAGAGTTAAAGGGGACACTCAGACACAGACATGTCCCAGAGAGAGTGGTCCTTCGGTGCTGACATTGCTCAGATACCTGGCACAGGTTAGAAGCTTCATTTCTCTTTTACCTCCACAAAGGGTTTCTACCAAGAGAACCCAAGGACACCCATATTTCTGTCCTGAGTCAGCCCCTGTGGCCTCAGACCTTGTGGCACCTACAGATGCCGTGTTTGTTCTGACACCTCTGCCTTCCATGCAGTGGAGAGTCATTGTCCCAGGATATCGTGGCCCCAGAACACCAACCCCTGTATGCTGTGTGTACTTGGGGTCCCCACACTGGATTCTGAGGCTCATATTCCACATAACCCCACATATGATAGGATTCCTGAGAGACACAGAGAGAAATCAGGAACATCAGAAAGCAAAGACATAAACACACAGAGAATGAGCCAGAGGAAGGAGATTGAGAGACTCACAGACACATAAAGAGACAGAAAAGAGGGCAGAGGATTGGAGAGAATGATGGAAGGGAGCAGAGAAAAGCTCCAAAATCAGAACCCTGAGGGAGGGGCACAAAGACAGAGATAGATAAAGATGTGGGGATGGATTGCAGAGATTCCAAATAGAACTAGAAAAACTGAGAGGCAGAGAAAGACAAGGAAATGGAGAGAGACATATGATAGATGAATGGATAGATGTAGATAGATGATAAATAGGTAGATGATAGATAATGGATGGGTTATAGATACATAGATGATGATTGATAGATATATAGATACGTAGATGATACATAGAGACAGAGAGGCAGACAGATAGAGAGGGAACAGACAGATGATACACAGATATAGATAATAGATAGATGGTGGATAGATAGAGAGACAGAAAATTGATACAGAGATAGATACATGCAACATAGATACAGATTACAGATAGATAATTGATAGATTGATAGGTAGTAGATAGATAGATCGATCGATAGATAATAGATAGAAATGTGCAGAAGGTTATGAAGAAGACAGAAAGTTAGAAACTCAGAATTAAAGAAAAAGGAAGATCAAGTCAACAATCCAAGGAGGATCAGAGAGAAGAAAACAATACAAAAAGCGAAAACACACCTCGGGCTGGGGAAGTGAGGTCAGAGACCTAGAGAGACAGAGAAAGTGGAAGGAGGAAACAGACATGAAGAGAGATGGGGTGGAGGGTGACAGAGAGCATTAGGTCATAGAGCAGGGGAGTGAGTTCTCAGCTCAGGTGTGAAGGGACTGTGACAAGGAAGAACCTCCCTGAAGAAACTGCCTCTTCTCCTTCCAGGTCTATATGACAAACCTTCTCTCTCAGCCCAGCCAGGCCCCACAGTTCAGGCAGGAGAGAACGTGACCTTGTCCTGCAGCTCCCAGACCTTGTTTGACATGTACCATCTATCCAGGGAGGGGGAGGCCCGTGACCTTAGGCTCCCTGCAGTGCCAAACATCAATGGAACATTCCAGGCCGACTTCTCTCTGGGCCCTGCCACCAACGGAGGAACCTACAGATGCTTTGGTTCTTTCCATATCGCACCCTACGAGTGGTCAGACCCGAGTGACCCACTGCCCGTTTCTGTCACAGGTGAGGAAACGCCATGCCTGTCCCATGTCTTATGATCCCAGAGCCATAGTGAGGAACTTGCTGCTGATGATGGAGAGAAGCATGGACAGGTTCAGAGAGAAGACCAAGCCTCAGTGTGAGGGCAGGATCAGGACGCAGGATGGCAGAGAGGGCACCTCCAAACCCTCCTGCATGGCCTGTGTGGTGGTCCGCGGTCAGGGCTCCAGGCCCCCAGGCAGATGGAGAAACTGGTCAGGACAGACCCAGAGGAGGGAGACTGGGCTCAGTTTGGGGAGATCAGAGGTTCCCTCAGCCCCTCAACCTTACCCATTTCCCTGAAGCCCATCCTGGCCTCTCACCCACACAGACATATCATCACCAGCAACCCTTGCACCTTTTTCTTTTCATTTGAAAAAATATTTGTTGAGGTTAAATATACCTATAAAATTGAACACCTTTACTGTTTTTAAGTGTGAAGTCTAGTGATCATAAATACATTTATATTCAGTTTTGTTTTGTTTTGTTTTTACCCTCCACTGTTCCCTTCCTGGCCTCTGGTAGCCACCATTCTACTCTCTACCTTCTTGAGATCCACTTTAGATCTCCTGCATAAGGGTGAGAAATGGGAATCTTTGTAATGAGCTCCAGTTCCATCCATGTGGCTGAAAATGTCAGGATGTTACTATCTCTATGGATGAGTAGTCTCCACTGTGTGTATGTACTACATTCTCTCTATCCATTTACCCACTGAGGGGCAGGTAGGTTGACTACACATCTTTGCTACCGTGAACTGTGCTGGAACAGTCATGGGAGTATAGTTAGAACTTCAATATACTGAAGTCCTTTCCTTTGGATGTAAACCCAGTTTATTTAATCCATTTTGATTTGACTTTTGTGAATGGTGAGAGGTAGAGGTGCAATTTCATTCCCTGCATGTAGATAACCAGTTTTCCCCGCATCATTTTTTGAAAAGACTGTCCTTTCCTGATTGTAGGTTCTTGGCACCTTTGTCAAAATGCATTGGATTGGCTGGGCATGGTGGCTCACACCTGCAATCCCAGCACTGTCAGAGGCCAAGGTGGGTGGATCACCTGAGACCAGGAGTTCGAGGCCCGCCTGGCCAACATAGTAAAACCCTGTCTCCACTAAAAGTACAAAAATTAGCTGAGCATGGTGGTCAACTCCTGTAATACCACTACTCAAGAGTCTGAGGCAAGAGAATTGCTTGAATTCAGGAGACGGAGGTTGCTGTGAGTCAAGAATGTACCTCTGCACTCCAGCCTGGGTGACAGAGCAAGATTCCATCTCAAAAAAAAAAGCCGTTGAATGTAGACGAATAGATTATATCTGTGTTCTTCATTTTTCTCCATTGTTCTATGCACTTTTCTTTATGCCAACGTCATGCTGTTTTGTTTACTACAGCTCTGTAACATATTTTTAAGTCAGGTAATGTGATGTTCCTGTTTTCCCTCTATATCTTAAAGTCTTGAGACAATGGATAACACATACAAAAATTATGGAGAAGAGGATCCCAGGACTCCCAGAGCCCATCGTTGGATAGCACAGTGTTGGCCATGAACCAACCTTAAAGATTTCCCTTGAGTAGAGGACAGGCACCCTCATTTCCTCACCTCTGTCCTGTCTCTATTCTAGGAAACCCTTCACGTAGTTGGCCTTCGCCCACTGAACCAAACTCCAAAACCGGTGAGTAAAGAATCCCTCTTATCTCTGCTTTTGGAAACCTGGGGAGGTGGAAGCCTTGGATTCAAGCCTTGGCTCAGCACCTCCCAGCTCTGATTGTGGGCCTGTCTTCCACCATCTCTCTGAACTCCAGACACTCCAAAAGCAAAAGGGATCTTGGCCCAGCACAGGGCTCAGTGAAGTCTCTTAATCTCTAATTTTCTGCAGCTGAGACCTCCTACAAGCTGGAAGAATGATTGCAGATCTGACATCCTTCTCAGGAAAAATGCAGTGTTTGTTCTCCCTGCATTCCTAACGGGAGCATAAATTCCTGGGGCTTGAAAGAGGGAAGGGAAGGGAACATCTAATGAGGGTGAGGTGTTTTAAAGAAGTTTCACTTGCCAAGGAATGAACTCCTGTTGGTCATGAGGCAACCCTGGCTGACTCAGCAGAGCAAGAGCCTTGCAGTAAAGAGCCTTGAACACACACTTCGGCTCACTGACTCATTCAGCCATGGCCCCATGCTCAGGTTGGGCAGTTAGAATCCTTTCCTATTGTTGCCATAACAAATTTCCACAAAATTGGTGGATGAAAACAAAACGGCTTTTTAAGTATCTTACAGTGCTGTAGCTCAAAGGATGAAATGCATCTCACAGGGCTAAATCAAGGTGACAGCAAGGCTGCCTTCCCTCCGAAGGTTCCAGGCAAGAATCTGCTTTCCACATATCCCAGTTTCTAGAGATTCCCACGTTCCTTGGCTCCTGGTCCCCTTCCTCCTTCTTCAAAACCCACAAAGACTGGTCACGTCACACATGGCATCACTCAGACCCTTCTTCCTTGTCCACGCCTCTTTCTCTGAACGTTCCTCTGCCTTCTTCCTCATCTTTTAAGGACTTTGGGATTATATTGCGTTCAGCAAGATAATCCATCATCATCTCCCTAATATCATCCAGGATACCCTCCTTTTCAGTTCAGCTGATTAGCAACCATAATTCCATCTGCAATCTTCATTCCTCTTTTCCATGTAAAAATCACATATTCACAAGGTGTGAAGGCTAGGACAGGGACATTTTTGGGGTGGGGTGGATTCTCCTGCCTTCCACAAATAGTAAACAGGATGCATTTGGCCTGTGCTCTTGGGACACTGACGTTGCAGATGGGTAAACGAGAGGAAAGAAAACGAATGCACAAGTGGACCTATAAATGGCTGATCTATTGGGAAATATCTGTGCATAAAATCTATTTATTTGTTTATTTATTTATTTATTTATTTATTTTAATTAAGACAGAGTCTTACTCTATCCCCTACACTGGAGTGCAGTGTCACGATCTTGGTTCACTGCAACCTCCGCCTCCTGGGTTCAAGTGATTCTCCTGCCTCAGCCTCTTGAGTAGCTTGGATTACAGGCACCCGCCACCACACCTGGCTAATTCTTTTTGTAGATTTTTGGTAGAGATGATGTTTCACCATGTTGCCCAGTCTATCTCCAACTCCCAGTCTAAAGTAATCCGACCGCCTCAGCCTCCCAAAGTGCTGGGATTATAGGCATGAGCCACGGCACCCAGTCAGAATTTAAAATAAATAATAGATAATGTTGAGTGTATGATTTCAGGTGACAGAGAAGTTCTCACTAATCACATATTTGTGATGTTATTGAAAAAAATGGAAGACTGGCGGAAAGATTTTCCAAACACAGCTATCAGCCGTGAAGGCACGAAGGTGAAAACAATCTTATGTGGAAGGAAGAGGCTCTGCCTGAAATGCTGGGAATGAGATGGGGAGAATTACAAGACCACTGGAGAGAGAGAAGAGCACACTGGGCACACAGGAAACTAAGGAGGACAAGGAGTGTGTGTTTTATACTCACAGCCCTTGGATTCACCTCGGGCTAACTAGGAATCCCTACATGATTAATAGTGACTGACATGAACATAAGGGAGGCCCAGGTGTGTAACTGGAATCTAGGAGACCATGGAAAAGGCGATTCCCGCCCCACTGGTGAAACGTGGTGCTGATTTAGACACTGAGTGGATGAAGTGGATGGATACAGGATATGTTTGTGAGGTAGAATCATTTGCAGGGAGGGCTTGCTGGGTTTGATTTTCCTAGTTGTTTTTTCCTTGCTTCATTAATTTCTTTCTGAGATTTATTTCTCCTACATGTAAATCAATACCTGGTAGAGGAGTGATAGAAAGACGAGGCATGGTGCAAATGAAGGGACCTATTACAGCATAATATACAAGGCTGTGAATGGTGGTTCATGCCTCTAACCCAGCATTTTGGGAGGCTGATGTGGACACATCACTTGAGATCAGGAGTTTGAGACCAGCCTGGCCAACACGGTGAAACCCTGTCTCTACTAAAAATGCAGAAATTAGTCTGGCATGGTGGTGCATGCCTGTAATCGCAGCTACTCTGAAGGCTGAACCAGGAGAATGACTTCAACCCCGGAGGCAGAAGCAGTGAGCCGAGATCACCCACTGCATTCCAGCCTGAGTGACACAGGGAGACTCCATCTCAAAAAATAAAAACACAAAAATATAATACAACATACATGAATGACAAAGGTACCTCAATTCCAATCACCATTTTTCTAGATCTCTGGAATTACTTCCTTGATCCTTTATCTTATCCATTAGAAAATCAGCCTAGGCTGGGCGCGGTGGCTCAAGCCTGTAATCCCAGCGCTTTGGGAGGCTGAGACGGGCGGATCACGAGGTCAGGAGATCAAGACCATCCTGGCTAACCCGGTGAAACCCCGTCTCTAGTAAAAAATACAAAAAAATAGCTGGGCGAGGTGGCGAGCGTCTGTAGTCCCAGCTACTCGGGAGTCTCGAGGCAGGAGAATGGCGTGAACCCGGGAGGCGGAGCTTGCAGTGAGCTGAGATCCGGCCACTGCACTCCAGCCTGGGCGACAGAGCGAGACTCCATCTCAAAAAAAAAAAAAAAAAAGAAAATCAGCCTAAAACCTCTTCCCTATTTGACTTTCTGTGAACATGAGATCATACAGAAAATATGAAAGCCCCTGAATTCACCAGCACAGGTCCAGGAATAGAGAACGTGTGCTCTGTTCATTGCAAAACACTTTCCCCCTCACGCAAATCCCCCACCTCACCCCAACTTCCAATCACCTGTGGAGATTCAGATAGACCATGAGGAGGTAAACACTAGTACTCCTTAGAGTGAGTTCAGATCTTGGAATCAGAGATCAGCACCAGCACTAGCTCCTGCCCCTCCTTTCCTACTAATACACAGAAGGGCAACAGATGGTGGAGGTGAAGCAACAGATGGTGGAGGACCTTGTCCTTCCCCCAGACTCTCCGGCAGAACAGCAGCCTTATATGTGTCTCCCGAGATCACAAAGAGTAGCACATTTCACACGCGCTTCATCATTATTTCCTGGCTGTTTGACATAAGAGAATTTGCTTTTTTGATCTTGATTTCACTTTTGTTTCCTTTTGTTGGAGAATATTTGTTGCTTGAGTCAAGAATGTTGTGAATGTAGAAACTGTAAGGCACATTCACTGTGTATCAATCCCAGTCCAGTCTTCCCAGAGAAGACTCTAAACACCTCCTGTACTGCACCTGGGGCTATGCCAGTTTCTGTCACTCACCATCACTCCAGGGAGACAGAACACACAGAGAATACATGACATAGGCAGGTTCATTCCTAACAGATAACCAGCAAGTGACTACAGAAACCTACATTTCTATGTGAGCCAGTCCTTCCAGGAAGAACAGGAAGAGAGCCCAGCCCGTTCGGGCACGTTCCTCCTGCTCTCAGGATGTTGCTGTCTTAGTCCATTTTTGTGGCTCTGAAAGAACACTTGAGCCTGGGTAACTTCTAAAGAAAAGAGATTTGTTTGGCTCACAGTTCTGCACACTGTACTGGAAGCATGGAACCAGCATCTATTTCCTGTGACGGCCTAAGGCTGCTCCCACTCTGGCAGAAGGGAAGGAGGGTCTGTACGTGCAGAGAACACCGAGATCACACGGCAAGGGAGGGAGCAAGGGGTAGGGGGAGAGATGGAGCTTCCAACCTCTTTTTAATAATCAGCTCTCCAGAATCTAATAGAGGGACAACTTGCTAACCCCATCATGTGGGGACAGCATTGATCTATTCATGATGGATCCACCTCCATGACCCAAACACCTCCCAAGAGGCCCAACCTCCCACACTGGGGGTTAAATTTCAATGTGAGGTTTCAAGGGGTCAAACATCTAAACTAAAGCAGTTGTATATTCAGCACGTTCCATGGTGACCGTGAGAGCTGTAACCGAGAGAGCAGGAGAAAGCTGGGTCTCCCGCCGTCGGGCCGCTTGTCCTAAGCAGACATTCCACATGGTTACCTGTCAATCAAGAAATGCGAGACAATCCATAAGAAGGAACTGCTATGATTAGCTTCTTATTGGAGTCTCTTCTTCCTCCAGGTAACCCCAGACACCTGCATGTTCTGATTGGGACCTCAGTGGTCATGATCCTCTTCACCATCTTCTTCATTCTCCTGCATCGCTGGTGCTCCAACAAAAAGAGTAAGTCTCACGAAGCAGAGGCCACAGACCTAAGGGTCGTGTGGGGAGGAAGGATGAGGAGGATGGGAGCACGCAGGTGTGTGTTCCTCACCGGCAGCATGGTTCCCGGCCCAAGACAGGAGCCACAGAGGCAGGGCTTTCTAGAGAGAGCACCAGACACCCTGTCCCTGCCTTCAGCTCACAGACCATTGCCCGATTCTCAACTGTATCCTCATGTCCCTGCAGCCACTGACATCCAGGAGAAGGTTCCATGACAGGCAGAAAGTGGGAGGCAGAATCACTGGGATGCCAATTGAGAGCCATTCATGGGAAGGGGTCTTGAACTCAGAGAGACAGAATGTCTGAGTCTGGCTGTTGGCAGCTGAGGGACCTCAGGCAGCTACGGCCTCCCCTGTGTGTTGGACTCTGCACATGAAATGAGGACCCAGACGTGCCCTCCCAGCTCTTTTGATGACTTTTGTCTCCTACAGATGCTGCTGTAATGGACCAAGAGCCTGCTGGGGACAGAACAGTGAACAGGGAGGTAGGTCCTCCTCCGCCCAACCTTGTGGATACTGCCTTATTCCCTAATAGTCCTGAAGAATGTGAGCCCCTCCCTCACTCAACATTTCCCTCTCTCCAGGACCCTGATGAACACGACCCTCAGGAGGTGACATACGCACAGTTGGATCACTGCGTTCTCACACAGGGAAAAATCACTCGCCCTTCTCAGAGGCCCAAGACACCCCCAACAGATACCAGCGTGTACACGGAACTTCCAAATGCAGAATCCAGATCGAAAATTGTCTTCTACCCATGAGCACCACCATCAGGCCTTGCAGGGGTCTTCTAGGGAGACAACAGCCCTGTCTCAAAACCGGCTTGACAGCTCCAATGTACCAGCAGCAGGAATCCGAAGGTGTGAGTCTGCATCTTAGGGCATCGCTCTTCCTCACACCACAAATCTGAACGTGCCTCTCTCTTGCTTACAAATGTCTAAGATCCCCACTGCCTGCTGCAGAGAAAACGCACTCCTTTGCTTAGCCCACAATTCTCCACTTCACTTGACCCCTGCCCACCTCTCCAACCTACTGGCTTACTTCCTAGTCCTACTGGAGGCTGTGATCACACAGAGGAACTCACAATTCCAAACATACAAGAGGCTCCCTCTTAACACAGCACTTAGACATGTGCTGTTCCACCTTCCCTCATGTTGTTCCACCTCCCCTCAGATTATCTTTCAGCCTTCTGTCAACAGTGAAACTTATAAATTTTTTTAACATTTCAACGTAGCTCTCTCCTCTTCAAATAAACACATCTGCCCTCATCCTTTAGGTAATGTGACTCTTTATTCACCAAAAGTTTCCGGTGTTATCATTACTATGTCCATATAACCCCATATGTTCTCCAATGGGTTCTCACTCCTGGACTCTGAGCTTCTGGAAGCAGGTGGAGCCTGGTTTCTGTCTGGAACTCCAATTTCCATCCAACGATGCAGCGCATAGGAGGTTGCAAGGATCGTGAATCAGATGAACAAGTGATATTCTTACTCTCTGCAGACCTGGAAAGCTGGCAGAGCCATTCCAAGATGAAACATTTGTAGAGTCATAGGCCTTGTTAGTCTCAACTCCACGGGGACACATGTCCACACGTCATCTTCATACCATAAATACACAGTCGCTCCTCCAGACCTGTGGGGTTTACAGGTGTTTATTGAACCAACTATAAATCAAAAATATTCAGGGAAAAAATCCACAAAGTTCCAAAAAGCAAAACTGTGTTGAATGGACACAAATGGAATGGTGTGTAGGCTGAGTCAGGAATTATAAGTAATCTAGAGATGATTTCATGTACACAGAAGGATGAGCATGGATTATATGCCAACGCTCTGCCATTTTATGTAAGAGGCTTGAGCACCTGCAGATTGTGGTATCTGAGCCGAGATCCTGAAACCAATCATTCATGAATAGTG
The DNA here is from genome assembly GCF_047675955.1 of Chlorocebus sabaeus. NCBI lineage: Eukaryota > Metazoa > Chordata > Mammalia > Primates > Cercopithecidae > Chlorocebus > Chlorocebus sabaeus. The sequence continues at coordinate 3,536,906 of NC_132909.1, read as the reverse complement.
AAGGTCGACTGTATCTAACTTTTATTTCTCAATTTTAAATATGAATCATAAAAAATTTACAATAACAAGATTAAAAACAAGAAGTGCTTTATAGTGTGAGAATATGTTTAGATTTATTTTTTTTCTATGTGTACCCCTTGGGCCCATGTTATCTATTGAGAAGACATTCTATTCTTCCTTAAACCAACCAGCAGCCTTTGTCAACTCTAACGGGACTGTGTGTGCACGGATGTATTTTAGACACTGTTTTCTGATAAGGGGCTCTCTGTACTCACACTCTTGAGGATGCTGCACATTATGTAGGCATACACAACCCCTTAAAATTTGGTAGCTGGAGTCCTCTACTTTTTTATTATAGGCTATTTGCTAGGCTTTTAAAAATATTTCTTGAGGCGGAGTCTCACTCTGTCGCCCAGGCTGGACTGCAATGGCACGATCTTAGCTCACTGCAACTTCCGCCTCCCAGTTTCAAGAGATTCTCCTGCCTCAGCCTCTTGAGTAGCTGACATTAGCTCACCACCAGGCACAGCTAATTTTTGTATTTTTAGCAGAGACATGGCTTCACTAAGTTGGCCAGGGAGGTCTCGAACTCCCGACCTCCGTTGATCCACAAACTTCGGCTTCCCAAAGTCTTGGGGGACACTTGATTTTCTATAGCATTATGTTACTGGATATTTCCATACAATTTAAATGAGGGAGGCAGAGAGACAGAGAGAGAGCGAACCATGAGTTGGGGCTGTGGACTCTTGGGTTATGAGACAAATTGTAGATAAAATGACCAAAATCCAGAATTGACATGTTGTGGGTTTTGCTGATAAAGAACAGTTCTAAGATTGTAAATAATTGCATAATCCTTCCCTGGGTATTTAAATCATTTAAACTGGTTCTGCTGTCATACTAGAAATACAAGCATGAAACATCCTAATGGTTTATTCGTCACAATTGCTCTGACAACGTTCATAATACCTATTAGATATTTTGCATATTACACACAGAGAAGAGTTTGAAACACAGATAAAAACAATAAAAATACGTAAAAAGTCTTTCACGTCAGCACAGATTTTAGTCACCTCGTGTCCGGGAGGTTGGATTTGAGACGTGTTTTGAGCTGGTCAGAGTGAAGGACGCAAGGTGTCAGTTCTAGTGAGAACCATTTCCAGGAAGCCATTTTCCCCTCTTGAGTGAGCACCCGCTGCGCCTCATGCAAGGTAGGAAGAGCCTGCGTACGTCACCCTCCCATGATGTGGTCAGCACGTCTACTGCATGGGCAGGGCGCCAGATAACATCCTGTGCGCTGCTGAGCTGAGCTGGGGCGCGGCCGCCTGTCTGCACCGGCAGCACCATGTCGCTCATGGTCGTCAGCATGGCGTGTGTTGGTGAGTCCTGGAAGGGAATCGACAGAGGAAGCGCTGGGGTGGAGATCTGGGCCTGGGTGGAGATCTGGGCCTGGAGGGGAGATATGGGCCTGGGGTGGAGATCTGGGCCTGGCATAGAAATTTTGGCTTGGAGGTGAGATTTGGGCCTAGAGTAGAGATACGAACTTGAAATAGAGATAGGATCCTGGAGTAGAGACATGAGCGTGGAGTGGAGATACGGGTCTAGAGTGGAGATATGGGCCTGGAGTGGAGATATGGGTTTGGTGTGGAGATATGGGCCTAGGGTTGAGATATGGGCCTGGAGTGGAGATATTAGCCTGGATTGGAGATAAGGGTTTGGAGTGGAGATATGAGCCTGGAGTACAGATATGAGCCTGGAGTGGAGATATCAGCATGGAGCGGACATGTGGGCCTGTTGTGTAGATCTAGGCCTCGGTGCAGATCTGGATCCGGAGGCTGGGTCTCTGCACAGCTGACATCCCTGCTGCGGGGGCAGGTAGGCAGCCAGGGTGAGTTTACTTTCAGCCCAAAAAGGGCCTGGCTGCCCAGACGCACAGCCCCGTGGGGGCAGCAGGGGAGGCCCTGGTTTGCCTGCAGATGGATCATCCATCATGATCTTTCTTTCCAGGGTTCTTCTTGGTCCAGAGGATCTGTCCACACACGGGTGAGTCCTTCCCCAAACCTTAGGGGGTCATCTCCCCACCTAAGAGGATTTTCCTGAAACAGGAGGGAAGTCCTGTCAGAGAGTCTCTCATACAATAAGAAGGGGGGACCCTGGGGTGCTCGGCTCACACTTCCGACCTCGTCCTCTCTGGCCTTTCTTACCCTTGGCTGAGTCAAGCTCTGTGAAGACCGGGGTGAGCTTGGGGTGCTCCAAGCTGAGGTGTGCAGGGAGGAAGTGGTGTCAGCGACTGAGGAAGGGAGGGAAGCAGTGCTAGGAACAGCAGGTCCTCTGAGGACAAAGGTGTAACTCACACCCTCCAGTGTTTGCATGACGGTCAGGGCTGCAATGTGGCTGCTGTCATTCTACCAGAAGAGGTGGGGAAACCACAGCCATGACCCTGACATTCCAAATCTTCTGATGGGGGCTCAGTTCATGCACTGGCTGATATTCCATTCACAAAGGACATGCCCTCCATGCCGTGTCTACTTTGTGGTGTTTTACGTGAGTCATCCTGCAGTATTAAAATCTAGTAAGAGTCCCTTATTCAGCACTTGTTCAAAGTTCTCAGCTGACACCTTTGTTGTAGGAAGATGCGGTGTCTATGTGGGATGGGTCCCTCCTGTAGCCCCGGACACCCAGGTGTGGTAGGAGCCTTAGAAACATGGAAAGGGGAAGAATCTTCTGAGCACATGGAGGGAGGGGCGGCTCCACATCCTCCTCTCTAAGGCGGCACCTCCTTCTCCCCCAGGTGATCAGGACAAGCCCTTCCTGTCTGCCCAGCCCAGCGCTGTGGTGCCTCAGGGAGGACACGTGACTCTTCGGTGTCACTATCGTCGTGGGTTTAACAACTTTACCAACTTCACTCTGTACAAAGATGACAGAAGCCACGTTCCCATCTTCCACAGCAGAATATTCCAGAAGAGCTTCCTCATGGGCCCTGTGACCCCAGCACACGCAGGGACCTACAGATGTCGGGGTTCACACCCGCACTCCCCGACTGAGTGGTCGGCACTCAGTGACCCCCTGGCGATAAGGGTCACAGGTCAGAGGGCTCCTGTCAGGACTTCTCCTTGTCCCACCTCCTGAATCCCAGAGCTTCTGCTGAGGGTGTCCACAAGGGTCCCATCACCCAGGACCTGACTGTCTTTGGGGTAAAGGGGGATTGAATACAGGGAAATGGGTGCTGTGATGGGAGGAATAACTGTCCCCAGTTATGGCTACATTCTAATCCCTGGAGCCTGTGACTCTTTATGCTATAGGGCAGGGGACTGAAGGGGAAGACGGAGCTCAGGTTGTTGATGAGTTGACCTTGAGATGGGGAGACAGCCTGGACTGTCCCACTGGGCTCAGTGGAATCACAAGGCACCAAACGAGAGGAGGAGGAGGAGGACAGTGGGGATTAGAGCAGCGTCCTGGGAGACTCCATCAGCCACTGTGAGCTTTGAAGGTGGAGGAAGGCCATGAGCCACAATGGCAGGTGGACTCTACGGGATGGAGAAGTCAAGAGAATTGCTCCGCTGAGTCTCCAGAGGGAACACAGTTCTGTAGACGACTTGATTTTAGCCCAGGAAGAACTGGATCCAATTTCTGCCTCTAAAAGTGGAAGGGGTCAGTGTATTCTCTCCTGCCACCATGTTAGGGATAATTTTCTGCCTCAGAAACAGGAAACCAACACAGGAACCAGGTCAAGGACAAGTTAAGAAACCAAACAAGGATAGCCGGGCATGGTGGTGGGCATGAGTAAACCAACGACTGGATTCAATCGCTTGAATCCGGGAGGCAGAAGTTGCAGTGAGCCAAGACGACACCACTACACTCCAGCCTGGGTGAAAAAGTGACACTCTGTCTCAAAAATCAATTAATTAATCAATTAATTAAAGAAACCAAACAAGGAGAAGGTTGGCAACCCCGAGATCAGGAAGGGCGGGATGCTGATGCCACCACCAGGCTCCATCCACATAGGGAGGGGTCGATGCTCCTGGAACCAGCACCAGGAGCCACCCTGTGGAAGCTGAGGCCATGGAGAAGGCACAGGCGTGGCAGGAGAGGCTCCCAGGAACAGGGAGTGTGGACACTGGTGCCTGCCTTACTGATCAGTTCATACCTCCTGCCAGGGACTCCAGTTTGTCCAAAAGAGATTGAACCAGGCTGCTAAGAGCCTGGATATGCAGCCTGCCTGGATCCTCTTCCACCCCCACATAGATAGCGGGAAAGAGATTAGTGGGAAACAGATACAACAGCCTAAGAGATGAGGCTGAACCCAGTGGGAAAGGCGTCTGAGGATACTAGAGACAGACGGACAGAGAAGAGGGAGGGACACAGATGGAGGGACCTGCACCAGGGGATAAAAGACAGGGAGACACAGAGAGGAAGGAGAGAGACAGACAGCCGGGAGGGGAACCCTCACTCGTTCCAGGTGCCATGGATATGATGACAAAGGGAGACGCCTTCTAAACTCACAACCTCTCTTTCTAGGAGTCCACAGAAAACCTTCCCTCCTGGCCCTCCCAGGTCCCCTGGTGAAATCAGGAGAGACAGTCATCCTACAATGTTCGTCAGATACCGTGTTTGGGCACTTCTTTCTGCAAAGTGAGGTGACCTTTGAGGAGCCCTTGCACCTTGTTGGAGAGCTCCGTGGTGGGGGTTCCCAGGCCAACTATTCCATCCGTCCCACGATGTCTGCCCTTCCAGGGACCTACAGATGCTACGGTTCTGTCACTCACTCCCCCTATGTGTTGTCAGCTCCCAGTGACCCCCTGGACATCATGATCACAGGTGAGAGTGTCCGGACATTCTTCTCATTGTCACTGGGACACAGAGTGAATGATCCAGAACTTGGAAGCCCCAGGTGGTCATGAGGAAGATGAGTGTGGGATTCTTATGGAGACAGACTGACTTGGCGAGGTCTGTACCAACAGAGACAGAGAAACAGGAGACACAAGTACAGACCAGGTGTCATAACAGAGGACAGACACAGGGGCCAGACAGGGAGGTAGAAAAGAGAGAAAGAGTTAAAGGGGACACTCAGACAGACAGACATATCCCAGAGAGAGGCGTCCTTCCATGCTGACCTTGCTCAGAGACTTGGCACAGGTTAGAAATTTCATTTCTGTTTTACCTCCACAAAGTGTTTCTACCAAGAGAACCCAAGGACGCACATATTTCTGTCCTGAGTCAGCCCCTGTGGCCTCAGGCCTTGTGGTACCTACAGATGCCGTGTTTGTTCTGACACCTCTGCCTTCCGTGCAGTGGAGAGTCATCGTCCCAGGATATCGTGGCTCCAGAACACCAACCCCTGTATGCTGCGTGTACTTGGGGTCCCCAGATTGGATTCTGAGGTTCATATTCCACATAACCCCACATATGATAGGATTCCTGAGAGACACAGAGAGAAATCAGGAACATCAAAAAGCAAAGACATAAACACAAAGAGAATGAGCCAGAGGAAGGGGACTGAGAGACTCACAGACACATAAAGAGAGAGGAAAGTGGGCAGAGGAGTGGAGAGAATGATGGAAGGGAGCAGAGAAAAGCTCCAAAATCAGAACCCTGAGGGAGGGGCACAAAGACAGAGATAGATAAAGATGTGGGGATGGATTGCAGAGATTCCAAATAGAAGTAGAGAGACTGAGAGGCAGAGAAAGACAAGGAAATGGAGAGAGACAGATGATAGATGGATAGATAGATATAGATAGATGATAAATAGGTAGGTGATAGATAATGGATGGGTTATAGCTACATAGATGATGATTTATAGATAGATAGATATGTAGATGATACATAGAGACAGAGAGGCAGACAGAGAGAGAGGGAATAGACAGAGGATACATAGATATAGATAATAGATAGATTGTGGATATATAGAGAGACAGACAATTGATACCGAGATAGATACATGATACATAGATACAGATTACAGATAGATAATTGATAGATTGACAGGTAGTAGATAGATTGATCAATTGATAGATAATAGATAGAAATGTGCAGAAGGTTATGAAGAAGACAGAAAGTGAGAAACTCAGAATTAAAGAAAAAGGAAGATCAAGTCAACAATCCAAGAGGGTCAGAGAGAAGAAAACAATACAAAAAGGGAAAACACACCTCGGGCTGGGGAAGTGAGGTCAGAGACCTAGAGAGACAGAGAAAGTGGAAGGAGGAAACAGACATGAAGAGAGACAGGGTGGAGGGTGAGAGAGCATTAGGTCATAGAGCAGGGGAGTGAGTTCTCAGCTCAGATGTGAAGGGAGCTGTGACAGGGAAGAACCTCCCTGAAGAAACTGCCTCTTCTCCTTTCAGGTCTATATGACAAACCTTCTCTCTCAGCCCAGCCAGGCCCCACGGTTCAGGCAGGAGAGAACGTGACCTTGTCCTGCAGCTCCCAGAACTCGTTTGACGTGTACCATCTATCCAGAGAGGGGGAGGCCCGTGAACTTAGGCTTCCTGCAGTGCCAAGCGTCAATAGAACATTCCAGGCCGACTTCCCTCTGGGCCCTTCCACCCACGGAGGAACCTACAGATGCTTCGGTTCTTTCCATATCGCACCCTACGAGTGGTCAGACCCGAGTGACCCACTGTCCGTTTCTGTCACAGGTGAGGAAACTCCATGCCTGTCCCATGTCTTATGATCCCAGAGCCATAGCTGAGGAACTTGCTGCTGATGATGGAGAGAAGCACGGACAGGTTCAGAGAGAAGACCAAGCCTCGGTGTGAGGGCGGGATCAGGATGCAGGATGGCAGAGAGGGCACCTCCAAACCCTCCTGCATGGCCTGCATGGTGGTCCGCGGTCAGGGCTCCAGGCACCCAGGCAGATGGAGAAACTGGTCAGGACAGACCCAGAGGAGGGAGACTGGGCTCACTTTAGGGTGATCAGAGGTTCCCTCAGCCCCTCAACCTTACCCATTTCCCTGAAGCCCATCCTGGCCTCTCACCCACACAGACATATCATCACCAGCAACCCTTGCACCTTTTTCTTTTCATTTGAAAAAATATTTGTTGAGGTTAAATATACCTATAAAATTGACCATCTTTACCGTTCTTAAGTGTAAAGTCTAGTGGTCATAAATACATTTATGTTCTGTTTTGTTTTGTTTTGTTTTTACCCTCCACCATTCCCTTCCTGGCCTCTGGTTGCCACCATTCTACTCTCTACCTTCTTGAGATCCACTTTAGAGCTCCTGCATAAAGGTGAGAAATGGGAATCTTTGTAACGAGCTCCAGTTCCATCCATGTGGCTGCAAATGTCAGGATGTTACTGTCTCTATGGATGACTAGTCTCCACTGTGTGTATGTACTACATTCTCTCTATCCATTCACCCACTGAGGGGCAGGTAGGTTGACTCCACATCTTAGCTACCGTGAACTGTGCTGGAACAGTCATGGGAGTGCAGATAGAACTTCAATACACTGAAGTCCTTTCCTTTGGATGTAAACCCATTTTATTTAATCCATTTTGATTTCACTTTTTGTGAATGGTGAGAGGTAGAGGTGCAATTTCATTCCCTGCATGTAGGTAACCAGTTTTCCCCACATCGTTTATTGAAAAGTCTGTCCTTTCCTGATTGTACGTTCTTGGCACCTTTGTCAAAATGCATTGGATTGGCTGGGCATGGTGGCTCACACCTGCAATCCCAGCACATTCAGAGGCCAAGGTGGGTAGATCACCTGAGACCAGGAGTTCGAGGCCCGCCTGGCCAACATAGTAAAACCCTGTCTCCACTAAAAGTACAAAAATTAGCTGAGCATGGTGGTCAGCTCCTGTAATATCACTACTCAAGAGTCTGAGGCAAGAGAATTGCTTGAATTCAGGAGGCGGAGGTTGCAGTGAGTCAAGAATGCACCTCTGCACTCCAGTCTGGGTGACAGAGCAAGATTCCATCTCAAAACAAAACAAAAAAAAAAAAGCCGTTGAATGTAGACGAATAGATTATATCTGTGTTCTTCATTTTTCTCCGTTGTTCTGTGCACTTTTCTTTATGCCAATGTCATGCTGTTTTGTTTACTACACCTCTGTAACATATTTTTAAGTCAGGTAATGTGATGTTGCTGTTTTCCCTCTATATCTTAAAGTCTCGAGACAATGGGTAACACATACAAAAATTATGGAGAAGAGGATCCCAGGACTCCCAGATCCCAGTGTTGGATAACAGAGTGTTGGCCGTGAACCAACCTCAAAGATTTCCCTTGAGTAGAGGACAGGCACCCTCATTTCCTCACCTCTGTCCTGCCTCTATTCTAGGAAACCCTTCAAGTACTTGGCCTTCACCCTCTGAACCAAGCTGCAAAACTGGTGAGTAAAGAATCCCTCTTATCTCTGCTTTTGGAAACCTGGGGAGGTGGAAGCCTTGGATTCAAGCCTTGGCTCAGCACCTCCCAGCTCTGACTGTGAGCCTGTCTTCCAACATCTCTCTGAACTCCAGACACTCCAACAGCAAAAGGAATCTGAGCCCGGCACACAGCTCAGTGAAGTCTCTTAATCTCTAATCTTCTGCAGCTGAGACCTCCTACAAGCTGGAAGAATGATTGCAAATCTGACATCCTTCTCAGGAAAAAGCAGTGTTTGTTCTCCCTGCATTCCTTACTGGAGGATAAATTCCTGGGGGCTTGAAAGAGGGAAGGGAAGGGAACATCTAATGAGGGTGAGGTGTTTCAGAGAATTTCCACTTGCCAAGGAATGAGCTCCTGTTGGTCATGAGGCAACCCTGGCTGACTCACCAGAGTAAGAGCCTTGCAGTAACAGAGAACAGAGCTCATGCACGCACACTTTGACTCACTGACTCATTCAGCCATGGCCCCTTGCTCAGGCTGTGCAGTTAGAATCCTTTTCTATTGTTGCCATAACAAATTTCCACAAAATTGGTGGATGAAAACAAAACAGCTTTTTAATTACCTTACAGTGCTGTAGCTCAAAGGATGAAATGCATCTCACAGAGCTAAAATCAAGGTGACAGCAAGGCTGCCTTCCCTCTGAAGGTTCCAGGCGAGAATCTGCTTTCTACATGTCCCAGTTTCTAGAGGCTCCCACGTTCCTTGGCTCCTGGTCCCCTTCCTCCTTCCACAAAACCCACAAAGACTGGTCACGTCTCACATGGCATCACTCAGACCCTTCTTCCTTGTCCACACCTCTTTCTCTGAATGTTCCTCTGCTTTCTTCCTCATTTCTTAAGGGCTTTGGGATTTTATTGGGTTCACCAAGATAATCTATCATCATCTCCCTAAAATCATCCAGGATACCCTCCTTTCCAGTTCAGCTGATTAGTAACCGTAATTCCATCTGCAATCTTCGTTCTTCCTCTCCACGTAAAATCACATATTCACAAGGTGTGAAGGCTAGGACAGGGACATTTTGGGGGTGGGGTGGATTCTCCTGCCTTCCACAAATAGTAAACAGGATGCATTTGGCCTGTGCTCTTGGGACACTGACGTTGCAGATGGGTAAACGGGAGGAAAGAAAATGAATGCACAAGTGGACCTATAAATGGTTGATCCACTGGGAAACATCGGTGCATGAAATTGATTTATTTATGTATGTATTAATTATGTATTTATTAAGATGGAGTCTCGCTCTATCCCCTAGGCTGCAGTGCAGTGTCACGATCTTGGCTCACTGTAACCTCCGCCTCCTGGGTTCAAGTGATTCTTCTGCCTCAGCCTCTCAAGCAGCTTGGATACAGGCACCCGCCACCACACCTGGCTAATTCTTTTTGTAGATTGTTGTTAGAGACCATGTTTCACCATGTGGCCCAGTCTATCTCCAACTCCCTATCTAAAGTAATCCGACCGCCTCAGCCTCCCAAAGTGCTCGGATTATAGGCGTGAACCCCGGCACCCAGCCAGAATTTAAAATAAATAACAGATAATACTGAGTGTATGATTTCAGGTCACAGAGAAGTTCTCACTGATCAAATAATACTTGTGATCTTAATGAAAAAAATAGATCAACCCCTGGAAGACTGGCGGAAGGATTTTCCACACACAGCAGTCAGCTGTGAAGGCACAAAGGTGACAACAATCTTATGTGGAAGGAAGAGGCTCTGCCTGAAACACTGGGAATGAGATGGGGAGAATTACAAGACCACTGGAGAGAGAGAAGAGCACACTGGGCACACAGGAAACTAAGGAGGACAAGGAGTGTGTGTTTTATACTCACAGCCCTTGGATTCACCTCGGGCTAACTAGGAATCCCTACGTGATTTATAGTGACTGACATGAAAATAAGGGAGGCCCAGGTGCGTAACTGGAATCTAGGAGACTGTGGAAAAGGCAATTCCCACCTCACTGGTGAAATATGTTGCGTATTTAAACACTAAATGAATGAAGTGGATGGATACAAGATGTGTATGTGAGGTAGAATAATTCACAGGGAGGGCTTGCCTGGTTTGATTTTTCCTAATTGTTCAATCTTCACTTCATTAATTTCTTTCTGAGATTTATTTTTCCTACATGTAAATCAATACCTGGCAGAGGACTGATTGATACATGAGGCGTGGTGCAAAGGAAGAGACTTATTATAATATAACACGCAAGGTTGTGAACGGTGGCTCACACCTGTAACCCAACATTTTGGGAGGCTGAGGCGGATGGATCCATTGAGGTCAGGAGTTCAAGAATAGCCTGGACACTATGCTCAAACCCAAGTCTACTAAATAAACAAAAACTAGCTGGGTGTGGTGGCGCATGCCTGTAATACCAGCTATTCGGGAGGCTGAAGCAGGAGAATGGCTTCCACCCGCGAGGCAGAGGTTTCAGTGAGCCGAGATCGCTCATTGGACTACACCCTGGGTGACAGAGTGAGACTCTATCTCAAAAAATAAAAATACAAAACACATAAATCTAATATAGCATACAGGAATGACAAAGGCACTTCAATCCCAATTATCATTTTTCTGTTTCTCTATAACGACTTCTTTGATCCTTTATCTTATTCATTAGAAAATCAGCCAAAAACGTCTTCCCTATTTGCTTTCTGTGAGCCTGAGATCATATGGGAAATATGAAAGGCCCCTGAACCCACCAGCACAGGCCCTGGAATAGAGAAAGTTCTCTGTTCATGGCATAAAACTTGCCCCCTCAGCCAAATCCCCCACCTCACGCCTACTTCCTATCACATTAAGAGACACAGATAGACCGTGGGAAGATAAAAACTAACATTCTTTGGAGGTCAGACCTTGGACTCAGAGACCAGTGCCAGCACCATCTCCTGGTCACCTTTTGTACGAATTCACAGAAGGACAGGTTGTACCGAAGCAATAGATGATGGAGGGGGTTGTCCTTGCCCCCGGACTCTCAGGTAGAACAGCAGCCTAATATATGACTCCCGAGATCACAAAAGTAGCACGTTCTTCACAAGCTTCATCATTATTTCCTGGCTGTTTGATATATGACAGTTCTACTTCACTGTTTTGATCTTGATTTCACGTTATTCCTTTTCTTGCTGAATGTAATGCGTTTGAGTCAAGTGGGTTGTGGCTGTAGAAATTGTAAGGCACATTCACTGTGTATCAATCCCAGTCCAGTCTTCCCAGAGAAGACTCTAAACACCTCCTGTACTGCACCTGGGGCTATGCCAGCTTCTATCCCTCACCGTCACTCCAGGGAGACAGAACACACAGAGAATACATCACGTAAGGTGGGTTCGTTACTAACAGATAACCAGTAAGTGACAACAGAAGCCTGCATTTCAGTGTGAGCCAGTCCCCCAAGGCTCAGAAAAGCTGCTCGGGACATATGGAGTCACTCCATTTGCACTGCAGCTGAGGGAACCCAGAAAGCAGCCCAGCCTGGGTTTTGTACCCTGGAGCCACAGGAAGCACTGAGCTAAAGCACTGCATGACGTCCTCCTCTGGGACGAACAGGAAGACAGCCCAGCTGTTCTGGGACTTTCCTCCTGATCTCAGGATGTTGCTGTCTTAGTCCATTTTTGTGGCTGTAAAAGAACACTTGAGCCTGGGTAACTTCTACAGAAAAGAGAATTGGTCGACTCACGGTTCTGCAAGCTGTACTAGAGGCAGGACATCAGCATCTATTTCTGGCTGCGGCCTCAGGCTGCTCCTACTCTGGTAGAAGAGAAGGGGGCCTACATGTGCAGAGACCACCGAGATCACACGGCAAGACAGGGAGAAACGGGGTGTGATGGAGCTTCCAAGCTCTTTTTAAGAACCAACTCTCCAGAGTACTAATAGAGGGAGAACGTGCTAACCCTGTCGTGTGGGGCAGCATTAATCTATTCATGATGGATCCACCCCCATCACCCAAATACCTCCTGATAAGACCAACTTCCCACACTCAGGGTTAAATTTCAAAGTGAAACTTCGGGGGGTCAAATATCCATACGATAGCAGGTGTCTCATCGGCACATTCTGTGGTTATTATGAAAACTATAACTGAGAAACCAGGAGAAAGCTGGGTCTCCCACCACGTGGGTGCTTGTCCTAAAGAGATGTTTTATGGGGTTGCCTGGCAACCAAGAAATGAGAGACAATCCACAAAGAGGAACTGCTATGGTGAGCTTCTCATTGGATTTCCATCTTCCTCCAGGTATCACCAGACACCTGCCTATTGTGATTAGGTACACGGTGGCCACCATCATCTTCACCATCCTCCTCTTCTTTCTCCTTCATCGCTGGTGCTCCAACAAAAAGAGTAAGTCTCACGAAGCAGAGGCCAGAGACCTCAGAGCTGTGTGGGGAGGACGGATGAGGAGGGATGGGAGCACGCAGGTGTGTGTTTCTCACTGGCAGGATGGTCCCTGGCCCAAGGCAGGAGCCACAGAGACAGAGCTTTCTACAGAGATCACCAGACACCCTGTCCCTGCCTTCAGCTCACAGACCATTGCTTGATTCTGAACTGTATCCTCATGTCCCTGCAGCCACTGACATCCAGGAGAAGGTTCCATGACAGGCAGAAAGTGGGAAGCAGAATCACTGGGATGGGAACTGACAGCTCTTCATGGGATGGGCCTTGCACTCAGACAGACAGAATGTCTGAGTCTGGCTGTTGGCAGCTGAGGGACCTCAGGCACCTACAGTCTCCCCCTGTGTGTTGGTATCTGCACATGAAATGAGGACCCAGAAGTGCCCTCCCAGCTCTTTTGATGACTTCCGTCTCCTACAGATGCTGCTGTAATGGACCAAGAGCCTGCGGGGGACAGAACAGTGAACAGGGAGATAGGTCCTCCTGAGGCCAGCCTCATGGATATAGCCTTATTCCCTACTAGTCCTGAAGAATGTGAGCCCCTCCCTCACTCAACATTTCCCTCTCTGCAGGACTCTGATGAACAAGACCCCCAGGAGGTGACATACGCACAGTTGGATCACTGCGTTTTTACACATGGAAAAATCACTCGCCCTTTTCAGAGGCCCAAGGCACCCCCAACAGATACCAGCGTGTACATAGAGCTTCCAGATGCTGAGCCCAGATCACTGTCTCTTGCCCACGACCACCACAGACAGGCCTGGAGGGGGTCTTCTAGGGAGACAACAGCCCTGTCTCAAAACCAGATTACCAGCTCCAATGTACCAGCAGCTGGAATCTGAAATCTCGACTCTGCATCTTAGAGCATTGCTCTTCCTCACACCACGAATCTGAACATGCCTCTTTCTTGCTTACCAATGTCTGTGGTTCCCACTGCCTGCTGGAGAGAAAACGCACTCCTTTGCTTAGCCCACAATTCTCCACTTCACTTCACCCCTGCCCACCTCTCCAATCTAACTGGCTTACTTCCTAGTCCTACTGGAGGCTGCAGTCACACTGAGGAACCCACAATTCCAAACATACAAGAGGCTCCCTCTTAACACAACACTTAGACATGTGCCGTTCCACCTTCCCTCATGCTGTTCCACCTCCCCTCGGATGATTTTTCAGTCTTCTGATCAGTAAACCATGTAAAAATTTGTTGTGATTTCTATGTAGCGCTGTCGTCTTCAAATAAACGTGACTGCCCTCATTCTCTAGGTGACTCTTTTTTTGCTGAAAGTTTCCGGTGTTATATTACTATGTCCATATAACCCCATCTGTTCTCCGCTGGGTTCTCATCCCTGGCATCTGAGCTTCTGGTAGCAGGGTGGAGCCTGATTTGTCTCTGCGACTCTAATTTCCGTCCAAAGATGCAGCTCATGGGAGGATCCAAGGATCGTGAATCAGATGAACAGGCGATATTCTTACTCTCTGCAGACCCGGAAAGCTGGCAGAGCCATTCCAAGATGAAACATTTGTAGAGTCATCGGACTTGTTAGTCTCATCTCCACGGGGACACATGTCCACACGTCATCTTCATACCATAAATACACAGTCGCTCCTCCGTATCTGTGGGGTTTACAGGTGTTTATTGAAAAACTATAAATCAAAAATATTCAGAGAAAAAATCTGCAAAGTTTCAAAAAGCAAAACTATGTTGAATGGACACAAATGAAATGGTATGTAGGTTGTGTCGGGAATTATAAGTAATCTAGAGATGATTTCATGTATACAGGAGGATAAGCATGGATTATATGCAAACGCTCTGCCATTTTATGTAAGAGGCTTGAACATCTGCAAATTGTGGTACCTGAGAGGAGATCCTGAAACCAATCACCCACGAATAGTGAAGCACGACTGTATCTAACTTTTATTTCTCAATTTTAAATATAAATCATAAAAAATTTACAATAACAAGATAAAAAACAAGAAGTGTTTTATAGTGTGAGAATAGGTTTAGATTTATTTTTTTCTATGCGTAACCGTTGGGCCCATGTTATCTATGGAGAAGACATTCTATTCCTCCTTAAACCACACGGCAGCCTTTGTCAACTCTAACGGGACTGTGTGTGCACGGATGTATTTTAGACACTGTTTTCCGATAAGGGGCTCTCTGTGTTCACTCTCTTGAGGATGCTGCACATTATGTAGGCTTACACAACCCCTTAAAATTTGGTAGCTGGAGTCCTCTAGTTTCTTATTATAGGCTATTTGCTATGCTTTTTCTATATTTCTTCAGGCAGAGTCTCGCTCTGTCACCCAGGCTGGACTGCAGTGGCACAACATCGGCTCACTGCAACTTCCGCCTCCCAGATTCAAGCGATTCTCCTGCCTCAGCCTTTTGAGTAGCTGGCATTACAGGTGCCTGCCACAAGGCACAGCTAATTTTTGTACTTTTAGCAGAGACATGGTTTCACTAAGTTGGCCAGGGTGGTCTCGAACTCCCGATCTCAGTTGATCTGCCCACATCGGCTTCCCAAAGTGCTGGGGGACACTTGATTTCCTATAGCATTATGTTACTGGATATTTCCACACAATTTAAAATGAGGGAGGCAGAGAGACAGAGAGAGAGCGAACCAGGAGTTGGGACTCTGGACTCTCAGGTCATGAGACAAATTGTAGATAAAACGACAAAAATCCAGAATTGACATGTTGTGGGTTTTGCTGATAAAGAACAGTTCTAAGATTGTAAATAATTGCATAATCCTTCCCTGGGTATTTAAATCATTTAAACTGGTTCTGCTGTCATACTAGAAATACAAGCATGAAACATCCTAATGGTTTATTCGTCACAATTGCTCTGACAACTTTCATAATACCTATTAGATATTTTACATATTACACACTAAGAAGAGTTTGAAACACAGATAAAAACAACAAAAATACGTGAAAAGTCTTTCTCGTCAGCACAGATTTTAGTCACCTCGTGTCTGGGAGGTTGGATCTGAGACGTGTTTTGAGCTGGTCATAGTGAAGGACGCAAGGTGTCAGTTCTAGTGAGAACAATTTCCAGGAAGCCATTTTCCCCTCTTGAGTGAGCACCCGCTGCACCTCATGCAAGGTAGGAAGAGCCTGCGTACGTCACCCTCCCATGATGTGGTCAGCACGTCAACTGCATGGGCAGGGCGCCAGATAACATCCTGTGCACTGCTGAGCTGAGCTGGGGCGCGGCCACCTGTCTGCACCGGCAGCACCATGTCGCTCATGGTCGTCAGCGTGGCGTGTGTTGGTGAGTCCCGGAAGGGAATCGGCGGAGGAATCGCTGGGGTGGAGATCTGAGCCTGGAGGGGAGATCTGGACCTGGAGGTTGAGTTATGGGCCTGGAGTGGAGATCTGGGCCTGGAGGGGAGATATGGTCCTGGGGTGGAGATATGGGCTTGGAGTGGAGATATGGGCCTAGAGTGTAGATATGGGCCTGGAACTGTAGATATGGGCCTGGAGTGAAGATATGAGCCTGGAACTGTAGATATGGGCCTAGAGTGGAGATATGGGCCTGGGGTGGAGATATGGGCCTGGAGGTAGAGATATGGGCCTGGAGGTGGAGATATGGGCCTAGAGTATAGATACGGGACTGGAGTGGAGATATGGGTCTGGAGTGGAGATCTGGGCCTGGGGTGGAGATATGGGCCTGGAGTGGAGATATGGGCCTGGGGTGGAGATATGGGCCTGGGGTGGAGATATGGGCCTGGAACTGTAGATATGGGCCTGGAGTGAAGATATGAGCCTGGAACTGTAGATATGGGCCTGGAGTGGAGATATGGGTGTGGAGGTGGAGATATGGGCCTAGAGTGTAGATATGGGCCTGGAACTGTAGATATGGGCCTGGAGTGAAGATATGAGCCTGGAGGTGGAGATATGGGCTTGAGTGTAGATATGGGCCTGGAACTGTAGATATGGGCCTGCGGTGAAGATATGAGCCTGGAACTGTAGATATGGGCCTGGAACTGTAGATATGGGCCTGGGGTGAAGATATGAGCCTGAAACTGTAGATATGGGCCTGGGGTGGAGATATGGGCCTGGAGGTGGAGATATGGGCCTGGAGGTGGAGATATGGGCCTAGAGTATAGATATGGGACTGGAGTGGAGATACGGGTCTGGAGTGGATATCTGGGCCTGGGGTGGAGATATGGGCCTGGGGTCGAGATATGGGCCTGGAACTGTAGATATGGGCCTGGAGTGAAGATATGGGCCTGGAACTGTAGATATGGGCCTCGAGTGAAGATATGAGCCTGGAACTGTAGATATGGGCCTGGAGTGGAGATATGGGTGTGGAGGTGGAGATATGGGCCTAGAGTGTAGATATGGGCCTGGAACTGTAGATATGGGCCTGGAGTGAAGATATGAGCCTGGAGGTGGAGATATGGGCCTAGAGTTTAGATATGGGCCTGGAACTGTAGATATGGGCCTGGGGTGAAGATATGAGCCTGGAACTGTAGATATGGGCCTGGAGTGGAGATATGGGTCTGGAGTGTAGATATAGGCCTGGAACTGTAGATATGGGCCTGGGGTGAAGATATGAGCCTGGAACTGTAGATATGGGTCTGGAGTGGAGATATGGGCCTGGAGGTGATGTACAGATGGATCATCCATCATGATCTTTCTTTCTAGGGTTCTTCTTGCTGCAGAGGGCCTGGCCACATGTGGGTGAGTCCTTCCCCAAACCTTAGGTTGTCATCTCCCCACATAAGATGATTTTCTTGAAACACGAGGCAGGCAGCACAAGGGGTTGACTGATGGGATGACGATGGGAAGCCATGTGGGAATCTCTCATGAACTAGGAAAAGGAAGCCATGGGAAGTTTGGCCCACAGTTCTGTCCTAGCCCTCCCTGTTCTTTCTTTCCCTTGGCTGAGTCTGTGGGGACCCTGGGGGAGACTGGAGTGCTCAAAGCAGCGGTGTGCGGGGAAGAAGTGGTGTCACCGGCAGAGGAAGGGAGGGAAGCAGTGCAAGAACAGCAGGCCTCTGAGGACAAGAGCGTAACTCACACCCTCCAGCGTTTCCATGATGGTCGGGGCTGCAGTGTTGCCGCTGTCATTCTACCAGAAGCGGGGTGGGGAACCACAGTCATGACCCTGACATTTCAGATCTTCTAATGAGGGCTCAGTTGTTTATTATGGTTCGTGCATTAGCTGATATTCCATTCACAAAGGTCATGCCCTCCATCCTGTGTCTACTTTGTGTTGTTTTATGTGAGTAATCTTGCAGTATTAAAATCTAGTAAGAGTGGCTTATTTAGCACTTGCTCAAAGTTCTCAGCTGACACTTTTCTTATAGGGAGACGCCATGTCTATGTGGGATGGGTTCTTCCTGTAGCCCTGGGCACCCAGGTGTGGTAGGAGCCTTAGAAATGTGGAAAGTGGGGAGAATCTTCTGAGCACAGGGAAGGAGGGGTTGCTCCACATCCTCCTCTCTAAAGGCGGTGACTCCTTCTCCCCCAGATGGTCAGGACAAGCCCTTCCTCTCTGCCTGGCCCAGCGCTGTGGTGCCTCAAGGAGAACACGTGAGTCTTCAATGTCACTCTCATCTTGGGTTTACCATCTTCAGTCTGTACAAGGAAGATGGGGTGCCTGCCCCTGAGCTCTACAACAGAAGATTCTGGAAGGACATCCTCCTGGGCCCTGTGACCCCGGCACACGCAGGGACCTACAGATGTCGGGGTTCACACCTGAACTCCCCCACTGAGTGGTCGGCTCCCAGCAACCCCCTGGTGATCACGGTCACAGGTCAGAGGGCTCCTGTCTGGGCTTCTCCTTGTCCCATCTCCTGAATCCCAGAGCTTCTGCTGGGGGTGTCCACCAGGGTCCCATCACCCAGGACCTGACTGTATTTGGGGTAAAGGGGGATTCAGTACAGAGAAATAGGTACTGTGGCGGGAAGAATAATTGTCCCCCGTTATGGCTACATGGTAATCCGTGGACCCTGTGACTCTTTATGTTATAGGGCAGGGGACTGAAGGGGAAGATGGAGCTCAGGTTGTTGATGAGTTGACCTTCAGATGAGGAGACGGCCTGGACTGTTCCACTGGGCTCAGTGTAATCACAAGGGACCACATGAGAGGAGGAGGATGAGGAAAGTGGGGATTAGAGCAGCACAGTGGGAGGGAGACTCACTACAGGCTTTGAAGGTGAAGGAAGGCCACGAGCCATGAAAGCAGGTGGCCTCTAAGGGCTAGATAATTCAAGGGGACTGATTCTCCCTGAGTCTCCAGTAGAAGCACAGCCCTGCAGATGCCTTGATTTTAGCCCAGAGAGAACTGGGTCAGATTTCTGTTCTCCATTAGTGGAAGGGGTTATTGTATTCTCTCCTGCCACCATGTTTGTGATAATTTTCTACAGCAGCAACAGGAAACCAACACAGGAACTCAGGTCAAGGGCAAGTTAAGAAACCAAACAAGGAGAAGGTTGGCTACACTGATTTCAGCACAGGCAGAATACTGATGCTACCACCAGGCTCGATCCACACAGGGAGGGGTTGATTCTCCTGGAACCAGCACCAGGGGCCACCCTATGGCAGCTGGGACCATGGAAAAGGCACAGACATGGCAGGAGAGGATCCCAACCCCCATCAGGAACAGGGACATTGATGCCTGCCTTACTGATGAGTTCACACCTCCCGCCAGCCATTCCAATTTGTCCAAAAGAGATTGAGTCAGGCTGCTGAGAGCCTGGACGTGCAGCCTGTCATGATTCCTCTTCCAGCCCCACATAAACACCAGCAAACAGATTAGTGGGAAACAGATACCACAGCCTAAGAGATGACACTGAGCCCAGTGGGAAGGGAATCAGGGATCCTAGAGACAGAGAGACAGGGAAGAGGGAGGGAGACAGACGGAGGGACCTGCACCAGGGGTTATGGGCACAGAAAAGAACACGGAGACACAGACAGGGAGGAGAGAGATAGACACCATGGAGGGGAAGCCTCACTTATTCCAGGTCCCATGAATGGGATAAGAAAGGGAGACGCCATCTGAACTCACAACCTCTCTTCTTAGGAGTCTACAGAAAGCCTTCCCTCCTGGCCCACCCAGGTCCCCTGGTGAAATCAGGAGAGACGGTCGTCCTGCAATGTTGGTCAGATATGAGGTTTGAGCGTTTCCTTCTGCACAGAGAGGGGATCACTGAGCACCCCTTGCACCTCGTTGGACAGCTCCATGATGGGGTTTCCCAGGCCAACTATTCCGTGGGTCCCATGATGCCTGCCCTTGCAGGGACCTACAGATGTTTCGGTTCTGTTGCTCACTCCCCCTATGAATGGTCGGCTCCCAGTGACCCTCTGGACATCGTGATCATAGGTGAGAGAATCCAGACCTGCCTCTCACCTTGCAGGGACAGGGAGTGAATGATCTAGGACTGGAAGCCCCAGGTGGTCATGAGGAAGATGAGTGTGAGATTCTCATGAAGAGAAAGTGACTTCATGAGGTCTGTACCAACAGAGGTAGAGAAACAGGAGACACAGGTACAGACTGCACGTCATAACATAGAAGGCAGACACAGGGACCATACAGCGTGTTAGGGAAAGAGATAAAGAGGTAAAGAAGACACACAGAGAGACAGACATGTCCCAGAGAGAGATGTCCTTCCATGCTGACTTTGTTCAGAGACCAGGCACAGGTTAGAAGGTTCCATTCTGTTTTACTTCCACAAAGTGTTCTCTACCAGAAGAACCCAAAGAGACACGTCTATCTGGCCTGAGTTGGGCCCTGTGGCCCCAGGCTTGTGGCACCTACAGATGCCGTGTTTATTCCTAAACCTCTGCCTTCCATGCAGTGGAGCTGTCATCGTCCCAGGACACCATGGCCCCAGGTGAGGGAGCGGAACACCAACCCCTGTACGCTGTGAGTTCCTGGAGTCCCCAGACTGGATTCTGAGGCTCATATTCAAATAACACCACACGTGATAGGATTACTGAGAACAAAAGCCCCCAGAGAGACACGGAGTGAAATCAGGGAAACCAAAAAGCAAAAACATGAACACACACACAGAATGAGCCAGAAGAAGGGAACTGAGAGACTCACAGACATATAAAGAGATAGAAAAAGAGGGCAGAGCAGTGAGCATATGACGGAAGGGAGCAGAGAAATGCCCTAAAATCAGACCCCTGAGGGAGAGGCACGAAAACAGGGAAAGAGAAAGATGTGGGGATGGATTGCAGAGATCCCGAAAGAGAACTAGAGAGACTGAGAGGCAGAGAAAAGGAGATGGAGAAAGACAGATGATAGATAGATATAAACAGATGAAAGATAAGAGATAGAAGATAGATAACAGAGAGATAGGTGATAGATAAATAGATGATGAATGACTGATAGATGATATAGATAGAGAAGTAGATAGATAGACAGATGATACATAAATAGACATAGACAGAAAGACAGACAGACAAGTGATGATAGATAGATGGATAGATACATACATTGATTGATAGATGAGAGGTAACAGAGAGATAGGTCATAGATACACAGATGACGATAGATGATAGATACATACATACATAGATAATTGATAGATCGATCAATAGATAATGAGAGACTCAGAATTAAAGAAAGAGGAAGATCAAATCAACCAATCCAAGGAGAGTCAGAGATAATAAAATGGTACAAAAAAGAAAACAGATCTCGGGCTGAGGAAGTGCGGTCAGAGACCTAGAGACACAGAGAAGGTGGAAGGAGAAAATAGACATGAAGAGAGACGGGATGGAAGATGAGAGAGAGAGAGAGCATTAGGTCATAGAGCAGGTGCAGGGAGTTCTCAGCTCAGGTGTGAGGGGAGCTGTGACAAGGCAGAACCTCTCTAAGGAAACTCCCTCTTCTCCTTCCAGGTCCATATGAGAAACCTTCTCTCTCAGCGCAGCCGGGCCCCACAGTTCAGGCAGGAGAGAACGTGACCTTGTCCTGCAGCTCCCAGACCTCGTTTGACATGTACCATCTGTCCAGGGAGGGGGAGGCCCATGAACTTAGTCTCTCTGCAGTGCCAAGCATCAAAGGAACATTCCAGGCTGGCTTCTCTCTGGGCCCTGCCACCCATGGAGGGACCTACAGATGCTTCGGTTCTTTCCGTATCACACCCTACAAGTGGTCACACCCGAGTGACCCACTGTCCGTTTCTGTCACAGGTGAGGAAAACCCATGCCTGTCCCATGTCTTATGATCCCAGAGCCATAGCTGAGGAGCGTCCTGCTGATGATGGAGAGAAGCATGGACAGGTTCAGAGAGAAGACCAAGCTTCGGTGTGAGGACGGGATCAGGACGCAGGATGGCAGAGAGGGCACCTCCAAACCCTCCTGCATGGCCTGTGTGGTGGTCCGCGGTCATGGCTTCAGGCACCCAGAGAAAGCTGTCAGGACAGACCCAGAGGAGGGGAGACTGGGCTCACTTTGGGGAGATCACAGGTTCCCTCAGCCCCTCAACCTTATCCATTTCCCAGAAGCCCATCCTGGCCTCTCACCCACACAGACATATCATCACCAGCAACCCTTACACCCTTTTCTTTTCATTTGAAAAAATATTTGTTGAGGTTAGATATACCTATAAAATTGACCACCTTTACCGTTCTTAAGTGTAAAGTCTAGTGGTCATAAACATATTTATATTCTGTTTTGTTTTGTTTTTTGTTTTGTTTTGTTTTGTTTTTACCCTCCACCGTTCCCTTCCCGGCCTCTGGTAGCCACCATTCTACTCTCTACCTTCTTGAGATCCACTTTAGAGCTCCTGCATAAGGGTGAGAAATGGGAATCTTTGTAATGAGCTCCAGTTCCATCCATGTGGCTGCAAATGTCAAGATGTTACTGTCTCTATGGATGAGTAGTCTCCACTGTGTGTATGTACTACATTCTCTCTATCCGTTTACCCACTGATGGGCAGGTAGGTTGACTCCACATCTTAGCTACTGTGAACTGTGCTGGAACAGTCATGGGAGTGCAGATAGAACTTCGATACACTGATGTCCTTTCCTTTGGATGTAAACCCAATAGTGAATTTGTGAATACTATGAAAATTCTCTTTTTAGTCTTTTGTTTGGTTTTTGTTTTCTTTTTGTTTTTGAGGCAGAGCTTTCCTCTGTAGCCTAGGCAGGAGTGCAAGTGACACAATCCAGGCTCATTGCAACCTCCTGGGAGGCAGTGGCCTCCTGGAATCAAATGATTCTTCTGCCTCAGCCTCCCTGGGAGCTGGGATTACAGGTGTACGCCACAACGCCTGGCTACGTTTTGTATTTTTTAGTACAGACAGGGTTTCCCCATGTTGATCAGGCTGCTCTCAAACTCCTGACCACAAGTGAGGTACCCGCCTTGGTATCCCAAAGTGCTGGGATTACAGGCATGAGCCACCATGCCCAGCCTCTTTTTAGTTTCTTAAAGAACTTCCATACTTTTCTGCATAATGGCTGTACTAATTTACCTTCCTACCAACAGGGTTGATAGGGTTCTCCTTTCTCTACCATCTTGCCAGCATTTGTTTTGCCTGTCTTATGGATAAAAACCATTTTAATGGGGTGAGATGAAAACTCATTGTGATTTTTCATTTGTATTTCTCTGATGATGAGTGATACTGAACACTTTCATACACATCATGGTCATTTATATGTTTTGTTTGTGGAGAAATATCTGTTCATGTCTTTTGCTCATTTTTTAGTTAAATTCTTTGTTTTATTGAGTTATGTGAGCTTCTTATATTTCTAGTTATAAATCCCGTCTCAGATGCATAGTTTGCAATTATTGGCTCCCATTCCGTGGGTTGTCTCTTCACTTTGTTGGTTATTTGTTTTGCAATGCAGAAGCTGCTTAGTTTGATATAATCCCTGTGGTCTGTTTTCTGCTTTGACTACTTGTGTTTTTGAGGTTTTAAACAAAATGTCTTTTCTCAGACAAATGTCGTGAAGCATTTCCCTAATATTTCCTTCTACATGTTTCATAGGTTCAGGACTTAGACTCATGTATTTAATCCATTTGGATTTGACTTTTCTGAATGGTGAGAGGTAGAGGTGCAGTTTCATTCCCTGCATGGAGATAACCCGTTTTCCCCACGTCGTTTATTGAAAAGACTGTCCTTTCCTGATTGTAGGTTCTTGGTACCTTTGTCAAAATGCATTGCATTGGCTGGGCATGGTGGCTCACACCTGCAATCCCAGCACTGTCAGAGGCCAAGGTGGGTGGATCACCTGAGACCAGGAGTTCGAGGCCCGCCTGGCCAACATAGTAAAACCCTGTCTCCACTAAAAGTACAAAAATTAGCTGAGCATGGTGGTCAGCTCCTGTCATACCACTACTCAAGAGTCTGAGGCAAGAGAATTGCTTGAATTCAGGAGACGGAGGTTGCTGTGAGCCGAGATTGCACCTCTACACTCCAGCCTGGGTGACAGAGCAAGATTCCATCTCAAAAAAAAAAAAAAAAAAAAAAAGCCGTTGAATGTAGACGCATAGATTATATCTGTGTCCTTCATTTTACTCCATTGTTCTATGCACTTTTCTTTATGCCAACATCATGCTGTTTTGTTTACTGCAACTCTGTAACATATTTTTAAGTCAGGTAATGTGATGTTCCTGTTTTCTCTCTATATCTTAAAGTCTCGAGACAATGGGTAACACATACAAAAATTATGGAGAAGAGTATCCCAGGACTCCCAGAGCCCAGTGTTGGATAACAGAGTGTTGGCCGTGAACCAACCTCAGAGATTTCCCTGGAGTAGAGGACAGGCACCCTCATTTCCTCACCTCTCTCTGGTCTCTATTCTAGGAAACGCTTCACGTAGTTGGCCTTCACCCACTGAACCAAACTCCAAAACCGGTGAGTAAAGAATCCCTCTTATCTCTGCTTTTGGAAACCTGGGGAGGTGGAAGCCTTGGATTCAAGCCTTGGCTCAGCACCTCCCAGCTCTGACTGTGGGCCTGTCTTCCAACATCTCTCTGAACTCCAGACACTCCAAAAGCAAAAGGGATCTTGGCCCAGCACAGGGCTCCGTGAAGTCTCTTAATCTCTAATTTTCTGTAGCTGAGACCTCCTACAAGCTGAAAGAATGATTGCAAATCTGACATCCTTCTCAGGAAAAATGCAGTGTTCTCCCTGCATTCCTAACTGGAGGATAAATTCCTGGGGGCTTGAAAGAGGGAAGGGAAGGGAACATCTAATGAGGGTGAGGTGTTTCAGAGAAGTTCCACTTGCCAAGGAATGAGCTCCTGTTGGTCATGAGGCAACCCTGGCTGACTCAGCAGAGCAAAAGCCTTGAGTAACAGAGAACAGAGCTCATGCACGCAAACTTCGACTCACCGACTCTTTCAGCCATGGCCCCATGCTCAGGCTGTGCAATTAGAATCCTTTCCTATTGTTGCCATAACAAATTTCCACAAAATTGGTGGATGAAAACAAAACGGCTTTTTAATTATCTTACAGTGCTGTAGCTCAAAGGATGAAATGCATCTCACTGGGCTAACATCAAGGTGACAGCAAGGCTGCCTTCCCTCCGAAGGTTCCAGGCGAAAATCTGCTCTTCACATGTCCCAGTTTCTAGAGGCTCCCACGTTCCTTGGCTCCTGGTCCCCTTCCTCCTTCCTCAAAACAGAGCAGGAGAAAGCTGGGTCTCCCGCCATCAGGCCGCTTGTCCTAAGGAGACATTCACATGGTTACCTGTCAATCAAGAATTGAGAGACAATCCATGAAAAGGAACTGCTATGATTAGCTTCTTATTGGAGTCTCTTCTTCATCCAGGTAACCCCAGACACCTGCATGTTGTGATTGGGACCTCAGTGGTCATGATCCTCTTCACCATCTTCTTCTTTCTCCTGCATCGCTGGTGCTCCCACAAAAAGAGTAAGTCTCACGAAGCAAAGGCCACAGACCTCAGGGTCGTGTGGGGAAGCGGGATGGGAGCACGCAGGTGTGTGTTCCTCACCGGCAGGATGGTCTCTGGCCCAAGGCAGGAGCCACAGATGCAGGGCTTTCTAGAGAGAGCACCAGACACCCTGTCCCTGCCTTCAGCTCACAGACCATTGCCTGATTCTGAACTGTATCCTCATGTCCCTGCAGCCACTGACATCCAGGAGAAGGTTCCATGACAGGCAGAAAGTAGGAAGCAGAATCACTGGGATGCCAATTGAGAGCCATTTATGGGAAGGGGTCTTGAACTCAGAGAGACAGAATGTCTGAGTCTGGCTGTTGGCAGCTGAGGGACCTCAGGCACCTACGGCCTCCCCTGTGTGTTGGACTCTGCACATGAAATGAGGACCCAGACGTGCCCTCCCAGCTCCTTTGATGACTTTTGTCTCCTCCAGATGCTGCTGTAATGGACCAAGAGCCTGCGGGGGACAGAACAGTGAACAGGGAGGTAGGTCCTCCTTGGCCCAACCTCGTGGATACTGCTTTATTCCCTAATAGTCCTGAAGAATGTGAGCCCCTCCCTCACTCAACATTTCCCTCTCTCCAGGACTCTGATGAACCAGACCCTCAGGAGGTGACATACGCACAGTTGGATCACTGCGTTCTCACACAGGGAAAAATCACTCGCCCTTCTCAGAGGCCCAAGACACCCCCAACAGATACCAGCGTGTACACGGAACTTCCAAATGCAGAATCCAGATCGAAAGTTGTCTTCTATCCATGAGCACCACCATCAGGCCTTGCAGGGGTCTTCTATGGAGACAACAGCCCTGTCTCAAAACCGGCTTGACAGCTCCAATGTACCAGCAGCAGGAATCCGAAGGTGTGAGTCTGCATCTTAGGGCATCGCTCTTCCTCACACCACGAATCTGAACGTGCCTCTCTCTTGCTTACAAATGTCTAACGTCCCCACTGCCTGCTGCAGAGAAAACCCACTCCTTTGCTTAGCCCACAATTCTCCACTTCACTTGACCCCTGCCCACCTCTCCAACCTACTGGCTTACTTCCTAGTCCTGCTGGAGGCTGCAGTCACACTGAGGAACTCAGAATTCCAAACATACAAGAGGCTCCCTCTTAACAGAGCACTTAGACACGTGCTGTTCCACCTTCCCTCATGTTGTTCCACCTCCCCTCAGACTATCTTTCAGCCCTTGTCAGCAGTGAAACTTATAAATTTTTTTATCATTTCAACGTAGCTCTCTCCTCTTCAAATAAACACATCTGCCCTCATCCTTTAGGTAATGTGACTCTTTATTCGCCGAAAGTTTCCGGTGTTATCATTACTATGTCCGTATAGCCCCATATGCTCTCCACTGGGTTCTCACCCCTGGACTCTGAGCTTCTGGAAGCAGGTGGAGCCTGATTTGTCTCTGGGACTCCAATTTCCATCCAACGATGCAGCACATAGGAGGTTGCAAGGATCGTGAATGAGATGAACAAGTGATATTCTTACTCTCTGCAGACCTGGAAAGCTGGCAGAGCCCTTCCAAGATGAAACATCTGTAGAGTCATAGGCCTTGTTAGTCTCATCTCCACGGGGACACATGTCCACACATCATCTTCATACCATAAATACACAGTCGCTCCTCCAGACCTGTGGGGTTTACAGGTGTTTATTGAACCAACTATAAACCAAAAATATTCAGGGAAAAAATCCACAAAGTTCCAAAAAGCAAAACTACGTTGAATGGACACAAATGGAATGGTATGTAGGCTGTGTCAGGAATTATAAGTAATCTAGAGATGATTTCATGTAGACAGGAGGATGAGGATGGATTATATGCAAACGCTGTGCCATTTTATGTAAGAGGCTTGAGCATCTGCAGATTGTGGTATCTGAGCGGAGATCCTGAAACCAATCACCCACGAATAGTGAAGTACGACTGTATCTCACTTTTATTTCTCAATTTTAAATATAAATCAAAAAAAATTTACAACAACAAGATAAAAAACAAGAAGTGTTTTATAGTGTGAGAATACGTATAGATTTATTTTTTTCTATGCGTAACACTTGGGCCCATGTTATCTATGGAGAAGACATTCTATTCCTCCTTAAACCACACGGCAGCCTTTGTCAACTCTAACGGGACTGTGTGTGCACGGATGTATTTTAGACACTGTTTTCCGATAAGGGGCTCTCTGTGTTCACTCTCTTGAGGATGCTGCACATTACGTAGGCTTACACAACCCCTTAAAATTTGGTAGCTGGAGTCCTCTAGTTTCTTATTATAGGCTATTTGCTACGCTTTTTTATATATTTCTTCAGGCAGAGTCTCGCTCTGTCACCCAGGCTGGACTGCAGTGGCACAATCTCGGTTCACTGCAACTTCCGCCTCTCAGGTTCAAGCGATTCTCCTGCCTCAGCCTCTTGAGTAGCTGGCATTACAGGTGCCCGCCACCAGGCATGGCTAATTTTTGTATGTTTAGCAGAGACATGGCTTCACTAGGTTGGCCAGGGAGGTCTCGAACTCCCGACCTCTATTGATCCGTCCACCTCAGCTTCCCAAAGTGCTGGGGGACACTTGATTTTCTATAGCATTGTGTTACTGGATATTTCCATACAATTTAAAATGAGGGAGGCAGAGAGACAGAGAGAGAGAGCGAACCATGAGTTGGGGCTCTGGACTCTCAAGTCATGAGACAAATTGTAGATAAAACGACAAAAATCCAGAATTGACATGTTGTGGGTTTTGCTGATAAAGAACAGTTCTAAGATTGTAAATAATTGCATAATCCTTCCCTGGGTATTTAAATCATTTAAACTGGTTCTGCTGTCATACTAGAAATACAAGCATGAAACATCCTAATGGTTTATTCATCACAATTGCCCTGACAACGTTCATAATACCTATTAGATATTTTGCATATTACACACGAAGAAGAGTTTGAAACACAGATAAAAACGACAAAAATACATGAAAAGTCTTTCACGTCAGCACAGACTTTAGTCACCTCGTGTCCGGGAGGTTGGATCTGAGATGTGTTTTGAGCTGGTCATAGTGAAGGACGCAAGGTGTCAGTTCTAGTGAGAACAATTTCCAGGAAGCCATTTTCCCCTCTTGAGTGAGCACCCGCTGCACCTCATGCAAGGTAGGAAGAGCCAGCGTACGTCACCCTCCCATGATGTGGTCAGCACGTCAACTGCATGGGCAGGGCGCCAGATAACATCCTGTGCGCTGCTGAGCTGAGCTGGGGCGCGGCCGCCTGTCTGCAC
Source organism: Chlorocebus sabaeus (assembly GCF_047675955.1). Classification (NCBI taxonomy): domain Eukaryota; kingdom Metazoa; phylum Chordata; class Mammalia; order Primates; family Cercopithecidae; genus Chlorocebus; species Chlorocebus sabaeus. The sequence continues at coordinate 3,508,056 of NC_132909.1, read as the reverse complement.
TGGCAGCACCATGTCGCTCATGGTCGTCAGCGTGGCGTGTGTTGGTGAGTCCCGGAAGGGAATTGGCGGAGGAAGCGCTGGGGTGGAGATCTGGGCCTGGAGTGGGGATATGGGCCTGGGGTGGAGATATGGGCCTGACATGGAAGGATGGGCCTGTAATGGAGATATCAGCCTGGAGTAGAGATATGAAGCTGGAATAGAGATAGGATCCTGGAGTAGAGACATGAGCGTGGAGTGGAGATACGGGTCTAGAGTGGAGATATGGGCCTGGGCTGGAGATCTGGGCCTGGAGTGGAGATAGGATCCTGGAGTGGAGATCTGTTCCTGGAGTAGAGATATGGGCCTGGAGTGGAGATATGGGTCTGGAGTGGAGACATGGGTCTGGAGTGGAGATATGGTTCTGGAGAGGAGATATGAGCCTGGAGAGGAGATATGAGCCTGGGGTGGAGATATGGGTCTGGAGTGCAGATATGGGCCTGGAGTGGAGATATGGGTCTGGAGAAGAGATATGAGCCTGGAGAGGAGATATGGGCCTGGGGTTGAGATATGGGTCTGGAGTGGAGATATGGGCCTGGAGTGGAGATATGGGTCTGGAGAGGAGATATGAGCCTGGAGAGGAGATATGGGCCTGGGGTGGAGATAGAGGCCTGGAGTGGAGATAGGATCCTGCAGTGGAGATATGAGCATGGAGAGGAGATGGGAGCCTGGAGTGGACATATGGGACTGGGGTGGAGATATGAACCTGGAGTGCAGATATTAGCCTGGAGGGGAGATATGAGCCTGGAGTGGAGATATGGGCCTGGAGGGCAGATAGGAGCCTGGAGGGGAGATATGGGCCTGGAGTAGAGATATCAGCGTGGAGTGGACATGTGGGCCTGTTGTGTAGATCTAGGCCTGGGTGCAGATCTGGATCCGGAGGCTGGGTCTCTGCACAGCTGACATCCCTGCTGCGGGGGCAGGTGGGCAGCCAGGGTGAGTTTACCTTCAGCCCAGCAAGGGCCTGGCTGCCCAGACGCACAGCCCCGTGGGGGCAGCAGGGGAGGCCCTGGTTTGCCTGCAGATGGATCATCCATCATGATCTTTCTTTCCAGGGTTCTTCTTGGTCCAGAGGGCCTGTCCACACACGGGTGAGTCCTTCCCCAAACCTTAGGGTGTCATCTCCCCACCTAAGAGGATTTTCCTGAAACAGGAGGGAAGTCCTGTCAGAGAGTCTCTCATAAACTAAGAAGGGGGGACCCTGGGGTGCTCGGCTCACACTTCTGACCTCGTCCTCTCTGGCCTTTCTTACCCTTGGCTGAGTCAAGCTCTGTGAAGACCGGGGTGAGCTTGGGGTGCTCCAAGCTGAGGTGTGCAGGGAGGAAGTGGTGTCAGCAACTGAGGAAGGGAGGGAAGCAGTGCTAGGAACAGCAGGTCCTCTGAAGACAAAGGTGTAACTCACACCCTCCAGTGTTTCCATGACGGTCAGGGCTGCAGTGTGGCTGCTGTCATTCTACCAGAAGAGGTGGGGAAACCACAGCCATGACCCTGACATTCCAAATCTCATGTTGGGGGCTCAGTTCATGCACTGGCTGATATTCCATTCACAAGGGACATGCCCTCCATGCCGTGTCTACTTTGTGTTGTTTTATGTGAGTCATCTTGAAGTGTTAAAATCTAGTAAGAGTCCCTTATTCAGCACTTGTTCAAAGCTCTCAGCTGACACCTTTGTTGTAGGGAGACGCCATGTCTATGTGGGATGGGTTCTTCCTGTAGCCCTGGACACCCAGGTGTGGTAGGAGCCTTAGAAACATGGAAAGGGGAAGAATCTTCTGAGCACAGGGAGGGAGGGGTGGCTCCACATCCTCCTCTCTAAGGCGGCACCTCCTTCTCCCCCAGGTGGTCAGGACAAGACCTTCCTGTCTGCCCGGCCCAGCGATCTGGTGCCTCAGGGAGGACACGTGACTCTTCGGTGTCACTATCCTCGTGGGTTTAACAACTTTACCAACTTCACTCTGTACAAAGATGACAGAAGCCACGTTCCCATCTTCCACAGCAGAATATTCCAGCAGAGCTTCCTCATGGGCCCTGTGACCCCGGCACACGCAGGGACCTACAGATGTCGGGGTTCACACCCGCACTCCCCCACTGAGTGGTCGGCACACAGTGATCCCCTGGTGATCAGGGTCACAGGTCAGCGGGCTCCTGTCTGGGCTTCTCCTTGTCCCAACTCCTGAATCCCAGAGCTTCTGCTGGGGGTGTCCGTCAGGGTCCCATCACCCAGGACCTGACTGTCTTTGGGGTAAAGGGGGATTTAATACAGGGAAATGGGTGCTGTGATTAGAAGAATAACTGTCCCCAATATGGTTACATTCTAATCCCTGGAGCCTGTGACTCTTTATGCTATAGGGCAGGGGACTGAAGGGGAAGAGGGAGCTCAGGTTGTTGATGAGTTGACCTTGAGATGGGGAGACGGCCTGGACTGTCCCACTGGGCTCAGTGGAATCACAAGGCACCAAACGAGAGGAGGATGACAAGAGTGGGGATTAGAGCAGCGTCGTGGGAGAGTCCATCAGCCACTGTGGGCTTTGAAGGTGGAGGAAGCCACGAGCCACAATGAAAGGTGGCCTCTACGGGCTGGAGAAGTCAAGAGAATTGCTCCGCTGAGTCTCCAGAGGGAACACAGTTCTGTAGACGCCTTGATTTTAGCCCAGGGAGAACTGGATCCAATTTCTGCCTCTAAAAGTGGAAGGGGTCACTGTATTCTCTCCTGGCACCATGTTTCTGATAATTTTCTGCCACAGCAACAGGAAACCAAGACAGGAACATGGTCAAGGACAAGTTAAGAAACCAAACGATAGCCGGGCATGGTGGTGGGCACGAGTAAACCAATGACTGGATTCAATCGCTTGAATCCGGGAGGCAGAAATTGCAGTGAGCCAAGACCACACCACTATACTCCAGCCTGGGTGAAAAAGTGACACTCTGTCTCAAAAATCAATTAATTAATCAATGAATTAAAGAAACCAAACAAGGAGAAGGTTGGCAACCCCGAGATCAGGAAGGGCTAGACGTTGATGCCACCACCAGGCTCCATCCACATAGGGAGGGGTCGATGCTCCTAGAACCAGCACCAGGAGCCACCCTGTGGAAGCTGAGGCCATGGAGAAGGCACAGGCATGGCAGGAGAGGCTCCCAATCCCCACCAGGAACAGGGAGTGTGGACACTGGTGCCTGCCTTACTGATCAGTCCATACCTCCTGCCAGGGACTCTAGTTTGTCCAAAAGAGATTGAACCAGGCTGCTAAGAGCCTGGAAATGCAGCCTGCCGTGGTTCCTCTTCCAGCCCCACACAGACAGCAGGAAACAGATTAGTGGGAAACAGATACAACAGCCTAAGAGATGAGGCTGAGCCCAGTGGGAAGGGCATCCGAGGCTACTAGAGACAGACGGACAAAGAGGGAGGGACACAGATGAAGGGAACTGCACCAGGGGATAAAAGACAGGGAGACACAGAGAGGGAGGAGAGAGACAGAGAGCCGGGAGGGGAACCCTCACTCATTCCAGGTGCCATGGATATGATGACAAAGGGAGACGTCTTCTAAACTCACAACTTCTCTTTCTAGGAGTCCACAGAAAACCTTCCCTCCTGGCCCTCCCAGGTCCCCTGGTGAAATCAGGAGAGACGGTCACCCTACAATGTTCGTCAGATATCGTGTTTGAGCACTTCTTTCTGCACAGTGAGGTGAACTTTGAGAAGCCCTTGCACCTTGTTGGAGAGCTCCATGGTGGGGGTTCCCAGGCCAACTATTCCATCAATTCCACGACGTCTGACCTTGCAGGGACCTACAGATGCTACGGTTCTGTCACTCAATCCCACTATGTGTTGTCAGCTCCCAGTGACCCCCTGGACATCGTGATCACAGGTGAGAGTGTCCGGACATTCTTCTCATTGTCACTGGGACACAGAGTGAATGATCCAGTACCTGGAAGCCCCAGGTTGTCATGAGGAAGATGAGTGTGGGATTCTTATGGAGAGAGACTGACTTGGCGAGGTCTGTACCAACAGAGACAGAGAAATAGGAGACACAAGTACAGACCAGGTGTCATAACAGAGGACAGACACAGGGGCCATACAGGGAGGTAGAAAAGAGAGAAAGAGTTAAAGGGGACACCCAGACAGACAGACATGTCCCAGAGACAGTCGTCCTTCTGTGCTGACTTTGCTCAGAGACTCGGCACAGGTTAGAAACTTCATTTCTGTGTTACCTCCACAAAGCGTTTCTACCAGAAGAACCCAAGGACACCCATATTTCTGTCCTGAGTCAGCCCCTGTGGCCTCAGGCCTTGTGGCACCTACAGATGCCGTGTTTGTTCTGACACCTCTGCCTTCCGTACAGTGGAGAGTCATCGTCCAAGGATATCGTGGCCCCAGAATACCAACCCCTGTATGCTGTGTGTACTTGGGGTTCCCAGACTGGATTCTGAGGCTAATATTCCACAGAACCCCACATATGACAGGATTCCTGAGAGACACAGAGAGAAATCAGGAACATCAAAAAGCAAAGACATGGCCGGGCGCGGTGGCTCAAGCCTGTAATCCCAGCACTTTGGGAGGCCGAGACGGGCGGATCACGAGGTCAGGAGATCGAGACCATCCTGGCTAACACAGTGAAACCCCGTCTCTACTAAAAAATACAAAAAACTAGCCGGGCGAGGTGGCGGGCGCCTGTAGTCCCAGCTACTCAGGAGGCTGAGGCAGGAGAATGGCAGGAACCCGGGAGGCGGAGCTTGCAGTGAGCCGAGATCCGGCCACTGCACTCCAGCCTGGGCGACAGAGCGAGACTCTGCCTCAAAAAAAAAAAAAAAAAAAAAAGCAAAGACATAAACACACAGAGAAATGAGCCAGAGGAAGGGGACTGAGACTCACAGACACATAAAGAGAAAAGAGGGCAGGGAAGTGGAGAGAATGATGGAAGGGAGCAGAGAAAAGCTCCAAAATCAGAACCCTGAGGGCGCAGGGCACAAAGACAGAGATAGATAAAGCTGTGGGGATGGATTGCAGAGATTCCAAATAGAACTAGAGAGACTGAGAGGCAGAGAAAGACAAGGAGATGGAGAGAGACAGATGGTAGATGGATAGATAGATAGAGATAGATGATAAATAGGTAGATGATAGATAATGGATGGGTTATAGATACATAGATGGCAATTGATAGATAGATGATACATAGAGATGATTATGACTGATAGATAGATAGATCAATAGATAGATAGATAGACACATGGATAGGTACATAGATACGTAGATGACACATAGAGACAGAGAGGCAGACAGATAGGGAATAGACAGATGATACACAGATATAGATAATAGATAGATGGTGGATAGATAGAGAGACAGACAATTGATAGAGAGATAGATACATGATACATAGATATAGATTACAGATAGATAATTGATAGATTGACAGGTAGTAGATAGATCGATCAATCGATAGATAATAGATAGAAATGTGCAGAAGGTTATGAACAAAACAGAAAGTGAGAAACTCAGAATTAAAGAAAAAGGAAGATCAAGTCAACAATCCAAGGAGGGTCAGAGAGAAGAAAACAATACAAAAAGGGAAAACACACCTCGGGCTGGGGAAGTGAGGTCAGAGACCTAGAGACACAGAGAAAGTGGAAGGAGGAAACAGACAAGAAGAGAGACGGGGTGGAGGGTGACAGAGAGCATTAGACCATAGAGCAGGGCAGGGAGTTCTCAGCTCAGATGTGAGGGGAGCTGTGACAAGGAAGAACCTCCCTAAGGAAACTGCCTCTTCTCCTTCCAGGTATATATAAGAAACCTTCTATCTCAGCCCAGCCAGGCCCCACGGTGCAAGCAGGAGAGAACCTAACCTTGTCCTGCAGCTCCCAACGCCGCTTTGACATGTACCATCTATCCAGGGAGGGGGAGACCCATGAACTTAGGCTTCCTGCAGTGCCAAACATCAATGGAACATTCCAGGCCAACTTCCCTCTGGGCCCTGTGACCCACGGAGGAACCTACAGATGCTTCGGTTCTTTCCATACCACACCCTACCAGTGGTCAGTCCCAAGTGACCCACTGCATGTTTCTGTCACAGGTGAGGAAACTCCATGCCTGTCCCATGTCTTATGATCCCAGAGCCATAGCTGAGGAACTTCCTGCTGATGATGGAGAGAAGCATGGACAGGTTCAGAGAGAAGACCAAGCTTCGGTGTGAGGGCGGGATCAGGACGCAGGATGGCAGAGAGGGCACCTCCAAACCCTCCTGCATGGCCTGCGTGGTGGTCCGCAGTCAGGGCTCCAGGCACCCAGGCAGATGGAGAAACTGGTCAGGACAGACCCAGAGGAGGGAGACTGGGCTCAGTTTGGGGAGATCAGAGATTCCCTCAGCCCCTCAACCTTACCCATTTCCCAGAAACCCATCCCGGCCTCTCACCCACACAGACATATCATCACCAGCAACCCTTACACCCTTTGCTTTTCATTTGAAAAAATATTTGTTGAGGTTAAAAATACCTATAAAATTGACCACCTTTACCATTTTTAAGTGTAAAGTCTAGTGGTCATAAATACATTTATATTCTGTTTGGTTTTTGTTTTTTTTTTTGTTTTTACCCTCCACCATTCCCTTCCTGGCCTCTGGTAGCCACCATTCTACTCTCTACCTTCTTGAGATCCACTTTAGAGCTCCTGCATAAGGGTGAGAATTGGGAATCTTTGTAATGAGCTCCAGTTCCATCCATTGGGCTGCAAATGTCAGGATATTACTGTCTCTATGGATGAGTAGTCTCCACTGTGTGTATGTACTACATTCTCTCTATCCGTTCACCCAACGATGGGCAGGTAGGTGGACTCCACATCTTAGCTACTGTGAACTGTGCTGGAACAGTCATGGGAGTGCAGATAGAACTTCCATACACTGAAGTCCTTTCCTTTGGATGTAAACCCAGTAGTGAATTTGTGAATACTATGAAAATTCTCTTTTTAGTCGTTTGTTTGGTTTTTGTTTTCTTTTTGTTTTTGAGGCTGAGCTTTCCTCTGTAGCCCAGGCTGGAGTGCAACTGACACAATCTAGGCTCATTGCAACCTCCTGGGAGGCAGTGGCCTCCTGGAATCAAATGATTCTTCTGCCTCAGCCTCCCTGGGAGCTGGGATTACAGGTGCACGCCACAACGCCTGGCTACGTTTTGTAGTTTTTAGTACAGACAGGGTTTCCCCATGTTGATCAGGCTGCTCTCAAACTCCTGACCTCAAATGAGGTGCCCGCCTTGGTATCCCAAAGTGCTGGATTACAGGCATGAGCCACCATGCCCAGCCTCTTTTTAGTTTCTTAAAGGACTTCCATATTTTTCTGCATAACGGCTGTATGAATTTACTTTCTTACCAACAGGGTACCAGGGTTCTCCTTTCTCTACCATCTTGCCAGTATTTGTTTTGCCTGTCTTATGGATAAAAACTATTTTAATGGGGTGAGATGAAAATTCATTGTGATTTTTCATTTGTATTTCTCTGATGATGAGTGATACTGAACACTTTCATACACATGATGGCCATTTATATGTTTTGTTTGTGGAGAAATGTCTGTTCAAGTCTTTTGCTCATTTTTTAGTTAAATTGTTTGTTTTATTGAGTTATGTGAGCTTCTTATATTTCTAGTTATAATCCCGTCTCAGATGCATAGTTTGCAAATATTGGCTCCCATTCTGTGGGTTGTCTCTTCACTTTGTTGGTTGCTTATTTTGCAGTGCAGAAGCTGCTTAGTTTGATGTAATCCCCTACGGTCCGTTTTTTGCTTTGATTACTCGTGTTTTTGAGGTTTTAAACAAAATGTCTTTTCTCAGACCGATGTCCTGAAGCATTTCCCCAATATTTTCTTCTACATGTTTCATAGGTTCAGGGCTTAGACTCATGTATTTAATCCATTTGGATTTGACTTTTCTGAATGGTGAGAGGTAGAGGTGCAGTTTCATTCCCTGCATGGAGATAACCCGTTTTCCCTGCATCGTTTATTGAAAAGACTGTCCTTTCCTGATTGTAGGTTCTTGACACTTTTGTCAAAATGCATTGGATTGGCTGGGCATGGTGGCTCACACCTGCAATCCCAGGACTTTCAGAGGCCAAGGTGGGTGGATCACCTGAGACCAGGAGTTCGAGGCCCGCTTGGCCAACATAGTAAAACCCTGTCTCCACTAAAAGTACAAAAATTAGCTGAGCATGGTGGTCACCACCTGTAATACCACTACTCAAGAGTCTGAGGCAAGAGAATTGCTTGAATTCAGGAGACGGAGGTTGCTGTGAGACGAGATTGCACCTCTGCACTCCAGCTTGGGTGACAGAGCAAGATTCCATCTCAAAAAAAAAAAAAAAAAAAAAAAAAAAAAGCCGTTGAATGTAGACGTATAGATTATATCTGTGTTCTTCATTTTTCTCCATTGTTCTATGCATTTTTCTTTATGCCAACATCATGCTGTTTTGCTTACTACAGCTCTGTAACATATTTTTAAGTCAGGTAATGTGATATTCCTGTTTTCTTTCTATATCTTAAAGTCTCAAGACAAGGGGCAAAACATACAAAAATTATGGAGAAGAGGATCCCAGGACTCCCAGAGCCCAGTGTTGGATAACAGAGTGTTGGCCATGAACCAACCTCAAAGATTTCCCTTGAGTAGAGGACAGGCACCCTCATTTCCTCACCTCTCTCCGGTCTCTATTCTAGGAAACCCTTCACGTAGTTGGCCTTCACCCACTGAACCAAACTCCAAAACCGGTGAGTAAAAATCCCTTTTATCTCTGCTTTTGGAAACCTGGGGAGATGGAAGCCTTGGATTCAAGCCTTGGCTCAGCACCTCCCAGCTCTGATTATGGGCCTGTCTTCCACCATCTCTCTGAACTCCAGACACTCCAATAGCAAAAGGGATCTTGGCCCAGCGCAGAGCTCCGTGAAGTCTCTTAATCTCTAATCTTCTGCAGCTGAGACCTCCTACAAGCTGGAAGAATGATTGCAAATCTGACATCCTTCTCAGGAAAAATGCAGTGTTTGTTCTCCCTGCATTCCTAACTAGAGGATAAATTCCTGGGGGCTTGAAAGAGGGAAGGGAAGGGAACATCTAATGAGGCCAAGGTGTTTTAGAGAAGATCCACTTGCCAAGGAATGAACTCCTGTGGGTCATGAGGCAACCCTGGCTGACTCAGCAGAGCAAGAGCCTTGCAGTAAAGAGCCTTGCACGCACACTCCGACTCTCTGACTCATTCATCCATGGCCCCATGCTCAGGCTGTGCAGTTAGAATCCTTTCCTATTGTTGCCATAACACATTTCCACAAAATTGGTGGATGAAAACAAAGCAGCTTTTTAATTATCTTACAGTGCTGTAGCTCAAAGGATGAAATGCACCTCACTGGGCTAAAATCAAGGTGACAGCAAGGCTGCCTTCCCTCCGAAGGTTCCAGGCGAGAATCTGCTCTTCACATGTCCCAGTTTCTAGAGGCTCCCACGTTCCTTGGCTCCTGGTCCCCTTCCTCCTTCCTCAAAACAGAGCAGGAGAAAGCTGGGTCTCCCGCCATCAGGCCGCTTGTCCTGAGGAGACATTCACATGGTTACCTGTCAATCAAGAAACGAGAGACAATCCATAAAAAGGAACTGCTATGATTAGCTTCTTATTGGAGTCTCTTCTTCCTCCAGGTAACCCCAGACACCTGCCTGTTCTGATTGGGACCTCAGTGGTCATGATCCTCTTCACCATCTTCTTCTTTCTCCTGCATCGCTGGTGCTCCAACAAAAAGAGTAAGTGTCATGAAGCAAAGGCCACAGATCTCAGGGCCGTGTGGGGAAGCGGGATGGGAGCACGCAGGTGTGTGTTCCTCACCAGCAGGATGGTCTCTGGCCCAAGGCAGGAGCCACAGAGGCAGGGATTTCGAGAGAGAGCACCAGACACCCTGTCCCTGCCTTCAGCTCACAGACCATTGCCTGATTCTGAACTGTATCCTCACATCCCTGCAGCCACTGACATCCAGGAGAAGGTTCCATGACAGGCAGAAAGTGGGAGACAGAATCAATGGGATGGAAATTGAGAGCTATTCATGGGAAGGGGTCTTGAACTAGAGAGACAGAATGTCTGAGCCTGGCTGTTGGCAGCTGAGGGACCTCGGGCACCTACGGCCTCCCCCTGTGTGTTGGGCTCTGCACATGAAATGAGGACCCAGACGTGCCCTCCCAGCTGCTTTGATGCCTTTTGTCTCCTACAGATGCTGCTGTAATGGACCAAGAGCCTACGGGGGACAGAACAGTGAACAGGGAGGTAGGTCCTCCTTGGCCCAACCTCATGGATACTGCCTTATTCCCTAATAGTCCTGAGGAATGTGAGCCCCTCCCTCACTCAACATTTCCCTCTCTCCAGGACTCTGATGAACCAGAGCCTCAGGAGGTGACATACGCACAGTTGGATCACTGTGTTCTCACACAGGGAAAAATCACTCACCCTTCTCAGAGGCCCAAGAGACCCCCAACAGATACCAGCATGTACATAGAACTTCCAAATGCTGAGCCCAGATCGAAAGTTGTCTTCTATCCACGAGCACCACCGTCAGGCCTTGAAGGGGTCTTCTAGGGAGACAACAGCCCTGTCTCAAAACCAGCTTCACAGCTCCAATGTACCAGCAGCAGGAATCTGAAGGTGTGAGTCTGCATCTTAGAGCATCGCTCTTCCTCACACCACGAATCTGAACGTGCCTCTCTCTCGCTTACAAATGTCTAAGGTCCCCACTGCCTGCTGCAGAGAAAACACACTCCTTTGCTTAGCCCACAATTCTCCATTTCACTTGACCCCAGCCCACCTCTCCAACCTTACTGGCTTACTTCGTAGTCCTACTGGAGGCTGCAGTCACACTGAGGAGCTCACAATTCCAAACATACAAGAGGCTCCCTTTTAACACGGCACTTAGACTCATGCTGTTCCACCTTCCCTCATGCTGTTCCACCTCCCCCCAGACTATCTTTCAGCCTTCTGTCAACAGTGAAACTGAAAAATTTTTTTATCATTTCAATATAGCTCTCTCCTCTTCAAATAAACACGTCTGCCCTCATCCTTTAGGTAATGTGACTCTTTATTCGCCGAAAGTTTCTGGTGTTATCGTTACTATGTCCGTATATGTTCTCCACTGGGTTCTCACCCCTGGACTCTGAGCTTCTGGAAGCAGGTGGAGCCTGATTTCTGTCTGGAACTCCAATTTCCATCCAACGATGCAGCGCATAGGAGGTTGCAAGGATCGTGAATCAGATGAACAAGTGATATTCTTACTCTCTGCAGACCTGGAAAGCTGGCAGAGCCATTCCAAGATGAAACATCTGTAGAGTCATAGGCCTTGTTAGTCTCATCTCCACGGGGACACATGTCCACACATCATCTTCATACTATAAATACACAGTCGCTCCTCCAGACCTGTGGGGTTTACAGGTGTTTGTTGAGCCAACTATAAATCAAAAATATTCAGAGAAAAAATCCACAAAGTTTCAAAAAGCAAAACTATGTTGAATGGACACAAATGAAGTGGTATGTAGGCTGTGTCAGGAATTATAAGTAATCTAGAGATGATTTCATGGACACAGGAGGATGAGCACAGGTCATATGCAAACGCTGTGCCATTTCATGTAAGAGGCTTGAGCACCTGCAGGTTTTGGTGTCTGAGCAGAGATCCTGAAACCAATCACTCACGAATAGTGAAGGATGACGGTATATAATTTTTATTCATGAATTTTAGAAATAAATCCTCAAAATGCACAATAATAAGCAGTGTTTTTACAGTGTGAAATAAGCTTAGATTTATTTTTTCCTACGTGTAACCCTCTGGTCCAATGTTATTTATGGAGAAGACATTCTTTTCCACCTTAACCCACACGGCAGCCTCTGTCAACTATAAAGGGATTGTGCATACACGGATGTATTTTACACTCTTTCCTGCTTAGTGGCTCTCTGTGTCCACTCTCACGAGGATCCTGTACCTTAGGTAGCCTTAGAGAACCCCTTAACATTCGGTAGCCTGAATCCTCTAATTTCTCCTTCCTCTTTAAGATGGCCATTATTATTATTATAGGCTATTTGCTTTTCCATGTGAATTTGTAATCATTTTTCTCATTTCCACCAAAACAATGCTTGTAATTTTGTTGTGACTCCCTTAAATCTACAGAAAAAGTTCTGTCCTGTAGAAACATCATGCAAACCACATACATTCTTTTAAATTCGCTAGTATCCAAAATAAAAAGCTAACAAGAAACAGATAAAATTAATTTAAGTTAATCCCATAGACCCATAATATCCTTAACCCAATAGACCCAAAATATTAACCTAGTAGACCCAAAATATTATTTTATAATCCAAATAGACTCAAAATATTATCATTTCAACATGTAATCATGTGTCCTCTTGGAAAATATCAGATCCCTGTCTAGGTGGGCAAAGGTTTTTCTTTGTAATATCTCATTTCCACATTTCCACTGGGCACAGAAACTGCCCCCAAGGTTCAGGATAATAAGAGGCAGTAGGAAGGGGTAGATGTATCTGCAGGAAAATGACTAAATAAAATTGAGACACCAGAGTTTGGGGAACTCACTAGAACTACAGGGTCAGTGTAGGGGAGGGAATTGGGAGACGTTGATCAAAAGATGCGAAGTTTCAGGTATTCAGGAGGAATCGGTCTGAAGGTCTCTTACACAGCTTGGCCACTATAGTTGACAATACTGTACTCTATACTTGAAATCTACCAGGAGAGGAGATTTTTTTTTTAATATGGAACACTTCACGAATTTGCATGTCATCCTTGCACAGGGGCCATGCTAATCTTCTCTGTATCGTTCCAAGTTTAGTATATGTGCTGCGGAGGCGAGCATGGGAGAGTCCATCTTAAGGGTCCTGAAAGAAAGAAGAAAGAAAAGAAAAGAAAAGAAAGGAAAAGAAAAGAAAGAAGGAAGGAAGGAAGGAAGGAAGGAAGGAAGGAAGGAAGGAAGGAAGGAAGGAAGGGGGAAAGAAGGAAAGAAGGAAAGGAAGGAAGGAAGGGAAAGAAAGAGAGAGAGAAAGAAAGAAAAAGAAAAAGAAGGAAAGAAAGAAAGAGAAAGAAAGAAGGAAAGAAAGAAAAAGAAAGAAAAAGAAAGAAAGAAAGAAAGAAAGAAAGAAAGAAAGAAAGAAAGAAAGAAAGAAAGAAAGAAAGAAGAAAGAAAGAAGGAAAGAAAGAGAAAGAAAGAAAGAAGATAAAGAAAAGAAAGAAACAATAGGCTGGACACAGTGTCTCATGCCTGTAACTCCAGCACTTTGGGAGGCCAAGACAGGCACATCACTTGAGATCGGAAGTTCAAGACCAGCCTGGCCAACATGGTGAAACCCTGTCTCTACTAAAAATACAAAAATTAGTCAGGCATGGTGACACGAGCCTGTGATCCCAGCTACTCAGGAGGCTGAATCAGGAGAATCACTTAAACCCAGGAGGCGGAGGTTGCAGTGAGCCAAGATCCCGCCACTGCTCTCCAGCCTGGGGGACAGAGTGAGACTCCCTCTCAAAAAAAAAAAAAAAGAAATGAAACAATAACCCTGCCAGATGATGGATATGTTAACTAGCTTGACTGTGGCGATCAAGTCACCAGATGATGGATATGTTAACTAGCTTGACTGTGGTGATCATGTCACCAGATGATGGATATGTTAACTAGCTTGACTGTGATGATCATGTCACCAGATGATGGATATGTTAACTAGCTTGACTGTGATGATCATGTCACCATGTATACATACATCAAAACATTAAGTGTAATACACCTTAAATATATACAATTTCCATTTGTCAATCATGTCGCAATAAAGCTGAAAGAAACCTCTAAGTTTCAACTTTATTTTCAGAAAGCTGTGCCATGCTTACCTCAGTACCAAAGTATACTCGAATTCATGGAAATTGCCTTTAAAACTGCAGAGTGGCTGGACGCAGCGGCTCACACCTATAATCCCAGCACTTTGGGAGGTGGAGGTGAAGGCGGGCGGATCATGAGGTCAGGAGTTCGAGATCAGCCTGGCCAACATGGTGAAACTCTGTCTCTACTAAAAATACAAAAAAATAGCTGTGCGTGGTGGCGGGCACCTGTAATCTGAGATACTCAGGAGGCTGAGGCAGGAGAATCGTTTGAACCTTGGAGGCAGAGGTTGCAGTGAGCCGAGATTGTGCCATTGCACTCCAGCCTGGGCGACAGTGAGACTCCACGGCAAAAAAAAAAAAAAAAACTGCAGAGAGTTAAGGCCCTCACTGGCCGCTCTCCGGTACCTCTGAGGTCAGTGGATAGAGAAGCAGCTCCCCTTCTTCTTCCTCAAAACAGAAGCCTCCTCCTTTCTTAGGCGTTTGGGACAAATTCTCCACACAGGTGCAGCTAAGCACTGTAAAGTCCCATCGAGGGTCGAGGGTCTCCATTGAGGGTTGAGGGTCTCCATTGCCAGTCCCAGTTTGGGCTTGTTAGAGTTATGCTGTACAAGGAGAGTGGAACTTATCAATCAACTCTTACTGACCAGTTAGACAGATTCAAGGCAAATTTCCCTACTGGGAAATCCTAAATCCCAAAATATGCAGAGACCAATAGACGCCTCAATTCCTCTGTGTCTCCGTCTAAATCCTTGGATCACTGTGATTCACGTAATTATGTGGCTTGTAATTCCTCGGGCTGCAGAATGGCTACGACAGACTCTGTGCTAAGGGGATTGGTGACAGTTGAGACAGGAACATGGAAGCTATAGCAGTCAGGGTTCTCCAGAAAAAAATAATCAATACTAATAATGATAGATATATAGGTAATGATTGATAGTCAAATAATGATAGATGGATAATGATAATGATATCACAAATAATGATAGATAGATGGATAATGATAGATTTATAGTGATATCACAAATAGCGATAGACAGATAGGTGGATAATGTCAGGTATATAATGATTGATACACGGATAGGGTATTTATATATTGGCTTATGCAACTATGGAGACTGACAGGTCCCATGATCTGCCATCTGCAAGCTGGAGACCCAGGAAAGTCCATATGTCGTTCCAGTCTACATGCAGAAGTCTGAGAACCAGGAGAGTCAGCAGTGTACATAACAGTCCAAAAGCCGGCAGGCTCATTCCAGGCACGGTGGCTCATGTCTGTAATCCCAACACTTTGGAAGGCCAAGGCAGCAGGCACATCACCTGAGGTCAGAGCTCAAGACCAGCCTGGCCAACATGGCGAAATTCCATCTTTACTGAAAATACAAAAATTAGCCGGGTGTAGTGGCGCTCACTCGTAATCCCAGCTACTCAGAGGCTGAGGTACGAGAATTGCTTGAACCCAGGAGGTGAAGCTTACAGTGAGCCGAGATAGCGCCACAGCACTCCAGCCTGGGTGACAGAGTGAGACTCTATCTCAAAAAAAAAAAAAAAAGCTAGCAGGCGCAACATCTAAAGAGTCAATGCTTCAGTGAGAGTTCAAGGGCCAGAAAAGACTGATGTCCAGGCAAAAGGAACTTCATTTTACATTACCAGTTCAATTTTTTGTTCTGTTCAGGCCCCACCTGATTGAATGAGGCCAACTCACATTAGGGATTGCAATCTGCTTTATAAATTACACTAACTCCAATGATAATCTCATTCAGAAACACCCCCACAGACACACACAGAATAATGTTTAACCAAATATCTCGGCACCCCATGGCTACGTTACCATTCCTGTTCCACAGAAAGAGGAAACCACAGCAAACGTGGTGGTAAGTTGACGCAATCTGTTCCGGCCCACTAGTAAATGATGGCCACTGAGGTTCCTGAACTTCAACCAATTAGTATCTCTCTCCCAATAGAAAGCCGTATCATTTGTAAACCATAACAACCGTTTTCTTGTTTTTTTGCTTTTTTGAGACACAGTCTCGCTCTGTGTTGCCCAGGCTGGAGTGCAGTGATCTTGGCTCACTGCAACTTCTGCCTTCTGGGTTCAAGTGACTCTCCTGCCTCAGCCTTCCGAGTAGCTAGAATTACAGGCTCCCACCACCACACCCAGCTAATTTTTTGTATTTTTAGTAGGGACTGGGTTTCACCATATTGACCAGGCTGGTCTTAAATTCCTGACCTCAAGTGATTCACCCGCCTTGGCCTCCCAAAGTGCTGGGATTATAGGCGTGAGCTACCGCACCTAATCAACAATAGTATTTTTAATCAGGTCATCCTGCCTTTACAATCTATGAATTTTCCACTACTCCTCTCTGCATTTTAAATACTCAACTAAGAGTACAGCCATTACTTGTCTTTCACCCAAAGTCCCATTCATGTGAGAACAAAGGAATAAATAAACAAGGCATAAGTAACAACAACAACAATGACAAAAGAAAATTAGAATGTGGTCAATTTCATGCAATCATCAACACCAAATTTCCAGAATATAACATTTCCAAATTTCCTGAACGTAAATACGTATGTGGAAATTAACAAAATGTGGTGAAACAAAAGGTCACTTAAATTTGCACAAATGAAACAGCCAACGTGGAAGCGGATCTGTTTTCTGAAATATGGGACAAGCTCAGGACTTCAAACTACTTCGCGCGTTGGAAGGCCTAAGTGATGATGTATTAAAATGAAAATAAGATAGTAGAAGGTTTAATCTCGAATATTTCACTTTCCACACTTGAAGAGTTCATGCTAGCCAGGAGTCTACAATCAAAACAACATAAATAATAAGATTAAAAATAAAATTAATTTGAAGCCATATAAAAGAATGAGTTCATATCTTTTGTGGGAACATGGATGGAGCTGGAGGCCATTATCCTTAGCAAAGTATACAAGAACAGAAAACCAAATGTTCTCACCTATGAGTGGAAGCTAAATAATAGAACTCATGAACACGAAGAAGGGAACAACAGACAATGGGGTCTCCTTTAGGGTGGAGGATGGGAGGCGGGATAGGAGCAGGAAAAGCAACACTTCTTTACTAGGCTTGGTGCCTAGGTAATGAAATAATCTGTACAACAGACCCCCATGACACAAGTGTACCTGTATAACAAACCTTCACATGTACCCTTGAACCTAAAAGTTAAAAAAAAACTTAATGAGCGACAATGTACATTATTTGAGGATAATTACATTAAAAGCCCAGACTTCACCACCACACAAAATATCCATGTAACAAAATTTCACTTGTGCTCCTTAAATTTATACAAATAAAAAGAACAGTATAATAAAATAGTAGATTATTTCTTTAGAGATGACAAATAGCGCCAGAGAAAATGCCTCCACATTCTGGCATTGAGATCATCCCCAGCGTAAGGGTATACTGTATGCCCGATCAAGCCCAAGTAAATATACTCAGAACATGAATCCCAGAGATGAAACATAGGTTCAGAACAGACAAAGCCACAGAGCTTCTGACTGATGGCCCAGTGAAGACAATCTCTGCCTGAATGGTCTCCACCACCTTATATTCTGTCCCAAGCCCTTCCATTTGGATGTAGGATCTGGTTCAAAGATGGATTTGAACACCATTAGACACTGGCTTGATGAAAATTCACTTCTCATTCACTTCTCATCTGAAACATACATAGAAATATAGGTCTTCGGCAGGAGGATTTCCTGAGGCCAGGAGTTAGAGAGTACCCTGGCCAACATAGCAAGACCCCATCTCTATTAAAAAAAAATATATATATATATATGTCTTCTCTTGAGCTCCACCCAAGAGCAACCTGGAACTAAGTTCTTCAGGAACAAACTGTTCCACTTTGCTGTGAGGCAACAGATGTGGAAATTCGCTGACCAGGGGCTCTGTCCTCATACTTCCTCGTACTTCCTGTGGAGCTTATTGTCATAAGAGTATCTGTCATCCTGCTAATGTGAATCAAAAGGAGGCCAACAGGGCTGAGGCCGTGTCAGCGTGATGGACCCCAAAGAGACCACCCTCCTGTGTCTTGGTGAGTTTCAGAGTAAAAGTGGGTTAAAGGGGAAAATAGGGAAATCCCAAAATAATCCAGGTGTCTCTTGACAGTATGACTAGGAGATTTTAGTGGCTGCCGAGGAGATTCTGACCTCCTTAGTGGAAAGGTAGTCTTTATCAATATGTCTATAACTTTGTCTCTGCCCAAGTCCGAGCTAGCTTGTGGGACTCAAGGGTTAATATTTTTATTAAACCTATAGTGTGTTATCTGGGATTAATGATGGTTCCAAGGTTCCCATCAAAGGGAGACTTAGAGGCTGGAATCTGAAAGGTAAAAATAAAGAATGAGCCTCAAAACTGCGATTGTTGTGGAAGGAAAAAATATGATTGAACCCCATATAGAAATATGGTTACTAGTATTTTGTTGAAGATTTTTGCATTTATGTTCAACAAAGACATTATCCCGAAGTTTTCTGGTTTTGTTGTGTCTCTGCCACGTTTTGTTATCAGGATGATGCTGGCCTCATAGAATGAGTTGGGGAGGAGTCCCTCCTCCTGGATTTTTCCAATAGTTTCAGTAGGAATAATACTAGTTCTTCTTGGCCAGGCACGGTGGCTCACACCTGTAATCCCAGCACTTTGGGAGGCCAAGGCGGGAGGAACACACGGTCAGGAGATCACATCCTGCCTAACACGGTGAAACCCTGTCTCTACTAAAAATACAAAAAAAATTAGCCAGGTGTGGTGGCGGGCACCTGTAGTCCCAGCTACTTGGGAGGCTGAGGCAGGAGAATGGCATGAACCTGGGAGGCAGAGCTTGCAGTGAGCCGAGATCGCACCACTGCACTTCAGCCTGGGCAACAGAGCGAGACTCTGCCTCAAAAAAAAAAAAAAAATACTAGCTCTTCTTTATATATCTGGTGGGACTGAGCTGTGTCTCCATCTGGTACTGGTCTTTTCCTGGTCTATCATTACAGAGGGTGATTTGTCATTAAGGTTGGAAAGGGAAGCTTGATTTTTCATAAATCTCTCTCTTCCAGTGCTCTGTCTGGGCCAGAGGATTCAGGCACAGGAAGGTAAGTGTCCTGTAAATCTCTCCCAGCCCCTTTAGATCCTCTTGGAAGCTCTAGGATAAAGAAATTGAGGAAGAGCCTGAGGCACAGAGTCTTATTTTAGTCCCCATTCTAGTTGTTTCTGCTGTGCTTCTCTTGCATAATTTCTATCACACTTTGTTATAGCCAAATCCTCCGGACTCATTAATGCTCAGGCCTGGATTTATAGTTAGTCCCTGCCTGTGTTAGACTGCCCAGGAAGGATCTGTAACCTACTGAATGCTCAAAACTGCAAGATGAGGAAGTCAGGAGTCATTTGACCAACATCTTTCCTTATGCTTTGTTTAGCAACCTACTTCCTCCTGTCCCTTCATTTAAAGGGATGCTGCCATAGTCTAACCCTACTGAACATTCTAGTATTCTATAGTACTACTGCAGTACTAAGCATGCAGTAGTCTTAGAGTACTACTGAATATTCTGCCACCCCAACTACTACTGCCTTAGCCTCCTAATGGGTGTAAGCCCCATGTCCATCCATGTCTTCCAGCTCCTTCTAAAGCCTGAATTATTTGTGTGTTGAACAATACTCATTCTTCCTATCCACGAGCATGGAATGTTTTTCCATCTGTTTGTGTCATCTATGATTTCTTTGAGCAGCGTTTTGTAGTTCTCCTTGCAGATATCTTCCACCTCCCTGGTTAGCTGTATTCCTAGATATTTTATTCTTTTTGTGGTCATTGTGAATGGATTCTGTTCTTGATTTGGCTCTTAGCTGAGATGTTTTTGGTGCCTAGGAATGCTACAGATTTTTGTATATTGATTTTGTATCCTGGAACTTTGTCCGAGTTGTTTATCAGATTAAGAAGTGTTTGGGCAGA
The DNA here is from genome assembly GCF_047675955.1 of Chlorocebus sabaeus. NCBI lineage: Eukaryota > Metazoa > Chordata > Mammalia > Primates > Cercopithecidae > Chlorocebus > Chlorocebus sabaeus. Next base: position 3,488,210 of record NC_132909.1, on the reverse strand, counting down.
GACTGTGGTTTTTTAGGTATAGAATCATATCATCTGCAAACAGGGATAGTTTGACTTCCTTTCTTCCTATTTGGATGCCTTTCATTTCTTTTTTTTTTTTTTTTTTTTTTTTTTTTTTTTTTTTTTTTTGTTGTTGAGACAGAGTCTCGCTTTGTCGCCCAGACTGGAGTGCAGTGGCCGGATCTCAGCTCACTGCAAGCTCCGCCTCCCGGGTTCACGCCATTCTCCTGCCTCAGCCTCCCGAGTAGCTGGGACTACAGACGCCCGCCACCTCGCCCGACTAGGTTTTTGTATTTTTTTAGTAGAGACGGGGTTTCACCGTGTTAGCCAGGATGGTCTCAATCTCCCAACCTTGTGATCCGCCCGTCTCGGCCTCCCAAAGTGCTGGGATTACAGGCTTGAGCCACCGCGCCCGGCTGGATGCCTTTCATTTCTTTCTCGCCTGATTGCTCTGGCTAGGGCTTTCAGTACTATGTTGAATAGAAGTAGTGAGAGAGGGCATCCATGTCTTGCGCCAGTTTTCAAGGGGAATACTCCCAGCTTTTGCCCATTCAATATTATGTAGGCTGTGAGTTTGTCATAGATCTTTCTTATTATTTTGAAGTATGTTTCTTCAATGCCTAGTTTGTCGAGGTTTTTTAGCATAAAGGGATGTTGGATTTTATCAAAAGCTCTATTGAGATGATTATATGTGTGTGGCCGGGGGATTGTTCTATGAATCACATTTAAGATTTGTGTATATTGAATCAACCTTGCATCCCAGAAGTAAAGCCTACCTGATGGTGGTGGACTGGCTTTCTGATGTGCTGCTGGATTGTTTGCTAGTATTTTCTTGAGGATTTTTGCATTTATGTTCAACAAGGATATTGTCCTGAAGTTTTCTGGTTTTGTTGTGTCTCTGCCATGTTTTTGCATCAGGATGATGCTGGTCTCATAGAATGACTTGGGGAGGCATTCCTCCTCCTGAATTTTCTGGAAAGTTTCAGTAGATATAGTACCAGCTCTTCTCTATGTATCTGATGGGATTCAGCAGTGAGTTTGTCTGGTACTGGCCTTTTTCTGCTCCGTAGGCTTTTTATTACTGATTCAATTTTGGAGTTCATTATTGGTCTGTTCATGGATTCAATTTGTTCTTGGTTCAATCTCAGAAGGATGTACGTGTCCAGGAATTTCTCCATTTATTCTGGATTTTCTAGTTTGTGTGCACAGAGGTGTTCATAATATTCTCTGATGATTGTATTTCTGTGGGGTCAGTGGTAATATCCCCTTTGTTGTTTCTAATTGTGTTTATCTGGATCATCTCTCTTTTCTTCTTAATTAGTCTAACTAGTCACCTGTCTTACTAATTTTTTCAAAAATCCAACTCCTGGATTTGCTGATCTTCTGAATGGTTTTTTGCGTCTCAATCGCCTTCCGTTCAGTTCTGGTTTTGGTTATTTCTTGTTTTCTAAACAAGATGATAAAGTTTAATTTTTATATACATATATGAGACACAATTAAATTAGAGATGAACAACAATAACTAATCATAAAACAGGACAATGCTAACATTAAACGGTAATGAAACTGATAAGCATTGCTTGCTAGCTCGGCCTCCTTCTCTGCGGCTGCGCGGGAAGGCGCGGCCTCCTCTGCGACTGCGCGGGAAGGCGCGGGAAACCGGGCGGCTTCCCCTCTACGTGCTCCGCGGCGTCGCCATCGCGCGCTTTCCTCAGCCTCTGTTAACCCCGGGGTCTGAAGAAGCACTGGGAGGACCCCTCGGCCTGGTGAGTGGCCTGCAGAGAACAGCGCTCGCCCGGGGTGCCGGGCTTTGGGGTTGATTTCCTCTTGGTTCTCTCAGTTCCTCTCGTTGTGATGTTAGGTTGTTAATTTGAACTTTTTCTAACTTTTTGACGTGGGAGTTTAGTACTATAAACTTCCCCCTTAACACTGCCTTAGCTGTGTCCCGGAGATTCTGCTGCATTTACCCACAAATTCCAGAACAGACTGTTTAATTTCCATGCATTGTACAGTTTTGAGTGGTTTTCTTAGTATCTATTCCTATTTTTATTCCACTGTGCTCTGAGAATGTGCCTGGTATGATTTCACTATTCTGGATTTATTAAGGATTGTTGTATGTCTGATTGCATGATTGACTTTAGAGTATGTGCCACGGGGCAATGAAAACAATGTCGATTCTGTTGTTTTGGGGGTGGAGAGTTCTGTAGATGTCCATCAGGTCCCTTTGGTCCAGTGCTGAGTTCAGGTCCTGAATATCTTGTTTGCCTCAGTGATCTAACACTGTTGACGGGATGTTAAAGTCCCCCCCTATTATTGTGTGGTTGTCTAAGTCTCTTTGTTGGTCTCTCAGAACACGCTTTATGAATCTGGGTGCTTCTGTGTTAGATGCATAATATTTAGGATAGTTAGGTCTTCATGTTCTGTCTTTATTTTTTTCTTTTTCTTTTCCTTTTTTTTTTTTTTTTTTTGAGATGGAGTCTCACTCTGTTGCCCAGGCTAGAGTGCAGTGGTGCGATCTCGGCTCACTGCAAGCTTCACCTCCCGGGTTCACGCCATTCTCCTGCTTCAGCCTCCCGAGTAGCTGGGACTACAGGTGCCGCCACCTCGCCTGGCTAATTTTCCAACATGGAAAACTATGTTTCCATGTTGCTTGCTTTCTCCCCATCTCTTTCGGGGACCCCAATGGGTTGCCTATTTGGTCTCTTTACATAATCCCATGTTTCTTAGAGGTTTCAAATTTCATTCATTCTTTTGTATTCTTTTGTCTTCATTTTTGTCTGACTGAATTAGTTCAGAGAGCCGGTATTCATGCTCTGAGATTCCTTCCTCGTTTTGCTTTATTCTGCCATTAATACTTGTGATTGCATTATGAAATCTTGCAGTGTGTTTTTCAGCTCTATCAGATCCGTTCGGTTCTTTCAAAATGACCATTTCATAGATTAGCCCCTGTGTCATTTTATCGTAATCTTTCGATTCCTCGCATTGGGTTTCAACTTTCTCCTGAATTTGATGACCTTAATTTCTACTCATATTCTGAATTCTATTTCTGTCCTTTCAGCCACTTCCGCCTGGTAAAGAGCCCTTGCTGGGAAGCTCGTGTGAGAATTTGGAGAAAGGAAGACACTTGCTTTTTGAGTCTTGTGCTAATTCTTTCTCATCTGTGTGGGCTAATGTTCTTTTAAGTGTGGTGCAATTGGAGTGTTTTTCTTTTTTCTTTTAACTGTGATGTAATTTGAGTACAGTCAGTAGACTTCTTTTCTGGGTGGTTTCAGAGGGCTGGGGCTTCGCACAGGGTCTTTACTGATAGCTAAATTCTTGTCCTTTGTATAATGGGGGGTATATTAGCAAGTATTTTTGGTGTTGAAGTTTGGGCTGCAATCCAGTAAGTGATGCTTAAGCATAATGGCCAGCAGGTCATTCCTCATGACGGCCGCTGTGCTCCCTCTCATACTCTGAAAGTGTGGGCTCCTCTCCCACTCAAGCGCTGGCTGCAGATCTGGGCTCGGCACTCCCAGGCTGCCCATCACAGCGCCAGGGTGAGCTCAGGTTTTATGTTCCATCCGTGGCTTGGGGGCAGCAGGGGAAGGGACCTCAGCAGTGGCTGTGGCAGATGGCCTTTCACTTGTCCCTTGGGACTCCACCCCAGAGAGATGTGGAGCCACTATCAGTCAGTGCGATGAGCCAAGAGTGGGGCGACTGCGCTGTGGGCCCAAGCTAGGGGCCCTGCCTAGTGATGAGCAGCGGGGACAGGTGGGTCACAGGGGTGACAGACTGGCCTCTTCTCCTTAGGGCAGCTTGCAGGAGGTGTGGTTAAGGCACTCAGAGTCTTTGCTCCATCCCCAGTCTGAGGGCAGCAAGGCCAGAACCACCGCAGTGGCAGCCGCAGAGGGGCTGTGAGTTGCCTCTGGGAGCTCCGCCACCGAGAAATGCAGACCCACAGCTCCCAGGCACGCTCCGCAGAGGGTGGGGCTGCTGTGCTGCGGGCTCAGGCTGGGGCTTGGAGAAGAGCAGGGGGCTGAGGGCTCATAGGGAGAGGAGACTGAGCTCCTCTCTTACGGTGACTGTGGTGTGCTAGAGGCATGAATGAAGGCCGGGCGCGGCGGCTCACGCCTGTCATCCCAGCACTTTAGGAGGCCAAGGCGGGCGGATCACGAGGTCAGGAGATCGAGGCCATCCTGGCTAACATGGTGAAACCCCGTCTCTATTGAAAATACCAAAAATTAGGCCGGGCGCGGTGGCTCAAGCCTGTAATCCAGCACTTTGGGAGGCCGAAACGGGTGGATCACGAGGTCAGGAGATCGAGACCATCCTGGCTAACACGGTGAAACCCCGTCTCTACTAAAAAAATACAAAAAACTAGCCGGGTGAGGTGGCGGCGCCTGTAGTCCCAGCTCCTCGGGAGGCTGAGGCAGGAGAATGGCGGGAACCCAGGAGGCAGAGCTTGCAGTGAGCTGAGATCGCGCCACTGCACTCCAGCCTGGGGGACAGAGAGAGACTCCGTCTCAAAAAAAAAAAAAGATATATATATGTGTGTGTGTATATATATATGTGTGTGTGTGTATATATATGTGTATGTGTATATATATCACTTCTACAAATGCTCAGTAAAAAAACTACTACTAATAATAAAATAAAATAAAGCATGAATGAAGCTCCTAGGCTGCTTGTTCTTCCCCAGACCACAGGCAGCAGAGGCAGAATCCTTGCCATGGCGGTGGCAGAGGGGCCGTCAGTTGCCTCTGGGAGCCATTCCCCAGGGAAACACAGAGCCACCACCAGTGAGGATGCTGAGGGTAGGGCAGCTGCTCTGCAGTCCCAAGCCGGGGGCTCTGCCTGGTAAAGTGGGGGTGGGGGCTCACAGGGAAGAGAGACTAGACTCCTCTCTGTCTGATGGCTGTGGCATAATGACCAGTCCCCGACACATGAAAAAGAATTCTGGGAACTCAAAAACCCAGTTTGTCCCCACCATGGACTCCTTGCACTGCGTTTCAAATTTCTCCTCAATCTCGATGAGCTTCCCAGCCATCCAGATTCTGAATTCTACATCCCTCGTTTCATTCATCTCAATCTAGCTAAGAACCAGATTTCCAGGGGACTATCGAGTTGCCAGAGTTCTTGTGTTCCTTTTATTTTTTCCTTTTGTGTGACAAGAGTCTTACTCTGTTGCCCAGGCTGGGGTGCAGTGGTGGGATCTCGGCTCACGGCTACAACCTTCACCTTCTGGGTTCAAGCTATTCTCCTGTCTCAGCCTCCCGAGTAGCTGGGATTACAGGTGCGTGCCACCACACACAGCTGATTTTTGTATGTTTAGTAGAACCCAGGTTTTGTCAGGTTAGTCAGGCTGGTCTTGAACTCCTGACCTCTGGTGATCCGCCTGCCTCAGCCTCCCAAAGTGCTGGGATTACAGGTGTGAGCCACCGTGTCCAGCCTTGGTGTTGATTCTTTCTCTTGTGTGAGGGCTGGTGTTCCTTTAACTGTGATGTCAGTTGAGTACAGTCACTTAGCTTCATTTCTGGGTGTTTTCAGATGCCAAGACTCTGCACGGAATCTTTATTCGTGGCTGGATTTTTCACTTCGTTGTATACTGGCACAATATTTCAGTCTTGTATTTTGACATGTGATCCAGTAGGTGGCACTTAAAAGGGTTGGCCAGCATACAGGATCTTAGCCACAAGGCTGTTTTGTAGTTTTGTTTCGTTTTTCGTTTTGTTTTTTGACACTGGGTCTTGCTGTATCGCCCAGGCTGGAGCGCAGTGGCACAGTCTCGGCTCACTGCAGCCTCCATCTATCAGGCTAAGTGATCCTCCTGCCTCAGCCTCCTAAGTAGCTGGGACTACAAGCACACACCACCATACCAAGAAAATGTTTGTAATTTTTTTTTCTTTTTTTTTTTTTTTTTTGTAGAGATGGGGTTTCACCATGTTTGCCAGGCTGGTCTCAAACTCCTGGGTTTAAGTGATCTGTCTGCCTTGGCCCCCCAACTCTTGTATTTTGACAAAGTTAGCAGTAGTGCTCTGTGGTTGTGGGGAGGGGTGACTCCCTCACCTGGTCCATTCTTGGGCCTTGGAGGAGCCTCCTACAATCACTGGCTCTGCACCCACCGTTTCCTCTGTTAGGACTGTTCTGCCCACGGGGCTCCCTCAGGCAGTGCATGGTGGGAAGATAGGCTGTATCCTTTCCCGGCCAGCCCTATGGAGGGAGGAACACCCCACTCCTCACTCCTCTGCAGGCTGATGAGATCAGGCGTTTCACCCTTCTGAGTGTTCTGAGAATGAGGGCTCCTCACCGCTCAGTCGCCACCCAAGCTGGTGAGTCCTTCTCAGCAAGGGCGGTTGGAACCACCTGATCTGCCATCTCAGTGCTTCCCAGGGGAACCCAGAGCTGCTGGGGCCCGGCGGCTCATGCCTGTAATCCCAGTACTTTGGGAGACCAAGGCGGGCAGATCACGAAGTCAGGAGATCGGGACCATCCTGGATAACATGGTGAAACCCCATTTCTACTAAAAATACAAAAATTATCCAGGCGTGGTGGCGGGCACCTGTAATCCCAGCTACTCGGGAGGCTGAGGCAGGAGAATTGCTTGAACCCGAGAGGCAAAGGTTGCAGTGGGCCGAGATTGTGCCACTGCACTGCAGCCTGGGCGACAGAGCGAGATTCTGTCTCGAAAAATAATAACAATAAAAAGTAAAGATGGCAACCATAGACACTGGAGACAACTAGACGGGGAGGAAGAGAGGGGCTTGAAAAACTGCCTACTGGGTACTATGCTCAGTACCTAGGCGACAGGATCCATAGTACCCCAAACCTCAGCATCATAAATTATTTACATGTTTATTTTTATTTATTTATTTATTTATTTATTTATTTATTTTAATTGAGACAGAGTCTCACTCTGTGGCCCGGGCTGGAGTGCCATGGCAGGATCTCAGCTCACTGCAAGCTCCGCCTCCTGGGTTCACACCATTCTCCTGACTCATCCTCCCAAGTAGCTGGGACTACAGTCGCCCACCCCCACGCCTGGCTAATTTTTTGTATTTTTAGTAGAGACGGGGTTTCACCGTGTTAGCCAAGATGGTCTCGATCTCCTGACCTCGTGATCTGCCCGCCTTAGCCTCCCAAAGTGCTGGGATTACAGGCGTGAGCCACCGCACCTGGCCTAAATTTTTCTTTAAATAAAGAATGACAGGTTCTTCACACCCTAATGTATTTTTACTTTCCCCACAAAGAAGGAAAGGAATGGCTTCCCCACAGCGGACCACCTCAGTCTGGGCTTTATTTTCTTCCAGGGGACTTCCCCACGCCTTTCATATCTACCAGTTCAAGTCCTGTGGTTCCCTTGGGTGGGTCTGTGAGAATCCAGTGCCAGGCCATTCCTGACGCTTACCTGATCTGGCTGATGATGCTAAAAAACTCCACGTACGAGAAGAGAGACGAAAAACTGGGGTTTTGGAATGATACTACGCCGGAGTTCGTCATTGACCACATGGACGCAAACAAAGCAGGGCGCTATCGGTGCCGATATAGGATAGGGCACTCCAGGTTCTGGTACAGTGACACCCTGGAGCTGGTGGTGACAGGTAAGGAAACATCCAGGGTCCACAGCCCTGGTGTGATTTTTTTTCTTATTTTTAATAGAGTATTTTTCGATAAGTTTTAGATTTACAAAAAAAAAAAAATTGAGATGACTACTTCACAGAGTTCTCAGCTATCTGGCACCCACTTCACCCAGAGTTAACATCTGACATCACTGTGGCACATTTCTTACCATTAATGAACAAATAGTGACAGATTCTCAGCTAAAGTCTATCGTTTATTTACATTTTCTTAGTTTTTACCTGATAGTCTTTCTCTGTTCCAGGATCCCATTCAAGATTTCACATTGCGGCCGGGCGCAGTGGCTCAGGCCTGTAATCCCAGCACTTAGGGAGGCTGAGGTGGGTGGATCACCTGAGGTCAGGAGTTCGAGACCAGCCTGGCCAACACAGTGAAACCCCGTCTCTACTAAAAATGGAAAAAATTGCCGGGCGCGGTGGCTCACGCCTGTAATCCCAGCACTTTGGGAGGCCGAGGCGGGCGGATCACAAGGTCAGGAGATCGAGACCACGGTGAAACCCTGTCTCTACTAAAAATACAAAAAATTAGTTGGGCGCGGTGGCAGTCGCCTGTAGTCCCAGCTACTCAGGAGGCTGAGGCAGGAGAATGGTGTGAACCCAGGAGGCGGAGCTTGCAGTGAGCCGAGATCGCACCACTGCACTTCAGCCTGGGCTACAGAGCAAGACTCCGTCTCAAAAAAAAAAAAAAAAAAAGGAAAAAATTGGCCGGGCCTGGTGGCACGTGCCTGTAATCCCTGCTACTTGGGAGGCTGAAGCAGGAGAATTGCTTGAACCCGGGAGGCGGAGGTTGCAGTGAGCCGAGATCACGCCACTGCACTCCAGCCTGGGTGACAAAGCGAGACTCTGTCTCTCACACACACACACACACACACACATACACACACACACACGTATACACACACACACACATACACGCGCACACACACACACACACACATATACACACGTATACACACACACATATACAGACACACATACAGGTTTCACATTGCATTCAGGTGTCATGTATCTTTAGCTTTCTCCTGGCTGTCACAGCTTCTCAGATATTACTGGTTTGCCATGGCCTTGTCAGTTTTGAGAGTAGTGGTCCATTCTTTTCAAGGGTACTCCCACGATTGGAAATTGTCCAATGTGTTGCTCATGACTAGACTGAGTTATGGGTTATTGCAGGGAAGACCACAGAAGCAAAGTGCCATTTCATCTCTTCATAGCAAAAGTTTAAACTGTCCATGGGAATATGACTGTTGATGCTGAACTGGCTGTTGTTGAAAGCCTGGCTGAAGTACCGACTGTGGCCAGGCACTGAGGCTCATGCCTGTAATCCCAGCGCTTTGGGAGGCCGGGCGCCGTAGCTCACGCCTGTAATCCCAGCGCCTTGGGAGGCTGGGCGCCGTGGCTCATGCCTGTAATCCCAGTGCTTTGGGAGGCCAAGACAGGCGGATCACTTAAGCCCAGGAGACCAGCCGAGGCAACATAGTAAGACCCCATCTGTACAAAAAAATCAAAAAATTAGCTGGGCATGGTGGCATCCACCTGTAGTCTCAGCTACTTGAGAGGCTGAGATGGTAGGATCACTTGAGCCTGGGAGGTCGAGGCTGCAGTGAGCTGTGATTATGACACTGCCTTCAGCCTGGGCGACAGAGTGAGACCCTCTCTAAAATAAATAAATAAATAAATTTTTTAAAAGAATAAAGAGGCCGGGCATTGTGGTTCAGTCCTGTAATCCCAGCACTTTGGGAGGCTGAGGTGGGTGGGTCACCTGAGGTCAGGGATTCAAGACCAGCTTGACTAACACGGTGAAACCTCGTCTCTACTAAAAATACAAAAATTAGCTGGGCGTGGTGGCAGGTGCCTGTAATCCCAGCTACTCGGGAGGCTGAGGCAGGAGAATCACTTGAACCTCGGAGGTGGAGGTTGCGGTGAGCCAAGATTGTGCCACTGCACTGCAGCCTCGGTGACAGATCGAGACTCCATCTCAAAATACAATAATAGGCCGGGCGCGGTGGCTCACGCCTGTAATCCCAGCACTTTGGGAGGCCAAGGTGGGCAGATCACCTGAGGTCAGGAGTTCGAGACCAGCCTGACCAACATGGAGAAACCCCATCTCTACTAAAAATACAAAATTTGGCTGGGCGTGGTGGTGCGCACCTGTAATCCCAGCTTCTCAGGAGGCTGAGGCAGGAGAATCACTTGAACCCAGGAGGCGGAGGTTGCAGTGAGCCGAGATCACACAATTGCTCTCCAACTTGGGCAACAAGAGCAAAACTCCGTCTCAAAAAATATATATAATAATAGCAATAATCAGAAGAAGAAGAAAATAAAGGAGAAAAGGTCTTGCTAATAGCTCACTCTTTTCTCTCTTAGGCTTGTATGGCAAACCCTCCCTCTCTGCGGATCGGGGTCCGGTGTTGATGCCGGGAGAGAATATTTCCGTCACGTGCAGCTCAGCACACATCCCATTTGATAGATTTTCACTGGCCAAGGAGGGAGAACTTTCTCTGCCACAGCACCAAAGTGCGGAACACCCGGCCAACTTCACTCTGGGTCCTGTGGACCTCAATGTCTCAGGGAGCTACAGGTGCTACGGTTGGTACAACAGGAGCCCCTACCTGTGGTCCTTCCCCAGTAATGCCCTGGAGCTTGTGGTCACAGGTAGGTACCTCCCCATCCAGCCCTGTGTCCGGGTTGGCTGTCCAGGGCCTTGTCACTGGGCAGGAATAGGAATATGAAGAAGTGCACTGAGAATAATGCGAAGAGAGGCAAAGACTCACCCACTCCAGGAGAGTGGAGAGAGAAAGGCTTCCCCATCACACTTTCCACCTTCACTTCCTCGCTAGAGTTCTCCAGACAGTGTTCATTGAAAACTTGTGGTCTATGGAGAAAAGGACTAACTCATTTTATTTTATTTTATTTCCTGTGATGGAGTCTTGCTCTGTCGCCAAGGCTGGAGTGCAGTGGCACGATCTCGGCTCACTGCAACCTTCGCCTCCCGGGTTCAAGCAGTTCTCCTGCCTCAGCCTACTGAGTAGCTGGGACCATGCAGGCAGGGTTTCACCATGTTGGTCAGGCTGGTCTCGATCTCATGACCTTGTGATCCACCCACCTCAGCTTCCCAAAGTGCTGGAATTACAGGCGTGAGCCACCGTGCCCAGTCAAGAAGGGCTAACTTAGAGTCACATGTTTATGGACTGTGTTGAGACAGTAGATACCAGGCTCAACCTTGTCTAGCACACCTCTCCTTTCCAGGTGCAGCTGGAAATCCTCGAACTCGCCAACCGTACTAGAATCCACCATGAGTGATCAAATGGTCACTCATGGTGACCATTTAGTGACCAAATAGTGAGAGGTCAAATAGTGACCACATTTGGTGACCAAATAGTGAGTGAGAGGTCATAGGAAAGACTTTTAAAACCTCTATCATGAGCCCCATTTTTATTTTATTCATTTATTTATTTTGAGACAGAATCTCATTCTGTCGCCCAGGCTGGAGTGCAGTGGCGCAGTCTCTGTTCACACTACAACCTCCACCTCCCAGGTTGAAGCAATTCTCGTGCGTCGGCCTCCTAAGTAACTGGGACCACAGGCGTGCACCACCGCACCAGGCTACTTTTTGTATTTTTAGTACAGACGGGGTTTTGCCATGTCGCCCAGGCTAGTCTCAAACTCCTGGCCTCAAGTGATCTGTCTGCCTCGGCCTTGCAACGTGCTGGGATTACAGGTGTCAACCACCTCGCCCAGTGGTGAAGACTCTAAAGGCTCTTCTCAGACCAGCCTTTGTCCTGAGGGTCACATACCCGTGTCCAGTGACTTCCCCAGCATCTTTTCAGGAGTTCCACGGACTCGCCCCTTCATTATCCAGGGTTGAGCTACAGATATTCTGATTAGGATTCCACCTTGTTCTGGTGGTGGTGTAGAGATATGATTACATATTTAGTGAAATCACCAAGTGAGGAGAGAATGAAAAGAAAACATAACCTGGCCAGGCGAGGTGGCGTGAGCCTGTGGTCCCAGCTACTCAGGAGGCTGAGGCAGGAGAATCACTTGAACCCAGGAGGTGTTGGTTGCACTGAGCCAAGATCACGCCATTGCACTCCAGCCTGGGTGACAGAACGAGACTCCATCTCAAGAAAAAAAAAAAAACATGGCTGGGCACAGTGGCTCACGCCTGTAATCCCAGCACATTGGGAGGCCGAGGTGGGTGGATCACCTGAGGTCGGGAGTTCGAGACCAGCCTGGCCAACATGGTGAAACCCCATCTCTACTAAAAATACAAAAATTAGCCAGGCGTGGTGGCGGGCGCCTGTAATCCCAGCTGCTTGGGAGGCTGAGGCAGGAGAATTGTTTGACCGGGGAGGTGGAGGTAGTTGTGAGCTGAGATCGCGCCACTGCACTCCAGCCTGGGCGACAGAACAAGACTCCGTCTCAAAAAAAAAAAAAAAAAAAAAACCACAACCTGCCCGTAATCACCTCCTTCCCAGTTTATGGAACTTCCCTGCCCGTGGACACAGTCTTGCTGACTGATCAATGTGGTGCTTACAAAGTGTGAGCCCATCAAGGAGATGCCTGAGGGAGTCACATTTTGGCAAGCGAATAGGGAAATGGGCTCCCGTTTCAGGGCTCTGGGGTTGGGATGGAATGAAACACACCCGCCAACCATTCATCTCCCCGAATTGTGTCTCCAGACTCCATAAACCGAGACTACACGACGCAGAACTTGATCCGCATGGCCGTGGCAGGACTGGTCCTGGTGGCTCTCTTGGCCATACTGGTTGAAAATTGGCACAGCCATAAGGCGCTGAACAAGGAAGCCTCGGCAGATGTGGCTGAACCGAGCTGGAGCCAGCAGATGTGTCAGCCAGGATGGACCTTTGCACGAACACCAAGTGTCTGCAAGTAAACATCTGGAAGTGAAGGCAGAGATGAGCCAGGACTGTGAGTCCGACAAAGCTACCTGAAGGACACAAGAGAGAAAAGCGCGCTAACAAGCTTGAATCCATTTTCTTTTTCTTTTTTTTTTTTTTTTTGAGACAGAGTCTCGCTCTATCACCCAGGCTGGAGTGCAGTGGCATGATCTCGGCTCACTGCAAGCTCTGCCTCCTGGATTCAAGTGATTCTCGTGCCTCAGCCTCCCAAGTAGCTGGAACTGCAGGCACACACCAACGCACCCGGCTAATTTTTGTATTTTTAGTAGAGACAAGGTTTCACCGTGTTGACCAGGCTGGTCTCAAACTCCTGACCTCAAGTGATCTGCCCACCTCAGTCTCCCAAAGTGCTGGGATTACAGGCGTGAGACACCGCGCCTGGCCAGATGCATTTTCAAACCAATCAAATGGTGTTTTCTTATGCAGGACTGATCGATTTGCCCCCTACCTTTCTGAACATCAGTTATGGTTTTCCACCTTTATCTGTCTTCTGATTTTTTATATCCTGTTTAATTTCTTCCTTCATTGTTCTTTTTTTTAATTTATTTTATTTATTTTTATTTTTATTTTTATTTTTGAGACAGAGTCTCACTCTGTTGCCCAGGCCAGAGTGCAGTGGCACGATCTCAGCTCACTGCAACCTCTGCCTCCTGGGTTCAAGCAATTCTCCTGCCTCGGCTTCCCAAGTAGCTGGAATTACAGGCTCCCACCATCATGCCCAGCTAATTTTTGTGTATTTTTAGTAGAGACGGGCTTCATCATGTTGGCCAAGCTGATCTCAAACTCCTGACCTCATGATCCGCCCACCTCGGGCTCCCAAAGTGCTGGGATTACAGACGTGAGCCACTGCACCCGGCCTTCTTTTTATATTTTTAAATGTGTCTTCCCCAAATATAAATGGTTGGTAAGCACGCCAAATATATTCGGTAACCCCCCTCCTTTATTTTTTATTGTTGAGGTGAGGCTCTCCCTATATGTTGCCCGAGCTGGTCTTGAACTCCTGGTCTCAAGCAATCCTCCTACCTCAGCCTCCTGTTGTGTTTGTTCATCTACAAATTGATAAGGGTGAAAGTCATAATCCTACAGGGGGATTACCCTATTTATTTCCCAAACCCTATTTCTATGGGATTTTCTTTTTTTTTTTTTTTTTTTTTTTTTGAGACGGAGTCTCGCTCTGTCGCCCAGACTGGAGTGCAGTGGCCGGATCTCAGCTCACTGCAAGCTCCGCCTCCCAGGTTCACGCCATTCTCCTGCCTCAGCCTCCCGAGTAGCTGGGACTACAGGCGCCCGCCACCTTGCCCGGCTAGTTTTTTGTATTTTTTAGTAGAGACGGGGTTTCACTGTGTTAGCCAGGATGGTCTTGATCTCCTGACCTCGTGATCCGCCCATCTTGGCCTCCCAAAGTGCTGGGATTACAGGCTTGAGCCACCGCGCCCGGCCTCTATGGGATTTTCATACAGGGAACACAGGCATGTGTTTTGCCTCAACTCATTAATTTATTTTTTCACTTAGTTTTCATAATATTCATATATATTACCAAGTGTACAAACATTAAATTCTTGTGTACAAAACTCAAATAGTCTTCCATTCTTTTTTCTTATAAACTTTCACAGCTTTACCCTTGACAGACTTTACTCAAAGGAAATCGAAGCTGGTCATATGTAGCTCTTTCACTGATTACTATTTACTCCATCGTCCAGTAGTTTGTGTATGAAAATATAATTATAAAAATGTAAGGTCCTACTTCCAGTGAAACTGGAGGGCTTATGCCCACTTTTATCCTTTACTGAGAGCTTATCTCTACCTGATAAAATTTCTACTGTATTCTTGGCTTAACTCACGTCCTGTGATTAAAAAAAAAAAAAAAAAAAAAAAAAAGCTTTGCTTTTTTCTAATTCTCTTTATTGACTGCTTTTCATACCTTATACAAGTTCTGGCCCATATCTTCAGTTTGTTCTGATTTTTTTTTTGAGACGGAGTCTTGCTCTGTCACCCAGGCTGGAGTGCAGTGGCGCGATCTCAGCTCACTGCAACCTCCGCCTCCCAGGTTCAAGCGATTCTCCTGCCTCCGCCTCCTGAGTATCTGGGACTACAGGCGTGCACTGCCATGCCCAGCTAAGTTTTTGTATTTTAGTAGAGATGGGGTTTTGCCTTGTTAGCCAGGCTGGTCTCAAACTCCTGACCTTAAGTGATCCGCCCGTCTCGGCCTCCCAAAGTGCTGGGATTACAGGAGTGAGCCACCGCAACTAGCCTTAGAAAACTTTTTTTTTTTTGAGACAGAGTCTCTGTCACTAGGCTGGTGCGATCTCGGCTCACTGCAATCTCCGTCTCCCAGGTTCGAGTGATTCCCCTGCCTCAGCTTCCTGGGTAGCTGGGACTACAGGGGCCCTCCACCACGCCCAGCTAATTTCTTGTGTTTTAATGGAGACGGGGTTTCACCATGTTGGCCAGGCTGGTCTCTATCTCCTGACCTCGTGATCCGCCCACCTCAGCCTCCCAAAGTGCAGGGATTACAGGCGTGAGCCACCGCACCTGAACTTAGAAAACTTTATAAATATTAAAATTGATGTTATGTATATTTTGCCACAATTTTTGAGAAGTACCTTGTGGTCTTTAGAGAGAGTAGATGAGTGGTTGCCTAGGGCCGGGAAAGTGAGGGGATCATGGTGATGGGCAGCTGATGGGCCTGGGGTTCTGAAGGGCAGTGATGACAACATTCTAAAATTAGACTGTGTTGATGGTTGCACCAACTCTTTGAATACCACCAAATCTAAGTCATTCAATTATGCATTTTTAATGGGTAATTTTATGGCATGTAAATTATATCTCAATAAAGTTATATTTTTAAATACCAAAAAAAGGCCAGGTGCGGTGGCTCATGCCTGTAATCCCAGCACTTTGGGAGGCCAAGACGGGCGGATCACGAGGTCAGGAGATCAAGACCATCCTGGCTAACATGGTGAAATTCCATCTCTACTAAAGAAAAAATTACAAAAAAAAAAAAAAATTACCTGAGTGTGGTGGTGGATTCCTGTGGTCCCAGCTACTCAGGAGGCTGAGGCAGGAGAATGGTGTGAACCTGGGAGGCGGAGCTTGCAGCGAGCCGAGATCACGCCACTGCACTCCGGCCTGGGTGACAGAGCGAGACTCGTTCTCAAAAAAAAAAAAAAAAAAAAAAAGATTAGTAATATCCTCTGTGTCACTTACCGCTTAAGTGGTTGAGTCATGGCTTGAAATTCATCATCTCAAACATGGCTTAGAGTCTGTAGATAGGGACAGTACCAGGAATGTAGGTGTGGGCTTAAGGCTGAATTAAATAGATCCAGATGGCTCACACCTGTAATCCCAATACCTAGGGAGGCCGAGGCAGGTGGATCACTTGAGCTCCTGGAGCGAAGAAAGGATGTTAGTGGAAAAACCGGTGAAATCAGAATAAAGTCTATAGTTTTATTTTTTAAAAGAGGCCAGGTACAGTGACTCATGCCTGTAATCTCAGCACTTTGGGAGGCCGAGGTGGGTGGATAAACTGAGGTCAGGAGTTCAAAACCAGCCTGGCCAACATGATGAAACCCCATCTCTATTAGAAATACAAAAATCAGCTGGGCGCGGTTGTGGGCGCCTATAATCCCAGCTACTCAGGAAGCTGAGGCAGGAGAATCGCTTGAACGCAGGAGGCAGGTTGCAGTGAGCTGAGATTGCACCACTGCACTCCAGCCTGGGTGTGCAGAGCAAGACTCCATCTCACAAAAAAAAAAGAAAAAAAAAACATGACAATTAAATAAATTGTGTAATCTTGAATTAAATCCTAAACCAAATACATGTCACTGGTAAAACAAGTGGTGACATTTGAATAAAGTGGATAGATCAGACAATAGTGCCATATCAGTGATATTTCTTGACCTTGAACATCAGTAACAGAGCAGAATGTCCTTGGTTTTAGGAACTATAACCTGAAGTGATTAGAGGTTTAGGGCATCACATGCAAATCAGACACACTTTTTTGGGGGAGAGAGAGGGAGAAAGGCTGAATGATGCAGCAAATGGAGTAAAATGCTAACTTTGGGGAAATCTGGATGAAGAAATCACAGAATTTTTTTTTTTTTTTTTACAGACAGGGTCTCACTCTGTCACCCAGGCTAGAGTGCAGTGGCACGATCATGGCTGACTGCAGCTTCTACTTCCCTGGGCTCCGATGACCCTCTCACCTCAGCCTCCCAAGTAGCTGGGACTACAGGCACGCAGCACCACACCTGACTAATTTTTTGCATTTTTTTTTTCCCAGACTGGTCCCAAGCAATTCACCCACCTCAGCCTCCCAAAGTGCTAGGACTACAGGTGTGAGCCACTGTGCCTCGCCAGAAATTCTTTGAACTATTTTTGCCAGTTTTTTTGTAAGTCTGGAATTATGTCACAATTAAAAGCTCAAAATAATAATAAAAAAAGTATTCTTATATTTATTTGGTGAAGGTAACTATGTTATGGCCAAGAGGGGGGCCCAGGTGTGAGGACCTGGCTCACGCCTGTAATCCCAACACTTTGGGAGGCCAAGGTGAGCCGATCACTTGAGGTCAGGAGTTCAAGACAAGCCTGGCCAACATGGTGAAACCCTGTCTCTATTAAAAATACAAAAATTAGTCGGGTGTGGTGGCGGGTGCCTGTAATCCCAGCTACTCAGGAGGCTACGACAGGAGAATTCCTTAAACCCAGGAGGTAGAGGTTGCAGTGAGCCGAGATCACACCATTGCACCCCAGTTTGAGGGACAGAGCGAGACGCCATCTTAAAGAAAAAAAAAAAAGAATTAGCACATTTGTTTGCCCCAAGAAGATAAAACTAGTCTTGTACAGTAGCTACCTGTATCCACCAGGATACATTCCAAGGCCCCAGTGAATGCTGAAAACTATGCATAGTGTGTGTGTATATATATAATATATATAATATATATAAAACTATATATATCTAAAACGCATGGATTTCTTTTTTCTTCTTCACAATGTCACAGATAGAACATTTGTTCTTACTGTAGATCTTAACAACTTCTGCATAGAATTTTTTTTATTAAGTGGAGAGTTAGTTACTTACTTATTTAAAAGATATGTTTCTTGGCCGGGCATGGTGATTCACACCTGTAATCCCAGCACTTTGGGAGGCCAAGGCGGGAAGATTCACTTGAGGTCAGGAAATCAAGACCAGCCTGGCCAACGTGGTGAAACCCCGTCTCTACTAAAAGTACAAAAATGAGCCGGGCGTGGTGTTGGTTGTCTGTAGTCCCAGCTACTCGGGAGGCTGAGGCAAGAGAATCGCTTGAACCTGGGAGACGGAGGTTGCAGTGAACAAAGATCGCATCACTGCACTACAGCCTGGGGGACAGAGCAAGACTCTTGTCTCAAAAAAAAAAAAAAGAAAAAGAAAAAGAAACGAAGTGTTTCTTTTCTTACGAAGTTCTTTGAATGAAAAGCTTTTCGGGCCGGGCGCGGTGGCTCACGCCTGTAATCCCAGCACTTTGGGAGGCCGAGGCGGGCGGATTACAAGGTCAGGAGATCGAGACCACGGTGAAACCCCGTCTCTACTAAAAAAATAGAAAAAATTAGCCGGGCGCAGTGGCGGGCGCCTGTAGTCCCAGCTACTCGGGAGGCTGAGGCAGGAGAATGGCGTGAACCCGGGAGGCGGAGCTTGCAGTGAGCTGAGATTGCGCCACTGCACTCCAGCCTGGGCGACAGAGCGAGACTCCGTCTCAAAAAAAAAAAAAAAAAAAAGAAAAGCTTTTCTTTTCACATTTATTTTATTGAAACATTATAGCACTATCTTTGAAGAAGACTGTTATCATTCCATTCTGATTAAACCAATTAACTTATCCAAGCATATGTATGCTGTACACGGAGGAGCCAGCGTTAAAACCCCTATTTTTATCTTTTTAGATTCAGCAGATCCATGTGCAGTTTTTTAATGAGTATGTTGCATGATGTTGAGGCTTGCACTAGTGATCCAGCCACCCAAGCAGTGAGCATATTACCAAATAGGTAAATTTTCAAGCCTCGCTCCCCTCCTTACCCAACGTTTAGCTCTCACTTATAAGTGAGAACATGTGGATGTGGTTTTCTTTTTTAGATAGAGTTTCACTCTTGTTGCCCGGGTTGGAGTGCAATGGCGCCATCTCGGCTCACTGCAACCTCCACCTCCCAGATTCAAGACATTCTCCTACCTCAGCCTCCTGAGTAGCTGTGATTACAGGAATGCGCCACCACGCCCAGCTAATTTTGTATTTTTAGTAGAGACAGGGTTTCCACATGTTAGTCAGGCTGGTCTCAAGCTCCCGACCTCAGGCAATCCACCTGCCTCAGCCTCCCAAAGTACTGGAATGACAGGCGTGAGCCACTGTGTCTGGCCAGTATTTGGTTTTCTGTTTCTGTGTTAACTCATTTAGGATAATGGCCTCCAGCTGCATCCATGTTGCTGCAAAGGACATAACCTTGTGATTTTTCAAGGCCGTATAGCTTTCTGTGGTGTATACATAACGCATTGTCTTTATCCAATCCACCTCTGATGGGCACCGAGTTGATTCCATGTCTTTCCTATTGTGACTCCTGCTGTAACAAGCATACAAGTGCATATGTCTTTTTGGTAGAATGATTTATTTTCTTTTGGATATATACCCAGTAATGGGATGGCTGGGCTGAACGGTAACTCTGTTTATAGTGCTCTGAAACATCTCTTAACTGCTTTCCACAGTGGCTGAACTAATTTACACGCCCACCAACAGTGTATCAGTGTCCCCTTTGGGGCCGGGTGCAGTGGCTCACGCCTGTAATCCCAGCACTTTGGGAGGCCGAGGCGGGCAGATTACCTGAGGTCAGGAGTTTGAGACCAGCCTGACCAACATGGAGAAACCCCATCTCTACTAAAAATACAAAATTAGCCAGGCGTGGTGGGGCATGCCTGTAATCCCAGCTACTAGGGAGGCTGAGGCAGGAGAATCGCTTGAACCTGGGAGGCGGAGGTTGCGGTGAGCCGAGATTGTGCCACTGCACTCCAGCCTGGGCAACAAGAGCAAGACACGGTCTCAGAAAACAAAAAAATAAAAAAATAAAAAGTAAGTGTCCCCTTTGCTCCACAATCTCACCAGCATCTGTTAATTTCTGACTTTTCAGTAATGGTCATTCTGACTGGTGTGAGATGGTATCGTTGCGGGATAATTTAGGAATCAGAGAGACCGAGGGGTTGAGGAGGATGTATTATTATTATCATTTAGGTGTGTAGCGGGACGAGCGGCAGACAAAACTCCTCAGACACCGAGTTAAAGAAGGAAGGGGTTTATTCGGCTGGGGGGCATTGGCAAGACTCCTGTCTCAAGAGCCGAGCTCCCCGAGTGAGCAATTCCTGTCCTTTTAAGGGCTCACAACCCTAAGGGGGTGCATATGAGAGGGTCCTGATCGATTGAGCAAGCAGGGGGTACGTGACCGGGTATCTACCCACCAGTATGTAGGCCCCACCATGCCTGGCTAATTTTGTATTTTTAGTAGAGACGGGTTTCTCCATGTTGGTCAGGCTGGTCTCAAACTCCTGCACCAGTAATTAGATCAATTAGATTGGAACAAAACAAGATAGGGATTTTCTTTTTTTTTTCTTTTTTTTTTTTTTGAGACAGAGTCTTGCTCTGTCGCCCAGGCTGGAGTGCAGTAGCGCAATCTCGGCTCACTGCAAGCTCCGCCTCCCGGGTTCACGCCATTCTCCTGCCTCAGCCTCCCGTGTAACTGGGACTACAGGCTCCCGCCACCGCATCCGGCTAATTTTTTGTATTTTTTTTTAGTAGAGATGGGGTTTCATCGTGTTAGCCAGGATGGTCTCGATCTCCTGACCTCGTGATCTGCCTGTCTCAGCCTCCCAAAGTGCTGGGATTACAGGCGTGAGTCACCGCACCCAGCCCAAGATAGGGATTTTCACAGTGCATTTCTCTACAATGTCTGTAATCTACAGATAACAGAATCAATTAGGTCAGGGGTCGATCTTTAACTACCAGGCCCAGGGTGCGGCGCTGGGCTGGCTGCCTGTGGATTTCATTTCTGCCTTTTAGTTTTTACTTCTTTCTTTGGAAGCAGAAATTGGTCATAAGACAATGTGAGGGGTGGTCTCCTCCCTTAGGTGCACCAGCCCAGTCAGATCAACATCCGAAAAGACTGAGCCCCAAAGAGTCTGGTTACCTTTTAAGCATTTAATGGGGCCGGGGGAGATCCGTGCAGGGGGAAGCATATTACAGAAGCGAGAAACAAAGACAGTTATTCCATTGAGACATGCGTTACATTCTTTCGTACTTTTCAAGGAAAAACATGTTTTGCGACTTGAGTTTATCTGCCTAGTGACCTTGTGGCTGCACAGCTGGAGAAACAGGGCCTTCACAATGCCTTGGAAAGGAGGAGAGATAAGGCTCACTTGCCACAGAAAAACAGGCAGATAATTTTTAAAGGATTCCACCTCTTTCTCTTCCTCAGGGGGAATTGGGTTTCTTACATACAACTGAACTTTTGCTATTAAGGGAGGAGGCCACTACTCCTCCTGCTGCCCTCCTCCCCCAACCTTGCCTAGTTCACAAGACAGGAGGAGACAGAAAGCAAAAAGTTAGAAAGAAGCAAAAGTAAGATAAATAGCCAGACAACCTTGGCACCACCATCCGGCCCTAGGAGTTAAAAAAAGGAATAATAACAACATCAATCCCTGACCTAAACTACTTGTGTTATCTGTAAACTCCAGACACTGTATGAAAAAAGCATTGTAAAACTTTTTGTTCTGTTACCTGATGCATGTAGTCCCCAGTCACGTTTCCCACGCTCGCTCGATTTATCACGACCCTTTCACGTGGACCCCTTAAAGTTGTAAGCCTTTAAAAAGGCCAAGAATTTATTTTTTTGAGGAGCTCGGCTCTTAAGACGCGAGTCTGCCGACGCTCCTGGCCGAATAAAAAACTTCTTCCTTCTTTAATCCGGTGTCTGAGGAGATTTGTCTGCGGTTCGTCCTGCGACACTTCTTTAATTTCTTTTCATTCCTGTTCCAGTATCTCACTGTGAAATTCCCTGTGTTTTTATATGATTCTCAGGGGGTTTCCTCTGAGCGTCATTAGGCCTGACTTCTCACGGTCAGCTCTGGGTACCACCTTCACATTGCAGAATTGAGAAGCTGACCCACAAATGCATTTCGGGCTGAGCAGACAAGTGTCAGAGGAGCTGGCTAGACCGCAGACGTGTCAGAGGGACCATGGCCTTTCCGTAGGCTCATGGTCAGAGGTGGAGGGGGAGTGGTGAACGTTCTAATGAAAAAAGTCAACATGAAAGCTTCCTGGTGATGGGCGCTGGGGCTCACCCACCACTTCCTGTGCATCTCCCTGGCCCGCTGGGCTCAGTCCCCACCCCGCTGCTCAGCACTCGGCCGGTAGAATCTGAGCGATGCCTTCCACGCTCTGTGCCCTGCTCTGCCTCGGTGAGTTCTTGCATGGAAGGGGAATGGGATCAGGGTGTGCCTGGGAGGCAACAGGTCTCATTATTCCCGTCTTCCAGGGCTGTGTTTGAGCCAGAGAATCAGCACCCCGAAGCGTGAGTCCTTCCTTCAAAGCCCAGGGTCACTCTTTCGGGTTCAGGCCAAGCACCCTCCACCCAAGCACGGCTGGGGAGAGGGGGCGGGGTGCTGGCTTTCCAGGAAGGCCTGGGGCCAGCAGCAGGGTGGAGCCTACGGTTGGGGGGACGGGGCTCAGCTGGAACTCCAGCCTCTGATTCCCTTCCAGAGACTCTCCCAAAACCGATCATCAGGGCCGAATCCACTTACATGGTTCCAAAGGAAAAGCAAGCAACCCTCTGTTGCCAGGGAAGTTATGGAGCTGTTGAATACCAGCTGCATTTTGAAGGAAGCCTTTTTGCCGTGGAGAGGCCAAAACCGCCTGAACGGATTAATGGAGTCAAATTCCACATCCCGGACATGAACTCCCGCAAGGCAGGGCGATACAGCTGCATCTATCGGGTTGGGGAGCTCTGGTCAGAGCGCAGCGACTTGCTGGATCTGGTGGTAACAGGTAACTAACTGTCCGGTTCTCTAACTGGAGAGTGAGCTCAGTCTGCATCTGGGATGGAGCATCACCTATGAACTCTTCCAAGCCCCACTCAGACACTGCTTGTCTCAGTAGGAGGTTGGAGGAGGGGTGATCCCATCACAATCTCAGCCTACAAGGCGTTGTCTGCAAACAGTGTCTCTGTGTCCTACGAGCAGATGTGTCCTCGGTCAAGTTCTCCAAGACACAGATTCTGAGATAGATATTTGTGTGCAGGGGTGTGACTGAGGAACGTCCTCAAAAACGCCTGTGGGCCAGGCGCAGTGGCTGACACTTTGCTTCCCTCACCCATCACAGGTGGTGGGGGTTTTTGTGTTTGTTTTGAGAGGAGTTTCACTCTTGTCACCCAGGTTGGAGTGCAGTGGTGCAGTCTCCCGTCACTGCAACCTCCACCTCCTGGGTTCAAGTGATTCTCCAGCCTCAGCTTCCCAAGTGGCTGGGATGACAGGCGCCCACCACCACGCCAATTTTTGTATTTTTGGTAGAGACAGGGTTTCACTATGTTGACCAGGGTGGTCTCAAACTCCTGACCTCAGGTGATCCGCCCGCCTCAGCCTCCCAAAGTGCTGGGATTACAGGTGTGAGTCATCGCGCCTGGCCAGGTGGTGTTTTTCTAAAAAACAAAATTTAGCTTTTTTTTTTTTTAAGACAGTCTCGCTGCAGTGCAGTGGTACAATCTCAGCTCACTGCAACCTCTGCCTCCCGGATTC
This sequence comes from Chlorocebus sabaeus, assembly GCF_047675955.1. Taxonomy (NCBI): domain Eukaryota; kingdom Metazoa; phylum Chordata; class Mammalia; order Primates; family Cercopithecidae; genus Chlorocebus; species Chlorocebus sabaeus. The sequence continues at coordinate 3,464,878 of NC_132909.1, read as the reverse complement.
AAGCAATTCTCCTGCCTCAGCCTCCCAAGCAGTTGGGTTTACAGGCATAGGCCACCACGCCTGGCTAATTTTTGCATTTTTAGTAGAGATGGGGTTTCACCATGTTGGCCAGGCTGGTCTCAAACTCCTGACCCAGGAGGTCGAGGCTTCAGTGAGCCAAGATAGTGCCATGGCACTCCAGCCTGGGGAACAGAGCGAGGCCCTGTACCATTTTAAAAAATGGTTTAGATGGTAAGTATTCTATTGTGTGTATTTGACCAAAATAATAATAATTTTAAAAAATTTTTTAAAAAGCTGGCTGCCAGGCATGGTGGCGGGCCGCTGCAGTTCCAGCTACTTGGGAGGCTGAGGCAGGAGACCCGCTTGAACCCGGGAGGTGGAGGTTGCAGTGAGCCAAGATCGCGTCTCTGCACTTCAGCTTGGGTGACAGAGCGAGACTCCTTCTCAAAAAAAAAAAAAAAAAAAAAAAAAAAAAAAAAAAAAAAAAAACAAGAAAAGAAAAGAAAGGAGAAAATATACAAATAGCTGGCTGCCCATCTCTGAGTTTCTGGTGCGGTGGCCCCACCTTCTCTCATAGAAATGTATGACACACCCACCCTCTCGGTTCATCCTGGACCCGAAGTGACCTCGGGTGAGAAGGTGACCTTCTACTGCCGTCTAGACACAGCAACAAGCATGTTCCTACTGCTCAAGGAGGGAAGATCCAGAGACGTGCAGCGCAGCTATGGGAAGGTCCAGGCGGAGTTCCCCATGGGCCCTGTGACCACAGCCCACAGAGGGACATACCGATGTTTTGGCTCCTATAACAACTATGCCTGGTCTTTCCCCAGTGAGCCAGTGAAGCTCCTGGTCACAGGTGAGGAAATGCTCAATTCCCCACAGCCCCCGCCGCCGCCATGTCCTACCCGGAGCCCTAAGGGATGCCCAGAGAGTGATGGGGAGGGTGTCCAAGGGACGTCCACTTCCCGGGAGCCCAGTTGGTCATGTGAGGAAGAACACCAGAAGCAGGAAGGAGGAGGGAGCAGAGAAAGGAATGGTAAGGCGGGCGGATCACGAGGTCAGGAGTTCGAGACCAGCCTGGCCAAGACGGTGAAACCCTGTCTCTACTAAAAATACAAAAATTAACCAGACGGAGTGGCGGACACCTGTAGTCCCAGCTACTCAGGAGGCTGAGGCAGGAGAATCGCTTGAACCCAGGAGGTAGAGGTTGCAGTGAGCCGAGATCATACCACTGCACTACAACCTGGGCAACACAGCAAGATTCCATCTCAAAAAAAAAAAAAAAAGAATGGCAAGACTGGAGGAAACCCAAAATCCTTACTTTTTTTCTTTATCTCCTTTTCCAGACGACATTGAGAACACCAGCCTTGCACCTACAGACCCCACCTTTCCCGGTGAGTAACTAGTCCTTCTAAGCTCAGAGGAGAGATCAGAGCCTCCCAGGGACACTAAAAACATGGCATTCATTCAAAATATTCATCGAGGCCAGGCGCGGTGGCTCACGCCTGTAATCCCAACACTTTGGGAGGCCGGGATGGTGCATCACTTGAGGTCAGGAGTTCAAGACCAGCCTGGCCAGCATGGCAAAAACCCATCTCTACTAAAAATACAAAAATTAGGCTGGGCACCATGGCTCACTCCTGTAATCCCAGCACTTTGGGAGGCTGAGGCAGGCAGATCACAAGGTCAGGAATTCGAGACCAGCCTGGCCAACATGGTGAAACCCCATCTCTACTAAAAATACAAAAATTAGCCAGGCGTGGTGGTACTCACCTGTAATCCCAGCTACTTAGGAGGCTGAGGCAGAAGAATCGTTTGAACCAGGGAGGCAGAGGTTGCAGTGAGCTGAGATTGCGCCATTGCACTCCAGCCTGGGCAGTAGAGACAGATTCTGTCTCCAAAAAAAAAAAAAAGAAAGAAAACTAAAACGAAGAACAGCCGGGCGTGGTGGTGGTGTGCACCTATAATCCCAGCTACTCAGGAGAATCACTTGATCCTGGGAGGCGGAGGTTGCAGTGAGCCGAGATCGGGCCACTGCACTCCAGCCTGGGTGACAGAGCGAGACTCCATCTCACAAAAAAACAAAAAAAAAACAAAACAAAATATAAAATATACACTGTATATTATATATATTATATATAATACAGTGTATATTATATATATTATATATAATACAGTGTATATTATGTATATAATAATTATATATATATAGTGCATAGTATATACGGTGAACTACACTGTAACAGTCAGCCAGGCAAATATCTTGACTTTGTGGCACTTAGATTCTAGCAGGAGACAGACCATGGATCAGTGTCAGGATAGCACATAGGAGGAAATGACGCTACGGAAGGAAAAGACAAGGTAGAACAGACTTACAGGGATTGAAATGGCAGGTAACAGTATTAAATAGGGTTGTCCAGATGGACCTCATAGAGAAGAAGGCATCTGAACAAATGCGTTCAGACTTGAGTTAGTCACGTGGCTCTCAGGAGAAAGGAGGCTCCAGAGCGAGGAAACGGCCTCTGCCTGTGCCCTGGGGCAGGATGATGACTGGGGTAATAAAATAATAACTATGAGGCCAGGAGGGTTGAAAATGATGTTTGGAAATGACAGTGGGGATGGGATGGGGCTGGGGCTGCACGATTAGGACATTGAAAAAAAATTGTGAGACTTTGAATTTGACTACGTGTGAGGGGAAAGAGGTAATGATGACTTAATGAGGAAAATGAGGCTTACACAGAAGACAGGGGCTGCGTGTGGTTCCCGCGTGTAATCCCAGCACTTAGGAAGGCAGAGGCGGGTGGATCACTTGAGGTCAGGAGATCGAGACCAGCCTGGCCAACACAGTGAAACCCCATCTCTACTAAACATACAAACATTAGGTGGGCGTGGTGGCACACGCTGTAATTACAGCTACTCGGGGCTGAGGCAAGAGGATCGCTTAAACTCGGCAGGCTGAGGTTGCAGCAAGCTGAGATCGCACCACTGCGCTCCGGCCTGGAAGGCCTGTAATCCCAGCCCTTTGGGAGGCCGAAGCAGGCAGGTCATCTGAGATTGGGAGTTCGAGACCAGCCTGGCTGGCAAAACGCCGTCTCTACTAAAAATATGAAAAAAATTAGCCAGGTGTGGTGGCGTGTGCCTGTAGTCCCAGCTATTCGGGAGGCTGGAACAGAGCGAGACTCTATCTCAAAAAAAAAACCAAACAAACAAAAATAGAAGACATGATTGGTGCAAAGATACATGCTTATGAGTTCTAGACTGGAATTCCTCCTCAGGTTTGTCCATCTGTGGACCCTTCCGCTTTACCTGCTGGATGAAGCTCCTGGGACCTGCAGGGTAGGGTAGGACCTTGCAAAGCTGCAGAACGTCATGGGGTGGATCCAAGGGAAGGAGCATGGGGGCAGAAGACGTCAACATCATTCTCTTTTCTTCACTTCCCTTATTATCAGCAGACTCTTGGGACACCTGCCTTTTAACCACAGAGACGGGACTCCAGAAAAGTAAGTAGACACCTGGGGCCATAGGCTCTGAAGGAAGGAGCTGGGCATAGAGTAATGACCTGGGAAAGAGATCGGGATGAACGGAACAAGAGGGTGTCCTTGGCCAGGTGCAGTGGCTCACGCTTGTAATCCCAGCCCTTTGGGAGGCCAAGGCGGGCAGATTATCTGAGGTCAGGAGTTCGAGACTGGTCTGGCCAATATGGTGAAACCCCATCTCTACTAAAAATAGAAAAAAATTATCCGGGCATGGTGGTGCATGCCTGTAGTCCCAGCTACTTGGGTGGCTGAGGCAGGAGAATCACTTGAACCCGGGAAGTGGAGGTTGCAGTGAGCCGAGATCGTGCCACTGTACTCCAGCCTGGGCAACAAGACTGAGGCTCTGTGTACGAAAAAAAAAAAAGAGCGTGTCCTTACATCCCTGTCAGCGATCACCCTGTTCTCCTGCTGCCCACAGACCTTGCCCTCTGGGACCACACTGCCCAGAATCTCCTTCGGATGGGCCTGGCCTTCCTGGTCCTGGTGGCTCTAGTGTGTCTCCTGGTTGAAGACTGGCTCAGCAGGAAGAGGACTAGAGAGCAAGCCAGCAGAGCTTCCACTTGGGAAGGCAGGAGAAGGTTGAACACAAAGACTCTTTGAAGAATGACCACGAGACGCAGTGGCCATGGGTGGAACTGAAAGCTGGTGTTGAGCCTGGGTGGCATGAGCTCTGTGTCAGACCCACGGAGGAGGGAGTCACTGCAGGGAACAGGGGACACTGGCATTCCGTTTGTCAGAGCATCCTGGACGATGCAGAGGGTGGGAGAACTACATGCTAAATTTCTGTTTGTTTTTTTTTTTGAGACAGAGTTTTGCTCTTGTTGCCCAGGCTGGAGTGCAGTGATTTTGGCTCACTGCAACCTCTACCTCTCCATCCCTTGGGCTCAAGCGATTCTCCTGCCTCAGCCTCCCGAGTAGCTGGGATTACAGGCATGCGCCACCATGCCTGGCTAATTTTGTATTTTTAGTAGAGACGAGGTTTCTCCCTGTTGGTCAGGTTGGTCTTGAACTCCTGATCTCAAGAGATCCCCCCCGCCTCGGCCTCCCAAAGGGCTGGGATTACAGGCATGAGCTGCCGCGCCCAGCCGCTGAATTTCTTTTGTAGACAAGTCCTATGGTCTCTTCTAGGTTCTAAGTATTTTTGTGCCACTTACTGCAAACCATACTTTTAACCACTCTGGTCTTTTCTGAAAAGATCTCTTCTTTAACAGGATGGCCATGGAAATATTTTTTTTTCTACTTTGGTCTTTCTTTCCTTTCTCTGCAGGAAGCCATTCAAAATAGTTAATGACCAATATAGAATAGGTCTGTATCGAATGGTTCAGGAGGCATTGTGGCAACAACCAGTCGTAGAGAAATAGCTTTGTAAGTGAATCCTGCCGGGGGCGGTGGCTCATGCCCATAATCCCAACACTTTGGGAGACTGAGGTGGGCAGATCACCTGAGGTCAGGAGTTCGAGACCAGCCTGGCCAACACGATGAACCCTTATCTCTACTAAAAATACAAAAATTAGCCAGGTATGGTGGCATGTGCCTGTAATCCCAGCTACTCGTGAGACTGAGGCAGGAGAATCACTTGAACCCAGAAAGCAGACACTGCAGTGAGCCGAGATCACACCACTGCACTCCATCCTGGGTGATAGAGCAAGACTCTGTCTCAAAAAAAAGAAAAGAAAAAAGTAATAATAATGAGTCCTGGCTGCATCCCAACCACGCCCCAATTCCTCCTACCCCAAAGCACCACAGAATTCCATCTTCTATTTTTTGTTTTTGTTTTGTTGGGATGGAGTTTCACTGTTGTTGCCCAGGATGGAGTGCAGTGGCGCGATCTCAGCTCACTGCCACCTCCACCTCCAGGGTTCAAGGGATTCGCCTGCCTCAGCCTCCTGAATAGCTGGGACTACAGGCATGCACCACCACGCCTGGTTAATTTTTGTATTTTTAGTAGAAATGGGGTTTCGTCATGTTGGCCAGGCTGGTCTTGAACTCCTGACTTCAGGTGATCCACCAGCCTCGGCCTCCCAAAGTGCGGGAATTACAGGTGTGAGCCACCGCGCCTGGCCACCGTTCTCTCTCCTTTATCCATACCTTGCCCTGTTCTTCAGGGCTCTGCATAGATACCATTTCCTCCAAGGGAGATACCATTTCCTCCATAACTCTGACTTCACACAAAGACAGCACTTTTTTTTGTTTTGTTTTTTTTTTGAGACAGAGTCTCACTGTGTAGCCCAAGCTGGAGTGCAGTGGTTCAATCTCAGCTCACTGCAACCTTCGCCTCTGGGGCTCAAGCGATTCTCTTTCCTCAGCCTCCCAAGTAGCTGGGACTAGAGGCACGCGCCACCACACTCAGTTAATTTTTTGTGTGTTTTTAGAAGAGATTGGGTTTCATCATGTTGCCCTGGGTGGTCTTGAACTCCTGAGGTCAGGTGATCGCCCTGCCTTGGCCTCCCAAAGTGCTGGGATTACAGGTGTAAGCCACCATGCCTGGCCAAGACACTTTCCTCATCCCAGAGCACCTGCTAATTCCTTGTAACAGCACCTGAACCCTGATTCGGCATGCATGTCCATTTTCCTGTCCCCGCTGTGAACTCATGTGAATTGATCTATGTCAGATTTAGTGGCTGCGTTCACAGCTCTGGCAACTCTAAAGGGGTTCTCAGGAAATATATGTCAAATGAAGGAATGTATATACGGGGGCTGTGGCACAGCCTGCAACTTGAGACTTCTCACTAGGGGCCTTTAAATGCTGTCTGGACACCACCATCACTTTCCTCCCTGAGAACTTCTACTTATCAACCCATTTACATACTCATCACATGGGCCCCACACCCTCCCACTATTCTGGTGCCTCATGCCAGTCAAATTTATTCTCTAAATCTGATTTTTCCGTTAAATATCAACCTGGCAACACAATGAAACCCCGTCTCTACTAAAAATACAACATATTAGCCGGGCGCAGTGTCTCGCACCCATAATCTCAGCAACTAAGGAGGCTGAGGCAGGAGAACCGCTTGAACCCGGGAGGTGGAGGTTGCGGTGAGCCAAGATCACGCCACTGCACTCCAGCCTGGTAACAGAGCGAGACTCCGTCTCTAAATAAACAGACAAACTGCTGACTTGCATATTTTTTCTTTACCCCAACTCATTCCTTACATGTAGACACCTGTCATCCCAGCTACTCAGAAGGCTGAGGCAGGAGAATCACTTGCACCTGGGAGGCGGAGGTCGCAGTAAGCTGAGATCGCGCCACTGCACTCCGGCCTGGTGACAAAGCGAGACTCTATCTCAAAAAAAAAAAAAAAGTATAGGCTCAATCTTTTCAGTATTTGCTTTACTGGTTCAGCAAAAGCCAGGAAACACAACTTTGTGGTAATTGTGTTTTTCAACCGTGAGTGTTGTAAGTGGTAAGTGTTATTCAACTGTATATTGTTTACTTTATTGTAAATACTGGTGAACAGTGGTCAATAAATGGTTGTATATCCCTAATTAGAAAAAAAAGACCCGAAGTATAGCAAACTGACGCCGATCTCATTTTGCAGAGGTCCACCTGCTCTCCCCTCTCTGAGAGTGTAATCCTGTGCTTAATAAACTTCTGCTGCTTTGCTAGGTGTGTGTATCACGACCCATGCTTTGTTCACACCACCAAGGACCCAGGACTTCACAGCTTCAGCTGGTAACAGGGGAAGCAGGGGTAAGGACATTTAAAACCTGCTTGTGTGTTAACCGTAATCGCCATTGTGTAACATTGGGTCCCCAGAAGTAACTCATCTTATAACTGAATACTTTTTTTTTTGAGACGATGTCTCTCTCACTCAGGCTGGAGCTCTGTGGCGCGATCTCAGCTCACTGCAACCTCTGCCTCCTGGGTTCCAGCAGTTCTCCTGCCTCGGCCTCCTCAGTAGCTGGGATTACAAGTGCAAGCCACCACGCCCAGCTAATTTTTGTATTTTTAGTAGAGACAGGGTTTCTCCATGTTGGTCTCGAACTCCCGACCTCAGGTGATCCACCCACCTCGGCCTCCTAAAGTGCCGGGATGACAGACAGGAGCCACCACGCCCAGCTACTTGTGCCTTTTGACCAACATCTTCCTCTCCTGCCACGCCCAGCCCCTGGTAACCGCCACCTAGTCTTGCTTCTAGATCAACCATTCTTTTTTTTTTTTGAGATGGAGTCTCGCTCTGCACGCCCAGGCTGGAGTGCAGTGCTGCAATCTCAGATCACTGCAACCTCTGCTTCCCGGGTTCAAGCAATTCTCCTGCCTCAGCCTCCAGAGTAGCTGGGATTACTGAGCCACCGTGCCCAGCCAGGAGACCCACTCCCACTGACCCTCACTAGTCACGTTCTGGGTCCACGTTCCCTAAGACATAACCCACACTGGCAGCCTTTGTTCTGACCTCTCACATGTGGTCCCCACCCGATGGAAACCGGCTTCTCTGCCCACACTTCCTCTGAAGCTGTGTGTGTGACCAACCCTGATGAGCTTCCTGGAACACAGTGACCCTGCTCAGTCCTTCTCATTATTGCTTCTCCATTGTCGTATTTCACACGTTGACCACTTCCTCCTCAAAGGTGTCACCTCGCTGGCCTTCTCGGACACTTCTTGCGACTCGTTTTCTGACAGTTTTACCAGCACCAACAGGTTTACCGGCACCCCCACCGCCAGAGCCAGTCCCAGCTACACGGGAGGCTGAGGCAAGAGAATCGCTGGAACCCGGGAGGCAGAGGTTGCAATGAACCGAGATCGTGCCACTACTCTCCAGACTGGGTGACAGACTGAGAGTCCTCCTCAAAAATAAAAAACTAAATAAATTACAGTCTCGCTGTGTCGCCCAGGGTGGAATGCATGCAGCGGTGAGAACTTACGGATTTTGGTTTTCTACTCCTGGGTGACTTCACTTAGAATAATGGCCTCCAGCTCCATCCCAGTTGCTGCAAATGACATTATTTCCTTCCTTCTAATGGCCGAATAGTATTCCACGATGTATAGATACCACATTTTACCTGCTTGTCAACGGGCACTTTCGTTGGTTCCACATCTTTGCAATCGTGAATTGTTGAGTCAGCCTTTTTTTTTTTTTTTTTTTTTTTGAGATGGAGTCTCGCTCTGTTGCCCAGGCTGGAGTGCAGTGGTGCCATCTCGGCTCACTGCAAGCTCCGCCTCCCAAGTAGCTGGGACCACAGGCGCCCACCACCGCACCCGGCTAATTTTTTGTATTTTTAGTAGAGACGGGGTTTCACCGTGTTAGCCAGGATGGTCTCGATCTCCTGACCTCTTGACCCTCCCGCCTCAGCCTCCCAAAGGAGCCAGCCATTCTTAACTTGGGGTGATTTTATCCCCATGGGGACATCTGGCCACATCCCAAGAGCTTTTCAGTTGTCACGAGTTGCAGTGGGGGCAGGCTCAGGCTCACGGTGTCTGCTGGGCAAAGTCCAGGTGTGCTGCTCTGCACCATGTGGCACACAGGACAGTCCTTGTCACGGTCTCAATTGGTCCCGCCAAACTTCACGTACAAGCCCTAGCCCCAGGTGTGACTATTTGGACACAGGGCTTTTCAGAGGTAATTAATGCTGGCCAGGCACCGTGGCTCACGCCTGTAATCACAGCACTTTAGGAGTTCTGTGTTTATTACTTATAAGTGGGTAAGAGCCCAGTGTGGCAGCTCACACGTGTAATCCCAGCACTTTGGGAGGCTGAGGCAAGGGGATAACTTGAGATCAGGAGTTCAAGACCAGCCTGGTCAATACAGCAAAGCCCCATCTCTATTATAAACATTTTAAAGTTAGCCAGGCATGTTTGGCACGCACCTGTAATCCCAGCTACTTACTCAGGAGTCTCAGGTGGGAGGATCGCTTGACCCGGGAGTTCAAGGCTGCCATGAGCTAAGATTGCACCATTGCACTCCAACCTGGCTGTGAGCAACAGAGCAACACCACTATCTTGACTGGGCACAGTGGCTCACGCCTGTAATCCCAACACTTTGGGAGGCCGAGGCAGGTGGGTCACCTGAGGTCAGGAGTTTGAGACCAACCTGGCCAACATGGTGAAACCCCATCTCTACCAAAAACATAAAAATTAACCGGCAGTGGTGGCAGGCACCCGTAATCCCAGATACTTGGGAGGCTGAGGCATGAGAATCGCTTGAACTTGGGAGATGGAGGTTGCAGTGAGCTGAGATCACACCATTGCACTCCAGCCTGGGCAACTGAGTGAGACCCTGTCCACCCCACCACCCCACCAAAAAAAAAAAACCTACTATCTTAAATAAAATCAAAATTTTAAGTAGATAAAATATTTAGGGGAAAAAAACTTCAATATGCAGCAATCTGACCCAGATGTTTTCACTCCCAGCCTCTACCTACTATCTTTATGTCTTTATTTTTAGCAAATTCTACACAGGAACCTCATGCCCATGTAGAACTGTAAATGTTGACTCAGCCCCACCTGTCATGACCGGACCACTTCCTTTATTCACGCTCAGTGTCTCCACCACACTTCCCACTGATGTGAACTGTATCCCACTAAACAGTTACCCAAAGTCGGCATCACTACCAGCTGACTGTAGCCCTAAACACCATGGCGATCTCGAGCGTTTGAGAAGATCTATCTTGACAAGGGCTCACGAAAGACAGCAATGCTCAACAGCAAGATAAATGACAGCCTTCATGGTGCCATTCAGTGCTGAAGCCACTCAACCTCCAGGCTTGGGTTAGTAAAAAGAACCGTCAGCCCAGACACAGTGGCTCACGGCTGTCGTCCCAGCACTTTGGGAGGCCAAGGCAGGCAGGTCACCTGAGGTCAGCAGTTCAAAACCAGCCTGGTTGACACGGGGAAACCCTGTCTCTACTAAAAATACAAAAAATTAGCCAGGCATGGTGGCATACACCTCTAGTCCCAGCTACTCAGGAGGCTGGGACAGAAGACTCACTTGAACCCAGGAGGTGGAGGTTGCAGTGAGCCAAGATCACACCACTGCGCTCCAGCCTAGGAAACAGCGAGACAAAACTGTCATCTTAGCTTTCAACCTAAAGCATTAGCCATATGCCCTTGTTTTTGTGCCTGGAACCATGGCAACTTCCCCCATATCCAATTTTTTTTTTTTTTTTTTTGAGACAGAGTTTTGCTCTTGTTGCCCAGGCTAGAGTGCAATGGTGTGATCTCAGCTCACCACAACCTCCACCTCCCGGATTCTCCTGCCTCAGCCTCGAGTACCTGGGATTACAGGCATGCACCACCACGCCCAGCTAATTTTGTATTGTTAGTAGAGACGGGGTTTCTTCATGTTCAGGCTGGTCTCGAACTCCCAACCTCAGGTGATCCACCCGCCTCGGCCTGCCAAAGTGCTGGGATCACAGGCGTGAGCCACCGCGCCCGGCCTGACAACTTTTCATTCTTAAGGAAAATTGTGGAGTGGCTTCTATGCATTTTATATGAACGACCAAATACAGGGTGTGGAAAAGCTATGTTTGCCATGGCAATGGGAAGCAGAGAGAACTGGGGAGGCGAGAGACAGAGACATACACAGAGACTCCCAGAGACAGCCACACAGACTCACACAGAAACAGACAGGCTGGGCGCGGCGACTCACACCTGTAATCCCAGCGCTCTGGGAGGCCGAGGCGGGTGGATCACCTGAGGTCAGGAGTCTGAGAACAGCCTGCCCAACGTGAAACCCTCTAGAAAGAATACAAAAAATTAGCCCGGCATGGTCACGCCATTGCACTCCAGCCTGGGCAACAGAGAGAAACTCCGTCTCAAAAAAAAAAGAGAAACAGAGACAGCCAGAGAGACACAAAGACAGAGACAGAGATACAGAAACGCCCAGAGACAGATACACAGAGACACACAAAGAGACAGAGACACACACACAGAAACAGCGATAGAGACACAGAGACAGAGAAAGAGAGACAAAAAGAGATACAGAGGAACAGAGAGACACACACAGAAAGTAGGAGCCGGCCCGTAGGAGCCAGGCAGAGCCAGTGTGAGGCAAGGCCATCTTCTGAATTAAAGGCAACAGTGCCTGTAAGCTTGTTTCGTGGGTAACAGGATGGATGAGAACAGGGTTGGCTGTCCGTGGCCCTCAAGCTGTTTCTGGGAAGCCTCCACAGGTGCGAGCCAGGCCCTTGGCACAGATCATCTGCACTGCTTCCGTGTACAAAGGCACAGCTCAGAGCTGATGAGAGACCACGGGGCCCACAGTGCCAAGCATATTAACTATCTGGCCCGTTTGTCAACACGGGGGTTAGGATACGATCAAATAAGTCACAAAGACACACCAATCACATAGATGCACCAGGCAGTTAGTAAACTAGACCAAGGGGTGCCTGAGTTAGAGAAGAAAATAGAAGAATCAACAGAATCGTGCCTGAACTTCTCAGCAATACTTCTTCCTAGACTAAGCACAGAGTAGCATGTTTATGGCAGGTTTACCCTTGAGCATGTCAATAAACGCAGCTGCAACGAGAGTGCTCACTTTATTATCCCCGTGAGAAGGTGCATAGTATGATGTGAAGGGGGTGTGTGACTTGTGCAGAATCTCCCACAAACAGCGAGAAAACCAGTGTCGAATTCGACATCTTGACACAGACTCTAGTGTTAACACGTGACCCTCTGACCTTCATTCACAAAATATCTTAGGGACCAGATTCCCGCTTCCTGTGTAATTCGTAGAGCGATCCCAGGCTGCTCAGCAAAAAAAGTCACAGCACGCAGGTGCCGTTGCCCCGGAAGCACTGCAATCAATTGTCAGCTTAGGATTCTTTTCTTTCACTTCCTCCAACAGCTTCTTGATTTCCAAATTAGTTTCATAGGTCTTCAACCTGCAGGGATCAGAGAACACAAATGTTCCCAGGGTGCCTGTAGTTTCATTGTCCCAAGAAATTCACTCTCAACTACCCAGGATGCCTGAACACCTGTTTTCAAACACTCAAAGCAGGAAACGTTTTTGGGATTTTGGGGAGGACAGGGTCTGGCTCTGCTCTGTTGCCCAGGCTGGGGTGCAGTGGTGCCATCTTGGCTCTCTGCAACCTCCAGGTCCCAGGTTCAAGCGATTCTCATGTCTTAGCCTCCTGAGTAACAGGGATTACAGGTGTGCGCCACCACGCTTGGCTAAGTTTTGTATTTATAGTAGAGGCGGCGTTTCGACATGTTAGCCAGGCTGGTCTCGAACTTCTGGCCTCGAGTGATCCGTCCACCTCGGCCTCCCAAAGCCATGGGATTACAGATGTGAGCCACAGCACCCAGCCAGAAACGTTTTCTAAAAAGAAATTTAGACACACACAATGGGGATCCTTATAAGTCTAAGAAAAAACAGCTTATGGCCAGGCACGGTGTCTCACACCTGTAGTCCCAGCACTTTGGGAGGCCAAGGCCGGCAGATTGCTTGAGCTCAGCAGTTCAAGACAAGCCTGGGCAACACAGCGAAACCCTGTCTCTAAAAATACAAAAAGTTAGCCAGGAATGGTGGTGCATGCCTATAGTCCCAGCTACTCGGGAGGCTGAGGCAGGAGGATCACTTGAGCCCAGGAGGTGGAGGTTGCAACAAGATGGAGATTGCCCTACTGCACTCCAGCCTGGGTAACACAGTAAAACATGTCTTTAAAAAATAAATTCGAAAACTAGATAATCAGGCCGGGGCATGGTGGCTCATGCCTATAATCCCAGCACTTTGGGAGACTGAGGCGGGCAGATCACCTGAGGTCAGGAGTTCAAGACCAGCCTGGCCAACATTGTGAAAACCTGTCTCTACTAAAAATACAAAAATTAGCTGGTTGTGGTGGCAGACACCTGAAATACCAGCTACTCAGGAGGCTGAGACATGAGAATCACTTTGAACCTGGGAGGCAGACGTTACAGTGAGCCAATATCGTGCCACTGTACTGCAACCTGGGTGACAGAGCAAGACTCTGTCTCCTTGGCCGGGCGCAGTGGCTCATGCCTGTAATCCTAGCACTTTGGGATGCCAAGGCAGGCAGATCACGAGGTCAGGAGTTTGAGACCAGCCTGGCCAACATGGCAAAACCCTATCTCTACTAAAAAATACAAAAACTGGCCAAGCATGATGGCTCACGCCTGTAATCCCAGCACTTTGGGAGGCCAAGGCGGGCAGATCACCTGAGATTGGGAGTTCAAGACCAGCCTGACCAACATGGAGAAATACCATCTCTACTAACAATACAAAAAAATTAGCCAGGCATGGCGGCCCATGCTTGCAATCCCAGCTACTCAGGAGGCTGAGGCAGAAGAATCGCTTGAACCTGGGAGGCTGAGGTTGCAGTGAGCAGGGATCGCACCGTTGCCCTCCAGCCTGGGCAACAAGAGTGAAACTCCGTCTCAAAAAAGTAAAATAAAATAAATACAAAAATTAGCCAGGCATGCTGGCACGCGCCTGTAATCCCAGCTACTCAGGAGGCTGAGGCAGGAGAATTGCTTGAACCCGGGAGGCAGAGGTTGCAGTGAGCTGAGATTGCACCACTGCACTCCAGCCTGGGCAACAGAGCGAGACTCTGTCTCAAACAAACAAACAAGAAAAAGACTCTGTCTCCAAATAGATAAATAAAAACTAGTGGCAAATCAAACCTTCAGTAGAACTAAGAGATTGCCAGAGTGAACCCCAGGGTTAATCATAGCAAACATGGCTCTAACATGACAGCAGCATGCAACCCTGTGCATGTGAACATGAGGGGTGGTCATTGTAGAGGCACTGGCTTGCTATGTTGCCCAGGCTGGTCTCAAACTCCTGGCCTCAAACGATCCTCCCACCTTGGCCTCCCAGAGGAGGAACTGAGGAATGATAACAGAAATACGTCCAAAACATATGACACAAGAGACCTCAGGGTTGGAGATTTGTCACCAATAGTCCTTGGTGGCATTATAGACCATAGTCCCACTAGCAAGAGAAGCATGACACTGTATAGCTCAACTTTCATGATATACCCCTAAAATCTTAACCCATTTATGCCAGAGGTTACAATTATTTGAACTGCAGACATGTGTGAAAAATCGTACCTTGTTAATGACCTTGAGCAGGATATAAATAACTCCCACATGCTTAGCGTTCCAATAACGGAACACTAGACATCGTTAAGCAGTTTAAATGTGTATCATCTCTATAAACTCTTGAACAAGACAAGTGGGCTGTGCACAGTGGCTCACGCCTATAATCCTAGTACTTTGCGAGGCCAACGCAGGAGGATCGCTTGAAGCCAGGAGTTTGAGAACAGCCTTGGCAACATAGCTACATAGTACAGCAGAGCAAAACATTGTCTCAGGAAAAGGAAAGGAGAGGGAAAAGGGTAAGGGGAAAGGGGAAAGGGAAAAAGAAAAAAGGCAAGAAGAAACTGAGGTGGACTATGTTAAAATAAGTTATTGATGCAGTGGCTCAAGCCTGTAATTCCAGCACTCTGGGAGGCCGAGACGGGCAGATCGCGAGGTCAGGAGATCAAGACCATCCTGGCTAACACGGTGAAACCCCGTCTCTACTAAAAAATACAAAAAACTAGCTGGGCGAGGTGGCGGGCGCCTGTAGTCCCAGCTACTCGGGAGTAGTCCCAGCTACTCAGGAGGCTGAGGCAGGAGAATGGCGTGAACCCGGGAGGCGGAGCTTGCAGTGAGCTGAGATGCGGCCACTGCACTCCAGCGCGGGCGACAGAGCAAGACTCCATCTCAAAAAAAATAATAATTAAATTAAATTAAATTAAAATAAGTCATTTAAAAGATATACATGGTTCACAATTACGGGAACATCTGTGGGATGATCTTCTGAAAAGCTAAGACCCAGGACAACTCTGGGAACTACCTATTTTTGGATGTAGTGATGAGGGGGCTGTGTGTGCATGTGTGCGTGTGTACGCTCATGCACACACATACACACAAGCTTCCAGTCTATACTCCAGGATGATCTAAACTGTCAGTAAGCCAAGTACTAAGTGTTGGGGGGAACGTTGGACAATATTCAATTCACAGAGCATTTTAGAGAAATATCTAATTTTTAAATTATCTCCTAAGCTAGGAGTGTGCTACAGAAAGATGCCTTGATTCCTACAAACAGTGCACCCACTCCCAAAAAAAATACTCTTCTCTGCATGAGAAATTCACCATGTGGAACAGCCATCCCAGGGCCGGGTGTGTTGGCTCACACCTGTAATCCCAGCACTTTGAGGGGCTGAGGCAGGTGGATCACCTGAGGTTGGGAGTTTGAGACCAACCTGACCAACATAGTGAAACCCTGTCTCTACTAAAAACTACAAAAATTGACCAGGTGCAGTGGCTCATGCCTGTAATCCCAGCACTTTAGAAGGCCAAGGCAGGCAGATCACCTGAGGTCAGGAGCTCAAGACCAGCCTGGCCAATATGGTGAAATCCCGTCTCTACTAAAAATACAAAAATTAGCCAGGCGTGGTGGCAAGCGACTGTAATCCCAGCTACTCAGGAGGCTGAGGCAAGAAAATCGCTTGAACCCAGGGGGTGGAGCTTGCAGTGAGCCGAGATCGTACCACTGCACTACAGCCTGGGCTACAAGAGCGAAACTCCATCTCAAAAAAAAAAAAAAAGAAAGAAAAAAATACAAAAATTAGCTGGACATGCTGGCATGCCTGTAGGCCCAGCTACTCAGGAGGCTGAGGCAGGAGAATTGCTTGAACTTGGGAGGCGGAGGTTGCGGTGAGCCAAGATCGCGCCACTGCACTCCGGCCTGGGTGACAGAGCAAGACTCCATGTCAAAAAAAAAAAAAGCCATACCTGAGTGTCTTCAAGGATCCAGTTCTTTGTCTTAGAACCCTAAAGAGCTGAATTATGCCACTCTTCCACAAATGATTCTGGCCCAGGTCCAGAGTTTCAAGCTTCTGATTGCTGATGAGAGCAGATCCAAGATGCTGACAATAGAAAGGCATGAGGGAGCAGCTCCAGAGGCTGTTGAGGAAGAACATGGAAACCCATGCATTCACTGAGCAGGTAGTGGCCAGATGCCATGGCTCATGTCTGTAATCCCAACACTTCAAGAGGCCAAGGCAGGTGGATCACTTGAGGCCAGGAGCTCGAAACCAGCCTTGCCAACATGGTCAAACCCCATCTTTATTAAAAATGCAAAGATGAGGCAGGGTGTGGAGGCAGGCACCTGTAATCCCAGCACCTTGGGAGGCTAAGGAAGGTGGATCACCTGAGTTCAGGAGTTTGAGACCAGCCAGGCCAACATAGTGAAACCCCATCTCTACAAAAAATTAGCCACGCATGGTGGTGAGTGCCTTTAATGCCAGCTACTTGGGAAGGTGAGGCACAAGAATCGCTTGAGCCTGGGAGGCAGAGGTTGCAGTGAGCCAGGATCGTGCCACTGCACTCCAGCCTGGGCAACAGAGTGAAACTCCATCTCATAAATAAATCCATAAAATGAAAATACAAAAATTAGCCAGGTATGGTGTTGCCACCTGTCATTCCAACTACTCGAGAGGCTGAGGCAGGAGAATTGCTTGAACCCAGGAGGCAGAGGTTGTAGTCAGCCAACATATCACCACTGCACTGCAGCTTGGGTGGAAGAGTGAGACTCGGTCTCAAAAAAAAAAAAAAAAGAACATTTGTGCTGGGGATCCAGTACTGAGGAAATGCAGAGAGGAGTGAGATGAAGAAATCCTCACAGAGTTTATTTTAGTGACAGCAGACATCCGGATGTGTTCTATTGAAGACAATGGATGATGGTATTAAAATAAACAGGGTAGAGGTAAGTCAACCAGAGAGGCACTGGCTAGATTTATGCCGCTGATTTAAGTTCTCTCTGGGAAAGTGATATGAGGGAAAAAACTGAAGGATGTTAGATCGTGAACCAGCTTGCTAATTGGGGGAAGGAATCTTGTAAATAAAATACTGAGCTAGTGAGAAAGTAGAATGATTTTGGCTCATAACTGATAAGACAAGACCACTGTAGGCCACTGTAAAAGCCTTTGATTTTTTTTTTTTTTTTTTTAAGACAGTTTCGCTCTTGTTGCCCAGGCTGGAGTGCAATGACGTGATCTCGGCTCACTGCAACTTCCGCCTCCCAGGTTCAAGTGATTCTCCTGCCCCAGCCTCCGGAAAATCTAGGATTACAGGCACAAGCCACCAGGTGATCCACTCCTTTATTTGCACTGAGCTTTTGAGTCTTTGGAAATAGTAAGGTGTCACGGTCTGGCTTGCAGCTTGAAATGTTCCTCAGGGCGATGAGTTAAGAAACTTCAGGAGGACAGGAACAGTGGCTCTTGCCTGTAATCCCAGCACTTTGGGAGGCTGAGGCAGGTGGATCACTTGAGGTCAGGAGTTGGAGACCAGCCCAGCCAACATGGTGAAACCTGGTCTCTACTAAAAATACAAAAATTAGCTGGGCATGGTGGTGCACCCCTGTAATCCTAGCTACTTAGCTGAGGCAGGAGAATCGCTTGAACCTTGGAGGCTGAGGTTGCAGTGAGCCAAGATGGCACCACTGCACTCCAGTCTGGGTGACAGAGTGAGACTCCGTCTCAAAAAAGAAAACAAGTACCCTGTGTTCTCGTGTTTTTTTCTTATCTCTACAGCAAAGCTAAGTAGTAATGTCATGATGCAGATTCTCTTCTCATTAGGATTGCAGATTGTAGTTGGAAAATAGGTTGCATCCAAGGATGCAACTTACAAACTTCGGAGAGAGAAGTCATAAACAGCTCATTATTCCATTTGTGGAGGCTTTGCATTTCCTGGGGTGGTATCCTATCTCCAGTTCCCTGGGTTTATGAGCTGGGGCAGGCTCACAGCTTCCTGATTACTGGATCCCAGGAGAAGCAGCAATGTTCCTGAAGTCCAGGTCACTGGGGGCCATTCTCACCTATATTTCACTTCTCCAGGCCCTCTACATGACTTTGGAAGTGCCCACCCACCTATATTCAGTTTCTGGAGGGGTTTGCTCTTAAAACTGGATCCAAAGTGATGCAGTCTGAGATAGTGAAAACATAGAAATTGACCGGGCGCGGTGGCTCACGCCTGTAATCCCAGCACTTTGGGAGGCTGAGACAGGTGGATCATGAGGTCAGGAGATCGAGACCATCCTGGCTAACACAGTGAAACCCCATCTCTACTAAAAATACAAAAAATTAACTGGGTGTGGTGGCGGGCATCTATAGTCCCAGCTACCCAGGAGGCTGAGGCAGGAGAATCACTTGAACCTGGGAGGTGGAGGTTGCAGTGAGCCAAGATCACGCCATTGCACTCCAGCCTGGGCAACTAGAGCGAGACTCTGTGTCAAAAAAAAAAAAGAAAACAAAAATTAAGGATTTCCAGATTTCAAAAAACTTTAAAAACGAGGCCAGGCATGATGGCTCATGCCTGTAATCCTAGCACATTGGGAGGCCGAAGTGGGAGGATTCCTTGAGTCTCCGAGTTCAAAACCAGCCTGGAAAAGATTAGCTGGCCATGGTAATACATGCCTGTAGTCCCAGCTACTCAGGAGGCTGAGGTGGGAGGACCGATCAAGCCTGGAAGACTGAAGCCACAGTGAGCCGTGATCACACCACTGCACCACTGCACTCCAGCCTGGGGGACAGAGCAAGATCCTGTCTCAAAAAAAAAAAAAAAAAAAAAAAGAAAGAAAAAAGAAAAAGAAAATCACCTACCGTAGGTGTTTTAGGTTACAGTTTGGATTCTCTAACGCCTGACAGAGAATCCACAATCCACGAGCTATCTGGTTGAGACTCAAGTCCAGGTTTGTGAGGCTGCACGCTTCTTGGAGTGCCTCTGAGAGATATCTACAGCCACGCTTGGTTATGCTGCATTGCTGTAACCTGCAGGATAATCAAAGGAAGAGAAGCCTGTTATCCGTCTGCCTAATGCCCTGTGACGTTATTTCCAGCACTGTATACCTTCCACCTTGAGCTATCTACTTCCAGGTGGGCTTGTACATAAAAGCATGCAAATGGGCCCAGCACAGTGGCTCATGCCTATAATCCCAGCAGTGGGAGGCCGAGGTCAGATCACTTGAGGTCAGGAGTTCAAGACCAGCCTGGCCAACATGGTGAAATCCCATTTCTACTTAAAAAAAAAAAAAAAATACAAACATTGGTCCAGACACAGTGGCTCAAGCCTGTAATCCCAGCACTTTGGGAGGCTGAGGCAGGCAGATCACCTGAGGTCGGGAGTTCGAGACCAGCCTGACCGACATGGAGAAATTCCGTCTCTACTAAAAATACAAAATTAGCTGGGTGTGGTGGCACGTTCCTGTAATCCCAGCTACTCGGGGGTCTGAGGCAGGAGAATTGCTTGAACTTGGGAGACGAAGGTTGCGGTAAGCAGAGATCACGGCATTGCACTCCAGCCTGGGCAACAAGAGTGAAACTCTGTCTCAAAAAAATATATAGATACACACACACACACACACACACAGAGACACACATATACATATACACAAAAATTAGCCGGGTGTGGTGGTGCACGCCTGTAATCCTAGCTACTCAGGAGGCTGAGGTAGGAGAATTACTTGAACCCAGGAACCAGAGGTTGCAGTGAGCCAAGATCACACCACTGCATTCCAGCCTGGGTGACAGAGTGAGACTCCACGCAAAAAAAAAAAAAAAAATCTCAGAAATGAACACTAGCTAGAATTTCCAAACAGGAATAGGTCTTCAACCCTATGCAATCTCTTGAATATTGTTCTAACCACGATCTTAATGTGAACAGGTACCTCAGGCTGGGCTTCTTCCCACGTAACAAGATTCAGCCAACTACAGTTCGTGGGTCAATTCCAACCTGCCACCTAGGTTTTTATAAATAAGGTTTTTTGGTTGCGTTTTTTTTATTTTTTTCTTGAGACAGAGTCTCGCTCTATTGCCCAGGTTGGAGTGCGGTGGCGCGATCTCAGCTCACTGCAGCCTCTGCCTCCGGATTCAAGCGATTCTCCTACCTCAGCCTTCTGAGTAGCTGGTACTACAGGCACGCACCACCAAGCCTGGTTAATTTTTGTATTTTTTAGTAGAGACGGGTTTTCACCATGTTGGCTGGGTTGGTCTCGAACCCTAGGTGATTTACCAGCCATTCACCACCTGTTTCCCAATAACCTATGGAAATAAAAATTTTACAAAAGGTGTCACTAGCCCCACCCTATAACTCAATCTACCTCCAATAGCAGGCAGTGCTATGTCATATGAATTTGAAAGAACACACACAAAGCATCAGATCCAAGAACCAATTGCCCATTTCAAATCTTCCTTCATAACAGGAAGAGGTTCTGCAGACATGCAAATATTAGCATGCTTCTACCTGTATCTGCCTGTTTTTGTTGTTGTTTTTGAGACGGAGTCTCGCTCTGTCACCCAGGCTGGAGTGCAGTGGTGAGATCTTGGCTCACTGCACCCTCCGCCTTCTGGGTTCACGCCATTCTCCTGCCTCAGCCTCTCAAGTAGCTGGGACTACAGGTACCCACCACCATGCCCAGGTAATTTTTGGTATTTTTAGTGGATACGGGGTTTCACCATGTTAGCCAGGATGGTCTCGATCTCCTGACCTCATGATCCACCCGCCTCGGCCTCCCAAAGTGCTGGGATTACAGGCATGAGCCACCGTGCCCGGCCTCTGCCTATTCTTCAATTCTTATCAAGTTCTTAAAAGTTACATTTGAAATGAATTAACCAGTACTTTCTTCTCTCTCCTCCTTGAATTCACTTGCATGCACACGTGCGCGCACACGCACACACACACACGCACACACAGAGCCAGCAGAGACTTACACCAAGGCCTGCAGTTTACACTCAGGGTAACTCAAGCCCTCACACAGAAACTTCACCCCTGTATCCCCGATGGGGTTCTTGGCCAAGCACAGGTGTGTCAGCTGCTGGCTGACAACCAAGACAGCAGCAAGGTCCTTGCAACTGGCTTCTGTAAGACGACAGTTTTCTAACCTGCGAAAGTATGAAACAAATGGTAAAAGGATGAGAACATTTCCACAACTCCAACCTGCTTGGCGATGTCTACATGCCAGGGTCCTCAGCTTCAGCCCTCCCTGTTCATCCCCTGTCCTCTGTCCTGTGCAAGTCATCATGGCCACAAAAGACCAGAAATGCGAGAAGGCCAAGATGTAGCGGTCCACCTGGAGCCGTCACAGGACACAGGTGTTCTTTTGTTTGTTTTTGAGATGGAGTCTCTCGCTCTGTCACCCAGGCTGGAGTGCAATGGCACGATCTCAACTCACTCCAACTTCCACCTCCCAGTTTCAGGCAATTCTCCTGGCTCAGTCTCCTGAGTAGCTGGGATTACAGATGTGCACCATCACGCCTGGCTGGTTTTTGTTGTTTTGTTTTGTTTTGAGACGGGAGTCTCGCTCTGTCGCCCAGGCTGGAATGCATTGGCGCTATCTCGGCTCACTGCCAAGCTCCGCCTCCTGGGTTCACGCCATTCTCCTGCCTTAGTCTCCCGAGTAGCTGGGACTACAGGCGCCCACCACCGCACCCGGCTAATTTTCTGTATTTTTTAGTAGAGACGGGGTTTCACTGTGTTAGCCAGCATGGTCTCGATCTCTTGACCTTGTGATCCGCCCGCCTTCTGCTGGGATTACAGGCGTGAGCCACCGCACCCACCCTGTTTTTTTATATTTTTAATAGAGACAGGGTTTCACCATGTTGGCCAGGTTGGTCTCGAACTCCTGAACTCAGATGATCCGCCCACCTCAGCCTCCCAAAGTGCTGAGATTACAGGCAGAGCCACCATGCCCAGCCTGAAGCAGGTGTTTATGTCAGCGAGAGGTGCCATGTGGGTGGCCCAGCAAGTCAGGTGTTACCCTTTCTCTTCTATGGCCCCAGAGCTAAACCGGAACTGCCCGTGGGAAGAGGAGACTTACGACAACATCTGTAGGAAGTGTTTTGGGTGTGTCATGGTCTTGTACAGCAACTTGGCACCCTCGTCCAGGAGCACACTGGCTGAGAGGTGCAGGTGCCTCAGGGACTGGTTGGCTTTGAGGACATAAGAGAAATCAGCCCACTGCTCCGAGGTGGCACAGTGACCTCCCAACCTGTGAAAAGCATAGGAAAAGTCATTCTTCTGGGAGGACAGAGTATAACCTATCAGTTTTTTTGTTTTTTTGTTTTTTTGTTTTTTTTTGAGACGGAGTCTCGCTTTGTCGCCCAGGCTGGAGTGCAGTGGCGCGATCTCGGCTCACTGCAAGCTCCACCTCCCGGGTTCACGCCATTCTCCTGCCTCAGCCTCCGAGTAGCTGGGACTACAGGCGCCCGCCACCTCGCCCGGCTAATTTTTTGTATTTTTAGTAGAGACGGGGTTTCACTGTGTTAGCCAGGTTGGTCTCGATCTCCCGACCTCGTGATCCACCCGCCTCGGCCTCCCAAAGTGCTGGGATTACAGGCATGAGCCACCGCGCCCGGCCTTTTTTTTTTTTTTTTTTTGAGACAGTTTCACTCTGTCACCCAGGCTGGAGTGCAATGGCGTGATCTCACCTCACTGCAGCCTCCGCCTCCCGGGTTCAAGCGATTCTCCTGCCTCAGCCTCCCAAGCAGCTGGGATTACAGGCACACGCCAATTTTTATATTTTTAGTAGAGATGGGATTTCACCATGTTGACCATGCTGGTCTTGAACTCCCGACCTCAGGTAATCCACCCACCTCAGCCTCCCAAAGTGCTGGGATTACAGGTGTGAGCCACCACGCCTGGCTCAGATCAGCTTCTTCTGCTTCACTTCCCAAAACGTTACGTCTTTGGTTTATCTCATTCTACTCATGTCTCCAACCCTGGCCTGAATTATTGGAGAGATCTAATCTTTCCTCTGCTCCTTCAAGTATCCCCATGGCCATTAGAGTAACATCCAGCCACATCTCCAAGAGACTGTAATACAATTCTGTGCAATGTTTCGCCAAAATGGCCTGTGTGGATGATTTTGTAGGGGGGAAAACATTTTTTTTTTGAGACAGGATTTCGCTCTGTTGCCCAAGCTGGAGTGCAGTGGCATGATCACAGCTCACCACAACCTCTGTCTCCTGAGCTCAAATGATCCTCACACCTCAGCCTCCAGTGTAGCTGGGACTAGAAGGGGCAAATTGATGCTTAATACTCAAAATAAAAATTTTATCCTGGCCAGGTGCAGTGGTCCATGCCTACAATCCTAGCACTTTGGGAGGCCGAGGCAGGTGGATCACTTGAGGTCAGAAGTTCAAGACCAGCCTGGCCAGCGTGGTGAAACCCCGTCTCTACTAAAAATACAAACATTTGCCGGGCATAGTGGTGCATGCCTGTAATCCCAGCTACTCGAGAGGCTGAGGCAGGAGAATCGCTTGAACCCAGGAGGCATAGGTTGCTGTGAGCCGAGATCGCAACACTGCACTCCAGCAAGAGTAAAACTCTCTCCCCTCTCAAAAAAAAGAAAAAAAAAAACAAGATTCTCATAGGAGTGCAGAGAAGGTTGCACGCTCCATGTGAGTACCTAACTCCTGATGATCTGAGATTGATGATCCGTTTACCTCAGACTCCCAAAGTGCTGGGATCATAGCACTGCATAGGGATCAGGCAGCAACAATTAGCTTCAGTGCCCGATGATCTGAGATTGAACAGTTTCATCCCAAAACTACCCCCGAACCTCTGTCTATGGAATAATTCTCTTGCACAAAATCGGCCCCCATTGCAGAAAAGGCTGGGGACCGCTGCTCTCCATCCCAACATGTAGGCAAGCTGCAGTCAGGAATAGCACGTCCCTAAAGCCGGAACACAGTACAGAATTCGGGGTGTTTCTTTGCATCGAGAGCTGGTTATGCGACCCAGAAGTCAAGCTGGCGGGGGAAAGAGGAGAGGCTGACTCCCCACACAGGCCTGTTTGAGGAATACATTCCCTGTCTGGGACAGCATCCAAAGTGGTTACCCTTTTCCCTAGATCCCCTGGCAACGTGGTGCAGCGGACTCTGGGTACTGGGGAGAGCGGAGACCGTGAGACCCACCTCAGGTACTGCAGGTTGCATTTGTGATTTCTGACCAGATCACACAGCAGCAGCAGCATCGTGCGTTCCCACTCGATGTGCCCTTCCAGGGTCAGGTGCGTGAGGGTCTTCTTCCCAATGAAAGCAAGACAGAAGTCCCGGTAAGCAGTGTCAGGGGTGACATTTTTAATCCTAGGGAAAAGCAGAAGAGATTCCACTTTGAGCGAACAATCCTCACATTGTGTAGAGACATGTATAAACAAAAAGCTGTTCCACATTTAGAAACTATTAGAAGTTCTTGGCCAGGCACGGCGGCTCGTGTCTGTAATCCCAGCACTTTGGGAGGCCGAGGCAGGAGGATCACCCGAGGTCAGGAGTTCGAGACCAGCCTGGGCAACATGGTGAAACCCCATCTCTACAAAAATACAAAAATGAAGGCCAGGCGCAGTGGCTCATGTCTGTAATCCCGGCACTTTGGGAGTCCGAGGCAAGAGAATCACCTGAGGTCAGGAGTTCGAGACCAGCCTGGGCAACATGGTGAAATCCCAACTCTACAAAAAATACAAAAATTAAGGCCAGGTGCATTGGCTCACGTCTGTAAATCCAAGCACTTTGGGAGGCTGAGGTGGGCGGATCACAAGGTCAGGAGATCGAGACCATCCTGGCTAACACATTGAAATCCCATCTCTACTAAAAATACAAAAAATTAGCCTGGCAAGGTGGCGGGCGCCTGTAGTCCCAGCTACTCGGGAGGCTGAGGTGGGAGAATGGCGTGAACCTGGGAGGCAGAGGTTGCAGCGAGCCTGAGATTGCGCCACTGCACTCCAGCCTGGGCGACAAAGCGAGACTCCGTCTCAACAACAACAACAACAACAAAAAAAATGCAAAAATTAGCTGGGGCCGAGGCGGGCAGATCGCCTGAGGTCAGGAGTTTGAGGCCAGTCTGACCAACATGGTGAAGCTCTGTCTCTACTAAAAATACAAAAAATTAGCCAGGTGTGATGGCGGGCGCTTGTAGTCCCAGCTACTCGGGAGGCTGAAGCAGGAGAACGGTGGGAACCCAGAAGGCGGAGCTTGCAGTGAGCTGAGATCGCGCCACTGCCCTCCAGCCTGGGTGACAGAGCACGACTCTGTTTAAAAAGGAAAAAAACATTCAAGAAGCAGAGGATCAGGATAAACAACTAATGGGTACTAGGCTCAATACCTGAGTGATAAAATCTGTACAACAAACTTCCATGACACACGTTTACCTGTGTAACTAACCTGCACTTGTACCTACTTTTTGGTTTGCTTTGGTAACAAACGAAAAAAAAAAAAAAAAAGATAGCTGGGCCAGCCACAGTGGCTAATGCCTGTAATCCCAGCACTTTTGAAAGCCAAGGCGGGTGCATCACCTTAGGTCAGAAGTTTGAGACCAGCCTGGTCAACATGGAGAAACTCCAGCTCTACTAAAAACACAAGATTGCACCACTGTACTCCAGCCTGGGTGACAGAGTGAAATTCTGTCTCAAAAAAAAAAAAAGAAAGAAAAGAAGAAAAGATAGCTGGAAAATCCCCAAATCCATGGAGATGAAACAACACATTTCTAAATTTAAAAAAAAAAAAAAAAAAAAGTGCAAGAAGCTGAGTCATGGTTCAGGGTCTCCCTTGCAAGATGAGTTTCTGCTTACTCCACTTTCTGCAGATGACAGGTGCTACGGGTTATGTGGTCACAAAGAATCCGCACAGAAGAGTCACTCAGGAAGCTTTGTTTCACTTCTAGAAACTTCAGATTGCTGTTTGAGCTGAAGAGAGAGCAGAAATCCGTCCAGAGGCGAAGAGAGCGAAGATCCTGCTGAGCCCAGCTGGGAAGGGTTACGTAGGTGCACCTGCGGGAGAACACACGTTCGTCTCCTATGCCTAGTACCTGCGTCAGGGGACGGGTGTCTGCAAACCACATTTCAATGGCAAAAACCACAATTACTTTTGCACCAACCTAAAACAGTGTCTATAGTAAACAATATGGAATCACATACTTTGCTAGGAGTATAGATCTTAAGTTTTACAAAAAAAATAAAATAGCCAGGTGTGGTGGCTCACGCCCTCCTCGGCCTCCCAGCACTTTGGGAGGCCAAGGTGGGCAGATCACGAGGTCAGGAGATCGAGACCATCCTGGCTAACACAGTGAAACCATCTCTACTAAAAATACAAGAAAATTAGCCGGGCGTGGTGGCAGGCGCCTGTAGTCCCAGCTACTCGCGAGAGAGCTTGCAGTGAGCAGAGATTGCGCCACCGCACTCCAGCCTGGGTGACAGAGTGAGACTCCGTCTCAAAAAAAAAAAAAAAATTACCTCCCTGCCATTGTTATATACGTAACGGCTCAAGTGTTTGGGGGTATTCAGCACCATTCCCACCTGAAAACTAAACACTTAAAAGTCTGTCTTTTAAGCCTCAATTCCTGGCCGGGCTGAGTGAGTGAAGACAGGTGAGGGGGAAGGAGGTGGTGCAGCAGACCAAACAGTGCAGACAGGCCGGGTGCAGTGGCTCAGGTCTGTAATTCCAGCACTTTGGGAAGCCGAGGCGGGCAGATCATCTGAGGTCAGGGTTTCAAGACCAGCCTGGCCAATGTGATGAAACCCCGTCTCTACTAAAACTACAAAAATTAGCTGGGCATGGTGGCAGGCGGCTGTAGTCCAAGCTACTGGAGAGGCTGAGGCAGGAGAATCGCCTGAACCTACGAGGCAGAGGTTGCAGTGAGCCATTGCACTCCAGCCTGGGTAACAAGAGCAAAACTCTGTCTTTAAAAAAAAAAAAAAAAAAAAAAGCCCCAATTCCTAATTGTCAAATCGCGTCTCCGTGTTGAACTGTGAAGCTGGAAGAAAGTCCAGCCAGAGGGAAATTCTGACCGTCAGCCACAGGAGACGCTGGCCTCTTCCTAGTGGAGCGTGGGATGGGAAAACAGTTCTTACCTCTCAAATTCAATGTCTGGTTCGATATCCACGTAATTCTCCAGGAACACCCCCTTTGCTACCTGCAGTGAGACTTTCTCCAAGTCTGGACACTGCTTCAGGCTGAAGGAACAGTGCATGATTTCAGAAGTATTTGCCAACTTAATAGAAATTTTCTTGAGCGGGGCCACCACCACCTTCGCCAGCTCCTCCTCCTGAGACTCGTACAGGCAGCACAAGACCTCCTTCAGGTCTGTCATGGATAAGGGCTTATTGGCATGAAGATTGGCTTTGCATCGCAGTAATTCCTGTTTGATCTCCGGTGACATCCGGCAGCCAAAGGTGGCCTCCAACTCCTTCACTCTCTTCTCATTAGCCAGGCCGAATAAGAAGTGCCCTACTTGGATCAGGTCGGGGTTCTTGAGTCTTTCTTCTTCGGAAAGCAGCTTCTGCACGTCCCCAATGTCCCAGGCATGGCCGTCCCTGTCCTCCTCCTCCTCCTTCTCCAGGGCGTAGAACAGCGCAGTGAGAAACTGCTGGAAGCTGAGGTGGATGAAGGAGTAGCAGCTTTTGGAGACTCTGTCCTGGTGGAGGATGTCTCTGTCCAGGAACGGACGGAGGTCGGACTCCTGCACCCCAGCGCTTTCCAGGTCCTCTCTGTGGAGCACGGACATCTGCGCCCACAAACTCTGCGCGGCCAGGAGGCTCAGCGCCCGCAGAGCGCCCCGGAGCTGTGCGCCCTGCGGGAACTGGCTGCAGAGGAAACGCAGGAACAGCTCCGTGCTGGTGAGGCAGGTGGGGGCCGGGTCCTCCCCATTCTCCATCTGCAGCTTCAGAGTCGTGCACACGATCCAGCATACCGCGGGCGCCGAGCCCAGCTGGAACAGGGCCGCGTTGCTCCTCATCAACTCAAAGGCACGCATGGCTTGGTCCTCCTCTCCAAAGTGTCTCAGGAAATAGGCCCTCCTGTCCTCCTCCAGGAACCCTTCCACCCTTATGTAGATGGGCTGCTGCACCAGGAGCTGGAGGTCCCTCAGGGCCCTGGGCCGCGTGGTGACCAGCAGGGTTGCCTTGGGTAACATCTTCCTCTTCAGCAAACTCCCCAAGAGGACCGGCACCGGCTTCTGCTGCTTCCAGTCCCCGCATATGTCCTGGATCAGCGCCCCAGGTGGGACTTTCAGCTCATCAAGGCCGTCGACCACGAACAAGATTCTCTGTGCTTGGGCTAGGATGCTTGGAATGTCATCCTGCAATTCAGGCCAGTCTTTGGAGATCAGCTCTGCAAAACTGCACGGGCGCATGCGGCTGAGCTCCTTGCAGCTGAGGTAGAAAGCGTATCTGACCGTCGGGCTGAGGTTGCAGTCTGACCAGTCCAGCATACACTTTTTGGCCAGTGTGGTTTTCCCCACGCCCGCGGGGCCGTGCAGCACCACGGTGTAAGGTGTTAGCTTCCCGGGTGTTCTGGCATTCAAGAATGGAATGAACCGTTGGTTTCTCCGAATGACGTCGTCATGGAAACTGTCAGTGTCTCCTTGCCAAAAGGTGTTCTTCCAGACCAAAGATTGTTTCTGCATTGAGTTTCTCCGTCCCTCCTTTTCACCTGCAGTGACAGCCCATAGGACAGTTGAGGTTGATGATTACACTCTTCTGAAAATTACTTTGCCAAGTACCAGAAATGAGGGCCGGGTACGGTGGCTCACGCCTGTAATCCCAGCACTTTGGGAGGCCCAGGTGGGTGGATCACTTGAGGTCAGGAGTTCAAGACCAACCTGGCCAAGATAGTGAAACCCCGTCTCTACTAAAAATACAAAACATTAGCTGGGGGTAGTGGCGGGCGCCTGTAATGCCAGCTACTCAAGAGGCTGAGGCAGAGAATTGCTTGAACCCGGGAGGCAGAGGTTGCAATAAGCAGAGATGGAACCACTGCACTCCAGCCTGGGGGACACAGCAAGATTCTGTCTCAAAAAAAGAAAAAAAAAAAAAGGTACCAGAAATGAAGAAAACCAGGAAGAAGTGATGCACCTTGCACGCTCTCAAACACCACACTCATGACCACACGACCGTATTTACCCACCTGGCTTCGCTAACTCTGAGTCGTCTTCTGCATCTCCCAGCTGAGGGTTATCTATTTCTTGCACCTGTCCGGCCTCTGTAAAATACTTAGATGTAAGCCTGACACAGCAATTTGCACTGCGTAAATCAGACATTATTATACATAAAGTGTCAGCCGGGCACGGCGGCTCACGCCTGTAATCCCAGCACTTCGGGAGGCCCAGGTGGGTGGATCACTTGAGGTCAGGAGTTCAAGACCAACCTGGCCAAGATAGTGAAACCCCGTCTCTACTAAAAATACAAAACATTAGCTGGGGGTAGTGGCGGGCACCTGTAATGCCAGCTACTCAAGAGGCTGAGGCAGAGAATTGCTTGAAGCCGGGAGGTAGAGGTTGCAATAAGCAGAGATGGAACCACTGCACTCCAGCCTGGGAGACAGAGCAAGATTCTGTCTCAAAAAAAGAAAAAAAAAAAAAAAAAAGTACCAGAAATGAAGAAAACCAGGAAGAAGTGATGCACCTTGCACGCTCTCAAACACCACACTCATGACCACACGACCATATTTACCCACCTGGCTTCACTAACTCTGAGTAGTCTTCTGCATCTCCCAGCTGAGGGTTATCTATTTCTTGCACCTGTCCGGCCTCTGTAAAATACTTAGATGTAAGCCTGACACAGCAATTTGCACTGCGTAAATCAGACATTATTATACATAAAGTGTCAGCCAGGCGCGGCGGCTCATGCCTGTAATCCCAGCACTTTGGGAGGCTGAGGTGGGCAAATCACAAGGTCAGGAGCTCAAGACCAGCCTGGCCAATGTGGCAAAACCCCATCTCTACTAAAAATACCAAAAAAAAAAAAATTAGCCAGGTATGATGGCACAGGCCTGTAATCCCAGCTACTCGGGAGGCTGAGATAGAAGAATCACTTGAACCTGGAGGCGGAGGTTGCAGTGAGCCAAGATCTCACCACTGCACTCCAGCCTGAGCAGCAGAGTGAGACTCTGTCTCAAAAAAAAAAAAAAAAGTGTCAAATATATACACATATATTTACAGATGGGGTCTTGATATGTTCCCCAGACTGGATTCAAACTCCTGGATTCAAGCAATCCTCCCACCTCAAGACTCCTGAGTAGCTGGGACTACAGGAACACATCACTGCCTTTGGCTCAAATATTCTTTTTTTTTTTTTTTTGTCCTATTGGCCCCACCCTTATAACCTCATTTCATCTTTACTCCTGAAGCCCTATCTCCAAATACATAGTCACATGGCAGGTGGGGAGGCGGTTAGAGCTTCAGTATAAGTTTTCTGGACACAATTCAGTACCTGGTTTAGAGATTGTCTGGTTTTTTTTTTCTCTCTAGAATAACTAGCATGTTATTTCCTGACAAATAGAAACTCGAATCTTTCCCACATTTAAAAATAGAACAACTTGCTTCTTCAAAAACACAGAATTACCATATGACCTAGCAATTTTGCCCCCACAGAACAGAGTCAATAGGTATCCTTCCAGACCAAAGATCGTTTCTCCATAATGTTTCCGGAGGAGGCAGAGGTTGCAGTGAGATTGCGTCACTGCACTCCAGCCTGGCGACAAAGCAAAACTCCATCTCAAAAAAGCATAAAATAATAAAAAATTATTCTAGAACAGTGTTTAAAAGCATGCTGCCAGACATGGTGGCTCACACCTGTAATCTCAGCCTCTTGGGAGACTGAGGCAAGAGGCCCAGAAGTTCGAAACCAGACTCATCAACATTGCAAGACCCCCTCTCTACAAAAGAGAAGAAAAAATGAGCTTAGAAGGCTGAGATGGGATGATAGCATGAGCACAGGAGTTGGAGGCTGCAGTGAACCATGATCACACCACTGCACTCCAGCCTGGGCAACAGATTGAAATCCTGTCTCGAAGGAAAAAGAAAAAAATGCTGAGCCAAGCACAGGACAGGTACCTGTATCTCCAGCTACTCAACAGGCTGAGGCAGAAGATTGCTTAAGGCAAGGTGTTTGAGGTTGTAGTGTACTGTGATTATGGCTGTGAAGAGCCTGGGCAATGTAGCAAGACCACATCTCTTAAAATATGCTAAAAATGCAAAACAGGTAATAGAAAAGTTAAGAAAATGAGTATATGTACAAATCTATCTAATTTTTTTGAGATAGAGTCTCACTCCGTTGTCCAGGCTGGAGTGCAATGGCACTATCTCGGCTCACAGCAACCTCCACCTCCCAGGTTCAAAGGATTCTCCTGCCTCTGCCTCCTGAATCGCAGGGATTACACACACCCACTACCCTACCACACCCAGCTAATTTTTGTATTTTTAGTAGAGACGGGTTTTACCATGTTGGTCAGGCAGGTCTCAAACTCCTGACCTCAGGTGATTCCCACCCCCCACTCAGCTTCCCAAATCGCTACGGTTACAGGCATGAGCCACCGCACCCGGCCAGGGTTCCTTCTTTGTTACAAATGACCAGGACACCCCAGGTTCTACTTACCCAGCATCTCAGACTTTGCCATCTTACACAATTCCATGAGGTTCATCTCTTCCAAGACAGTCACAGTTGCACTCCTTATCCAATTTTCTGAGGATGTGTTGATTAGAATTTCTGCCAGCTTCTTGCCATCAGCCTCTTCCACCTCAGACCACGGGGTCTTCTGCAGCACGTCTTCGAGGGGAAGAGCCCTTAAGAGCGATTTGAAACTCTTTAATTCATCCTCGTTCAGCTGCTCCAGAAGGGTCTGCAGCGTCCACTCGAGCTGTGGCGATGTCATAGTGCTCCACGTATGAGACCTTAGGTTAAGGCTGAAGAACTGGGAGAAAAAAGAAACAACAGTTCATGGCCGGGCGCGGTGGCTCACGTCTGTCATCCCAGCACTTTGGGAGGCCGAGGCGGGCAGATCATGAGGTCAGGAGATGGAGACCATCCTGGCTAACATGGTGAAACCCCATCTCTACTAAAAATACAAAAAAAAAAATTAGCCGGGAATGGTGGCGGGCGCCTGTAGTCCCAGCTACTCAGGAGACTGAGGCAGGAGAATGGCATGAAACCTGGGAGGCGGAGCTTGCAGTGAGCTGAGATCGCGCCACTGCACTCCAGCCTGGGTGACAGAGCGAGACTCCGTCTCAAAACAAAAAAAAAAGAAAAAACAGTTCATGAGTTACCATCATTAAATGAAACAACAGCTGCCTGTGTGCCGAGAATGAGACTGTTACCGCTGCACCAGAAGTGCTAAAATATTACATAGACTGAATTAAGAGACGGAAAATCTGGCCCAGCACAGTGGCTCATGCCTGCAATCTCAGCACTCTGGGAGGCCGAGGTGGGCGGATCGCCTGAGGTCAGGAGTTCGAGACCAGCCTGGCTAACGTGGTAAAAAGAATGAACCAAAAAAGAAAAAAAAATAATACAAAGAAAGAAGAGTCAGTGGCATGCTAGGGCCAGCCTGTGCTGGCTAATGGGGGCTTCCTACATGTACCTATACCAAGTCTGTGGGTCGTGATTTCACACTGATAGTACAAAATCACAAGGGGAGTGTTTATGCCACAGAAATCAGCAACATAGCTGGGCACAGTGGCTCACGCCTGTAATCCCAGCACTTTGGGAGGCCAAGGCAGGCAGATCACCTGAGGTCGGGAGCATTAGACCAGCCTGACCAACATGGTGAAACCCCATCTCTACTGAAAATACAAAAATTAGCCAGGCGTGGAGGCCGGTGCCTGTAATTCCAGCTACTCGGGAGGCTGAGACAGGAGAATCACTTGAACCTGGGAGGTGGAGGCTGCATAATCTGAGATCTCACCATTGCACTCGAGCCTGGGCAACAAGAACAAAACTCTGTCTCAAACAAACAAAAAAAGAAATCAGCAAACACTACAAACCAAGACTTCCTCGCCACCAATCGCCGGGGCCACGTGTTTAACATTTCAGCCCTCCACTGAATGAGACACATTGAAAACAAATAGCAAGAGGTCAGATGTAAATGTAACTGTACTGGCCAGTGCGGTGGCTCAGGCCTGGAATCCCAGCACTTTGGGAGGCAGGTGGATCACCTGATGTCAGCCCTTTGAGACCAGCCTGGCCCACGTGGAGAAACGCCCATCTCTACTAAAAATATAGAAGCCAGCCAGGCGTAGTGGCAGGAACCTGTAATCCCAGTGGGAGGCTGAGGCAAGAGAATCGCTTGAACCCAGGAGGCAGAGGTTTCAGTGAGCCGAGATGGTGCCATTGTACTCCAGCCTGGGCAACAAGAGCGAAACTCCGTTTAAAAACATAAATAAATAAATAAATAAATAAATAAATAAGGCCAGGTGCAGTGGCTCACGCCTGTAATCCCAGTACTTTGGGAGACGGAGGCAGCAGGATCACCTGATGTCAGACGTTTGAGACCAGCCTGGCCCACGTGGAGAAACCCCCGTCTCTGCTAAAAATATAGAAGCCAGCCAGGTGTAGTGGCAGGAACCTGTAATCCCAGGTACTTGGGAGGCTGAGGCAGGAGAATCGCTTGAACCCAGGAGGTGGAGGTTGCAGTGAGCCAAGATGGCGTCATTGTACTCCAGCATGGGCAGCAAGAGCGAAACTCGGCCTCAAAAAAAAAAAAAAAATCTTAGCCAGGCCTGGTGGTGGTACATGCCTGTAGTCGCAGATACTTGGGAGGCTGACTCAGGAGGATCGTCTGAGCCTCCGATTTGGAGGTTGCAGTGAGCCACTGCACTCCTGCCTAGGTGACAGAGTGAGGCCCTGTCTCAAAAGTAACTAACTAATGGCTGGGCGCGGTAGTTCACACCTGTAATCCCAACACTTTGGGAGGCTGAGGCAGCAGGATCGCTTGAGTCTGGGGAGTTGGAGACCAGCCTGAGCAGCAAGGCCAAAACCTATCTCTACTCTAGCTACTTGGGGGGCTGAGGCAGGAGAATTTCTTAAGCCCGGAAAAAGTTGAGGCTGCAGTGAGTCAAGATCGCACTACTGCATTCTAGCCTGGGTGACAAAGTGAGACCTTGCCTCAAAAAAAAAAAAAAAAAAGAAAAGGGAGGCAGCCTGGAAAATAACAGAAAATGACCTGCCAAGCCCAGGTGGTGATAGAGGTGGACAGCTTTACCCTTGGAGGGAACAGCAACTTTTTCCCCAGCTGTGAAGTATAATTACATATATACAATTTTAGGACAGAGTGGGAACAGCATGTGAGCCCAGGAGTTCCCAGCCAGCCTGGGCAATGCAACAATGGAGGCCTTGTCTCTATTTTTTAAGTATTTTTAAAGTCATATATACAATGTTTACTTGTGTACAGCATGGAGCGATGTTACATATACAGTGACATGATTACCACAATCAAGCTAATTAACATATCCACTGCCTCATATAGTTGCCTTTCCTTTTTGCAGAGAGAACATTTGATCTGCTTAGAAAAATTCAGGGCTTTTTTTTTCCCCCCCAAAAAGTCTTGCTCTGTTGCCCAGGCTGGAGTGCAATGGCGCAAGGCTCACTGCAATCTCCGCCTCCAGGGTTCAAGTGATTCTCCTGCCTCAGCCTCCCAAGTAGCTGGGATCACAAGCATGTGCCACCGCACCCTGCTAATTTTTTTTGTATTTTTAGTAGAGATGGGGTTTCACCATGTTGGCCAGGCTGGTCTTGAACTCCTGACCTCAGGTGATCCATCCACCTCGGCCTCCCAAAGTGCAGGGTATGAGCCACTGGGCCTGGCCAAGTACTTTTTTTTTAAGATGGAGTCTCACTCTGTTACCCAGGCTGGAGCACAGTGGCATGATCTTGACTCACAGCAACCTCTGACTCCCAGGTTCAAGCAATTCTCATACCTCAGCCTCCCGAGAAGCTGGGATTACAGGCGCAATAAAAATACAATTTTTGTATTTTTAGTACAGATGGGTTTCTCCATGTTGGCCAGGTTGGTCTTGAACTACTGACCTCAGGTGATCCACCCGCCGCGGCCTCCCAAAGTGCTGGGATTACAGGTGTGAGCCATGGCATCCAGAAATCTTTTTTGAGACAATTTCACTCTCATTGCCCAGGCTGGAGTGCAACGGCGTGATCTCAGCTCACTGCAACCTCCGCCTCCTGGGTTCAAGTGATTCTCTTGCCTCAGCCTTCCAAGTAGCTGGGATTACAGGCGCGCACCACCACACCTGGCTGATTTTGTATTTTTAGTAGAGACAGGGTTTCTCCATGTTGGTCAGGCTGGTCTCAGACTTCCAACCTCAGGTGATCTGAAAGTGCTGGGATTACAGGAGTGAGTCGCCACGCCCGGCTTACTTTTTTTTTTTTTTTTAAAAAAAAAACAGGGTCACAGGCCGGGCGCAGTGGCTCAAGCCTGTAATCCCAGCACTTTGGGAGGCCGAGACGGGTGGATCACGAGGTCAGGAGATCGCATCCCGGCTAACCCGGTGAAACCCCGTCTCTACTAAAAAATACAAAAAACTAGCCGGGCGAGGTGGCGGGCGCCTGTAGTCCCAGCTATTCGGGAGGCTGAGGCAGGAGAATGGCATAAACCTGGGAGGCGGAGCTTGCAGTGAGCTGAGATCTGGCCACTGCACTCCAGCCTGGGCAACAGAGTGAGACTCCGTCTCAAAAAAAAAAAAAAAGCAGGGTCACCATCTCATCAGGCTGGAGTGCAGTGGCACAATCACACCTCATTGCAGCCCCCACCTCCCGGCTCAGGTGATCCTCCTACCTCACCCCACAAGTAGCCTGGACACAGCATGAGGTCCGGCCTTCTTTGTTTTGAGACGGAGTCTCCCTCTGTGTCCCAGACTGGAGTGCAGTGGCGCGATCTCAGTTCACTGCAACCTCCCCCTCCCAGGTTTAAGCCATTCTCCTGCCTCAACCTTCCAACTAACTGGGATTATAGGCATGCACCACCACACCTGGCTGATTTTTGTGTTTTTAGTAGAGACGGGGTTTCACCATTTTGGGCAAGCTGGTCTCGAACTCCTGGCCTCAAATGATTTGCCCACCTCGGCCTCCCAAAGTGTTGGGATAACAGGCATGAGCCACTGTGACTGGCCTTGTCTTTTTTGGAGAGACAGCTTTACCATGTTACCCAGACTAGTCTCAAACTCCTGAGCTCCTCTAAACTATATTTGAATAGAAGTCCTTAAGACAACATTAGGCCAGGCGCGGTGGCTCACGCCTGGAATCCCAGCACTTTGGGAGGCCGAGGCAGACGGATAGCCTAAAGTCAGGAGTTCAAGACCAGCCTGGCCAACATGGTGAAACCCTGTGTCTACTAAAAATACAAAAATTAGCTGGGCGTGGTGGCGGGTGCCTGTAATCCCAGCTACTCAGGAGACTGAGGCAAGAAAAATCACTTGATCCCAGGAGGCGGAGGTTGCAGTGAGCAGAGATCATGCCACTGCACTCCAGCCTGGGCAAGAGTAAGACTCTGTCTTAAAAAAAAAAAAAAAGAAAAGAAAAGAAAAGAAAAGAAAAGAAAGAAAAAGATCCTTCCAGCATCCTCACACCAACCATTAAGGCTTGGGAAGGGCTATGGTGGAAACTCAACCAATAGTGTCTTCTCCCTTAAACGAGGAGAAAAATCAATGTAAGAACCAGCACTCACCTCCCTTAGGTCAGGTCTTGGTTCCAGCCTGTATTTTCTGCAAAGGAACTGGATATAAAACTCAACCACTAATTACTTCTCCCTTGAAGAGACAAATGAATTGATTCAAGAACCAGCACTCACCTCCCTTAGGTCTGGAGTTGCTTCCAGCCTGTATTTTCTGCAAAGGAACTGGATAAAAAGGGGAGGTCTCTGATTGGCCCTCAGTACGCAGGGTGGAGACCTTTCCTGCCCAGGGTGGAGCCACCCCACTGAGATTAACATTGGGCGATTCCCAACCGCTGACCTCAGACTCACCTTGACATCACCTGGGCCCCATCCTCAGGGATTCAGCTGTAATTGGGCTGCAGTGCGCTTTGGGGAAGCACGGCTTGTTGAATCTCCCCAGGTGAGGTTAATGTGCAATTCCCTTCCTAGACCACCAGGGTCAGGTGTGATAGGTGACGGAACAGGAAATACACATTGTGGATTTTGCAGGGTACCTGGCTCCCAGCTCTAAAAACGCTTGCAGAGAAAAAAAATTAAACAAAAATAAATAAATTAAAATTTTTAAAAAAAGAGGATAAAAACTTTTGTGACTTCCTAAGTTACAAATAAAGTAAGTCTACTTTGTGGCCAACTGTGGTGGCTCCTGCCTATAGATCCCAGGAGGCCGAGAGGCCTAGGCCAGCGGATCCCTAGGGGCCAGGAGTTTGAGACCAGCCTAGGCAACATAGCAAGATGCATTCTCTACAAAAATATTTAATAATTAGCCATGCATAGGCTGGGCGTGGTAGCTCATGCCTGTATTCCCAGCACTTTGGGAGGCCGAGGTGGGTGGATCACCTGAGATCAGGAGTTCAAGACCAGCCTGGCCAACATGGTGAAACCCTGTCTCTACTAAAAATACAAAAATTAGCCAGGCGTGGTAGCGGGTGCCTCTAATCCCGGCTACTCGGGAGGCTGAGACAGGAGAATCACTTGAACCCAGGAGGCAGAGGTTGCAGTGAGATGAGATCACGCCATTGCACTCCAGTCTGGGTGACAAGAGCAAGACTGTCTCAAACAAAAACAAAAACAAAAAAATTATCCATACATGATGGCCTGCACCTGTAATCCCAGCTATTCAAGAGGCTGAGGTGGGAGGATGACCTGAGCCCAGGAGTTTGAGGCTGCAGTGAGCTGTGATTGTGCCACCTCACTTCAGCCTGGGCCACAAAGGAGACCCTGTCTCAAAAAAATAAATAACTGATATTTAATTTTTTTTTTTTTGAGATGGAGTCTCGCTCTGTGGTCTAGGCTGGAGTGCAGTAGTGCAGTCTCAGTTCACTGCAACCTCCGCTTCCCAGGTTCAAGCAATTCTCATGCCTCAGCCTCCCGAGTAGCTGGGACTGCAGGCACATGCCACCATGCCTGACTAATTTTTTGTATTTTTAGTAGAGACGGGGTTTCACCATATTGGCCAGGCTGGTCTCAAACTCCTGATGTCAGGCGATCCACCCACCTCGGCCTCCCGAAGTGCTGGGATTACAGGCATGAGCCACCACACCTGGCCTAAAATTGTTTTTAAATAAAACAGTGTATGTTGTGGAAAGCATTCAGCACAGAATTTTGGTAAACTGTTAATTTAATGGAAGCAAATGGTCCCACAAATGGAGACGGATATATCAGCGGCAGCATGCCAGCTGTAGAGACAGGCACTGTGGAGGCCGGGCACGGCCTGAGCATCTGAGGTCAGGAGTTCGAGACCAACCTGGGCAACATGACAAAACACCCCCTCCTCGCTACTAAAAATGAAAAAATTAGCCAGGCATGGTGCTATGCACCTGTAATCCCAGCTACTCAGGAGGCTGAGGCATGAGAATTGATTGAACCTGGAAGGCGGAGGTTGCAGTGAGCCCAGATTGCACCACTGCACTCCAGCCTGGGCGACAGAGACTCCATCTTAAAAAAAAAAAAAAAAAAAAAGAGAGAGAGAGAGAGATGGCCAGTCGCAGTGATTCACAAATGTAATCCCAGCATTTTGGGAAGCTGAGGCACGAGGATGGCCTGAGTCCAGGAGTTCAAGACCAGCCTGAGCAACATGGTGAGACTCCCTCTCTGAAAAAAAAGAAAATAAAAACAATGATAATAAATTCTATTCTAGCTGACCAAAAAAAAAGAGAGAGAGAGAGTATATCTTGTTAAAGCATTTGACCTTTAGTCCTAGAGCAGCTATGGAGAGAGAAAAGTGAAAGAGGTATCTCTTGTTATGCATGGCCAGGCCCTACAACCACACCTGAGTTTATGTTAACGAGGTGATTTTTGGAAAGCCCCTAGATAACCCCACAATCGCGGGGGACTGGCTGCCGATGACAGCGATTAGACATTAGGAACTTTCAGCCCCAGGCTCCAAGTGGCCTCCAGGAAGGGGAGAGGCGCTGAAGGTTGAATTGATTATGAACCGCCAGCTATGTGATCATCAGCATAGCCCACCTAAGGAATCCTCCATAAACTCCAAAAGGAAAAGGTTTGGGCCGGGCGTCATGTGGCTCATGCCTGTAATCCCAACACTTTGGGAGGCCTAGATGGGAGGATTGCTTGAGCCCAAGAATTCTAGACCAGTCTGGACAAAATAGCAAGACCCTGGCTCTACAAAAAAAAATGAAAAATTAGCCAGGCGTGGTGGAGTGCACCTGTGGACCCAGCTACTCAGGAGGCTGAGGCGTGAGAATCACTTGAATGCAGGAGGCACAGGCTGCAGTGAGTTGAGATCACGCCACTGCACTCCAGCCTGGGTGACGGAGTGAGACTGTCTCAAAAAAAAAAAAAAAAAAAAAAAACATGAAAGAGTTCAGAAGAGCTTCCTGGTTGGTGAACCGGGGTGCACCCATGTGCCAGGACTGTGGTGCACCCCAGGTCCACAGGGACAGAAACTCCTGCACTCGGGACTCCTCTAAACCTCCCCCAATGCATCTCCTCCTTCGCTGTTCATTTATTTACTTTAAAACATCCTTTGTAGGCCAGGCACAGTGGCTCAGGCCTGTAATCCCAGCACCAGCCCCGGCCAACACGGTGAAACTGCGTCTCTATAAAAATATAAAAATCAGCTGGACATGGTAGCTCACGCCTGTAATCCCAGCTACTCGAGAGGCTGAGGCAAGAGAATTGTTTGAACCCGGGAGGCAGAGGTTGCAGTGAGCCGAGATCGCACCACGGCACTCCAGCCTGGATGCGACAGAGTGAGACTCTATCTCACCAAAAAAAAAAAAAAAAAAAAAAAAAAAAAAAAAGAAGAAGAAGAAGAAGAAAAAAGAAAACCCTCTTTTATTAAACAAAAAAAAACAAAAATGAAAAAGTGTGAATCAGCCTGCACTCTGGCCCGCGTCCAGGCTGCAGAGTGTCACGTGGCTCTAGACAAGGCACGTTTGCCTCCTCATTGTTCCTGTAGATAGAATTTCTGACAGGAGGGTCATCAAACGAATTTGCATCTGCATGATTCCTATAGATAAAACTCTGAGACATTAGAATTACAAGGCTTTTGTTTAAGGATGGTTTCAGATGTTTTTCAGACCCTGAATTCCAGCCAAACTAACCAGCGTGAAGACCCCACTGAGGAACGGGGTCAGCACGAGAACACTGCGTCTTCAGGTCCCCGTCTCCACCAGCACTCAGCATGGCCACACTCTGGCCCAGACCAAAACACTTAAAAACCCTAGCCACGGCCTGGCGCGGACGCTCACACCTGTAACTCCAGCACTTTGGGAGGCCACGGCAGGTGAATCACCTGAGGTCAAGAGTTCAAGACCAGCCTGGCCAACATAGTGAAACCCCCGTCTCTACTAAAAATACGAAAATTAGTCGGGTGTGGTGGCGGGCGCCTGTAGTCCCAGCTCCTCAGGAGACTGAGGCACGAGAATCGCTTGAACCCAGGAGGTGTAGGTTGCAGTGAGCTGACATCGTACTACTGCACTCCAGTCTGAGTGACAGAGTGGGACTCCATCTCAAAAAAAAAAAGAAAAAAAAAAAAAACTCCAGCCCTGGCCAGGCACAGTGGCTCACATCTGTAACCCCAGGACTTTGGGAGGCCAAGGCAGATGAATCACCTGAGGTTAAGAGTTCAAGACCGGCCTGGCCAACATAGTGAAATCCCGTCTCTCCTGAAATCACAAAAAATTAGTCGGGCATGGTAGCGGATGCCCGTAACTCCAACTACTCAGAAGGCTGAGGCAAGAGAATTACTTGAACCTGGGAGGCGGAGGTTGCAGTGAGCAAAGATCCTGCCACTGCACTCCAGCCTGGGTGACAGAGCAAAACTCCATCTAAAAAAAAAAAACCCCAGACCCAAACTTCTGGGGGAGATGGATTGGAGGTTTCCTCCCATCTCCTCATTCCTCAGCCCTACGATTAAACTTCCTTCTCTTCTGCAACCCAGTGAGGCGGAAAATGGACTCACAGCGTGCTCTGGGCAGCGCACCTACTGTCAAAGGCGTGTGAACCAGGGCAACTCCATCTTGAATAGGAGCTGAGTAAAATAAGGCTGAGACTACCGGGCTGCTTTCCCAGACAGTTAAGGCATTCTCCAAAAAAAAAGAGAAAAAATGCCAGGCACGGTGGCCCAGCACTTTGTGAGGCCAGGGCGAGTGGAGGTCGAGTGTTCGAGACCAGCCTGGCCAACATGGTGAAACCCCGTCTCTACTGAAAACACAAAAATTAATCGGGCGTGATGGTGCGTGCCTGTAATCCCAGCTACTTGCGAGGCTGAGGCAGGAGAATCGCTTGAGCCGGGGAGGCGGAGGTTGCAGTAAAAAGAAGGGAAAAACAAAAGCATTCTAAGTCACAGGATGAGATGGGAAGTCAGCACAAGATAACAGGTGGTAAGGACCTTGCTGGTAAGACAGGTTGCAAAGTAGCAGGACAAGCCGCAGACGAAACTCCTCAGACACCGAGTTAAAGAAGGAAGGGCTTTATTCAGCCAGGGACATGGGCAAGGCTCCTGTCTCAAGAGCCGAGCTCCCCAAGTGAACAATTCCTGTCCTTTTAAGGGCTCACACCTCTAAGGGGGTGCGTATGAGAGGGTCGTGATCGATTGAGCAAGCAGGGGGTACGTGACTGAGGCCTGCATGCACCGGTAATCAGATCGGAACAAAACAAGATAGGGATTTTCCCAGTGCATTCCTATAGAATGCCTGTAATCTACAGATAACTGAACCGATTAGGTCAGGGGTCGATCTTTAACTACCAGGCCCAGGGTGTGGCGCCGGGCTGTCTGCCTGTGGATTTCATTTCTGCCTTTTAGTTTTTACTTCTTCTTTCTTTGGAAGTGGAAATTGGGCATAAGACAATGTGAGGGGTGGTCTCCTCCCTTAGCAATAAAGAAGCCAACCAAACTCCACCAAAACCAAGATTGTGACGAGAGTGACCTCTGGTTGCCCGGGTGCAGTGGCTCACGCCCGTAATCCCAGCACTTTGGGAGGCCCAGGCGGGCGGATCACGAGGTCAGGAGATCGAGACCATCCTGGCTAACACGGTGAAACTCCATCTCTACTAAAAACACAAAAAATTAGCCGGGCGTGGTGGCGGGCACCTGTAGTCCCAGCTACTCAGGAGGCTGAGGCAGGAGAATGGCAGGAACCCGGGAGGCGGAGCTTGCAGTGAGCCGAGATCACGCCACTGCACTCCAGCCTGGGCAACAAAGGGAGACTCCGTCTCAAAAAACAAAACAAAAAAAAGAGTGACCTCTGGTTGTCCTCACTGCTACACTCTCCACCAGCCCCAGGATAGTTTACAAATATCATGGCAAAGTCAGGAAGTTACCTAATCTAAAAAGGGGAAGCATGAATAATCCACCCCTTGTTTAGCATATCCACAGAAATTACCATCAAAATGGGCAACCAAGACCGGGTGTGGTGGCTCATGCCTGGAATCCCAACACTTTCAGAGGCCTATGCAGGCAGATCACCTGAGGTCAGGAGGTGGACATCAGCCTGGCCAACATGGTGAAACCTCATCTCTTACTAAAAATACAAAAATTAGTGATGGCAGGCGCCTGTAATCCCAGCTACTCGGGAGGCTGAGGCAGGAGAATCGCTTGAACCCAGGAGGCGGAGGTTGCAGTGATCTGAGATCACGCCATTGCACTCCAGCCTGGGCAACAAAAGCAAAACTCCATCTCCAAAAAAAAATAAAGGCAACTAGCAGCCCGTCTGTGGAGTAGCTATTCTTTTATTCCTTCACTTTCCTAATAAGCTTGCTTTCACTATACTCCATGGACCTGCCCCGAATTCTTTCCGGCGTGAGATTCAAGAACCCACTATGCCCAGCCCATCCTTACTTACTTTTAAAAAGTATCATTGGTGGCCGGACACAGTGGCTCACGCCTGTAATCCCAGCACTTTCGGAGGCCAAGGCGGGCGGATCACCTGAGGTCAGACGTTCGAGACCAGCCTGACCAACATGGAGAAACCCCATCTGTACTAAAATACAAAAAAAATTAGCTGGGTGTGGTGGTGGATGCCTGTAATTCCAGCTACTCGGGAGGCTGAGGCAGGAGAATCACTTGAACCTGGGAGGCGGAGGTGGCAGTGAGCCGAGAGCGCACCACTGCACTCCAGCCTGGGCAACAAGAGTTAACTCCATCTCAAAAATAAATAAATAAATAAATAAATAAAATCAGTGGAATAATTTTCTTTAGGAAGAGCAGAACTTTGGGAAGCCCAGACTGAGCCTGGTGGCTGTAATCCCAGCATGTTGGGAAGCCGAGGTGGGCGAATCATTTGAAGTCAGACCAGCCTAACATGGTGAAACCCCATGTCTACTAAAAATACAAAAATTAGCCAGGCATGGGGGTGAACGTCCATAATCTCAGCTACTCGGGAGGCTGAGGCATGACAATCACTTGAACCCCGGAGACTGAGGTTGCGGTGAACTGTGATCCTCAACACAATTGCAAAAATTGCAATACAAAAATGCACTCCAGCCTAGATGACAGGACTGCACTCCAGCCTGGATGACAGAGCAAGACTGTGTCTCAAAAAATAAATAAATAAATAGCCAACTGTGATGGTGCATGCCTGTAGTACCAGCTACTCAGGAGGCCA
This sequence comes from Chlorocebus sabaeus, assembly GCF_047675955.1. Classification (NCBI taxonomy): domain Eukaryota; kingdom Metazoa; phylum Chordata; class Mammalia; order Primates; family Cercopithecidae; genus Chlorocebus; species Chlorocebus sabaeus. The sequence continues at coordinate 3,420,843 of NC_132909.1, read as the reverse complement.
AAGCAGAAGGATCATTTGAGACTGGGAGGTAAAGGCTGCAGTGAGCCGTGATCTCACAACTGCACTCCAGCCTGGGCAACAGAAGGAGAGAAAGAAAAGAAGAGAAGAGAAGAGAAAAGAGAAGAGAAGAGAAGAGAAGAGAAAAGAGAGGAGAGGAGAGGAGAGGAGAGGAGAGAGGAGAGAAGAGAGGAGAGAAGAGAGGAGAGAAGAGAGAGAAAGAGAGAGGAAGGAAGGAAGGAAGGAAGGAAGGAAGGAAGGAAGGAAGGAAGGAAGGAAGGAAGGAAGGAAGGAAGGAGAGAGAGGGCAGTCTTGTGGGACTCAGCCCTGAACCTGTGTGATCTGATGCTGTCCCCAGGTAGAGAGTGTCAGAACTGAACCAAAGGAGAGGACACCCAGCTGGTCTCTGCTGGAGAACTGGTTGTTGGTGGGGAGAAACAAACATTTTTGGTGAAGTATTCTGTGTTGAGTGTGAAAGTAGGAAAAACAGGGCCGGGTGCCGTGGCTCATGCCTGTCATCCCAGGATTATGGGTAGCCAGGGCAGGCGGATCACTTGAGGTCAGGACTTTGAGACTACCCTGATGAACATGGCGAAATCCCATCTCTACTAAAAAAAATACAAAAATTAGCTGGGCGCAGTGGCGCGCGTCTGTAATACCAGCTACTCCGGAGGCTGAGGCAGGAGAATCACTTGAATCTGGGAGGCGGAGGTTACAGTGAGCCAAGATTGTGCCACTGCACTCCAGCCTGGGAGACAGAGCAAGACTCCATCTCAAAAACAAACAGGTCGGGCGCGGTGGCTCAAACCTGTAATCCCAGCACTTTGGGAGGCTGAGACGGGCGGATCACGAGGTCAGGAGATCGAGGCCATCCTGGCTAACACGGTGAAACCCCGTCTCTACTAAAAAATACTAAAAACTAGCTGGGCGAGGTGGCGGGCGCCTGTAGTCCCAGCTACTCAGGAGGCTGAGGCAGGAGAATGGCGTAATCCCGGGAGGGAGAGCTTGCAGTGAACTGAGATCCGGCCACTGCACTCCAGCCCAAGGGACAGAGCGAGACTCAGTCTCAAATAATAATAATAGTGGCCAGACGCAGTGGCCCATGCCTGTAATCCCAGCACTTTATGAGGCTGAGGCGGGCAGATTACGAGGTCGGATCAACACTTCTGGAGGTTGAAGTGGGAGGATCCCTTGAGCCTAGGAGCTCAAGTCCAACCTGGGCAACATAGCAAGACCCCCATTTCCGATTTTAGTGTATGTGCTGCCAAAGCAAGTACTGTGAGACCCTGTTTCTACAAAAAAAGTAAAAAATAAAAATTAGTGTGTCTGTAGAAAATAAATGGAGACAGCTTCATTTTACCCAACTGCTGCGTTTTAGGTCTTCCCTTGAGCTTCTGTTGTTCCCAGCCATGCAACCCTGAGAGCCGACTCCTGGCTGCAGAGCCTTGTAAGAAGCGGGCAATGTACACAGAGACCCAAGGCCTGGTTTAGACAGGCTTTCACAGACCGGGGCATTTTGTTGAATTGTTTTTGAATTGTGGTTTCTTATCAGTTCATCCAATACTCTGTTCTGGCCACGTAGTTCCTCTTTTGGATCTCCAAACCCCTTTGCAGGCTCCATCTACCCGAACCAAACTCACTTATTCCAACAGAAGTCTGGGTTTTGTTTTGTTTTGTTTTGAGACCTTGTCTCCCTCTGTTGCCCAGGCTGGAGTGCAGTGGCGAGATCTCGGTTTATTGTGACCTCCCCTTCCTGGGTTCAAGCAATTCTCCTCCCTCAGCCTCCTGAATAGCTGGGATTACAGGCACCTGCCGCCACACCCAGCTAACTTTTGTATTTTTAGTACAGACGGGATTTCACCATGTTGACCAGGCTGATCTTGAGCTCCTGACCTCAAGTGATCCACCCACCTCGGCCCCCCAAAGTGCTGGGATTATAGCCGTGAGCCACCACGCTCAGCCAGAAGTCTGTTTAAATCCATCCTTCTCCCTAGCCACCCATGAGTTATGTGATCTTGGGGTTGCTACTTACCATTTCAGTCTCAATTTCCTCAATAGAACATAAGTTAGCAAGAATAACAAAAGATAATTTCTTAGTCCCATGTGTTTGAGTCTTAAAAAGAATTCTATATAATTCATAGGTCAAAGAAGAAATAACAAAGGGTATTTTTTAAAATGTTAGAACTGAGTGGTGGTGAAATGGCTGTTGAAATGTGTGTGTTGCACTGATGGAAACTTATAAATGTAAATATTTATATTAAAATATAAAAAATGGGCCAGGCATAGTGGTTCACACCTGTAATCTCAGTACTTTGGGAGGTCAAGGCAGGAGGGCCATGGAGCCCAGGAGTTCAAGACCAGCCTGGTGTACAAACGGAGACCCAGTCTCTATTTAAAAAAGAGGGGGCGGGGGCCGGGCACGGTGTCTCACGCCTGTAATTCCATCACTTTGGGACGCCCAGGTGGGTGGATCATCTGAGGTCAGGAGTCCGAGACCAGCCTGGCCAAGGTGGTGAAACACTGTCTCTACTAAAAGTACAAAATTAGCTTGGTATGGTGGCGGGAGCCTGTAATCCCACCTGCTTGGAAGGCTAGGGCGGGAGAATCACTTGAACCTGGGAGGCAGAGGTTGCAGTGAGCCAAGATCATGCCACTGCACTCCAGCCTATGCAACAACAGTGAGACTCTGTCTCAAAATAAATAAATAAAAGAAAATACAAAATTTTTTTTAAAAGGCATTGTGACTGGGCATGGTGGTTCACACCTGTAATCCCAGCACTTTGGGAAGCCGAGGCAGGTGGATCTGAGATCAGGAGTTCAAGAAGAGCCTGGCCAACATGGTGAAATACCGTCTCTGCTAAAAATTAGCCTGGCATGGTGGCAGGCACCTGTAATCCCAGCTACCCAGGAGGCTGAGGCCGGAGAATTGCTTGAACCCAGGAGGCAGAGATTGCAGTGAGCCGAGATCACGCCACTGCACTCCAGCCTGGGCAACAGAGCTAGACTCTGTCTCAAAAAGGAAAAAAAAAAGGTATCTCCAAATTATGGTAGGGTGTCCATATTAAGAAGGTAGAAAAAGGTAGGGGGAAGTGGCTCATGCCTGTAATCCCAGCACTTTGGGAGGCTAAGGCAGGTGGATCACCTGAGGTCAGGAGTTCAAGAACAGCGTGGCCAATACGGTATGGTGAAACCCTGTCTCTACTAAAAATACAAAATTAGCCGGCTGTGGTGATGCCTGCCTGTAATCCCAGCTACACAGGAGTCTGAGGCAGGAGAATTACAAGAACCTGGCAGGCAGAGGTTGCAGTGAGCCGAGATCACGCCATTGCACTCCAGCCTGGGTGACAGGAGCGAAACTCCATCTCAAAAAAAAAAAAAAAGAAAAATAATTCACTGAAATGTGGTCTGAAAACTGCTCCTGGCACATTTTCATTCATCCTTCCTATTCCCTCCATCCCTTCCTTTTTTTTTTTTTTTGAGACAGTTTTGCTCTTGTTGTCCAGGCTGGAATGCAATGGCGCAATCTCAGCTCACGGCGCAATCTCAGCTCACAGCAACCTCTGCCTCCCAGGTTCAAGCGATTTTCCTGCTTCAGCCTCCAGAATAGCTGGAATTACAGGCACCTGCCACCACGCCCAGTCAATGTTTTGTGTATTTTTAGTACACACGGGGTTTCACCATGTTGGTCAGGCTGGTCTCAAACTGCCCGACCTCAGGTGATCCACCTGCCTCGGCTTCCCAATGTGCTGGGATTACAGGCATGAACCACCACACCTGGCCCCTCACTTTCTTATTCTTCCTAGGATTGGCAACTGAGCGCAGTAGTGAAGAGCTGGGCTTCCAGAAGCTGACAGCTGTTCGTGATCTTCAAGATCTCAGGCAGGTTTTCTAAATATAGCTTGCCTTCATTTTCTCAAAGAATGTGAAAAATGGGTAGGGTCATGGCAATCACTACTGTGTAGCGAAGTTTAGAGGACCTAATAAGTAAATACAGGGTCAAGCATGGTGGTTCACGCTGGAAATCCCAGCACTTCGGGAGGCCGTGGTAGGAAGATTGCTTAAGCCCATGGGGTTGAGACCAGCCTGGGCAACATAGTGAGACCCCCGTCTCTACAAAAAATACAAAAATCTAGTAAGACATGATGCCGTATGCCTGTAGCCTTCAGTGAGCTATGATTGTGCCACTGCACACCAGCCTAGGTGACAGTGAGACCCTATCTCAAAAAGAAAAAAACAAAAAGGAAAGAAATATAGATGTACATATACATATATTGGTTCTAAAACATGAAAAAGGCCGGGCGCGGTGGCTCCTGCCTGCAATCCAAACACTTCGGGAGGCTGAGGCGGGCGGATCACGAGGTCAGGAGTTTGAGACCAGCCCGGCCAACATAGTGAAACCTCGTCTCTACAAAAAATACAAAAAATAAAAATAAAAAGGCTAGGCACAGTGGCTCATGCCTGTAATCCTAGCACTTTGGGAAGCCGAGGTGGGCAGATTACCTGAGGTTGGGAGTTCCAGACCAACCTGGCCAAACATGGTCAAACCCCATCTCTACTAAAAATACAAAAATTAGCCCGGTGCAGTGGCACGTGCCTGTAATCCCAGCTACTCAGGAGGCTGAGGCAGGAGAATCGCTTGAACTCTGAAGGAGGAGGTTGCAGTGAGCTGAGATGGTGCCACTGCACTCCAGCCCGGGCGACAGTGAGACTCTGTCTCCAAAAAAACAAAGCAAAACAAAAAAAACATGAAAAAAAGCTATAAAATTCAACTTTTTAGTCTTATTTATATGTTTACAAAATTAATACTGCCAGCCAGGCACGGTGGGTCACACCTGTAATCCCAGCACTTTAAGAGGCTGAGACTGGTGGATCACCTGAGGTCAGGAGTTTGAGATCAGCCTGGGCAGCATGGCAAAACTCCGTCTCTACTAAAAAAAAATTCGGCCCGGCGCGGTGGCTCACGCCTGTAATCCCAGCACTTTGGGAAGCCGAGGAGGGTGGATCACGAGGTCAGGAGATCGAGACCATCCTGGCTAACACGGTGAAACCCCGTCTCTACAAAAAATAGAAAAAAAGAAATTAGCCGGGCGTGGTGGGGGCGCCTGTAGTCCCAGCTACTGGGGAGGCTGAGGCAGGAGAATGGCGGGAACCCGGGAGGCGGAGCTTGCAGTGAGCCGAGATCGCGCCATTGCACTCCAGCCTGGATGACAGAGCGAGACTCCGTTTAAAAAAACAAAAAATTCAAAAATTAGCCAGGTGTTGCGGCGCATGCCTGTAATCCCAGCTACTCGGGTGGCTGAGGCAGGAGAATCGCTCGAACCCGGGAGGCGGAGGCTGCAAGCAGCCGAGATCACGCCATTGCACTCCAGCCTGGACAACTAAACAAGACTCCATTAAAAATAATAATAATACTGTGAGTGTAAAACCGATGAACTTGGTGCTTTTCATGTGTCTCGTAGTTGACATGTCATTGATATTTCACTTGAAATGCGGTTGGATTGTTATTAATAATATACTTAGGGTGGTGGGAGAAGGTAGCCAGTCACAGCTGAGGCTTCTAAGCAGTGATTCTCAGCGGCAATCACAATTATCTGTGACTCTTTAAAGAACTCCAGGGTCTGGGCAGCCGCAGTTTAACTCATCAACCGGCATCTCTGGGCGTTCGTGCTTTGAAATGAGGCCCCAGATGGGTGAGTTTAACAGGCAGCCTAGATTGGGAACCACAGGTGCAGATCCGGAAGCTCAGGTCAGGCATTGACCCCCGCCCCCCGACCTTTCAGTAATTCCGGCGGATACAGGAAGTGCTCAGCAGGAATTACGCCCCGAGGGCCAATCACAGGGCTGCGGCCGAGAGAAGCCTTTTTATTAGAACTTTCTCGGCCTACGTCGCTCAGTGCCGCCGGGGAGTGGGGCCAGGTGTTAGGAGGTGAGTAGCTCTCCGGCAGCTCTGCAATTTCATTTCTTTATTTCTGCATTCCACAGTTGGTAAAATTTCTCCTTTTTTTTTTTTTTTTTTTTTAAATTGAGACAGAGTCTCGCTGTGTCGCCCAGGCTGGAGTGCAGTGGGGAGATTTCAGCTCACTGCAAGCTCCGCCTCCCGGGTTCCCGCCATTCTCCTGCCTCAGCCTCCCGAGTAGCTGGGACTACAGGCGCCGCCACCACGCCCGGCTAATTTTTTGCATTTTTTAGTAGAGACTGGGTTTCACCGCGTTAGCCAGGATGGTCTCGATCTCCTGACCTTGTGAGCCGCCCGCCTCGACCTCCCAAAGTGCTGGGATTTCAGGCGTGAGCCACCGCGCCCGGTCCTTTTTTTTTTTCTTTCTTTCTTTTTTATTTTGGCGGGGAGAGGGTCTTGCTCTGTCGGCCAGACTGGAGCGCAGTGGTGCAATCAGGTTGAAGCTTGAACACTTCCCAGGTTCAAGCGATTTTTTCATGCCTTAACCTCCTGAGTAGCTGGGACTACAGGCGTGAGCCACCATGCCTGGAAAACATTGAATAGCTTTTCTTCTCTTGCTGGAACCTGGAGTTGTCTTTTTTCGGGTTTTTTTTTTTTTGGTTTGTTTTTTGTTTTTCTTTTTTGAGGGTCTTACTCTGTTTCCCAGGCTGGAGCATTGTGGCAGGATCTCAGCTCACCGGAGCCTTGACCTCTTGGGCGCAAGCAATCCTCGCACCTGAGCCTCTGAAGTAGCTGGGACCGTGGGAGGGTGCCACCACATCTCTCATGGCTAAATAATATTATCACTCTTTGTAGGGACTCACTAGATGTAGGGTGTTAGTATGTTGCCCAAGCTGGTCTCTAACTCCCGGGCTCCAGAGATCTTACTGCCTCAGACTCCCAAAATGGCTAGAATTACAGGCAAGAGCCACCGTTCCCGGCCTAAATCTTGTCTTCTGTTAGAAGTTCAGTGGTTCTGCCGGTCTCGGTGGCTCACACCTGTAATACCAGCGCTGTGGGAGGGCAAGGCGGGCAGATCACCTGAGGTGATGACCAACATGTAGAAACCCCGTCTCCACTAAAAGTATAAAATGAGGTGGGCATGGTGGAGCATGCCTGTAATCCCAGCTCCTGGGGAGGCTTATAGCAGGACGAACCACAGACCAAACCTCTCAGACACCGAGTTGTAAAAGGAAGGGATTTACTCAGCTGGGAGCATTGGCCAGCTACTGCCTTAAAATCCGAGCTCTCCGAGTGCACAATTTCTGTCCCTTTGAAGGGCTCACAACACTGAAGATTTCATATGACAGGGTTGTGGTTAAGCAATCTGGGGGATACGGGACGGGGGTTTCATGCACTGGTAGTCAGAGAAACAACAGGGCAGGGAGGAGTATCACAATGTTCTTCTATACAACGTCAGGAACATCGGTTTCTAAGTCATGAGTTGATTTTTAACTACTGGGTTTAGGCCAGGCAGACCCAGGCCTGGTTCTGGGCTTGGTGCGGGGCTGCCTGTCTTTGGTTTTACCTCCCGATTTTTTTTCTTAAAACAAGTACTGAGTATAAAACAATGAGAGGTTCTCTCTCTTTCCTCAGGCTGAGGCAGGAGAATCCCTTGAACCCGGGAGGCGGAGGTTGCGGGGATCCGAGGTCGTGCCACTGCACTCCAGCCTGGGCAGCAAGCGAGAAACTGTCTCAAAAAAAAAAAATTCAGCGGTTCTGACTTGGGAAAGAGTAGCAGATGCTTAGATCTAGAGTGTCTCTAGTTTACATTGGTTCATAAGAGGATAAGTTTGTGTGCTTTTATTTCTGTTCTCTTGGGGGATTTAGAATAGAGCTCAAAAAAAAAAAAAATGGAACAGGTCAGATGCTGTGGTTGCTGTGTGTGGAGTCCTGGGCGGTGCTGAGGTTGTGTCTAATGAGTCCTCTTAAGAGAAGGTATTGTCTTTTATTCATTGAGGTGGTGGAGCCTCTTATCCTCATTCTATTCCAGCTTCTGGACCTGAGTCTTATGCAAATACCTATGCTAGTTGTCATTCTCAGCAGCTAGCATATAGAGAAGTGTTACACCCTTTCTGTAAAGTTTTTGTTGCTACTGGTATATATATATATAATTTTGTTGTTGTTGAGACAAAGTAGCTCTGTTTCCCAGGCTGGAGTGCAATGGCGCTACCTCAGCTCACTGCAACCTCCACCTCCCAGGTTCAAGCAATTCTCGTACCTCAGCCTCCTAAGTAGCTGGGCCTACAGCCGCCTGTCACCATGTCCAGCTAGTTTTCATATTTTTAGTCGATAGAGGGTTTCACTATGTTGGCCAGGCTGGTCTCAAGCTCCAGACCTCAGGTGATCCTCCTGCTTCGGCCTCCCTAAGTGCTGGTATTACAGGCATGAGCCACCCCAGCTTCCCAAAGTGCGGGGATTACAAGCCTCAGCCACCACCCCCAGTGTTGTGTTTTTGTTTTACCAGGCTGGAGTGCAGTGGTGCGATCACAGCTCACTGCAGCCTTAACTTCCCTAGCTCAGTTGATCCTCCCACCTCAGCGTCCTGAGTAGCTGGGACTACAGGTGAATGCCACTATGCCCAGCACTTTTTTGTTTGCTTTTTTTGTAGAGACAGAGTTTTGCCATGTTGGCCAGGCTGGTCTGAAACTCCAAGCAATCCTTCCGCCTTGGCTTCCCAAAGTGCTGGGGTTACAGGTGTGAGCCATGGCCCCCAGCCAGCTTCAGTAAAGTAAAAGCCACACACCTGTGTCCTGAGACCAGGCTCCACCTCTAACTCATCCTCAAGCCTTTTTTTTTTTTTTTTTTTTTTTTTTTTGGAGACAGTTTCACTCTTGTTGCCCCAGGCTGGAGTTCAATGGCTCACCACAGCCCTCAGCGTCCCAGGTAGCCGGACTACAGGCATGCGTCACCACACACGACTAATTTTTGTACTTTTAGTAGAGATGGGGTTTCATCATATTGGCCAGGCTGGCCTCCATGTGAAGAGAACACCAGACAGGCTTTGTGTGAGCAATAAAGCTTTTTAATCACCTGGGTGCAGGCGGGCTGAGTCTGAAAAGAGTCTGTCAGTGAAGGGAGATAGGGGTGGGGCCGTTTTCTAGGATTTGGGTGGGTAAAGGAAAATTCCAGTCAAAGGCGGGTTGTTCTCTGGTGGGCAGGAGTAGGAGTCATAAGGTGCTCAGTGGGGGAGCTTTCTGAGCCAGGATGAGCCAGGAGAAGGAATTTCACAAGGTAATGTCATCAGTTAAGGCAGGGACTGGCCATTTTCACTTCTTTTGTGGTGGAATGTCATCAGTTAAGGCAAGGACTGGCTATTTACACTTCTTTTGTGGTGGAATGTCATCAGTTAAGGCAAGGACTGGCTATTTGCACTTCTTTTGTGGTGGAATGTCATCAGTTAAGGCAGGGACAGGGCATTTTCACTTTAGTGATTGTTCAGTTACTTCAGGCCATCCCGGTGGGCGTATATATGCACAAGTCACAGGGGATGTGATGGCTCGGCTTGGACTCAGAGGCAGAGGCCTGACAGTCTCGAGCTCCTGACCTCTGGCGATCTACCCACCTCAGCCTCCCAAAGTGCTGGGATTACAGGCATGAGCCACCAGGCCCAGCCTCAAGACTGTTTTAATTAAACTTGCCATTTTACTTCCATTTAAGTAACCTCCATTCACTAGCTCTTTGTTTTCCATTTATTCTGTGTGAATCCAACCCACCTGGGGAGTGGCCAGAGCCAAAAAGAGTGGTTAAGTAATAAACAGTGTTGGCCAGATGCGGTGGCTCATGCCTGTGATCCCAACACCTTGCGGGGCTGCGGTGGTTCAGATCTCTTGAGGTCAGGAGTTCGAGACCAGCCTGGCCAACATGGCAAAACCCCATCTCTACTAAAATTACAGAAATTAGCCTAGTGTGGTGGCCGATACCTGCAATCCTAGCTATTCAAGAGGCTGAGGCAGGAGAGTCACTTGAACCTGGGACACGGAGGTTACAGAGAGCCAAGACTGCACCATTATACTCGAGCCTGGGGAGTTTATTGAATTCCGTCTCAAAAAAGCAAACCTTAGCACACTGGCACAGTGAATTGCTGAGACCTCTCTGCCCCAGCTTCGCTGCCCTGCCCTAGCCTGGGGCTGCTGCTCCACAAATGCTTGACAATCCATTGTCTTTGCCATTGCAAGACCAGAGGGCGAAGTGAAGTCCTGGGTCACTCCTGAGAGGTCTCCATGTGTATGCATTTTCTTTTTTTTTTTTTTTTTTTTTTTTGTTTTGAGACAAAGTCTCACTCTGTGGCTCAGGCTGGAGTGCAGTGGCGCCATCTCAGCTCACTGCAAGCTCTGCCTCCCGGGTTCATGCCATTCTGCCTCAGCCTCCCGAGTAGCTGGGACTACAGGTGCCCACCACCACGCCCGGCTAATGTTTTGTATTTTTAGTAGAGACGGGGTTTCACTGTTTTAGCCAGAATGGTCTTGATCTCCTGACCTCGTGATCCACCTGCCTCAGCTCCCAAAGTGCTGGGATTATAGGCGTGAGCCACCGTGCCTGGCTGTGTGTTTGCATTTTCACATTCACCCCAGTTTTCATGAAGTGTCTTATCTCCTGGGTGATCCACATAGCTTTCCACTTCCTCATCCGATCTATGCTTGTCCTTTCATTGTTGTGTTACTACTTGGTTGTAATGAGAGAGAGTTTTTACTTCATAGGCTAACTTTTAGAGCCTGAGCAGTCCCTCAGGGAAAACCCTAACAGTAGCTGGTTATTTTGCAATTAGAAAAACTAGCTGGGCATCGAGAGGGGCGAATCAGGAGGTCAGGAGTTCGAGACCAACCTGGCCAACTTGGTGAAACCCCATCTCTACTAAAAATACAAAAATTAGCTGGGCATAGTGGTGAACACCTGTGATCCCAGCTACACGGGCAGCTGAGGCAGGAGAATTGCTTGAATCCGGGAGGTGGAGGTCGCAGCGAGCTGAGATTGTAGCAGTGCACTCCAGCCAGGGTGACAGTGACACTCCGTCTCAAAAAAAAAATAAATAAAGTAGCTGAGTGTGGTGGTGGGTGCCCATAATCCCAGCTACTCGGAAGACTGAGGTAGGAGAATTGTTTGAACCTGGGAGGCGGAGGTTGCAGTGAGCTGAGATCATACCACTGTACTCCAGCCAGGGCAGCAGAGTGAAACTATCTCAAAAATAAGTAAATAAAAGTAAAACGAGATGAGGTTTCACTCTGTTGCCCAGATGGGAGTGCAGTGGCACCACCAGGCCTCACTGCAGTTTCAGTCTCCCAGGCTCAAGCGATCCTCCCACCTCGGCCTCCTGAGTTGCTGGGGCTACAGGCACGTACCACCACCCACTGCTAACTTATTTTTTGTGGAGATGGGGGTCTCACTGTGTTGCCCAGGCTGGGAGTTTGTTCTTGAAGAAGCAGGGTAATGTGAGAGTGCCCTTGTTCATGGCACTGAGGGGACTGGCATTGAGACAGGAGTGCTGATCACCATCCCTCTCCATTCCTCCCTTAATTCTCATCAGAACTCCCACGTGGGACAAGATGGTGTCTTCGACCCAGGTGAACTTCAACCTGCAGGCTCTCCTGGAGCAGCTCAGCCAGGATGAGCTGAGCAAGTTCAAGTCTCTGCTCAGGACAGTCTCCCTGGGAAATGAGGTCCAGAAGATCCCCCAGAAGGAGGTAGACGAGGCGGATGGGAAGCAACTGGCGGAAATCCTCATCAGCCATTGTCACAGCTACTGGACGGAGTTGGCGACCATCCAGGTCTTTGAAAAGATGCACCGAGTGGATCTGTCTGAGAGAGCAAAGGATGAACTCAGAGGTGAGCAGAAATCGGTCCACACTGTGTCCTAGGAGGAAGCAGACGACCTCTCCAGGACTTTCAGAAGGCCAGGCGCACTGGCTCACGCCTGTCATCCCAGCACTTTGGGAGGCCGACTTGGGTGGATCACCTGAGGTCAGGAGTTTGAAACCAGCCTGACCAACATGGTGAAACCGCATCTCTACTAAAAATATAAAAATTAGCCGGGCGTGGTGGCAGACACCTGTAATCCCAGCTACTCAGGAGGCTGAGGCAGGAGAATCCCTTGAACCCAGGAGATGGAGGTTGCTGTGAGCTGAGATCACGCCACTGTACTCTAGCCTGGGCAACGAGCAAAACTTGGTCTCAAAAAAGAAATGGCATTGAGGCTTAGAGAGGGACTGCTTGTTCGTAACACAGGTGCTAGATCTTCATCAACTCTGGTGTCTGTCCTGGTCCTTATTTTCGATCTGTTTCTGTCCCTTTCAGGGATCATACCATTGGCCTGATATATCTGGATTTCACCAATCCCAGATCAAAAATAATGGGGGCAAAGACAGTTAAAAATTACAATAAAATGCACATGAACTGTGGTTATTTCTCTCTTGAGAGAGGATCTCGCTCTGTCACCCAGTGCAACCTCTGCCTCCTGGGTTCAAGCGATTCTCCTGCCTTAGCCTCCCGAGTAGCCAGAATTACAGGCACGTCCCACCATGCCTGGCTGATTTTATTTGTGTTTTTTGTTTTTTGTTTTTGTTTTTTTTTTTTTTTTTTTTTTGAGACAGAGTCTCGCGCTGTCGCCCAGGCTGGAGTGGAGTGCAGTGGCCGGATCTCAGCTCACTGCAATCTCTGCCTCCCGGGTTTGCGCCATTCTCCTGGCTCAGCCTCCCGAGTCGCAGGGACTACAGGCGCCTGCCACTTCGCCCAGCTATTTTTTGTATTTTTTTAGTAGAGACGGGGTTTCACTGTGTTAGCCAGGATGGTCTCGATCTCCTGACCTCGTGATCCGCCCGTCTCGGCCTCCCAAAGTGCTGGGATTACAGGCTTGAGCCACCGCGCCCGGCCTTATTTGTGTTTTAAATAGAGATTGAGTTTCACCATGTTAGCCAGGATAGTCTCTATCCTGACCTCGTGATCTGCCCGCTTTGGCCTCCCAAAATGTTGAGATGACAGGCGTGAGCCACCGCGCCCAGCCAGCTAGTGCGTTTAAAACAACTCTACTTTGTACCCCACAACTTTATTTCACACTTTGGTTTGTTGGAGACGAGTCTCACTCTGTCAAGCAGGATGGAGTGCAGTGGCGCAATCTCAGTTCGTTGCATCCTCCGCCCCCCGGGTTCAAGTGATTCTCCTGCATCAGCCTCCTGAGTAGCTGGGATTATACAGGCACCTGCCACTGTGCCTGGCTAAGTTTTGTATTTTAATAGAGACGGGATTTCACTATGTTGGACAGGCTGGTCTTGAACTCCTGATTGCGTGATCAAACCGCCTCAGTCTCCCAGTGTGTTGGAATTACAGGCGTGAGCCACCACCTGGCTATACTGTTTTTTGAAACGGGGTCTCGCTTTGTGGCTCAGGCTGGAGTACAGTGGGGCAATCACAGCTCACTGCAGCCTCGACCTCCCAGACTCGAGCAATCCTGCCACTATAGCCTCCCACCACACCTCGCTGATCTTTGTATTTTTTTTGTAGAGACAGGGTTTCACCATGTTGCCGAGGCTGGTCTGAAACTCCTGTGGGCTCAGCTGATCCTCCTGACTTGGCTTCCCAAAGTCCTGGGATCAGAAACATGAGCCACAGTGCCTGGCCAGTGCAGCTTTATTTACAGTTACCAAGATACAGAGTCAGTCTAAGTAACCATCACTGGATGAATGGAAAATGTGGTGCCTGTTGGGTACACTGCCTACTGCCTGGGTTATGAGATTATTGGGACCCACCCCAAGCCTCAAAAAGGAAACATGGTAGGCTGGCCACGGTGGCTCAAGCCTGCAATCCCATCACTTCAGGAGACCAAGGCGGGTGGATCACTTGAGGCCAGGAGTTTGAGACCAGCCTGGCCAACGTGGGGAAACCCTGTCTCTACTAAAAATACAAAAAAATTAGCCAGGCATGGTGGTGGGCACCTGTAGTCCCAGCTACTTGGGAGGCTGAGGCAGGAGGATCGCTGGAACCAGGGAGTTGGAGGTTGCAGTGAGCTGAGATTGCACCGTTTCACTCCAGCCTGGGAGACAGAGCGAGACTCCCTCTCAAAAAAAAAAAAAAAAAAATTGGTATTAATTACACAATGGGAATACTCTTCAACCTTAAGGAAATCCTGTCTTCTGTAAAAATTGACAGTTTTATTTCAGTTGGAGATCACCTCTTAGCATAGTATTTTCTATCTTTAATGGATGGGTGAGGGTTTTTGGTTTTTTTTTTTGAGACGAAGTTTCACTCTTGTCACCCAGGCTAGAGTAGAATGGCATGGTCTCGGCTCACTGCAACCTCTGCCTCCCGGGAGGGAGTGATTCTCTTGCCTCAGCCTCCCAAGCAGCTGGGATTACAGGCGCCTACCACCATGCTCGCTAATTTTTGTATTTTAGTAGAGATGGGGCTTCACCATGTGGGCCAGACTGATCTCAAACTCCCAATCTCGGGTGATCTGCTCACCTCGATCTGCCCACCTCAGCCTCCCAGTGTTGGGATTACAGGCGTGAGCAACCATGCCCAGCCGAGGGTTTTTACCTCTAGCTGGCCTCCAGAGGTTACAAGTTTGAAAATAGGAGGAGGAAACCCAGAGAGTTGGAAACTTACGAGGGTCTGGGCTCTGAAAAAGATGCAGAGTTTCTTTCTGTGCCGATCGCGCTCACACAAACGTGGTGAATGTTCCTAAACCCCGCCGGACTTTCTGTAAGAAGTGTGGCAAGCGCCATCCCCACAGAGTGACACAGGGCAAGGATTTTGGTATGCCCAGGGGAAGCAGTGTTAGGGCAGGAAGCAGAGTGACTACGGTGGGCAGACTAAGCCAGTTTTCTGGAAAAAGGCTAAAACTACAAAGATTGTGCTAAGGCTCGTGCGTTGAGCCTATCTGCAGATCTAAGGATGCTGGCTAAAAGATACAAGCGGCCAGGCGCAGTGGCTCACGCCTGTAATCCTAGCACTTTGGGAGGCCGAGGTGGACGGATCACGAGGTCAGGAGTTTGAGACCAGCCTGGCCAAAACGGTGAAACCCCATCTGTACTAAAAATACAAAACTTAGCCACGCATGGTGGTGCATGCCTGTAGTCCCAGCTACTCAGGAGGCTGAGGCAGCAGAATCGCTTGAACCTGGGAGACGGAGGTTGCAGTGAGCCAAGATCTTGCCACTCTAGCCTGGGTGACAGAGACTGTCTCAAAAAAAAAAAAAAAAGATGCAAGCATTTTAAAATGGGAGGAGATAAAAGACCAAGTGATCCAGTTCTAAGTGTTGTCTTTTATGAAGGCAATAAAATCTTGAGTTTATATTAAAATGCAAATCCCCCCCCCCCCATTTTCCTTTTTCAGAAGCAGCTTTGAAATCATTTAATAAAAACAAGCCTTTATCATTAGGTAAGTTACTCATTTACGACTTTTATTCTTCATGTGAGATTTGGGGAGTTGGGGCTTTGTTTTAAGAAGAGACAGTGCTGTCTACTAAGAATGTAAAGAAATGCCGGACTTCTCATCCCTGCTCCCAGGATGGAGCCGGTCACACAGGTGGGTAGCAGTAAGCCCTGGGAAGCTGAAACACGATAGTATTTGTTGGAAATCTATAAATACATACAAAGTGGGGAAGGGTAAGCTTGGCCTTTGAAACTGGATAAGCTAGAGACTTTTCTTTTTTGAGATGGAGTCTTGCTCTGTCACCTAGGCTAAAGTGCAGTGGCACAATCTCGGCTCACTGCAACCTCCGCCTCCCGGGTTCAAGCAGTTCTCCTGCCTCAGCCTCTGGAGTAGCTGGGATTACAGGCACCCACCACCAGGCCTGGCTAGATTTTTGTGGTTTTTATAGAGATGAGGTTTCACTATGTTGGCCAGGCTGGTCTTGAACTCCTAACCTCAAGTGATCTGCCCACCTCAGCCTCCCAAAATGTTGGAATTGCAGGGATGAGTCACCACACCTGGTTGTTTTTTTTTTGTTTTTTTTTTTTTTTTTTTGAAACAGGACTTCGCTCTGTCACTTAGGCTGGAGTGCAGTGGTGCAATCATGGCTCACTGCAGCCTTGACCACCCAGGCTTAAGCGATCCTCCTGCCTCAGCCTCCTGAGTAGCTGGGACCACAGGCACTTGCCACCTGGCCTGGCTAATTTTTTTCACTTTTTGTAGAGACAGGGTCTTGCTATGTTGCCCAGGCTGGTCTCGAATTACTAAACTTAATCAGTCCTCCCACCTCATCCTCCCAAAGTGCTGGGGTACAGGTGTGAGCCATGACCCCTGGCTCTTACCAGCTATTTACATCCTGAAGATTTTTTTTTTGAGATGGGATCTTGCTCTGTTGCCCTGGCTTGATTGCGGTGGCACAATCATAGTTCATTGCAGCCTCAACCTTCCAGGCTCCAGAGATCCTCTTACCTCAGACTCCTGAGTAGCTGGAACTACAGGTGTGCTCTGCCACACCCGACTAATACGTGTATTTTTGGTGGGGACAGTTTCACTCTGTTGCCAGATACAGTGTCAAACTCTTGGTCTCAAGTGATCCTCCCACCTTGGCCTCCCAGAGTGCTGGGGTTACAGACATGATTCACCACACCTGGCCATGAAGACTTTTTATTTTATTATTATTATTATTTTTATTTTTATTTTTTTTGACAAAGTCTCTTTTGCCCAGGATGGAATGCAGTGGCATGATCTTGGCTCACTGTAACCTCTGACCTCCGCCTCCTGGGTTCAAGCGATTCTCTTGCCGCAGCCTCCGGAGTAGCTGGGATTACAGGCACCCACCACCACACCCGGCTAATTTTTGTAATTTTAGTAGAGACAGGAGTTCACCATGTTCGTCAGGCTGGTCTTGAACTCCTGACCTCATGATCCACCTGCCTCAGCCTCCCAAAGTGCTGGGATTATAGGTGTGAGCCACTGTGCCCAGCCTCATGAAGACCTTTTTTGAGACAGTCTTGCTCTGTCACCCAGGCTAGAGTACAGTGGTACAATCTCACTGCAGCCTCCGCCTCCCAGGTTCAAGAGATTTCTCCTGCCTCATCTCCCTAGTAGCTGGGATTACAGGTGCCTACCACCACGCCTGGCTAATTTTTGTATTTTTAGTAGAGACAGGGTTTCACCATGTTGGCCAGGCTGGTCTCAAACTCCTGACCTCAAGTGATCTGTCTGCCTCAGCCTCACAAAGTGCTGGGATTACAGGCATGAGCCACCTCGCCTGGTGGTGAAGACTCTAAAGGCTCTTCTCAGACCAGCCTTTGTCCTGAGGTTCACATGCCCGTGTCCAGTTACCTCCCCAGCATCTTTTCAGGAGTTCCATGGACTCGCCCCTTCATTATCCAGGGTTAAACTGCAAATGTTAGGATTCCACCTTGTTTTTTTTTTGTTTTTTTTTTTTTTGAGATGGAGTCTCGCTTTGTTGCCAGGCTGGAGCTCAGTGGCGCAATCTTGGCTCACTGCAGTCTCCGCCTCCTGGGTTCAAGCAATTCCCCTGCCTCAGCCTCCCAAGTACCTGGGACTACAGTTGCTCACCACCATGCCCGGCTAATTTTTTGTGTTTTAGTAGAGATAGGGCATCACCCTATTGGCCAGGATGGTCTCAATCTCCTGACACTAATGATCCACCTGCCTCGGCCTCCCAAAGTGTTGGGATTACAGGCGTGAGCCACCCCACCCAACCGATTCCACCTTGTACTTATATTCTTTCCCAGTTCATTTTAAATGTATCTACCTCATCAGAAACTAGGGAGTTAGGCCCCGCAGGCAGATAACCTGAGGTTGGGAGCTCGAGACCAGCCTGACAAACATGGAGAAACCCTGTCTGTACTAAAAATACAAAATTAGCCGGACATGGTGGCGCATGCCCGTCGTCCCAGCTACTCAGGAGACTGAGGCAGGAGAATCACTTGAACCCAGGAGGCAGAGGTTGCAGTGAGCCGAGATTGCGCCACTGCACTCCAGCCCGGGCAACAAGAGCGAAACTCTGTCTCAAGAAAAATTAGGCAGTTAATCCTCAAAGCCTTTCCAGTGACCTTATGCGTGAGTACTGTGTGTGTGTCTGTGTGTCTGTTTTTCACACCTTGAGTTCTGAACTTTTAGAATTCGTACCAGAAAGGCACCTAAACCTGGGATCATGGCCTAATGTACTTGCACTTTTACATCCAGTACCTCGTCAACATCCTTTTTAGTAATCTAGTAAATTACCTAATCTAGGCTTAACTACTGAGACTCAGTGGTCGCACTTGAGCCATCTTGGAGGCCCACTGCCAGCACAGCAACAGGCCAGTAACGCCCCTCCTTTTTCTTCAGGGATAACACGGAAAGAAAGACAACCTATAGACGTGGAGGAAATGCTGGAGCGTTTCAAAGCAGGAACACTAGGTGGGTGACAGGACCTCCGATGCTGGAGTCAGCTGAGGGAAGCTGCCCCTTCTTGCTGCTTTCTCCTGTTCCTTTTAAGAACCCCGTCTCTTTCCAATCTTTTTCTCCACTATTCTTAATCTGCCTACTGTCTCCTGGAGAATTCCAACCTCCCTTCCGTAAGAATGGCGGGAAGAACAAATGTTGTGGAGAATTAGAACCAGTCTGTAGAAAGTTAGGAGCATGGTGCAGTTTTGTTTTTGTTTTGAGATGGAGTTTCTCTGTTGCCCAGGCTGGAATACAGTGGTGCGATCTCTGCTCACTGCAACCTCCACCTCCCAGGTTCAAGCGATTCTCCTGACTCTCCTGCCTCAGCCTCCTGAGTAGCTGGGATTGCAGGTGCCTGCCACCACACCCAGCTAATTTTTTTTTTTTTTGAGATGAAGTCTTGTTCTTGTCATCCAGGCTGGAGTTCAGTGGTATCATCCCTCTTCACTGCAGCCTCCGCCTCCCAGGTTCAAGTGATTCTCCTACCTCAACCTCCCAAGTAGCTGGGATTACAGGTGCATGCCACCAAGCCCAGCTAATTTTTTCTTTTTTTGTATTTTTAGTAGAGACAGGTTTCACCATCTCAGTCAGGCTGGTCTCGAACTCCTGACCTCAAGAGATCTGCCCCCTTCAGCCTCCCAAAGTGCTGGGATCACAGGCATGAGCCACAGCACGCGGCCTTCTTTAAATTCTTTACAAGTTGACAGGTGGCCAGGCACGGTAGCTCACGCCTGTAATCTCCCAGCACTTTGGGAGGCTGAGGCGGGTGGATCGTGAGTTCGAGATTGAGACTATCCTGGCCAACATGGTGAAACCCTGTCTCTACTAAAAATACAAAAATTAGCTGGGTGTGGTGGCGCGTACCGGTAGTCCCAGCTACTCAGAAGGCTGAGGCAGGAGAATCCCCTGAACCTGGGAGGCAGAGGTTGTAGTGAGCTGAGATCGTGCCGCTGTACTCCAGCCTGGCAATAGAGCGAGACTCTGTCTCAAAAAAAATTGACAGGTGTAAATGTATTTATGGTACATTGTTCAGACAACTTTAAACAACTCAGAGAAAATTGAGTCTTATGGGTAGGTGACTTGTCTGAGCTGACTTTGTGATCAGGTTTTTTCTGTTTTTTTTTTTTTTTTTTTTCTCAAAACGGAGTCTCACTGTGTCACGCAGGCTGGAGTCCAGTAGCTTGATCTCGGCTCACTGCAATCTCTGCCTGCTAGGTTCTAAGGGATGTTTCTGCCGCAGCCTCCCCAGGTACGGGAACTACTAGGTGCCCACCACTATGCCTGGCTAACTTTTGTGTTTTTAGTACAGATAGTCTCCCCAGGGTAGCCAGGTTGGTCTGGAACTCCTAACCTCAAGTAATCTGCCTACCTGGGTCTCCCAAAGTGCTAGGATTACAGGTGTGAGCTACCACACCCAGCCTGTGATCAGTTTAAGATCAGCCTTGCTTACTCTCATGTTCCCTTTTATCTTCCTGGTAGCATTTTTGTTTTGTCTTCAGAGTTTCTCCCTTGTCACCCAGGCTGGAGTGCAATGGCGTGATCTTGGCTCACCACAATCTCCACCTCCCAGGTTCAAGCGATTCTCCTGCCTCAGCCTCCCAAGTAGCTGGGATTATAGGCGCCCACCACCACATCTGGCTAATTTTTTTTTTTCTTTTTTTTTTTTTTTTTAGTAGACATAGGGTCTCGCCATGTTTGTCAGGCTGGTCTCAAACTCCTGACCTCAGGTGATCCACCTGCCTCGGCCTCCCAAAGTGCTAGGATTACAGGTGTAAGCCACTGTACCTAGCCCACATTGACTTTTGATAGAGCAAGTATTTCTTGTTACGGCTCTGTAGAATAGAGGTGAGTAACTTGGTTGAAGGAATCGTTTGCCCTGTTCATCTCTCTAGACATGGCCAATGTCATTCCCAGCACACAATCTTGACAAAGAATTCCAGTGAGACTGGGGGCACTGTGGAGCCTGCTGTCTGTCATGCTTCAGCAGGAAATGGGGGTGAACAGTGCTTGGTGGCACGACGGGTAAAGAAATTTATCAAGACAATCGTAGGTAAAGAAAGGCAGATTTATTGGAGAAAGTAGGAGAAGACATTGGCAGACCACAGCAGGCAGGCTGTCACGAGAGGAGCTCACTGCCAGGAGACCACAGCTTCCTGCAGATTTTATAGAATAGGGCTTGGGCTGATCGATAACGTCAAGTCAACAGGCGGTTTAACTTGCCATCTTCCTTCAGCAGGCGTGTTTGATAAACTGAGGCCTTTCATGGCAAGCAGGGAGTTTGTGAGCAGCTCTGTGTGTGATCTGGTCAGGAAGGCTAAACATCTTGGACCATATCTCCTGGACCATAAAAGCAGACCTGGCCCGGCGCAGTGGTTCACACCTGTAATCCCAGCACTTTGGGAGGCTGAGGTGGGTGGATCACCTGAGGTCAGTAGTTCTAGACTGGCCTGGCCAACATGACAAAACCCCGTCTCTACTAAAAATACAAAAATTAGCCAGACGCAGTGGCGCATGTCTGTAATTCCAGCTACTCGGGAAGCTGAGGCAGGAGAATCACTTGAACCCGGGAGCGGAGGTTGCAGTGAGCCAAGATTGCGCCACTGCACTCCAGCCTGGGTGACAGTGAGACTGTCTCAAAAAAAAAAAAAAAAAAAAAAAACCCTATAGCTGACCTGTTTCCTCTTGTTTGTATGTTCTAAACCATGGAAGAAAGCTTGTTTTATTGAGATATGGAGTATTGCTCTGTTGCCCAGGCTGGAGCGCTGGATCTCTTACTGCAACCTCCACCTCCCAGGTTCAAGCAATTCTCGCACCTCTCAGCCTCCCAAGTAGCTGTGCACCACTACGCCTGGCTACTTTTTGCATTTTTAGTAAAGACGGGGTTTCTCTGTGTTGGCCAGGCTGGTCTGGAACTCCCGAGCTCAAGTGATCCGCCCACCTCAGCTTCCCAAAGTGCTGGGATTAGAGACATGAGCACTTTAGTCACACCTGGCTGGAAAACATATTTGTAGCTCACTTGCTTTATCTGTTTCTCCAGCTGGTCCTGTCAGCTTCACTCCTTTTCCCTCACTGGGACTCCACAGGAAATACACCTGATTTTGTGTCACGTTCACATGAGTTTGTATTTTGTAGAGTGCACAGAAACAGAGGAAGACGCCACCGTCCTGACTGAAGTCTTCAAAGTCAAAGGAGAAAAGTCAGGTCTGTACTATATCTTCCTGCAGTGAGGCTGGGATCAGGTTTCTCTTTATAAACTTGAAGTCCTCTTAACTTTCCTATGTAACACAAAGCGTGTATGTATGTATGTATGTATATATGTATGTATTGAGACACAGTTTCACTCTTGTTGCCCAGGCTGGAGTGCCATGGCATGATCTCTGCTCACTGCAACCTCCGTCTCCCAGGTTCAAGCAATTGTGCCTCAGCCTCCCGAGTAGCTGGGAATACAGGCGTGCTCCACCACACCCAGCTAACTTATTTTTTAGTAGAGACAAGGTTTCTTCATGTTGGTCAGGCTGGTCTTGAACTCCCAACCTCAGGTGATCTGCCTGCCTCGGCCTCCCAAAGGGCTGGGATTACAAGTGTGAGCCACCGCGCCCAGCCAACACAAGGCATTTTGTTGTTCTGGTTTTCCCTATGGATAACTGATTACATCCTCTCTCCCTTCCCTCCTCACCAAAGATAACGAGAATAGGTACAGGCTTATACTGAAGACGAAGTTCCGGGAGATGTGGCAGAGCTGGCCTGGAGACAGCAAAGAGGTCCATGTTATGGCTGAGAGATACAGGATGCTGATCCCATTCAGCAACCCCAGGGTGCTTCCCGGGCCCTTCTCACACACCGTGGTGCTGCACAGTCCTGCAGGCCTTGGGAAAACCACGCTGGCCAATAAACTAATGCTGGACTGGACAGAGGACAACCTCATCCAGAAATTCAAATACGCTTTCTACCTCAGCTGCAGGGAGCTCAGCCGCCTGGGCCCGTGCAGTTTTGCAGAGATGGTCTTCAGGGACTGGCCGGAACTGCAGGATGACATTCCACACATCCTAGCCCAAGCACAGAAAATCCTGTTCGTGATTGACGGTTTCGATGAGCTGGGAGCCCCACCTGGGGCGCTGATCCAGGACATCTGCGGGGACTGGGAGCAGCAGAAGCCGGTGCCGGTCCTCCTGGGGAGTTTGCTGAAGAGGAAGATGTTACCCAAGGCAAACCTGCTGGTCACCACGCGGCCCAGGGCCCTGAGGGACCTCCGGTTCCTGGCAGAGCAGCCAATCTACATAAGGGTGGAGGGGTTCCTGGAGTCGGACAGGAGGGCCTATTTCCTGAGACACTTTGGAGAGGAGGACCAAGCCATGCGTGCCTTTGAGTTGATGAGGAGCAACGCGGCCCTGTTCCAGCTGGGCTCGGCGCCCGCGGTGTGCTGGATCGTGTGCACGACTCTGAAGCTGCAGATGGAGAAGGGGGAGGACCCGGCCCCCACCTGCCTCACCAGCACGGAGCTGTTCCTGCGTTTCCTCTGCAGCCAGTTCCCGCAGGGCGCACAGCTCTGGGGTGCGCTGCGGGCGCTGAGCCTCCTGGCCGCACAGAGTTTGTGGGCGCAGATGTCCGTGCTCCATGGAGAGGACCTGGAAAGCGCTGGGGTGCAGGAGTCCGACCTCCGCCTGTTCCTGGACAGAGACATCCTCCGCCAGGACAGAGTCTCCAAAGGCTGCTACTCCTTCATCCACCTCAGCTTCCAGCAGTTTCTCACTGCGCTGTTCTACGCCCTGGAGAAGGAGGAGGAGGAGGACAGGGACGGCCATGCCTGGGACATTGGGGACGTGCAGAAGCTGCTTTCCAGAGAAGAAAGACTCAAGAACCCCGACCTGATCCAGGCAGGACGCTTCTTATTCGGCCTGGCTAATGAGAAGAGAGTCAAGGAGTTGGAGGCCACCTTTGGCTGCCGGATGTCACCAGAGATCAAACAGGAATTGCTACAATGCGACATAAGCCGTAAGAATGGACATTCCACGGTGGCAGACCTGAAGGAGCTCCTCTGCTGTCTGTACGAGTCTCAGGAGGACGAGCTGGTGAAGGAGGTGATGGCTCAGTTCAAAGAAATATCCCTGCACTTAAATGCAGTAGACATTGCGCCATCTTCATTCTGCTTCAAGCACTGTCCAAACTTGCAGAAAATGTCACTGCAGGTGATAAAAAAGGAGACGCTCCCGGAGAATGTCGCTGCATCTGAATCCAACACTGAGGCTGAGAGGTAGGAACCTTTCACTCGACTGGTCGTTTAGCCTCATCCCATGCGCCCTTGGGAAGAGGCCAGAGCCTCCTATGTGCTGTGGCTTAGGGTCAGGAATTCCCTCTTTTTGGACTCTTTTTTTTTTTTTTTTTGAGACGGAGTCTTACTCTGTCACCTAGGCTGGAGCACAGTGGCACGATCTTGGCTCACTGCAACCTCTGCCTCCTGGGTTCAAGCGATTCTCCTGCCTCAGCCTCCTGAGTCACTGGGACTATAGGTACCTGTCACCATGCCCGGCTAGTTTTTGTATTTTTGGTAGAGACAGAGTCTCGCCATGTTGGCCAGTCTGGTCTTGAACTCCTCCTGACCTCAGGTGATCCACCTGCCTCAGCCTCCCAGAGTGGGAATACAGGCATGATTCACCGTGCCCGGCCCAAATATCTATTTTTTAAGGCAGGGTCTTGCTCTGTTGCTCAGGCTGGAGTACAATGGTGCAATCATAGCTGACTGCAGCTTCAAACTTCTGGGCTCAAGTGATGCTCCTGAGTACCTGGGATGACAGGTATTAGGTGTGCACCATCGTGCTCAGCTAACTTAAGTGACTTTTTTTTTTTTTAAAGAGAATCTCACCATGTTGCCCAGGCTGGTCTTGAACTCTCAAAGCACTGGGATCACAGACATGAGGTACCATACACCCTGCCTAAATATTTCTTATTGACATGTATAGTCACAGTCTTTTTCTTTTTTTTTGAGACAGCGTTTCACTCTTGCCCAGGTTGGAGTGAAGTGGCTCGATCTCAGCTCACTACAACCTCCACCCCACCAGGTTCAATGATTCTCCTGCCTCAGCCTCACAAGTAGCTGGGATTACCTCCACCCACAACCACGCCCAGCTAATTTTTGTACTTTTAGTAGAGACAAGGTTTCACCGTGCTGGCCAGGCTGGTCTCGAACTCCTGACCTCAGGCGATCCCGCCGCCTCAGCCTCACAAAGCACTAGGATTACAGGCGTGAGCCACCGTGCCTGGCCTGTGTTCTTTTATCAATGATGTGCGTAGCATTTTAACTCATTTTTAGACTCTGTGGGATTTTTTTGTAAGAATAGGTTCGTTCTTCTGTGATGCTGCTTAGGTGTTGAGTTGTGTGATGGTAGTGCCAAATGATTAAATGGTCCAGCTTTCAGTTATACTTATTTCTACTTATTTGTTAGGGGTATATGCCCAGAGAAACCCTAAATACTTCAGCCATGATGAACCTACATTGATGTAACCCCTTTCTCTTCCCTGTAGATCCCAGGATGACCAGGACATGCTTCCTTTCTGGACGGACCTTTGTTCCATATTTGGCTCAAATAAGGATCTGATGGGTCTAGAAATCAATAACAGCTTTCTGAGTGCCTCCCTAGTGAGGATCCTGTGTGAACAGATAGCCTCTGACAGTTGTCATCTCCAGAGAGTGGTGTAAGCAGACACTAATTCATGAACTAAAATCCTAAGGCTGTGAAAATGTTACAATTTTAATATTGGAACAGTATTCAAATTCCTGTCATAGACTTTTTTTTTTTTTTTTTTTTTTTTTTTGAGATGGAGTCTCACTTGACGCCCAGGCTGGAGCGCTGGAGTGCAGTGGCACGATCTCGGCTCACTTGCAAGTTCCACGTCCCAGGTTCATGCCATTCTCCTGGTTCAGCCTCCCAAGTAGCTTGGGACTACAGGCGCCCACCACCACGCCTGGCTAATTTTTTGTGTTTTTAGTAGAGACGGGGTTTCACCATGTCAGCCAGGATGGTCTCAATCTCCTGACCTCGTGATCTGCCCGTCTCTGCCTCCAAAAGTGCTGGGATTACAGGCGTGAGCCATCGCACCCGGCCGATAGACTCTTAAGTACTCAAGACACAGGGAATTGAGAGTCCTGTCCTTAAATTTGTCTCATGGGATAATCGTATAAAGTAATTTTTAGGGGCCGGGCACGGTGGCTCACACCTGTAATTCCAGCACTTTGGGAGGCCAAGGCAGACAGATCACTTGAAGTCAGGAGTTCCAGACCAGCCTAGCCAAGATGGCAAAACCCCGCCTCTACTAAAAATACAAAATTATCCGGGCGTGGTGGCGGGCGCCTGTAATACCAGCTACTCTGGAGGCTGAGGTAAGAGTCGCTTGAGTCCGGGAGGTGGAGTTTGCATGCAGTGAGCTGAGATCGCGCCACTGCACTCCAGCCTGGGCGACACAGTGAGACTCCATCTCAAAAAAAAAAAAAAACAATCTATATAAAGATTAAAATAAAAAAATTAAGCATGGAAAAAATAGTCTAAATATATTGAGCCCCTAGTTTCTATTTAAGTACAACATAGGTATAGACACTCAAGATTTCACTTTTGTTTTCCCTAGGTTCAAAAACATTTCCCCAGCTGATGCTCCTCGGAACCTCTGCCTAGCTCTTCGAGGTCACAAGACTGTAACACATCTGACCCTTCAAGGCACTGACCAGAAGGATATGCTTCCCGCATTGTGTGAAGTCTTGAGACACCCAGAATGTAACCTGCGATATCTTGGGTATATCTCTTCATCATTAAAATCCTTCGTCATACAAACAGCTACCACAAGCTTCTGTGGCAATTTTGTGTAAATGAAAAAAAGTTCGTTATTCTGACTAGAAACAGTACTAAAGGCAGATGATCCAGGAGACAGCATGGGCTGAACTTGAGTTTCTACTTGCCTTGAGCAGTAAATAACCTGGGCAACCATACATGAGGACCCTGAATCCGAGGAAATTCCCAGAATCTTTTGCTTTTTTTTTTTTTTTTTTTTTTTTTTAGATGAAGTCTTGCCCTGTTGCCCAGGCCAAAGTGCAATGGCATGATCTTGACTCACTGCAACCTCTGCCTCCAGGGTTCAAGTAATTCTGCCTCAGCCTCCCAAGTAGCTGGGATTACAGGCACCCACCACGCCCGGCTAACTTCTGTGCTTTTAGTAGAGACTTGTCGGCACATTTGCCAGGCTGGTATTGAACTCATGACCTCAGGTGACCTGCCCCCTCTCAGCCTCCCAAAGTGCTGGGATTATAGGTGTGAGCCACCGTGCCCAGCCAGAATCCTTATGTTCCCTTTTTTTTTTTGTTTTTTTTGTTTTTTTTTTGAGATGGAGTCTTGCTCTGTCTCCCAGGCTGGAGTGCAATGGTATGATCTCCGCTCATTGCAACCTCTACCTCCTGGGTTCAAGTGATTCTCCTGCCTCAGCCTCCTGAGTAGCTGGGATTACAAGCACGCGCCACCATACCTAGTTAATTTTTGTATTCTTAGTAGAAATGGGGTTTTATCACATTGGCCAGGCTGGTCTCGAACTCATGACCTCAGGTGATCCATCCTCCTCGGCCTCCCAAAGTGGGGCGTGAGCCACCGTGCCCGGCCCAGAATCTTTAGCTTCTGTCAGAGATCATTCACCATGGTTCATGCTTCTCCTGTATGATGATTCAGAATACCGGCTATTGACATTTTTCAAGCAAGATCCCTTCAGGAACAGCGAGTTGCCCCTTTTCTGTTAGTCCTCTGGTTTGAGAGCTCTCCCCTTGGGAAGCTCTCCACGTGGCTGCCCAGGTGATGGAACCATCATGTGTCATGGGGTTCCATGGAGCCTCACTTGGCCACACTGGCAT
Organism: Chlorocebus sabaeus; assembly: GCF_047675955.1. Lineage (NCBI taxonomy): Eukaryota > Metazoa > Chordata > Mammalia > Primates > Cercopithecidae > Chlorocebus > Chlorocebus sabaeus. The sequence continues at coordinate 3,393,667 of NC_132909.1, read as the reverse complement.
AGTAGGTGGTCACTGGCCTCAAATTGTTCCCCTGGGCCAGGCACAGTAGGTCACGCCTGTGATGCCAGCACTTGGGGAGGCTGAGGCAGTGAATCACTTGAAGTCAGGAGTTAGAAACCATCCTGGTTAACATGGTGAAACCCCGTCTCTACTAATAATACAAAAATTAGCGGGGCGTGTTGGCACACGCCTGTAGTCCCAGTTATTCAGGAGGCAGAGGCAGGAGAATCATTTAAACCTGAGAGGCGGAGGTTGCAGTGAGCTGAGATCACACCACTGCACTCCAGCCTGGTCAACAGTGCGAGACTATCTCAAAAAAAAAAAAAAAAAATCTTGGCCGGGTGCGGTGGCTCATGCCTATAATCCCAGCATTTCAGGAGGCCAAGGTGGGTGGATCACTTGAGGTCAGGAGTTCAAGACCAGTCTGGCCAACATGGTGAAACCCCATCTCTACTAAAAATACAAAAATATTAGCTGGGCATGGTGGCGGGTGCCTGTAATCCTAGCTACTCGTGGGGGTTGAGGCAGGAGAATTGCTTGAACCCAGGAGGCAGAGGTTGGAGTGAGCCAAGATCACGCCATTGTACTCCAGCCTGGGCAACAGAGCAAAACTCCATCTCGAGGGTAAAAAAAATTGCTCTGGCTCTACTGATAACGATCCTAGGCTGCTTAATGGGATCTTCTTGTCAGTTGAGTGGGATACTGTACATCTCACAGGTATTTGAAGGTTGAAATGAAACCAGATCCAAGCCCACGTATTCAATAGTGGCTGCCGTCATCACTAACCACTACAATTACCCTCTTTTCTTTGTTACATGAGAATAATGGGGTACAGGGTGAGGGGGAACATCGAGTAAATTACAGATGTGCGTCACTAATCTATCTCTTTTTTCTTGAGATAGTCTTGCTCTGTCTCCCAGGCTGGAGTGCAGTGCCACAATCTTGGTTCACTGCAACCTCGGCCTCCCAGGTTCAAGTGATTCTCCTGCCTCAACTTCCTGAGTAGCTGGGATTACAGGCACCCAGCTGTATTTTTGTATTTTTAGTAGAGACAGGGTTACACCATGCTGGTGGCCAGGGTAGTCTCAAACTCCTGACCTCGGGAATCCCCCACGCCCAGCTAATTTTTTATGTCTTTAGTAGAGACGGGGTTTCACCATGTTGGCCAGGCTGGTCTCGAACTCCTGACCTCAAGTGATCCACCTGCCTTCCAAAATGCTGGGATTACAGCCACGTGCCACCCTGCCCAGCTAATTCTTGTATTTTTAGGAGAAACGGGGTTTCATCATGTTGTCCTGGCTGGTCTTAAACTCCTCGCCTCATGATCTACCTGCCTTGGCCTGCCAAAGTACTGGGATCACAGGCATGAGCCACCATGCCCAGCCACTCATTTCTTACGAATTTATTCTAACACATTTTCCAGATGAACACAGAGCACCTTGAAACATAGGTTAGTGGACTGGGCATGGTGCCTCCTACCTGTAATCCCAGTACTTTGGGAGGCCTAGGCTGGTGTATCACTTGAAGTCAGGAGTTTTTGTTTGTTTTGAGATGGAGTCTTGCTCTGTCGCCCAGGCTGGAGTGCAGTGGAGTGATCTTGGCTCACTGCAACCTCCACCTCCTGGGTTCAATTCTCTTGCCTCAGCCTCCTGAGTAGCTGGGACTACAGGCATGTGCCACCACGCCCAGCTAATTTTCGTATGTTTAGTAGAGCTGGGGTTTCTCGAACTCCTGACCTCATGATCTGCCCGCCTCGGCCTCCCAAAGTGTTGGGATTACAGGTGTGCGCCATTGCCCTGGCCAAAGTTAGGAGTTTAAGACCAGGCTGGCCAACATGGTGAAAACCCGTCTCTACTAAAAATACAAAACTTAGCCAGGCAAGATGGCACGCGCCTGTAATCCCAGCTACTCGGGAGGCTGAGACAGGAGAATTGCTTGAATCCAGGAGGCGGAGGTTGCTGTGAGCTGAGATTATGCCACTACACTCCAGCCTGGGTGACACAGCATAATTCCCTTTCAAAAAACCAAACAATGAAACATAGGTTAGTGGACTCTGCATCCAACATTTGAGTCAGGTTGACTGAGGTTCATGTATTTCCAGCTGATTCCTGGACAATGCTGATGCCACTGGTCTGGGGACCATCCTTTGACAATCACTGCTCCGGATAATTCAAGTCGGGGTGCAACATAACCAGTGAGCTATAAATCAAAGATCATTCCGTGGTTAGATTCTCAAGAATAACGTATTCCGCTGGGCACGCTGGCTAACGCCTGTAATCCCAGCACGATGGGAGACCAAGGCAGGTGGATCGCCTGAGGTCAGGAGTTTGAGACCAGCCTGACCAACGTGGAGAAACCCCGTCTCTACTAAAAATACAAAATCAGCCGGGCGTGGTGGTGCATGCCTGCAATCCCAGCTACTCGGGAGGCTGAGGCAGGAGAATCACTTGAACCCGGGTGGCGGAGGTTGCTGTGAGCCGAGACTGTGCCATTGCACTCCAGCCTGGGCAACAAGACTGAGACTCCGTCACAAAAAAAAAACTTGTTCCCATTTCTCCCACAGGCTGGTGTCTTGTTCTGCTACCACTCAGCAGTGGGCTGATCTCTCCTTGGCCCTTGAAGCCAACCGGTCCCTGATGTGCGTAAACCTCTCCGACAATGAGCTCCTGGATGAGGGTGCCAAGTTGCTGTACACAACTTTGAGGCACCCAAAGTGCTTCCTGCAGAGGTTGTCGTAAGTCTCTCCTTTTCTTCCAGAGCAGCTGTGGTTTCGATCTGGGGCCATAGACAGGGAGTGGTCACGCCTGACTTGGCTGTTTGGAACCTCTCGCTGATGTGAACACCTGTTCCCATGTTTAGATCCAGGCCGATGGCTTGTGAATCTTGTTCTCTCATGCCTGTTCCTTCATAGGATCACCAGCGTGTGACAGAGGGTGGGGCGTTCACAAGAAGGGGCTTTCGGATGCCGGCATTTGGAGATAGCCGAGAGGGTTGAAGTTGGAAATGTCCACCGTGTTGCCATTTGTGATTCTTTTGCAGGTTGGAAAACTGTCACCTGACAGAAGCCAATTGCAAGGACCTTGCTGCTGTTTTGGTGGTCAGCCGGGAGCTGACACACCTGTGCTTGGCCAAGAATTCCCTCAAGGATACAGGGGTGAAGTTTCTGTGTGAGGGCCTGAGCTACCCCGAGTGTAAACTGCAGGCCTTGGTGTAAGTCCGTGCTGGCTGCCTGTGTGTGTGTGTATGTACATAGCTCCCCACCTCCGGGTTCTAGTAGGGTGGTTATGAGAACACTTAATTCCTCTACATGCCCCAAGCATGATGCTAATGGTTAGTAGTAGTAGTAGTAGTAGTAGTAGTAGTAGTAGTAGTAGTAGTAATATTCTATAGGGATTTGGTTTTTTTTTTTTTCCTCCTCTTTATGCATGTATTTTAGAGATGGGGTCTCGCTCCTCTTTATGCATGTATTTTAGAGGTGGGGTCTCGCTCTGTTGTCTAGGCTGGTTTCAAACTCCTGAGCGCAAGAGATCTGCCTGCCTTGGCCTCCCAAAGTGCTAGGATTACAGGCATGAGCCATCTCGCCCCACGCTGTGTTTTCTCTTAATCTGTGTTCTTAGACCTATAGTTGTGTAACATAAATTGCATGCAATTGGTTGTAAATGGAATTCATTTATTTAATGATTTGCAAATCAGGTAGTCTTCTGGGCCATCGTAGGCTCAGACTCCCAATGGAAGCTATTGGAAGCTACATGCTCAATATGATCTTCCTGTTAATACTAAAATCACAGGACAGGTGGCCTGGCACAGTGGCTCACACCTGTAATCCCAGCACCTTGGGAGGCCGAGGCAGGAAGATCCCTTGAGGCCAGGAGTTCAAGACCAGCCTGGCCAATATGGTGAAACATCGTCTCTCTACTAAAAATACGAAAATTAGCTGGGGATGGTGGGACATGCCTGTAATCCCAGTTACTCAGGAGGCTAAGGCAGGAGAATCACTTGAACCTGGGAGGTGGAGGTTGCAGTGAGCTGAGATTGTACCACTTCTCTACAGTCTGGGCAATAGAACACTCTCTCCAAGAAAAATTACAGGACACATCTTTAGAAAGGAATTGAGTTCTGGCACGGTGGCTCATGCCTGTAGTCTCAGCACTTTGGGAGGCCGGGGTGGGCAGATCACCTGAGGTCAGGAGCTTGAGACCAACCCGGCCAACGTGGTGAAACCCTGTCTCTACTAAAAATACAAAAATTAGCCAGGCGTGTGGTGTGGTCCTGTAATCCCAGCTACTTGGGAGGCTGAAGCAGGAGAATCACTTGAAGCCAGGAGGCAGAGCTTGCAGGGAGCCAAGATCGTGCCAGCCTGGGCAACAGAACGAGATTGTCTCAAAAAATAAAAAATAAAAAATAAAATTGTCTGCACTGATGGTTTCCGTTCAGAGATTCGATTTTGTGTAAACATCTCTGGTATTTTTTTTTCTTTTTTAAGATGGAGTCTAGCTCTGTTGCCCAGGCTGGAGTGCAATGGCGTGATCTTGGCTCCTTGCAACTTCCGGCTTCAAGCGATTCTCCTGCCTCAGCCTCCTGAGTAGCTGGGACTACAGGCACCCACCACCACATCTGGCTAATTTTTGTATTTTTAGTAGAGATGGGTTTCACCACGTTGGCCAGGCTGGTCTCGAACTCTTGACCTCATGATCTGCCCACCTCAGTCTTCCAAAGTGCTGGAATTACAGGCATGAGCCACCGCACCTGGCCATGTATACATCTCTGGTATTCTTTGTCTCTAACATCACCTCCAACAGTTGGGAACTGTCATCTTCCTATAAAGTAGCTTTAATGTAGGGTATGCACCTGGCATCTGAAAACTACCCACTTTAATGACATACTGAGTTCGTGGCTGGAGATGGGTAGAAGGGATTCTTCCTACACCCACTATATTTAGGCCCTGAAACACTAAAACCGAAGTCCCACAGGCAGTGAGATGTCACTCACTTGCTATCTTCAAATTAATGTCTAGTTTTCTTGGTTTTGTGGTGGTTTTTGTTTTTGTTTTTTTTGAGACAGACTCTCGCTATCTCCCAAGCTGGAGTGCAGTGGCTGGATCTCGGCTCACTGCAAGCTCTGCCTCCCGGGTTCCCGCCATTCTCCTGCCTCAGCCTTCCGAGTAGCTGGGACTACAGGTGCCTGCCAGCATGCCCGGCTAATTTTTTGGATTTTTAGTAGAGATGGGGTTTCGCCGTGTTAGCCAGGGTCACCGTGTTAGCCAGGATGGTCTCGATCTCCTGACCTCGTGATCCACCCGCCTCGGCCTCCCCAAGTGTTGGGATTACAGGCGTGATCTGCCGCGCCCAGCCTTTTTGTTGGTTTTTGGGTTTTTTTGGAGATAGTCTTACTCAGTCATCCAGGCTGGAGTGCAGTGGTGCCATCTCAGCTCACTGCAACCTCCGCCTCCTGAGTTCAAGCGATTCTCCTGCCTCAGCCTCCCAGGGATTAAGGTGCACGCCACCACACCCAGCTAACTTCTGTGTTTTTAGTAGAGACGAAGTTTCACCACATTGGTCAGGCTGGTCTCGAACTGCTGACCTCAGGTGATCCGCCCACCTCAGCCTCCCACAGTGCTGGGATTACAGGCGTGAGCCATCGTGCTGGTCCCCTCAATTGAACTTTTTGATCCATGCCCCTATTTTGCTAAGTTGTCAACTTCCCTTTAGTCTTATGTGGGTTTTCCTCCATCACACAGTCATGGAAGTTTCTAGAAGGCTAGGTACGGTGGCTCACGCCTGTAATCCCAGCACTTTGGGAGGCTGAAGCAGGTGGATCATGAGGTCAGGAGTTCAAGACCAGCCTGGCTAATACGTGAAACCCCATCTTTACTAAAAATACAAAATTAGCCAGGCGTGGTGTCAGATGTCTGTAATCCCAGCTACTTGGGAGGGTGAGGCAGAGAATTGCTTGAACCCAGGAGGCGGAGGTCGCAGTGAGCCAAGACTGTGCTCCTGTACTCCAACCTGGGCGTCAGAGCGAGACTGTCTCAGAAAAAAGAAGTTTCTGTACATTCACAGACCTTTAAGATTTGGGGGTATGTTTTCACTCCTCTGTCATCATGGGCTCCAATCTGCCCTCTTTTGCCATGGCCCTTCCAGGTCCTGTGTCCCTCAGCTAGTGGTATACTTTGCTTGGGACCCAAAGATATCTGGGCATTATAGTTCAAATTATAGTTAAGGTTAGAACTCTATTGAGACAGAAGAAAGAAAACGGAACTTAAGGTGAAATCTGTCTGATAAGCTGTGTTGGTTGGTATCTCAGATCTTACTACCAGATACGTTGGAGTCTGAGCTGGCAGCTTTTGCCTGTAAGACACTACCTCTCTAGCAACTGAATTTAGGAAATAGAATTGTAATCCCAGCACATTAGGGAGGCCAGGATGGGCAGATCATCTGAGGCCGGGAGTTCGAGACCAGCCTGGCCAACATGGTGAAACCCTGTCTGTACTAAAAATACAGAACTTAGCCGGGTGTGGTGGTACACACACACACAACACGTGTGCATGTGCCGGTAATCCCAGATATTCGGAACACTGGGGCATGAGAATCGCGTGAACCCGGGAAGCGGAGGTTGAAGTGAGCCACCGTGCCCGCTAAGGATCCTTTTTACTTCTCCAGCTTCTGTTGGCCACCTGCATTCCTTGGCTTGTGGCCCTTCCTCCAGCTTCAGCAGAGCATCTTCAAACATTGCTCTGGCTCCCTTATCACATCACCTCCTGCTGGCTTTGACTCTCAGCTCCCTCTTACGAGGATCCCTGTGATTTCTGGACCTACCCAAATAAACCAGGATATAAAGCATCTTAAGAAGCTCAGTCACATCTAAGATGCAAGGTCCCTTTTGCTCACAGGTGCCAGGAGTTGGGACTTGGACATCTTGGGGAGGCCATTCTTCTGTCCACCGCGCCACCCCATGATTCCATTTCCAGGTCACCATTGTCTCTAAGCGTGTCTAAAACCCACGGCTCAGAGTCGAAGGTGCCTCACACCAGTGAGAACTCACAGGTTTGGGCTTGCTTTCTTCCTGTGGTTGATTTCTAGGCTGTGGAACTGCGACATCACAAGCGATGGCTGCTGCAGTCTCGCAAAGCTCCTCCAAGAAAAATCAAGCCTGTCGTGTTTGGATCTTGGACTGAATCACATAGGAGTTACCGGAGTGAAGGTCCTGTGCGAGGCTTTGAGCAAACCACTGTGCAACTTGAGATGTCTGTGGTGAGTTAACTTATAACTTCAACTTCCTCTACTTAGACCTTATCGAATCTGTGGCTAATGTAAAGCAATCAGTGAAACCGGTAATTGAGAGGACTTGGATAGAGTCAACCGAGCTTTCACTGAGATAGTTAAAGGAATAGTTCTAGTCTATGTCTAAGTCTCTTTTTTTTTTTTTTTTTTGGGACAGAGTCTTTTTTGAGACGGAGTCGCCCAGGCTGGAGTGCAGTGGCCGGTGCCCGCCACCTCGCCCGGCTAGTTTTTTGTATTTTTTAGTAGAGACGGGGTTTCACCAGGTTAGCTAGGATGGTCTCGATCTCCTGACCGCGTGATCCACCCGTCTTGGCCTCCCAAAGTGCTGGGATTACAGGCGTGAGCCACCGCGCCCGGCCTGAGACTTGTGTTGTTGGTCATGCAGGTCCCCAAGCCCCGAGGCTGTGCTTGGCTTATGGGAGGGCATCGATCGGCACCAGCTGAATCAGCGTGCTCATTTCTGTGTTTCCTCAGGCTGTGGGGATGTTCTATCCCTCCCTTCAGTTGTGAAGACCTCTGCTCTGCCCTCAGCTGCAACCAGAGCCTCATCACTCTGGACCTGGGCCAGAATCCCTTGGGGTCTAGTGGAGTGAAGATGCTGTTTAAAACCTTGACACGTCCTGGCACCCTCCAGACACTCCGGTATGATCTATTTACTTCCCCATCAGGCTTTCTCCGGGGTGGTAGGTTTAGGGGAAACATAATGACGTGGACCTGCTGTAGGAGACTGATCCGGTAGCTGGAATTACAGGTTCCCGCCACCACACCCAGCTAATTCTGTATTTTTAGTAGAGACGGGCTTTCACCATGTTGGCCAGGCTGGTCTCGAACTCCTGACCTCAGGTGATCCACCCGCCTCGGTCTCCCAAAGTGCTGGGATTACAGGCGTGAACCGCTGTACCCAGCCCTTTTTTTTCCTTGGAGGCAAGAACTCACTGTGTTCCCCAGGCTGGAGTCCAGCAGAACAATGATGGCTCACTCCAGTTCCTGGGCTCAAGCAATCCTCCTACCTCAGCTCCTGAGTAGCTAGGCTTGTAAGCATGAGCCATTGGACCCAGCCATGGCTGCTTGTCTACCTGCTCACGAGAGCCAGTTGTCATTGGATTGTGTTTTGTTTGCTGGGTTTTGTTGGGGTTTTGGGTTTTGTTTTGTTTTGTTTTCTGAGATGGAGTCTCGCTCTGTTGCCCGGGCTGGGGTATAGTGGTGTAGTATCTCAGCTAACTGCAACCTCCGCCTCCCAGGTTCAGGCTATTCTCATGCCTCAGCCTCCCATGTAGCTGGGATTACAGGCATACACCACCACACATAGCTAATTTTTGTATCTTTAGTAGAGACAGGTTTTGCCGTGTTGGCCAGGGTGGTCTCGAACTCCTGACCTTGGTGGTTCACCCACCTCAGCATCCCAAAGTGCTAGGATTACAGGCGTGAGCCACTGCACCCAGCCTGAGCTGTATTTCAATACCATGGCGTCAAAGAACCAAGATCCCCTTCCTAGAAGTTTGGGAACTTCCAGAAATTCTCACAAGCAATACAATCTACTGCTGGCTTAAAATAATCTTTATGTAGAAGAAACATAGATTACTTGTTTACTTAACACGAATCTCAGCCTAAGATACTTTGCAAGTCAAAAGACATCTGGACGTTAAGGGCTTTTTAAGCTTTGAGTTTATTTTTTGGAGATGGAGTTTTGCTCCTGTTGCCCAGCCTGGAGTGCAATGGTGCTATCTCAGCTCACTGCAACCTCCGCCTCCCGGGTTCAAGCAGTTCTCCTCCCTCAGCCTCCCAAGTAGCTGGGATCACACGCATGTGTACCATGTCTGGCTCATTTTGTATTTTTAGTAGAGACAGGGTTGCTCCATGTTGGTCAGGCTGGTCTTGAACTCCTGACTTCAGGTGACCCGCCTGCCTCGGCCTCCCAAAGGTGCTGGGATTACAGGCATGAGCCACCGTGCCTGGCCTGCATCTCCTCTGTTTAACTTGGTATTCTTGGGTCCACTGACTAGAAGTTGCCAAAGTGGGTGATGGAGCAGGTAGGCAGGTATTAGAGCTACAGCCCAGCCGCACTCAGCAATTCATTTTCTGTGCGTGATAAACAAGAATCTAAAAATACACAGTGGCTTGATACCACTACAAGGTTAACCTGATGTTATGTTTTTCTCTATCAGATCAACATGGTTGAGAATAAGAGGAATGAAAAAAAAGGATTAAAAGAGAAATGAAAGTCTTTAATTTTGCATTTTATTATTTTTGAGACAAAAATCTCACTCTGTTGCTCAGGCTGGAGTGCAGTAGCCCGATCTCGGCTCACTGTAACATCCACTTCCCAGGTTCAGGTGATTCTCCTGTCTCAGCCTCCTGAGTAGCTGGGACTATAGGCACGTACCATCACACCCAGCTAACTTATATTTTTAGTAGAGATGGACATTCACCATCTTGCCTAGGCTGGTCTCAAACTCCTGACCTCAAGTGATCTGCCCACCTCACTCTCTCAAAGTGCTCGCATTATAGGCACCCACCACATCTGGCCTCATTTTATATTTAAAAATAAATAAGCAATCAGGCCAGGTGCGGTCTGGGCAACATGGTAAAACCCCAACTCTATTAAAAATACAAAATTAGCTGAGCATGGTGGCAGGCGCCTGTAGTCCCAGCTACTCAGGAGGCAGAGGATAGGATGGCTTGAACCCTAGAGGCACAGGTTGCAGTGAGCTGAGATGGTGCCACTGCACTCTATCCTGGGCAACAGACTGTCTCAAAGAAAAAAAGAAAATCAATATGGAACACTCCTTTGCCACCTAGAATAATCAGGAAAGGTGACCTCAACAGAATTTCAGGTACTTGGGAATTTGAAAAATCTTCTTGATACACAAAGTAACCTTTTCCTCCCGCATTGTACCCCAGGTTGAAAATAGATGACTTTAATGATGAACTCCATAAGCTGCTGGAAGAAATAGAAGAAAACAACCCACAACTGATTATTGATACTGAGAAACATGATCCCTGGAAAAAAAGACCTTCTTCTCATGACTTCATGATCTGAATCCCCCCAGAGTCATTCATTCTCCATGAAGTTGATTTTCCAGGTGTTGGTGAACTGCCTGTGACTCCTCTTCTCCCCCACCCCCACTCCTCAGGGATAATGAGTTCACTGCTAGGCTAGATGTTTCAGCCATGGTTCTGCCTCTGTTTTACACGTGCACACGTCCTTAACTTTGTTACATATGAAATATCTGTATCACGGGTACATTGAGAGAAATAAAGGTGAGAGCATTCACAAATGAAGCTGTTACTTAATAATGGGTTTTCACAAGTTAGAGAAAAGACATATCTTGGCCAGGCGTGGTGGCTCACACCTGTAACCCCAGCACTTTGGGAGGCCGAGACGGGCAGATCACGAGGTCAGGAGATCTAGACCATCCCGGCTAACCTGGTGAAACCCCGTCTCTACTAAAAAATACAAAAAACTAGCCGGGCGAGGTGGCGGGCGCCTGTAGTCCCAGCTACTCGGGAGACTGAGGCAGGAGAATGGTATAAACCCAGGAGGCGGAGCTTCTTGCAGTGAGCTGAGATCCAGCCACTGCACTCCAGCCTGGGCGACACAGCGAGACTCCATCTCAAAAAAAAAAAAATTCTGCCCCAGACTCCCGGCAAATTTTTGCATTTTTAGTAGACAGGGGTTTCACCATGTTGGCCAGGCTGGTCTTGAACTCCTGACGTCAAGTGATCCACCTGCCTCAGTCTCCGAAAGTGCTGGGATTACAGAAATAAACTACTGTGCCCAGGCTCCAGAGCATCTTTATTCTCAGGTTCACCGGGAGGAAGGGGGGAAGTTGGTAAAAGAGAGGCACAGAGTTTTAAAAGGACACTAAAGGTTTCTCCTTCTCCACACTATTGACATTTGGGGTCAGATCACTACTTGTTAGGAAACATGGTCCTCTACATTTACAGGGTGTTTGGCAGCATCCCTAGCCTCTACCCACTAGATACCAGCATCCTCACAGTTACGACGATCAAAAATGTCTGGGCATTAGAAAATATTCACTGAAAGGCAAAATTTTCTTAGGTTGAGAACCATTGTAATCTAGCCCCATCTTTCCAGAAGAAATTGAGTAATGTATCTACATCCGTTTAGGAACGGTATTGATACCCCAGGGGCCCATAAAATGTAAACTTGCACTCGTAATTAACCATCTTTCTCCAACGTGTGTACTTCATCTAGCCATGCTCTTAGATGCCTACCCTCACGACCTACAAGTACGTGAAATCTGTGGCACATGGGTTCGTTCATGTGTGTCTGAATCTATGTCCAGAGATGAACAAGTACCGCTGTCCCTGTTTTCTTGCACCTCACCTGTGACCACTCGCCTCTGCCCATCACTGAATTCTGGATCTCATCACATTGATGATCAAGAACGAAGTTCACTGGGTTCTCTAAGGATACAGAAAAAAATCATTCCACAATTCCATGGCCATGTTTGCACCCGCGAACCACGAGGGCTGGGTTAGCCCAGATGGTGGGTTTGGGAAGTGTTCCTGGAGCAAAAAAAAAAGAGCCAGAGGTCATGAGAGCCTGATCCCCTCCCTCAACACACACACACACCACTCTACATCCAAGTCTCATTTTCAGGCTTCTCAAAGCTAAGGTCACTCCCATGAGCTACGCCGGGCCTCTCAATTCTCAGCTCTTCCATGAGAATAGGAAGAACTCTCTGCTGTTCGAGATCCTCTGGCTCAGCCGCAGCTCTGGAAGAAAGACCTCGGTGAGGGTCTTTTCACAATCCCCAATCACAGATCACATCCTGTGCCCGAAAACAACTTCCATGGTCACCACATCCTTTCCTCTCTTGCTCATTCCCTGAGCCCTGACCCAGGCTTCTCCAAGGCTCCTCTACTCACCCAGACACAGCAGTGTAGATCATGTAAATGTGCTCTGTGCAAGTAAAGTCGGAAGACGGAGTGGGCTGGGCATGGTGAATCGCACCTGTAATCCCAGCACTTCGGGAGGTGGAGGTGGGTGTATCACATGAGGTCAGGAGTTCAAGACCAGCCTGGCCAACATAATCAAACCCTGTCTCTACTAAAAATACAAAAATCAGCCGGGCGTAGTGACACACGCCTGTAGTCCCAGCTACTCTGGAGGCTGAGGCAGGAGAATCGCCTAAACCCCGGAGGTGGAGGTTGCAGTGAGCCATTGCACTTCAGCCTGGGGGACAGAATGAGACTCCATCTCAAAAAGAAAAAGAAAAAAAAAAATGTAGCTGAGCATGGTATTGCACGTCTGTAATCTCAGCTACTTGGGAGTCTGAGGCAGGAGAATCGCTTGAACCCAGGAGGTGGAGGTTGCCGTGAGCCAAGATTGTAATCACCCAAGGTGTTCACCTTGCCCACTGCCTAGACAGAGCTGATTCCTCAGGACAGGGGAGTTGCATTAGAAAATCATGCAGAGCTGGCTCTACGAGAGACCAGAGTTACTCAAATCAGTGTCTCCCAGCATTCAGGGAGAAGAGTTTTTTTTTAGGGATAACTTGGTGGGTGGGAAGCCCGTGGGCTAGGAGTGCTGATTGGTCAGGGATGAAATAATGGGAGTCAAAGCTATCCTCTCGAACTCAGTCAGTTCCTGAGTGGAGGCCAAAAGATAAGATGGGCCAGTTTATTGAGATGGGTGGTGCCAGCTGATCCATCCAGTGCAGGTTCTGCAAATTATCTCAAGCACTTACCTTAGAAGCAGTTTAGGGAGGGTCACAATCTTGTAGCCTCCAGCTGCATGTCCTAAATCATAATTTCTAATCTCGTGGCTAATGTTAGTCCTACAGAGCCAATCTAGTCCCCAGGCAACAAACAGGTCTGCTTTGGGAAAGGGCTATCGTCTTTGTTTAAACCATAAACTAAGTTTCTCCCAAAGTTCAGCCTACACCCAGGAATGAAAAAGGACAGCTTGGAGGTTACAAGCAAAATGGAGTCAGTTAAGTTAAATCTCTTTCACTGTCTCAGTCATAATTTTGCAAAGGTGGTTTCAAGCTGACACAACTGCACTCCACCCTGGGCGACACAGTGAGACCCTGTCAAGAAAAACAAAACAAAACAAAAAAAAACAAAAACAAGCGGTGAAGTCAAGATAGGAAGTAAAGTCGGAAGACACCAAGTGGCGGTAGAAGACTGGAAATGAGGTCATGCAGGAAGTAAAGTCAGAAGACAGGAAGTGAAGGTAGAAGACAGGAAGTAAGGTCATACAGGAGGCAAAGTCAGAAGACAGGAAGTGATGTCAATCCAGGAAGTGCAGTCGAAGGTAGGCAAGAAGTGAAGTCAGGAGACAGAAAGTGGCCCGGAGGAACTTGTCTTTCCCCTCTCCTCTGAAGCCCCAAGTGAACAGGTAGCGTCAGGTGTGCCCTTTGAGTAACTGGGCACAGCTCAGGCACCCACATCTCCCTCCAGCGCCTATTCTTTGAGCACCAGAGACCTCTGCACTATTTTCTGTTGCTTTTTTCCTTCATTTTCCGAGATGAGGTCCTGGATTGAATGGCTTGAATTACTATGGAAAGTGATTGACCAAGGTAAGTCACAACTATCTTGTTCTTTAATTCCGTTGTTGTTTGTTATGACTAATTGAATGTTAGCCTTCTAGCACACATAGCTTTGCATTTCCACTCTGCACTACTTGTATTTTTATTATTTTGTAGTATTTGTAATAATTTGTTATTTTAAAACTGTGTTATTAGTTTGGATATTTTGAAGTTGAAATGCGATTTTTTTAACTAAGCAGCTGTGGGGAAAAGAAAGATCAGACTGTTACTGTGTCTATATAGAAAGAAGTAGACATAAGAGACTCCATTTTGTTCTGTATTTGAGATGCTGTTAATCTGTGACCCTACCCCCAACCTTGTCCTTGCAAGAGACGTGTGCTATGGTGACTCAAGGTTTAGAGGATTTTGGGCTGTGCAGGGTGTGCTTTGTTAAACAAGTGCCTGAAGGCAGCTTGCTGGTTAAAAGTCATGACCATTGTCTTAATCTCAAGTACCCAGGGACACACACACTGCCAAAGGTCGCAGGGACCTCTGCCTAGGAAAGCTAGGTATTGTCCATGGTTTCTCCCCATGTGATAGTCGGAAATATGGCCTCGTGGGATGGGAGAGACCTGATTGTCCCCCAGCCTGACACCTGTGAAGGGTCTGTGCTGAGGAGGACTAGTACAAGAGGAAAGAAGGCCTCTTGGTGGTTGTTGGCAATTGAGATAGAGAAAAGCATCTGTCTCCTGCCCGTCCCTGGGCAATGGAACATCTCGGTGTAAAACCCGATTGTATGTTCTGTTTACTGAGAAAGGAGAAAACCGCCTTAGGGCGAAAGGTGGACTTGCTAGGGCAATGCTGCTCTTTATGCACTAAAAAGGTTTATGGAGATGTTTACATATGCATATCAAGGCACAGCACTTTTCCTTAAACTTATTCATGTCACAGAGAACTTTATTCATAAGTCTTACTGCTGACTTTCTCCCTACAATGATCCTATTATCCTGCCACGTCCTTTTCTTTAAGATGGTAAAGATAATGATCAATAAATACTAAGGGAACTCAGAGACCGGTGCCTGCGTGGGTCCTCTGTACGCTGAGCGCCGGTCCCCTGGGCCCACTTTTTCTTAATACTGTGTCTCTGTGTCTCATTTCTTTTCTCAAGTCTCTCGTTCCACCTAATGAGAAACGCCCACAGGTGTGGAGGGGCAGGCCACCCCTTCAAGCAGCAGTATGCAAAGCAGGTGTTTCAGAACTCTCTCCCATCAGTAAGTCTTCTCTCCTGAAGGAAACAATTTTGAGACTGCCTGTTCTTAATTCTGTTTAACAGCATACGTCTTAAAGAAAAGATGTATACTGTTATTATTTATTGTGTTACAAAAATATACACGCACCTGCTTAAAAAATTCCAATAGCACTAAAAGGGTGTGTACAAAATGCAATGGCTAACCAACCGTCTCTTCCATTGCTCCGCCTAAGAGACACCCACTTTTAGCTGTTTTCTTTTTTCTTTTTTCTTTTTTTTTTTTTTTTGAGACGGAGTCTTGCTCTGTCGACCAGGCTGGAGTGCAGTGGCGCAATCCTGGCTCACTGCAAGTTCCGTCGCCTCCCGGATTCAAGCCATTCTCCTGCCTCAGCCTCCCTAGAAGCTGGGACTACAGGCGCCCGCCACCACACCCGGCTAATTTTTTTGTATTTTTAGTAGAGATGGGGGTTCACCGTGTTCACCAGGATGGTCTTGATCTCCTGACCTCGTGATCCGCCCACCTCGGCCTCCCAAAGTGCTGGGATTACAGGCTTGAGCCACCGCGCCCGGCCTAGCTGTTTTCTTGAGGAACTTGTTAATATTAGATTTCTAAAACTGTGTAACCGTGTGAATGAGCTTACACTTACTGGATTCCTATCATAATAGGCAGGGACTTAGTTCTTCTACAGTGTTGTTCTTACTGTTTTTTCTTTTCCAATGTTTCTGTCTACGTCTGCACGTCAATATTCAGTATCACTTTTTTTTTTTCTTTTTTGAGACAGAGTCTTACTCTGTCATCCAGACTGAAGTGCAGCAGCACAATCTCAGCTCACTGCAGCCTCCACCTCCCGGGTTCAAGTGATTCTCCTGCCTCAGCCTCCTGAGTAGCTGGGGCTACAGGCGTGTGCCACCACGACTGGCTAATTTTTGTATTTTTAGTAGAGACGGGGTTTCACCATGTTGGCCAGGCTGATCTTGATCTTCTGACCTGGTGATCCGCCCGCCTCAGCTTCCCAAAGCGCTGGGATTACAGGCATGAGCCACCGCGCCTGGCCAGTATCACATTTTTATACCCACAGATATTCACAGCTGAGAATTTTCAGGTAATATAACTTGCTGCTTTTATTTTTGTTGTTGTTGTTCCCCTAACGTTTATATTTGCTCTTTATTTTTGTTTTCTTTTGCGGCAGGGTCTCAGGCTTGAGAGCAGTGGTGCAATCATGGCTCACTGCAGCCTCAACCTCCCCGGGCTCAGGTGATCCCCAACCTCAGCCTCCTGAGTACCTGAGAGTAGGTATGTGGTACCACATCCAGCTAATTTTTTGTATTTTTTGTATATGAGACGAGGTTTCACCATGTTGCCCAGGCTGGTCTCGAACTCTTAGGCTCCAGCGATCCTGCCTCATTCTCCCAAAGTGCTGGGATTACAGGTGTGAGCCACTCTGCCTAGGCTACACTTGTCTTTTTAAAATCTACTTAGTTTACTTGACCTCTATCATTATTTTTCATCTGTCTTCTGATAGCATCTCAGTATGATTTTCCACTATGTTAAGACAAATAATTGACCCATTCTTACATTTGGAGGTTTCTCTGAGCAACCTTCCCGTTTCCCTTTCACCCAAGCTGTTTGCTCACTAGCCCTGATTCACAGCCGTCGTCCTGGAGCTTCTTTCTGCCATCCTTCTGTCTTTTCCCAAGTGACCCACCCACCTCAACCTCCCAAAGTGCTGGGATTACAGGCATGAGCCATCGTGGCCATTCTTTTCCTTTTTAAAAAAAAAATATTTTTTTTTTTTTTTTTTTTTTTTTGTTGAGACGGAGTCTTGCTCAGTCGCCCAGGCTGGAGTGCAGTGGCGCGATCTCGGCTCACTGCAAGCTCTGCCTCCCGGGTTTACGCCATTCTCCTGCCTCAGCCTCCGAGTAGCTGGGACTACAGGCGACCGCCACCACGCCCGGCTAGTTTTTTGTATTTTTTTTAGTAGAGACGGGGTTTCACCGTGTTAGCCAGGATGGTCTCGATCTCCTGACCTCGTGATCCGCCCGCCTCGGCCTCCCCAAGTGCTGGGATTACAGGCTTGAGCCACCGCACCTGGCTTAAAAAAATTTTTATCTTCTTTAAGTAGAGCTGGGATCTCACTATGTTGCCCAGGCTGGTCTTGAACTCCTGGGCTCAAGTGATCCTCCTGCCTTGGCCTCCCAAAGTGCTAGGATTACAGACATGATCCACTGCACCCGACCCAGTGGTACAGTTTTACACGCATTAGATGGTCAAGAAATGCCTAATGTGATAATAAGTATAGAACTTGACTTTGAGAAGACCTAACATTTCCTTCAGAAAGTAAATATGAGAGGGGTGGAGATGGTGCATTATCTTACTTTATTTTTATTATTTTAAAAATGTATACATAATTGTACATATTTATGGGGTAGACAGCAATATTTCAGTACATGTGTACAATGGGTTTTGATCAAATCAGGGTAATGAGCATATTCATCACTTTGTTTTTTTGAGACATGGTCGGGCTTTGTCACCCAGGCTGGAGTGCAGTGATGTGATCTCAGCTCACTGCAACCCCTGCCTCCCAGGCTCAAGCCGTTCTCCCACCTCTGCCCACTGAGGTGCTGGGAGAATAGGGATGCACCACCACACCTGGCTAATGTTTGTTGTTTTGGTAGAGATGGGGTTTCACCATGTTGCACAGGCCGATGTTGTTTTCTGATGTGAAGGGAAGAGGGCAACGTGCTAGTTTTATACTAAGGAAAACGAATGACGTACCCAAACTGCCTGCACAGCCCGTTCTGAGAGACGAAAGGAGATTTGTTAGACTGCAGTGGAAGATGGAGTGAGGGTGCGAGTTTCTGGGGGGACACGAGACAAAGCACAGAGGGCCAAGGGGAAGCACGGGAGGGTTCTGCACAGAGGAGGGAACAGAGTCAGCCCTGAGAGCTGGGAATGTTAGAGGTCCGTCTGGAGCCCGTATTAGAGAAGGTTGAAGAAAGAAGCCAGTATGTGGTCCAGCCAGGGCACCGTGTCCTCCACAGTGTGCAGGGAGGAGGATGGGGTCTCCACAGATTCCTTCCATCCCAAATGGAGGTGCCCTCAGACAGAGAGCCAGACAGACAGACACTGGCTGAACGGCTCCTTGATGGAACACCAGGAGGAGGCAGCATGGCCTCCTTTCCACAGCCGTAGCCTCTGCCCTCCTGCTCCCATGCTCCACACACGCCACAGTCTTTGAGTCGCCTCCCATGCCATGATCCGTCCCTTGGATACGACCATGCCTGGGGTTCGGTGGTCATGAACGTAACCCGCGGCTGTGAACATCCGGTCGGCCTCCATCCTGATCCCCGTGTGATTTCCGGGTCGGCGGGAGGGGCGGGAGCGGCCTCTGCACAGCCCTGACCCTGTGCCGCAGGCGCTTCCTCCGGCTGTGCCAGTCCTCTGCCAGAAACCCTGCCAGGAGTATTAGGATCGCAGCCCCGAGGCATATCCGGACCAGGTTGCCCATGGTGTAGTGCTGGCGGGCGGGACCTGGAGGAATGAGGACAGGCAGGAGCGGGTGAAAAAGCCCACCTCCAGGACCCTCTCCGAGCCACATCCTGGGCTTCTCAGAGATCCTGTTGTCCTCTACTAGCTGGGATGCCATTCTCTTTCCTGGAGGGTTCCTCCCCTCCCGAGTAGGTGTCAGGGCCAGATGACCCCAATTCTCTAAGTAGCGTCTCTCCCTCGTGTGCTCTCACAAGGCTCTGAGACAACTAACTCCACCCCAGACACCGATGCTGCCTCCTTATCTGATGTATTGCAAAAGGGAAGACAGTTATAAGGGTGGGGAAGAGATGGAATCTCTTTCTCTGACCCTTTTTAAAATCTCAACCTTCCCTCCTGATTTTAATGTGCAATTCTGAACCCCATACGCTGATCTTCTGCCTTCACTCTACACACTGGAACCCAAGAGCTGAGAGCTGCAGCCCCTGTGTAGACAAAGGACTTGGCTTTGGGTGGAGATGGGTGAGAAAGAAGGGGGTCTGGAGAGGACAACTTACTCACCAGCTGGAGAGCCTGGCTCCTTTGGACTAGCGGTGATACTCCTAGAAGTCTCTGGGAACCAAAAAAAAGGCTAAGTGTGAAATGAAACCATATTCCCTCCCCCTGTCACTGTGCCTACTCCGAACACACACACATGGGGAGGTCGAATTCCACAGCATTTAAGAAGAGCATGGGCCGGGCATGGTGCCTCATGCCTGTAATCCCAACACTTTGGGAGGCTGAGGTGGGAGGCTGGCTTGAGTCCAGGCGTTGAAGACCCACCTGAGCAACATGGAAAAAACCCTATCTCTACAAAAAATACAAAAATTAGCCAGGCGTGGTGGCACTTGCCAGTAATCCTGGCTATTCAGTGGGGGCTGAGGCAGGAAGATCACCTGAGCCCTGGGAGGTTGAGGCTGCAGTGAGCCAGGATTGCACCACTGCACTCTAGCCTGGGAAACAGAGCAAGACCCTGTCCAAGAAAAAAAAAAAAAAAAAAAAAATGAACTATAGAGTCAGGCTGTCCTCCAGATTTGAACCCCAACTCTATCACCTGTTAGATGTGAGCTATCTGGCAAGTGACTCAGCATCTGTGAACTGGTTTCCCCACATGTCCAGTAAAATTAACGAGATCCCTTAGGTTGATGTGAAAGTCAAGATAATAATAACGGTAGTAATATAAAGCACGGTGCTTGACATACAAGCACCTCATACGTGCCAGTTCTCTTATTTCTCGAGTTTCCCCTGAGACTTGCCGGGTAATCAGCCATGTGCTGGGCCATGGGAACCCACATATTAATAAGACATTGTCAGGCCAGGCATGGCACTGGCTGAACGCCTGTAATCCCAGCACTTTGGGAGGCCGAGGCAGGCGGATCACCTGAGGTCAAGAAATGGAGACCATCTTGGCCAACAAGGTGAAACCCCGTCTCTACTAAAAATACGAAAATTAGCTGGGCATGGTGGCGCACGCCTGTAGTCCCAGCTACTCAGGAGTCGGAGGTTGCAGTGAGCCGAGATCGCAGAGTGAGCCGAAGTCACAGATCCTAGAGTGAGCAGAGTGAGACTCCGTCTCAAAACAACAAAAACATAAGACATTGTCCATCTGCGGTTCCCAGACCATTGGAGGAGACAGAAGTAAAGCAATTTTTTTTTTTTTTTAAATATGGAGTCTCACTCTGTTGCCCAGGCTGGAGTGATCTCAGCTCACTGCAACCTCCAACTCCTGGGTTCAAGCGATTCTCCTGCCTCAGCCTTGCAAGTAGCTGGAATTACAGTTGCCCGCCACCACACCCGGCTAATTTTTGTATTTTCAGTAGAGACAGGGTTTCACCATGTTGGCCAGACTGGTCCCCTGACCTCAGGTGATCTACCCGCCTTGGCCTCCCAAAGTGCGGGGACGACAGCAAAGCGATAATTTTAATATACTGTGAACATTGCTGTAATAGACAGCCCACAAGACACTGAGCGAGAGCAGAGGAAGCCACCAATCCAGCCTGGACGGCCAAGGCTTTCGTGAGGAATTGACGCCATGGGGAAATGGAAGAAAAGGCAGAGCAAGTAGATTGGATGCAGAGTCAGGAGAGGTTAGGAAGCCTCCAGAAGAGATTCAAGTGACTGTGTGGGGCTGAGAACAGCGTGGGAATGAATGGAAGGTATGCAGACAAGATTGGAGGGATCAACAGTGGCTGGATATCTAAGCTCATGCAATAGCAAGCTGACAAATTAGAACTGCATCCTGAGGGTGATTGGGAGGTTCTGAACTAAAGATAGGGAAGGACACCATCACAGGGTTAGAACCCTCTGGGATATGCCGGACGCAGTGGCTCACGCCTGTAATCCCAGCACTTTGGGAGGCCGAGATGGGTGGATCCCAAGGTCAGGAGTTCAAGACCAGCCTGGCCAAGATGCTGAAACCCCGTCTCTACTAAAAATACAAAAATTAGCCAGGCGTGGTGGCGCGCACCTGTAATCTCAGCTACTTGGAGTCTGAGGCAGGAGAATCGCTTGAACCCGGGCAGCAGAGGTTACAGCGAGCCGAGATCTCGCCACTGCACTACAGCCTGGGTGACAGAGCAAGACTCCACCTCAAAAAAATAAAAATAGTACTCTCTGGGATCAGGTGCCTCGTGAAAGCAAGAGTCCCGTGGGCCCAATGGAGATGCCTAACCTATTATCAGGGAATCCGTGAAGGTGTTTAGTCTGGAAGGAAATGGGGATTTTCCAGGAGAGGCAAGGGGAAAGAGACTGAGGAAAGCGTATCTGCAGAGGCCTGGAGTGGTTAGAAGGTGTACTAGGTCCAGGCGCCTACAGTCTGCGTCCGAGCACGGGTTCTACCTACAGTCTGTGCGTCCGAGCACGGGTTCTACCTACAGTCTGCGTCCGAGCACGGGTTCTACCTACAGTCTGCGTCCGAGCACGGGTTCTACCTGGACACAGTGGGGAGGAAGATTAAATACTCGGATCACAGCCCAGTCCAAAGGCCTAGGACTTTACCCTGGGAGCAGTGCGTAGGGATAGCTGGCGGCGTTCCCGCCACAGCCTTGACCCCGCCGTCTTTGAAATGGCCCCGTTACCCAAAATGCTCCTCCTCCTGAACCCCAGAGCTCCCCTCTGCGCCCATGCTCCGTCCTCACACCGAGGACTTTCTTGGGATGAGACAGACAGTTCCGTGAAGCGATTAAAAGCTGATAGGCGGCCGGGCGCGGTGGCTCAAGCCTGTAATCCCAGCACTTTGGGAGGCCGAGGCAAGTGGATTACGAGGTCAGGAGATCGAGACCATCCTGGCTAACACGGTGAAACCCCATCTCTACTAAAAATACAAAAAAATTAGCCAGGCGAGGTGGCGGGCGCCTGTAGTCCCAGCTACTCGGGAGGCTGAGGCAGGAGAATGGCGTGAACCCAGGAGGCGGAGCTTGCAGTGAGCTGAGATAGTGCCACTGCACTCCAGCCTGGGCAACAGAGCAAGACTCCGCCTCAAAAAAAAAAAAAAAAAAAAAAAAAAGCTGATAGGCTTAGATAGTGGAAGAGAGAGCTCCGTCCTCACACTCCTTCCTGCTGAGCGTGAAATGCCTGGTGACTCACCGGTTGTGAAGACTTTGTTTGTGAGGGAGACGGTCAGTTCAGTGGTGGCTTCTGAGAATTCTAAGAATTATAAGAAAGCAAAACAATGTGAGATCTTCCCCGTGGTTCCCTAGATCCTCTAGGTACCTCTATTCCTCTTCTGAGATGTCTAGGCTCCCTGTAACCCCTTTCTCTGACACACACAGCACAGACGCTGAATACAGACAGATTCGAAAGGCGTGAGACTTATCTTCCATCGCCGGCTTGGTAAGAAGCAGATCCGTTCATCAGTTGATGGGCACTTGGGTTTTTCCCACGTTTTGCTGTTATGAATATTGCTGCTGTGAACGTTCACATACAAGTTTTTGTGTGATCATAAGTTTTCTGTTCTCTTGGGTACACACCCAGGGTGGTGGAATCACTGGGTCATAGAGTAACTCTGTGTTTTACTTTTTACTTTTTGAAAAACTACCAGACTGTTTTTCTTTCTTTTCTTTTCTTTTTTTTTTTTTTTTCTCTTCTTTTTTTTTTTTTTTTTTTTGAGATGGAGTCTCACTCTGTCGCCCAGGCTGGAGTGCAGTGGCGCGATCTCAGCTCACTGCAAGCTCCGCCTCCCGGGTTCACGCCATTCTCCTGCCTCAGCCTCCCGAGTAGCTGGGACTACAGGCGCCCACCACCTCGCCCGGCCAATTTTTTTTGTACTTTAGTAGAGATTGGGTTTCACCATGTCGGCCAGGATGGTCTTGATCTCCTGACCTTGTTATCCACCCTCCTCAGCCTCTCAAAGTGCTGGGATTACAGGCTGCGCCTGGCCACAGACTGTTTTTCAAGGCAGCTGCACCATTTTATATTCCCACCAGCAATACAGGGAGGTTCTTCCAAATCCTCACCAATACTTCCTGTCCGTTTGTTTTATTTTAATAATCACAGCCATCCTAGTTGGCATGGTACATTTTGTGGTATGTGGATTATGTCTCAGTTTGAAGAAGAATAAGTGGATCCGCATTTTCATGAACTCATGTTGGGAAGAATGAGCTGGTGTTAGCCTCAGAAGAATAATGAGCTTGTGTCGGCCGGGCGCGGTGGCTCACGCCTGTAATCCCAGCACTTTGGGAGGCCGCGGTGGGCAGATCACAGGGTCAGGAGATCAAGACCATCCTGGCTAACACGGTGAAACCCCATCTCTATTAAAAATACAAAAAATTAGCCGGGCGTGGTGGCAGGTGCCTGTAGTCCCAGCTACTTGGGAGGCTGAGGCAGGAGAATGGCGTGAACCCAAGAGGCGCAGGTTGCAGTGAGCCAAGATCGCACCACTGCACTCCAGCCTGGGCGACAGAGTGAGACTTTGTCTCAAAAAAAAAAAAAAAAAGAATGAGCTTGTGTTAGCCTCAGAACATGGGATCTCCACCTTTCTACTTAGGCCATTTTCTTAACCAGGGACCTCCCGTGGCCACCAAAATGTTTCCTGAACTGCCTCGGCTGATAAATATGAAGCTCTTGTGGTGGTGGGT
Organism: Chlorocebus sabaeus; assembly: GCF_047675955.1. NCBI lineage: Eukaryota > Metazoa > Chordata > Mammalia > Primates > Cercopithecidae > Chlorocebus > Chlorocebus sabaeus. Next base: position 3,370,037 of record NC_132909.1, on the reverse strand, counting down.
ACCATCCTGGGAGTCTGTTTACGGTGGACCCCTAGTTTATGCTCAGCTCTCTGTGGCATAATGAGAGTGTGGGTATTATTTGGTCTTTGTTACTTCCTGTGAGATGCATTAATAAGCCTTGTTTCTTTTTTTTTTAAATTAAAATGTATTTTAAGTTCCAGGATCCATGTGCGGGAGGTGCAGGTTTGTTACACAGGTAAACGTGTGGTTTGCTGCACCCATCAACCATCACCTAGGTATTAAACCCCACACGCGTTAGCTCTTTTTCCTGATCCTCTCCCTCCCCTGACTCCCCCTACAGGCCCCAGTGTGTGTTGTTCCCCTCCCTATGTCCACGTGTTCTCATTGTTCAGCTCCCACTTACAAGTGAGAAAGTGTGGTGTTTGCTTTTCTGTTCTTGCGTTAGTTTGCTGAGGATAATGGCTTCCAGCTCCATTCATGTCCCTGCAAAGGACATGACCTCATTCCTTTTTAGGGCTGCATAGTATTCCATGCTGTGTATGTACTATATTTTCTTTATGCAGCCTGTCATTGATGGGCATTTGGGTAGATTCCATGTCTTTGCTATTGTGAATAGTGCTGCAATGAACATATGTGTGCGTGTTATCTTTATAATACAATGATTTATATGCCTTTGGATATATAACCAGTAATGGGATTGCTGGGTCAAATGGTATTTCTGACGGGGTGCAGTGGCTCTCACCTGTAATCCCAGCACTCTGGGAGGCCGAGGTGGGCAGATCACCTGAGGTCAGGAGTTCAAGACCAGCCTGGCCAAGGTGGTGAAACCCGTCTCTATCGAAAATACAAAAATTAGCCAGGCATTGTGGCATGCACCTGTAGTCCCAGCTACTTGGGAGGCTGAGGCAGGAGAATCGCTTGAACCTGGGAGGCAGAGGTTGCAGTGAGCCGAGATCACACCACTGCACTCCAGCCTGGGCGATGCAATAAGACTCCATCTCAAAAAAAAAAAAAAGAAGAAAAAAAAAAAGGCTTAGCCAGGCGTGGTGGCTCACACCTGTAATCCCAGCACTTTGCCGAGGCGGGCAGATCACCTGAGGCCAAGAGTTCAAGACCAGCCTGTCCAACATGGTGAAACCCCATATCTACAAAAATACAAAAATTAGCTGAGCATGATGGCAGGTGCCTGTAATCCCAGCTACTCGGGAGGCTGAGGCGGGGGATTCGCTTAAACCCGGGAGGTGGAGGCTGAGGCAGCAGAATCGCTTAAACCCAGGAGGTGCAGGTTGCAGTGAGCCGAGATCACACCACTACACTCCAGTCTGGGTGACAGAGCAAGACTCTCAAAAAAAAGAAAAAAAAAAAAAGGCAGCATTTGTAAAGCACACCTGGCACATTCTGGGATACTTAACAAGGAAATGCATGTAACTCCTGTCCCTCCTTTTTGAACCTGAGTTCTATTTCTTCTGGATTCCTGTGTCCTACTCCTCACTGTGACCCTGGGGGCAAAACAGACTTTTTCTACCAAAAAACTAAATGATGTATTTTGTTTGATTTAATATGACGTTGTTAAGTGCACTGACCAGTGGCATTGGGTATGTTCACATTGTGGTACAATATGAAGTTATTTTTTTTGCAAAACTGAAACTCTATGCCCATTAAACACTAATTCCTGCTCTCCCCTCTTTCTGGCCCTTAACAACAATTTTGTGTTTCTACAATTTTGACATTAGATACCTCCTTTGAGTAGAATCATACAGTAGTTGTCCTTTTGTGACTGATTTATTTTACTTAGCATAATGTCCTCAAGGTAAATCCATGTTGTAGTAGGTGTCAGAATTTCCTTCTTTTTTAAGGTTGCGTAATATTCCATTGCATGTATATAACCACATTGTTATATACATGTGGTATGTATATAACCACATGTATATAACCACATATATATGAGGTATGCTGCTCTCTTTTGAAAGAAACTCCCTTTAAGAATGGTAGCCAAGTCTGGCATGGTGGTTCACGCCTGTAATCCCAGCACTTTGGGAGGCTGAGGCAGGCAGATCATGAGGTCAGAAGTTCGAGATCAGCCTGACCCACGGTGAAACCCCGTCTCTACTAAAAATACAAAAATTAGCCGGGCATGGTGGCAGGCACCTGTAATCCCAGCTACTCGGGAGGCTGAGGCAGGAGAATCGCTTGAACCTGGGAGACGGAGGTTGCAGTGAGCTGAGATCGCCCCACTGCACTCCAGCCTGGGTGACAGAGTAAGACTTCATCAAAAAAGAAAAGAAAAGAAACCTCCATCCTCCCAGATGCCTGCAACCCAGGGCTTCCTGCCCTCCCACTTCCTCCCCACCTATGGCCCCCCACTCCGAATGGCCCTCAGGACCTACAAAGGCTGAGGAAGACAGGTTTGGTCTGCACCACCCCTACCTGTGACCATGAGCTCCAGGGGGTCGCTGGGAGCCGACCACAGGTATGGGTCCCTGCTGGAGAAGCTGTAGCACCGGTAGGTTCCGCTGTGGGCAGCGGTCACCGTGATGATGGGGAAACTAGCCCGGTACCATCTCTCGGGATTCTTGTAGGGCGCAGGGTCCCCTTCCTTGTACAGAGCAAATTGGTCAAAGCCATACCGGGTCTGACACTGTAGGGTCACGTCCCCTCCTGAGGACACCGCCGGGCCGGGCTGGGCTGAGAGCGAGGGCTTGGCAAAAACTCCTGGGAGAAAAGGAAAGTCTGATGTTAAAGGCAGCAGCCAGCGTCTCAGCTGAGACTGGGGAGGTGCCCACACCTGCCTGAGAGCTGGGGAGCTTTCTGGCTGTATCCGTCCCAGACAGCGCACTCCCCCAGCCAAGCTCACAGAGAGGTCAAGCACCGAGCGGTTGAGGAAGCGAGGCTGTGTGCCCACATTCTAGTGCCTGGGTGCGAATCCCGGTTCTGCCTTTAAGTGGCCCCGGAGACAAATCTCCCTCTGTGTCTGAGCCTCAGTGCCTTGTTCTGCTAAAATGGGGATGATCGAACGAGACAGTACACCGTAAGCATTTAGCAGAGTGCCTGTTGCCTAGCGAGCGCTTGAAATGAGATGGGAGTAAGTAAACAGCTTGAGCTTATACCATGCCGTAAGCTTGCATTGCCACATACAATCGTTACGTTGGAAACGTGGCTGACGGTGCCAGCTCCGGGTGCCTTCCGAACTCATGCCGTACATCAGTTCAGTGAATCCTCAGAGACCTGTGGAGTCCTCACTCTTAACGTCCCTATTTTATAAATGAAACTAAGGCACATGGCGTTAAAGAATTTGTCCAACCCTAGGTAACAAGACAGCAGTGCGTACTTGAAATTTGCTAAGAGGGTAGATCATAAGTGTTCTCACACGCAAAAGAAAAGTTAACTGTGCGAGGTAATGTATGTTAATTAGCTTGCTCGTGGTAACTATCTCACAGTGGATACGTACATCAAAACATGTACGTCTTGGATATGTTCCATTTTTGTTTTTCAATTATAACTCAACAAACCTGGAAAATTTTTAATTTAAAAATAAATAAATAACTTGTCCAAGATCATAAGGGGCAGAGCTGAAATTTGCACTCACGGAGTTTGATTCTAGGGTCTCCACTCCTCAACACAAACCTACACTACTCTGACATGAGGGTATTGTCATAGTCCAGTGTGGTGATGCATGCCTGCACCCAGGAGTCAGTAAGACAAAGGTTGAGGCCGGGTGCAGCGGCTCACACCAGTCATCCCAGCACTTTGGGAGGCCAATGTGGGAGGATTGCTTGAGCCTAGGAAGTCGAGGCTGCAGTGAGCCATGATCACTATACTCCAGCCTGGGTGACAGAGTGAGACCTTGTCTCAAAAAAAGACCAAGAGAGAAAACGAAAGGAAGTAAGGAAGAGAAAAATATAAACTGCCTGATAATTATGGCATTCACTCAGTAAGAAGAAAAAAAAAGAGGAAGGAAGGGAGAGAGGGAGGAAGAGAGGGTGGAAGGAAGGAAGGATATAAGCTGCCTGATAATTGTAACATTCACTCAGCAAATTGTCTCTTAATTTTCTCTTAAGCAACTATTATGTGTCTGTCTGTATTCTTTTTTTGTTTGGTTCTATTTTGTTTTGTTTCGCTCTGTCGCCCAGGCTGGGGTGCAATGGCATGATCTCGGCTCACTGCAATCTCCGCCTCCCAGGTTGAAGCAATTCTTCTGCCTCAGCCTAGAGAGTAGCTGGGATTACAGGCACTCGCCATCATGCCGGGCTAATTTTTGTATTTTGTAGAGTTTCACCATGTTGGCCAGTCTGGTCTTGAACCTCTGACCTCAGGTGATCCACCCACCTTGGCCTCCCAAAGTGCTGGGATTACAGGCATGAGCCACCCGCTCCCAGCCCTGTATTCTAACAACAACAAAAAAAATCCCATCAGGAATTAAAAATAGACAACCATCACCAAGGTAAATAAAGGTATACTTGACATACAAGATAGTGAGGAGGGCCATTTTGACTAGGGTGATGGGGTAAATACTTAATAAGAAGATGGCATTTGAGTCTGACTCCAAAAGAAGTAATGAAGCGGCCAGGCTGGTCCATCCTAGCAGCAGAGAGGAGTGAGGGAGGAAAGAGGGGAGGTAGGCAGAGTTTACAACGCAGAAGAGACCACAGTGCAGCGGGCCAGGAATTAGGGTGGCATGAGTGAGGCACTCTCCTGGGATGTAAAATGTAATTATTCCCAAACAATTAACATATTTGAAAAAATGTTTGAAAATTTGAAGAGTAGGTCATTAAAACTCACATTATTCTATTTGAATACTTTACTTATTCCCCTGAAAGAAAGATTTATTATGATTTTTTTTTTTTTTTTTTTTTTTTTTTTTTTGAGACAGAGTCTCGCTCTGTCACCCAGGCTGTAGTGCAGTGGTGCTATCTCGGCTCACCGCAAGCTCCACCTCCCGGGTTCACGCCATTCTCCTGCCTCAGCCTCCTGAGTAGCTGGGACTACAGGTGCCCGCCACCACGTCCAGCTAATTTTTTTGTATTTTTAGTAGAGACGGGGTTTCATTGTGTTAGCCAGGATGGTCTCGATCTCTTGACCTTGTGATCTGCCCGCCTCGGCCTCCCAAAATGCTGGGATTACAGGTGTGAGCCACCGCGTCTGGCCTATGGTTAGTTTTTTGTTTGTTTGTTTGTTTGTTGATACAGGGTCTCACTCTGTCACCCCAGCTGAAGTGCAGAGGCATGATCACAGCTCCCTGCAGCCTCAGCCTCCCTGGCTCAAGTGGTCCTCCTGCCTCAGCCTCCCAAAGTGCTGGGATTACAGGTGTGAGCCACTGGGACCAGTGCTATGTTTATTTTTTAGTTGTAACAAATGTAAGATGTTAACATGAGGGGATCCTGGGTGAAACATTTTCATTAATATTATCTTTGCAACTTTTCTGTCAGTCTAAAAATGATTCCAAAACCAAGTTTTTAATTAAAAAGAATCCTGAGCCAAGCATGGTGGCCTGTGACTGTAGTCCCTGCTACTCATGAGGCTGAGGCAGGAGGATTGGTTAAGGCAAGGAGTTCCAGGCTGCCGTGAGCTATGATTGCTCCTGTGAACAGCCACTGCACTCCAGCCTGGGCCACATAGCAAGAGCCCATCTCTAATTTTTTTAAGTGCATTAAAACACAGATAAAGGGGTGCCTGTTTTTCGTTTTAGCACAGGCTCTGGTATGACTTGGCACAGGCACTGCCTGATTCTGCCTTTATTTGAAATTCTGATTTTTTTTTCATCGTGGATGGTTTGCCATTTATTTTGATTTTTTTTAAAATTGCATTAAAATGTTATTCACACCCAGATGCAGTGGCTCAGGCCTGTAATCCCAACACTTTGGGAGGCCAAAGTGGGAGGATTGCTTGAGCCCAGGAGTTTGAGAGCCTAAGCAACATAGCGAGACCCTCTCTCTCTCTTTTATTTTAATGCCTTTTGTGAAAACTGTCAAGAGACCCCATCTCCACAAAAAAAATTAAAAATGAGCTGGGCATGGTGGTGCACACCTGTAGTCCCAGCTACTTGGAGGGCTGAGGCAGGAGAATCACTTGAACTTAGGATAAGGTGGAGGCTGCAGTGAGCCAAGATCGCACCACCGCACTCCAGCGTGGGTGACGCAGCAAGGCCCTGTGTCCAAAAAATATATAAAATATTATTCACATTGATCCATAAATGTTGTGGCACCACCACCCGCTAGGCCAGTGCCTGGTTTGCCTCGTCCTAATTCCGGCCCTAATCCCTGCTCTCAATGTCCCCCATATTTGTGCCCTGAACGGAGGACCAGGCAGTCCCAGGCTCCAATCCCCCTTCCTTTACCGGTGGCAACGAGCTCCAGCTGGTCGCTGGGCAGGGACCAGAGGCTTCCGTTCTGGTAGGAGCAGCGGTAGCGTCCGGCCAGACTTCTCTTCATGGCCGGGATGAAGAGGACCGCCTGGTCCTGGTATCTGCTGGAACTCAGCTTCTCCAGGCGGTACAGGTCCACGCCCGGAGGCCCCTGGCACCGGAGGGTCACTGGCTTCTCCAGGGGCACCAGGGAGCTGGGCAGAGCCTGGAGGGAGGGCTTAGGCAGCGGTCCTGGAAGAGGAGCAGGGCTGGGTCAGCCTCCCCGCAGACGCCGCCTGGGCCCCGCTGCCCTGGCACGCTGGCGGATCCCGCAGGAGGGAAGGGGCCTGGGGGAAGGACTCACCTCTCTGCGCTGGCACATGCCCCAGACACAGCCCTGAGGAAAGAAGAAAGGGACCAGATGCCAGGACGCGCTTTTATGGACATTCCCGCCTGCTGGGCGCGGTGATAAGACATTTGCACGCATATGCTTTATTCTGTCCTAATTATTTATTTCTTCAAAAGATACATGTGCATGTAATTTAAGTGAGAGAAGCCAGTCAGAAAAAGCCACATCGTCTATGAGGTCATTTACATGAAATCTCCAGAATAGGTAAATCTGTAGAAGACGGAGAAGAAAACAGATCCATGGCTGGGGGTGGTGGGAGAGGAGGGCGAGACGTGGCGGCCTAACGGGCGTGGGGTTCCCTCGAGGGTGCCGAAATGTCTTGGAGTTAGATAGAGGTGATGGTTGCACGACACTGAATGTACCAAATGCCAGCTATAGCAGACTTTTCTATGTATTTTACCACAATGACGACTATTTTAAGGCCAGGCATGGTGGCTCACACTGTAATCCCAGCGCTTTGGGAGGCCAAGGAGGGCGGATCATCTCAGGTCAGGAGTTGGAGACCAGCCTGGCCAACATAGTGAGACCTCATTTCCACCAAAAAAAAAAAAAAAATAGGCAGGCATGGTGGTGTGCGCCTGTGGTCCAAGCTACTTGGGGTGGCTGAGGTTGGGAGGATTCCTTGAGCCCAGGATTCCTGGTCGAGCCTGCAGTGAGCCAAGATGGTGCCCACTGCGCTCCAGCCTGGACAGCATTGTGAGACCCCCATCTCAAAAAATAGATCTTTTGAAAGTCAAGCAGAGATTCCTTGACCCACCCTGTCCAGTTCCCGCCACTGTCTCCGCCCCGCATACATTTTTTACTATTTCAGTTGTTCCTTCTGGCATTTTTATATCTTTATCGTTCTAGGAAAAGGTACGCATGCTGCTATCTGTGGATTCCTTCGTGTTAGACATTTGCCCGTTGATTTCCTCAGTGGATGTGAGGAATGGGACCTCAGATATTGCTGTCCCTTCGTTTCCTCCCTTCGGTCTCCCAATATGAAACAATATCCAAGGGCATTCCAATAGTACACAATTGTATAGACAAGTATTGTAAATACTATTGCATATTGTATATTGTCATATATGTAATATATGCAGTAAAACCCCACACTAATGGGATGCATTGGGCTCCAGGGATGCAGCAGGATGGAGCCCCAGTGTGTAAGTCAGGTCATCTCAGCGTGTACTGGCCATGGGTTTTGCAGTATTTGCAACGTTTGGTTGAATCAATATTCTGTGATTACATGGTAGGATGTAATACATATGATAGTATATCGTTTCAAGTAGCCTTAAGGAGGATGGTGAAAGTTCCCAACACAGAGAAAGGATGCATGTTTGAGAACATGGGTGTGCTGCTTACCCTGATCTAATCACTGTATGTATATACACATATAGTGCATATATGTAAACATACATCTGTGCATACATGTATATGTGCATATACATATGCACATGTGTGTACACATGTATATGCACACATATAGGTATATGTATGTATACATATGTGTATATGCATGTATATATGTGTATATAAACACATGTATATAAGTGATCCCCTCCTGGGATTGCTTGAGCCCAGGAGGTCAAGGCTGCCGTGAGGTAAGATTGCACCACTGGCCAGGCACGGTGGCTCATGCCTATAATCCCAGCACTTTGGGAGGTCAAGGTGGGCAGATCAGAAGGTCAGGAGTTCGAGACCAGCCTGGTCAACATGGTGAAACACCATCTCTACTAAAAATATAAAAAATTAGCTGGGCATGGTGGCACGTGCCTGTAATCCCAGCTACTTGGGAGGCTGAGTCAGGAGAATTACTTGAACCCAGGAGGTGGAGGTTGCAGTGAGCCGAGATCGTGCCATTGCACTCCAGCCTGGGAGACACAGCAAGACTCCATCTCAAGAAAAAAAAAAAATTGAGATTGCACCACTGCACTCAGGACTGGGCAACAGAGCAAGACCCTGTCTCAGTAAAATAAGAAGAGGAGAAAAAAAAAGTACTAATTATCTGAAATTCAAATTTAACCAAGCATCCGGTGTTTTATCTAGTAACCCTCATTCTTACACACACACACACACACACACACAGGCAGGATAGTTGTCATTCCCACTGCAAACAAGGAAACTGGGCAGAGGCTGAACAACCTTCTGTAGCTCACATAGCAAGAAGTGGGTGAACCCAGATGTCTCTTGACTCTGAGCTCAGAGAGTGACAACTGGTCACCAGCTCCCCAGTGGCCACCAGCCTTTGTCAACCACAGGCTCCCTCTGCACCCCAACCCAAGCTCCGGCCGCTTCTCTGTCCCCCTCCTCCTGCCCCATCACAGCCCACCTCAGCCTCTTTGTAGGTTTCCATGCGACCCTGTACCATGGCTGGGAACCTTCCAGGTGCCGTGCTGAGCGCCTCCTGTGTGTGGACTCCAGGTCGCCGTAATCGTACGGGTTAGCTACCGTTATCAGCCCCCTCTTACACATCTCTTATCCACAGTCCTACACCTGGCAGGAGGTGGGTTCAAACCCTAGCAGCACCGTTTAGTGGTGGAGAGTGTGGACTTGGGAATTTACAGGAGCAGAGGTGGTTACCGGGGTGGTGGGGTAAGGTTTGGGGAGATGTTGGTCAAAGGAGACACAGTTTCAGTTGGACAGGAGGAGTGTGTCTTGGAGATCTATTGCACGTCGTGGTGACTGTAGTTAATAACAACATATTGCACACTCGCATATCACTGAGAGTAGATTTTAAAGTTCTCACTGGCCGGGCGCGGTGGCTCATGCCTGTAATCCCAGCATTTTGGGAAGCCAAGGCGGGTGGATCACCTGAAGTCAGGAGTTCAAGACCAGCCTGACCAACATGGTGAACCCCTGTCTCTACTAAAAGTACAAAAATAAGCTGGGCGTAGTGGCAGGAGCCTGTAATCCCAGCTACTCAGGAGGCTGAGGCAGGAGAATCACTTGAACCTGGGAGATGGAGGTTGCAGTGAGCTGACATCATGCCACTGCACTCCAGCCTGGGCGACAGAGTGAGACTCCATGTCAAAAAATAAGTAAAAATAAATGAGTGTGGAATACTACTCAGCCATTAAAAGGAACAAAATAATGTCCTTTGGCCAGGCACAGTGGCTCACACCTGTAATGCCAGCACTCTGGGAGGCCGAGGCCGGTGGATCATGAGGTCAAGAGATCAAGACCATCCTCCTCAACATGGTGAAACCCCGTCTCTACTAAAAATACAAAAATTAGCTGGGCGTGGTGGTGGGCGCCTGTAGTCCCAGCTACTTGGGAGGCTGAGGCAGGAGAATTGCTTGAACCCGGGAGGAGGAGGTTGCAGTGAGCCGAGATCATGCTGCTGTACTCCAGCCTCGGCAACAGCCAGATTCCGTCTCAAAAAAAAAAAAAAGTCTTGCAGCAACTTGGATGTAGCTGGAAGGCATTATTCTAAGTAAAGTAACACAGGAGTGGAAAACAAAAATCTGTATGTTCTCACAAGTGAGAGCTAAGCTGTGGGTGTGCGAAGGCGTATATACAGGGTGATGTAATGGACTTCAGAGACTCAGAAGGGAAGGGCAGAAGGGGGGTAGGGATGAAAAACTACACATTAGGTACAAGGTACACTACTCAGGTGTCAGGTGCACTAAAATCCCAGAATTCACCACTATATAGTTCATCCATGTAACCAACAACCACTTGTATCCCAAAAGCAATTGAAGCAAAAATTAAGCCAGAGGCAGTAACCTGTACAGGTCACACCTGTAACCCCAACACTTTGGGAGGCCGAGGTGGGTGGATGGCTTGAACCCAACAGTTCGAGACCAGCCTGGGCAGCATAGCGAGACCCCATAACTACAACAATTACAAAAATGAGCCAGGCGTGATGGTGTGCAACTCTAGTTCCAGCTACTCAGGAGACTGATGGGGAAGGATTGGTTGAGCCTGGGAGGTGGAGGCTGCAGTGAGCCATGGTCATGTCACTGCACTCCAGCCTGGGTGACAGAAGTGAGGCCCTGTCTCGAGTAAAATTAAATAAATAAAAGTTAAAACAGGCCGGACGCGGTAGCTCACGCCTGTAACCCCAGCACTTTGGGAGGCCGAGGCGGGTGGATCACCTGAAGTCAGGAGTTCAAGTCCAGCCTGGCCAACATGGTGAAACCCTGTCTCTACTAAAAATATAAAAATTAGCCGGACCTGGTGGTAGATGCCTGTAATCCCAGCTACTTCAGAGGCTGAAGCAGGAGAATCACTTGGACCTGGGAGGCGGAGTTTGCAGTGAGCTGAGATCGTGCCACTGCACTCCAGCTTGAGCGACCAACAGAGCGAGACTCCATCTCAAAAAAAAAAAAAAAGTTAGAGAATACATCCGTGGATGGATAATGAATGAGAGGTTGTTTATATTCACAGTTAACCCTCTCATCTCCAGTAACACAACCATCTCCTTCCTGCTTAGCCTTTTGGAGATGCTGTCCCTTTAGTGGTCAGATTCTCCTGAAGAAATCAGGAAATAATGCATTCGACATGCCCAGCACAAGTGAAGAGCAGGCAGCAGAAATGCATTCGACCTGCCACCCATCGGTCAGGAGACTCTTATTACTCCACTGCTGTAGGGGATACTGACAAATTAAATCCATAACCTAGTCCAGATATCATCAAGTCCACAATTTTTGTTCGTTTGTTTGTTTTTTTGAGACGGAGTTTTGCTCTTGTTGCCCAGGCCTGAGTGTAATGGTGTGATCTCGGCTCACCGCAACCTCCACCTCCCGGATTCAAGCGATTCTCCTGCCTCAGCCTCCAGAGTAGCTGGGATTACAGGCGTGCGCCACCACGCCCAGATAATTTTGTATTTTCAGTAGAGATGGGGTTTCTCCATGTTGGTCAGGCTGGTCTCCAACTCCCAACCTCAGGTGATCCGTCCGCCTCGGTCTCCCAAAGTGCGTGAGCCACGGCACTCAGCGGTTTTTTGAGACGGAGTCTCTCTCTGTTGCCCAGGCTGGAGTGCAATGCCTGACCTCAGCTCATTGCAACTTCTGCCTCCCAGTTTCAAGCAATTCTCCCACCTCAGCCTCCCGAGTAGCTGGGATTACAGGCACCCTCCATCATGCCCGGCTAATTTTTGTAGAGACGGGGTTTCGCCATGTTGGCCAGGCTGGTCTTGAACTCCTGACCTCAGGTGATCCACCCACCTTGGCCTCCCAAAGTTGAGATTACAGGCATGAGCCACCGTGCCTGGCCCACGGTTATTTAAAAAGGGGCAACTGCAGTGTAGTAGAACAAAGTTGTGACCAATGCTAGGATACCTCTGTTCATTTCCTGACCCAGCCACGAATACGCTGGAATAACTCAGGCAAAATACACCACCTCGCTAGCCCTCCGCTTCCCCACCCAACCAATGAAGGGGCTCTCATAGGTCCCTTTTTGTCCTGAAATTCATCACCGATGCAAATTTCTTAAAAAATCCTTTGTCTGGCAGTCCAGGCCTGTCTTTCAGCACTTCCCAGATCGACCCTCAGGACTCACCAAGACAGAAGAGGGCGGTCGGGGATGGAGACATGGTTCCTCAGCCCTGTCCTGAGCTCTGTGGCCAGGGAGGGAAGTGGTGGGAGCCTGGGCATGGGCTCAGGATGTGATGAGGATGAAGAATGCTCTCCTCCCTTCCTCCGCCAGCCCTGGCCTTTCCTAATTGAGACTCATCGAGCCGTAGCCAGCTCCCCAGGACAGTGACTTGCACACAAGCTCCAAGGAGCCGCGCTTATCTCCTCTGGCCAGCCTGGCGTTGCACCATTCGTTCGCCTGCTGGGGCCTGGCCTGTGTTCCCGTGCTCCCATAAACTCCCTGATGTCGCTAGGAAAATACTCATCAAAACCACAGTGAGATACGACTTCACAGCTTCTGGGATGGCTATAATTTTTTTTTTTTTTTTTCCAGAAAGAGTCTCGCTCTTCTTGCCCAGGCTGGAGTGCAGTGGCGCCATCTCGGCCCACTACAACCTCCACCTCCTGGGTTCAAGTGATTCTGCAGCCTCAGCCTCCCAAATGGCTGGGGTTATAGGTGTGCACCACCACATAACTATTTTTAGTAGAGATGGAGTATCACCACATTGGCCAGGCTGGTCTTGAACTCCGAACTTCAGGTGATCTGCCCACATCGGCCTCCCAAAGGGCTGGGATTACAGGCATGAGCCACTGCGCCCGACCAGCTATAATTTTTTTTTTAATGGAAAATAGCAAACGTTGGTGAGTATGCAGAGAAGTTGGACTGCGCGTGCATTGCTGGCGGGGACATAACATGGTGCCACTGCTGTGGAAAACAGTTTTAGCAGCTCCTCCAAAAGTTAAACGTGGGATTGCCATAAAATCCAGCAGTTCCACTTCTGGGTATACACCTAAAAGAATTGAAAACAGGATCTCGAACATATTTGTACACCAGTGTTCATAGCAGCTTTATTCACAATAGCCAAGAGGTGAAACCAGCCAAATACCATCAACAACAATGGATAAACAACATGCGGTACATACAGACAAGGTAATATCAACCAGCCTTCATTAAAAGAATAAAAATCAGCCGGGCGCGGTGGCTCACGCCTGTAATCCCAGCACTTTGGGAGGCTGAGGCGGGTGGATCACTTCAGGTCAGGAGTTTGAGACCAGCCTGGTTAACATGGTGAAACCCCATCTCTACTAAAAATACAAAAATTAGCTGGGCATTAAATTAGCCGGGCATGGTGGCACACGCCTGTAATCCCAGCTACTTGGGAGATGGAGGCATGAGCCCCTGAGTAGCTGGGACTACAGGCTCCCGCCACCATGCCTGGCTAATTTTTTGTATTTTTAGTAGAGATGGGGTTTCACCGTGTTAGGTAGGATGGTCTCGATCTACCCTGACCTTGTGATTCGGCCTCCCAAAGTGCTGGGATTACAGGCGTGAGCCACCGCACCTGGCCAATGCCATTGACTCGTATGTGCACTTCTAAGTGGTTAAAATGATAAATATCAGGGTGTTTATATCTAAAACCCTCCCTGACATCATCTTCTCTACGTCTCCGATTAACTCAGCGACTGTGGCTGAACGCCTGCCACCTTTCAAATATTAGGTCGGGCACTCAGTATCGGCAGTTTTATCAATTATAAATGCTTTAAGCTGCATAGAATTTTAAACGTTAATAACAGTGGTTATAAATCTTTAACACAAAAGCTGGCTTTAAACTTATTGGTAAAATAAGATTAGAAATGTCTTAAGAATTGTTAGCGTTTCTGTTTGCATTTATTAAACAAGTGGTTTTGTGCTTATCCCTGCAGAATACTATGAGATTTGCCATAAGGGTTATAAAACTATAAACTCAACCGGGCACAGTGGCTTACGCCTGTAATCCCAACACTTTGGGAGGCCGAGGCAGGCGGATCACCTGAGGTTGGGAGTTCGAGACCAGCCTGACCAACATGGAGAAATCCCATCTCTACCAAAAATGCAAAATTAGCTGGGCATGGTGGCACGTGCCTGTAATCCCAGCTACTCAGGAGGCTGAGGCAGGAGAATCGCTTGAACCTGGGAGGCGGAGGTTGCAGTGAGCCGAGATTGCGCCACTGCACTCCAGCCTGGGCAACAAGAGCAAAACTCCGTCTTAAAAAAAAAAAAAAAAAAATGTTTTTTTGTAGAGTTGGTTTTCACTATGTTGCCCAGGCTGGTCTTGAACTCCTAGGCTCAATCAATCCGCTGACCTCAGCCTCCCAAAGTGCTGGGATTGCAGGTGTGAGCTACTGCGCCTGGCCACATTGGGTCCTTTTTAAAACATACATGAAAAGAATCAAACACAACAGTGAAGGTAAGTCAGTCACCCGATGGCAGAAATTGGGGTGCCTCTGGCATCTGGTCAGTTGAAGCCAAGGACACTGCTCAGCATTCTTCAATGCACAGGACAGCCCCACCACGGCAGAGAATGATCCGGCCCTCGGTGACACATGTAGGTGTGATTGATGGCATTTAGAAAGAATATTATCACTTGTTTCCTGTAAGAGCAACTTAGAGCAAGAAAATGGTATTCTTAAGGCCTTCTCTCCTATGAGGCTCCAAGCCAGGTTTGCCATCGCAGAAGACGCTGGGCTTGTTTTTTTCCTTGAGAGAATTGTACTCAAGGTGATGTACATGTCACCCTGGGTGCCACTTGGGTAGTTTGGAGAAGTGCTCGGACGCAACACGCCCTGATGAGTCAACAGCAGCCAGCTGGACCCGTCTTCTGGCTTGCGGTTCACGGGCTGTCTCTGGTTCCTTCACAATCAATCACCTTGGGAGATACGTTGCCTCTGAATCACGCCAGGCAGGTTCTCCCTGTGCGACTGTGCTGCAGGGCTGGAAATGAGGGTGGCACTCCGCTACAGCAGCAACCTGACTAGGAAGGCAGGAAGATGCTGCCACCTTTAGAGTTTGTCCTTTGACTTTACTCAATATGAATGAAGATGGGGCAGTTCCACACTGCATAACAGGAAAAATCCAGAAAACTTTCTGGAGATAGAGGGTGATGCAGCGGACAGCTATGACTGATGACTGCCCTCACCTCTGACTGCCCCTTCCTCCCCGCTTTCTGAACGCACATCCATCACCAACCATAGGTTCCTGTTTGGGGTTTGCTGGCTGGAAAAAAAAAAAAAAAAAAAGGAAGCCTGGCTTTCCACTAAAAACCACTTCCTTTGCCCATTTATCAAACTCAAACCCTTGGAGGGCCACATAACATCATCCTCCATCCCAGGCAACGAGGTGTTTCTGGAGCACTCCGGTGTATCAGGGACCTGGTCAGTTGCCATCGCATACGTATGTGGGGCCAGCCCCTGTGCCACCGAAGAGGGGGGAGGTTGGAAACTTGTTACAGCTGGGAGCGGTGCCCCCTTGGTTCAAGCAGCTCTTCTGCCTCAGCCTCCCTAGTAGCTGGGATTACAGGAGTGCACCATCACGCCTGGCCAGTGTTGTGTACTTTTTATCACAATTTTAAAAAGGAAAGAGTGCCTGGGTGAGTCCTACGCACCTATTCAGAGAACCAGAGGCTCTGAGGTTATCCTCAGCCCACCCATCTCATGGGAGTGTTTTTCAAACTTGCTTTTCTCCCAGTGAGAAATAACGTCCTACACACTCTCTCCTGTCGGTGTGCTTCTGATTCCCCCTCCTGGTATCACACCCTGGAGGGGTCCACTCCTCTTGGGCTGAGTCTGTAACTTGCCCCCAAGCAAGAGCATACAGCAAGCTCACGCACGTGGTTGTTGGTGTGATTCAGTTTCTCTCGGTTGTTGGAGTCTCCGTTCCTCCCTGGCTTCTCCACAGGGCCGCTCACCATGACAGCTGGCTCCACCACAGCCAGCCAGCGAGAGGGCAAGACAGACGGCTGGCAGGAGGGATGCTCCCATCACAGAGGTCGGTTTTGTAACCTAACCACAAGACTAACCAGCTGTCACCTCTGCCCTATCCTACGGCTAGAAACTAGTCGCTACGCCGGGCGTGGTGGCTCACGCCTGTAATCTCAGCACTTTGGGAGGCTGAGGTGGATGAATCATGAGGTCAGGAGATCGAGACCATCCTGGTTAACACGATGAAACCCCACCTCTACTAAAAACAAAAAAATTAGCCGGGCATGGTGGCGGGTGCTTTTAGTCCCAGCTACTCGGGAGCCTGAGACAGGAGAATGGCGTGAACCCAGGAAGCAGAGATTGCAGTGAGCGGGAGATCACACCACTGCACTCCAGCCTGGGCAACAGAGCAAGACTCCATCTCAAAAAAGTCGCTACATCTCCCCACAGTCAAAGGGAGGTGGTCTCACTGTGGGGTCCACTAGAAGTTGCCTACCAGAGTCAGGTCATCCCAAATACACCCTCCAGCTGTTGGGTATGGCATCAGAAAGAAAACTACGGCCAGGTACAGTGGCTCATACCTGTAATCCCAACACTTTGGGAGGCCATGCAGAAGGATCACTTGAGCCCAGGAGTTTGAGACCAGCCTGGGCAACATAGCAAGACCCCACCTCTACAAATAATTAGCCAAGTGTGGTGGTGTGCACCTGTAGTCCCAGCTACTCAGGAGGCTGAGACAGGAGAATCACAGGAGGTCGAGGCTGTAGTGAGCTGTGATGGCACTGCACTCCAGCCTTAGCAAGAGTGAGACCTTGTCTCTAAAAAGCAAAAAGGGCTGGGTGCACTGGCTCACCTGTAATTCCTGCACTTTGGGAGGCCAAGACGGGTGGATCACCTGAGGTCAGGAGTTCAAGACCAGACCTGGCCAACATGGTGATGCCCCGTCTTTAATTAGCCAGGTGTGGTGGTGCACGCCTGTCATTCCAGCTATTCGAGAGGCTGAGGCATGAGAACCCAGGAGGCAGAGGTTGCAGTGAGCCGAGATCATGCCATTGCACTCCAGCCTGGGCAACAGAGCGAGATTGGGTGGCTGTTCTGTGTACTGTAGGATATCCAGCAGATCCCTGGCCTCCCCAGTATCTCAAATATGAAAACATGTTTTATATCTCGATTACTGAGCTTTTCCGTGTCTCCTTAGGTTCTGCACCTAAGCTGAGAGCCCCTTCCTCTCACCCTGATCTCTACCCAGTTTCTAACAAGCCGTCTTGCAAGATGCCCGGACTTAAATGGTTATGGCCTGTGAAAGGGGTGAAGGGGGTTTTCATCTCTAAAATGTCTGAACTTCTGCATGGCCTGCTGCCCCGGTGATAAACTGAGGTCTTGTTTCCTAAAAGGAAGAAATCCATGAGTTGCCTTTGTTCAGCTGGTGGGCATTCACCCATGCACAGAGGAAAAAGTAAAACCTACGACTCAAGTACCTTTTCTTTTTTTTTTTTTTTAGTGAGCAGGTTTGAGAGTCTGCAGTTTGGACTACTATGAGAATTGATAGGAAGGGGGGAGCCCCAGGCAATCCCAGGTCCTGTAGCAGCAGCTGGTGGGGTTCCCACTCCATGCCGTGCAGAGCCTGAACTCGGGATGACACCTGCACCTGCTCTCTGGCCGGCTCTGGCACAGGAAGCCCTCAGCAAACACCCCTGGCAAGGGCTGTGCTCAGCCACGGTGAACAGGCAACAGCTCGCCGCACCACACCGTCACGGGAGACAGCGGTTATTTCTGAGCACCCCACCGCTGAAGAAACCAAGGCTCAGAGAAGACCCTTGCATGCACAAGGTCCCACAGGTACCCCAGAATCCGAGTGTCAGACAGCCTGCCCATGTTCTTTGCAGAGCACCCTGGAGCCCTCCCCCACAGGCACTGCTGGCTCTCCTGACATGGCCCACAAGTACACGGAGCCTGTTCCTTCTCAGCCATTGCCAGTTTAGATTCGCAGGGGAAGCATCAGATGGCCCCACTCCCCTGCTGGCAGCGGAGCACATGGGACCAGCCAGAGCCCAGGGCAGTGGTCACCTGCAGGCCAGTCTACTGCGGCCAGCACCGCCCCCTAGAGGAAGCTGCGTGCATGGCGGCCGGCAGTCCTGGGTCTCTCAGCTCGGGTGGTGCCAACACGCCCCCTAGAGGAAGCTGCAGGCATGGGGGCCGGCAGTCCTGAGTCTCCCAGCTCAGGTGGTGCCAGCACGCCCCCTAGAGGATGCTGCAGGCATGGGGGCCGGCAGTCCTGGGTCTCCCAGCTCGGGTGGTGCCAACACCGCCCCCTAGAGGATGCTGCAGGCATGGGGGCCGGCAGTCCTGGGTCTCCCAGCTCGGGTGGTGCCAACACCGCCCCCTAGAGGATGCTGCAGGCATGGGGGCCGGCAGTCCTCGGTCTCCCAGCTCGGGTGGTGCCAACACCGCCCCCTAGAGGATGCTGCAGGCATGGGGGCCGGCAGTCCTGGGTCTCCCAGCTCGGGTGGTGCCAACACCGCCCCCTAGAGGATGCTGCAGGCATGGGGGCCGGCAGTCCTCGGTCTCCCAGCTCAGGTGGTGCCAACACCGCCCCCTAGAGGATGCTGCAAACATGGGGGCCGGCAGTCCTCGGTCTCCCAGCTCAGGTGGTGCCAACACCGCCCCCTAGAGGATGCTGCAAACATGGGGGCCGGCAGTCCTGGGTCTCCCAGCTCAGGTGGTGCCAACACCACCCCCTATAGGATGCCGCAGGCATGGCGGCCAGCGGCTCTCAGTCTCCCGGCTCTGGTGGTGCCAGGAAGCTGCGGGCATGGCAGACAGCTGCCCTTGGTCTTGCGGCTCCATCCTGGCTTTCAAATCTGCTCCAGAGGTTATCTGGGAAGGGGCTGCTCCCTCACAGAGGGAGCCTCTAAGCCCACCAGGCGGGCGCTTTCAGCCCAAAGCCTCCGGGCCACCTCCTCATCCTCAGCCTCGGGGGCCGGGGCCTTCTGTTTGAGTCCATCGAAGTACTTTCCGGAAACGTCCGCCAGTTCCTCTGCCACAGCCAGGTATGTGCTGGGCTGGGCGGCCAGCTCGGGGCTCTTGACCAGAAGCCAGAAGATGGGCCCTGCAATCAGCGCACAGGGCACTCAGTCCACACACGCTCAGAGAAGTGAGGAAGCCCCACAACCCCGTCAAGGAGCTCCGGGCCCCTAGAGTCCCACAGAGCCCTCCTCCAGCCCCTTCCCTTTGGCTGCCTCCATCTGTAGTTCCCTTCCCTGGCACTGCCCAGGCTAATCCCTTCAGACCAGAAGCTGCCTCCCCCAAGGAGCCCTCCTGGCTTTGTCCAGGAAAATGGAAGCTCTCCTCCTCTTAGCCCTAGTCCTCACCCTACCCCATTTCTCCTTAAATAACTTACACTTATTAAATGCACCTAGCACCAGCCTCAGGTTAGGAATTTTTTTTTTTTGGCGAGGTGGCTCAGGCCTGTAATCCCAGCACATTGGGAGGCCGAGGCAGGCGGATCGCCTGGGGTCAGGACTTCCAGACCAGCCTGGTCAACATGATGAAACCCCATTTCTACTAAAAATACAAAAATTAGCTGGGCTTGGTGGTGGGTGCCTGTAATCCCAGCTGCTTGGGAGCCTGAGGCAGGAGAATCCCTTGAACCCAGGAGGCGGAGGTTGCAGCGAGCCAAGATCGTGCCATTGCACTCCAGCCTGGGTGACAAGAGCAAAATTCCATCTCAAAAAAATATATATATATATATTTTTATATATTTATTTTTGGAGACCTGGTGTCTCACTCTGGCACCCAGGCTGGAGTGCAGTGGCGTGATCTTTAGCTCACTGTAACCTCCGCCTCCCAGATTCAAGCAATTCTCCTGCCTCAACCTCCCGAGTAACTGGGACTTCAGGCACCCACCACCACGCCTGGCTAATTTTTTTTTTGAGACAGTTTCGCTCTTGTTGCCCAGGCTGGAGTGCAATGGCACAATCTCGGCTCACCACAACCTCCGCCTCCTGGGTTCAAGCGATTCTCCCGCCTCAGCTTCCCGAGGAGCTGGGATTACAGGCATGCACCACCACGCCCGGCTAATTTTGTATTTTTAGTAGAGACGGGGTTTCTCCACATTGGTCAGGCTGGTCTCAAACTCCCGACCTCAGGTGATCCACCCACCTTGGCCTCCCAAAGTGCTAGGATTAGAGGTGTGAGCCATGGCGCCCAGCCTTAATTTTTGTATTTTTAATAGAGATGGGGTTTATCCATGGTGGCCAGGCTGGTCTCGAACCCCTGACCTGAGGTAATCCGCCTGCCACAGCCTCCCGAAGCGCTGGGATTACAGGCATGGCTATTAGCCTGGCCAAGTTAAGATTCTTGATACCAACCACTCACCCACTCCATGTTTTTCAGGATTATAAACACTAGTTATAAAGCTTGAACTGGCTGGGGGTGGTGGCTCATACCTGTAATCTCAGCACTTTGGGAGGCTGAGGCAGGTGGATCACCAGAGGTCAGGAGTTCGAGACCAGCCTGACCAATATGGTGAAACCCCACCTCTACTAAAAATACCAAAATTAGCTGGGCGTGGTGGTGTGTACCTGTAATCCCAGCTACTTGGAGACAGGAGAATCACTTGAACCTAGGAGTTGGAAGTTGCAGTGAGTCAAGATCGTGCCATTGTAGTCAAGCCTGGGTGACAGAGCAAGACTTCATCTCAAAAATAAATTAAATAAAGCTCCAACTGTGTATTCCGCCTGTTCTCTGGGCAGGGCACTGTGCTGGCCCTTTTAAGGAAGGTCTTGTCTAACCCTCCCAGTGCCTGTGAGGTGAGTCCTGTTATGGCCTCCACTCTGCCGATGAAGAAACAGGCTCAGAGGTGTAACAGCACTTCCCCAGGAGGCGTGGCTGGTTTGGGGTGAAGCTGGAGTTACCCTGAGCACAGCCTGACTCCAGGAGTCAGCTCCACGGCCTCTTCCTCTGAGACACGGTTTTCTCATCGGCCAGTGGGGCTCTGCCTGCTTCCTGAGGCTGACAGAGGTTGGCAGGCCAGGTCGACAGAGGAAAGGGACCCGTCCTGTGCCTCAGAAGACACAGGCGAGGAGCAGGCATGAGGCCCCAGGGACCGTCTCTGAGGGAGGGTCTGGGGCCCTGGGCTGAGAAAGCAGGGGTGGAGGGCTCAGCGTGCAGACCCCAGGCTGGGAGGGGACTCACCGAGCGTGGTGCTGGAGAAGGTGGAGCCATGGATGCCCGTGTGTCTGCCCAGCTCTGTCCTGGCCACACCGGGGTGCAGGGCGTTGACAGTCACACCAGAGCCTGGGGAAGAAAGAGAAGACGGAGGGAGAGGTCCAGCCTCCCCTGGAAGGCTGTGGCAGCCCACACCCAGCTGTGGGGCTTCCGGGCGCCAGGCTGCTTCCTACACTCAAACCCCGTCGTGCCTCTTGCTCTGAAATCTTAGTGAAGTGGTCTTATCTTGCAGGCGGCTCTGCCACATGGCTGCTGGGAGCCGAGCTGTCCTAGAGCGCTTGATAAACCCAGAACGCTGAGCTCACCCCAGGAGTCCGAATCAGTGGGTGAGGGTGGGATCTGAGATACTGTAACTCTGACCAGCTCCCACTGGGGCTGGCACCGCTGGTCCACAGACCGTCTTTCAGAAGCAAAGGCCCAGCACAGATTCCTCAACCTCAGCACTATGGACGCTGTGGATCGGGAGGAGTGAGGGGCCGTCCTGTGTGCTGTAGGACACTGAGCAGCATCTGGGCCTTTACCCTCCAGATGCCCAGAGCAATCTCTCCCCCACCCAGCTGTGATCACTGTGTTTCCAGGCATTGACAACTGTGGGCCAGAACTGCCCCTGGTTGGGACTCACTGGCTGGAGCCAAAAGGCTGAGCTGCCTGCCCAACAGCAGCAGGGAAGGACACCTGATCCAGGCAGACTAGACCACCTGGGATGAAGAGACAATCATCAGAAGAACAATCGATTAGTGATGTCTGCTTCGGGCACCAGAAGGGGGCAGGGTGGTCCGTGTGCTCTACTTTTGCAGATTCTGTTGTGGAGCCACAGCTTGGCCTCCCATCAGCCCAGGATCATGGAAGGGCTGCTCTAGGCTCAGAGTAAAGCAAGAGGGAGGCCGAGCCTAGCGCCCCGCACCTTGCAGCCGCCGGCTCAGCTCCTTGGTGAAGAGGACGATGGCCAGCTTGCTCTGGCAGTAGGCGGCTTTGGTGTTATACTTCCTCGTCTGCCAGTTCAAGTCATCAAAGTCTATGTGCCCAGCAACATGGGCCAAGGACGAGAGGTTGATGATCCGCGAAGGGGCTGAGGCTTTCAGCTTGTCCAGCAGCAAGTTCGTCAGGAGAAAGTGACCTGGATTAAGGATGACAAAAAGGTCACTTCTGGCTCACGCCTAAAATCCCAGCACTTTGGGGGGACGACAGGGGAGGATCGCTTGAGCCCACGGGGCAGCCCCCTGCCCAGGCCTCACCCAGGTGGTTAACGCCAAACTGCATCTCGAAGCCGTCCTCGGTGGTCCAGTGGGGGCACCGCATCACGCCCGCGTTGTTGATTAGAATGTCCACTCGCTCCTCCTCTGGAAGAGAGGGGTGGGGAAGGAGACGTCAGGGAGAGGACAGACCCCAGCCTGAGGCAGCAGTAGAAACGTTCCTGTGCTCCCGGAACCCGTGAACATGGCCTGCGCCGGAAACAGGGTCTGTGCCAAAGTGGCCACGTCAGGAAGAGGTCATTAGGGTGAGCCCTGATCCAGTGACTGGTGTCCTTATAGGAAGGGAAAACAGAGACAGAGACACACGGGGAGAAGGCCACGTGTGGACGGAAGCGGAGACCGGAGAGGCGCAGCTCCGAGATGAGTGTGGGCGCCCCCGCTGGAAGTGGAAAAGGCTGGGAGGATTACCGCCCGTCTCACAGGATCACAGCCACAGGGACGCCGTGATTCGGATTGCCGGCTTCCGGACCCGTGAGGGAATGCATGTCTGAGGGTGTAAGCCACTGGGTTTGAGGCACCTCGTTACAGCAGGCCCAGGACACTCACGCCCCCTCCTTCTAAGCCTTGGGACTCTTTCCTGCAGGAGCCCCGAGGCCAAACGGGGTTACCGGTGCGAGCCCCGGCACTGCAGGTTTGCAGGTGCGGTTTCATTCCCAAGCCTGCCCCCTCACTCGCACAGACAAGCAAAGGGCACACAGATGGAGACTGCAGCCTCAGTTTCCTCAGCTGTAAAATGCACTGAACCACAGGGCCTTCCTCCCTATATCGCTCGGCTCGGGTTCCATAACAAAGTGCCACAGACGGGTGGTTTAAAACCTCACAGACCTGGCCGGGTGCGGTGGCTCACGTCTGTAATCCCAGCACTTTGGGAGGCCGAAGTGAGCGGATCACCTGAGGTCAGGAGTTTGAGACCAGCCTGACCAACATGGAGAAACTGCGTCTCTACTAAAAATACAAAATTAGCCGGGCGTGGTGGCGGGCACCTGTAATGCCAGCTACTCAGGAGGCTGAGGCAGGAGAATCGCTTGAAACCGGGAGGCAGAGGCTGCGGTGAGCAGAGGTCGCACCATTACACTCCAGCCTGGGCAACAAGAGCGAGACTCCATCTCAATCAATCAATACATACACAGTCCCAGAGGCTGGAAGTTCCAGATCAAGGTGTGGGCAGGGCTGGTTCCCTCTGAGGGCCCTCAGGGAGAATCTGCTCTGGCTTCTCTCCCTTCTCCCTTCCTCTTCCCTTTGGAGCTGTCTCTCTCTTTTTTTTTTTTCCTTTTTAAATTTTATATGCATATATATACTTTTTTTCAGACATGGTCTCACTATGTTGCCCAGGCTGGTCTCAAACTTTTGGCCTCAAGCAATCCTCCTGCTTTGCCCTCCCAAAGTGCTGCGATTTCACTGTGGCCTATTTTATTTTTTGGAGGTGGAGTTTCATTCTTGAAAGACAGTGCCTGGCCTGTTGTCTTGTTTATCTGGGAACTGCCTCAACCTTTTTTTTTTTTTTTGGACACAGGGTCTCACCCTGAGTGCAGTGGTACAATCAAAGCTCACTGCAGGCCAGGCGCGGTGGCTCACTTCTGTAATCCCAGCACTTTGGGAGGCCGAGGCGGGCGGATCACCTGAGGTCAGGAGTTCGAGACCAGCCTGACCAACATGAAGAAACGCCGTCTCTATTAAAAATACAAAATTAGCCAGGCATGGTGGCGCATGCCTGTAATCCCAGTTACTCGGAAGGTTGAGGCAGGAGAATCACTTGAACCCAGGAGGCGGAGGTTGCAGTGAGCCGAGATCGTGCCATTGCACTCCAGCCTGGGCAACAAGAGCAAAACTCCGTCTCAAAAAAAAACTCACTGTAGCCTCAACCTCCCAGGCTCAAGCAATCCTCCCACCTCAGCCTCCCAAGTAGTTGGGACTACAGGTGCACACCATCACGCCTGCCTAATTGTTTTTTGTTTTTTTGTTTTGTTTTTTTGAGACGGAGTCACACTCTGTCGCCCAGACTGGAGTGCAGTGGCGCAATCTCAGCTCACTGCAAGCTCCACCTCCCAGGTTCAGGCCATTCTCCTCCCGGGTTCACACCATTCTCCTGCCTCAGCCTCCTGAGTAGCTGGGACTACAGGCGCCCGCCACTGCACCCAGCTAATTTTTCTGTATTTTTTAGTAGAGACGGGGTTTCACCATGTTAGCCAGGATGATCTCGATCTCCTGACCTTGTGATCCGCCCGCCTTAGCCTCCCAAAGTGCTGAGATTACAGGCATCAGCCACCGCGCCCATCACGCCTGCCTAATTGTTTTGTATTTTTTGTAGAGATGAGGTCTTGCTCTGTTGCCCAGGCTGATCTCAAACTCCCTGATGAACAAGGCTGTGGGTACTTCCTGGGGCTCTTTGCTTTGCATTCTTTCTAGTCTGGCACTGGAAAGAGCCACGGCTTCCAGCTTTGTCAGAGTGTCAGCTCACAAACTGTGATCTTCCCAAAACTTCTGTCTCCCAAAGTGCGGGATCACAGGCGTGAACCCTTGCACCTGGCCTGCCCAAATGTGGCAGAATACACATGACATAAAATGCACCATCTTCACTATTTTTAAATCCACTGATGTCTTCATGCCTGGCAGTTGATCTTAGGAAAACACCAAGAAGCTGGTACTTGATTTGCTAAAAATGTCACAGACACAGCTTTACTTCATCCTCTAGAGAATCCCAGAAAATAGAAGGAATTATTATTCCATTTCCTGGAAGAGGAACGTGTGGCTAAGAAAGGAGGCGTCAGGCCGGGCGCGGTGGCTCAAGCCTGTAATCCCAGCACTTAGGGAGGCGGAGGCGGGCAGATCACGAGGTCAGGAGATCGAGACCATCCTGGCTAACACAGTGAAACCCCGTCTCTACTAAAAATACAAAAAATTAGCCGGGCGTGGTGGTGGGTGCCTGTAGTCCCAGCTACTCGGGAGGCTGAGGCAGGAGAATGGCGTGAACCCGGGAGGCGGAGTTTGCAGTGAGCCGAGATCACGCCACTGCACTCCAGCTTGGGCAACAGAGCGAGAGAGTCTCAAAAAAAAAAAAAAAAAAAAAAGAAACAAGTGGCCGGGCACAGTGGCTCACACCTGTAATCCCAGCACTTTGGGAGGCTGAGGCGTGGGGATCACAAGGTCAGGAGTTCAAGACCAGCCTGGCCAACATAGTGAAACCCCATCTCTACTAAAAATACAGAAATGAGCCAGCCATGGTGGCACACACCTATAGTCTCGGGAGGCTTAGGTAGGAGAATCGCTTGAACCCAGGAGGCGGAGGTTGCAGTGAGCCAAGATCTCGTCACTGCACTATAGCCTGGGTGACAGAGCAAGACTCCATCTCAAAAAAAAAAAAAAAAAAAAAAAAATTGCTAAGAGGCCAGGTCTTGCTCTGTCGTCCAGGCTAGAGTGCAGTGGTGCAAACACGGCTCCCTGCAGCCTTGAACTCCCAGGCTCAAGCGATCCTCTGGCCTCAGCCTCCTGAGTAGCTGGGGCTATAGGCACACGCTAGGATGCCCAGCTAATTTTTTTTTTTTTTAATCTTTGGTACACACAAGGTCTCACTATGCTTCCTACACTGGTCTCTAACTCCTGAGCTCATGCAATCCTAAGAGAAGAGATTGTAAATGTGGTCCCCACAAAAACAGGTAAGAATTTGATGTAATGCATATGTTAATTAGCTTGATTTAGTAATTCTACAGTGTATACAATGTACATCATGTTGTACGTTATACAAGTGTACATGTCAACTAAACAATAATTTTAATGTATTCTTGAGTCTATTTAAAGATGAACAAGAATAGAAAAGCTGGAGTATGGTCCCAGTTTTACATAAAAATATATAAATTCACACACACAAACCAATTAGAAACAAGACTGGAAAGAAATCCATCAAAACTTTAACAGTGATTCTCCTGGGGTTGGTGCAGATCAAAGGTGTTTAGTTCTGTCTTTTTCTTTTTTTTGAGACGAAGTCTTGCTCTGTCACCTAGGCTGGAATGCAGTGGTGTGATCTCAGCTCACTGCAACCTCCGCCTCCCGGCTTCATGCCATTCTCCTGCCTCAGCCTCCCAAGCAGGTGGGATTACAGGTGTGCACCACCACACCCGGCTAATTTTTGTATTTTTAGTAGAAACAGGGTTTCACCATGTTGGCCAGGCTGGTCTCGAACTCCTGACCTCAAGTGATCCACCCGCCTCAGCCTCCCAAAGTGCTGGGATTACAGGCATGAGCCACCGCACCCAGCCAGTTCTGTCTTCTTTACACTGCAATATTTTATAAATGTCCCATAACTAACACATATTTATTTAACCATGGTGGGTAAGGTACTTGATCAATAAATGCTTAATAAGGCCGGGCGCAGTGGCTGAAGCCTGTAATCCCAGCACTGTGGGAGGCCAAGGCGGGTGGATCACTTGAGCCCAGGAGTTTGAAACCAGCCTGAGCAACATGATGAAACACCAGCTCTACAAAAAAAATATATATATATATAATATTTTATATAATTATATATATATATATAAAATAATTACTCTGTGTGGTGGCATACGCCTGTACTCCCAGCTACTTGGAAGCAGGAGGATCACTTGAGCCCAGCAGGTTGAGACAGCAATAAGCCATGACTGCACCACTGCACTCCAGCCTGAGTGACAGAGCAAGACCCTGTCTCAAAAGAAAAAGAAAAAAATTAGCCAAATGCGGTGGCGTGCTTCCATAGCCCCAGCTACTCAGGAGTCTGAGGCAGGAGGATCACTTGAGCCCAGGAGGTCAAGGCTGCAGGGAGCTGTGTTTGCGCCACTGCACTCTAGCCTGGATGACAGAGACAGACCCTGTCTCAAACTAATTATTCAGGCCAGGCGCGGTGGCTCACGCCTGTAATCCCAGCACTTTGGGAGGCACAGGCAGGAGGATCACTTGAGGTCAGGAGTTCGAGACCAGCCTGACCAACATGGTGAAACCGTCTCTACCTAAAACAAAAAATTAGCCAGGCATGGTGGCGGGTGCCTGTAATCCCAGCTACTCAGGAGACTGAGGCAGGAGAATCATTTGAAACCAGGAGATGGCGGTTGCAGTGAGGCAAGATCACACCATGGCACTCCAGCCTGGGCAACACAGCGAGACTTCGTCTGTCTCAAAACAAACAAACAAAACATAAAGTTGGCGGGGTGCAGTGGCTCACGCCTGTAATCCTAGCACTTTGGGAGGCTGAGGCAGATGGATCACCTGAGGTCAGGAGATCGAGACCATCCTGGCTAACACGGTGAAACCCCGTCTCTACTAAAAAATACAAAAAACTAGCCGGGCAAGGTGGCGGGCGCCTGTAGTCCCAGCTACTTGGGAGGCTGAGGCAGGAGAATGGCGTGAACCCGGGAGGCGGAGCTTGCAGTGAGCCGAGATCGCGCCACTGCACTCCAGCCTGGGCGACAGAGCGAGACTGTCTCAAAAAAAAAAAAAAATTAGCAGGGTGTGGTCACAGGCACCTTAATCCCAGCTACTCAGGAGGCTGTGCGCTTGAACCCAGGAGGCAGAGGTTCCAGTGAGCCAAGATCGTGCCGTTGCACTCCAGCCTGGCCGACAGAGCGAGACTCTGCCTCAAAAAAATAAATAATAATAATAATAATAATAAAAAATAAATGAATAAATAAAGTCATTGCTTGCAGGCTGTACAAAAAAAGGCAGCAGCTGGATTTGGCCCCTAGCCCATGGTTTGCCAAAACTCTGCTCTAAAGTTTGCTTGCTCCATTCACTCCTCAGAGCCTGGCCCTGGGAGCCGCCTCTCCCAGTCCTCATCCTACACCGCCAGCGTTCTCCTCCTACCTTCAATGATCTTCGCTGCAAACTCTCGGATGGACTTGAGGGAAGCCAAGTCCAGGTGCCGGGCATTGACGTGGTGATTGAGAGTCTCCCCGCGGATGTCCTTTGCTGCCGCCTCACACTTCTCCATGTCTCGGCAGGCCAGGATGATGTTGCCTCCTGAAAACCCAGGATGGAAAAAGATTTAAATTAATAATCCACGCCTGGCCGGGCGCGGTGGCTCACGCCTGTAATCCCAGCACTTTGGGAGGCCAAGGCGGGCAGATCACGAGGTCAGGAGATCGAGACCATCCTGGCTAACACGGTGAAACCCCATCTCTACTAAAAACACAAAAAATTAACCGAGCGTGGTGGCGGCGCCTGTAGTCCCAGCTACTCGGGAGGCTGAGGCAGGAGAGTGGCGTGAACCTGGGAGGCGGAGCTTGCAGTGAGCCGTGATCACGCCACTGCACTCCAGCCTGGGCGACGAGCAAGACTCCGTCTCAATAATAATAATAATCCCCTCCTAGGTACTGATCCCAGAGAAATGAAAACATATGTCTACACAAAAACACGTGCACCAGTGTTCACTGCAGCATTCTTCACAAGAGCCAAAAGGTAGAAACAACCAAATGTCGGGGGAAGTGGGGAGGGATTGCATTGGGAGTTATACCTGATGTAAATGACGAGTTGACGGGTGCTGACGAGTTGAAGGGTGCAGCACAGCAACATGGCACAAGTATACATATGTAACAAACCTGCACGTTATGCACATGTACCCTAGAACTTAAATAAAAAAAAAAAAAAAAAAAATGTCCATCCGTGAATGAAGGGCTAACAAAATGTGGTCCGTCCATAGAGATGGAATATTAGCCATGAAAAGGAGTGAAGCACTGGCTCATGCTACAGCAAGGATGACCCTCAGAAACACTGTGCTCAGGGAAAGAAACCAGACATGCAAGACCACACAGTGTCCAGTCCCATTTACATGAATGCTATGTGTATGACTTCACACCTATGAAATGCCCAGAATAGGCAAATCCAGAGAGAAAGAAAACAGATTATTGGTTTTCTAGGGCTGCGGGGAGAGGGAATTACAGCTTGATAGTTAAAAGTGAGCAAGGTTTCTTTCTAGGGTAACAGAAATGTTCTAAGATTGAATTTAAAGATGGTTGCATCACTCTGCACTCTGTGACTATACTAACCATCATGGAATTCATCAGGCACAGTGGCTCACACCTGGAATCCCAGCACTTGCGGAGGGCATTAGGATTTTTTTTCCTTTTTTTTTTTTTGTAGTTGGAGTCTCACTGTCACCGAGGCTGGAGTGCAGTGGTGCAATCTCAGCTCACTGCAACCTCCACCTCCCAGGTTCAAGCGATTCTCCTGCCTCAGCCTCCCGAGTAGCTGGGATTACAGGTGCCTGCCACCACACCCGGCTAATTTTTTTTTTTTTTTTTTCTTTTGTATTTTTAGTAGAGACAAGGGTTTCACCATGTTAGCCAAGCTAGTCTTGAACTTCTGACCTCAGGTGATCCACTCCGCGGCCTCCCAAAATACTGGGATTACAAATAAGCCACAATGCCTGGCCTCCAATTTTTTTGTTGTGGTAAAATACAAATCACTTAAAATTTACCATCTTAACCCCCTTTTCTTTTTTTTTTTTTTTTTAAGTCAGAGTCTTACTCTGCTGCCCTGGCTGGGTGCTGGCACCATCATAGCTCACCTCAGCCTTGAAGTCCTGGGCTCAAGTGACCTGGGACTACAGGCACCACCTGTGCCAGCATGCCTGGCTAATTTTGGTAGAAATGTGGGTCTTGCTACGGTGTCCAGGCTGGTCTGGAACCCCTGGCCTCAAGTGATCCTCCTGCCTTAGCCTCCAAAAGTGCTGGAATTATAGATGTGAACCGAGACCAGCCCTCTTAACCATTTTTAAGCGTCCAGTTCATTGGTATTAAAAACATTCATGGTAGCTCACACCTGTAATCCCAGCATTTTGGGAGGCCGAGGCGGGTGGATCACTTGAGGTCAGGAGTTCAAGACGAGGCCAACATGGAGAAACCCCATCTCTACTAAAAATACAAAATTAGCTGGTTGTGGTGCCATATGCCTGTAGTCCCAGCCACTCGGGAGGCTGAGGCAGGAGAATCACTTGAACCCAGGAGGTGGAGGTTGCAGTGAGCTGAGGTCACGCCACTGCACTCCAGCCTGGGCGACAAGAGCAAAACTCCCTCTCAAAAAGAAACAGTAATAATAATTTCTAATGTTGTGCAACCATCACAACCACCTATTTCTCAAACTGTTTCCGTCTTCCCAAACTAAATTTCTGTGCTCATTAAACAATTAACTCCCCATTCTCTCCTCCCCTCCCAACCCCTGGCAAGCCATTATTCAAACTTCTTTATGAATTTAACTCTAGGTAGCTCCTATAAGTGGAATCATACAGTATTTGCTCTTCTGTCGACTGACTGATTTCACTTCGTAGAATGTCCTCAAGGTTCATCTGTTTCAATGACCTTACTTTTTTTTTGTTTTGTTTTGTTTTGAAGACGGAGTCTCGCTCTGTTGCCCAGGCTGGAGTGCAGTGGTGCGATCTCGGCTCACTGCAACCTCTGCCTCCTGGGTTCAAGCGATTCTCCTGCCTCAGCCTCTCGGGTAGCTTGGGATTACAGGCACCCACTACAATGCCTGGCTAAGTTTTGTATTTTTAGTAGAGATGGGGTTTCACCACGTTGGTTAGGCTGGTCTCGAACTCCTGACCTGGTGATCCATCCACCTTAGCCTCCCAAAGTGCTGAGATTACAAGGGTGAGCCACTGTGCCCAGCCAGAATGCCCTTCGTTTTTTGTTTTTTTTTTTTGTTTTTTTTTTTTGTTTTGAGGCGGAGTTTCGCTCTGTCGCCCAAGCTGGAGTGCAGTGGCCGGATCTCAGCTCACTGCAAGCTCCGCCTCCCGGGTTCACGCCATTCTCCTGCCTCGAGACTCCCGAGTAGCTGGGACTACAGGCGCCCGCCACCTCGCCCGGCTAGATTTTTGTATTTTTTAGTAGAGACGGGGTTTCACCGGGTTAGCCAGGATGGTCTTGATCTCCTGACCTCGTGATCCGCCCGTCTCGGCCTCCCAAAGTGCTGGGATTACAGACTTGAGCCACCGCGCCCGGCCGCCCTTCGTTTTTAAGGCTGAATCGTATACCACTGTCTACAGAGGCCACGTTCTGTTTCTCTGTTCATCTGTGGATGGGTGCCTGGCTTCCTTCCACCTTCGGACTGTGAATAATGCTGCAGTGAGCGTGGATGTGCAGATCTCTCTCTGAGAGCCAAAGCAGGGGAGATTTTACCTCTCTTGGCCAATTCCAAGGCGGTCTGCTTCCCGATGCCTGTGTTGGCGCCCGTCACGATGACCGTCTTCCCAGGGATGGTGGCCTTGCTGGGACACGCCCCACCGGTGACATAGTCCCTGAGGGTGAGAAGCGGCATGGTCAGTCCTGTCTGCCAACTCTCACTCCACGTGCCCCTGACTGAGTGACCTCAGGCAAACCCGTCTGAGCTCACTCACATCCCCCAACTGAAACACAGACATCATCACATCACACCACGGGATCTCTGTCCTGTTCTCCATAAATGACTCCACCCAGTGTCTGGTGTGTGGACCGCCTTCAGCAAGTCACAGTCTTTCTTTTTTTTTTTTTTCTTATTGAGACGGAGTCTCGCTCTGTTGCCCAGGCTGGAGTGCAGTGGCGCGTGATCTCGGCTCACTGCAAGCTCCGCCTCCCGGGTTCACGCCATTCTCCTGCCTCAGCCTCCCAAGAAGCTGGGACTACAGGCGCCCGCCACCACGCCTGGCTGATTTTTTGTATTTTTAGTAGAGACGGGTTTCCCCGTGTTAGCCAGGACGGTCTCGATCTCCTGACCTCGTGATCCACCCGCCTCGGTCTCCCAAAGTGCTGGGATTACAGGCATGAGCCACCGTGCCTGGCAACAGTCGTTATTTTATAAATGCCCACTGCATGAGATTTCCAGCTGGGCGAGGTGGCTCGCACCTGTAATCCCAGCACTTTGGGAGGCCAACGTCGGGGGCGGGGGGCAGGTCACTTGAGGTCAGGAGTTCCAGTCCAGCCTGGTAAACATGGGGAGACCCCTGTCTCTACTAAAAAATACAAAAATTAGCCAGGCATGGTGGTGCACACCTGTAATCCAGCTACTCGGGGGACTGAGGCACGAGAACTGCTTGAACCTGGAAGGCGGGGGTTGCAGTGAGTCAAAATGGCGCCAGCCTGGGCGACAGGGTAAGACGCCGTCTCAGAAAAATTTTAATTTAAATTTAAAATGCCCACTGCATGAGATTCCCGTGGCTGCTGTACACATTACCACAAACTTAGTGGCTTAAAACCATGTAAGCGCATCCTCCTACAGTTCTTCAGGTCAAGAGTCCAAAATACATCTCACTGGAATAAATCAAGGTATTGGCAGAGTCAGGTTCCTTCTGGAGGCTCTAGGGGAGAATCCATTTCCAGCTCCTACAAATCGCCACATTCCTCCACTCCTGGCCCCGCCTCCCTCTTCAAACCGCATAATCACTGGAACATCTCCTTTATTTATTTTTATTTTTATTTATTTTATTTTTATGTATTTATTTTTTTATTTTTTTATTTTTTTTGAGACGGAGTCTCACTCTGTCTCCCAGGCTGGAGTGCAGTGGCCCAATCTCGACTCACTACAACCTCCGCCTCCCGGGTTCAAGCGATTCTCCTGCCTCGGCCTCCTGAGTAGCTGGGACTACAGGCGTCCACCACCACCCTCGGCTAATTTTTGTATTTTTAGTAGAGACGGGGTTTCACCATATTGGCCAGGCTGGTCCCAAACTCCTGACCTTGTGATCCGCCCGCCTCAGCCTCCCAAAGTGCTGGGATTACAGGCGTGAGCCACCGCGCCCGGCTTTTATTTTTATTTTTTTGAGGCAGCGTCTCACTCTGTCGCCCAGGCTGGAGTGCAGTGGCATGATCTCAGCTCACTGTAACTTCCGCCTCCCAGGTTCAAGCAATTCTCCTGCCTCAGCCTCCTGAGTGGCTGGGATTACAGGCACGTGCCACCACGCTCAGCTAATTTATTTTGTATTTTTAGTAGAGGATGACGTTTACCACGTTGGTCAGGCTGGTCTCGAACTCCTGACCTTGCAATCCGCCTGCCTTGGCCTCCCAAAGTGCTGCGATTACAGGTGTGAGCCACCACACCTGACAACCTCTCCTATCTTCCATCTCCCCTCTGACTGAGCCTCCTGCTCCCTCTTATAAGGACCCTATAAGACTACAAGGCAGGCCCGGCACAGTGCCTCACACATGTAATCCCAGCACTTTGGGAGGCGAAGGCGGGAGGATCACTTGAGGTAAGGAGTTCAAGACCAGCCATGGCCAACATGCTGACACCCCATCTCTACTAAAAATACAAAAATTAGCTGGGTTTGGTGGTGTGCCCCTATAGACTCAGCTACTCAGGAGGCTGAGGTGGGAGGATCACATGAGCCCAGGGAGGCTGAGGCTGCAGTGAGCTGTGACAGCGTGACTGCACTCCAGCCTGGGGGACAGAGAGACCCTGTCTCAAAAAAAAAAAAAAAAAAGACTACATGATAATCTTAAGATCCTTCACTTGGCTGACCACGGTGGCTCATGCCTGTAGTCCCAGCACTTTGGGAGGCCGAGGTGGGCAGATCACCTGTGGTCAGGAGTTCGAGACCAGCCTGAACAACACGGAGACCAACAGCCTGACCAACATGGAGAAATCTCATGCAAAAT
Organism: Chlorocebus sabaeus; assembly: GCF_047675955.1. Classification (NCBI taxonomy): domain Eukaryota; kingdom Metazoa; phylum Chordata; class Mammalia; order Primates; family Cercopithecidae; genus Chlorocebus; species Chlorocebus sabaeus. The sequence goes on along the minus strand of NC_132909.1, from coordinate 3,335,964 downwards.
ACAAAATTAGCCAGGTGCTGGGCACGGTGGCTCATGCCTGTAGTCCCAGAACTTTGGGAGGCCGAGGTGGGCTGATCACGAGGTCAGGAGATCCAGACCATCCTGGCTAACACAGTGAAACCCCGTCTCTACTAAAAATACAAAAAATTAGCCGGGCGTGGTGGCGGGCACCTATAGTCCCAGCTACTCAGGAGGCTGAGGCAGGAGAATGGCGTGAACCCGGGAGGCGGAGCTTGCAGTGAGCAGAGATTGCCCCACTGCACTCCAGCCTGGGGTACAGAACGAGACTCCATCTCAAAAAAAAAAAAGAAAAAGAAAGAAATTAGCCAGGCATGGTGGCACATGCCTGTAATCCCAGCTACTCGGGAGGTTGAGGCTGGAGAATTGCTTGAACCCGGGAGGCGGAGTCTGTGGTGAGCCAAGGTCGGGCTACTGTGCTCCAGCCTGGGCAACAAGAGCAAAACTCCTTCTCAAAAAAAAAGATCCTTCACTTAACACATCAGCAAGAACCTCTGACACCTGAGGTAATGTAGTCACAGGTTCCGAGGATTAGGACGTGGACCCCTCTGTGGAGCCATGACTCTGCCCACCACACCCATGTCCCACAGAGGCTAATGCTGGAAACAAGCCAGTTTCCAGCAACAGGAGGCTGAGCAGGTACACAGCACTGCACCCACAGGAGAGAAGGGCACCATGCAATACAGTGTCCACCAGCCACTAATTTTTTAAGTAAAAAAAATTAGTTTTACTTAAAAAAACTAATTTTTAAGTAAGTTTAAATTAAGAAGGCCGGGCGAGGTAGCTCACGTCTGTAATCCCTGCACTTTGGGAGGCCGAGGCGGGCGGATCACCTGAGGGGCAGGTGTTTGAGACCAGCCTGGCCAACATGGCAAAACCCCGTCTCTACTAAAAAAACAAAAATTAGCCGGGCGTGGTGGCGCACCTGTGGTCTCAGCTCCTGGGGACGCTCAGGTGGGAGGATCACCTGAGCCCAGGAGGACAAGGCTGCAGTGAGCCAAGAGCGCGCCACTGCACTCCAGGCTGGGCGCCAGAGCCAGATTCTGCCTTTAAAAAATAAACGAACAAATAAATAATACAATAAAATAAAGAGTTTAAAAGTCTGGAAGGAAAGCAACATTTACAAGGGCCCAGGTTCGCCCTTCCCTCCGAGTGACCTTGGGCCGGTGACCTGGCCGGCCAGAGCGCAGGTTTGCCCCACTCGGGGCTGACACTGCCGGTCGGGAGCTGCGGGGGCTGGACCCGGGAGCGAGGGGCGGGGGTCTCCGCCGTCTTCCCTGCCCCTGCGCGGGAGGCCTGCCTTGACCGTGCACGCGGGGCTAGAAGGTACTCACCTGAGCAGCACGGCGGCGCCTGCTAGTGTGCCCAGCGCCGACAGCGGCACCAGGTAGCGGTTCATGCCGGGCCGGGGACAGGGGTCGGGGGTCGAAGCGGAGCTGGCTGCACACCAGCCGCCCCGGCCCCTCAGAGGAAGAGCTCGCGGCGCAGCCACCCACGTGCGGAGGCGCAGGCGCGGCGGGGCCCCCGGGTTCCGGAACTGGGCTGCGAGGGGCGGGGCGCGGGCGGAGGGGGCGGGGATCCCAGGGGCGGGACCTATGAGCACAGTCCTGAGCTCTGTCACAGCTGGGAGAGGTGGTTTCAGGAGCCTATGGGCGTGGCTACGTCAGGGGGCGGGGCCTATGGTGTGTTCGAATGACGTCATACTTGCCGCGCCATGTAAGGCGCGACACAGCTCTGGCGTGAAACGGGTTCGAATCCCACCACTGTCAATTCCAGACTGTGACCCTCTGTGTGTCTTTCAAATATATCAGCCTATTCCTTCATCTGGAAATGTGTGTTTACCTTCTTCATAGACTTCTGGGGATAATATGAGAATTTCCACGCACAGAAACAAGGATCTAGTAGCCTGTGGGTACCCAAGCTCCTGGGGTCCTGCGGGAGAAGGCAGCTGGGGGCCTGGACTCCTGGGTCCAAAGGAGGAGGGGCCGGGGGCATGGACTTCTAGGTCCCAGGGAGAAGGGACAGGGGCCTGGACTCCTGGGTCTGAGGGAGGAGGGGCTGGTGGCCTGATTGATTTCCAAATTCTCAGAATCTCATCCCTATGTCTGGCTCTGCACAGAGATATCTTCCCTGAACTCTGCCGGAACTACCTTTCTTAGATTGAGTATTGCAGACACTCCTGCACTTACCTGTCCATGTTTATCACCCCCACCAAACTGGGATACACCTCTGGGCACCTGCTTCCCCTTGCACTGCTCAGAGCGAGCATATCTGATCACCACCTCCTACCCCTGACAGTGCCTGAGACTCCAGGAGGAGACACCGCTGGGAACAGGGAAGAATTCAACCAAGTCACTCTAACTAGGAGAAAGTTTTCTTCCGCATCAGATGAAGTGTCATCTTCTTATGAGAGTCCTGCCATAATGGAGATTACACAGGCAGGAAGAGCTATTTTAAGACCTTAGTCCATGGCCGGATATGGTGGTTCACACCTGTAATCGCAGCACTTGGGAGGCGGAGGTGGACGGATCACGAGGTCAGGAGATTGAGACCATCTGGCCAACATGGTGAAACCCTGTCTTTACTAAATATACAAAAATTAGCCGGTTGTGGCCGGGCGCAGTGGCTCACGCCTGTAATCCCTGCACTTTGGGAGGCCGAGGCGGGCGGATCACGAGGTCAGGAGATCGAGACCATCCTGGCTAACACGGTGAAACCCCGTCTCTACTAAAATACAAAAAATTAGCAGGGCGCGGTGGCAGGTGCCTGTGGTCCCAGCTCCTCGGGAGGCTGAGGCAGGAGAATGGCGCGAACCCGGGAGGCGGAGCTTGCAGTGAGCCGAGATGGTGCCACTGCACTCCAGCCTGGGCAACAGAGTGAAGACTCCGCCTCAAAAAAAAAAAAAAAAAAAAAAAAAATTAGCCGGTTGTGGTGGCGCTCACCTGTAGTCCCAGCTATTCAGGAGGCTGAGGCAGGAGAATCACTTGAACTCGGGAGGCAGAGGTTGCAGTGAGCCGAGATCGCCCTACTGCGTTCCAGCCTGGCGACAGAGTGAAACTCTGTCAAAAAAAAAACCCAAAAAAAACAAACACAAACAAAAACAAACAAACAAAAAAAAACACCTTAGTCCTGTAGACCTTAAGCTCTCACCATCTCAAACGTATTAAACCAGTTACACAATGACAAATGCTGTATAATTTCACTTACATGAGGCACTTGGAGGAGTCAAATTCATAGAGACAGAAAATAGAGTGGTGGCTGCCAGGGGTTGGAAGAGATGAGATTGGGAAGTCACAGGATTTGTTTTTTTGTTTTGTTTTTTGTTTTGTTTTGTTTTGTTTTGTTTTTTGAGAGACAGAGTCTCACTGCATCGCCCAGGCTGGAGTGCAGTGGCATGATCTCGGCTCACTGCAACCTCTGCCTCCTGGGTTCAAGCGATTCTCCTGCCTCCGCCTCCCGAGTAGCTGGGGCTACAGGTGTGCACCACCATGCCCGGTTAATGTTTGTATTTTTAGTAGAGATGGGGTTTCACCATGTTGGCCAGGATGGTCTCAAACTCCTGACCTCAGGTTATCCACCTGACTCACCCTCCCAAAGTGCTGGAATTACAGGCATGAGTCACTGCACCAGCCTGAAAGCTGTTGCTGCTGCTGCTGTTGTTGTTGTTGTTGTTGTTGTTGTTGTTGTTGTTTTTGAGACGGAGTCTTACTCTGTCCCCAGGCTGGAGTGCAGTGGCGTGATCTTGGCTCACTGCAACCTCCGCCTCCCGGGTTCAAGCCATTCTCCTGCCTCAGTCTCCCAAGTTGCTGGGATTACAGGTGCCCGCCACTAAGCCCAGCTAATTTTTGTATTTTTAGTAGAGACGAGGTTTCACCGTATTGGCCAGGCTAGTCTCGAGCTCCTGTCTTCAGGTGATCCACCTGCCTGGGCCTCCCAAAGTGCTGGGATTGCAGGCGTGAGCCACTACACCTGTCCGGGAAGCTGTTTTGTTTTTGTTTTTGTTTTTGTTTTTTGAGACAGAGTCTCGCTCTGTCGCCCAGGCTAGTGTGCAGTGGCCGGATCTCAGCTCACTGTAAGCTCCGCCTCTGGGGTTTACGCCATTCTCCTGCCTCAGCCTCCTGAGTAGCTGGGACTACAGGCGCCCGCCACCTCGCCCCGCTAGTTTTTTGTATTTTTTAGCAGAGACGGGGTTTCACCGTGTTAGCCAGGATGGTCTCGATCTCCTGACCTCGTGATCCGCCCGTCTCGGCCTCCCAAAGTGCTGGGATTACAGGCTTGAGTCACCGCGCCCGGCCGGGGGAGGCTGTTTTTTTAACAGATACAGAGTTTGTTTTGCAAAATAAAAAAAAGACCTGAAGGTCTTTTGTGCAACATGGTTGCACAACAATGTGAATATACTCAACGCTACTGAAGTGCACACTTAAAATGGTTAAGATGGTAAATTTTACTTTATGCATATTTTACCACAACTAAAAGTAAAAATTTTAGGCTGGGCACGGTGGCAGTAATCCCAGCACTTTCGGAGGCCAAAGTGGAGAATAGCATGAGCCCAGAAGTTTGAGACCAGCCTGGACAACACGGCAAAACCTTATCTCTACAAAAAATACAAAAATTAGCAGACTTGGTGGCATGCATCTGCGGCCTCAGCTACTTGGGAGGCTGAGGTGGGAGGATTGCTTGAGCCCAGGAGGTGAAGGCTATGATGAGCCGTGATTGTGCCACTGCACCCCAGCCTGGGTGACAGAGCCAGACCCTGTCTCAAAAATAATAATAAATGTTTAAATTTAATAACACGGGCGATTGGTTCAGATGCTCATTTTCTCAACCTTGAAAAAAAAAATAAATGAATAAACACTGTTTTTCTCTATGTCTTTTTCTCCTTTTCTGTAAACTGAAATCCTAATATCACTGACCTCCAGGACAGGGATCAGCAAACTTTTTCTACAAACAGCCAGATAGTAAATAATTTCAGACTTGTGACCCACACAGTGGCCGTTGTACCTCCTCTGCCATAGTAACTGGGGAGCAGTCATAGATGATATGAAAACAAGTAAGCACAGCTGTGTTCCCATAAAACTTTATTTTCAAAAATAAGCAGTGGGCCATAGTCTGCCAGCTCCTGTTTGAGAGTCTCGCTCCGATGCCCAGGCTAGAGTGCAGTGGTGCAATCTCGGCTCACTGCAACCTCTGCCTCCTGGGTTCAAGCGATTCTCCTGTCTCAGCCTCATGAGTAGCTGGGATTACAGGTGCTAGCCAACACGCCTGGCTAATTTTTGTATTTTTAGTAGAGACGGGGTTTTGCCGTGTTGGCCAGGCTGGTTTCGAACTCTGGACCTCAGGTGATCCACCTGCCTCAGCCTCCCAAAGTGCTGGGATTGCAAAGTGTGAGCCACCGCGCCCGGCTACCTGTCATTGAATTTGGAAGGATGACATGAAGTCATTCATAACAAGGACTTACTCCATAGTAAGTACCAGAACATTGCTGGCTGTTAGTATGGTTATTATAAAGAGAACAACACATGCAAATTCCTCCTCTGAGGACCTCCTACCTGATTCCCAGACACACCCAAGAGAGTTAGAACATCTATTTGGACTCCAGGTGGGCTGTGCACCCCTTTACCATTTTCCTGGTTGTTAAGTTCCTGGTCAGCATTGGGTGCTGTCCCAGGTGCTGAGAGGATTCTCCCACAATGCCCTTTGCTTTCCCCATCAGAGGGTTTATGGCACCCAATTCTCATTCTCATTCTCTCTCTCTCCTTTCTTGTTCTTTTCTGACTCTCCTCTCTCTCTCTCCCTCTCTCTCTCTCTCCTTTTTCTCTTCCTCTCTCTCTCCTCTGTCTTCTCTCTCCTTTCTCCCTCTCTCTCACACACACACGTGTTTCCCTTCCTTTCTCTTTCCTCTCTTTCTCTCTTCCTCTCCCTCTCCCTCTCCCTCCTTCTCTCTGTCTTCCTCTCTCCTTCTCTCTTCCTCTCTCTTTTTTCTTCCTCTCTCTCTTCTTGTCTCTCTCCCCTCTCTCTTCTTCTCTCTCTCCCTCTCCCCCCAACTCTCTCTCCCTACATACATCTTGAGAAGCCTCAGCAGTGTAAGGTAAGTTTAGCTACCCTGAAGCTGTGCAGAGATAAGCACAGGGGCCAATGAGCTCCAGTTGTCCCAGACTCCAGCCGTTTGAGTCTTTCCAGCCCAAGCACCTCCCCAGTTTCTTGCCAACCCCAGCCATCGCCAAAGGGCACACAGATAAGCTGCCTCCACCAGGGCCTGTGCAGATGGTAGGTTTTTGAGCAAAATAAATATGGTCCTTGTCTGAAGCCACTGAGTTTTAGAATAATTTGTTATATGGCTGCAGTAACTGGAATGATTGCTCTAGGTTTATTTATTTTATTCATCCTCGCCGCATGCAGCACGTGGCATGGCTCAATAACTAGAAGGAAAGAAGAGAAGAAGGGAGGGAGGGGCAGAGGGTGGACAGGAGAGGATGGGAGGAAGGAAAGAAGACAGGAAAGGAGCGTGTTGGTGGCCTTGCCTGCAAACTGAGCAGACACCACGCAAACAGGTGACCTCCCAGTTAAGACGGAGGGGACTCAGGGCTCAGGAGGGGCAGAAGGCCCCTGTGTTGGAGAGCTGGGCAAGCTTTCTGTAGGAAATGATGGGGATCACGGCCATGTGAGCTGGCAGGATTTCCTCCAGCCAGGAGGGAGACACCAGGCTGTGGGAACAGCTGAAGCAGAAGGCGGGGCAGGGATGCAGGAGAGCTATTGTGGGAGGGGGGAGGGGCTGCCTGGGCTGGCATGCAGGGTATGGGAGGGGGTGGAAGGGATGAGGCAGGAGCCATCAGTAAAGGACCCAGAGCGTGGCTCCAATGCCATGGTAGGAAGCTTGGCATAGACTCAGAGGGTGCTGGGTACCACTGAAGAGTGTTGAGCCACGGAGGGTCATGGGCAGATACATGCTTTAGAATTGCTGTTTTTTCTGGTTGAGATGTAGAGTATGGACTGGAGAGGAGCACAGGGGACATAGGAAGTTCTAGAAGGAGGAACTGTCTCACTAAGGAAAGTCAAGTAACTTCCCCAGTATCCATTCTTCCCTTCCAGCTCATGGCACTAGAGCCACTGATTGACAGCTGGGTGCTATCAATCTCTCTCTCTCTCCCCCCCCCCCAACTCTTTCTCTCCCCCTCCTCTGTGTCTCCTCTCTCTCTCTCTCTCTCATCACTCTCTCTCTCTCATCTCTCTCTCCCTCTTTCTCTCCCCCCCATGTCTCCTTCTCTCTCTCTCTCTCCATCTCTCTTTCTCTCCCCCTTACTCTCTTTCTCCTCTCAGTCTTCCTCTCTGTTTCTCTCTCTCTTCCTCTTTCTCCCTCTCTCTCTCTTCCTCTTTTCCTTTGTCTCTCCCTCTCCCCCCAACTTTCTCTTCCTACACACGTCTTGAGAGGCCTCAGCAGTGTAAGATAAGTTTAACTCCCCCATGGCTGGGCATGGTGGTGCACGCCTGTAATCCTGACACTTTGGGAGGCCGAGGCAGGCGGATCACTTGAGATCAGGAGTTTGAAACCAGCCTAGCCAACATGAAACCCTGTCTCTACTACAAGTACCAAAAAATTAGCGGGCATAGTGGCTCACACCTGTAGTCCCAGCTACTCGGAAGGCTGAGGCAGGAGAATCGCTTGAACCCGGGAGTCAGAGGTTGCAGTGAGCAGAGATTGCACCTCTGCACTCCAGCCTGGGCGACAGAGCGAGATTCTGTCTCAGAAAAAGTAAGAGGAGGCTGGTGGCTCACACCTGTAATCCCAGGACTTTGGGAGGCCGAGACAGGTGGATCACGAGGTCAGGAGATCGAGACCATCCTGGCTAACACAGTGAAACCCTGTCTCTACTAAAAATACAAAAAATTAGCCAGGCGTGGTGGTGGGCGCCTGTAGTCCCAGCTACTTGGGAGGCTGAGGCAGGAGAATGGCGGGAACCCGGGAGGCGGAGCTTGCAGTGATCTGAGATGGTGCCACTGCACTCCAGCCTGGGCAACAGAGAGAAATCCTGTCTGGAAAAAAAAAAGAAAAAAGAAGGAAGGAAGGAAGGAAGGAAGGAAGGAAGGAAAGAAGGAAGGAAGGAAGGAAGGAAGGACCCTGATGTTCAGGGAGGGAAGGAAGGAAGGAAGGGAGGAAGGAAGGAAGGAAGGGAGGAAGGAAGGAAGGAAGGACCCTGATGTTCAGAGAGGGAAGGAAGGAAGGAAGGGAGGAAGGAAAGGAGGGAGGGAGGGAGGGAGGGAGGGAGGGAGGAAGGAAGGAAGGAAGGAAGGAAGGAAGGAAGGAAGGAAGGAAGGGCCCTGATATGCAGGGAGGGAAGGAAGGAAGGGAGGAAGGAAGGAAGGAAGGGAGGAAGGAAGGAAGGAAGGAAGGAAGGAAGGAAGGAAGGAAGGAAAGAAGGAAGGAAGGACCCTGATGTTCAGGGAGGGAAGGAAGGAAGGAAGGAAGGAAGGGAGGAAGGAAGGGAAGGAAGGAAGGAAAGAAGGAGGGAGGGAGGGAAGGAAGGAGGGAGGGAGGAAGGAAGGGAAGGGAGGGAGGGAGGAAGGGAAGGGAGGGAGGGAGGGAGGAAGGGAAGGGAGGGAGAGAGGAAGGGAAGGGAGGGAGGGAGGAAGGGAAGGGAGGGAGGGAGGGAGGAAGGGAAGGGAGGGAGGGAGGGAGGAAGGGAAGGGAGGGAGGGAGGGAGGAAGGGGAGGGAGGAAGGGAAGGGAGGGAGGGAGGGAGGAAGGGGAGGGAGGAAGGGGAGGGAGGGGAGGGAGGAAGGGGAGGGAGGAAGGGGAGGGAGGGGAGGGAGGAAGGGAAGGGAGGGAGGGAGGGAGGGAAGGGAGGGAAGGGAGGGAGGGAAGGGAGGGAGGGAGGAAGAGAAGGGAGGGAGGGAGGGAGGCAGGGAAGAAGGGGAGGGAGGGAGGGAGGAAGGGGAGGGAGGGAGGGAGGGAGGGAGGGAGGGAGGAAGGAAGGAAGGAAGGAAGGAAGGAAGGAAGGAAGGAAGGAAGGAAGGAAGGAAAGAAAGAAGACCCTGATGTTCAGGGAGCTGAGAGTGAAATCACTGGCTCCAACCCAGGATCCAAACTCAAGTCTGTCTGGGGTCCTATCCCCGTCACCACCTCCTCCCCGACCCATCCACCACAGACCTGGGAAGGAGCCAGGCTCCTCCGGTTTCAGGAAAGGGCGGCACAAACCGCCCCTCCATGATCCCTCCCAGAGAGCAAACAGCTCCGGCCGCCGCAAGTCTCCCTCCTCTTCCTGCCAGGCCGGTTCCCGGACCCACCCTCCCTGTACCACAAGTGCCTCTCCCTGCACCCTCACCAGGGCTGGCTGGTCTCAGAGGAACACCCAGGAAAAACCTACCCGAACCCCTTTCCGCTGGGAAGGGGACCCGCCTGGGCTTCCTCACAGTTGATGAGACGTCCCTCATCGCACACTTAGAGCTGCCTGTGTTTTCCTTCCTTTCCTTCTAGAGACTCAGGCTTGGGCCAGCCCATTAGCGTAAGCATCAGCCACCATCTCAGCTGCTACGGTCACTGCTGTCACCATCAACGTGACCGTCTCACACCTCACGTCCTCCGGCCAGCCACACCCCTGCACATTTAACCCGCCAGCCTCCCTAAGGTTTCCTCTGCCTGAAATCCTCTCCGCATTCCTGGCTCATTCTCGAAATTGAGGTCAAAACCGCCTCCTTCCCTGACCACCCTATCTGAAGCAGCCGCACCTGCCTACTCGTAGTCACTCTGTCCCTTCACCTCTGTGTTTCGTTTCCTCTACAGCGTTTACCACAATCTGAAAGTCTTATTCACGTAGGTGTCTACTTGTTTATCTCCCCACCACACCCACTAGGATGACAATATCACAGGGGCTGGGGTTTCATCTGTCTCCTCCTCCTCTGTATCTCCAGCACATAAAACATGCTTGGCACACTGTAGGTGCTTAAGTATTTGCTACTATGTCACTTTGGGATTTTGCATAGGACACTCCCAATGCTTAGAATGTCAATTGTTGCTTCATTGTCCTTGGCAAACTCCTATTCATCCTTTGAAACCCCATCCATTTATCCCTTAACCAGGAAAGGCTTCTGTGTCTCATACAACCACCCATAAAGCTGGATTAGGGCTTTCTCTGGGGACATACATGCCCTGTGCCACACTTCCATTAGTGCACATATCCCCCATGAATTGTGCACACCAGCAGGGTCTAGAGTAAAGCACACATTTTGTCTCAGGAACTACGTATTGAATGAATGAATTACTTTTTTTTTTTTTTTCCTGAGACAGAGTCTCGCTCTGGAGTCACCCAGGCTGGAGTGCAGTGGCCGGATCTCAGCTCACTGCAAGCTCTGCCTCCCGGGTTTACGCCATTCTCCTGCCTCAGCCTCCCGAGTAGCTGGGACTACAGGCGCCCACCACCTCGCCCGGCTAGTTTTTTATATTTTTTAGTAGATAAGGGGTTTCACCGTGTTAGCCAGGATGGTCTCGATCTCCTGACCTCGTGATCCACCCATCTCGGCCTCCCAAAGTGCTGGGATTATAGGCTTGAGCCACCGCACCCGGCCTAATTACTTTTTTTGAGACAAGGTCTTGCTCTGTCACCCAGGCTGGAGTGCAGTGGTGCAATCATGGCTCACTGTAGCCTTGACTTCCCAGGCTCAAGCAATCCTCCCACCTCAGCCTCCCAAGCAGTTAGGACCACAAGTGCATGCCACTATGCCTGGCTAATTTTTAAATTATTTTTGTAGGGATGGAATCTTCCTATGTTGCCCAGGCTGGTTTCAAACTCCTAGGCTCAAGGGATCCTCCTGCCTCCGCTTCCCAAAGTACCGGGACTATAGGTGTGAGACATCACACTCTGCCTCATTATTTAATATGTAAGTAGCTATATCTCTCTGAGACCCAGCCCCCATCTGATTTATAACCTCCCCCCTTCTCAAGAACATGCCTCAGCTCCCACTGGCAGGGAATCTGACCTTTCTCCTTGTCATAGGAATTTTTTTTTTTTTGAGTCAGAATCTCAGTCAGTCACCCAGCCTGGAGTGCATGGCACGATGACTCACTGCACCCTCTGCCTCCCAGGTTCAAGTGATTCTCCTGCCTCAGTCTCCCTAGTAGCTGGGACTACAAGCGCACGCCACCACACCCGGCTACTTTTGCAGAGATAGCGTTTCACCGTGTTGGCTAAGCTGGTCTCGAATTCCTGATCTCAAGTGATGGCCTCCCAAAATGCTGGGTAGCAGGTGCAAGGCACCGCACCTGGCTGTCATAGGAATTTGTCAACAAATCCTACAGACTGGAGGTTACGTGTGGGGTGGTGTAGGGGTGGGGATAACGGAGGAGATGGGGGAGGGGTGAACTCTTCAAGCCTCAGGGGAGAAGTCTGTTCCATTCCTGGGACATCCTAGGTGACAGGGAAGAAAGTCCAGCCCCTCAAGACAGCTATCCCAGACTGGGCATAGAGGCAAACCCTTGTAGGCAGACGAGCCGCAGACAAAACTCCTGACACCGGATTAAAGAAGAAAGAGGTTTTTTATTCGGCTGGGAGCGTTGGCACATGCGCGTCTTAAGAGCCGAGCTCCCTGAAAAAGAAATTCCTGGCCTTTTCAAAGGCTTACAACTTTAAGGGGTCTACATGAAAGGGTCGTGATAAACCGAGCAAGCGTGGGAAACGTGGCTGGGGGCTACGTGTATCAGCTAACAGAACAAAAAGTTTTTACAATGCTTTTTTCATACAGTGTCTGGAATTTACAGATAACAGAAATAGTTTAGGCCAGGGGTTGATGTTATCATTATTACTTATTTTAACTCCTAGGGCTGGGTGGTGGTGCCAAGGTTGTCTGGCTATTTATCTTACTTTTGTTTCTTTCTCTCTTTCCTCCTGTCTTGTGAACCAGGCAACGTCGGGGGAGGAGGGCAGCAGGAGTCGTAGTGGTCTCCTTCCTTACCCTGACCACAGGGCCCTGTCACTCACCCAAGAACAGGTGCCAGTGACAGAATAGCCAGGCCAAGGGGGGAAGAGAGGTGCTTCGGTGATGGATTTCCCTGGTGAGTTGCCAAGACAGGGCTTTACTGCCTCCGCCCTGGACTGGCTGAGTCAGACCGTGCAGGGGTGGACACTTTGACTGGTATTTGGGAGGCATTTGCTGTGGGTTACAGAGAAGGAGGGGCCTGCTTTGCGGCCAGAGAAGGAGGAAAGAGGCCCTGGGCCCTGGGACTAGGGTGGAGGCTCGGGTTTCGGTCTTACCTGCTGCTCCAGACCATGACCTGGAGGGCCGCCTGCGCCACCCCCAAAGCAAGGAAATAGGCGCTGCCCCTCCTCCCTCAGACCCAGGAGTCCAGACCCCAGCCCCTCCTCCCTCAGACCCAGGAGTCCAGGTCCCAGCCCCTCCTCCCTCAGACCCAGGAGTCCAGGCCCCAGCCTCTCCTCCCTCAGACCCAGGAGTCCACGCCCCCAGCCCCTCCTCCCTCAGACCCAGGAGTCCAGGCCCCAGCCCCTCCTCCCTCAGACCCAGGAGCCCAGGCCCCAGCCCCTCCTCCCTCAGACCCAGGAGCCCAGGCCCCAGCCCCTCCTCCCTCAGACCCAGGAGTCCAGGCCCCAGCCCCTCCTCCCTCAGATCCAGGAGTCCAGGTCCCCAGTACCTCCTCCCTCAGACCCAGGAGTCCAGGCCCCCAGTACCTCCTCCCTCAGACCCAGGAGTCCAGACCCCCAGTACCTCCTCCCTCAGACCCAGGAGTCCAGACCCACACCGAATGCTTCTATGAGATAGTTTTCTCCACTTGCCCATGAAGAAATGAGCCCAGGCCCAGTCAGATCTGCATCTGTGTCACAGCCCAGGGCCACTGTAACCTTCGGCTACTGACTTCCCCCTCTGAGCCTCTGTTTTCTCCTCTGTCCATGGGGCAACGGGTCTGCTCCTTCCCTCAAACCCCAACCCAGGTAAGGTCAAGCACAGAAAATACTTGTGGCATGAATGTGATGAGAACACAGAATTGCAGAAGCCAAAGAAAGAGAAGCATAAGGGCCCTCCTTCCACCCCCTACCTCCCCCACCCGCTGCTTCACACACCAGGACCACCTGCCGGGTAGCCAGGAGCTCACAGCCTCGCCCTGCTGGCCACCCCTGCAGCCCCCTCCTTCATTCAGGCAGTTTCATGGCCCGGAACACCCCTCATCCTCTAGGATTTGACACTGGCTGTCAAACTCGTCCTTCAAAGTGATTCCTGGCCTGCTCTCCTCCTCGAGGCAGCCTGTCCTGACCCTCAGCAGCCTCTCCTGGCCGTGGCAGAGCCCTTCGTGTCCTCCCTTGCAGCACGCACGGGAAGAAAGGCCATCATCCTCGCCATTGCTAACACCGGCCTTGCGTTTCCTCTTTACCAGGTACTGTATTGACAACTCTCTACAACCTCACTTCATCCTACTAATAAGCTGGGCGTGGTGGCTCATGCCTATCATCCCAGCACTTTGGGAGGTCAAGACAGGAGGATCACTTGAGAGGCGGAGGTTGCAGTGAGCCAAGATTATGGCACTGCACTCCAGCCTGGGCAATAGAGGCAGACTCCATCTCAAAAAAAAAAAAAAAAAGAAAAGAAAAGAAAAAAGAAAGAAATAAAAGAAAAAAAGAAAAAGAAAAAAATTCTTCCAACATTGTTATTCCCATTTTACAGTTGAAGGACTGAGGCACAGACAGGTTAAGTAATTTGCCCAGGGTCACACAGCTAGAAAAGAGCAGGATCCCAAGGTGGCAGCATAGGGTAGCATCAAAGGATGCAAAGGTCTAAACTGTATGGCATGGGTTCAACCGTCTCCTCCATGTATTTGTTGTGGGGCTGTGAATACATTACTTAGCTTGTTTGTGCCTTTGTTTCTTCATCTGTAAAATGGGGATAAGAGGACCCATTCCATAGGGTATGGTGAGGATTATGCACACACACACGCACGCACACACACGCACGCACGCACACACATTTATGATGTACTGAGAAGAAGATATAAGCACACAATAAGTATCTCCAAAATTATGCAGTGGCAAAGCCAGGATTCAGACCCACACCTGCCCAAGGCTCTCTACCGTCAGACCACACTATATCTCTTTCTCTCTGTTCCTTCATTCCCATCAATCCAAGGCAAAAAACATGCCTTCTCTGATTTCCAGCCTCACTCAGCATAGACTGTGGAGGCAACATATCTTGAATGAAGCAATGAAGCAATAATGCACATGAATGCACCAAATGCCAAAAGCTCATTCACTCAACAAGTATCTCTCCAACACGTCCTGTGTGCTAGACCCAATTCCGTGTGCTGCAGATTAAGTAGGGACTGACCACACAAAAATCTTTGCCCTTGTGAAGCTTGCATTTTTTTTTTTTTTTTGGATGGAATCTTGCTCTGTCACCCAGGCTGGAGTGCAGTGGCATGATCATCTCGGCTCACTACAACCTCCACCTCCCAGGTTCAAGCAACTCTCTTGCCTTGGTCTCCCAAGAAGCTGGGATTACAGGTGTGCACCACCAACTCCGGCTAATTTTTTGTATTTTTAGTAGAAATGGGGTTTTATCATGTTGGTGACGTGGTGTGATCTCAGCTGACTGCAACGTCCACCTCCTGGGTTCAAGCGATTTTCTTGTCTCAGCCCCCCGAGAAGCTGGGATTACAGGTGTGCACCACCACCTCCGGCTAATTTTTGTATTTTTAGTAGAGACAGGGTTTCACCATGTTGGCCAGGTTGGTCTCGAACTCCCAACCTCAAGTGATCCACCCACCTCAGCCTCCCAAAGTGCTGGGATTACAGGCATGTGCCACCGTGCCCAGCCTGTAGAGCTTGCATTCTAACAGAGGAGACACAGACAAACTGAACCAGGAATACAATGGGTAAGAAGGTGAAAAGTGCTCCACACAAAAATAAAGTAGGGAGAGAGGAAGGAGACTACAAAGAAGTTGGGTTGCCAGGCACGGTGGCTCACGCCTGTAATCTCAGCACTTTGGGAGGCCGAGACAGGCAGATCATGAGGTCAAGAGATCGAGACCATCCTGGTGAAACCCCGTCTCTGCTAAAAATACAAAATTAGCCAGGCATGGTGGTGCGCACCTGTAGTCTCAGCTACTCAGGAGGCTGAGGCAGAAGAATGGCTTGAACCCGGGAGGCGGAGGTTGTGGTGAGCTGAGATCACACAACTGCACTACAGCATGGCCAACAAGAGCAAAACTCTGTCTAAAAAAAAAAAAAAAAAAAAAAAGTCCGGTAAAGGATGCCGCCATTTGAAACAGGGTGGTCACCCAGTCCTGAGAAGGTGACATTCAGGCAAAGACCGAAGGAGGCAAGGAAGTGAGGCCTGAGGGTATCTGGCAGAAGAGCATTCCAGGCAGAGAGAACAGCAAGTGCAAAGCCCCGAAGGCAGAACCGGGTCTCGGTGTTCCAAGAGCAGCAAGGAGGCCAGTGTGCTGACACACAGAAGGAAGAGATGAGATCAGAATCACATCCCTTAAGGCCTTGCAAGATGTCAGCTTTTATACACAGAGAAATGGGGAGCCATAGAGGATTCTAAACAGGAATGACATGAGCCGACTTCGGTCTCTACAGCATCCCTGAACAGAGACTAGACTTCGCAGGGAGTGGGGAGACTAGTTAGAAGGCTACTGCAATAGTCCAGGTAAGAGGCAGCGGTGGCAGGAACCAGATGGGAATCATTGATCACGCAAAAGGCTATGAATGGGCAGGTCCGTCCCGTGCCCTGCTCTCTGCTGTCTGCAATCTGGGTGTTGGAGCCTGACAGTCTCATCATTCAGTCACTGCATATAGGTAATCTCGGGCAAGTAGTTTTTTGTGGGGTTTTTTTTGGGTTTTGTTTTGTTTGTTTTTTGAGACAGCGTCTCACTCTGTCACCCAGGCTGGAGTGCAATGGCATGATCTCGGCTCACTGCAACCTCCGCCTCCCAGGTTCAAGTGATTCTCCTGCCTCAGCCTCCTGAATAGCTGAGACTACAGGCACGCACCACCACACCCCGCTAAGTTTTGTATTTTTAGTAGAGACGAGGTTTCACCATATTGGCCAGGCTGGTCTCGAACTCCTGACCTCGTGAGCTGCCCACCTTGGCCTCCCAAAGTGCTGAGATTACAGGCGTGAGCCACCGTGCCCAGTCTGTTTTGTTTGTTTGTTTTTGAGACAGTCCTGCTCTGTCGCCCAGGCTGGAGTGCAGTGGCGAGATCTCGGCTCACTGCAAGCTCTGCCTCCTGGGTTCCCGCCATTTTCCTGCCTCAGACTCCCGAGTAGCTGGGACTACAGGCGCCTGTCACCTCACTCGGCTAATTGTTTTTTGTATTTTTAGTAGAGACAAGGTTTCACCATGGTCTTGATCTCCTGACCTCATGATCTGCCTGCCTCCCAGTGCTGGGATTACAGGCATGGGTAGACCTCGCCCTGTTGCCCAGGCTGGAGTGCAGTGGTGCGATTATCGGCTCACCGCAACCTCCGCCTCCCAGGTTCAAGTGATTTTCCTGCCTCAGCCTCCTGAATAGCTGGGATTACAAGTGCCCGCCACCACGGCCGGCTAATTTTTGTGTTTTTAGTAGAGATGGGGTTTTGTCATGTTGGCTGGGCTGGTCTCGAACTCCTGACCTCAAGTGATCCGCCTGCCTCGGCCTCCCAAAGTGCTGGGATTACAGGCGTGAGCCACTGTACGTGGCCTGTTTTTTTGTTTCTTGAGATGGAGCGTGGCTTTGTTGCCTAGGCTGGAGTGCAATGGTACAATATTGGCTCATTGCAACCTCCGCCTCCCAGGTTCAAGTGATTCTCCTGCCTCAGCCTCCTCACTAGCTGGGATTACAGGTGCCCACCACCACGGCTGGCTAATTTTTGTGTTTTTATCAGAGATGGGGTTTTGCCGTGTTGGCCAGGCCAGTCTCGAACTCCTGACCTCAGATGATCCACCTGCCTCGGCCTCCCAAAGTGCTGGGATTACAGCACCCACACAAGTTTCTTAACCTTTCTCTGCCTCATTTTCTCATCTGTGAGACTAAGACAGCCTCCCACCGAGACACACTTCCCTCACGTGGCCCTGGGGAGAAATACTGTGGAAAGCTTTGCTAGTAACCTCTACGGCATGGAGGGAGTTCTCAAAAAGCGATTTTAGAAAGGTGTTTATGCCTGGGAAGCCTGTTCATTTTTGTGATATCCTTGGAGCTGGGCCAGGCACTTACCGAGCTAAATCTAATTTTTGTCAGAATGGCGGGGGGAAGTCATGGAGGGAAATTTCCAAAGGAAGGGGGAACGGGATGGGTGGGGGGGGTGTTGAGGGCATAGGCAGAGGCAGTGACCACGGACAGGAGTTGTCCACAGAACGGGGACTGCCACTGGCCCTGGAGACAGAAGGTCAGCCCCGTGTTCAAATCCTCCCTTAGCCAAGTGCTGAAATGGACTAGTTGTTGAACCTCTCTAGCCTTCGGCTTCCTCATCTGTCAACCAGAAATCAAACCTCGAACTTCCTCCCGTTGTTAGAATTTCAAGGGAGTTTTAAAGACAGAGCTTTCAACTCTGACCTGTGAACAAGTGTGACATCAAATTTACTGTTTGTTGTTATTATTCTGTTGTTACAAGGCAGAGAGTTAGTTTCCCGGCTCCCCTGCAGTCAGCCCCTCCTGGATCTGTCTGCCAGCCCCGCCCCTGGGTCACTCCAGCCAGGCTGTGCCAGGTGAACGCTCAGGTATGCGGAGGCGGAGGCAGGATGGCCCTGGGAGGGAGCAGGAGGAGGGGCCGGCAGCCTGGAACAGAAAGGACAGTGGAGAGCAGGGCAGAGCCTGAGCAGGCAGGTGAGGAGATCCGGGTTCAGAGAGAAGGAGGCCGGGATTTGACCAATGGGTCTGAGGGAGGAGGGGACTGGGGTCTGGACTCCTGGGTCTGAGGGAGGAGGGGCTGGGCCTGGACTCCTGGGTCTAGGGAGGAGGGGCTGGGGGTCTGGACTCCTGGGTCTGAGGGTGGAGGGACTGGGGGTCTGGACTCCTGGGTCTAGGGAGGAGGGGCTGGGGGTCTGGACTCCTGGGTCTGAGGGTGGAGGGCCTGGGGGCCTGGACTCCTGGGTCTAGGGAGGAGGGCCTGGGGGCCCTGGACTCCTGGGTCTGAGGGAGGAGGGATTGGGGGTCTGGACTCCTGGGTCTGAGGGAGGAGGGGCTGGGCCTGGACTCCTGGGTCTAGGGAGGAGGGGCTGGGGGTCTGGACTCCTGGGTCTGAGGGAGGAGGGATTGGGGGCCTGGACTCCTGGGTCTGAGGGAGGAGGGGCTGGGCCTGGACTCCTGGGTCTAGGGAGGAGGGGCTGGGGGTCTGGACTCCTGGGTCTGAGGGTGGAGGGACTGGGGGTCTGGACTCCTGGGCCTGAGGGAGGAGGGGCTGGGGGTCTGGACTCCTGGGTCTAAGGAGGAGGGGCTGGGCCTGGACTCCTGGGTCTAGGGAGGAGGGCCTGGGGGCCTGGACTCCTGGGTCTGAGGGAGGAGGGCCTGGGGGCCTGGACTCCTGGGTCTGAGGGAGGAGGGCCTGGGGGCCTGGACTCCTGGGTCTGAGGAAGGAGGGCCTGGGGGCCTGGACTCCTGGGTCTGAGGGAGGAGGGACTGGGGGCCTGGACTCCTGGGTCTAGGGAGGAGGGGCTGGGCCTGGACTCCTGGGTCTAGGGAGGAGGGGCTGGGGCCTGAATGCCTGTGTTGAGGGAGGAGGCTGGAGTAGGAATTAGAGGCTCCTACTGGCCAGGCCCTCACATCTTTGCTGGCTCCCAGGGCACCTCCAGGTGGGCAGGAGCTCCCACTCAGCACCATGAGCACCGCCACTGGGTAAGTGCCCCCGGCCCCCAGGCCCCAGGCCCCAGCCCCTAGCCCCAGCCCCAGCACGCCTCCCGCCTCCCCTCGCCTCCTCACCCACACCCGCAGATCCTGTTTCTGGCAGCCCAGACTCTGGCCCAAGCCCGGACACTCAGGAAGAAGCCAGAGCCACTCTCCTCCCTGCCCAGCCTGGGGTTAGGGGCCCCCACTGTAGAGCAGACAGGCCTGAGCTCCAGCTGGGCCCTCACACTCCGTGCTGATGTAACCCTGGTCAAAGGACATCACCTCTTGGAGCCTCAGCCCCTCCTCTGTGACACAGGGACAATTTTGAAACATTGGTGGGATAGTGCATTACAGGACTTAGCCGACCACCTCACTGACAGCCGGTGCTCAGCTCATAGGAGCCTCTGTTGGGATTGTTATCTTGTTAGTAAATAGTAACCCTTTGCTAGAAAATCAGGACTGTTCATAATGAAGACTCCAGTCCCCCAGAGTAAGGAGGGAGAAAAACAATGAGCGATGAGTCAAAATACCTGCATGGTAGGTAGTGAGTTCTCTGGCCCAGAGGTAATCAAATTGTGGTGACATCAGACTGGCAGGAGCGGGATGAGGAATAGGAGTTTGGGAAAAAGGGTTTATCAGTTCCCCTGACACCACCTGATCTCTGAGCTTCTGTTATGCGCATGGAAGTGGGGATCCAAGAATTCTTAGGAAAGGTAACCTTGGGAAGAAATCGAGGACAAGAGGAGACAGAGAGGGATGTGGCTGGGAAGCGCCTGGCCCATGGGGGTGGGAGGGAAACAGATAATTCCCTGTCTACTTCAGATACTACTAATGCTGTTGTAACAATCCCCATTGATTGAGCAACTTCTGTGTGCTAAGCCCTGGCAGCATCTTAAGAATGATAATAACAGTTATTGAGGCTTCAAAATACTTCACCTGCATCATCTGACTGAATTTGCCCAACAGCCCCACCAGATAGTTACTATGTTACAGAAAGAAACCGAGGCAGGAGAGATTAAGTCCCCTTCTCAAGGTCTCATGGCAAGGAGGCAGTAGACAGAGGATTTGAATCCAGGACTATGGCATGGTGGAGACCACACTCCCCCTGCCACCCAGCACCGCCGCCTGACCTGTCTTCTTCTTTTTTTTTTTTTCGAGATGGGGTCTCACTGTTGCCAGGCTGGAGTGCAGTGGCACGATCTCAGCTCACTGCAACCTCCGCCTCCCAGGTTCAAGTGATTCTCCTGCCTCAGCCTCCCACGTAGCTGGGACTACAGTCACCCGCCACCACACCTGGCTAATCTTTGTATTTTTAGTAGAGATGGGGTTTCACCATGTTGGCCAGGCTGGTCTCGATCTCTTGACTTTGTGATCCACCCATCTCTGCCTCCCGAAGTGCTGGGATTACAGGCGTGAGCTACCGCGCCTGGCCTACCTGTCTTCTTAAAGTCCAGCTCTGGCTCTGAGCTCTCCTGCTCAATAATAGTAAAAATAATAATAATAACCCTTCCATGGCTCTCCATTACCTTCATAATGAAGCCCTTGCTGCCCTGCTTGGCATTTCCGCAGGATCCGTCCCCAATTCCACGGTCTCACTCATCCCTCTTTTCTTCACCAGCCCAGAAGCTGCCCCAAAGCCAAGCGCCAAGTCTATCTATGGTGAGTGGGGGGCAAGGGAGCCCCAGGCCCATAGAACTGGGTCTAAAGAAACAGGACCTGGAATCCAGGGTCTTGGAGGAGGAGAGGCTGGGCCTGGACTCCTGGGTCTGAGGGAGGAGGGGCTGGGGGCCTGGACTCCTGGGCCTGAGGGAGGAGGAAGAGCTGAAGGTCTAGACTCCTGGGTCTGAGGGAGGAGGGGCTGGGGCCTGGACTCCTGGGTCTGATGGAGGAGGGGCTGGGGAGCCTGGACTCCCAGGCTCATTTCTTTCTCCCCTGGCAGAGCAGAGGAAGCGTTACTCCACAGTGGTTATGGCCGATGTATCCCAGTACCCAGTCAATGTGAGTCTGGGGTCTGTGTTCCCCAGGACATCTTCTAGGGCAAAGGTGGCCTCAGGAGACAGGGCTTTGGAAAGCAGCTGGGCCCCCAAGCAGGAAGCATGTGGAAAGCCAGTTTGCCCATCCGTAAAACGGACCTCCGTTGCCTCACCTCAGTCATTGATATGA
Organism: Chlorocebus sabaeus; assembly: GCF_047675955.1. Lineage (NCBI taxonomy): Eukaryota > Metazoa > Chordata > Mammalia > Primates > Cercopithecidae > Chlorocebus > Chlorocebus sabaeus. Next base: position 3,314,984 of record NC_132909.1, on the reverse strand, counting down.
AGTCAGGGGCCTCGGGTCCACTCAAATCTGCCAGCCTTTTCTCCGGGCTAGCTGTTGTGCTGGACAGTGGGACCACGGGGACAAATCAAGACACAGCCCTGCATGAGGAGGGGGTAGACAAGGTCCAGAGGAACCCACGGAGGTGCCTGGTGCTCTAATGGAGGTGGCAGGGGGCACAGCGGGAGACCCGAGGAGGCATTTAGAAGGAGAGAGCTGTAATCCAGACTCCTCCCCTGCCCGCAAGGAGCCTCCAGTCTGTGAGAAACCAGACTCAGGTGCTAGTCACTCTGATGAAAGGAAAACAAAGAGCACTGGGAGGAGGAGCTGATTTGTGGAGCAGGTGATCAAGGAAGGCTTCCTGGAGGAGGTGTGGTTAGTCTCAGGCTGAAAGTCTGATTATTCTGGGGGATTCTGAGCCCACCTGGCATCATCTTGGGCCTCACTGCTGTCTCCCTGGTCCGTACCAGCACCTGGTGACGTTCTGCCTGGGTGAGGACGATGGCGTGCATACCGTGGAGGATGCCTCCAGGAAGCTGGCCGTCATGGATAGCCAGGGCCGAGTCTGGGCACAGGAGATGCTGCTGCGAGTGTCTCCCGACCATGTCACGCTGCTCGACCCGGCCTCCAAGGTGCCAGGGGGCACGTGGGTGGGAGGAGTGTCTGGAGCAGGGACTTCAGGGGGTCTGGGTGTGAATCTTGGCTCCTGCATGTCCTTCCTCTGGGAACTCTGGCGAGGGACCCCAGCCCCCTTCTTGAGCCTTAATAGCCTCATCTATTAAACACGGGTGTTATCCCTAACCCCCTAACTGCGTGAGGTTGCCCTGACCTGCTGGCCCACACTCCCGTCGTCATTTAGTAGTACCATCATTTCGGGGCCTCAGTTTACCCTGCCATCCCACCCGGCAGGAGGAGCTGGAGTCGTACCCGCTGGGCGCCATCGTGCGTTGTGATGCGGTGATGCCACCCGGCCGGAGCCGCTCGCTGCTGCTGCTCGTGTGCCAGGAACCCGAGCGCGCGCAGCCCGACGTGCACTTCTTCCAGGGCCTGCGCCTCGGGGTGAGCGGACGGCGTTCGGGTTGGCTCTGGGGGCGGAGCTGGAACTGGGCGGAGCCTGGAGCCGGGGCGGAAATGGGTGGGGCCTCTAGGTGGGGCGGGGCCTAGGGCTAAGGCGGGATCACAGCAAGGAAGGGCATGGGACCTGGGAAGGAAGTTCTGAAAGGGAGTGGGGTTTGAGGAGACTGGACCCAGGGTCAAGATAGAACATGAGGGTTGGATGAGGACATGAACAGAACATGGGCAAGTAGGGCCTAGGGGAGCAGCTAGGACGAGGATGCGGGCGAGAAACCACCTGGACTGGGTCTCCATGGGCGGGGTCGTGGTTTGGGGCAGGGACAGGTGTAGGGCGAGGGGTGAGTCCAGAGTGTGGACGTGCGTGGGAACATAGGCGTGAACGATGGCCGCAAGTGGGCTGGGACGGAGCAGAGAAATCGGCCAGGGGCGTGGCCCGGGTAGGAAGGGGGTGCGGCGAGGGGAGGCGTGGCCTGATGTGTGATTGGCAGGCGGAGCTGATCCGAGAGGACATCCAGGGGGCTCTGCACAATTACCGCTCGGGCCGCGGGGAGCGCAGGGCGGCGGCGCTCAGGTGAGAGGGAAGAAGTTGGCGGGGTCTCTGGGAAGCCGGTTTCCCCTCCCTGTGCCTCAGTCTACAATACCAGACTGGAACGGAGCAAGTTTTGCATGGAGTCAAGCACAACCTAGTCGAGTCTTGTCTGTATCTCCCAGACGAGCTGACTCCTTCCCAGAATTCTTACTTCTTTTCCCTGTTCCCCGTCCAGGCCCTCAGTTTCACTCTAGAGAGGTGCTACCCCTCCCCATATCGGATTTCTCCCTACCTCGTTGAACTTGTTTACTCCCTTTGAGTCTCAGTGTGTCTCGTTCTACGCCCCGGATTTCCCCCTCCATGGACCCCTCAGTGGACCCAGCCTTGGTGTCCCCGTCGCCCTCCGCAGGGCCACGCAGGAGGAGTTGCAGCGCGACCGCTCGCCCGCCGCTGAGACCCCGCCCCTGCAGCGCCGTCCGTCCGTCCGCGCAGTGATCAGCACCGTGGAGCGGGGCGCGGGCCGCGGGCGACCCCAGGCGAAGCCCATTCCCGAGGCAGAGGAGGCGCAGAGGCCTGGGCCGGCGGGGACCTCGAACAGCGCTGACCCGGCCTCCCCGGACCTGGGTCCCCGGGGTCCTGACCTGGCGGTTCTGCAGGCGGAGCGGGAAGTGGTGAGCCGCGCGGGGAAGGGGCTGGGGGCGGGGCCAGACGACTGGAGGCGGGGCTAGGGCGTGGAAGGGCGGGGCCAGCTGCGGGATGGGAGTTCTCCGTCAATCTGGCCAGATTTCTGCGTTATGGAGGCGGGGCGGGGGCGGGGCTTGGTTGTAGGGCGTGGCCAGGTGTTTGGGGCGGGTCCTGTCTGGGGACGTGTCTAGGTGCTCAGGTTCAGGGCTTCGACGGGGATGGTTTTGGAACTCGGGAGCCCTGAGCGTCCCCCTCCTCTGTCCCCCAGGACATCCTGAACCACGTGTTCGACGACGTAGAGAGCTTCGTATCGACGCTGCAGAAGTCGGCGGAGGCGGCCAGGGTGCTGGAGCACCGGGAACGCGGCCGCAGGACCCGGCGCCGAGCGGCTGGGGGTAAGGGCACCCCCGCGTGGGATCTGAACCCCCCTCCCGATCACTTCCAGATGCCCCCGTCTCCCCAGGGTCTCCCCTCCCGCCACGTACCAGGGCTGACCTCACAGCCATCTTAACCGGGTGTCCACCTCTCTCTCTGCCTACCTGGTGCTGGCCCCGCGTCCCCATCGCCGCGCCCGTCGGCTCCCGCAGAGGGCCTGCTGACGCTGCGGGCCAAGCCGCCCTCGGAGGCCGAGTACACCGACGTGCTGCAGAAGATCAAGTACGCCTTCAGCCTGCTGGTGAGGACGCGTCCGCCCCTGGGCCGGGACGCGGGCACGGCGAACCTGCCCCGTCCCCGCACCCACGCCAACCACCTCCCTCCCCACGCCCCAGGCCCGGCTGCGCGGGAACATCGCCGACCCCTCCTCCCCGGAGCTGCTGCACTTCCTTTTCGGGCCTCTGCAGATGGTGAGACCCGCCCCAGGTCCTCCGGCCCCCGTGCAGCGGGAGGAATCGGTTCGACTTGCAGACGGTGTGACGGCACGGCCTGCCCCCTCCCGCTCCCCTGACAGATTGTGAACACGTCGGGGGGGCCCGAGTTCGCGAGCAGCGTGCGGCGGCCGCACCTGACGTCGGATGCCGTGGCGCTTCTGCGGGACAACGTCACTCCACGTGAAAACGAGCTCTGGACCTCGCTGGGGGACTCGTGGACCCGCCCCGGGTGAGGGGCAGGACTGGGAGGCGGGGGGCGTGATGATTGGAGGAGCGTAAGGGGCTGGGAGATGGGTGGCCTGATGATTGGAAAATGAGACTAGGAGGGAAGGGACAGGTTAGAGGCGTGGCTTCGTTGTGTTGGGGCGGGGCTTAGGACAGATGCCAAGATTCAATTGGAGGAAAGGCCAGAAATTAATATGAAGGAAAATTTAAGACCAGCAGACCAATCAGATTGAAAGAGAAGGTGGGGCTTAAAGGAATAGAGGGGCTACGGGGCAGGGGCGGGGCTACGCGAAGGGGCGGGGCTTCTGGAAAGTTTGGTCTATAACTTTGGAGATGGGACAGAGTCTGTGCACTTGGGCCTGGGAGTTTCGTAGGGAAAGGGTCAGAACCTGAAACCGAGCTTAAGGAAAACCTGATTTGGAATCAGAGGTGAAATTTAGAGGCTAGATAAGGCAAGTTTTTTCCAGACAGAGAGAGAAAGAGATGGATGGGCGGGGGGTGGGGGGGTCTCAATATGTTGCCCAGGCTGGTCTTGAACTCCTGGCCTCAAGCGATCCTCCCATCTTGGCCTCCCAAAATGCTGGGATTACAGGCGTGAGCCGCTGCACCCGGCCTAGAAATATAAGTTACTGTTGAGTTGGGCTTGGAGGTACCGGCAGGACTTGGTGAAAAGCGGCGGGGCTAGATACAGCGAGCTTTAGGGGAAAACTGAGTTAAGTTAATGACAGAGCTCAGTTGGGGGCTGTACCAGGATCCCTGAGCTCTTGGCCCTGTCCCTGGCCGCAGGCTGGAGCTGCCCCCGGAAGAGGGACCCCCATACAGACCCGAGTTCTTCAGCGGCTGGGAGCCGCCGGTTACTGACCCGCAGGGCCGCGCTTGGGAAGACCCAGTTGAGAAACAGCTACAGCACGAGCGGAGGCGCCGGCAGGTGAGGCTGAGGCTTTCAGGAGTGCAGCCAGCTCCCCCAAGCGACACAGCAGGGCCGAGGCTGGGAAGTCCGGGGTGGGGGCGGGGCCGGTCCGCCTGGCCCCGCCTGACCCGACTCTCTTACTTCCTGCAGCAAAGCGCCCCCCAGGTCGCTGTCAATGGGTGAGTGTCCGCCCCAGGGCAGGGCAAGGGGGTCCAGGAGGGGTGCTTACCGGGGGCTCCCGGTGTTGACTCCGCCCCCTTTTTTTCTGTGTTTTTCCTTCTGTCTTCCTGGCTCTTTTCAGGTGGGTGAGATGGTGAAGGGGCGGGCCGGGGCCGGGAGAGAGGGAGGAGCAGGGAGGGAGGGGGCGGGATCCAGACTTCTGGGGCCAAGGGAGGAGGGAATGGAGACCCGGGTTCCCGGGCCTAAGGGAGGAAAGGGGCTGGGAGTGGGTAGAGTCTGAGAGGTTGGATCTCTGGATCCCCAAAAGGCTGGAAGAAGGCAGTTTGGTTTCTCAGGGCCTGGGAAGCACCATGCCTGGGCTCCCTAGGAGGACAGAGCCCTGGATATCGGAGGGGAGAGGCTGGGGAATTGGACCTTTGGATTTTGAAGAAGAGCCCAAGTCTGGTGCTTGGGATCCTGGAGACCCAGAGGAGCAGGCTTGGGACTTCAAGGGCTTGGGGGCAAGTTTCTGGGAAAGTTAGGAAGTGGTAGTATCTCCGGGCCCCCGACAGGGGTAAAGGTTGGGTGATTAAACTCTTGGTTTTCCAGACACTCTAATGCAATTGTCTAAGTCACTGCTGGGTGTCGGACTGGGTTAAAAGGTTTAAGGGTTAAAAGGATAAGATTGAAGCTTGAGACCTGGACTTCTAGGTCCCTGGGGGAAAAAAGGACATTCCACGTCAGGTTCTACCAAGCAGTGGGGGCTCAGACTCTGGGTCCTGGGGAAGGAAATGAAGTAGATGGACCAGAACTCTAGGGTCCTTGAGCAAATAGAGGGCAGATTGGAGGGAAACAACATGGGAGGAGACGAAAACAAAGCAGTGAGGCTGGAGGAGACAAAGGGGGGTCTAGGTGAGGGCCTGGGCAGAGGGTCTCAGCAGGGACAGCGTGCTGGGAGCTGCCAGCCCCACACAGGGGGTGCCGCGGCCCTGAAGACCCCCCCTCCCCCCTGCACAGGTAGGCCTGATCCAGGCTGAGGTCCCTCTTATTGGGAGTCAGAGCTGAAATCTCACCCCTGCCCCCAGCTGCCTGATATCGCAAGCCCCCTCCCTGTTCACAGCTTCAAGTCACTTTCTCTGAGCCTCAAGTTCTTTGCAGGGAAACTGGGAATAATGGTAATCCCTTCCTGGAACAGTGGGAAGTCTGTGGTGTTGTAGGAACTAGCAGTTCAAGGCTCAAGGCTGTGACCATGTTCAAGTTCAAGTCCAGCTGCCTGCAAAGGAGGGCAGCATTATTCAGACATGGACTGCCCTGGTCCCAGGCTGGCGATGCCACTATCTTACTCTGTGACCTTTACATCCCTGTGCCTCAGCTTCCTCCTCTGTGAAAATGGAGAAGATAATAGGGTCTCTGGGGGAGGAAGAAACTGGGGGCGGGGAGAGGGGAGTCCAAATTCATGGTTCTACCAACGGTTGTCATGAAGCTCAAATCAACTAATATACATAACAGTGCCTAGCACATAGTAAGTGCTACAGAAGTGGTAGCTATTGTTTGTTTTTTGAGACAGGGTCTCACTCTGTCATCAGGCTGGAGTGCAGTGGTGAGATCTCAGCTCACGGTAGCCTCTGCCTGCCAGATTCAAGCGATTCTCCTGCCTCAGCCTCCAGAGTAGCTGAGACTACAGGCATGCGCCACCACACCCAGCTAATTTGTGTATTTTTCGGTACAGACAGGGTTTCACCATGTTGGCCAGGATGGTCTTGATCTCTTGACCTTGTAATCTGCCCTCCTTGGTCTCCCAGAACGCTGGGATTAGAGGCGTGAGCCACCGTGCCCGGCCTAGCTATTGTTTTTATTATGCTCATGAGTTATGTTATTTAAGCCCAGTGTCTATTAGATGCTCAATAAATGACAGCTGTTTCTAGCTGTGTGATGTAGGCAAGTGGTTTTATCTCTCTGAGCCTCATTCTCCCCTGTAAAATGGAATCGATGATGGGATAGTACCCACTGCCTATGCCTACAGCACAATGCCAAACAACCGAGGGAGCAAAACATATTCAGGCTGTTATTCTCGTTTCAAATTCCTATTAACAGTATTAACCCGGCCCCTGCTGTGCCCCCTGCTTGGCTCTAACCCTAGCTCACACCAGCACCCTGCACCCCAGAGCAATGGGGCTGGCTGCCTCCTTATCTCCAACCCTCCTGCTTCTCCTCAGTCACCAAGACTTGGAGCCAGAATCTGAGCCTCAGCTGGAGTCAGAGACAGCAGGAAAATGGGTCCTGTGTAATTATGACTTCCAGGCCCGCAACAGCAGTGAGCTGTCGGTCAAGCAGCGGGACATACTGGAGGTTAGAGGAGCGGGAGGCTGAGGGGCAGGAATTAGGCAGCCCTAGCTGCAGATGCAGGCTCTGAACCCTCTGCCTTTTACCGCACCCAGGTCCTGGATGACAGGCGCAAGTGGTGGAAGGTTCGGGACCCAGTGGGGCAGGAGGGATATGTGCCGTATAACATCCTGACACCTCACCCCGGACCCCGGTTGCACCACTGCCAAAGCCCTGCCCGCAGCCTGGTGAGCCAGCGCAGATGCTGGGGTCTTGAGGGAGGAGAGGCTGGGACCAGATACTGGGAACAAGGGGCGTGGGGATCAGCTGTCAAGAGTGCTGGTGCAGGTGGTGACTGGGGGTTCAGAAATGCATCTCCAGAAAGGAGAGAGGCTGGGACTGTGATTCCTCTCCCTAACCCAGGTGCTCTCCTCTCCTTCCTTTCAGAACAGCACTCCTCCTCCGCCACCAGCCCCAGCCCCAGCCCCACCTCCAGCTCTGGCTCGGCCCCGCTGGGACAGCTGCGATAGCCTCAACAGCTTGGACCCCAGCGAGAAGGGTGAGTGGTGGGGACGCCGGATGTGGGGAGAGGTTCTTATCCTTGCTTTCTAGGTAGGGAAACAGGGGCTCAGAAAGAGCAAATGGACTCCTGCCCCATTCTGGGGAGGCTGGAGCACCCCCCCGCCCTCTGGCCCCAGGACCCGTCACCCTGAGCCCCCACTCCCTCCCTCCCGGTTTCCCACCTGCAGAGAAATTCTCCCAGATGCTCATTGTCAACGAGGAACTGCAGGCGCGCCTGGCCCAGGGCCGCTCGGGCCCGAGCCGCGCAGTCCCAGGGCCCCGCGCCCCGGAACCGCAGCTCAGCCCGCAATCGGACGCCTCCGAGGTCCGCGCCTGGCTGCAGGCCAAGGGCTTTAGCTCCGGGTGAGTGGGGCGGGGGCGGTTGATACGCAGGCTGGGAGCGGAGCGTTCCGATCGGCCGGGAGTCGGGGGGCGGCAGTCGTGGAGACCACAGGGAGCCGGGATTAGCCCGAAGTGAGGGTCTGTCTGGTAGCAACATCCATCGGCAGGCTGTGATTGCCATGTGTTTTCAGACTCCGACTGGATTCCTTAGGGAAATCCCGCACCCTTCGAAAGCATGATATGACCACGCCCCCCGGGTGGCACATTGTGATTGGTGGGTGGGGTTCAGGGGGTGTCGGCCCTGGCCACCCTCCGGAGCTGTTCTGATTGGATCATCGCCGGGTGGGCGTGATATGAGTGGCAGGGGCTGGGGCATCCGGCGACCTGCCTGACTGCGCCCCGGCTGCCCTCGCTCAGGACCGTGGACGCGCTGGGTGTGCTGACTGGGGCGCAGCTTTTCTCGCTGCAGAAGGAGGAGCTGCGGGCGGTGAGCCCCGAGGAGGGGGCGCGTGTGTACAGCCAGGTCACCGTGCAGCGCGCCCTGCTGGAGGTGAGCCGGGCCGCTGGTCCCTGGGTCTGGGTGGGGTTGCGATGCTGAGGGCTCGGACACCAGGACAAAGCGATTTCCACCCCGCCCTCCAGGACAAAGAGAAAGTGTCAGAGCTGGAGGCAGTGATGGAGAAGCAAAAGAAGAAGGTGGAAGGCGGAATGGAAATGGAGGTCATTTGACCTGCCCGGCGCCCTTCGCAAAGAGTGACCAGGCCCCGTGTGAGAACGGACTCTTCAGACTCCTCAATAGCAGAAGTCGATCTTCTGAAGGATGGCCAATCTGCTCCGGCCTCGGTCTTCCCCCATCCCCGTGGACAGACTGAACAATCCTTGCTGCAGCCCCTCCGGAGCAGATCTGGACTGGCTGTGAGTGGGGAGGGCGTGGAGACAGTCTACGGAAAGCGCTAGCAGACCCCCGAGAGGATGCAGTAGAGCCCTGAGCACTGTAATATGCCACCCAGCCTATAAACAGCCTCCTTACTTGGCAGATGGTGTGTCAACTGCTGTCCTCTACCCGGCTACCAGGGGGCCCAGAAACCTTCCCCTTGCCCCAGTCACAGCCTCAAGGAACCTGGAAGATGTTCCACCTTCTCTGGTTTCTCTCTCTGAACCCTCCTTTCCACCCCCAGGGTCCCAAACCAGGCTCCCTCCTGACCTCCTAGCCAGCCAAGTCCAGCCTGCCCCATCTTCGGGTTTCCCTGGCTCGCGGCTGCTGGAATGTGAGAACCAAAGTTCTCACTTCATTCCTTCCTGCATCCTGGCCCTGCCCTTCTCCAAACTCTCCCAAGCCCCTTCAACCTCTGCAGTTTGCACTTGCTGTCTCTGCTGGCGGAAACAGCCATTCCCCGCCTGGCAAACAGCTCCTATTCAGCTCACTCACTCACTGTGGGGAAGCCTGCCCTCATCCCCGAAGCTAGTTCCCACCTCCTGCCACGGCCCTGCCAGGTAGAACTGGCGGCCTCCCCAGCATGCCACAGCTTCTGGTCACTTTTTGTCCTGGGAGATGGCAGCTAACTGAAAACTTCCTACTCCCTCAAGAACTAGCTCCTTTTCCCTCTGGCAAGCCCTGTAACTTTTTTTTTTTTTTTTTGAGACGGAGTCTCACTCTGTCACCCAGGCTGGAGTGCAGTGGCACGATCTCCACTCACTGCAAGCTCCGCTTCCCGGGTTCACATCATTCTCCTGCCTCAGCCTCCCGTGTAGCTGGGACTACAGGCGCCCGCCACCTCGCCCGGCTAGTTTTTTTTAATGTATTTTTAGTAGAGACGGGGTTTCACCATGTTAGCCAGGATGGTCTTGATCTCCTGACTTCGTGATCCGCCCGTCTCGGCCTCCCAAAGTGCTGGGATTACAGGCGTGAGCCACCGCGCCCGGCCAAGCCCTGTAACTTTCTTTTCCCCATTATCCAGGTAGCTGGTAAGGTCTGCTTTTCTCTGGATCCCCCCGTTTCCAGACTGGACATTCTCTGCCTTTGGGAAGAATGGTCTTTTCTCTCTCTTCCGTGGCTCCGCTTCCCCAGATTACTGCGGGCCTATGGGCCTCAAGCCTGCCCCCGAGTTGTTCCAACCTGGGGCACCAGGTGGCGCCCTCCAAGATGGGAAAGTATCAGAGAGATCCTCCTGGGGCAGGCAGGAGTTCTCAGTCCCCACTCTGCCTGGTTCCTTCTGGTTCCTTCCTTCCTCTTTGGATCTCCAAGAGTCCTCCCCCTATCTGCCCGGTCCCTAGATCCTACTCACACACTTCCCTTGGCTCCCTATGGCCCACCAGACAAAACCCAGGCCCCAGCTTGGCAGTCACAGGCTGCCACTTGGCTCACCGGCTTCGACCCCACAGGGCTCAGCTCCCTCCTCCTGCTGCCAGGCTTGGTTCATGTGGTCGCTTCTGCCCAGAATACTCTCAGCCCCTCTACCACTTGCCCGGGGCCCCACCACTCATTCTCAACAGGGCAATCAGAAAGGTAGGCAATTCCCTCAAACCTCCTTGCTCCATTTTCCCCTCCCCAATAAGCCCCCGGGGCTCACACCACCCAGGCTGCAAACTGAAATGTCTGCAGGAACCTGACAAGAGACCCAGTGAGTCAGCTGGGCCTCAGCCCTACTCCCGTCACAGGCCAGCTTGTTTGAACACCCTGGCAGCTGCATCTTCCAATATTCTCAGAACCTGACCATCTCTCACCATCTCTACTCCCGTCACCCCGGCCAGAGCCACCATCTCTCTTGCCGGGATGTTACCAGTAGCCCCTTAGCTGGTCTCCCCAATCCTCACCACCAACCCCCAGTCTGTTCTCCACGCAACAGCCAGAGGGACCTGTTAAAACCTAAGTCAGGCCATGGCCATGCTCCAAAAGCCACCCAGGGCTCTCACCTCAAAGCTCAAGCCCTTCCCAGGGCCAAGTCCCCACACAGCCGCCGTGACCTCTCGAACCTCATTCCCTGCTTTCTCCAGCTCCTCAGCTTCCCGCAACACATCAGGTGCACTCCTACCCCAGGGCCCACACACACAGCTCTCATCATCCAGAGCACCCTTCCGTCACTACACAGCTCCCTCTCCACCACCTTCAAGCCTCTACCTGCGCCAGCTTTTCCGTGAGGCCTGCCTAGACCACTCTATTCAAAACACATGTGCACACACACGCACCCGCCTTCCCAACCCCTTTCTTTTCTCCAGAGCGCTGCCGCCTTGAAATACATTTATTTTAACATCGGATGCTCCTCTCCTAAAAGTATTGGATCTTTGTTTTGTTCAGTAATTATCAGTCACACTGTACTTACTAAGTCCTATTCTTCCTGTTGGTGTTATAGTAATTACTGAATGAATGAATGAATGCCCCATCTCAGAAGATGGCTCCTACTCAGCTCTAGTCAACTGTGGCTATGCAGGACTGAAGAGTTCATATTGTCACAGATTCCTGTTTTTTCAAAAGAAGCCAAAATTCCTCCCCCCCCCGCCCCTTTTTGAGATGGAGTCTCACTCTGTTGCCCAGGCTGAAGTGCAGTGACTCGATCTCGGCTCACTGCAACCTCTGCCTCCCAGGTTCAAGCGATTCTCCTGCCTCAGCCTCCCGAGTAGAGTAGATGGGACTACAGGCGCTCGCCACCTCGCCCAGCTAATTTTTGCATTTTTACTAGAGATGGGGTTTCACCATGTTGGCCAGGCTGGTCTCGAACTCCTGACCTCAAATGATCTGCCTGCCTCAGCCTCCCAAACTGTTGGGATCACAGGCATGAACCACCGCACCCAGCCAAAATTCCAGATTTTTACACACAGATTACTCCAAATGTTAAATGTTGGCAATTGACTAAATCTGTTTCAAAGACACTGATGGCAAAACCCAAGCTCTGCAGCTCCATATCCCTGGCCCGAGGTCTTGCCCGCTGATCCTTCCTGCCCCCATCAACTTCCCCTCAGCCCCCTGCCTGTGATCACGCCGGCTCCGTCTCGGAGCCTTCACTCCCACTGGGGGCTCATCCTGAAGCTCCTCTGCCACACCGGTGAGCAAGCACCAGCCCATCCCTCGGCACCCCACCCAGCGGCCCAGTGGTTTGGTCACAGACATGCACAGCCCCCCAGCACAGAAGCTGGAAACGGTGCCCTCCCTCTGGCTGGGAACACAGACCTTGAGTGGCAACTTCACGACTTTTATTTGTGGTGCCTGTGCTTTATCTCGAAAATACCTTCTCCCCCTGCCCCAGACAGTGGGCGGGGAGGGGGCAGCAAAAAATAGAAGACATCCCTCCCTATTGCACATGGACCCTATATACAGGCCCACCTGGCTGAGGCCGGCAGGACTCTTGGCACAGTCTTGGATCCCTGCTCAGGAGGGGGGTGACGGGGTGGCATCACACGTGAGAGGGGGACCTCCAGGCGGCCACTCTGGTCCTGGCTACTGGTCCTTGCACTTCTTGGTCCTCAGTTCCTTCCTAGTCCCGGCTCTGGCCCTGGTCCCCTCTGGCAACGTCCCCTTACTTGGCTCGGCCTCCCACCTCCATCCTGGCCTCGGGTGGCCCCCTTGGCTCCTGGGGACTCTGCTCCCCTCCAAGTTCGGAGGTCCCAGGGGGGCTATGGCTTCTCTGAGACTTCCCCCGGAGCCCTGTCACTCGTGTTCACACGGGGAAAGGGGTGCGTGTGGCAGAAGCAGCTGTATAAATACGGGTGCGGGAAAGTCCCTCCAGGTCACTTGGAGAGTTTGCTGATAACGCGGATCAACGCCGCATTCTCATCCTTGAGGCGCTGGTTGTCAGCACGGAGGTCAGACAGGGCCTGGGGGACGGCAAAGAGTCAGCTGGGCAGCCCTGGTGGGTTGCGCCCCCGCCCACCCTCGGCCCTCTGCCCACAGACCCCACCTTCAGCTCTTCCTCCAGCTCTGCGGCCTTGCGTTCCAGGGCCCTGCGCTCCTGGAAAGAACAGGGAAAGTTCAGAAACCGAGTGAGGCTGAGGACAGGGGAAGGCCAGGGGCCAGCTGGGAAGGGCAATGTGGCTCTCTTGGTCCAAACTTAGTGATGTGAGGCTGGGAACGCCTCTGGCTCCCGTCCCCACTGTCCCTACTCACGAATCTCTCCAGCTCCAGAAGGGCTGGCCTCTCAGCGAAGCGCTCTTGCCTCTGGTGAGGACGCAGAAAGCACAGGGGTCAGCAGGGGAAGCCAGCACTGCTCTGAGGAGGGGTCCTACATTCCTGCTGGGGACCCGCCCGCCCACTAGGCAGCCCACCAGCCCCGCCCCCATGGGCCAGGCCCCGCCCCCAGCAGGCCCACAGCCCCACCCCCATTCGCTCAGACCCCGCCTCCGAGATCTCGGCCAGGCCCTCAGGTGGAGCGAAGCCCCATCGGCCCCTCCAGGCCAGGCTCTGCCTCCCAGCAGTCTGAGCCCCACCCAGGCGGCCCTGCCAGTTCTGGTGACCCTGGCCTCGGCGCCTTTACCTGCGTGGCCCGCTCCAGCTCCACCTTGAGCTGCGCCAGCCGCAGCGTGGTCTCGGTCAGAGCCTCGCGAAGCCGCTCGTTCTCCCTGCGCAGCTCTGCATACAGCTGGGGGTCGGGTGGAGGAAGGTCAGGCGGAGGAGGGTCAGGTGGAGGGCAGGGGCGACGCTGGGGGCGGGGAAGCCAGGAGGTGGGCACCTAGCAGGCGGAGCCCCAAAGGAGGGGTGGGATCACACCTTCCTAAAGCCTCCGTCCTGCTCCTCCGACTCTGGCTCAGCTTCTGGGTGGAGGTCCCGCTGTGACCGCTGCCTGCGGGCTGAGGGGCCGCCCTCCAGGGTGCTGGGGCGGGGGCGGAACGCGCGTCAGGGGCCGGCCCGGGCCGCACGCAGGCCCCACCTCTCCCACCCCGCCCCTACCTGGACTCCGGGCTGCGGTCAGCCGGCTCCGCCTCCTCCCCCTGTGGGCAGGTAGAGGGGGGTTCAATGGGCATGGGAGGCGCTTTAGCGGGTATGGGAGGGGCTTTGCCCGCCCCCCGGCCCACCCTCTGCACCAGCTCGGCCCCACCTGAGCCCCCCTCACCTCCGCAGGCCCCCTCCACTCCTTTCCGACCTTGCGGGGCTCCCTGGCCGCCTGCGGTCCTGGACCCTGCCCGTCAGGCGCCTCTGCTGGGGGAGGGGCAGGAATCAGTCTAGGCACCTCCAGAGACCCCTCTGGGGGCTCGGGTCCCCGGGTCAAGCCCCCAGGAAAGCAGGAAGACTCTGGGAGAGACGATGATTCCCGGGAATGACCTCCCCCAGAGAGCAGACCTCACCTCTCTGGGCAGGGCTGTCGGAGTTCTCCACTCCAGGGATGCGGGGCCTCCGGGAAGGGTCCTGTCGGGAGGGGTTGGTGAGTCAGGGGACCAGGACATCCCGCACCACCCCACACGCCCTCGCTGACCCCTCTCACCAGGCTCTGCGCCGGCTTCTCTGACTCTGGGGCCTTCCCTGCAGACTTCTCTGCCTCCTTCAGATCTGTCAGAGTCACACCCTGGCAGGGAAAGGGGACAGTCAGGGGATGCTGGGGTCAGGGCCCAGCTCCTCTTTCCTCAGGCCCAGGAGTCCAGACTCCATCCCCTCCTCCCTTAGACCTAGGAGTCCAGACCCCAGTCCCTCCTCCCTCAGACCCAGGAGTCCAGACCCCAGTCCCTCCTCCCTCAGACCCAGGAGTCCAGACCCCAGTCCCTCCTCCCTCAGACCCAGGAGTCCAGACCCCAGTCCCTCCTCCCTCAGACCCAAGAGTCCAGACCCCAGTCCCTCCTCCCTCAGACCCAAGAGTCCAGACCCCAGTCCCTCCTCCCTCAGACCCAAGAGTCCAGACCCCAGCCCCTCCTCCCTCAGACCCAGGGGTGCAAGCCCCCAGCCCCTCCTCCCTCAGACCCAGGGGTGCAAGCCCCCAGCCCACCCCACACCTGTGTGGACCTCCGAGACTGGCGCATGAGACGGGAGCGAGCTTTTCTCTGGGATTCCGACTCCTCATCCCGCACAGGCATCTGGTAGGACCTGAGGGAAGGGTCCCAACCTCAGGGAGGGGCCCTGGGGACCATGTCCCATTCCGTGGCTGACACCCTCTGCGGGAGGCAAGTTCCATGGGAGGGGACTCCAACTCCCAGCAGACCCGGGGCCAGCCCTCCCTCAGGAGCCCACCCAGAGCCCCGGGACTCCGGCTTGACATAGTCTCTGCTGGCTGGGGGCCGGGGCTAGGGCGGGGGCGGGGGCGGGGGCGGCAGCTTCCTGCCCTAGCCTCTGCACCTCCGTCGGTCCCGGGAGTCCGCTGAGGGCGCTGTGGAGGCTGTGGGGGCGTTTGGCTTCGCTGGAGATTCAGGCTCCGGAATCCTGGAGGGAGGCGAGGAGTTCTCCAAGCAAGGAGGAGGCTTGGTGACCTCAGACCTGCATCAATTCATTCATTCAACAAACATTACCCAGGTGCATTGTGTGCCGGCACTGGAGATGCAGCCGTGTACAAAAGAAACAAATTATCTGGGCCACCAGAGTCAGAGCTGAGCAGAAATACACAACACCGACAATAGCCATGAAAAGACCAGCACTCCACCCAACCAGTCAGAAGGGTAAAGGACGCTGGACAGAAGCAGCAGTGCGAGAACTGGGAGCGGAGCGGGAGGGGCGTGTGCCCACGGCGCAGAGGTGGCAGCAGGTGGTCCGTGCGCCTCGGGGTGGGGGGATGATGGGGAGAAGTTGATGTTTCAACACAGGCTTGAGGGAGGGAGCCAGCCGCCAGGAGGAACACAGCACAGGCTCTGGGGTGGGAGCAGGAATCAGACCCCGGGGGGCACATGGTCTCACTCGGGATCATACAGACAGGCTTGGAACCCACATCTGCCGCCTACCCCCGAGGGGCCCAGGCCTTGGGGACTCACAGGGCAGAGGGCTCCGGCAGCTTCCGGGAGGGGGTCGGGGTAATTCTGGCAAGACGGAGCTCCTTGGCCTGTGTGGAGAGGAGGAGGAAGGGGCAGTTCCCTCATCTGTGCAGGGGCCTGGGCCCGGACCCGGCCCAACCCTCACTCACCTGGGTGGAGGTCCCTTCCAGCCAGGAGGAGGAAGCCGAGCGCTGCAGCCCAGCCCCAGGGGCTCCCTCTGCCATCCGCCTTTCCGGGGGACCCAGGGCACCAGAACTCCCTGTCTTCAGGAGGCCAAAGCGCCTGGAGAAGGGGGCCTCTTCAGGCGGCTGGGAGAAGAAGGAGGTCTCAGGGAGAAAGGATTCCTCTTCTCAGACCTCAAGGGTTAGCCCCCAAAGGACTGCAACAAACTACAATTCCCATCAGCCCCTGGGGCAAGCACAACCTAAAAAGGAAGCCGGTTGTCCAGGAGGACTCTGGGAACTATAGTCTTCACCCTACCTGCCCCTGCCAGAGGTTCACAGGCTTTATGGACTCCCACCTCCCGGCCCTCCCAGCCTCACAGGACCTCTCAGGGCATCCACTCACCACGGGGCTCTTAGGACTGGGGTGCGGTGGGGAGGAGACGCCATTGAGGGTCCTGGGTTCTGCAGAGCGTGGCTCTGTGATGTGGGAATACCGGGTAGGTCACAGAAGACGCCAGCTGCCTCTAGATTCAAAGAACCCGACCCCTCCTCCCTTGGACCCAGGAGTCCAGATTCAGGCTCCTCACCGGCGGGACCTTCTTCCCCCTCATCCTCGTCCTGGATAGGGGGCCCCCCAGCCCCACCAGGCCGGCGCTCCTTGGACAGGTCCTGGAGGGAAATCTTCTCTCGGCTGCTCAGACGACACACAGAGCTCCTGTTGCGGAACGAGAGGGTGCTGCGGTGCAAGCCCGGGGCCTCCAGCCACCCCGCCAGCCCCCGACTCCTCCCTCCCTATACCTTCTGTGTTTGCTGCTACAGGGCGCTTGGGGCTCCTGGCCCCGGCTCTGGGAAGCTTCTTTTTGGTTCCGAAGCTGCAAGGAGGGAAGGAGGCTGCAGGGGAGGGGTGGAGCACACGTCCCCCACAGCAATACCACCATGAACAGCTGTCAGGAGCTCAGTGCCCAGGCGGGCACCGAGGGCTCGTGGAAGCGCTTGCTGGTTTTCCTACAGATGGCGGCACACCTCAGAGAGAGGAGGTGCCCTGTGTCCAGCAGGCGCCTGCAGCTGCCACGTGCAGGCACTGCCCTCTTGTCCTCACGGCCCCCACCCATGAGAAGCCTCCAGACTCATCCCCAGAGGAGCCCTTCTAGCTCCCAGGGGCGACCTGCTCAGACCTCATCCCGACCCCTCAGCACACCCAGGGCACTGGTGGGCCCTCAGCTGCCCCGGCTTCTGCTGCTGGCACTCGCCTCCTCCTTCCCCACACAGTTCAGCACCGTCTTCACACTTGCCCCACACAGTTCACCACCGTCTTCACACCTGCCCCACAAAGTTCAACACCATCTTCACACCTGCCCCACACAGTTCAACACCATCTTCACACCTGCCCCACACAGTTCAACACCATCTTCACACCTTCCCCACACAGTTCACTGTCTTCACACCTTCTCCACACAGTTCACCACCGTCTTCACACCTTTCCCACACAGTTCACCACCGTCTTCACACCTTCCCCACACAGTTCACCACCGTCTTCACACCTTTCCCACACAGTTCACCACCGTCTTCACACCTTCCCCACAGTTCACCACCGTCTTCACACCTTCCCCACAGTTCACTGTCTTCACACCTTCCCCACAGTTCACCACCGTCTTCACACCTTCCCCACAGTTCACTGTCTTCACACCTTCCCCACAGTTCACTACTGTCTTCACACCTTCCCCACACAGTTCACCACCGTCTTCACACCTTCCCCACACAGTTCACCACCGTCTTCACACCTTCCCCACACAGTTCACCACCATCTTCACACGTTCCCCACACAGTTCACCACCGTCTTCACACCTTCTCCACACAGTTCACCACCATCTTCACACCTTCCCCACACAGTTCACCACCGTCTTCACACCTTCCCCACACAGTTCACCGTCTTCACACCTTTCCCACACAGTTCACTGCCATCTTCACATCTTCCCCACACAGTTCACCGCCGTCTTCACACCTTTCCCACACAGTTCACCATCTTCACACCTTCCCCACACAGTTCACCATCTTCACACCTTCCCCACACAGTTTGCCACCGTCTTCACACCTTCCCCACAGTTCACCACTGTCTTCACACCTTCCCCACACAGTTCACCACTGTCTTCACACCTTCGGGCCTCTGCATGTGGTGCCCAGGAGTACTGGGAGGGCCCTTCATTCCTGCCCTTCTAGCAAACTCTTAGTGCTGTAGTACTCACGTCTTCTAGAAACTGTCCCCAGATGCTCCCAGGCTGGGCTCCCCTCATATCTGGGCCACCTAAGCTGATCCTGCCCCACCCATTAAACCCCCCTTGGCCATATCACCCTCAGGGCAAAAGTCACCCTGCTTCTCGCCTGGCACTCATGGTCCTCCCGGGTTTGCTCTGCCTTACACTCCCCTCCCTGGGCACCTCAGGGCACCCACACTTGCCCCCCAGACTGTGTGAGACCTTCTTCTCCTACATCCGTCAGCCTCCACCTTGCTCCTGCCAACCTTTCAAAAGAGGAAGCTGTCTCCACTCCGCTGCCCATGCGCCAGAAGCCCTAGGCCTGGCCTCGGGAGCTTCCTGTCACCCCACAGAGCTCACTGAATGCTGGCATGGCTCTAGTGCTGTCCCGTGGCACGTACTCCCGAGCTCCTGACAGCACAATCCACACGTCACGCACGACCCCTCATACAGGTGCGCACCATACCATTCCCATTTGACAGATGAGGAAACTGAGGCCTGGAGAGGAAAGTGGCTGGCTGGGACTCACGGCAGATCCATGGCAGAGCCAGGATTCCAACAAAGGCAGTCTGGCCAGGGCTCACGCCCTTCACTCCTTCACTCCAAGTTTTCCCAGCAAGGCTGCCCCGGGGATGGCTGGGGGACACCTTGCAGGTGACCAGCCCAGCCTAAGTCTAGGACAGTCCTGCACATGGCTGCTGCCAAGGGCCACCCTGAGGTGATGAGGTGCACTGAGCTGGTTTGTTATTTTGTCTGAGTGTCAGACGACCCTGTCCAGATCCTTCTGCTGCCTCCCCACCAGGCAGGTAGGAAGCTCTGCAGCCCCATCTCTATCCTGCCCCGGCTGGGGGTCCCTCCTGAGGCTGGGGCTGGAGCTGGGTCACCAAGCAGGAAAGAGCAGGTTGCTGGGGTGGTGGGTGTCAGAAGTCGGGGGGGGACCCCCTCTGCACCCTCCTCTGAGGAGTTGAGGGGACATGGGGAGTCTGGGACAAGCCCCTCAGCCCTGACACTCACGTCCTCCTGTTTCCGGGCCAGTTCCTCCAACAGGCTCAGCACTTCCTCATCAGCCAGGTCACAGGGCCGCTGCCCCTGGGTTGGGGGAGGAGCAGGAGCAGACAATGAAGGAGGCGCTGGGTCCTCCCCGCGCCCTGCCCCCCACCAGCCTGGGCACTGGCCCTCACCGCGTGGGTCAGCGAGTCCATGCCCCCGCCATGCTCGGCCAGCAGGCGGCAGGCATCCTCCACGCCCCAGTGTGCCGCCGCGTGCAGGGGAGTCCAGCCGTCCCCGTCCCGGAGCTCTGGGTCGTAGCCAGCCTGAAGGAGCAACCTGGGGGCCAGGGAGTCTCAGGGTCAGAGGCCAAGGCGAGGCCCTGGGCCGGGGGCTGATTTCAGCCAGTGGTGCGGTAACTGAGGTCCCAGGCCACGAGACTAAAACGCCCCTGGACAGGCTGGTAAAGAGCCACTGCCCAGCGTCCCTGGCCACAAGAGGCCCCTCTGCACCAGGCCTTGTCCCTCCCCTTGGACCAGCAGCTACACGTTAAACCCTGGCCCTGCAGGTGGCCTCTGGAACCTGCTCCTGGTGCCGGCAGGGGGTCACCCTGGCTGTGGGATTCCAAGGTGACAGCAGTGGGGTGTAAGGAGGCAGCCCCGGAGGATGCAGGTGCAGGACCCTGTGCCAGCCCCCACGCCCGTCAGAAGGATTGGACCCCAAAGGGCTGTCTCAGGGCAGTAGTGTTCTAGGACCTGGGCTGGCTTAAAGCAGTGACTCCCAACCAGGGCAATGCTGTCCCCCAGGGGAGACCCAGCAGGTCTGCAGACATCTTTGTTGTCATAACCTGGTGGAGGGGCTAGTGGCATAGGCTGGGTGGAGGCCAGGGAGGCGGCTCCACACCCAGCAGCGCCCAGCAGCAGCCCCACAAGGAGAAGGATCTGCCCCAAAATGTGGGTAGCGCCTGGGCTGAGAAACCCTCACTCAAGACAGTTTTCTGCCAGAAAACAATAACACCTTAAACCATTCAATCTGAGGGAAAGGCAGGGCTCCACGTCCAAGGGCACTCTCCGAGCTCAGCTCAGGGCAGGACGTGTCTATTTTTGGAGAAATGGAATGAGTTTCTGTGTCAATGAGAAAGAGCTTCGCAAAGTGGGAACAGATGGACAGCCTGGGATATTCTACGAAGAAGCCTTATAAGCACAAGTCCCTCTATCTGGCCCCGCCCACCTCGCCCCTCACCTTTCCCACGCTCTGCCCAGAGCTCACCCTGCCCCAGCTGTGCGGGCCCCCCGCTATTTCCCCAAGCGCCCACCCGCCACTTGCTGCTCTCTGTCGGAGAGTGTTCTGTGCCCTGCAGCGTCTCACGCTGAGCCCCTTTTTGGCAGTCACCAGCCCTTCACCCCCATGTCTCCTGACCCCAAAGCCCCTCCTCATCACACTTGTCTTCTCCCATCACCCTATTTGCATCTTAAGCCAGTGGTTCTCAACTGGGACAATGCGCCCCCCAGGGGACATTTGGCCACGTCCAGAGACATTTTTAGTTCTCACAACCAGGGATGCTCCCGACGTCCCATAGGTAGAGGCCGGAGAGGCTGCCCCACATCCTGTGATGCACGGGACAGCGCTGCAGCAAAGAGCATCAGTCCAAAATGTCTGTCTCCCCACGAGGTATGAGCCGCACATAGGCCCGGATCTCTCTTGTTTACCCAGTTCCTTGGCAACTAACAGACTGCCTGGCACACAGCAGGGGCTCAGAAAATAAGCATCGAATCAGTACCATCAAATAAACATATACCTCTACTCTGCAACAAATGTTTTTGTTTTGTTTTGTTTTGAGACAGAGTCTCACACTGTTGCCCAGGCTGGAGTGCAGTGGCATGATCTCCACTCATTGCAACCTCTGCTTCCTGGGTTCACGCCATTCTCCTGCCTCAGCCTTCCAAGTAGCTGGGACTACAGGCGCCCGCCACCATGCCCAGCTAATTTTTTGTATTTTTAAGAGAGACGGGGTTTCACTGTGTTAGCCAGGCTGGTCTTGAACTCCTGACCTCATGATCCACCTGTATCAACTTCCCAAAGTGCTGGGATTACAGGCGTGAGCCACCACGCCCAGCCTGCAACAGATCTTTGATGCGAATGCTGGTTACATTCTTTTTAAAATGCAGTCAGGCTGGGCGCAGTGGCTCATGCCTGTAATTCCAGCACTTTGGGAGGCTGAGGCGGGAGGATCACTTGAGGTCAGGAGTTCGAGACCATCTTGGCCAACTTGGCAAAACCTGTCTCTACCACAAACAAAAAATTAGCCGGGCAGGGTGGCACACACCTGTAATCACAGCTATTCAGGCGGTTGAGGCAGGAGAAGTGCTTGAACCCAGGGGGCAGAGGTTGCAGTGAGCTGAGATTGAGCCACTGCACTCCAGCATGCATGACAGAGTGAAACTCCATCTCAAAAATAAAAATAAAAATAAATGGCCGTGCTCGGTGGCTCACACCTGTTATCCCAGCACTTTGGGAGGCCGAGGCGGGCGGATCACAAGGTCAGGAGATCGAGACCATCCTGGCTAACATGGTGAAACCCTGTCTCTACTAAAAATACAAAAAAATTAGCCGGGTGTGGTGGCGGGCGCCTGTAGTCCCAGCTACTCGGGAGGCTGAGGCAGGAGAATGGCGTGAACCCGGGAGATGGAGATTGCAGTGAGTGGAGATCGTGCCACTGCACTCCAGCCTGGGTGACAGAGCGAGACTCCGTCTCAAAATAAATAAATAAATAAAATAAAAAATGCAGTCAATAGATCTGAGTGTAAACATGCACCCTTACAAAGAAGCAGTAATGAAATTATAGTCAGTGAATATTTCTAAGTCCAAAGTGCTTCAGTTCTATGGCAGAGAATGAATGAGGTTGCCCACGAATATGGACTCTATCTCTCCCTTTACTAACAGTACCCACACAGGCCCCCGGCCGGACACAGGTCACCCGGCCGGACACAGGCCACCCAGCTAAAGACAAATCTCCTACTGTCCCTTGCAGCGATGAGCGGTCATGTGACTAGGGTCTGGCAAACGGGATGTTGGCATTAAGTAGTGCGTGCCACTTGCAGACTGCTCTCTGGAAAGGAATGGGTGTTTGCTCCTTTGCCCCTCTCTTCCTGCTGGCTGGGCTGCAGGTGCAGTGGAGGAGATGCAGCCGCGTCCAGGATTCAGGGGTGGAAGCCATGGGAGGAAAAGGACACGGCCTGCAGGCCTGGGCACATCACCAGTCCCAACCATTCAGTTTCCAGTCCCCCTTGTCGAAAGGATCAGCTTAGGGATGGACCCAGTCAGCAACAGAGCTGGGACTGGGGCCAGATACGGAGGTCCAGGAGCTCTACTTCAGCAGCAGGTGCTAAGCAGAAGGGACAGCGGTCTGGAGCTGTTAAGAGTCATCTTATGTACCTCACTGAGAAAACCTGACTAAAAACTGTCAACATAGAGGTGAGCAGAGAGGGGGAGGAATTCATGTTAACTTCATTTTTATACTAAATAATAAAGTGTAAGTCATGAAAGAGAGAAGAGGGAACTGAAAAAGGAATGAGGAGCCTAAGGATGAGAACTGGAACCAACAACTTTAATAGAAAGGAGAAAGGCAGCCAAATAGGAACAAAATAAGACCCAAGACTGAGGTGAGGATGACAGAAACGGAATGGGCACCATAGCAATGTAAACTCTACATGCACCTTGGTTGGGTGCAGTGGCTCACGCCTGTAACCCCAGCACTTTGGAAGGCTGAGGCAGGCAGATCACCTGAGGTCAGGAGTTCAAGACCAACCTAGGCAACATAGAGAAACTCCATCTCTACTGAAAATACGAAAGTATTTTCAAGTGCGGTGGCTTACTCTCATAGTCACAGATACTGGGGAGGCTGAGGCAAGAGAACTGCTTGAACCCAAGAGGCGGAGGTTGCAGTGAGCTATGATCACACCACTGCACTCCAACCTAGGTGACAGAGAGCCAGACTCCATCTCAAAAACAAAAATAAACTATATATGTACCAAATAATCCAGTCTTAAAATATATACAAATCGTAACTGACAGAACTGTAAGAAGAAACAAAGTCCATAATCATAGCAAGAATTTAAATGCACCTCTCATAGTAACTGACAGAATAAGCAGCGGGGGAAATATCACTACAGATAAAGAAGCACTACAAATAAAACAGCATGATTACAAGGCTGACCTAATAACCTACAGAGAACACTGTACTTGACGACTCCATTCTTTTCCAACTTACATATACTGGGGTATATAAGGCAAAACAATACATTTCAAAAGTTAGAATCCTATAGAACCCATTCTCTGACCACAATGCAATTAAGCCAGGAAAATGGTAACAAAATGATGACTAGAGAAGTCCTGTATATTTTGAAATTAGGCCAAGTACAGTGGCTCACACCTGTAATCCCAGCACTTTGGGAGGCTGAGGTAGGTAGATCACTTGAGCCCAGGAGTTTGAGACAAGCCTGGGGAACATGGTGAAACCCTGTCTCTACAAAAACTAGCGGGGCGTGGTGGTGCGCGCCTGTAGTCCCCACTATTCAGGAGGCTGAGGTAGGAGGATCACCTGAGCCTGGGGAGTTTGAGGCTGCAGTGAGCCACGATTGCACCACTGCACTCCAGCCTGGGCGATATAGCAAGACCCTGTCTTAAAATAAATAAATAATAAAAGATTAAAAATTGGGAAATATTTTACACAGAATGACAAATTTAAAAAGACCGCACATCAAAACTTGTGGGTACAGCTAAGGCTGTTATTGACAGGGAAATACACAGTCTTCGGTACATACGTTTAAAGAGAAAGGGAAAGGACAGGATCCACAGGAAGGTATAAGACAGCAAGATGGAACACACCGGCCCGACTCACCTCATCACCTCAATGTAGCCCTTGGCAGCAGCCACGTGCAGGGCAGAGGCGCCTGTGCGGGGGTGCCGGGCCTCTGGCATGGCGCCCCCATTCAGCCAGCACCTTGTGTCATGAAGTAGCAATTCCTCCTCCGCCCGCTTGGCTGCCTCCACGTCCACACCTAGGAGGAGAAGAGGCACGAGGTAGGACTCACATCCCACGACCTGGAATACCCAGGGTTATACACTGGGCTGGCTGGGGTTCGGCCCTGGGACTCGCCCAGAGCTTTCACCGCTGCTCCCCTCTGAGATGTGGGAGGCCTAGACTAGCCCAGCTGTTTCCCAACTGTGCTCCATGCAGTCACGGGTCCCACTCAGGGTCTCTGAGTCAGCGCTAAGCACGGGGAAAATGGAGATCACAGGCCTTTCCCCATCTCAACCAGAAAGTCACCTTACTTTTATTATTTTTAATATAAAACCATGGCTGGCTGCAGTGGCTCATGCCTGTAATCCCAGCAACTTTAAGAGGCCGAGGTAGGTGGATCACGAGCTCAGGACTTCAAGACCAGCCTGGCCAACATAGTGAAACTCCATCTCTACTAAAATTACAAAAAAAAAAAAAAAAAAAAAAAAACAGTAGCCGGATGTGGTGGTGGGCGCCTGTAGTCCCAGCTACTTGGGAGGCTGAGGCAGGAGAATCGCCTGAACCCAGGAGTCGGAGGTTGCAGTAAGCCGAGATTACGCCACTGTACTCCAGCCTGGGCGACACAGCAAGACTCTAAAAAAAAAAAAAACCATATATCTATACACACACACACACACACACACACACAATCTCCTATATACACTATACATATATTTCCTATATACATAACATATATATATAAAAACCTGAAGTTTACTGAGCAAATCCAGTGCTCAATTACATCTAACTTTTCCTGTCACTCCCAATATAACTTTTTTTTTTTTTTTTGGAGCCAGAGTCTTACTCTGTCACCCAGGCTGGAGTGCAGTGGCGCAATCTCACTGCAACTTCCGCCTCCGAGATTCGAGAGATCCTCCTGCCTCAGCCTCCCAAGTAACTTGGATTACAGGCATAAATCACCATGCTGAGCTAATTTTGGTGTTTTTAGAAGAGACAGGGTTTCAACACATTGGGCAGGCTGGTCTCGAACTCCTGACCTCAGGTGATCTGCCCGCCTTGGTCTCCCAAAGTGTTGGGATTACAGGCATGAGCTGTTGTGCCGCCCCCCAATATAATCTTAATCTAGCATCTTCATACATTTTATCACCATTACCACTTTTCTCATGAGGAGAATAAACCAAGCAAAAAGCCACTAAATGAAGAACTTGTGCCATTAGTGCAACAGCTCCTTTTCTACCCAGGTGTTCCACCCGTTTGCAAACATGCGACCACCTACAGCAATCTGGGAAAAGCATGCTTCCAAACCAGTCAATTTCATGTAATCCAACTGTTGCACTGTATTATAGACGTAAAAGGCAAGTAATGACCTAAAATTAAATATAAGTTGATTTTGGATCAAAACAGGTACCCTTGTTGAGGCTGAAATCATATCTACTGACAGCCTCTGAAGATACTTATTCTTTTGCATGCTATAAACTCTTTTTTTTTTTTTTGGAGACAGGGTCTCACTGCAACCTCTGCCTACCGAGTTTAAATGATTCTCCTGCCTCAGCTTCCCTAGTAGCTAAGATTACAAGTGCCTGCCACCATGTCCAGCTAATTTTTGCATTTCTAGCAGAAACAGGGTTTCATCATGTTGGTCAGGCTGGTCTCAAACTCCTGACCTCAGGTGATCCACCTGCCTCAGTCTCCCAAAGTGCTAGGATTACAGGTGTGAGCCCCTGCACCCAGTCTTTTTTTTTTTTTTTCAAAGAATAAACAGAGATGGAGTCTCAATATCTTGCCCAGGCTGGTCTCAATCTCCTGGGCTCAAGCAATCCTCCGACCTTGGCCTCCCGAAGTGCTGGGATCACAGCGTGAGCCACTGTGTCTGGCCAAACGGTTTTTTTTTTAAACAGTCAGGACTTCACTCTGTCACCCAGGGTGGAGTGCAGCGGCGTAATCACAGCTCACTGCAGCCTCGATCTGCTGGGTTCAAGTCATCCTCCCACTTTAGCCTCCCAAGTAGCTAGAACTACAGGCACATGCCACTACGCCCGGCTAGTTATTTTTATTTTTTTTATTTTTTATTTTTATTTTTTGAGATGGAGTCTCGCTCTGTCGCCCAGACTGGAGTGCAGTGGCTGGATCTCAGCTCACTGCAAGCTCCACCTCCCGGGTTCACGCCATTCTCCTGCCTCAGCCTCCCGAGTAGCTGGGACTACAGGCACCACCACGCCCGGCTAGTTTTTTTTTGTATTTTTAGTAGAGACGGGGTTTCACCGTGTTAGCCAGGATGGTCTCGATCTCCTGACCTCGTGATCTGCCCGTCTCGGCCTCCCAAACTGCTGGGATTACAGGCTTGAGCCACTGCGCCCAGCCGTTACTTTTATTTTTTATAGAGGTGAGAGAGGTAGGAGTCTCCTGATTTTGACCAGGCTGGTCGCAAACTCCTGCCCTCAAGCAGTTCTTTTTTGTTTTGTTTTGTTTTGTTTTTGAGGCAGAGTCTTGCTCTGTCCCCCAGGCTGGAGTGCAGTGGCACGATCTCAGCTCACTGTAAGCTCCACCTCCCGGGTTCAAGCGGTTCTCCTGCCTCAGCGTCTTGAGTAGCTGGGACTATAGGCGCCGCCACCACACCCGGCTAATTTATTTTTGTATTTTTAGTAGAGATGGGGTTTCACCATGCTGGTCAGGCTGGTCTTGAAGAACTCCTGACCTCGTGATCCGCCCGCCTCGGCCTCCCAAAGTGCTGGGATTACAGGCGTGAACCACCGCATCTGATCCCCATTTTTTTTTGGAGACAGGATCTCACACTGTCAACCAGGCTGGAGTGCAGTGGTGCAATTATGGCTCACTGAAGCCTCGAATTCCCAGGCTCAAGGGATCCTCCTGCCTTGGCCTCCCAAAGTGCTGGGATTACAGGCATGAGCCACCGAGCCTGGCTGTGTCATTTCTGTAAAGGAGTCACCAACGGTTCAATCCTATTATGGCCGGATGGGTCTCAATTCAGGGACGGGGAGGGAGGGTGACTGGCTTTTTACTCAACCACGGTCAGCACCCTCTGCATGTCTGCTGCACATCCTCTGCAATTTGCTTTCTGTGCTCAACATGTTGCTGAGATCTGTCTGTGGCTGTAGACAGAGCCCTTGACCAGGGCTCAGCAAGCTATAGCTTGTGGGTGCTCACCACCTGTTGTGTTTTATCTTTTGTTGTGGTGGCGGTGGTGAAATAAACAACGTAAAATTTATCAACTTCCCTGTTTTAAAGTGCACAATTCAGTGGCATTTAGGATACCTCCAATATTGTGCAACCATCACCACTATCCAATTCCTGAGCTTTTTCATGATCCCTAATGAATACTGTATCCAAGAAGTCACTCCCAGCCAGGCACCATGGCTCACGCCTGTAATCCCAGCACTTCGGGAGGCCAAGATGGGAGATCACTTGAGCCCGCTAGTCTGAGAACAGCCTGGGCAACACAGGAGACCCTGTCTCTAGAAAAATAAAATTGGCTGGGTGTGGTGGTGCACACCTATGGTCTCAGCTACTTGGGAGGCTGAGGTGAGAGGATCACTTGGGCCCAGGAGGTCAAGGCTGCAGTAAGCCATTATCACTCCACTACACTACAGCCTGGGAGGCAGAATGAGTTCCTGTCTTTAAAAAAAAAAAAAGTCACTTCTCAGACCTCCCTCCCCCCAGCCCCTTGCACCCAGCAATCTTTCTGTCTCCATGGATTTGCCTATTCTGAAAGGCAATCTTTGTCAATAAAAGTGGAACGGGACACAGTCACTCCCATTCACTCATACACCATCCCTGGCAGTGTCCTCTCCACAGCACTGGTGGAACAGTGGTGCCAGGGACGGTGTGTCCTGCAACACCTCAAACACTCACTGTCTACCCCTTAATAGAGAAAGTTTGCTGACCCCTGCTTAGATCACTCATTTAGTTTAGTGATTGATCCATTCTGTCTTTAGTGTGGGCTCCAACCTCTTACTACTGCACACAATACGACGATGAACTTTTGTCCATGGGCGGGGAGGCCTCTCTCAGGTTGCCCAGGAGTGGAACTGCTAGAACAAGGCAAAGATGGGGCCTTCGGCTATAATCGATGCCGATCAACCATTTCCCAAAGTAGCTGTAATCATCGCCTTTCCCACCAGGCAGAAATCAGCTCCCATGTCCGCCCTTGTCAGCACTTGGAGCGAACCAATGGTCAGTTCTGCCTGCCTCCAAGTGTAACGCCCCCTCTTCCCGCTGACTCGGATGTTGGGATTCCAAGAGAGTCGGCTTCAAATGCTTCAAAAACATGATGTCTCATTGCCGCCAGTTCCATGCCCCTGTGCAAAGTGGCCAGGGAGGGTCCCTTCTGCGTAGGACATGGTGCTGCTGTGTCCCTGCAGCACAGCTGCTGCTCGGGCCTAAAAAATCCATTCTCCCTTCCCCTGTGACCTCACCTTGACTTTCCTCACCCACACTTTGCCCCACATGGTTTCAATGTGACTGGGCCCATAGCCTGGCTCCCGGGTGGGCACATCACCAGGACTTCCTGTCACCTTTGCAACACTGGTGGGCTCAGGAGCTGCCATCTGGCCGAGGTGGCCCCGTGAGCATCACGCACTGGGAAAGAGGCGCTGTGTTTTGGCTGCGATACGGGCCTGCAGTTAGGACCCACACTGAGTGCCTTATGGAGAGAACCTGCCTAAGAGTGAAGCCAGCACGGAGTGCAGCAGAGTGACGGAGAGACGTTCTGGACTTCACTTGTGCCCCTGGATCAAACTATGCCTGAAGTCCATGTAACTCATGGACTTCAGCTACATAAGGCGATAGATTGCCTTTAAAAATATATATATATATATGACCAGGCATGGTGGCTTATGCCTGTAATCCCAGCACTTTGGGAGGCCGAGGCGGGAGGATCACCTGAGGTCGGGAGTTCAAAACCAAACTGGCCAACATAGTGAAACCCCATCTCTACTAAAAACACAAAAATTAGCTGGGCGTGGTGGCGGGTGCCTGTAATCCCAGTTTCTTGGAAGGCTGAGGCAGGAGATTCATTTGAACCCGGAAGGCAGAGGTTGCAGTGAGCCAAGACCACGCCACTGCACTCCAGCCTGGGCAACAAGAGTGAAACTCCATCTTGGGGGAAAAATGTGGTAAAATACATGATATGAAAAATTTACCATCTTGGTTTTTTTTTTTTTTTTTTGAGACTTTTTTTTTTGAGTCTTGCTCTGTTGCCCAGGCTGGAGTGCAGTGGCGGGATCTCAGTTCACTGCAACCTCCACCTCCCAGGTTCAAGC
Organism: Chlorocebus sabaeus; assembly: GCF_047675955.1. Lineage (NCBI taxonomy): Eukaryota > Metazoa > Chordata > Mammalia > Primates > Cercopithecidae > Chlorocebus > Chlorocebus sabaeus. Next base: position 3,285,729 of record NC_132909.1, on the reverse strand, counting down.
GATTTTCCTGCCTCAGCCTCCCAAGCAGCTGGGACTACAGGTGCACACCACTATGCCCGGCTAACTTTTGTATTTTTAGTAGAGACGGGGTTTCACCATGTTGGCCAGGCTGGTCTCAAACTCCTGAGCTCAGGTGATCCGCCTGCCTCGGCCTCCCAAAGTGCTGGGATTACAGGTGTGAGCCACCGCACCCGGCCTAAAATTTACCATCTTAACCCCAGTTCAGGGGCATTAAGTAGTCACAATTGGTTGTTGTGCAACCAATCTCCAGAATTTTTTCATCTTGCAAAATCAAAATCGTGTACCCTAGGTCAGGGACAATGGCTAACACCTGTAATCCCAGCACTTTGGGAGGCCAAGGTGGGTGGATCACTTGAGCTCAAGAGTTCCAGAGCAGCCTGGGGGTCATGTGGTGAAACCCCATCTCTACAAAAAAATACAAAAATCATTAAAAAAAAAAAAAAAAGTGTACCCACTAAACTACCTCCTATTCTCCCCAGTCCTCCCAGCTCCGGGCTACAGCCACTCTACTGCCTGTCTGTTATTTTGACTATTCTGAATACCTCACAGATGTGGATTATACAGTAACTGTCCTTCTGTGACTGGCTTAGTTTCACTCTTCACTTAGCATAACGTCCTCAAGATTCATCTACATTGTGTGTTTTGTTCTGTTTTTTTTTTGAGACAGAGTTTCCTCTTGTTACCCAGGCTAGAGCACAGTGGTGCAATCTTGGCTCACCGCAATCTCCACCTCCCGGGTTCAAGCGATTCTCCTGCCTCAGCCTCCTGAGTAGCTGAGATTACAGGGATGTGCCACCAGCCCGGCTAATTTTGTATTTTTAGTAGAGACAGGGTTTCTCCATGTTGGTCAGGTTGGTCTCGAACTCCCGACCTCAGGTGATCCACCCACCTCAGCTTCCCAAAGTGCTGGGATTAAGACTGAATCATATCTCATTGCATGGAAGGACCGCATGTTGATTTTCCATTCATTTGATGATGGGCACTAGGTTGCTCCTACCTCTGGGCTATTGTGAATGATGCTATGAACATGGGTACATAATCTGCCTTTTTTGTTTTATTTTAGTTGAGACAGGGTCTTGCCTGTCCCCCAGGCTGGAGTGGCAGTGGTTCACTGCATCTTCCACCTCCCAGGTTCAAGCAATCTTCTCATCTCAGCCTACTGAGTAGCTGGGAGCACAAGTGCATTCCCACGCCTGGCTAATGTGTTTTGTTTTACAGAGATGAGTTCTCACTAGGTTTCCCAGGCTGGTCTCAAACTCCTGGGCTCAAGAGATCCTCCTGTCTCGGCCTCCCAAAGTGCTGGGATTACAGGTCTGAACCACTGCTCCAGGCCTCGAATGGCCTTTTCTGGCCTGAGCCAGGCGGAATGGGTTTTGGTTCTTGCAAAGACTCATGCCCGATTCAGCCCGAGTCGACTGGGTCAGAGGCCTTCGTGGTATTGAAGGGAACAGTAGCTCCAGGCCACAGGGTGACTGGCTGAGCAGATCACGTGCTCTCACTGAACCCCAGACCCAGAGAGAGGAAAACAGCAAGTAAGCCAGGGAAAAGCAAAGGGGATGGCCGCACCTGTGGCCGGTCTGTCTGCTCTCCCAGCCCTGCCTGTGAGTGGCTGCTAGGGCCACACTATGGCCAGCACCAGTCTGCATGCCAGCACCTCGGGGAATTCTGCATCATGTCGGCATGTCCTGCAGGGGGCGCAAAAGCCTCCGCCCTCCTTAGAGCTGGGGTGCAGCCTGTGACCCAGGTTCTGCGCACTGCAGCCCCTCTAAGGCTCCTGTGTGGAGCTGGGTGTGACAAGGTGTCACAGGCAGAGGCTTTGTGATTTGGGGCAGCAGAGCCCCACCCTGAGCAGCGCAGCTGAGGGTGTTTCCAGTGGCACCAGTGGCCTTCGTTCCCGGCTGATCCCACAAGCCAATATCCCTCACCAATGTATCCCTTCCAGCCTTCTCCTCACCCCATGGGAGGGAAAAAGCATGGCCCCCTCTGAGAAGCTGATGCAAGTTATGAGCAATTTCTGCAGGAAAATACAATGTCGGAAAGGTCACGGACCCCCTGGAGGCCTTTCCTGGCCTCCCTGAGGTCCGAGGGAGGAGGAAGACTGACCCAGACAGAGGGAGCCTAAATCACCCAGATCTGGATCCCTAGCTGGGCCCTGAACCAGAGGGGGAGAGGCTACAAAGAATCTCAAGGAGAAACGCAGGCAAGAGTGTAGCATCAAGGTTAGTGCAGTGGGTAATAGTGTAGCATCGAAGTTAACACAGTGTGTAACCGTGTGGCATCAAGGTTAGTGCAGGGGGTAACAGTGTAGCACTGAAGTTAACAGTGTGTAGCAGTGTGGCATCAAGGTCAACGCAGGGGGTAACATGTTGCATCCCTACTGTGGTTCTGCAGGAGGTTTTCCTTGTGGCAGGAGATACCTGCTGTGCATCAGGGGAAGATTTACAATGTCTGCAACACAGTCTCAAAATGGCCGGGCTCACGCCTGTAATCCCAGCACTTTGGAAGGCTGAGGCCGGCAGATCACCTGAGGTCAGGAGTTCCAGACCAGCCTGGTCAACATGGTGAAACTCCATCTCTACTAAAAATGCAAAATTAGCTGGGCATGGTGGCACACGCCTGTCATCTCAGCTACCCAGAAGCTAAGGCAGGAGAATCGCTTGAACCCAGAGGGACAGAGGTTGCAGTGAGCCGAAATCATGCCATCATGCCATTGCACTCCAGCCTGGGCAAAAAGTGAAACCCCATTTCAAAAAAAAAACGCTCAGGAATGGAAAGGCAGGGATGGGAAGGAAGAAAGGGAGATTTGGAAGGAAAAAAGAGGAGGAGGAAGCATAGGAAAAAATGTGTTTATGTCTGTACCTGGGAAGAGATCGCAAGGGAGGGACAGAGAGAGAACACAAATGTACCAAAAAGTTAAACACTGACGATTCTATACTGTATGATTCCCTCTGTGTGACGCATACAAAACAGCAAATCTACGGCGACAGAAGACAGAGCGCTGCATGAGGGTGGGCTGCATGGCTGGGGGTGATGGCTAAGGGGTTGCAGGGTTTCGCTGGGTGATGATGAAAATGTTCTATAATCAATGTGGTCATGAATGCCCAACCCTGTGAATATACTAAAAAGCACTGAAGTGTGCACAATTGTAGGGTATGTGAATTACATCTCAAAAAGCTGTCTAAAAAAAACCACACACACACTGGTGACACTCAGTGAAAGTCATATGGGTAGTCACATGCTATTGTTCCAACTTTTCTGTAAATTTCAAGCTTTCCCAAAGTAAAAAGTTGGGGGGAGGGAGGAGAAAGAATCCAGGTCTACGGCTGATTTGACCCACTCCCCATTTCAACCAAAGAAGGGCTCCCAAACTTCAGATCTCTGCCGCCACGTGTCTCACTAGCTACTCCTCCTGTGTGGCTCTTGTGGCCCCCTGAACCCCCGCGGAATCCTATCCTTTTTCAGCCTGGCCAGCGGCCCTGTAAGCACAGCCGCGTCAGCAGTCTGGAAGGCTGCCGGTATCTCGTTTCCTCGTCAGGCTTCCTTTCCTTCCACACGGTTCCCCGGAACCCGCAGGGAACCATGCTCACACCCTTCCAACCAAACCCAGCCAGACCCCGACACCCACCCCAGGCGGCGGGGCCGGTGGTCCTGGTTTAGGAAATCAGGGAAGCGAGCTGCGGGGACATGCCTAGAGTCGCCAGTCACAGGCAGAGCGGGGAGGTGAGCCCAGGACTTTAGAAGCCATGCTGGGGACCCAGGGATCCTGTGTGGCCATCACACACCTGCTAGAAGCAACAGCCCTTCTCTAGAAAAATGAACCCGGCCAGACACAGTTTCAGGGACTCCTGGACTCCATATGAAGGCTCCTGGGGTACCATGAGTCTCAGAGGACAGGGAGACCAGTCCCTGGCAACCCCTGCATGCCCCTACTCCCCCCCGAGTAAACGCATCCCCTCCCAGAAAGACCTGGGGCAGGGTTCCAGCAATCCTACCTAACGCACTCCAGGGTGAGTCCCTCCACCCACCCACCCCGCCCTGGCATTTCAATCTCCTCAGCTACTCAAGGAGTGAAATCACAACCCCAGTTGGTAGGGGTTTGAGTTCTTATCCTGTGCCTCTGCTGGGCTCCAAGCAATCCTGGAGGCAGGCCTCCATGCCTCCATTTCACGGGTGAGGAAACTGAGGCACACAGAAAGACAATCCTAGCAAGCAGGTCAGCCTCGGTGCCCAGGCGGCCTCTACAGCTCTCAGCCTGGAGACCAGAGGTGAGGAGGTGTCCCCCACCCCACACACAGCACACCAGAGCCCACCTCGGCGGGCGATCTCTGCCTTCAGCAGCCCCTCCATGGGGTCCGACTCGGCCAGGTCCAGGGGCAGGTCCCCGTCACTGTTGACGGCGGCGATGTTGGCCCCGTGGCTCAGGAGGTACCTGGGGGTGGGGGTTGGTCAGGGCTGAGGGTCCAGGCCCCCACCCCGACCAGGTCCTGCCCAGCCCTCCCTTGCCTCACCTGGCGATGTCTAGGTAGCCGCAGGAGGCGGCCACGTGCAGGGGCGTCCAGCCCTCGTTGTCCGCCTGGTTCACAGTGGCGCCTTGCTCCACCAAGAAGCGCACCACCTCCAGGTTCTCATCAATGCAGGCCTGGGGGTGGGAAACAGCCGTCAGCCGCACCTCCGCCAGCCACGGTGTCCCAGCAAGGCAGGACTCCAGAGGCAGCCACGAAAACAGATCCAGGGCCACGGTGCTAGGACAGTGGGGAAAACGACCCCAACAGCCTCGGGCCGCCAGCTGTTTAAGATACCCCCGATTGCCCAATGATCAGGTCCGCCAAGCCTTCGGCGCTCAGTGGAAACCACAAAAGGACTCCCGGCTACCTGCAAACAGGAAGTGAGCGGGGAAGGGAGGGGGCTTCTCATCCGGGTGCGAACCCCACATGGTACTTGTCAGACACAGCAAAATCCCCGACCACCCGCAGGTGGCGCCTCCAGGGCTGCGACTAGGGAAGAGGTTCCAGCCCCTCCTCCTTCAGAGCCAGGAGTCCTGGCCCCCAGCCCCTCCTGCCTTACACTCAGCCAGGTCCTTCCAAGGGTCAAGCCTAGAAACCACCCTGGCAGACACTGTGCAGGAGCAAAGCCGCGGCCCAGGGCTGTGCAGGGTGGGGGAAGGCCGCCCCGTGCTGGACACACTCAGCAGGCTGGGCAGGACTCCCAGATGACAGCTGCACACCTGTGTGTCCGGGCCCCAGGCTGTCACACTCCAGTTCACTGAGGCCTCCTCTGCACGGGGCACTGCAGCCAGGGACTTACACGGGCCAGCGTTTCTCATTCTTCCCTTAGGAGTCCAAAACTTGGGGGGACAAAAGCCAAAGTCCGGGGATTGGGGGAGAAATGTGCCCCAGGCCTTGTGGACACTGGATGGGCCCTGGGACCTGAACTGGAGCCGAGGGAGGAATGAAGCTAAACTCCTAGATCCACAGGATAAATTACCCCCTAAGTCCCTCACCTCTCCAAAGCTGCCCATCTGGAGAAGGGGGGAGGGAGCTACGAGGGCCAAGAGCATGAGGTCATGGAAACTCGGCTGTGAAGGGGGCCGCACGTGCCCTGGGAACGGGATGAACTCGACTCGTTTATTTCCATCCAGTTGTCATGGCAATGGGGGAGGGGGGCAAGGAGAGCGATGGGCCTTTCCCTTTCAAGGACCTGCCCAGTACAGGCATCCCTGTGAAAGATGCCTGAGGCCTGGGCACCAGGGACTCCGAAGTCCAGGCCCAGCCCCTCCCCATTTAACCCAGGAGGCCAGGCCCATCCCCTCCCCCACTCACCCAGGAGGCCAGGCCCCAGCCTTTCCATCCTCAGATGCAGAAGCCCAGGCCCCCAGCCTCTCCCCATTCAGACCCAGGAGTCCAGGCCCCCAGCCCCTCCTCCCTGAGACCCAGGAGTCCAGGCCCCCAGCCCCTCCTCCCTGAGACCCAGGAGTCCAGGCCACAGCCCCTCCTCCCTCAAACCCAGGAGCCCAGACCCCCAGCCCCTCCTCCCTCAGACCCAGGAGTCCAGACCCCCAGCCCCTCCTCCCTCAGACCCAGGAGTCCAGGCCCCCAGTCCCTCCTCCCTCAGACCCAGGAGTCCAGGCCCCCAGCCCCTCCTCCCTCAGACCCAGGAGTCCAGGCCACAGCCCCTCCTCCCTCAAACCCAGGAGCCCAGGACCCCAGCTCCTCCTCCCTCAGACCCAGGAGTCCAGGCTCCAGCCCCTGCTCCCTCAGATCCAGGAGTCCAGGCTCCAGCTCCTGCTCCCTCAGACCCAGGAGTCCAGGTTCCAGCCCCCTCCTCCCTCAGACCCAGGAGCCCAGGCCACAGCCCCTCCTCCCTCAGACTCAGAAGCCCAGGCCCCCAGGTCTTCTCTGTTCAGCCCTAAGAATCCTGGCTCCTAGCCCCTCCTACTCTAGTCCCCAATCCCCTAGCCACTAAGGCAGTGGGAGGGCAGGAATGCGGGAAGTGTACCAGCCTCACCAAGTGGTTGATAAAACCACATGGGGTACCCTAAGAACTCGGAAACTGCCATAGCAGGGGGCTGATGCTTGGGGACCTGCCTCAAGAAGGATGCAGGAGAAACACAGCCCCAGGTGGAGAAACTGGCCGGGACTCAAGAGTCACCCAGAGACAGTGACCCCGTCCTTGTTTTCATAGGACTTAGGGTTTCAGCGCTAAAACCAGGCTGTTATGGGCAAACGTCATAAGCTGGTCACCCCACACCCAGACCTGACCCAAACCCAGCTCCCTTGCTTGCTGGCCACGTAACCTGAGAAGGGAATCCCCTCTTCCCTGAACTCCAGCCCACCCCAATACTCCAGGCCTCCTGGGATACCCCGAGGAGTGAGTTTGCCAAGCAGTCACCCCACAGTGGGAGGAGAATCCACCTGAAAGCCAGCCTGGTGGACTGGGCTGGGGCGACCTCTCGCCGGGTCCAGGCCAACTAGGTGGCCCGGGGCCTCTGGGGGATGCAGGGGAAGGGGGCTCAGTCTGAAGAGCAGAGCCAGGAACCCCTGTAGGGAAAGTGCAGGAGAGCCAGGGGCATGGGATGGTGACGAGGAAGAGGGACAGGGAATCTGAGCGCCTCTCCTGGGCTTGCCAGGGACTCAAACCCAGAGGCCCAGAGCAGGGCCTTAGGGAAGAGGGACCCCGGGACCCCGCTCCGGGCGGAGGAGTATGTCCCAGACAGCACTGGGGCTCTTTAAGGAAAGAAGGATGGAGAAAGAGAAGGGGGTAGAGGCGGCCATGACCTGGTGAACACCTAGGACGAACCATTCTCACAAAGGGAGTTTTCCACACGGACACGCCCTCCTCGCCACAGCCCTGCCAGGGCGGGGCCGGCTACTGGCCTTATCTCACAGGGAAAACTGATGCACAGAGGAACAATACAAATTCGGGGCTAGAAAGGTGAAGACCCAAAATTAGAACTCAGGACCAACTTATTCTGATTTTGTTTTTCCAAACTGCTTCTCCTCTTGGGAAGTGTAAGGAAGCAGCAGCACCCGGATCAGTGAAATGCACCAGACGGCTGCGCCAGAGCAGCTCAGGCTCCGGGAGAGGGCAGCGCAGGGCGGCCACTGAGAACCAGCAGGTCGTGCATCCCCCTTCCCTCCCACCCCCCGCCAAGCTCTCCCTCCCAGGACCCTCTCTGGCTCCATCAGTGAGCAAACCCTAGGGGTTCTGGCGGGGAGAGAGAGGTGGCTCCGGGAAATGGGGGTGTGTCACCAGATAAGGAATCTGCTTAAAAGGAGGTGGGGGTCAGACCCAATATCTGGAGACTAGGAGGGAGGAGGCCTAAGGATGGGGCTTTTCTGTCACCAGTCCTGTCCCTAGTGGCTCCACTGGGGGGGGGTGGAGGGGACAGATAAACGTACCCAGAACCAGAGCCATATTAATCGGCCCTGGGAATAGAAGGCGGTCCCGGCTCTGGGACACAGGATCCTGTCTGGAAGTGGCCATGGGGGCCCGGCTTGGAGGAAGAGGGCTAGCCGAGCTCTGGGACCCCTGCAAGATGCCGTGACAGGGGCCGGAAGAGCGAGAGGTAAAGGGGGTATGGGAGCTGCCCAAATTAAAGAAGTGAGAGGTGACCCAAATCCACAGGAGGAGGGGGTGTCCAGGCAAAGAAAGCAAGAGGATGGAGAGGTGGCTAAAGCCAGGGAGACAGGGACTTTGGGGTTGTCCAGAAAAACGGTGATGATGCAGGCCTACAAGAAGGGGAGGTGGGGATGCAAGGGACAGACATCCCACGGAGAAGACCACCCTAAGAAACGAGAGATGGCACAGGCCCCAGAAGGAGAAGGAAAAGGGAACCCAGCGAGTGAAGATGGCATGGGGGTTGGGGTAGGGAGCAGAGATGCCCGGAGAGGACCCAGACAAGGGCAGGATCCGCTCCGAGGACACCACGTGGTGCAGCGCCGAGAAGGAAGTGCTCTGGAAAGAGCATCCTTGGGCAGCAACGCACAGCACAGAGCAAGGGGAAGAGGGATTGGAGGAAGCTGGAACCTGAAGGAGGTGGTGGGGAAGGATCTGGGCCGAGCCGTGGAGGTGGCCCAGGCCACAATCTGCAGGCAGAAAGCAGCACAGGTTCAGGGGAGAGAATGCAGGTCAGTGAAAGCAGGACCTGCCTGGAAAGGGGAAACAGCGGGCCAGAGGCGGCGCAGAAGCCAGTAGAGCTCAAAGTGGTCCGGACTCCGGAGAGAGACGGCCGCGTTAGAGGGCAGAGTAGAGGCGGCACAGCAAGGGCACTCGGCGGCGAGAGGGGGGCAGCGCAAAGTGACAATGGCCAGGGCCAGGGAGATAGACCAGAGTGAGCTATGGGAGCTGCCTCAGGTTCAGGAGAGGGCGGGGCAGGGAGGGAGACAAAGTCCAGGGCCGGCTAGAGAGGCTCAACATCGGAAGAGGGGAAGTCGAGGGAGGGATGGTAAGGGGGACCGCAGGGGTCAGCACAGGCTGGCAAAGCCAGGGCCAGTTAAAGCGACTCCAATGCGGAAGACGGTAGGTCGAAGGGGACTGGTAAGGAGGCCTGGGGCAGGGTGGTAAGCACAGAGTGGCAAAGCCCGGGGCCACTTGAAGCAGCCCCAATTCGGAAGCGGGGTGGTCGAAGAGGGCTGGTAAGGGGGCGCTGGGACGGGGTGTCAGCATAGGGTGGCAAAGCCCAGGGCTAGGAACGACGGGCGGATCGAGACTGGCAACGGCGGCTCGGAACCGGGGAAGGAGGATGCCCCAGGCGGCGCTGCGGAGGGTGGGCCTGGCCCCGGGAGACGCTGGAGGGGGCGCTGACCTGGTGCAGGGCGCTGATGCCGTCGGCGTTGGTGGAGTCCAGCACGGCGCGGGCGGGCGGCGGCGCGGCGGGGTCGAGCTCGGCGCCGGGGCCAGGGTCGGCGGCGCACAGCATCAGACGCGCTTCGTCCAGGTCGCCGCCCGCACAGGCCGCCAGGAACTCGGCGGCGCGCTCGAAGCGGACGGTGCGGGCGCGGCGCTCTCCGGGGCCAGGCTCGGCGCCCGCCCGCGCCCCCCACTGTCGCAGCTGCTCCCGTCGCCGCTCCCGGGCAGCCGCCGCCGCCGCCCCCGGGCCAGCCGCCGGGCCATCCTCTCCGGACATCGCACCGCCCGCCCGCCCAGCGAGCGAGCGAGCGAGCGCCGAGCCCCAACTGCCGCCGCCGCCGCCCGCCCGCCCCGGGGGCCGCCGGGAACTGCCGCTGGCCCCCCACCGCCCCAGGGATCTCCCGGCCCCCGCCCGGCGCGCCGACGTCACGGCGCTGCCCCAGGGTGTGCTGGGCAGGTCGCGGGGAGCGCCGGGAAATGGAGTCCATAAGCGGAAGTTGCCCCTGGCCACTTTCAGGAGTCGCTGTGCCCCGATGCACACTGGGAAGTCCGCAGCTCCGAGGCGCCCAGTGGAAATCACCGAATGAGGGCCTCCTCCGGGGAATGCTGGGAAATGGAGTCTACAGACCGGAGGGGTGCCCCACGGCATACTAGGAAGCGTAGAGTACCGGGTAAAGGGGACGAAGAGCAGGCTGCCCCAGGGCAGTTAGGAAGTCGACTGGACAGCCGCGTGGCAGGGAGTGCGGGGAGAGGCAGGGTTGTTTTGTTATTGTTGTTTTATTTTGTTTTGTTTGTTTTGAGACGGAGTCTCGCTCTGTCTCCACTCTGGAGTTCAGTGGCTCGGTATCCGCTCACTGCAACCTCCGCTTCCCAGGTTCAAGCAATTCTCCTGCCTCAGCCCCCAGAGTAGCTGGGATTACAGGCGCCCGCCACTACGCCCTGCTAATTTTTATATTTTTAGTAGAGACGGAATTTCACCATGTTGGCCAGGATGGTCTCGATCTCTTGACCTCGTGATCCGCCCGCCTCGGCCTGTAATCCTGCTGGGATGTCGGGCGTGAGCCTCCACGCCCGGCTGGGTTTTATTTATTTTGGGTTTTTTCCTGACCCCTTAACTCGAAATAAGCTCCACGAGGGCAGGGACTTTTGTCTTCTGTGCACTACTTGTCCTCGGTTCATAGAACAGAACCTGAGAGTACGTGATCGCAAATATTTTTGGAATGAATGAATGAATGGGTTCACCAGGGCACCATGGGAAACTGAGTCCGCAACCCAGAAGCCGTGAAAGACGGTCCATATCCAAGCTTCCCTGGGTGATCTCCCAGGGCATGCTGGGAAATGGAATTTGCGGTGCAAAGGTCAGGACCACGATCCTAGGGCACGCTGGGAAATGTAGCCCACAAGGCCACACCCCTAAAAACACAGCGGGTGGAAGGCATCTCGGGCTCGGGGCAGGAGAAGTACCACAGTCCCTAATGGTAATCCCTGAACCACACGGAGGAAAGGAACCCAACAGGGACAGTGCTCCCAGAGCCTTCACTGGTCCACGCTTCTCCTGCGCCCACCCGGACCTCCCGGGACCCGTCCAGGCCCCCGCGCGCTCTCAAGGCATGCTGGGATTGGTGGTCCCGGGCGAGGAGTTCCAGCAGGTGGGGGGCGAATCACCTTACAGCGGGCCCAAGCGATGAGCACACTTTAATCTTCACCTTGCGGATCCCGCGCCTAGCTCCAAATTGGGAAGGTGGCTGGCACTTTGAGACAGGAAGAGACCCACCAAAATCACACAGAACTGGGCCAAAATCCAGACAGGCTACAGACGGTTTCCCAAGCGCTGTGGGAGTTTCCCACCCACTCTGAAGTCCTGGGTTTGCGCGGAGAAGTAAACTGTGCATCCCACGAGGCCTGTTTCTTTCCCTCTCTCTTTCTTTTCCTTTTTTTTTTTTTTTTTTTTTTTTGTTGTTGTTGTTGTTGTTGTTGTTGTTACGAAAATTTTTGTGGTTTTATTGTATCATGAGGCATTGAAACATTCGAATAACTCAATGTCTGGGCGGTGAGGCAGCTGCTTTCTCCTTCACTTTCTTTGGGTTACTAGAGCAATTTGTCTTTTTTTTTTTTTTTTTTGAGCGGGGGACGGAGTCTTGCTCTGTCGCCCAGGCTGGAGTGCAGTGGCGCGATGTCGGCTCACTGCAAGCTCCACCTCCTGGGTTCAGGGGAGTCTCCTACCTCAGCCTCCCGAGTAGCTGGTATTACAGGCGTGCTCCACCACGCCCGGCTAATTTTTATGTATTTTTAGTAGAGACGGGGTTTCACCATGTTGGCCAAGATGGTCTCGAACTCCTGACCTCGTGAACTGACTGCCTCGTGCTGGGATTACAGGCGTGAGCCACTGCGCCTGGCCAGATTTGTGTTTCTAAAAAAAGGACAACCTTTTGCATTAAGTCTTTCCAAGGCATGCGCTGGTGCAACACAAACTTCTCCCGTCAGATGCAACTAGTCTAGTGTCCAGACGTCACACACAACACCTCCGTGGCAGCAGCTCACTGTGCCCTCTCCCACCGCGGCCCTGCTCATTTGTGCATCATATCTGGAGCATCTGGAGCAGTGGGAATAGTTCTGGAAAGAGGAGGGAGGAGGAGGCAGTGCCAGGGCTGGGTGGAGAGGAGGTCAGCTGAAGTTGTGCAGGGCAAGCCTGAACATGTCATTGGTGCAAACCCAAACATCATTGCCTCACGGATGTTTGGTTTGGTTTGGTTTGGTTTTATTTTTGAGACAGAGTCTCACTCTGTCGCCCAGGCTGGAGTGCAGTGACATGATCTCGGCTCACTACAACCTCCACCTCCCGGGTTTAAGTGATTCTCCTGCCTCAGCCTCCCGAATAGCTGGGATTACAGGCGTGCTCCACTACGCCCAGCTAATTTTTGTATTTTTAGTAGAGACGGGGTTTCACCATGTTGGCCAGGCTGGTCTCGAACTCCTGACCTCAAGTGATCCTCCTGCCTCGGCTCCCCAAGTGCTGGGATTGCAGGCGTGAGCCACCGTACCCAGCAGATGTTCTTTAACAGGAATATCTGATGGAACCCCATGATGGGGTCTTCATCCACCACGAAGCCTGTTTCTATAGAAAGGGATAGTTCCGGTGGCTCTTAGGTGTGGTCCCTGAACCCCACACTTTCCACATACTTACACACCAACCTCCTTCCCCCAGGAAAACAGGAAGTCAGTCTTCAGGGTATTATCCTGTAGCTCTGGTTCTATATGTATTCTGTGCCTTTATGTATAATCGTGTGTATTTGCAATCATGTCTGTGGCCCAGTGTATGTTGTTAATGAATGTGTTTATGTTTTGGTTTTTTGGTTTTTTTGTTTGTTTGTTTTTGTTTTTGAGATGGAGTTTCACTCTTGTCAGTGCCCAGGCTGGATTGCAATGGCACGACCAAAAAAGAGTAAAATAACAGAAATCAGAATGGGCTTCTAATACTCTTACCCCTCTCTCCACAATGGACAGAAGAGTCAATTTTATACTTTTGTGGATGTTCTAACTTCACCTCCTTATCTGAACCATCTTTATGATGCAGACTAATGTCTATTTTTCTGCTGTCACAGAAGTGAGAACATTTTCTTCTTATCTTTCTGAGGTTATTTACACCAGTGAGGAGGGCCTGCTGTTCCAAGGTTAAGCACCAGCATTCCACCGTTATCATTGAAAGCAAACGGCAGGCCCTAGAAGTGAAAACAAAACCTTTACCACAGAAAGACAAAAGCAAAAGATGATGTTCTCGAGTGGCATATGAAGATGTACACAGCCACCATCACATACCTATCAGATACTTTATGTGTATCATCTCGTCAGCTCCAGGAGGTAGAGACTAAGAGACTAGCCCCAGTCATAAAGCTAGAAATTGGCCAAGACAAGGTTCAATCTCAGGACTGTCAAATTCAGAACTGGAAATTTTTTTTTTTTTTTTTTTGAGACAGAGTCTCACTCTGTCGCCCAGGCTGGAGTGCTGTGGTGCGATCTCGGCTTGCCTCAAGCTCTGCCTCCCGGGTTCAACAATTCTCCTGGGATTATAGGCATGCGCCACCACGCCTGGCTAATTTTTGTATTCTTAGTAGAGATGGGGTTTCACCATGTTGGCCAGGATAGTCTCAAACTCCTGACCTCATGATCCACCCGCCTTGGCCTCCCAAAGTGCTGGGATTACAGGCATGAGCCACTGCACCTACCATTTTCTTTTTTGAAATGGAGTCTCACTCTGTCACCCAGGCTGGAGTGCAGTGGTGTGATCTTAGCTCACTGCAACCTCTGCCTCCCAGGTTCAAGTGATTCTCCTGCCTCAGCCTCCCAAGTAGCTCAGACTACAGGGTCACACCACCGCGCCTGGCTAATTTTTGTATATTTTATACAGATGGGGTTTCACCATGTTGGCCAGGCTGTTCTTGAACTCCTGACCTCAAGTGACCCGCCTGCCTCAGCCTCCCAAAGTGCAGGGATTATAGGTGTGAACCACTGCGCCCAGCTCAGAGCTGGAATTCTTAACCATTCTAGTGGAATACCATTTTTTAAGTAGAAATAAAAGTCTAAGGATGGCAGTCCAGGTAAAGATTGCTAATAGAGCTAATGGTGAGAACACATCCCACAGTTCATTGGGTGGGTTGGGCAGATGAGATATCCCAAACTGTGTTCCCCACAAATAAGCAATCACAGTCATGAAAATGTACATAGACATGTTTACATGGACATGTACAAGCATAAGCACAGCCAGGCATGGTGGCTCACGCCTGTAGTACTAGCACTTTGTAATGCCCAGCCAGATAACTTGTCTTTTTATTTATGTGCTGCTAACCCATCCAGAGACACACCCAAGCCTGACTAATAGGTCTGGCTTGGCCAGGAGCAATGGCTCACACCTGCAATGCCAGTACTTTGGGAGGCTCAGGTGGGTGGATCACGAGGTCAGGAGTTCGAGACCAGCCTGGCCAACATAGTGAAACCCCAGCTCTACTAAAAATACAAAAATTAGCCAGGTATGGTGGATGTGCCTGTATTCCCAGCTGCTCGGGAAGCTGAGGCAGGAGAATTGCTTGAACCTGGGAGGCAGAGGTTGTAGTGAGCTGAGAACACACCACTGCACTGCAGCCTGGGTGACAGAGTGAGACTCCTTCTCAAAAAAAAAAAAAAATGGGTCTAGCTTGACCCCAAGAACCTGGTCTGACCTCCAAGAACCTGGGTTCTTGTTCTTGGGAAGCAAGTATGTTCTGTGTACAGGGTCTACATATTTGTGCTGTGTAACAAAAAGGGTGGACTGTGTCAGAGACTGCTCATGTCTGCCCACAGCTATCATCTCCATCCTCAATAGTAGAATGGAAATCTTATTTGGAATAGTAAAGCACCCAGCTAGCTAAAGCACAACGTGGAGACCCAGTCTCCTTTGCAATGAGAGGAAGCCAATGACATGGAAATGAACATTGTTGGGCGGGGCTTTCAGAAAGGCTTCATCGAGGCGGAGTGCAGGGGCTCATGCCTAGAATCCCAGCACTTTGGGAGGCCAAGGTGGATGGATCACAAGGTCAGGAGTTCGAGACCAGCCTGGCCAACATGGTAAAATCCCATCTCTACTAAAAATACAAAAATTAGCCAGGTGTGGTGGCGCATGCCTGTGGTCCCAGCTACTCAGGAGGCTGAGGCAGGAGAATCGCTTGAACCGAGGAGGCAGAGGTTGCAGTGAGCCAAGATCTCGCCACAGCACTCCAGCCTGGGCGACAAAGCAAGACTCCGTCTAAAAAAAAAAAAGGAAAAGAAAGGCTTCATCAAAGGGGCTGATTCAGCTGAAGGCTCCACATTTCTGGTCTTCTCTCCTGCCCTCCTCCTTCTTAGAAAGTGGACGTGATGGCTGCAGCCCGAGAAATCATGCTGTGCTTCTCAAGTGACCTTATAGCTGGAAGTAGCACAGAAAGGCAGAAGAAGCGTTATTTATTTATTTATTTATTTATTTTGAGACAGGGTTTTGCTCTGTCACCCAGGCCGGAGTGCAGTGGTGTGGTCATAACTCACTGAAGCCTCAAACTCCCAGGCTCAAGTCATCCTCCTGTGTCAGTCTCCCAAGTAGCTAGGACTGCAGGTGCACAACACCGCATCTGGCTAAGTTTTTGTATTTTTTGGTAGGGATGGTGTCTCATTATGTTGCCTAGGCTGGTCTCGAATTCCTGGCCTCAAGCAATACCTTCACCTCGGCCTCCCAAAGTGCTGAGATTACAGGTATAAGCCCACATCCCAGGCCAGAAGCTCAATTCTTTTTTTTCTTTTCTTTTCTTTTCTTTTTTTTTTTTTTTTTGAGATGGAGTCTCGCTCTGTCACCCAGGCTGGAGCACAGTGGCGTCCTCGGCTCACTGCAGGCTCCGCCTCCCAGGTTCACGCCATTCTCCTGCCTCAGCCTCCTGAGTAGCTGGGACTACAGGTACCCACCACCACACCCAGGTAATTTTCTTGTATTTTTAGTTTCACCATGTTAGCCAGGAATGGCTCAATCTCCTGACCTCATGATCCACCCGCCTCAGTCTCCCAAAGTGCTGGGATTACAGGCATGAGCCACAGCGCCTGGTCTCTTTTTTTCTTTTTTGAGATGGAATCTTACTCTATTGCCCAGGCTGGAGTGCAGTGGCATGAGCTTGGCTCATTGTAACCTCTGCCTCCAAGGTTCAAGCAATTCTCCTGCCTCAGCCTCCGGAGTAGCTGGGATTACAAGCACACACCACCACACCTGGCTAATTTTTGTGTATTTGTAGAGATGAGGTTTCACCACATTGGCCAGGCTGGTCTCGAACTCCTGACCTCAGGTGATCCACCTGCCTCAGCCTCCCAAAGTGCTGGGATTATAGACATGAGCCACCACACATGGCCTTAGAAGCCTCAGTTCCTGATGGCAGTCGGGATATGTCTTCCCTTCCCTGCACTGCCTACCTCTCATCTTTAGGTTACATGTGAGAAAACAAACCTCCAATTCACCACAGCTATTGTTATCTGGGGAGCTGTCTCTTACTATCAGCCAAACATAACTCCTCAATGACATTGTCAGTTTCGCACTGCCTTTATAATGGGGAGGGATCTGGGTCCAGCTGTGACAACATGAAGAAGCACTGGCGGGATGACCACAGCCAGGCCCTGTTGATTCACCAGGAGACTGCAGATGTACAAGCAAGTCCAGCCAAGATCAGCCAAGCTCAGCCAGACAAGAACTCCCAGCTGAGCCCAGCCCAGTTTGCCAACCATCAAACCATAAGTTAAATAAATGACTGCTGACTCAAGCCACTAATACTTGGGGTGACTTTTTTCTTTTTCTTTTTCTTTTCTTTCTTTTTTTTTTTTTTTTTTTTTTTTTTTTTTGAGACCAAGTCCCACTCTGTCATCCAGGCTGGAGTGCAGTGGCACAATCTCAGCTCACTGCAACCTCCACCTCTGAGGTTCAAGTGATTCTCCTGCCTCAGCTCCCAAGTAGCTGGGATTACAGGCACCAGCCACCATGCCCAGCTACTTTTTGTGTTTTTAGGAGAGATGGGGTTTTACTATGTTGACTAGGCTGTCTTGAACTCCTGGCCTCAAGTGATCCACCTGCCTCAGCCTCCCAAAGTGCTGGGATTACAGGTAGAGGTGAGCCACCATGCCCGGCCTGGGATAACTTTTTATGCCACAAAATCAAACTGATGCAGGCATTCCAAGAGGCGTTTGAGGCTGCTGATTGCAAGACACTCTGCCTTTGATAAAATGTAGTGGACAGAGAAGCAGTGGTTTCAGTGGCAGAGATGACAAATTGTCACCCACTATTCTTTGTCCCCTTCTTTCTCAACATAATGGAACCTCTGATTTAAGCTGGGTTTAGCATAGCCACCTAGAATAATGGTTACATTTACCAGTGTTAGACCTCTGAGCCCAAGCTAAGCCATCATATCCCCTGTGACCTGCACGTGTACATCCAGATGGCCTGAAGGAACTGAAGAGCCACAAAAGAAGTGAAAATAGCCTTAACTGATGACATTCTACCATTGTGATCTGTTCCTGCCCCACCTAACTGATAGGATATATTCTCCCCTGCCCTTAGGAAGGTACTTTGTAAAATTCTCCCCACCCTTGAGAATGTACTTTGTACGCCCATCCCAAACCTATAAGAACTAATGATAATCCCACCACCCTTTGCTGACTCTCTTTTCAGACTCAGCGCGCCTGCACCCAGGTGATTAAAAAGTTTTACTGCTCATACAAAGCCTGTTTGGTGTTCTCTTTACACGGATGCATGTGATATTTGGTGCCATGATTCGGATCAGGGGACCTCCCTTGGGAGATCAATCGCCTGTCCTCCTGCTCTTCGCTCCACGAGAAAGATCCACCTACGACCTCGGGTCCTCAGACCAACCAGCCCAAGGAACATCTCACCAATTTTAAATCGGGTAAGCAGCCCCTTTTTACTCTCTTCTCCAGTCTCTTTCACTATCCCTCAGCCTCTTTCTCCTTTCAATCTTGGCGCCGTCCTTCAATCTCTCCCTTCTCTTAATTTCAGTTCCTTTCCTTTTCTGGTAGAGACAGAGGAGACACGTTTTATACGTGAACGTCTTCCTTGGTGTTTAATCATGCGGGCACACCTGTCTGATTATTCACCCACGTTTCAGAGGTGTCTGATCACCGTGGGGATGCCTGCCTTGATCCTTCACCCTTAGTGGCAAGCACCACTTTCCTGGGAGCAAGCACCCCCCACCCCTTCTCTCCATGTCTCTACCCTCTCTTTTCTCTCCACTATCCTGGGGGGCAGGCAGCCCCCCCCACCACCACCTTCTCTCTGTGTCTCTACCCTCTCTTTTCTCTCCACTTTCCTGGGGGGCAGGCACCCCCCACCACCACCACCTTCTCTCCGTGTCTCTACCCTCTCTTTTCTCTGGGCTTGCCTCCTTCACTATAGGCAACTTCCACCCTCCATTCCTCCTTCTTCTCCCTTGCCTGTGTCCTCAAAAATGTAAAACCTCTTCAACTCACACCTGACCTAAAACCTAAACACCTTATTTTCTTCTGCAATGCTGCTTAACCCCAATACAAACTGGACAATGGTTCCAAACAGCCAGAAAATGGCACTTTCGATTTTTCCATCCTACAAGATCTAGATAATTCTTGTCGTAAAATGGGCAAACGGTCTGAGGTGCCTGACGTCCAGGCATTCTTTTACACATCGGTCCCTCCCTTGTTCCCAATGTGACTTGTCCCAAATCCTCCTTCTTTCCCTCCCGCCTGTCCCCTCAGTCCCAACCCCAAGCGTCACTGAGTCTTTTCAATCTTCCTTTTCTACCAACCCATTTGATCTCTCCCCTCCTCCCCAGACTGCTCCTCCTCAGGTTGCTCTCAGCCAGGCTGAATCAGGCTCCAGTTCTTCCTCAGCCTCTGCTCCCCCAGCGTATTATCCTTCTATCACCTCCTCTGCCCACACCCACTCCAGCTTACAGTTTCGTTCTGCGGCTTGCCCTCCCCCACCTGCCCAACAATTTCTTCCTAAAGAGGTGGCTGGAGCTAAAGGCATAGTCAAGGTTACTGCTCCTTTTTCTTTATCCGACCTCTCCCAAATCAGTTAGCGTTTAGGCTCTTCTTCATCAAATATGAAAACCCAGCCCAGTTCGTGGCTCGTCTGGCAGCAACCCTGAGATGCCTCACAGCCCTAGACCCTGAAGGGTCAGAAGGCCGTCTTATTCTCAATATGCATTTTATTACCCAATCCGCTCCTGATTTTAAATAAAGCTTTAAAAATTAGATTCCGGCCCTCAAACCCCACAACAGGACTTAACTAACCTTGCCTTCAAGGTGTACAACAGTAGAGTAGAGGCAGCTGAGTAGCAACATATTTCTGAGTTGCAGTTCTGTGCCTCCACTGTGAGAGAAACCCCAGCCACATCTCCAGCACACAAGAACTTCAAAATGCCTAAGCCGCAGTGGTCAAGCATTCTTACAGGACCTCCTCCATCAGGATCTTGCCTCAAGTACCAGAAATCTGGCCACTGGGTCAAGGAATGCCCGCAGCCCAGGATTCCTCCTAAGCCGTGTCCCATCTGTGTGGGACCTCACTGGGAATCGGACTGTCCAACTCGCCCGGCAGCTACTCCCAAAGCCCCTGGAGCTCTGGCCCCAGGCTCTCTGACTGACTCCTTCCCAGATCTTCTCAGCTTAGCAGTTGAAGACTGATGCTGCCCTATCACCTTGGGAGCCTCCTGGACCATCAGAGACGCTCTGGGCAACTCTTACAGTGGAGGGTAAGTCCGTCCCCTTCTTAATTAATACGAAGGTTATCCACTCCACGTTACCTTCTTTTCAAGGGCATGTATCCTTTGCCTCCATAACTGTTGTGGGTACTGACAGCCAGGCTGCTAAACTTCTTTTTTTTTTTTTTTTGAGACGGAGTCTCGCTCTGTTGCCCAGGCTGGAGTGCAGTGGCCGGATCTCAGCTCACTGCAAGCTCCGCCTCCCGGGTTCACGCCATTCTCCTGCCTCAGCCTCCCGAGTAGCTGGGACTACAGGCGCCCGCCACCTCGCCCAGCTAGTTTTTTTGTAGTTTTAGTAGAGACGGGGTTTCACCGTGTTAGCCAGGATGGTCTCGATCTTCTGACCTCGTGATCCGCCCGTCTCGGCCTCCCAAAGTGCTGGGATTACAGGCTTGAGCCACCGCGCCCAGCCTACTAAACTTCTTAAAACTCCCCAACTCTGGTGCCAACTTGGACAACGTCCTTTTATGCACTCCTTTTTAGTTATTCCCACCTGCCCAGCTCCTTTATTAGGTCAAGACATTTTAACAAATTTATCTGCTTCCCTGACTATTCCTGGGCTATAGCCATACCTCATTGCCACCTTTCCCCCCAGTTCAAAGCCTCCTTCACATCCTCTCCTTGTATCTCCCCACCTTAATCCACAAGTATAGGACACCTCTACTCCTTCCTTGGTGACAGATGATGCACCCCTTACATCCCATTAAAACCTAATCACCCAGCCAGGCGCGGTGGCTCAAGCCTGTAATCCCAGCACTTTGGGAGGCCGAGACGGGCGGATCATGAGGTCAGGAGATCGAGACCATCCTGGCTAACACAGTGAAACCCCGTCTCTACTAAAAAAATACAAAAAACTAGCCGGGCGAGGTGGCGGGCACCTGTAGTCCCAGCTACTTGGGAAGCTGAGGCAGGAGAATGGCGTGAACCCGGGAGGCGGAGCTTGCAGTGAGCTGAGATCCGGCCACCGCACTCCAGCCTGGGTGGCAGAGCGAGACTCTGTCTCAAAAAACAAAAAAAAACCTAATCACCCTTACCCTGCTCAACGCCAATATCCCATCCCACAGCACATGCTTTAAAAAGGTTAAAGCCTGTTATCACCCGCCTATATAACACAGTCTCTTCAAGCCTACAAATTCTCCTTACAACTCCCCTATCCTGCCCGTCCAAAGACCAGACAAGCCTTACAGGTTAGTTCAGGATCTGTGCCTTGTCAACCAAATTGTCTTGCCTATCCACCCCGTGGTGCCAAACCCATAGACTCTCCTATCCTCAATACCTCCCTCCACAACCCATTATTCTGTTCTAGATAACCTAGCTGACCCCATAAATCCTAAATCCTTTCCCCACTCCCCTTTCCATTCCTCAAAAAACAGCCCTAAAAGCTGCTCCCACACTAGCTCTGCCTAACTCATCCCAACCCTTTTCATCACACACAGCCGAAGTACAGGGCTGTGCTGTTGGAATTCTTACACAAGAGCTGGGACCGTGCCCTGTAGCCTTTCTGTCCAAACAACTTGACCTTACTGTTTTAGCCTAGCCCTCATGTCTGTGTGCGGTGGCTGCCACTGCTTTAATAGTTTTAGAGGCCCTCAAAATCACAAACTGTGCTCAACTCACTCTCTACAGTTCTCATAACTTCCAAAATCTATTTTCTCCCTCACACCTGACACATATACTTTCTGCTCCTTGGCTCCTTTAGCTATACTCACTCTTTGTTGAGTCTCCCACAATTACCATTGTTCCTGGCCCGGACTTCAATCCGGCCTCCCACATTATTCCGGATACCACACCTGACCCCCATGACTCTATCTCTCTGATCCACCTGACATTCACTCCATTTCCCCATATTTCCTTCTTTCCTGTTCCTCACCCTGATCACACTTGGTTTATTGATGGCAGTTCCACCAGGCCTAATCGCCACTCACCAGCAACAGCAGGCTATGCTATAGTATCTTCCACATCTATCATTGAGGCTACCATTCTGCCCAGCTCCACTACCTCTCAGCAAGCCGAACTCATTGCCTTAACTCAGGCCCTCACTCTTGCGAAAGGACTACGTGTCAATATTGATACTGACTGAAAATATGCCTTCCATATCCTCACCACCATGCTGTTTTATGGGCTGAAAGGTTTCCTCACTACACAAGGGTTCTCCATTATTAATGCCTCTTTCATAAAAACTATTCTCAAGGCTGCTTTACTTCCAAAGGAAGCTGGAGTCATCCACTGCAAGGGCCATCAAAAGGCATCAGATCCCATCACTCAGGGCAACAGTTATGCTGATAAGGTAGCTAAAGAAGCAGCTAGTGTTCCAACTTCTGTCCCTCATGGCCAGTTTTTCTCCTTCTCCTGGGTCACTCCCACCTACTCTTCCACTGAAACTGCCACCTATCAATCTCTTCCCACACAAGGCAAATGGTTCTTAGACCAAGGAAGATATCTCCTTCCAGCCTCACAGGCCCATTCTATTCTGTCATCATTTCATAACCTCTTCCATGTAGGTTACAAGCTGCTAGCCCATCTCTTAGAACCTCTCATTTCCTTTCCCTTGTGGAAATCTATCCTCGAGGAAATCACTTCTTAGTTGTCCCATCTGCTATTCTACTACCCCTCAGGACTGTTCAGGCCCCCTCCCTTCCCTACACATCAAGCTCAGGAATTTGCCCCTGCCCAGGACTGGCAAATTGACTTTACTCACATGCCCCGAGTCAGGAAACTAAAATACCTCTTGGTCTGGGTAGACACTTCCACCGGATGGGTAGAGGCCTTTCCCACAGGGTCTGAGAAGGCCACCGCGGTCATTTCTTCCCTTCTGTCAGACATAATTCCTCGGTTTGGCCTTCCCACCTCTATACAGCGTGATAACGGACCAGCCATTATTAGGCAAATCGCCCAAGCAGTTTCTCAGGCTCTTGGTATTTAGTGGCTCCTGGTTTTACCTCAAATCACCACCCTTAAGTCTCTCTTGAAGTGGACAGAAGGTCTTCAGTGGCAAGGTACCCTCCAATACTTTCACCCTGATGAAGTCCTGTTCTTTATTTTTATACTCTTATTCTCATTCCCGTTCTTATGCCACCCTCTACCTCTCCCCAGCTATCTCCTCCACACTATCAATCTCAGTCACCCTCTCCTAGCCGTTTCTAATCCTTCTTTAACAAACAGCTGCTGGCCTTGCATTTCTCTTTCCTCTAAAATCACCAAGGCCTCGACTTACTCACTGCTAAAAAAAGAGGACTCTGTATATTTTTAAATGAAGAGTGTTGTTTTTACCTAAATCAATCAGGCCTGGTGTATGACAACATAAAAAAACTCAAGGATAGAGCCCAAAAACTCGCCAACCAAGCAAATAATTACACTGAACCCCCTTGGACACTTTCTAATTGGATGTCCTGGGTACTCCCAATTCTTAGTTCCTTTAATACCTGTTTTTCTCCTTCTCTTGTTCGGACCTTGTGTCTTTCGTTTAGTTTCTCAATTCATACAAAACCACATCCAGGCCATCACCAATCATTCTATATGGCAAACGCTCCTTCTAACAACCCCACAGTATCACCCCTCACCCCAAGATCTTTCTTCAGTTTAATCTCTCCCACTCTAGGTTCCCAAGCTGCCCCTAATCCCGCTCAAAGCAGCCCTGAGAAACATCGCCCATTATCTCTCCATACCACCCCCAAAACTTTTCGCCGCCCCAACACGTCACCACTATTTTGTTTTGTTTTTCTTATTAATATAAGAAGACAGGAATGTCAGGCCTCTGAGCCTAAGCTAAGCCATCATGTCCCCTGTGACCTGCACATATACATCCAGATGGCCTGAAGCAACTGAAGATCCACAAAAGAAGTGAAAATAGCCTTAACTGATGACATTCCACCATTGTAATTTGTTCCCGCCCCACCCTAACTGATAGGATATATTCTGCCCCACCCTTTCTAATATTCTCCCCTGCCCTTGAGAAGGTACTTGGTAATATTCTCCCCACCCTGAAGACTGTGCTTTGTACGCCTATCCCAAACCTATAAGAACTAATGACAATCCCACCGTCCTTTGCTGACTCCTTTTTCGGACTCAGCCCGCCTGCACCCAGGTGAAATAAACAGCCTTGTTGCTCACACAGAGCCTGTTTGGTGGACTCTTCACACGGCCGCGTGGGACACCAGCATCCCTTGCAACTGGGTATGACAATGTAATTAACATCTGTCAATGAGACTGAGTAGGAGTAAACATGTCTCCTTCCATTTTACCCCTGTCTGCTGCCTGCCACAGAGTGGGAACTATCTTACCCCATGAGCAAAGGCAACCCCCCCGGGAAGGTAGCCACACAGTAGAATGAGCTTGGACCCAGGCAACTTTACAAAACAGAGCCATCATCCCAACTCAGACTTTTACATGTGAAAGGAATCAACTATTGTCAGCCAGGCAGAGTGGCTCACACCTGCAATCCCAGCATTTTGAGAGGCTGAAGTGGGAGGACTGCTTGAGCCCGGGAGGTCGAGGCTGCAGTGAACTGTGATTGCACCACTGCACTCTAGCCTGGGTGACAGAGTGAGACCCTGTCTCAAAAAAAGAAGAAGGCTGGGCGCGGTGGCTCACACCTATGATCCCAGCGCTTTGGGAGGCCGAGGTGGGTGGATCACGAGGTCAGGAGATCAAGACCATCCTGGCCAACATGGTGAAACCCCGTCTCTACTAAAAATACAAAAAATAAATTAAAAAAAAAAAAATTAGCTGGGTGTGGTGGCACGGGCCTGTAATCCCAGGTACTCGGGAAGCTGAGGCAGGAGAATCGCTTGAACCAGGGAGACGGAGCTTGCAGTGAGCTGAGATTGCACCGTTGCACTCCAGCCTGCTGACAGAGTGAGACTCCGTCTCAAAAAAAAGGAGAAAGAAATCAGCTGTTGTCTTGGTCCATTTGGGCTGCTGCAACAGAATACCTTAGACCTGGTAATTTACAAACGATACAAATGCATTGCTCACAGTTCTGTAGCCTGGGAAGACCAAGATCAGGGCGCAGGAAGACTCAGTGTGGAGTGAGGGTCTGCTCTGTGCTTCACACATGGTGCCTTCTTGCTGTGTCCTCACCCAGCAAAGGGGCAAGGGGCTCCCTCAAGCCTCTTTTAGAAGCACGTTAACCCCATTGGTGAGGACTCTGCCTTCATGACCTAATCACCTCCTCAAGTCCCATTTAATACTATTGCATTCATTAGGTTTCAACATATAAATGTTGGGGGGATTCATACATTCAAAGCATAGCAACTGTCTGGTTATTTGGGATTTAGAGCCCAGTGGCCAGACCCACATGGTCACTAATATACATCCCGAATGGAAAGTCACAAAAGCAGAGCAGCAAACAATAATTATTAATTTGTCACTGAGCTGATTCTCCCATACGAAACTTTACGTGTCACTTTTTAAATTTGCTTTTGCATTTTGTGTGTGTTTGTGTGAAAGATGGAGTCTTGCTCTGTCACCCAGGCTGGAGGGCAGTGGTGTGATCTCGGCTCACTGCAACCTCCCCAGTTTAAGCGATTCTCCTGCCTCAGCCTCCTGAGTAGCTGGGATAACAGGCACCACTATGCCCAGCTCATTTTGTTTTTCTTTTTTTCCTGTAATTTAGTAGAGCTAGGGTTTCCTAGAGATGGCCAGGCTGGTCACCTACTCCTGACCTCAAGAGATCCTCCCCCCTTGAGCTTGGCAGTGAGCCAAGATTGCGCTCCTGCACTCCAACCTGGGTGACAGAACGAGACTCCATCTCAAAAAAAAAAGATCCTCCTGCCTCAATCTCCCAAAGTTCTGGGATTGTAAGCAGGAGCCACCTCACTTGGCCTGCTTTTGAATTTCTTAATTTGGATATACTTTACATATCATAAGATGTACCATCTAAAGCACAATTCAGAGTTTTTCAGTATATTCACAGGTTGTGCAACCATCACCACTAATTCCAGAACACGTTCGTCATCGAAAAAGAAACGCCATTCTCTTTAGCCGTCATCTCTACCCACCGTCCCCCAGCCCCTCAAAAACACGAACCTCCTTCCTGCTTCTATGGATTTGCCTATTCTAGAAAATTCATACAAATTGAATCATATAATATGTGGTCTTTGATGTCTGGTTCCTTTCGCTTAGTATGTTTTCAAGGTTCGTGCATGTCACACCACGTCAGCCCTTCATTCCTTTCCGTGGCTAAACAACATTCCACTGTGTGGATGAACCAACGTATGTTTATCCATTCATCAGGTAATGAACATTTGAGTTGCTTCTGCCTTTTGGCTATTATGAAAAATGCGGTAGGCCGGGCGCGGTGGCTCACGGCTGTAATCCCAGCACTTTGGGAGGCCGAGGCGGGTGGATCACGAGGTCAGGAGATCGAGACCATCCTGGCGAACACCCCGTCTCTACTAAAAATACAAAAATATTAGCCAGGCATGGTGGCGGGCACCTGTAGTCCCAGCTACTCGGGAGGCTGAGGCAGGAGAATGGCGGGAACCCGGGAGGCGGAGCTTGCAGTGAGCCGAGATCGCACCACTGCACTCCAACCTGGGCAACAGCGCGAGACTCCGTCTCAAAAAAAAAAAATTAAAAATTAAAATGCTGCTATGAAATTCATGTGCAAGCTTTTGTGTGGACAAAGGTTCTTGGTTCTCTTGGACATCCATCTAGGAGGGGAGCGGCTGGGTCCTGTGGAAAGGCTTTCACTTGTTGAGGAACCGCCAGGTTGCTTGCAAAGCTGTTGTATTTTCCATTCCCACCAGCAGTGAGTGAAGGTTCAGTCTGCCATACTCTAATGATTATTATTGATGACACTCTTTCAAGCAATGGCGTGTTGGTAATAAGAAGTCAATGAACCACGAGAGACCAGCCGCATATCAACAACAATAACATCAGAGAACCCAGCAGGTGTCTGAGGGAAGCGTTTATTTCAAGCTACCGAAGGGACTAACACTCCCAGGCTTCCCGGGTGGGTAAGAGCAGGCCACTGTCCGGGGCGGCGTTCTCACTTCCAGCGGCCTCCAACGCGGCCCTTCCCTGCCCCCTTCCGGCTGTAGAAGAAGGAGGTGTATCAGGAAGAAGGGGCCCCTCCAGTCTCTGAAATGGGCCCCAGGCCCTCAATTCAGGAAGCCCATCCCCCAAAATATTAGCCCTCCCTGCCCAGAGGAAGCTGTGTGCAAAACAGCTGTCATCTCTTTTGGGTTCTACGACTGGGGGGCAGCGGCTGGTGGCCAAAGGCCTCACTGACATGTGGGAGCTGACATTTGGGGGTGAGTGCAGGGTGTTCATGGCGGAGCTGATGAATGTTTATGAGTCAGGGGCCAGGGTAGGGGGAGGAAGGGTTGGGTGATCTGGGCCTGGGTAGTAACATGCAGGAAGGGCTGGGGTGAAAGAGATAGGAAACAGGAGAAGAGGAGAAGAGAGAGGAGGGAGGAAGGAAGACATCAGCCGAGAAACAGAGAGAGAGATTCAGAGAAGACCATATCGGCCGGGCGCGGTGGCTCACACCTGTAATCCCAGCACTTTGGGAGGCCGAGGTGGGCGGATCACAAGGTCAGGAGTTTGAGACCAGCCTGACCAACGTGGTGAAACCCCGTCTCTACTAAAAATACAAAAATTAGCCGGGCACGGTGGCGTGCACCTGTAATCGCAGCTACTGAGGAGGCTGAGGCAGGAGAATCGCTTGAACCCAGGGAGGCAGAGGTTGCAGTGAGCTGAGATCGTGCCGCTGCACTCCAGCCTGGGTGACAGAGAGAGACTCTGTCTCAAAAAAAAAGAGAGAAGACCCTCTCAACCTCAGCACCGTAGACATTTGGGCCAGATCATTCTTTGCTGTGTGGGGCCCTGTCTTGGGCATTGTAGGACGCTGAGCAGCATGCGGGTCTCTGCATTCTAGATGCCTGTGGTCCCTCTCCAGTTGCGACAGCCAAATGCCTCCCGACACTGCCCAGTGTCCTCCGGGGAATGAGACTGGCCTTCCCCTCCCCTGCCGTGGATTTAGAGGAACATAGGAAAAGGGGCTGGTCGCGGTGGCTCAGGATTACACCCGTCATCCCAGCACTTTGGGAGGCCGAGGTGGGCGGATCACTTGTGGTCAGGAGTTCGAGACCAGCCTGATCAACACAGGGAAACCCCATCTCTACTAAACAAATAAAAAATTAGACGGGCGTGGTGGCGCACGCCTGTAATCCCAGCTACTCAGGGGGCCGAGGCAGGAGAATCGCTTGAACCCGGGAGATGGAGGTTGCAGTGAGCTGAGATTGTACCACTGCACTCCAGCCTGGGCAACAGAGCAAGACTCCCTCTCAAAAACTAAAAAGAAAAAAAGAAAAAGACAAAGGGACTGCGACTCAGGATTCCGAGAGTAGAGAGAGGAAGACAGAGAAGGAAGAACAAAGAGAAAGGGGCAGAAACCCAGAGGCAGTGGGGGATGGAGCCCACAGAGGGAGGAAGGAGAGGCCTGAGAGTCTGCAGGAGGGTGGGGACGAGAGCAAGGGCTCGAGACAGGATCGCACTCACAACTTCTGGGCATGGCTGATGCGGTTGTACAGCACGTTGATCTGTGGAAGCAGAAGGCAGATGCTGAGACAGCCGGTGGGGATGTGGGGACAGGTCACCCACCCCTGCATGGAACTTGCTGGTCCCTCCCAGCCCAGCCCTACCCTCCCTCCCTCCCTGCGGAGCTGGGTCTCACCTCATATTTCTGTTGTTTCAGCTTCGCCATCAGGTCGAACTTCTCAGACTCCAGCTGGTGGATCCAGTTTGACAGCTCCTGGGCTTTCTCCCTGGTGGGGCAGGAGGGCTGTGATGGAGGCAGCCAGGCAGGCCAGGCCCTAGGCCCAGGGACGGAGAGGAACTTGGGCCCAGAGAGGTTATGGGAACACCCAAAGCCACACAGCGAGACTGTGAGTTCAGCATTGTCGGCACCATTTGTTAACATTAGAGGCCAAGAGTTTTACGATCTGTGCCCGCTTTCTCCATATCTGAGCTGGAGCTCTCGTATTTCCCAAGGGGAGAGAAGGGTGTCACGGTTAAGAGACCAGGCTCGGTGGCGCACGCCTGTCATCCCAGCACTTTGGGAGGCAGAGGAGGGCAGATCACTTGAGGCCAGGAGTTCGAGACCAGCCTGGGCAACATAGAAGACCCTACCTCTGCTAAAAATAAAAAAAAAATTAGTCAGGCATGGTGGCATTCCCCTGTGGTCCCGGCTATTTGGGAGGCTGAGGCGGAAGGAACCTGGGAGGTCAAAGCTGCAGTGAGCTGTGATTGCACCACTGTATTCCTGCCTGGGCAACAGAGCAAGATGCAAGAAGGGAAAGGAAAGGAGAAAGGAGAAAGGAAAGTGGAGAGGGGAGGGGAGAAGAGGGGAGAGAAAGGGAGAGGAGGGGAGAGGAAGGGAGAGGAGGGGAGGGGAGAGGATGGGAGGGAAAAGGAGGGAAGGGGAAGGGAGAGGAGGGGAGTGGGGAAAGAAAAGGCAGAAAGAAAAGAGCAAACCCAGCCTCTGCAGTTAGAAGCCTCTGGTTCAAATCCCAGCCATTCCATTCTCTGGTTTATGAATATGTCAGGTGACTTCCTTTAGAATCCTGTTTCCTTCTCTAGAAGATATGGAAATAAAACTGTGGAAGAGATGGCTGCTTGCCTACCTGTTAGCCCTTCTCCCTTTCTTCTAGAAATAGAATCTTGTGCCATAGGCTGAGTTGAAAAACTGCTCTTCCCAATCTCCCTTGCAGGTAGGGGTGGCTAATGGGACGAAACTAGGTCACTGGGTGGTGTGGGAGGCAAGTCACCGAGGTGCCGAGGCAAGAGACCGAGGGCACAGGCCGTTCCAGTATAATAAATAAAATAGGCATAGTTATACTAGATATAGATCATGGATATGATTATATATGAAAATCATTAATCATTAGCTTGTAGCAATTACTCTTCATTCCAATATTATAATAATCCTCGCTCTATAATCATAACCTACGAAAAACTAGGCCATACAGAGATAGGACCTGAAGGGACATGGTGAGAAGTGACCAGAAGACAAGTGTGAGCCTTGTGTTATGCCCGGGCAGGGCCACCAGAGGGCTCCTTGGTCTAGCGGTAACGCCAGCGTCTGGGAAGACGCCCATTGCCAAGCAGACCGTGGTGGAGCGGTAGCGTCAGTGCCAAGGAAAAGCACCTGCTACTTAGCAGACCGGGGAAAGGGAGTCTCCCTTTCCCCGGGGAGTTTAGAGAAGACTCTACTCCTCCACCTCTGCAGTTATCTGGAGGCCTAACCGTCTCCCTGTGACGCTGTGCTTCAGTGGTCACGCTCCTAGTCCGCCTTCATGTTCCATCCGGTACACCTGGCTCTGCCTTCTAGATAGCAGTAGCAAAATTAGTGAAAGTACTAAAAACCTGTGATATGAAGAAATAATGGCATAGGCTGTGTCCTTTCTCTCTCTCTGTCTCTCCTCCTCGGCTGCCAAACAGGGGAGGGCCCCCTGTGCAGTGGACACGTGACTCACGTGACCTTGTCAATCACTGGAGATGGCTCACACTCCCTACTCTGCCCCCTTGTCTTGTATCCAATAAATAACAGCACAGCCTGGCATTCGGGGCCACTACCGGTCTCCATGTCTTGGTGGTAGTGGTCCCCCGGGCCCAGCTGTCTTTCTTTGTCTTGTGTCTTTATTTCTACAATCTCTTGTCTCTGCACATGGGGGAGAAATCCCACTGACCCTGTGGGGCTGGACCCTACAGGAAGGGCTTCCAAAAAATACTCTGGTTCTTCTCTCACATCTTCTGCCTGCTGCCTGGATCATAAATGTGATGGCTGGAGCTCTAGCGGCTGTATTGGACTATGAGTGATTTTGAGGATGGAACTATTGGGCTAAAAGTAGTGAGTGAGAAGAAAAAAATAGGAGTCTGGGTGTCTGATTTTGTAGAATTGCCAAACCAGCCCTGGACTAAAACCTACTCCTTCCTTCCTGCCTGCCTGCCTTACTTCCTTCCTGCCTTCCTTCCTTACTTCCTTCCTGCCTTCCTTCCTGCCTGCCTTCCTTCCTGCCTTCCTTCCTGCCTGCCTTCCTTCCTGCCTTCCTTCCTGTCTTCCTACCTGCCTTCCTTCCTGTCTTCCTTCCTGTCTTCCTTCCTGCCTTCCTTCCTGCCTGCCTTCCTTCCTCCCTCCTTCCTTTTCTTTCTTTCTTATAGGGTCTCACTTTGTCACCCAGGCTGGAGTGCAGTGACATGATCACAGTTCACTGCAGCCTCGACCTCCCAGGCTCTAGTGATCCTCCCACCTCAGCCCTTTTTTTTTTTTTTTTAAGACAGAGTTTTGCTCTTGTCGCCCAGACTGGAGTACAGTGGCACAATCTCAGCTCACTGCAACCTTCGCCTCCCAGGTTCAAGCAATTCTCCTGCTTCAGCCTCCAGAGTAGCTGGGATTACATGCACCCACCACCATTCCCGGCTAATTTTTGTATTTTTAGTAGAGATGAGATTTCATCAGATTGGTCAGGCTGGTCTCAAACTCCTGACCGCAAGTGATTTGCCCACTTCAGCCTCCCAAAGTGCTGGGGTTACAGGCGTGAGCCACCGCGCCTGGCCGACAATACTTTACATGCATCATGTGCACAGGAAGGAGGGCCCACCGCCCCCGCAGAGGGCTTCCAGGAGCCTGCGGTGCACATCTTTTCCCAACTCCACACTCAGTGTCCTCATACAGTAGTTTGAAAGGAGCAACGTGGCAGTATTTACACCATGGGAATGAGCACGTGCTAAATCTAGACGTTTTGCCCCCTGGAGAGCAGCTGTTAAACATTTACCATCAAGCCACATTACAGCACAGTAGCAAAGAGTATGGACTATTGCACCAGACTGCCTGGGTTCAAATCCCAGCTCTTCCACTTGCTAGCTGGGCAACCCTGGAAGGGTTACCTAACCTCTCTGTGCGTCAGGCTTCTCACTATTAACACAAGGATAATAATAGTATCTACCTCACAGGGTTATAAACCCTCCATAGGAAGCTGCTGCTGTAATTATTTTTTTAAGGATTGGGTCTCACTACATTGCCTAGGCTGGTCTCCAACTCCTGGCCTCAAGCAATCCTCCCATCTCAGCCTCCCAAAGTGCTGGAATTACAGGCAGGAGCCACCAGGCCCAGCCTGTAATTATTATTTCTATCTCACTGCCCTTTCACAGCTCTGTGAGGTTGATTATGTGATTATATCCTTATTCTGCCAGTGAGGAATGGGAGCCCCAGAGAAGTCAGATAACGTGCCCAGGATCACAAAGTAGCGGACAGAGCTGGCACTGAGCCCCGGGCAGGGGCTTTTGGTGCAAGCGGCAAACCCGATCACTGCGCCACTCTGGGGTGGGTTGAAGTTTCTGAGCCACAGCCCAGGCCAGAGAACAGGGAGATGCAGGGGGCTCCTGAAGCAAGCCCCCGTCAGCCTGCCGTCCTGCGGCTTATCTTATCATGAGAGGCAGGCGGTCCTGGCTCTAGAGACGCGGGACGCAGCTGGAACATTCTCACCGCATTCCTAGCTTGAATTTAGGTGAAAGGCACAGCCCATCCTGAGCTCCAGGGCACATCACAGAGTTAACAAAATCTAAACTGGGCGGGAGGGAAGTCATCTTGTCCAGCTTCCCCGGTAACACCTGTCAGATGCTACAGGCCACAGCAGCCACGAAAAGTGGGTTCTCTGTCAGTGACACGTTTCACAGAGAAGGCAGCAGAGGCCCAGAGAGGGGAAGCCACTTGCCCAAAGTCACACAGCACCAGAGCTGAGACCCGGGGTCTCTGCCCACCCAGATGTGGGTGTGAGTGGGTGTGAGCTCCTTTATCCCCTGTCTCACACCCAGATCCCTGCAGCCCCGAGCCCCCCACAGCACCTACCGGAGCTGTTCCTCCCCCATGTAGTCGATGTCCAGAGGCTTCTTGCGCTCAGACAGGATGCGCAGCTTCATCTCCCGCCCTGTCTGCCGCTTACCACGCTTCTGTTCTGCCTGCGGGTTGGGAAAGGGGTACGGTAAACTGGGGGTCACATCCCACAGACCACCCCCATGTCGGGACCCACAGGTCAGATCCCACAGACCACGTCCATATTGGAACCCACAGGTCTGCACCCCAGGCCCTTCTCCTTCACACCCAGGAGTCTAGGCCCACTCCCTCCTCCCTCAGACGCATAGTCCCTCCTCTCAGACTGAATTCAAGCCCCAGACCCTCTCCCATTAGGAACCAGAAGTCTGGCCCCCAGCCCCTCCTCCCTCAGACCCAGGAGTCCAGGCCCCCAGCCCTTCCTCCCTCAGACCCGGGAGTCCAGGCCCCCAGCCCCTCCTCCCTCAGACCCAGGAGTCCAGACCCCCAGCCCCTCCTCCTTCAGACCCAGGAGTCCAGCCCCAGCCCCTCCTCCATTAGGAACCAGAGGTCTGGCCCCAAGCCTCTCCTGCCTCAGAACTTAGACCTCAGGCTCCTGCAGGCTGACTCACCTTGACCAGGTAGCCGCCGAAATGGGCCCCCATGTTGGACAGCACCTTCTTTTTCTTGGCATCATCCTCTGCCCGCTTCTTGGCCTCTTCCTCTTCCTTCCTCATCTTCTCCTCCTGTGGGAAGGAAGGGGTTAACCTCATGGCTGCCCCTCTAGGCCTGAGGGAGGAGGGCCCTGGGACAGGAAGGACGGGGGCTCAGTTCTGTGCTGAGTGGAGCTGGAGCACAGAGATCAGCAGGCCGGGGGACATCAGAACCAGCAGAGACACAGGTGTCTCCTCCCGGGGGCCAGGTCTCCCCCTTCGATCGTAAGTTCCTTCCCCTCTCTGGGATTTTTTTTTTTTGAGACGGAGTCTCTCTCTGTTGCCCAGGCTGGAGTGCAGTGGCCGGATCTCGGCTCACTGCAACCTCCGCCTCCCAGGTTCAAGTGATTCTCCTGCCTCAGCCTCCCGAGTAGCTGGGACTACGGGCACCCACCAACACGTCCGGCTAATTTTTGTATTTTTAGTAGAGATTGGGTTTCACCATGTTGGCCAGGCCGGTCTCAAACTCCTGACCTCAAGTGATCTGCACACCTCAGCCTCCCAGAGTGCTGGGATTGCAAACGTGAGCCACCACGCCCGGCCCCCTTCCTGGGTCTTAATATCTCCCCAGAAAAAAATGGAAATGAAGATGAAGGAGAAGGAGAAATGCCTGCTTTTTCTGCATGCCTCCAACCTGAAACAGCCAATAGTGAACTTTGCTATGTGACCTCACTCCAGATGCTCAGCCAGTCTGGGCCACAGTTGCCCTTAGTCTCAGGAGATGAGAATGTCTGTTTTAAGGGGGTCAAGGAAGGTAACTGGTGATAAGGCCAAGGACTGGGGAGATTAAAGAGGCTGATGGCTTCGAGCCTGAGGAAGGGGTTCTAGAATATTTAGCAAAGGAATTACAACATTTGAGAAACTCTTCATTGCATGTTCCAGAAATAGTGGCTTGTCCAGGCTGAGCCCCCTCTCCTTATGGTGGACATGAGGCTTTTTGTACACCCAGTACTCCGTACCTGAATTAGTTTCCTTTCTTTTTTTGAGATGGAGTTTCCCTTTGTCACTCAGGCTGGAGTGCAGTGGTGCAATCTCTGAGCTGCTCACTGCAAACCCCACCTCCTGGGTTCAAGTGATTCTCCTGCCTCAGTCTCCCAAGTAACTGGGATTATAGACATGTGCCACCATGACCAGCTAATTTTTGTATTTTTAGTAGAGACAGGGTTTCACCATGTTGTCTAGGCTGGTCGCGAACTACTGGCCTCAAGTGATCCACTTGTCTTCCAAAGCGCTAGGATTACAGGTGTGAGCCACTGTGCCCAACCTTAGTTTCCTATCACTGCTATAATTTGCAAACTTAGTGGCAGAAAAACAGTGCAAGCTTGTTATCTTACAGTTCTGCGGATCAGACATCTGAAATTGGTCCCACTGGGCTGAAATCAAGAACCAATTTTCTCTGGAGGTTCTAGGGGAGAATTCATTCCCTTCCCTTTTCCAGCTGCTGCCTGCACGTCTGGACCCATGGACCTACCTCCATCTTCAGAGGCAGCCATGTAGCATCTTCAAATCTCTCAGTATGACCCTCTGGCCTTCCTCTTATAAGGACCCTTGTGATGATCTTGCCCCTCCCCACAAATATTCCAGGACAACCGTCCCATCTCAAGACCCTTAACTTAGGCCGGGCGCGGTGGCTCAAGCCTGTAATCCCAGCACTTTGGGAGGCCGAGACGGGCGGATCACGAGGTCAGGAGATCGAGACCATCCTGGCTAACACGGTGAAACCCCGTCTCTACTAAAAAGTGCAAAAAACTAGCCGGGCGAGGTGGCGGGCGCCTGTAGTCCCAGCTACCTACTTGGGAGGCTGAGGCAGGAGAATGGCGTGAACCCGGGAGGCGGAGCTTGCAGTGAGCTGAGATCCGGCCACTGCACCCTAGCCTGGGCGACAGAGCGAGACTCCGTCTCAAAAAAAAAAAAAAAAAAAAAAAAAAAGACCCTTAACTTAATCACATCTGCAAAATCCCCTTCTCAGCTGGGTGACGGGCAGGTGGCTTGTGCCTGTAATCTCAGCTACCTGGGAGGCTGAGGCAGGAGGATCATGTGAGCCCAGGAGTTTGGGAACAACGTGGGCAACATAGAAAGACTCTATCTCAAATAATAACAATAATAATAATGGCCAGGCACGGTGGCTCATGCCTGTAATCCCAGCACTTTGGGAGGCCAAGGGGGTGGATCACCTAAGGTCAGGAGTTTGAGACCAGCCTGACCAACATGAAGAAACCCCATTTCTACTAAAAATACAAAAATCAGCCAAGCCAGATGGCGGGTGCCTGTAATCCCAGCTACTCAGGAGGCTGAGGCAGGGGAATCGCTTGAACCAGAAGGCAGAGGTTGCAGTGAGCCGAGATCACGTCACTGCACTCTAGCCTGGGTGACAGAGCAAGACTGTCTCGAAAAAAAAAAAAAAAAAGGAAAAAGAAGAAAATGGAGAATCCAGGCTGGGCATGGTGGCTTATGCCTGTAATCCCAGCACTTTGGGAAGCCACGGCAGGTGGATTGCTTGAGCTTAGGAGTTGAAAACCAGCCTGGACAACATGGCAAAATGCTGTGTCTACAAAAAATTAAAATAATAATAAAAAAAAACCTACCCGGGCAGAGTGGCGATTCTGGAGGCTGAGGTGGGAAAATCGTTTGAGCCCGGGAGGTCCTAGTTGTAGTGAGCTAGGATCACGCCACTGCACTTCAGCCTGGGTGACAAAGCAAGACCCTGCCTCCAAATAAATAAATAAATAATAATAATAGGCCGGGTGTGGTGGCTCATGCCTGTAATCCCAGCACTTTGGGAGGCTGAGGCAGGCGGATCACCTGAGGTCGGGAGTTCGAGACCAGCCTTACCAACATGGAGAAACCCCGTCTCTACTAAAAATACAAAATTAGCCAGGTGTGGTGGCGCAGGCCTATAATCCCAGCTACTCAGGAGGCTGAGGCAAGAGAATTGCTTGAACCTGGGAGGCGGAGGTTGCAGTGAGTTGAGATCACGCCATTGCACTCCGGCCTGGGTGATGACAGTGAAACTGTCTCTAAAAAAAAAATAATAATAATAATAATAATACTAGGCCGGGCACAGTGGCTCACGCCTGTAATCCCAGCACTTCGGAAGGCTGAAGCAGGTGGATCACGAGGCCAGGAGATCGAGACCATCCTGGCCAACATGGTGAAACCCTGTCTCTACTAAAAATACAAAAATTAGCTGGGCCTGATGGGGAGCACCTGTAGTCCCAGCTACTCGGGAGAATGAGGCAGGAGAATTGCTTGAACCTGGGAGGTGAAGGTTGAAGTGAGCTGAGATCACACCACTGCACTCCACCCTGGGAGACAGCTAGACTCAGTTTCAAATAATAATAATAGTAATAATAATAATAACAACAACAAAATGGGCATCTGGCTGAAGAAGTAACATTTGGACTCCGAGGGCAGGGGAGGCACCCACCGCCAGCTTAGCCTGACGTTCGCGTTCCTTCTCAGTTCTGAAGCGCTGTTGCTCGGCTCTCTCCGACCGGCGCCGCTCCTGGGGAACGGAGAAGAATAAGGGGGTGCAGGGACGTACCCCCAGTCATCCCTCCCTAGAGTAGGCGAAGCGTGGAGATAAACAGGCTGGAGTGTGGCCACCGACTTGGGTGAATTCCCGAAAGCCTCAGGCTCAGCTCTGTACTAGAAGGAAAACCATTATCCGCATCTCCCGAGATGCAAGGGATCCACGTGGAGAGAGGAAGGCTGGGGGGCACCCGGACTCTCGCTCACAATGCGCTCTTTCAAGGCAATCAGCTCCTCTTCCTCCTTCTTCCGCTGCTCAAAATGCACGTCGATGAGGGTCTGCAGCTCCAGCAGGTCCTTCTCCATGCGCTTGCGGTGGATGTCCTGCAGGACACACGGGGAGCCCGTCCTGGGAGACCCTGGAGAGGGCAGCGGCCTCCCAGCGCCTCCCCCATGCAAGACGGTGAACTGGACCGTTTCCCAGGTGGTGTCCAGCAGGTGGCAGCAATGCCTCGTGTTTGACACTAATCAGCTCTTCCAAAGACAGAGCTGCCCAAAGACAGGAGTGGGGAGTGGGGACCTTTTCTCCCAGGCTGCAGTGAAATGGCGCAATCTCGGCTCACCGCAACTTCCGCCTCCCGGGTTCAAGTGATTTTCCTGCCTCAGCCTCCCGAGTAGCTGGGATTACAGACGCCCGCCACCACGCCCAGCTAATTTTTGTATTTGTAGTAGAGACGGGGTTTCACCATATTGACCAGGCTGGTCTCGAACTCCTGACCTCAACCTCCCAAAGTGCTGGGATTACAGGCGTGAGCCACTGCCCCCGGCCCGGCGCCTTTTCATGATTGGCACAAAAGCCCCTTGAAGACTAGGGACTGTGCCTGGGGAGAGGGGTCTCTGACACTTACATCGAAGTCAACACGCTCCCCTTCTGGGATCTTTGGCGGGATCAAAGGAGGCACCACGGGGCGGCTGGGTGGACAGAAACAGAGAGACCATGAGTGACCCGACCTCCCTGAGCCACCTCTCACCTCCGGGATGCACAGTCTGGTGAGGTAGCCGCCAGCCCCTTGAACGTGGAGGGCCCCAGCTGAGGCAGGCTGTCAGTGAAACGCACAGAATCATGTTTTATGCTGATTACATGTTGAAATGATTAAAATTTATGTAACAGATTTTTAAAACTGTGCTATGAAAATTAAATTTTCCTATGTTGTTGCTGTACCTTAAAAATATGCCTAGTAAGATTTTTTTTTTTTTTTTTTTTTGAGACAGAGTCTTGCTCTGTCTCCCAGGCTGGAGTGCAGTGGCGCCATCTCTGCCCACCACAACCTCCGCCTCCCAGGTTCAAGCAATTCTCCTGCCTCAGCTTCACGAGTAGTTGGGATTACAGGCGCCTGCCACCACACCTGGGTAATTTTTGTATTTTTAGTAGAGATGGGGTTTCACCATGCTGGCCAGCCTGGTCTTGAATTCCTGACCTCAGGCGATCTGCCTGTCTCAGCCTCCCAGTGTGCTGGGATTACAGGTGTGAGCCCCCGTGCCCAGCCATTTGTAAATTTTTTGTAGAGATGGTGTTTCACAGGCCGGGCGCGGTAGCTCAGGCCTGTAATCCTAGCACTTTGGGAAGCCGAGGTGGGCGAATCACTTGAGATCAGGAGTTCAAAACCAGCTTGGCCATCATGGTGAAACCCCATCTCTACTAAAAATTAAAAAAAAAAAAAAAAATTAGCTGGGCATGGTGGTGCATGCCTGTAATCCCTGCTACTTGGGAGGCTGAGGCAGGAGAATCGCTTGAACCCGGGAGGTGGAGGTTGCAGTGAACCGACATCGTACCACCACACTCCAGCCTGGGTGACAGAGGGAGACTCCATCTCAAAAAAAATATAGATAGATAGACAGATAGATAGTGCTTCACTATGTTGTCCAAGGTGGTCTTGAACTTCTGAGTTCAAGTGATCCTCCCGCCTCAGCCTCCCAGAGTGCTGGGACTACAGGCTTGAGCCACCGCGCCCGGCCTTTAGTAAGAAATTGTAAGTGATGTGTGTGTCTTGCCATCTATTCTATTGGTGGGTGCTGCTCTGAGGCTCAGCCCTCAGCCTGCTCTGATTTCCTGCCACTTCCTTAGAATTCTCTTTTCTGGGTTTCTGAGACCACGAAGAGCGATTCCAGGATGAAGGGGACAGGACTTAGGGGTCGCTGGGCAAGGGGAGGGAGGAGGTAAGGACAATCCCCAGCCAGGCAGCCAAGTGCACAGCGGGGCTGCCGTCTCTATCTTGGAAAAGTTGATGAGCTCCTTTGGGGCGTCATGTGTGAGAAGACAATATGGCTTACCGTATTTTACAGGAATAAATACTGGCTTGCCTCCCACCCCTGGGGCTGTTCCATGCCTGTCTCCTGGCCCCCCACACCCCCATGAGCTGCCAGGGAGCCTTCCTGTTCCCTTTTCTCATCATCAATGCCATTCATTCCAATGACTTCTGGTATCATCAACTGCTGAGGACTCGCCAAGTGTCTCTGGTCCAGACTCTCTCCTAAGCCCCAGACTCAAGTTAACAGGTATCTCCTGAACTTTTCCCACCTTCCCACACACGACGTCCTGATGGAGCTCACCATCTCCGAGAAGGAGATGGCAGCCCCACTGTCCACTTTGTTCCCCAGCCCAGAGACCCTTCAGGGTCGCCCCCATTGCTTCCCTCCCCTTGCCCAACAATCTCCAAATCCTGTCCCTTTGCCTTGGACTCCCATGAAATGCTGTGTGTCTGTCAGTGGGGAAGGGAGATGCTAGAGAGGTCGGCTGGAGCCAGATGGGGAAGGCTTTGAATGCAGGCTAGTTGCTTTGACTTGTCTTAACAGTAGTGGGGAGTTGAGGAAAGATTCTGAGCAGAGGAGGGGCGGGGTTAGCTCTGGTGTTAGAAAGGTCTCTCTGGAGTCATGGAGGAGGATGAGCCACAAGCTGGAGGCAGGGAGGCCAGAGAGGAGGCTGGGGTGATGGTAAAGGCTGGAGGGGAAGAGGGACCATTGGGTGGAAAGAAGGAAACAGACTGGCTGGCCTTGGAGGCTTGTGCCTGTAATCCCAGCACTCTGGGGGGCTGAGGTGGGAGAATTGCTTGAGGATAGGAGTTCGAGACCAAACTGAGCAACATAGCAAGACCTCAGCTCTACAAAAAGGGAAAAAAAAAAAAAAATAGCCAGGTGTGGTGGCACATGCCTGTGGTCCCAGCTACTCGGGAGGCTGAGATGGGAGGATTGCTTGAACCCAAATGTCCAGGCAGTGAGCCAGGATTGGGTCACTGCACTCCAGTCTGGGTAATAGAGTGGGGACTATGACGATGATGAAGGAGGAGAAGACGAAGGGGAAGGGGAAAGGGAAAAAGATGAAGAGGAGGAGGAGGAAGGAGGGAGAGGAGGTGGAGGGAGAGGGGAAGGGGGAGGAAGGGGAGGGAGGAGGGGGAGAAATGTTGACTGCTGTTTCAATTTCCTCCCTCCATCTCTGCCTTTCTCACACCCTGTCTCTGGGGATAGAGAGAATACTTAGGAAGATGTATGGTTGGGGCCCCCCACCCTGTAGGATCTCACCTTGGTTTGGGGCGCTCCTCTTCTGTTGGTGGTGGGGGATACAAAGAGATAATTAGCAAGAGTTTAGAGGAGGGACTAGGCCTGATACACCCTGGGGAGGGACCCCCCCAAGCCTCGGCCCCCAGGAGCCCAGGGAAGGACCCCGGAGTCCAGTTCTGGAGGAGGGGGATGGGGAGAAGAAAAGAGGGAAGGAAAGTCGGGGTGGCTATAAAGGAGGAAGAGGGTCACACGCATCAGATATACAT
The DNA here is from genome assembly GCF_047675955.1 of Chlorocebus sabaeus. Classification (NCBI taxonomy): domain Eukaryota; kingdom Metazoa; phylum Chordata; class Mammalia; order Primates; family Cercopithecidae; genus Chlorocebus; species Chlorocebus sabaeus. The sequence continues at coordinate 3,245,255 of NC_132909.1, read as the reverse complement.
TCAGAACTGGTGTGGGGACCCCCCACCGCCGCTGTCTGCACTCCCAGGAGTGCAAACCCCCAGACCCTTCTCTATTTATATGCCCAGAGCAACTGCCCTCCTCCACTAAGACCCAGCAGTGCGGGGAGGGCCAACCTCTGTCTTTATTCAGTAACCCCAGAGCTCTCTCCCCAGCTCGCCCTCCAACCCCACCTTGGAGACCCTGACTCCCAGGGCTAGCCTCCTCTGCAATCCTAAATTCCAAGCCCCAACCTTTGAATGTATATGGGGGAGAAAATAACAGACAAGGTTGGAGGCGAAGATGAGGGTGACGGGGTGGTGCTTCTCCGCAAACATCCAACCCTTCTATAAAGATTCCTCCAGACTGGGGAAGAAGGCTTGGGTGTCGGTCCCTTTAAGAAGGAAGGGAAAGGGTTAAAGCCACGGCAGGGCCATTTCCCTTCCCGGCCCCGAGAGGGCGCAGGAGCTCTCAGAGGCTTAAAGGACCGGGCCTGGGGGCGGGTTATGGGGGCGGAGGGAGGGAAGGGTGGTCGTGGAGGTTGGGGCCCGAGGATATCGGGGGTCCCCCCGGGCCCCCGACATCGGTCTCGGGAAGCGAAGCAGCCGCGGTTACCTGGCTCTGCCACCGGCTCCGGCTCTTCGGGGGCTGGGGAGGGGCGGGAGGAGCAGCGAGGGTGTGGGGAGCGAGGGGGGAGCGGCCACGCCCGGGCGCGGCGGGGGAGAGAGGGAGAGACGGGAGAGGCTGTTAGAGGACCTGGAGCCGAGGCCTTCGGGAGCCCCGTCCCGCCCCCAGCCCCCAGCCCCCCGCCCCCAGCTCCAGACCTGCGCAGTCCGGGACCTCACCTTCCTCCTCCTCCGCAGCCTCCTCTGGAGATGGGGGCACAGAAGAGAAGGCGTTAGGAGCTCGGGCAGGGGTGGGGGGAGTGGCCAGAGACCAGGGTTCCAACCTCTGCAGGACCGGGGTCCCTCTGGCCTCGGCTGCGATGGGCATGTGCCCCCTGGCGGTGCAGGGATGGCACGGGGAGACGCTCCAGACCCGGAGAGGGCGGGCGAGGGCCCGAGGGCTGAGCTGCCCCTTCCCCGCCAGGGTGCCACGAGCCTCGCCTCCCGTCCCAAGAGTTCCTGGGGGTGTCTCCATCCCAAGGGGCCGGCCCACTCCCTACTCACCTTCTGGCTGCTCCCTGCGGACGGGTGTGGGGAAAGAGGGAGGGGAGAGTTAGACCTGGGGTGGGAGAGCCTCTCCACCGTTGCACGCCCCAACCCCTCCCAGTGCGGCACTCACTCCTCATATTCCTGCTCCTCGGTGTCCGACATCCTGGTGCGGCCTAAGGAACAGAGAGAAGAGGCCCAGTGGGGTGGGGCCCCAAGGAGGGGGCGACCTAGGCTCCTGGGTGTGAGGGAGGAGGGGCTGGGGGCTGGACTCCTGGGTCTGAGGGAGGAGGAGCTGGGGCCTGGACTCCTGGGTCTGAGGGAGGATAGGGCCCGGGGTGTTAGAGGGGTGGGTCTGGACTCCTGGGTCTGAGGCAGGAGGAGCTGGGGCCTGGACACCTGGGTCTGAGGGAGGAGGGGATGGAGGCTTGGACTCCTGGGTCTGAGGGAGGAGGGGCTGGGGGATCTGGATTCCTGGATCTAAGGGAGGAGGGCCTGGGAGTCTGGACTCCTGGGTCTGAGGGAGGAGGGGCTGGGGGCCTGGACTCCTGGGTCTGAGGGAGGAGGGGCTGGGGGCCTGGACTCCTGGGTCTGAGGGAGGAGGGGCTGGGGGCCTGGACTCCTGGGTCTGAGGGAGGAGGGGCTGGGGGTCTGGACTCCTGGGTCTGAGGGAGGAGGGGCTGGGGGTCTGGACTCCTGGGTCTGAGGGAGGAGGGGCTGGGGGCCTGAACTCCTGAGTCTGAGGGAGGAGGGCTCAGGTCTGGACTCCTGAGTCTGAGGAAGGAGGGCTCAGGTCTGGACTCCTGGGTCTGAGGAAGGAGGGCTCAGGTCTGGACTCCTGGGTCTGAGGGAGGAGGGACTGGGAGTCCGGACTCCTGAGTCTGAGGGAGGAGGGGGCTGGGGACCTGGACTCCTGCGTCTGAGGGAGGAGGGCTCAGGTCTGGACTCCTGGGTCTGAGGGAGGGGGCTGGCTGTCCTAAAGCATGCGTGAGGACAGACCTTGGTAGGTGTGGTCCTGGCACAGCCAGGAGGCTGGAGACCCTGCCCCCTCCGCACAGCTGTCCTCTTTTGTCTTATGACAAGTCCAAGGGAACCTGATCCAGTTGGGATTAGGAGGAGGCATTTGAGAAGGGACAGTGGCCTGAAGACAATAGCTGCCCCACCCCCAGGAGCTATTTTGGGGGGATGTCATAGATGGTGAAACAGAGGACATTTCCTAAGAAGGGATTTGAGGAAGGGGGGCTTCTGGGAGAATTAGTCACCCTCATCCCCTCTCCCACTCACCCCTCTCCGCTGGCTGGCTTCCTCCCCACCTGTCTCCCCTTTCACCTTCCCATACATCATGCAGGGGGCAGGAGCATAAAGGGCACCTTCTGTCCACAGACCTCACCCGGACCCCTGTATTCTTGGACCTCAAAGTCTTTGAGATTCCCTAGGCCACAGGGTGCCTAGCCCCAAATCCCAATACCCACAGATTCTGAGACCCCAATCTGTGATCCCCATGTTTCTGAGACCAGCGAGTCCTCACAGCTATTCTTGATAGTCCAGATATGGGCCGAGACATCCTAAGACCACCCCCAGGTCTTGAGACTTAAATTCTGAAACCTCAAGAACATGAGACTCCCAAAATCTCGATACCCAAACTCGGAGGCCCAATTCATGATACCCAGATAATGACAGTCCAAGTTCTCATGCTTTCTATCGTAATACCTCAGATTCCGAGGCCTCCACTCCTAAAACCCCAGATTGTGAGACCCACCCCCAATTCCTGATACCCTCAGAGTCTGAGGCCCCAAATCCTGACACCCAGACTGTTTGACCTCCAAGTCCAGATATCCCTGACTGCTGAGATTTCCCCCAGATTCCCAGAACCCCAAGATCCTAGGAGGTTTTGTTCTGGGACACCCAAGTCCTGGCAGCCCCGGGTTCGGATCTGTGTAACCCACAAATCCCAGTATTTTCCCCTCTATCCTGAGTCCCCTGAAGTCTGAGCCTCTCAAGTTCCCAGACTTCCAGTTGTGTGCCCCACCTACCTCTGTATCATTTCTCCACACCCCACATCTTCCCCACCCGCCTCCTGCCCCCTCCCGCAAGGACACAGTCTTTGGAGACCACAGGGCCCCGCAGAGCCCCTTACCTAGGCTGTGTCTGAGATGCTGGGAAGCTTGTGGCTGAGCCTTGCTGAGGGCACTGGAGCTCTCGGGAGTTTATAGCTGGCCCTGGGAGGCTCGGCCCCGCCCCGAAGGGAGAGGGAGGGGGAGAGGATTCCTTTGCTCAAACACAAGTCTGGGAGCTCAGAGACAGCCCGGCTGCCCCTGGCTCCACACTCAGAGTCCAAAAGCCTCCGTGGGCCCCTCCCCAACGCCGTGCTAACCCCAATGAGCCCTGCTCCCGCCCCCACCCCACCCCCAGGTCCCATGGTGCTGCCGCTACCTCCCTTATAGCTCCCTGTGCTTTGACGTCCCCACGCCGGGCCCACAGTAGGTCCTTGGAGGACCTACTAATGACAAATGGGCTACAGTGTTTCCTGTTTTCTTCTCTCTGTTCGCTCTTTCTACCGTGGTCTCTTTCTGGACCCCCGTTTCTGTTGTATCTGCGGCTCTCCATCTGTGTATCTCTGTGTGTCTGTCTCCACTTCTTAGTCTCCCCCTCTGTCTCTGTCCATCTTTTTGTCTCCCCCTCCCCACCCCCACCCTTTTGTCTGCCACCAGGATTCCATCCTGGTGACAACAGGCACTAAAGCCGGGAAGCAGGTGTGGGGAGGGGGAGGGGGAGGGGGTGTCAATTAGGGTGAAACCTCCCCTCCCTCCCCACCTCCATCTAACCCTGATCTTTTTGGTGTCCCCCTCCCGCTTCCTAGCCAAGCCATGACCTTGAGTTCTGGGTTCAAGCCGGCCCTGGAGAGCAGGCCTCCTCCCCTCCCTGCCTCTCAGTACCTCTCAGTACCTCTGCCTCTCGTGGTCAGTCTCTGTGTTTCTGTGCTTTTCCTGGGGCCCCTCGCTGGGGTCTGTCTTGGGCTCTCTCTGCATCTGTCTCTTTCTGGGTCCCTCAGTGTGTTTCTTGGCATGTGACTCCAGGTGGTTTTATCTCTGCATTTCTGTGGGTGTCTCTGCATGTCCGCTCCTCTCAGCGTTTGTGTCTGTGGAGGCTCACAGTTTCTCTGTGCATTTCTGTCCACCTATGACCCCATTTCTGTCTCTTTTTGGCTCTGGGTCTCTGTGTCCATGTTCACGTCTCTGTCTTTCTAGCTCTCTCCATGTCTTAGTGCCCGCAGTTCCCCTCCGTAGTTCTCCATTTCCCTCTCTTATAGGGTCTCCACATCTCTGTACCTTGCTGTGATTATACCTCTGTCTCTCTTTTCTCCTTTCTTTGCACTTCCTTCTATGCATCTGTGGTATTTTCTCCCTCTCTCTTTGGGTCTTTGTCTGGCTCCTTCTCTCTCTACTCCCCAACTCAGTCCCTCTGTTGCCAGTGTGTCTCTCTGCCTGTCTGTTTCTCTGTGTGTGTCTCTCTTTGAGCTTTAGTCTTGGCATCTCTGTGCACTCCACATGGGCCAGAGGTGCTGTGACAATAGAGATCAGAAGACTGATGGAATGAACTGTTTGTGGCAATAAGATATCAAATTATAAACAAGACCTAAGGCCATGCCAGGCAAGGGTTAAGTCACGCATCTCTACGCTTATATAATAAACTATGTTCTAATTGCCACAAGGCTTTTCCTTTTTCTAGCAGCTAAACAAACACTGGCCGCAAGATATGCAATATTACAACAATTGCAGCCATCCATTGCCAGATGCTGACTAACTGAACCCCCTGTTCCACAAGGCATAGCTACAGCATTAGTTGAATGAGAGACTGATTTCAGTAACTTTCTCCTGATAAGATACCACGGACCACAGACTGTTTCTGACTTTTGACAGAGGCTGTGCACTGAGTGCCTTCATATCCCTGCTTCATGTTTCCATACGAATGTATTCAATGGGATGCACTTAAATATTAAGCCTCTACCACCATGTAAAATGCATATTTGTGGTCAGTCACGGTGGCTCACGCCTGTAATCCCAGCACTTTGGGAGGCCGAGGCGGGTGAATCACGAGGTCAGTAGTTCGAGACCAGCCTGGCTAACATGGTGAAACCCCGTCTCTACTAAAAATACAAAAATTAGCTGGGCGTGGTGGTGCATGCCTGTAATCCCAGCTACTGGAGAGGCTGAGGCAGGAGAATGGCTTGAACCCAGGAGGCGGCAGTTGCAGTGAGCTGAGATTGTGCCACTGCACTCCAGCCTGGGTGACAGAGCAAGACTCCATTTCAAAAAAAAAAAATGCATGTTTGCTTGTCACACATGTGTGTGTCCACCTGTCCATGAATATTCATAGCTCCTTCTATAACCAGTTGAATACGTGCACGTAGCCAACCCACTCAGCATAAATTCCTGCTTTGCCCTTCCCTCCCTTAAAGTGCCTGCTTTTGTTTTTTGGCAAGAAGCCACGCTTCCAGTTTGCAGGTTGTGATCTGCTTCTTCTTCTTCTTCTTCTTCTTATTATTATTATTATACTTTAAGTTCTAGGGTACATGTGCAGAACATGCAGGTTTGTTACATATGTATACTTGTGCCATGTTGGTGTGCTGCACCCGATCTGCTTCTTTTTTTTTTTTTTTTTTTTTTTTTTTTTTGAGGCGGAGTTTCGCTCTGTCGCCCAGGCTGGAGTGCAGTGGCCGGATCTCAGCTCACTGCAAGCTCCGCCTCCCGGGTTCACGCCATTCTCCTGCCTCAGCCTCCCGAGTAGCTGGGACTACAGGCGCCCGCCACCTCGCCTGGCTAGATTTTTGTATTTTTTAGTAGAGACGGGGTTTCACCGGGTTAGCCAGGATGGTCTTGATCTCCTGACCTCGTGATCCGCCCGTCTCGGCCTCCCAAAGTGCTGGGATTACAGGCTTGAGCCACCGCGCCCGGCCCGATCTGCTTCTTAAGAAACAAAGCTCCCCTCTCCAAATTCATGAACCCTGGAATTCTTTTGGATAACAGAGCCAAGAGTGCTCCACATGGGAGATCCATCTGGTCCCCGACTTGCTGTGTGACTTTGGGGGAGCCCTGCCCTCAGTTTTCCCATCTCTCTCCTGCCTAAGCCCTGGGTAATAGACATGGAGTCACTTTCAGCTCAGAGAGAAGCTTTATTCTTCAGGGCCCTCCTCAGGGCGGGGGCAGTAGGTAGGAAGGCTCAGCCCTCAAACTTTTTCTTGCGGCCCTCCATTCCACTCAGTGCATCAATGTTCTTGCGCCAGTCTCCCACCTCCCGGTTTTCCTGGAGGATGGCGATAGAGTCAGAGGTTAGGGTCTCTTCCTGGTCTCCCCAGTCTCTCAAGAATCCCTGTCTTCCCTCCAGCCTGTGGGGCCACACTTACCTGGATGCCTGTCTAAGTGTCTAGTTCTGGAGCACTTCCCGTCTTTTCAAGATAATCCCTGCCAATTTTCCCCATACACTTCCTATCCCCCTCATGCACTTCCTGTCTTTCCCCAGCACTTCCTGTCTTTCCTCATGCACTTCCTGTCCCCCTCATGCACTTCCTGTCCCCCATGCACTTCCTGTCTTTCCCCAGCACTTCCTGTCTTTCCCCATGCATTTTCTGTCTTTCCTCATGCACTTCCTGTCTCCCTCATGTACTTTCTGTCTTTCCCCATCCACTTCCTGTCTCCCTCATGCACTTCCTATCTTTCCCCTCCACTTCCTGTCTCCTTCCTGCACTTCCTATCTTTCCCCTACACTTTCTGTCTGCCTTATGCACTTCCTGTCTCCTTCCTTCTTATTGTAGTAGTTCATCCTTATCTGCAATTTTACTTTGTGTGGTTTCAGTAAACCATGGCCCAAAAATATTAAATGGAAAATTCCAGAAATAATTCATAAGTTTGATGGATTCTCAGGTCAATAGTAGCCTAATGCTAGGTCACAAATGCCTATGTCATCCACCTCACTTCATCTCAGCACATAGGCACTGTCATTTTACATCACAAGGAAAAGAAGGGTGACTACAGGGCCACAGGATATTTTAAGAAAGAGACCAATTCATATGAGTTTTATTACAATATGTTATAATTGTTCTATTTTACTATTATTATTATTATTATTTGAGACAGGGTCTGGTTCCCTCACCCAAGTTGGAGTGCAATCTCGACTCACTGCAGCCTCAACTTCCTGGGCTCAAGCTATCCTCTCACCTCAGACTCCTGAGTAGCTGGGACTACAGGTGTGTGCCATCATGCCCAGCTAACTTTTTTTTTTTTTTGAGATGGAGTCTCCCACGGTTGCCCGGGCTGGAGTGCAGTGGTGAGATCTCAGCTCACTGCAACCTCTGCCTCCCAGGTTCAAGCAATTCTCCTGCCTCAGCCTCCCAAGTAGCTGGGATTACAAGCATCCACCACCACACCCAGCGAATGTTTGTATTTTTACTAGAGATGGGGTTTGACTGTGTTGGCCAGGCTGGTCTCAAACTCCTGACCTTATGATCCGCCTGCCTTGGCCTCCCAAAGCGCTGAGATTACAGGCATGAGTCACCACACCTGGCAACTTTTGTATTTTTTGTAGAGACAGAGTCTCAGCATGTTTCCCAGGCTGGTCTCGAACTCCAGAGCTCAAGCAATCTGCCCGCCTTAGCATCCCAAAGTTGAGATTACAGGCGTGAGCCACCATGCCCAGCCTTCTTTTATTATTATTTATTGTTAATCTCTTACTGTGTCTAATTTAGAAATGAAACTTTATCATAGGTACGTATGTTTGTGTAGGAAAAAAATTATATATAGGGTTCAGTACAATCCATGGTTTCAGGCATCCACTCCTGTCTTTCCTATCTTCTTCTTTAAGATAGGGTCTTACTGTATTGCCCAGGCTGGAGTGCAGTGGTGCAGTCATAGCTCACTGCACCCTCGATCTCATGGGCTCAAGCGATCTTCCTGCCTCAGCCTCCTGAGAAGCTGCATGCCACCACCATGACTAATCAATTTTAAAAAGAAATTTGTAGAAATTAAAACAATATCGTGGTGGTGTGCACCTATAGTCCCAGCTACTTGGGAGGCTGAGGCATGAGAATCACTTGATCCTGGGAGGCGGAGGTTTCGGTGAGCCGAGATGGCGTCACTGCACTCCAGTAGCCGAGATGGTGTCGTTGCACTCCAGCCTGGGCAGCAGAGACTCCATCCCAAAAAAAAAAAGGAAATTAAAAAAAAATTTTTTAAATCTCAAAGATTACAGGCATGAGCCCCTGCACCCAGCCCTTCATGCACCTCTTTGCTCTTACATGGACTTCCTGTAGCCCTAATGCACTTCCTGTCTTCCTCTTGCATTTCGGAGGACCCTGTACTGGCTAGCTGCTTCTACCCCCAACTTCAAGCCCCGTCTGCCCTCAGGCTAGGCCCCAGGGTTGTTGGTACCCACAGCCCTTCCCCTCAGCATCCTCTTTCCTGGCCTTAGCCCACACTCACCTTCTCGGTGTCCTCCTTCTTCACCTGCTTGAGGTGGGCCCGCAGGTCCAGGGACTCCTTAGCCCGGGCCCCCAGCAGCGCCTGCATCATGGCATCTGCAGAGATCCTCACTCTCCGCAGGGTGGGCCGCTTAAACTTGCCCCGAAGGTCAAAGATCTTCTGGGTCAGATCTGCGATCTGGGGGGAGGCAGTATACAGGGGTGTGGATACTCCTGCCTCCAATTCCCCCTCCCCCAACTCTTCCACCCTACACTCCCTTTTTTTTTTTTTTTTTTTTTTTTTTTTTTTTTGAGACGGAGTCTCGCTGTGTCCCCCAGGCTGGAGTGCAGTGGCGCGACCTCGGCTCACTGCAAGCTTCGCCTCCCGGGTTCACGCCATTCTCCTGCCTCAGCCTCCCGAGTAGCTGGGACTACAGGCGCCCGCCACCGCGCCCGGCTAATTTTTTGTATTTTTAGTAGAGACGGGGTTTCACCGTGGTCTCGATCTCCTGACCTTGTGATCCGCCCGCCTCGGCCTCCCAAAGTGCTGGGATTACAGGCGTGAGCCACCGCGCCCGGCTACACTCCCTTTTTATTCTCCTTATCTCGTCTTCCAGTACCGAGGCCTCATCCAGTCTCTTCCCAGCTTAGGCTCCCAGTCTAAGCTTCTAATCCTGGAACTGAATCCCCCTCTTCATACGCTCTAGCCTCACCTCACAAAACCACGGGCATAACCTGGTTCAGCTACATGCAAATCACAATTCCCTGGCCAATGCCTGAGCTAATTTACCAACATGTGATGCCCTGAACATGTTCACTAACATATTTTCTGTTTCCTCACCCATGGCCTTCCATGTGCTGTTCCCTCTGCCTACAACAGCTTTCCTTGACTATATTGTACTCATCCTTCTGCCCCAGCCCTGCCAGGCTCACAGTTGTCCTGGGTCTCCTGGGATGGGCAGCCAAAAGCAGCTGCAAGGGGTCAGGCAGAGACCAAGTCCCAGGCATCTCACTACCCCGAAGGTACCCGAGCTGCCCATGCGTCCCACCTCCGTGATGTTCTTGGTGACTTTTGCCTGTATGTCATATCTCTCTTCATCCACTTTGTCCACACGGGCATGGAGCTGTCGGCACAAGTCCTGGAGGAGGAACGTGGTGTGTGTTGTTGGGGAAGCCCGGAGGCCTGGAGACCCGAACCCCTGGGTCTGAGAGAGGAGGGGCTGGGGGTCTGGACTCTGGATCTGAGAAAGGAGGAGTTGGGGGCCTGGACTCCTGGGTCTGAGGGAGGAAGGGCTGGGGGTCTGGACTCCTGGGTCTGAGGGAGGAGGGGCTGGGGGCCTGGACTCCTGGGTCTGAGGGAGGAGGGGCTGGGGGCCTGGACTCCTGGGTCTGAGGGAGGAGGGGCTGGGGGCCTGGACTCCTGGATCTGAGGGAGGAGGGGCTGGGGCCCTGGACTTCTGGGTCTGAGTGAGGAGGAGCCTGAGGGCCTGGACTCCAGGGTCTGAGGGAGGAGGAGCTGAGGGCCTGGATTCCAGGGTCTGAGGGAGGAGGAGCTGGGGGCCTGGACTCCAGGGTCTGAGGGAGGAGGGGCTGGGGGCCTGGACTCCAGGGTCTGAGGGAGGAGGGGCTGGGGGCCTGGACTCCTGGGTCTAGGGAGGAGGGGCTGGGGGCCTGGACTCCTGGGTCTGAGGGAGGAGGGGCTGGGGCCCTGGACTCCTGGGTCTGAGGGAGGAGGGGCTGGGGCCCTGGACTCCTGGGTCTGAGGGAGGAGGGGCTGGGGCCCTGGACTCCTGGGTCTGAGGGAGGAGGGGCTGAGGCCTGAACATCCAGCTCTGAGGGAGGAGGGGCTGGGGCCTGGACTCCTGTCTGGGATAGGAGGGCCACATGGTCCTGAAGGAGTAGGTTGGAGCCAAGACTCCAGAGACCTGCACACAAAGGGTGTTAGGGGCCGGGAGTCCCACGAACCATATAGAATTAGGTAAGGACAGACATATTGGACGCCTGAGTCCCGAGCAGAAAAGGGGATAGAGGCTGTTCTGCTGAATTCCGGGGACTAGAAACTTCGGATCCCAGGCTGGGCAGGAGTACCTGCCTTGGGAGCCGGTACCTGCAGCTCCGCGAAGCCCAGCCCGGCCAACTCCAGCGGCTGGCAGCGGGTGCTCAGAGCGCGCCCCTTCTCTCCGCGCCGCTCCTCCGCCTCTCGCTCCAGCTCCTGCTTTGCAATCTGCAGCAGCAGGGTCTGCGGAGGGGTGGGGGGGAAGCGCAGCCCACCTGGGACATCAGGATAAAGACCAGGCGTAGGGAACCGCCTCTGCCCTTCTAAACCCTCGAGTTTCGTCTCCACCTTTCCAAGGCCCCGCCCCACCCGGAGCAGGACTCCCCGATAAAGCCACGCCCCGAGCGGCCAAGCCCCCGCCCACTCCCGCCCACCTACCCCGAAAGCCCCACCCACTCTCAAGCTCCGCCCCCTGAGCATGTGCCTGCTCCTTCCCCGTACCTTCCCTGCTCACCTTCAGCTGCAATTTTCTCGAGGCGGAGATCTTAGATTTTTTCTGCCAGGGTGAGATGGAGCAAGGAAGCATCATGGAGGGGGATCCGGAGACGACGGTGGAGGGGACCTCAAGGCACCCCCAGCAACCCCAGCCGGTCCAGATTTGGGCCCACTTCCAACTTGCGCCCTGAGTCTATGACAAGCCACGCCCCTCATTCCCATCCACCAATCCGGGTCTCTGGCTTTGGATAGGCACTTCCCATCTATCCCTAAGTAAATCCAAGGGCAACGGAGCTCCGCCCACAGGCGGCTGTCACCAATCCGAGTGTGACCCTCTGCAAAACTCCGCCCCTGAAGCCTCTCCGCGTAGTCACCGCCCCCTTCGCCGCCTTGGCTCCGCCCCCCAGGGTCTCGGGTCCCCCCAGCGCCTGTACTCGGCCCCCAGGAAGCCCCGTCCCACCTTGGCGTGCGGCTCCGTGGCGTAAGCGCGGTAGTTGGAGGAGCGGCGTCTGATTGGGGCTGGTGCAGGGCGAGGTTCCCCAGCCTGGGTTTGGAGGAGTGGGGACCCCATCACCACCAAGACGCCACCCAGCCCTTACCGTACCGCACCCTTTGCTAGGGGTGCAGCCTCCCGCCCCAGACCCCTCACTGCAGCGCCCACCCTGGCCCTGGGGGTCCCAGCCACGCCTTAGCCCGCTGCTCTCACCGCATCGCTGCTCCTGGAAGGAGAGAAACCGGGGGTGGGGGTTAGTGGTGGGCTGTGTCCTGTCTGTCTCCTAAGGGACCCCCGGAGGCCCCTCTGACCAAGAGGTCGGGGGACACCACTTCCCCTTCCTCTGGTTCCAGGAGTCTGACTCGCAAACCCGCTTCCTTTCTTCAACCAAGAGCCCCTACCCCTACCTCACAGGCCAGGGGTCCAGCCTCTCAGCTCTGACCCCTCTTGGGAACCCGAGAGGTCGCCCCCAACTCCCACTGCCTTAGGGCGTCACTCACTTATCCGCCATGCTGAGACTCAGGCGGGGAATGGCAGGAGGCGAGGACAGGGGCGTTTGGAGGGTCAGTGAGGGGACCGCCCGGGTGACCTTCAGGGTCCCAGGGACCGTCAGTCTCCTCCGGGCTGCTTGAGACTCCCCGAGGACACTGAGATAAAGGGCGAGGACAGAGACTAAATATACTGTCACCTCCTCCTCGCCTGCCCACCATGCGAGATAACGGGGCACGTGAGGGGCGGGGTGGGCCCTGCTCCAGCTGGATCACCAGCCACCTTGGGGCACAGGACTCCGGACCCTTCTCCCTCTGATCCTGGAGTCCTAGACCCCTCCTCCCTCAGACCCACAGAATGCCCAACCTCCCAGCCCCCTCCTTCCTCAGTCCTAGGACCCTGGGAGACCCCAGCCACTCCCTCAGACAAGGAGTCCAGGCCCCCAGCCCCCTCTTCCCTCAGACCCAGGAGTCCAGGCCCCCAGCCCCTCCTCCCTCAGACCCAGGAATCCAGGCCTCAGTCCGTCCTCCCTCAGACCCAGGAGTCCAGGTCCCCAGCCCCTCTCCCTCAGACCCAGGAGTCCAGGTCCCCAGCCCCTCCTCCCTCAGACCCAGGAGTCCAAGCTCCCAGCCCCTCCTCCCTCAGACCCAGGAGTCCAGACCCCCAGCCCCTCCTCCCTCAGACCCAGGAGTCCAGACCCCAAGTCCCTCCTCCCTCAGACCCAGGAGTTCAGATCCCCAGCCTCTCCTCCCTCAGACCCAGGAGTCCAGGCCCCCAGCCCCTCCTCCCTCAGACCCAGGAGTCCAGGTCCCCAGCCCCTCCTCCCTCAGACCCAGGAGTCCAGGTCCCCAGCCCCTCCTCCCTCAGACCCAGGAGTCCAGGTCCCCAGCCTCTCCTCCCTCAGACCCAGGAGTCCAGGCCCCCAGCCCCTCCTCCCTCAGACCCAGGAGTCCAGACCCCCAGCCCCTCCTCCCTCAGACCCAGGAGTCCAGGCCCCAGCCCCTCCTCCCTCAGACCCAGGAGTCCAGGCCCAGCCCCTCCTCCCTCAGACCCAGGAGTCCAGGCCCCAGTCTTGTCCTCCCTCAGACCCACTGGTCAAGTCCCGGAAACCCAGGAATCTGGTTTCTGGCTTCCTCTGTCCACCACTCCTGGGTCTTTCTCTCCCAGCCCTGGAGACGGACATAGGACAGGAAAGACACTTGGACACACAGAGAGGTGGACATAACTTGCTTTACTTGAACCATCTGGGTGCTGACCAGGCCCTGGTGAGAAGATACCCCAGCCCCCAGTCAACCACGGGGTGCCTGGGAACAAGGGGGCCAAAGTCAAGGGCTTGAGACTCAGGGTCAGATCCTAGACTGGGTTCAGAGCCTCAGAAGTGGAATTTGGAATTCTGAGAGAACAATCTAGAATTCTAGAAATAGAATCTCAGAAATAGAATTTGAAATTCTACCAACACTCCCAGGGTGGGGGTGGCGGGTACTGAGTGGGAATGATTAGAATAAAATTGAGGACTCCAGCAGCGGGCTTAGAATGGTATCAGCGGGTTCTCATCCTACAACCTGACTTTGGAAGTTGGAGATAAGGGGTATCTAGGGGTTGGGTCAACTCCAGTTTTGGAGTCTGACTCACAGTTGGACAGAGCCAAAGCCCCTTGGGGCTGAGCCAGAACCTCTGAGAGTGAACCTGGAGACTCAGAGGGCAGCTGGCAGGGCTCCCAGTGTGAGGTCCCACCCTGCAGAGGCTGGGTCAGGCCCTCAGGGGCTGGGCTGCTGGCTTCAAGAGGCTGGGCCAGGACGTCAAGGGACGGCGTTCCAGGCTCCACAGCTGGGTCAGTGCTGCCCAGAGCCGAGTCCTGGGACTTGCAGAAACGTGCGAAGGTCTCTGAGGGCCTGGCCCGGGTCTGTGGAGCGAATCCAGCTGCCTGAGCTCGCTCCCCGACCTGGGTGTTGAATCCCTGCAGCTGCTCCTGCCGCACGTCCACCAGGTACCTGCAGATGGAAGCGCCATGTCAGGGACCCAGATTTTGATCCCCAGCCAGGATGTTCCCTGCCCTCCAGCCCACTGGCTCACCGGGCTAATTCCACAATCAGGTTCCCTCCAGGTGCCACACAGGCCCCAAGCTCAGGGCTGAGAAGATGGACCATCCTGCAGAGAGGACAGAGGACAAGCTGAGATTCAGCTGAAGGAGGAGGGGGCTCTGGGAACCCAGACACTGAGGGAGGAGGGGCTGCAACACTGGAGTCTGGGTCCTGGGAAAGAAGGGAGCAGGAGGTCTGGACTCAGGGACCAGGGAGGAGGGGCTGGGCCTGGACTCCTGGGTCTGAGGGAGGAGGGGCTGGGGCTGGATTCCTGGGTCTGAGGGAGGAGGGGCTCGGGGCCTGGGAGGGGCTGGGGGCCTGGATTCCTGGGTCTGAGGGAAGAGGGGCTGGCGCTGGACTCCTGGGTCTGAGGGAGGAGGGGCTGGACTCCTGGGTCTGAGGGAGGAGGGGCTGGGGGTCTGGACTCCTGGGTCTGAGGGAGGAGGGGCTGGGGGTCTGGACTCCTGGGTCTGAGGGAGGAGGGGCTGGGGCTTGGGTTCCTGGGTCTGAGGGAGGAGGGGCTGGGGGCCTGGACTCCTGGGTCTGAGGGAGGAGGGCCTGGGGCTTGGGTTCCTGGGTCTGAGGGAGGAGGGGTTGGGTGCCTGGACTCCTGGGTCTGAGGGAGGAGGGGCTGGGGCTTGGGTTCCTGGGTCTGAGGGAGGAGGGGCTGGGGCTTGGGTTCCTGGGTCTGAGGGAGGAGGGGCTGGGTGCCTGGACTCCTGGGTCTGAGGGAGGAGGGGCTGGGGCTTGGGTTCCTGGGTCTGAGGGAGGAGGGGCTGGGGGCCTGGACTCCTGGGTCTGAGGGAGGAGGGCCTGGGGCTTGGGTTCCTGGGTCTGAGGGAGGAGGGGTTGGGTGCCTGGACTCCTGGGTCTGAGGGAGGAGGGGCTGGGGCTTGGGTTCCTGGGTCTGAGGGAGGAGGGGCTGGGGCTTGGGTTCCTGGGTCTGAGGGAGGAGGGGTTGGGTGCCTGGACTCCTGGGTCTGAGGGAGGAGGGGCTGGGGCTTGGGTTCCTGGGTCTGAGGGAGGAGGGGCTGGGGGTCTGGACTCCTGGGTCTGAGGGAGGAGGGCCTGGGGCTTGGGTTCCAGGGTATGAGGGAGGAAGGCCTGGGGCTTGGGTTCCAGGGTCTGAGGGAGGAGGGGCTGGGGGCCTGATCCTGGGTCTTTGTGAGCACAGATGCCTCCTGCTTACCCACAGGCCACATAGAGGAGCTGGAAGCGGCCATTGTAGCAGCTTTTGTGGTGGAGAGTCTCAGCAGAATTGAGTGGCAGGAAGTGGACAGTGAATGATTCCGGGGTGGGGGCTGCCGGAGGAAGGGGATAGAGGGGTCACCTCTGACGGGCAGAGCCATGAGGGCAGAAAGCCAGAGAGATACATAGAGCTGGGCAGAGCTGGGCAGGCACACAGGACTTGGAGATAACACTTTTTGTCCTCTTGAAGCTTTTAAAAAAATCTTTCCTCAGAGGTGGATTCCTGGAAAGTTCTGGGAAGGTCAGCTCAGCAGGCAGACGCTCACTGTAGAGATCAGGCAACTGAGACTAGAGAGGGAAAGAGGGTGGGTGGCCAGGGCCACATGTGACATGCCCTGTCGGACAGACACTCAGGGAGGGCCAGGTTGGAGGATGGCTGGAAGGAGGCCCAGCGCGGATCCGGGGTGCAGGAGGGTGTCCAAGGGAGAACTGGGACCCAGCACCCTGTGAGAATATTTTTGGATAGCTTAGCCCTTTGCAGATAAGATTAGAATTCTACTAGTGGAATTCAGAATCCTAAGCATGCTCTCAGAATTTAGGAAAGGGAGAGAAAGAGGAGAGAGGAAAAGACAGAATATCAAGAAGCTGTCACTTGCCCAGGCATTCCAAATCATGTCAGTCCACACTCCAGTGTGAAACACTTGGATGCTGGAGTCCCTGGCTTACCTGTTGTCCCTGGCCTACCTGGGACTTACCTGGAGTCCTGGCTTACCTGTTGTTTTCCGTGGCTTACCTGGAGTCCCTGGCTTATCTGGGACTTACCTGGAGTCCCTGGTTTATCTGGAGTCCCTGGCTTATCTGGGACTTACCTGGAGTCCCTGGCTTACCTGGAGTCCTGGCTTACCTGTTGTTTTCTGTGGCTTACCTAGAGTCCCTGGCTTATCTAGGACTTACCTGAAGTCCCTGGCTCCGGGCTTGCCTCCGAGCGCTGCTGCTCCTCCGGGTCCCCCCGGCTGGCTCTCGCGCGCCCCCAGGCGGCCACCTCGCGCAGCAGCTCTGTCACGTTGTGTTGCGTGATCTCCCCGGCCGTCTGGGGTAGAAGGGGCGTGGCCAGACGTCGGGGCCGGGATGGCGGGGCGGGGCTTAGAACGCGGGGAGTCCTCGGTCCAGGACTAGAACTCCCGCAGCTGCTTGGAGGATGTGAAGTGGGGCGGGACCTATCCCGCGGGGATGGGGCCTGTTCCCTGAATGGAGTCGTCCCCGCCCAGCGACGGGTTGGGTCTAGAGCTGGGGGCGGGGCCTGCGGTGGAGGCGGGGCCTTGCGCACCCACCCACCCCCAGCCCCACTCCCACCCCCAGTCCCAGCCTCGCCGCGCACCTTGACCGGCTGTCCGTTGCTGGTCCGCAGGAGGCTCTCGTCGTCGGCTTCGATGCCGAAGGCCACGAAGGGCCCCGTGGCGATGTCCCCCCAGTACCCGCGCGCTGCCACGCGCTCCCCGCGCTGGAAAAGGAGGGAGAGAGGAGGCGGGTGAGGTCGAGGTTGGGGACCCTGACTCCTGGGTCTCCGAGAAGCAGCAGTGGGCCAGGACAGGCAGTGGACACGCACGTAGCTCAGGAGGCGACCCGACGCCAGGGTCCGGTTGGGCACGTGATAGGCGCTGGAGTCCCTGAGTTCAAAGGCGACGCCTGTGTCCCGCCAGCGTCGGAACTCCTGGGTGTGAATGACTTGGGCCTGGGGTGGGGGGCAGGAAGAAGGGACCCTCAATGAACCCAGCATGGAGGGACCCCTACACCATCCTTCCTCAGACCCAGGAGTCCAGGCCCCCAGCCCCTCCTCCCTCAGACCCAGGAGTCCAGACCCCCAGCCCCTCCTCCCTCAGACCCAGGGTCCAGGCCCCCGGCCCCTCCTCCTGTGCCCCTCACCCCGCGGTCATGCAGCTTCATGTGCAGGTCCCAGTCGCTGACACCGCGCCGGGCGTCATAGCGGGAGCCCAGGTAGTGGCGCAGCCGCGAGTCCCAGAGCCGGCTCATGGGGAAGGCCTCGGGCCCTTTCTCGCCGCCCGCCCAGAAGCGGAACACGGCCTCCAGGGCGTCCCGCTCGCGGAACTGCGGGGCGAGGCACGCGTGGGGAGAGAGGGATGCAGACTTCTAATTGACCCTCTCTTCCATCCCGGAACAGGGGAACGATTCCCCCGTTTCTCGGATGGAAAAACTGAGGTTCTGAAAGCAGAAGCCACCTGCTGCCCCCAGGCCAAATCCCACAGTGGGAGTCGGGAAACTGGGACTCGAACTCCCGAACCCGCCGCCTGCTCCATCAACGCACGTCCTTTGGACTGCGCACTTCCATTCTTCCCGCGGCCACCCGATCCCAGATGGAGGCCGGGCGGCGGCACCTTGAGGGCTCCGAGGCTGAGCCAGGGCAGCTGCTCCTCCAGGCGGTCGGGCTCGGGGACCAGGTGAGCCAGCAGGTCGGCCTGGGTGCGCACGAAGGCGGCCACCGGCGGGCGCAGCAGCGCGTTCCCCCACACCTCCAGGAAGGTCTCGCTCCGCTCTAGGGAGAGGGGGAGATAATTGGGGGAATGTGCGGAGGAGGGAGCCCAGGAATTAGACCCTAAATATGTTGTTAGGTCATAGTCATATAACGAAAACTATGAACCCCTGCAAGCTCCCCACGCATTCCAAAAACTACATGAAGAACAGGGAAAATAAATAAATAAGTAACTACCTAGAAGAGGGAATTAGTTGCAGATTCCACAGTCACCGCAGACACAGAATATTTGGGGCAAAAGATAACAATACAACAGTAAAACAAAAATACAAATTGTAAAATATGGTGTGAGCATTTACATTGTATTACATATTATAGGTAATCTTTTTTTTTTTTTTGAGACGGAGTTTCACTCTTGTTTCCCAGGCTGGAGCCCAATGGCACGATCTTGGCTCACCACAACCTCCGCCTCCTGGGTTCAAGTGATTCTCCTACCTCAGCCTTCCGAGTAGCTGGGATTATAAGCATGGGCCACCACCCCAGCTAATTTTGTTTTTGTTTTTGTTTTTGTTTTTGTTTTTAGTAGAGATGGGGTTTCTCCATGTTGGTCAGGCTGGTCGCGAACTCCCGACCTCAGGTGATCCGCCCACCTCACGCCCACCTCGGCCTCCCAAAATGCTGGGATTACAGGCGTGAGCCACCATGCCCGGCCTGTATTATAGGTCATCTAGAGATGATTTACGGTGTATGGGAGGATGTGTACAGGCTATTTGTGAGTACATCTTTTTTTGTTTTGAGACAGTGTCTCACTCTGTTGCCCAGGCTGAGTGCAGTTGTGCCATCATAGTTCACAGTAACCTCGACCACCTGGGTTTAAGGGACCCTCCCCTTCCAGCTTCCCAACTAGCTGGGACTAGTCATTAGCTACCACACCCAGCTAATATTTTATTTCTTGTAGAGATGGGGTCTCACTATGTTGACCAGGCCAGTCTCAAACTCATGGTCTCAAGCAGTCCTCCCACTTCAGGCTCCCAAAGTGTTAGGATTACAGGCGTGTGCCACTGCCCCTGGCAGTACTACACCATTTTGTGAGGGACTTGAGCATCCTCGGATCTTGGTATCTGCAGGGGTCCTGGAACCAGTCCCCAGTGTTACTGATGAGTGTATATACCTTTCATTGTATATAATATATATATATACACATAGACACAGAAATAGTTTCATGTGCCCGGCGCGGTGGCTCAAGCCTGTAATCCCAGCACTTTGGGAGGCCGAGATGGGTGGATCACGAGGTCAGAAGATCGAGACCATCCTGGCTAACACGGTGAAACCCCGTCTCTACCTAAAAAATACAAAAAAAAAAAAAACAACTAGCCGGGCAAGGTGGCGGGCGCCTGTAGTCCCAGCTACTCGGGAGGCTGAGGCAGGAGAATGGCGTAAACCCGGGAGGCGGAGCTTGCAGTGAGCTGAGATCCGGCCACTGCACTCCAGCCTGGGCGACAGAGCGAGACTCCATCTCAAAAAAAAAAAAAAAGAAATAGTTTCATGTTAGTTGTTTAAGAACTTAATAGAAGAGAACTGTGTGCCTTTTAGTAAAATAGATCAGTTTAGTTCTAGCTGTTTAAGAACTTTGAACAGGCCGGGCGTGGTGGCTCAAGCCTGTAATCCCAGCACTTTGGGAGGCCGAGACGGGCGGATCACGAGGTCAGGAGATCGAGACCATCCTGGCGAACACGGTGAAACCCCGTCTCTACTAAAAATACAAAAAACTAGCCGGGCGAGGTGGCGGGCGCCTGTAGTCCCAGCTACTCCGGAGGCTGAGGCAGGAGAATGGCGTAAACGCGGGAGGCGGAGCTTGCAGTGAGCTGAGATCCGGCCACTGCACTCCAGCCTGGGCGACAGAGCCAGACTCCGTCTCAAAAAAAAAAAAAAAAAAAAAAAAAGAACTTTGAACAATCTGTACTCTGAATTCTCTGGGTTATTAATGACTGATATGGTTTGGATCTGTGTCCCATCTAAATCTCATGTTGAATTGTAATCCCCAAATGTTGGAGGTGGGGCCTGATGCAAGGTGATAGGGTCCTGGGGGCAGATTTCTCCCTTACTGTTGTCGTGATAGTGAGTTCCGACAAAATCTGGTTGTTTGAAAGTGTGCGGCTCTTCCCTGCTGCCTCTCTTGCTCTTTCTCCTGCCATGGAACAGGTGCCTGCATCCCCTTCACCTTCTGTTGTGATTGTAAGTTTCCTGAGGCCTTCACAGCCATGCATGCTCCCTGTACAGCCTGTGGAACTGTGAGTCAATTAAACCTTTTTTCTTGGGGCCAAGTGAGATGGCTCAGCGTGTAAACCCAGCACTTTGGCAGGCCAAGGTGGGCAGATCACCTGAGGTCAGGAGCTTGAGACCATCCTGGCCAACATGGTGAAACCCCCGGCTCTACTAAAAGTACAAAAAATTAGCCGGGCATGGTGGTGCATGCCTGTAATCCCAGCTACTTGGGAGACTGAGGCAGGAGAATTGCTTGAATCCAGGAGGCAGAGGTTATGGGGAGCCAAGACTGTGCCATTGCACTCCAACCTGGGCAACGGGGCAAGACTCTGCCTCAAAAAACAAACAAACAAACCTGTTTTCTTTTTCTGTTTTAGATGGAGGTTTTGCTCTTGTCACCCAGGCTGGAGTGCAATGGCATGATCTTGGCTCACTGCAACCTCCGCCTCACAGGTTCAAGTGATTCTCCTGCCTCAGCCTCCCAAGTAACTGGGACTACAGGCACCCGCCACCACGCCCGGCTAATTTTTGTATTTTTAGTAGAGATGGGGTTTTACCATGTTGAGCAGGATGGTCTCGATCTCCTGACCTCGTGATCCGCCTGCCTCGGCCTCCCAAAGTGCTGGGATTACAGGTGTGAACCACTGCACCCAGCCTCTCCTGGAATTTTCTAAGTGGCTCTAAGATGTATTATATTTAGCCCTATTTTACAGGTAGGAGAAGCTGAGGCTCTAAGATGGCAAATTACATCAGAGGGGACCATCATCAATAAATGTATATGATTTTTTTTTTTTTTTCCCCATCAGAGGTACCACACTGCAAAATACCAAACATTTTTGTTTTCTAGATGGAGTTTTGCGACCGTTGCCCAGGCTGGAGTGCAATGGCGCGATCTCGGCTCAGTGCAACCTCTGCCTCCCGGGAAAATAACCAAACTTGTTAATTGTACCGTTGAAATGCCAGAATCCCTCTAGGGAGGGGGAGGAGGCCAGCAGTCACAATGCCTGGGTCCTAGCAACAGACCTTGCAGGCCCATCTTCTCCAGATCCTCCAGGGCTAAGCTGAAGATCAACATGTGTCGGGCCACAGCTTCCAGATTATTCTCCAGCACAAAGAACTAGAAGGATGGACAGGGCAGAATAATTCTGAGACCTGTTTGCCCGGGCCCTAGGGGACCCAGGAGAGCAGGCCCTCAGCTCTCTCCTTCCACACACGCAGGAGTTCTGTACACCAGCCTCTTCCTTCAAACACAGGAGTCTGGGTCCCCAGAGCCCTCTTTCCTTCCATTCCTCAGAAGACCTGATCTTTGAGCTCTTCCCCACTACAGAACCCAATAGTTCCAAACCCCAGCCCCTTCCTTCCCCAAGACGCATGAGTTCGCTCCCAACTTCCACCTCCCTCTGATCTAGGAGTCTCCAGCCCCTTCATTCCTGGACCTGAGGTTTTAGAATTCCAATCCCTTCCTCCCTCAAGGACTCGGGAATCTGGGCTCTCATCTTCACCCCAGCTCACGTTGAACCTCCTGCGAGGCCAGAGCTTCGCTCGGGACAGCGTCCGCAGCAGGTGCCGTCCATCCACAGAGCCCAGAAGCAGCACGTCTAGCTCGGGGGTGCTGTGCACCGTATCGGCCTGGAAATCTGGGTCCACAGGAGGACCTGGCAAGATGAAAGCCGGCTGGGGCACCATGGTGGTTGGCGGACCGTCCACCGTAGCATCCCCTACAACAATGGACTACAAATCCCAGTAGGCGTCGCGCCTGTGGCCTAGGTTCTAAGGGGAGGTGTTTCCTTCGAGTATTCTGGGATTCATAGTCTGCAGACAGGACCTCGGGGCTGCCCCTGGGAGCGCGCCCTCCGCCGTTGGATCCTTGGAGAACGTTAGCGCGCCCCCTGCCACCGACGCTGGGACTACCAGCTCTAAAAGGCCGTCTGCTCAGGCTGGGAAGGCAGACGGTGTATCAGACCTTGCGTGCTGGGACTCACTTTCAGCCTGCAGGTCCAGCGCCGGGGACAGGCCCCACCAGGACACGGAGCCGAAGCCCTTGCCGGAGCCGGCAGGTGTGGTCATCACCCTGCGGAAAAGACATTCTGAGAATCCCACATATTGCCCGCCCCGCTCCCCTCTCACCGCCCCGCACTTCTCGCCCCTTTGCCTCCACATGATACCCTGCCCACACCTTTATCCTCCAAATACTCCGGGACGCCCCTTCCTCTCTGCTCAGTGCAGCACTGTGGACCCGTGGCACTCCGCAACTGCTGCCCAGAGTCCCCGCCCTTTTCGATCAATCAACCAATGGGAGCATGGGGGATGGGACCACAGCGATCAACTGACCAATGAAAGTGAGCGAGGCCCGTCCTCTACAAACTTTTGGCCAATGGGGGCCCTGAGGGCCAGGTTTCCCCCACCCCTAGGAGAAGAGGACGTGTAGACGCGGTTGTCATGACGA
The DNA here is from genome assembly GCF_047675955.1 of Chlorocebus sabaeus. Lineage (NCBI taxonomy): Eukaryota > Metazoa > Chordata > Mammalia > Primates > Cercopithecidae > Chlorocebus > Chlorocebus sabaeus. Next base: position 3,222,712 of record NC_132909.1, on the reverse strand, counting down.
CGGCACTGACGGGGAAGGGGCGGGGCTGAACCAGGTTGGGGCGGAGTCAGGGTCGGTCCAAATTTCTGGAATGGGGGAGGCCTGGGCTGAGTAAAATTGAGAGTGAACGGAGCATAATCTTATTTCCTTTTCTTTTTTTTTCTTTTTTCCATCTTCTGCCTTTGCTCCTACGTAACTGAATTTTGAGCGACCCAAATAAAGTGAAGCGTCTAGATTTTAGACGGCAGGCTTCTGAGCCCGCTCCTCGCCCCAGCACAACGTGGGCTCTACCACACAGAGCTGCCCACAGGTGGGGCACTGATGTGCAGGTCATTAAATATTCAATAATTTAAACTTACAGCTCTATCCTTTTGTAGTTTCTAAGCGGGATGATTGGGTGTTCACGCGCATGTGTGAGATGTGCCTCCCTCAAACCTTGTTACGACATCGGCACATTACCCTTCTGACATGAATAAAAAAAACTACAGGTAAATTCTGTAATCGTACAGTTAAATGCACTTCGTTAAAATAAGGGTAAGTTGGCAGGGCGCTGTGGCTCACACTTGTAATCCCAACACTTTGGGAGGTCGAGGTGGGCAGGTCACTTGAGGTCAGGAGTTGGAGACCAGCCTGGCCAACATGGTGAAACAACTCCTCTACCTTAAAAAATACAAAAATCAACCGGGCGTGGTGGCACGCACCTGTAATCCCAGCTACTCTGGAGGCTGAGGCAGGAGAGTCTGTTTAATCCGGGAGGCGGAGGTTGCAGTGAGCTGCGCCTCTAGACTCCAGCCTGGGAGACAGAGCAACACTGTCAAAAAAAAAAAAAAAAAGCAGAGTCTGAATGAGGCACATCTCTAGATCACCCCAGCACTCCGCACTGGGCTCAGCGCCCGGGGAAATTTGGCTCTCTGCCTCCTTTCCTTGCCCAGACACGTGAGCTTAGACCAGTCACCCTTTCTGAGCCTCAGTCTCCTGCTCTGTGAGATGGGAATGTAGCGTGCAGCTGGCAGAGGGGCAGCGGATCTGCCTCCTGAGGGCAGATCTGGGCACTGGGAAGACAATACCCACTGGGGAAATGAAGGCTGAGACCTCAGCAGTTCCTGCAGAATCAGCCTGGCTAACCAGCCTCTCCCAGGCCAGCTCTAAGCCTGCAAGAGCCCCAGATCCTGGCTTTCTCTCTGGAGAATTAATGCCTTTCCTCCCTATTTCTCCCACTCCCCCAACATATTCTCAGCAAACGAGCCAGAGTGATTTTTTGAGACGGAGTCTTGCTGCCACGCCCAGACTGCCACGCCCAGACTGGAGTGCAGTGGCGCGATCTCGGCTCACTGCAACCTCCGCCTCCCAGGTTCAAGTGATTCTCCTACCTCAGCCTCCCAAGTAGCTGGGACTACAGGCGTGTGCCACCACGCCCGCTAATTTTTGTACTTTCATATTTTTTTATTTTTATTTTATTGTGTGTATGTGTGTGTGTGTGTATTTTTTTTGTTTGTTTGGGGTTTTTTTTGTTTTTTTTTTGAGATGGAGTTTCACTCTTGTTGCCCAGGCTGGAGTGCAATGGCATGATCTTGGCTCACCGCAACCTCCGCCTCCCGGGTTCAAGTCATTCTTCTGCCTCAGCCTCCCGAGTAACTGGGATTACAGTCATGCGCCACGACGCCCAGCTAATTCTGTGTTTTTAGTAGAGACAGGGTTTCTCCGTGTTGGTCAGGCTGGTCTCCAACTCACGACCTCAGGTGATCTGCCCGCCTTGGCCTCTCAAAGTATTGGAATTACAGGTGTGAGCCACTGAGCCCGGCGAATTTTTTTTTTTTTTTTTTGAGACGGAGTCTTGCTCTGTCGCCCAGGCTGGAGTGCAGTGGCATGATCTTGGCTCACTGCAACCTCTGCCTCCCAAAGTGTTTGAATTACAGGTGTGAGCCACTGCACCTGTCCCAGAGTGATCTTTAACATAAATAAAATAATGTCTCCCACCTCTTCAAATCCTCCAAATGTTTCCCGCCACACCTGGACACATTCCCAGCTCCTTAGCTTGGCTCCCTATTCCCTATGCAGTTATCCACCCCTGAAGCCACAGCAGCCTCTTGGCTCCTTGGAGAACACACCACGCCGTTTGAACCCCAGGGCCTTTGCAACTTGGGGTTCTTTTGCCTTGAATTCTCTTCCCCCTCATCTTTAGTAGCTGGGACCACAGGCAAGTGCCGCCATGCCCAGATATGTATGTATGTATGTGTGTGTGTATGTGTGTATGTGTGTATGTGTGTATGCATGCGTGTATGTGTATGTATGCGTGTGTATGTGTATGTGTGTGTGCATGTGTGTATGTATATGTATGTGTGTGTATCTCTGTGTGTATGTGTGTATGTATATGTATGTGTATGTATGTATATGTGTATGTATGTGTGTGTGTGTATGTGTGTATGTGTATGTGTGTGTGTATGTGTGTGCGTGTGTGTGCGCGTATGTGTGTATGTAGTGAAAGGGTCTCACTAGTTGCCCAGGCTGTTATTTATTTATTTATTTGAGACGGAGTTTCACTCTTGTTGCTCAGGCTGGAGTGCAATGTCGCGATCTCGGTTCACTGCAACCTCCACCTCCCCGGTTCAAGCGATTCTCCCACCTCAGTCTCCTGAGTAGCTGGGACTACAGGCATGCGCCACCACACCCAGCTAATTTTGTATTTTCAGTAGAGATGGGGTTTCTCCGTGTTGGTCAGGCTGGTCTCAAACTCCTGACCTCAGGTGATCTGCCTGCCTTGGTCTCCGAAAGGGCTGGGATTACAGGCGTGAGCCACCGCGCCCGGCTTTATTTATTTATTTAAGACAGGGACTTGCTCTGTTGCCCAGGCTGGAGTACTTCAGCCTGAAACTCCTGGGCTCAAGCGATCCTCCCACCTCTGCATCCCTAGTAGCTAGAACTACAGGCACATTCCCCCATACCTAGCTAACTTTACAAATTTTTAAAATAGAGATGAGGTCTCACTTGATTATCCAGGCTGGTCTCAAACCCTGGGCCCCAAGCGATCCTCCTGCCTCCCAAAGTGCTGGGATTACAGGCCTGAGTCACCATGACTAGCCTGTTTTCTTTTTCTTTTTCTTTTCTTTTCTTTCTTTCTTTCCTTTTTTTTTTTTTGGACAAGCTCTCCTTCTGTGGCACAGGCTGGAATGCAGTGGCATAATCACAACTCACATCAGCCTCTAAATCTCAGGCTCAAGCAATCCTCCCGCCTCAGCCTCCCAGGTAGCGGAGTCTACAGATACGCATCACCATGTCCAGCTATTTTTTTTTTCTTTTGTAGAGACAGGGTCTCACTATGTTGCCCAGGCTGGTCTGGAACTCCTGGGCTCAAGCAATCCTCCTGCCTTGGCCTCCCAAAGTACTGGGATTAAGGCATGAGCCATCGTGCTTGGCCTTGTTTTCTTTTTAAATTGGTGTAAAGCGCACACACTATTAATTGGGAATGACATTTAGTACACTCACAATGCTGTGCAACCATCACCACTGTCTAGTTCCAGAACTTCCTCTTCACTCCAAAAGAAAACCCAAACCCCACTTATCTCCCCATTTCTTTCTCCTCAGTCCCTGACAACCACGAATCTTTCTGCCTCTATGAATTTGTCAGTTCAGGAGGTTTCTTTTGGAAGGAATCTTGCACTATGCGGCCTTCTGTGTCCACTTCCTTCACTTGGCATAATAGTTTCAGGACTCATCTATGCTGAAGTACATGAATCAATGCTTCCTTCTGTTTTTATGACCAAATAATATTCCACCGTTTTTCTCCCTAACCTTTGCAAGCTTCATTCCTTCTTGTCATTCAAGTCATGGCCCAGACGGCACCTCCTCAGGAAGGCTGCCCCTGTTCACCCTCCCTAAATTATCTCAGCCCTTTTACATTTTGGTCCCAGTGTGGACTGCCATTTGTAATGGTTTTATTCTTCTACCGCTCTGCTTTCTTGTTGAGATGGAGAACCAAGGACCCCATTGTCATCACCTAAATCAATCCCAGGATTTAGAGACAGGCTTTCTGGCTGTGTGATTCTGAGCATTTCACAGGAATTCACTTTCTCTCTCTCTCTCTGTCTCTCTCTCACACACACACACACACACACTCGACGGAGTTTTGCTCTTGTTGTCCAGGCTGGAGTGCAATGGCACGATCTCGACTCACTGCAACCTCCGCCTCCTGGGTTCCAGCGAGTCTCCTGCCTCAGCCTCCCTAGCAGCTGGGATTACAGGTGCCAGCCACCACACCCAACTAATTTTTGTATTTTTAGTAGAGACAGGGTTTCAGCATGTTGGCCAGGCTGGTCTTGAATTCCTGACCTTAGGTGATCCGCCCACCTCAGCCTCACTTTTACAGGCATGAGCCACCACGTCCAGCCCCAAATTCTCTAAAGCATAGTTTGGGCTCATTAGTCAACCGGGAATAATGATCATGTTTATTTCTTTTTTTTTTTTTTTGAGATGGAGTCTCGCTCTGTCACCCAGGCTGGAGTGCAGTGGCTGGATCTCTGCTCACTGCAAGCGCCGCCTCCCGGGTTTACGCCGTTCTCCTGCCTCAGCCTCCCGAGTAGCTGGGACTACAGGCACCCACCACCTCGCCTGGCTAGTTTTTTGTATTTTTTAGTAGAGACGGGGTTTCACCATGTTAGCCAGGATGGTCTCGATCTCCTGACCTCATGATCCACCCATCTCGGCCTCCCAAAGTGCTGGGATTACAGGCTTGAGCCACTGAGCCCGGTTGATCATGTTTATTTCATGAGTTTGCTGTGAGGATTATTATTGGCAGTAATAGTAGTAACATAAAGAGCTGTCTTCATAAAGACATGCTCTACACCAATACACACACATACTCACACACATGAAAAGTTACTGAATTCCTTTGGAGAAAAATTTAAAATCTCATGGATATTATAATCTGTGTAGCTGTTCTATTTTCACTTTCCCCATTGGCTACCAGGAAGCTTAGGAGCAAGTTTGTTTGCTGCCTCCTTTTTCCGTACGTGGGGGTAATTTTTGCCTCATTCTCCACTGAATCTGCTGCTCAGAGAGTTCTCTGGCCAAATCTTATAGGTCTTTGTTCACCACCCAAAATTCTGTATGGGATGAGATAAGGTAGAAGCCAATGGAACTATCATCTTTGCCTGAAACAGAGTAGGAGGCAGCATTCATTGAAAGAACAATGAGGTTGGTGTGGCGGCTCATGCCTACAGTCCCAGTTACTCAGACAGGAGGATTGCAGGAGTTTGAAACCAGCCTGGGCAACATAGCAAGACTCCATCTCTCTAAAAAAAAAAAAAAAAAAAACAAAACCCAGGCATGGTTGCATGTGCCTGTGGTCCTATCTACTCAGGAGTCTGAGGCAGGAGGATCCCTTGAGCCCAGGAGGTTGAGGCTGCAGTGAGCTATGATTGCACCACTGCACTCCAACCTGGGGACAGAGTGAAACCCTGTCAAAAAAAAGAAGAAAGAAGAGGCTAAGGCAGGAGAATCGCTTGAACCCGGGAGGCGGGGGTTGCAGTGAGCCGAGATTGTGCCACTGCACTCCAGTCTGGGCAACTAGAGTGAAACTCTGTCTAAAAAAAAAGAAAAGGAAAGCAAAGAAAAAGAAGGGCTGGGCGTGGTGGCTCATGCCTGTAATCCCAGCACATTGGGAGGTAAGGTGGGCATATCACGAGGTCAGGAGATCGAGACTATCCTGGCTAACACGGTGAAACCTCGTCTCTACTAAAAATACAAAACAATTACCCGGGTGTGGTGGCAGGAACCTGTAGTCCCAGCTACTCCAGAGGCTGAGGCAGGAGAATGGCGTGAACCGGGGAAGCGGAGCTTGCAGTGAGCTCAGATCATGCCACTGCACTCCAGCCTGGGTGAAAAAGTGAGACCCTGTCTCAAAAAAAAAAGGAAAGGAAAAAGGAAGGAGGGAAGGAAGGAAGGAAGGAAGGAAGGAAGGAAGGAAGGAAGGAAGGAAGGAAAGGAGGGAGGGAGGGAGGGAGGGAAGGAAAGAAAGAAAAAGAAAGAAAGAAAGAAAGAAAGAAAGAAAGAAAGAAAGAAAGAAAGAAAGAAAGAAAGAAAGAAAGAAAGAAAGAAAGAAAGAAAGAGAGAGAAAGGAAAAAAGAAGAGAAAAGAAAAAAGAAAGAGGTGAAGTTGAAATCATTGGCTTTCCTTGCTTAACTCCATCCTCTCTCACAGGCTCTGGAGATTTTATTCCCTGGCTCTGTGCCTCTCCTTTGTTTTGATGACATTAAGTCGCTTGGGGGGTCAGGTCTGTGTTTGCATCTATTCTGCGGCCCCAGCACTCAACAGAAGACCTCAAGGAATATGGAATGGAAGGAAGAAAAAAAGAGAGGGAGGGAGGGATGCAGAAATGGGTCTGAAAATCGATGTGAGTCATGGGTGAGCAAGCGAGGGGATAAATTCATGGACAAGCAAGGGAATTCTCGCGGACTCCTCACAGCTAACGTGTGGCAGGAGTTATTATTATCCCAACATTCTCCAGAGGAGGAAACCCAGGCTCAGAGTGGTGAGTGAGGAATGAACGGGTGAGAGTGTGAGGGAGTCCATGGGGCCGGGCCAGTCTCTCTCAGCGGCCTTCAAGACGAAGTGCACGTTGCCCTGCGTGCACCCATTCCGGGAACGAGGTTTCCTCTTGGGCCCCAGCCCATGCCCACCCCCATCAAGGAGTATGGGCCCAGGCCACCGGAGTTGCTGAACATTTATTTGGCCCCAGGAGCAGTGCAGGGACGGGCTGTGTTGGAAGAGAGAGGAGAGCAGACGAGGATGGCTGATTGTCAAAGCAGGGAGCAGGACCCGGGGGCAGGAGAAGCCAGGCTGCCTTCCCTTCCCAGGGGTCCCTGGGGCGTCTGGGTGTGTCCGCGGGGGTCGGGGGAGTGTGCTGGACCGTGGTGGTGATTGGCACCGTTGGGGGTGAGAAGCCAGGAATGGTTCAGATGGTTGGGGTGGAAGGTGGGGGGAGCGGAATGGGCAGAGGAAGCTTACGGGTAGGGCTGGCTTGGCTTTGGCCGGTCTCGGGAGTCTGGGGTCAGGGGCTAGAGTCCAGGCTTGGCCAGCGGCTTCGGGTGGGAGTCAGGGCGCAGGCAGCAGCCTCACTCGGTCCGGCGGCCGCAGCGAGTGCCACTGGGCAATGGGCCGCCGCGGGTTGGCCAGCATGTCCGCCCAGTGGCGCAGGCCAGCTCCGCCGGCGGCCGCCCCCACGGCCACCCTCCCGATGGCCTCGTTCTTGCCCAGCTTGTCGTAGTCCAGCACGGTCAGCTCCACCTGCACCTTCTGGGGTGGGCGCGGGAGGAGGAGGAGAGAGGAGGGTGAGGGGAGGAGGCCCGGAAGGGGCAGTGTCCACCTTCACAGCTGAGGGTACCTCTCGCTGCCACCCGGGGGCTCGGGGCCCCGGAGCTCGGGACGGGGAAGGGGGACGGGAGGGACGGAGCCTGCGGTGAGGAGGCGGCTCTGGCGCCCTTCTTCCTGAGCAGCCAGGTTTCTAAGGAGATAAACCCTCAGGATTCGGTTGCAGAGCGCGTGTTCGGCGCCTCTTGGGGGAGCAGCCTCCTAAGAGCCGCAAAGCTGCAGAACTTTTAACAGGGGCCGAGCTAGGGTAGGCGCCATCCCTAAAGAGGTAAGGGGAGGTCTCTTTTTCTTAGACCCATATTCCTGAGGAGGGCGGGGCATCCTGGTGCCACGTGGGGGGCGGGGCATCCTGGTGCCGCGTGGGGGGCGGGGCATCCTGGTCCCGCTTGGGGGCGGGGCATCCTGGTCCTGCTTAGGGCGGGGCATCCTGGTCTTGCTTGGTATGGGGTATCTGGTCCTGCTTGGGGTGGGGCATCTGGTCCTGCTTAGGGGCGGAGCATCCTGGTCCGGCTTGGGGTGGGGCACCTGGTCCTGCTTAGGAGTGGGGCGTTGTGGTCCCATTTGGGGGCAGGGCATACTGGTCCCGCTTGGTGGGGCAGGGTATCGTGATCCTGCTTAGGGTGGGGCATCTGGTCCTGCTTAGGGGTGGGGCATCCTGGTCCCGCTTAGTGGGTGGGGCATACCGGTCCTGCTTAGAGCAGATAGGATGCCCACATCCAATTTTAAGGAGTCTCTTCCGGAGTAGAGGAGGCTTCGTGGTCCTCATAGGAGGAAACAGACGGAGGGCATAACTTCAGAGCCCCTCACCTGGTTTCTAGGGAGATGCTAAAAAGTCTCCCTCGGCCTAGCAATGGCGATTACTAAGGGTCTGGGCTTTTGGAGAACGGCAAGTTTGAGCTCACCTGGACTTGGTCACAGGGCACCTCGAAGCTGAAAGCTTCGTTGTAATAGGGGTTCAGAGTGTTCTTCTTGATGGTGGTTTTCTTCTTCCGCACCTTTTTGCCGCCCTGCAGCAGGTGGACCTTGACGTATGGATCTGGGGAGAGGAAGGAGGAGTCTTATAGCTCTCCACTGCTGAGTTCTTGGGCCAACATAGAAACACCGCCTACACCCTTCGGGTCTCCGTAGCTCTATCCCAAAATCCATGCCTTCCACGGCAGCCTGGGCCTCCCTGTCCCCGAAGAAACTCTCGGGGCTCAGAAACTGCCAGAACGAGAACCCACCCCACGCCATCTCCACACACCACACTCCCTTGCTTCCCACACACCTGACAGTCCTCCTACGTCCATCTTCTTCAGGTTTTTAGCCTCCAGGACGATGACGGTGAGCTTCCCGGCCGTAGGGACATAGCGGAGGGAGAAGCAGATGTCCCCAAGTTTCTCCTGCTGAATGAAGGAGAGGGGCCCATCGTCAGAGCCCCGGCTCCACATCCATGCCCCCTCCATTTGTCTTTTCTCCCCACACTTTGGAATGGAACGGTCCACAGTTAAGGACCCAGCGGTACAATCCACGCCGCCCCAGGGTCTGGAAGGCCTATGATCTGATTGGCTCAAGATGTTGTGGGCGGGGGCCTGGGGGCGTGGCTCGGGGCGTGGCCGCGCATGCTCACCTCCTCCCGCGGAGCAGCCTGCAGCTCCCGCCAGGTCTGCACTGGCCGCCCCAGGTCCACGGAGCTCATGGGGACCCGCACCTCCCCGATGGCGTCGTTGCGAGAGAAGCGGTCGAAGTCGTACACCGCCATGACCAGCACCCTGCCCCCCAGCTCCACGTAGGGGACCTGGAGTGCACAGAGAATCCGCAGTAGAGAGCAGGAAGTCAGACATAGGGTGAGGTGCAGCACATCCAGAAGGCAGGCGTGGAGTGAGGCAGCGAGGGTCCAAGCGAACAGTTGGGGGAACTCAAATGGGGAAGTCCAGGGATCCATGGGGAAAAAAAAATCACGGGTCAGTGGAACCCAAATGGTACCGCCCAAGGACCAGGCTACAGCCCAGGAGTCAGCAGTGCCCAGAGTCCAGTGGAATAGCCCCAGAGCGGGTAGCTGCCACCTGAGCTGTGGCCGCCTGCAGGAAAGGTGGAAAGGGTCGGTCCCCAGTGTTCCAGGGACTGGGCGCAGGCTATGGAACACGGGGCCTGAGGGCAGGAGCTCACCTTGAAGGCAAAGGTCTCCCCAAAGTGAGGGTTCAGCGTCTGCCGATGCACCTTGGTCTCGTACCGCCTCCGTTTGTCAGGTAGCAGGTAGACCCGCACGTAGGGGTCCGAGGAGCCACCCAGATCCAAGGCTGCCAATCCCTCTGCTTGCAGAATGCCCACCAGCAGCTGCAGGGCCCAGGCACAGTGGGGGAGGCGGGGAACACTAGTCTTAGCCTCCCTTCCATGGCTCCTTTCAGAAGTGGTTGGAACCCCTGGGACCCTCCCTCCAAAGTATCCCCTGCCTCCACACCCACCTGGCCACTCTGGAAGTCATAATCCAGGGAGTACTGCAGTCGTCCTAGCTCACGCTTCTCTGCCACCTGCTGCCCTGGCCCGGATGGTGCTGGCTCCAGCTCCTCCACTTCTGGCTGCACCTTAGGGAGCCAGGGGTAAGGGTAGGTGAAGTCGTCCCCTGATAGCAGTATCCTTCAGGTTCAGAAGCCAAGAGAGGCTCACAAGTCCCTTGGGCTATACCTGAGCGCTTACAGGCTAAGCAGAGTCAGTATTTGACGAGAGATGTCTGCCACAGGCAGGAAATAGACATGATAACACAGATGCAGTATGTTTGTGAATGTTTGATTAGTGGTGTCTGCTATGGGCAGGGACTAGACATGTGTTTGTCATGCTTAGATTAAAACAAGTACTGATAGTGTCCCATTGCCCACAGGAATAATGCAGGTTGTATTTCACATGCTAATGGATGTATCGGGGTGCTAGTCCAAACTGCCATGTTTACTTGTGATCTTAGCACAGCAAAACATGGAGGAGAAATGGCATATTTACTGTGTATTTGCTATTCTAAAGTAGAATGAAAAAGCAGAAGGTCTCCTTAACCTAGGACAGCAATTCTTAAAATTCAATGTAAACCTGAATTCCCCTGAATCCTGTGACAAAACGCCTGAAGGCACCTCTTCAGGGATGCTGACTCAACAGGTCAGGTGCTAGCTCCAGAATTTGCATTTCAACAAGTACCCTGTGTGATTCTGCTGCAGTCTTTGAACATCACTGGTTTAAGGGATAGGGATGGGGCTGGACACCAGGACCCTAAATGGCATCTTTACGGATACTAATTGTAACAGCTCCTTACTGAGAAGGAAGGAGGGGAAATACCAAGTTAGTGACAGCAAACTTGAGGTTCAGAGAGGGACAGTGAATTCTCCAAGGTCACACAACTGGGAAATGGTCTCTTTTGGTTGGAAACCTAGGGCTGTCTGGCTCCCAGGCAAACATTGCACTCTGCACTGAGAGACTTAATTTTCAGACCCTGCGGTGACCACTTTCCATTCCAACAGCCTTGTCCAATGCAAATCTCTTTTATCCTCTCTGGGCTGCTGCTGCACTGGCCTCCTCCCTGGATTCCTCGCCGCAGATCTGTCCTACATGGGGGTTCCAGAGGAGTCATCCTAACACCATCTGACCCTGTCCCTCTCATGCTCAAAACATATTTGTAGCTTTCATCACCCTCATGACGTGGATACTGCTGAGTTCTCCAGACACTTCACTCCAGAGTGCAGCTATTGTGAAAAACGACTCTTTGTTCCCCAAATAAGCCTCAGAATCTGGATATGGGGCCTGAATCTGCATGTGCGGCCTCAACACATGCTCCAACTTGGACTAGAATGTCCTTCTCTCTGGTCTCAGTTAACTCTGTTCCTTGGGTCTCAGTGCAGAGGTCACCTCCACCATGAAGCCTCCTGTCTGACCCTCGGTTTTAAAATTTTTCTTAGTGTAAATACATCTCATTCTCCAAAAGGAATCAGCACATTTTAAAGTATTCTGGCACAAAGCTGGTTTTCAGCTTTCAAAGCCATTTATTTATTTATTTATTTATTTATTTATTGGCGACAGAATCTTGCTCTGTCACCCAGGTTGGAGTGCAGTGGCGCGATCACAGCTCACTGCAGCCTCCACCTCCCCGTTTCAGTGCCTCAGCCTCTCGAGTAGCTGGGATTATACCACGCCACCACGCCTGGCTAATTTTTTGTATTTTAAGTAGAGACAGGGTTTTATCATGTTGCCCAGGCTACTCTAGAATTCATGACCTCAGGCAATCTGCCCACCTCAGCCTCCCAAGTGCTAGGATTACAGGTGTGAGCCACCGCACCTGGCCCAGAGCCAAATATTTATACGTTTCTGTAGATTTCTATACAGTGGGATGCCTTTTCTGTGCTCCTATGAGACCCTGTAGTATGCACATATTACCCTGTGTGGTGAGTGTCTGTGTCAGTGCCTGACTACCCCACCAGACTGGGAAGTTCTTGTGAACAGCAGCTAGTTCTGTTCCATCTCCAGGTCCCTAGAGTCCAGTTGAGGGCTAGACACACAGGGAGGATGAGCCAGTAAGGTGGGTTCCTATAGGAGGGAAGGGAGCAGGGACTGGGACTCGCTGGGCCATTGAGAGGAGCAGGGTGCGGGAAGGGGCTGGGTAGAGGGGCTGGGCTGGGCCACACCTTGTCTATGTAACTCTGGCCCAGCCCCTTCACTTCCTGAAGGTGGACCTGGGCTTGGGCCTGGCTCTTCTTGCCCGTCCGCCTCCGACAACGCTTCCGGTAGAGACAGAAACAGCAGCTCAAGACGAGGAGGCTTGAGACCAGCACGATGGTGGCCAGGGCCCAGGGGGGCACTGCAGAGGGGTGGAGACAACACACATTGAGGCCTGGGCAGCGCGCGGAAGCTGGAATGCTGGCGTCCTTTTCCCTATAGGCATTTTCATTCCATTTCTTTCCGCGTTTTTCTTCCACCTAATGTGGCCTATTATAGAGAGATTCGATGCCCTAACCCAGGCTGACACCATCTGGATTTGCTTGCCTGTTAGTTCTGCCTTTCCTTACCCGCCCCCGCCCCCCATTTCTGCTCAACTCCTGATGCTTTTTAGAAGAAGCCCTGCTCCTCATCGGGCCTCAGTTTCCTTATCTGTAAAAGAAGGGCTAGGTGGACCTTCCAATTCTAAGATCCCATTCCATGCAACACCCCTTGATCCGGTTTCGATTTTTGTTGCAAATTTGTTCCTTCCTTTTTCCCGATTTCTTTCGCGTTCTAGTCCAGGATGACGACCCGGAATCCCAGCCAGATTTTCCAGCCCGCCTGCCCGAGTACACCCGTCCGAATCCTGCCCCTCGGAATCCTGGCCGGGCTTTCTCTCTGCTCGCCCCCCCACCCCCCACCGTCTTCCCCCCGGTCTTGCTCACCGGGGCCGTGGCTGATGCGACTGGAGTCAGGAGGCGTGTCGGGCGATGGAGGCCCCGGGGTTGGGGGCTCCGGGAACATGGTGGCGGATTCCTAGAGTCTTTTCTGCAGAGGCACTCAAGCACCCTAGTCCCCCATTCCCACCCCAGACGTCCATTGAGCCCCACGCACAACAAAGAACTCCAACTCCCATGAGGCCCATGCACGAACAGCCGCGCAGAAACCGGACAGCCACCGCGAGTCATGCTGGGAGTTGTAGTTTCAGCCTCCCTGCGCTTGAGATGGGGGTGTCCAGGACCTAGTTGCATCCCAAAGAGATACCCTCTTCCTCCACGGCCCCACAGGCATCCCGCTGACTTCTGCCTCGTCCTCGCCCCTCCGCAGGGCCTGAACAGGAAGCGGGCGAAGGCAGGCGTGGGAACCAGCGGACCGCGTTGCCCAGAGCAACAGCCCGGCTCTTCTCGAGCGGGGTGGGAGCAAAGCTGGTTGCCCGGGCAACGGTCTGTTGCCAGGACAACGGGCGGGGCTGACGCACAGACGCGGAGTCCCGGCGGGGCAGGCTCGCTCCGGGGCCCACTGGTGCCCGGGAACCCCCCGATAGCCCGACTGGGATCCTGAGGTCCCGCAAGGTGGGGAGGGGCAGCCTGTGGTCCGAGCGGCCACAGCCGACTTCTCCCTCCGCACCTGGTCCTGGGAGCTGAGACGTAGGTTCCCTCTTCCCTCTCCCCAGTTTTGCTGGAGGGCGGGTCGGGGGCTGCCCAGTGCCTGTGCTGAGTCCCCCTCATCCTTCTTGGCCTGTTGGTCTCTCCACGCATCCGTGCTGTCTTCACACCTGCTCTCGTGACCGCCTCGGTCTCCACGCTGTCTCTTGACCCCAAATAGGCGTCTTCCCTGTGTCTGCCTCCCCATTCCGCCCGTCTCTAATGCCTATCGCCTGGCCTCTGTCCCCTGGGTCTCTCCCCCTTCGCTCTGCCTGCGCCCCCCTCCCTGCCCTCGGCTCTTTGTCTTCTCCATACCTGACTCGCGTCCCCAAATCCCTCCCTCCGCTTCAGGCTCCAGCCCTCCCACTGTCTCTGTTGGTCCCCCCAGTGCCCCAGCCCCCACTCCCACACCCCTTGCCTCTAGGGATGCGGATGCGGATCGGCTGAGGGCGGGGGTCCCAGCAGCTCCTACCTGCTCGGCGGCCGGACGGGACGCTCCCAGGAGACGAGGAGGCGCCAGCCCCGCCCGGACCCCGCCCCCCGCACGTGGGCGGTGGCGCTGTCCCGAGTGCTGATCGCGGAGCTCGGCCGGGCGGGGGAGCCGCGGAGCGAAGCCGGATCCCGTGCGCGCGTGTGTGCCCGTGTGCGTGTGCGCGTGTGTGTGGTGTGTATTGTGTGTGCCCGTATTTGGTCTCGGGTAAGCGGAAAGCCCCGCCCCGCCCCTCCTCCCGCCTCCACCGGGGAACCTCGGTGACGCCCACAGATATTTATCCTGGTGCCTTAGAATTTTCTGCCTTCTGGTCCAGTCGTTGGCCGTCCAGACCACTCCACTCCTCCCGCCCCAACACACACGACACACACCCTGTATAGCCCGAAGAACGGCATGCCAGGATACTCAGTCCTAGCACCTAGGAGACCCTAGACCCTCACTGGAGACCCAGACTCTGCGGGGTTCAGCCTCAAAGTACCCAGCTATCAGTCCCCAAACATCGCCCTCTAAGTTCCCCTAACACCAGTCCCAAGAGGCGGCCAGTGCGGTGACTCACACCTGTAATCTCAGCACTTTGGGAGGTCGAAGCAGGAGGAATGCTTGAGCCCGGGAGCTGGAGACCAGTCTGGGCAACATAGCAAAATCCCGTCTCTACAAAAATGAGTCCGGCGTGGTGGTGCGTACCTGTGATCACAGCTACTCTAGAGGCTGAGGTGGGAAGATAACCTGGGCCCAGGAGGTCAAGCCTGCGGTAAGCCACTGCACTCCAGACTGGCCAAGAAAGCAAGACCGTGTCTCAAAAACAAAAACAAAAACAGAACAAAACAACAACAACAACAAAAAGAGTAAAAGAAAAGCTCAGAAAGCAAGTCCCCAAGCACTTAGTTTCAGCGAGCCCTGTCCATACTGCCCAGACCCTGGACACAGACGTCTGGACTCTGCCTTCTCTGAGAGACTCGACCACCCAAACCTACATTTTTTCATGTGCAAATGTGTGGGTCCCTCTAGTCCCCTCCTGGACGTTTGCCTCTATCCCTAGATACCAGGAACCCATCCCTACTCCCAACCCAATACTATTTCCGGACCCAGAAATCCATGGGACAACTGTCTCTGGGGAGAACAGTGATTTAATAAATTATAGGATAGAAGGAAAAATATATGTGGATGGTGGGGTGCAGGGAGACCTTGGGCACAGGGACTCCCTCCGACCTCAGATTATAGAAGACTGATTTGGTTTCTGAAGTAAAAGCAGGGCAGGATCCTGCCTGCCTTTGGTCCTCAAGGAGCCAGAACTCCAGACCCAAATTCCTTCCTGCCTCAGAATCCAGGCTCCAGTCTGTTTCTTCCCGTATCCTGGACTCCCAGCTTCCTCCTCCCTGAAAGACCTAGGAAATCCAAGCTACCATCTCTCTCCTTCAAGGAACTAGGAATCCAGATCCCCAGCTCCCATAGGGTTCATCTGAAGCCCATCAGACCACTCTCTCCTGGGGAAAGCAGAGTTTGGGATCCCAGTCTCCTCCTCCCACAGCACCTAGGAGTCTGGGAGCCCAGCCCTCTGCTTTTCCAGGAATCTGGGCTCAAGTGGGCATTCAGAGCTTGAGGATGCCTGGGCTGCTGACCCAGCCCTCTCGTCACTTAGACCTCCAACTTGTGGGCCTAGATGGCGGCCACATTCTCATAGATGAGATTTTCGACACTCTCATAAATGACTTCCTTCTTGGCTGGGGCCTGGGCTGACTGTTGGAGGAACCGCAGGATGCACTGGTGCAGGAACACGTACTGAGCCTGGGAAACGGGCATGGGAGTGAGGGGCCTCCCCCCAGATCTGGGCTGTGTGGAGCCCCAGGATACCTCTACCCACCAACTCCCGTCCTGTGTCGCTGAGGGGCTGCCTCACCTCAGTCTGCACCATCAACGGCCGGCTCTCTCTCATCTTCCTCACAAAGCTGAAGGGCCCAAGGAGACCCTGGGACTGCAGCTGCCGGAGCAGGACGTCCAAGGCAATGAGGGTGCCTGTGCGACCCACACCAGCACTAGGCAGAACAAGGGAAGGGTCAGACCAAGGGGGCAGGAGTGCGAGGGTCTGGGGTCATGGCTGATTGGAGGGATCTGTGTTTGAATGATGACAATAACTATGCCTGCTCACACCTGTAATCCCAGCACTTTGGGAGGCCAAGGCCAGTGGATCACCCAAGGTCAGGAGGTCGAGACCAGCCTGGCCAACCTGGCGAAACACTGTCTCTACTAAAAATACAAAAATTAGCCGGGTGTGGTGGCGCATGCCTGTAATCCCAGCTACTTGGGAGGCTGAGGTGAAGAATTGCTTGAACCCAGGAGGTGGAGGTTGCAGTGAGCTGAGATCGCACCATTGCACTCCAGCCTGGGCAACAAGAGCAAAACTCCATCTCAAAAAACAACAGCAACAACAACAACAAAACTATGCCTGCAGTTCCTTCCATGTGTTAGGCTCTGTTCTAAGTGCCTGATGGGCCCTCTTCACTCCTCCCAAACCTAAGAAGTGGGATGTACTAGCACATCCTTTGTACAGATGGGGAAATGGAGGCTGAATGAGGTGAAGTCCCATACCCCAGGCCACTCAGCTAATAAGTGACAGAGCTGGGGTTCAAACACAGGAAGAAGAACTCTCCAGCCAATCATTGAATAATTCCTTTAAACACAAAATCAGTCTTTCGTTTTGTTTTGTTTGTCACGCAGGCTGGAGTGCAGTGGCATGACCTCGGCTCACTGCACCCTTGACCTCCTGGGCTCAAGTGAACCTCCTGTCTCAGCCTCCTGAGTAGCTCGGATCATAGGCACACACCACTGCATCTGGCTAACTTATTAAATGTTTTTATAGAGACGGGGTCTTGCCATGTTGCCCAGGAAGGTCTCAAACTCCTGGACTCAAGTGATCCTCCCACCTCAGTCCCCTAAAGTGCTGGGATTATAGGCATGAGCTCCTGTGCCCAGTGAAAAAATTAGCTGTTTTAGGTTGGGCACAGTGGCTCACACCTGTAATCCCAGCACTTTGGGAGGCCGCAGTGTGTGGATCACGAGGTGAGGAGATCAAGACCATCCTGGCCAACATGGTGAAACTCCATCTCTACTAAAATACCAAAAAAAAAAAAAAAAGAAAAGAAAAAAAAATTAGCCAGGCATGGTGGCATGCTCCTGTAGTCCTAGCAACTCGAGAGACTGAGGCAGGGGAATCGCTTGAACCCGGAAGGCAGAGGTTGCAGTGAGCTAAGATCACACCACTTCACTCCAGCCTGGGTGACAGAGCGAGACTCCATCTCAAAAAAAAAAAAAAAAAAAAAAAAATTAACTATTTTAGGCTGGGCGCAGTGGCTCACGCCTGTAATCCCAGCACTTTGGGAATCTGAGGCAGATGGATCACCAGAGGTCAGGCATTGGAGACAAGCCTGGCCAACATGGAGAAACCCCATCTCTACTAAAAATACCAAAATTAGCCAGGTGGAGTGGCAGGCGCCTGTATTCCCAGCTACTCAGGAGGCCGAGGCAGGAGAATCGCTTGAACCCGGGAGGCGGAGGTTACAGTGAGCTGAGATCAAGCCATTGCACTCCAGCCTGGGTGACACAGCGAGACTCCGTCTCCAAAAAAAAAGAAAAAAAAATTAGCTATTTGAATGTGAGCAATTTATCACACTCACAACATTGTGCAGCCTCCATCTCTATCTACTTGCAAAACACTTTCATCATCCCTAAAGCAGACACCACGCCCATTAGGCTGCCTCTCCCCATTCCCTGTCTCCCTCCAGGGCCTGGAAGCTACTAATCTGTTTAGTGTCTGTTGCTTTGGCTGTTCTAGATATGCTTCTGGACATGTATACTAATGGAATGATGTAATGATATCCACTCAACTTTAAAATGGGGGGGGGGGACATTGCCGGGCATGGTGGTTCATGCCTGTAATCCCAGCACTTTGGGAGGCCGAGGTGGTCGGATCACCTGGGGTTGGGAGTTCGAGACCAGCCTGACCAACACCGTAAAACCCCGTCTCTACTAAAAATAAAAATTAGCCAAGTGTGGTGGCACATGCCTGTAATCCCAGCTACTCAGGAGGCTGAGGCAGGAGAATCGCTTGAACCTGGGAGGCGGAGGTTGCGGTGAGCGGAGATCGCGCCATTGCCCTCTAGCCTGGGCAACGAGAGTGAAACTCTGCCTCCAAAATAAACAAATAAATAAATAAAACAAAATGGGGAGGACAATTTTGCCATGAGGCTGTTATGAGGAGCAGTAGGACTGTGTAAATGTTCGCTGTCACTGAAACCAGAGCCCCAGTCTCAGGGGCTGTCACTCCTCCTCATCTCCCTAATCGTTACCGTTAGTTGAAATCTGACCTACAGGACTTCAGCATAAATATCAGGGAAACGTCAGGTGCGGCGGCTCACGCCTGTCATCCCAGCACTTTGGGAGGCCGAGGCGGGCGGATCACGAGGTCAGGAGTTCGAGACCAGCCTGGCCAACATGGTGAAACTAAAAATGGTCTCTACTAAAAATACAAATATTAGCCGGGTGCAGGGGTGAGCATCTGTAATCCCAGCTACTCAGGAGGCTGAGACAGGAGAATTGCTTGAACCTGGAAAGCAGAGGTTGCAGTGAGCTGAGATTGTGCCATTGCACTCCAGCCTGGGCGACAGGGCGAGACTCCATCTCAAATAAAATAAAATAAAACAAAACAAAACAAAACAAAACAGAACAAAAATAAGTATCAGGGAAGCAGTTGATGGGGAGGCCCTGCACTCCAGTACAAGGAAGTGTGTCCATTGTTTCTTAGAATCTGTGACCACATCTCCGTCCTGCGCCTTCATCCTTTCTCCCTTCTCTTCTGCATTCAACTTTCTCTGGCTTTACCTTTTCATTTTTCTTTTTTTCCCTTTTTTTTTTTTTCTTAAATCGAGACAGAGTCACCCAGGCTGGAATGCGGTGGTGCGACCGCGGCTCACTGCGACCTCTGCCTCCCGGGTTCAAGTGATTCTCCTGCCTCAGGGTCCCGAGTAGCTGGGATTACAGGTGCCCGCCACCACACCCGGCTAATTTTTGTATGTTTAGTAGAGATGGGGTTTCGCTAGGTTGGCCAGGCTGGTCTCAAACTCCTGAACTCAAGTGATCCACCCACCTCAGCCTCCCAAAGTGCTGGGATTTACAGGCGTGAGCCACCATGCCTGGCCTGCCTTTTCATCTTTCATTCCCATCTTTTCATCCTTATCTTCCTTTTCTTTTTTTTTTTTTTTTTTTTTGAGACGGAGTCTCGCTCTGTCGCCCAGGCTGGAGTGCAGTGGCACGTTCTCGGCTTACTGGAAGCTCCGCCTCCCGGGTTCACGCCATTCTCCTGCCTCAGCCTCCCGAGGAGCTGGGACTACAGGCGCCCGCCACCTCGCCCGGCTAGTTTTTTTGTATTTTTAGTAGAGATGGGGTTTCACTGTGTTAGCCAGGATGGTTTCAATCTCTTGACCTCGTGATCCGCCTGCCTCGGCCTCCCAAAGTGCTGGGATTACAGGCGTGAGCTACCGCACCCGGCCCCTCCTTCTTTCCTTAACTGCTTCACATCCCCCTTTATCTTCCGCATCCACCTCCTCCTTCTCTCCCTCTTCCACCTCCCCTGTAAGTTCCTAGGGTCCCATCTAACACCACCGTCTGAGCCCCAAGGGAGCGGTTCTCTCAAGACCGAGGGTCCTGGGCTGGTCCCCACCTGCAGTGTACAATGGGTGGGCCCCCCTCCGTGGTCTGATCCAGCCACTGCCGGAGCATCCTCCAGAAAGCCAGCAAGATGTCTGGGGAGGAGGGAACGCCGTGATCTGGCCAGGCCTGGTAGTGGAATTGCCGCACGGATAGCGTCTTCTGTTCCTCCACCTGGAAGGAGGGAGCGCTCACAGGCTCTGGAGATGAACATAACGAGGACCCGGCTTCTACCACTAGGAGTGGGTTCCCTGGGGCACACTGCAGCTCCTCAGAGGAGTGAGTGGAAGGTTGGAGTTGGTGGAGGGTCCTGGATGCATGGCATATGTCACAGGGGAAGGCTGAGGGCCAGGACGGGGCTGGACACACGCACCTGGAGGAGCTGCAGTTCCCGCACCGTCCAGTTCTCCATCACTTCCTCACCCACCAGGGTTACCTGCAGGTGTCCATGGGTGCAGGGCTGCGAGTCCAGAGGCCAGTAATGCTCACACTTCACCTGGGGGAGGAGGAGGGGTCAGAGAACAGAACTCCTCTTCCCCAGATCTGTGGGGTCTGCTTTAGGCACCATATGTGAACCAGCAGATGGGCTGGGCAGGGAGTGGGGAACAGGTCTACACCGAAGACACCTGGGGTCACCCTGGAGGAATCCATGAGGTCTGGGTGTGGGGTCTACATTGGATCAGTGTTCGGGGCAGGGTCCTGCACCCAGTCAGCACCCAGGACTCAGATCTCTCACCCGGCCGGCCTCCATGCAGTTGGTCAGCATGACCAGGGTGTGGCTCTGCTGTTCCCACACCAGGCGCCAAAAGTCACCCACTGTCTGTGGCAGGGGACCCTGGGTGGCGATGAACTCCCGGGGGCTCCGGAAACCCTGGTTGAGGAAGGCAGGCGGGTCAGGGGGGCCTCTAAATGACCCCCCGCCAGCTCTTATCTCTCCAGGCCTTCTGGGCACCCTTCCAATCCCAACCACGACCTTACGGGCATGAAGCTGGCATTGATGTAGTCAGAGCCTGGCTCCTCGTGGATGGGCTTCAGGGGCACCCGGGACCAGTCATCTAGGAGAAGAGGCCAGCATTAGCCAGGCAGAGAGACCCAGAGAGGCACAGAGACAAGACCAAGACCCATGGACAGAAGTCATGCTGAGATGCCGGCAGACCCTGGGAGCCATGCAGGGATTGGGAGGGGCGGAGGGACCCCAGCTGCAGGGAGCAGGCCAGGAGGACTCTCAAAGGGACCCACAGCCGGGCGCAGTGGCTCACGCCTGTAATCCCAGCACTTTGGGAGGCTGAGGTGGGTGGATCACCTGAGGTCAGGAATTTGAGACCAGCCTGGCCAACATGGTAAAACCCAGTCACTACTAAAAATACAAAAATTAGCCAGGCATGGTGGTGGGCCCTGTAGTCCCAGCTACTAGGGAGGCTGAGGTGGGAGGATCGCTTGAACCTGAGAGGTGGAGGTTGCACTGAGCCAAGGTGGCGCCATTTCACTCCAGCCTGGGCAACAGAGCAAGACTCTGTCTCAAAGGAAAAAAATGGGGGGGGGGGGCGGGCACAGTGGCTTACACCTGCAATCCCAGCACTTTGGGAGGCCGAGGCGGGTGGATCACAAAGTCAGGAGATCGAGGCCATCCTGGCTAACACGGTGAAATCCCGTCTCTACTAAAAATATAAAAAATTAGCCGGGCGTGGCGGCGGGCACCTGTAGTCCCAGCTACTCGGGAGGCTGAGGCAGGAGAATGGCGTGAATCCGGGAGGCGGAGGTTGCAGTGAGCCAAGATCGCACTACTGCACTCCAGCCTGGGCGACACAGCGAGACTCATCTCAAAAAAAAAAAAAAAAGAAAAAGAAAGAAAAGAAAAAGAGAAAGAAAAAGAAAGAAAGAAAAGAAAAAGAAAAAGAAAAAAGTGTGTGGGGGTACCCATGGTAGGAGGCAGGTCTTGTTTCTCAAAGCGGGTAGGAGAAGGGGACCGGGATGGGGTACTGAGTAGACCGGTACTGAGTAGCTGGGACGAAAGCAGCAGAAGCCCGAGACTCACAGGGCAGTACATTTCTGTAGCGGTTCTTGCCATTGTTCACCGGAGCTGACGCCACCGTCTGAGACTGGCTGTGGTCCACCAGGGACAGTTGCTGGGGGTGCAGGCAGAGGCGGTACCTGATGTTAGATTTTCTCTACTTTCCCTCGAGGGTATCCCCCAAGCTCCCCTTGCCTTCTTCGACATCACCCCTTGTCTATCCCTTGCACCCTGAGATTCTATGGCACCCACCAAAACAGAACCTATGTGTGCCACCTGCCCTGTGGGGCATTCAGGAGGATTTAGGGAACCATGGGACTTCCTCAGGCAGGCAGGAAAGCAGGTGTCAGGGGAGAAAGGACTCACTTGGTGGGAGCGGAGAGAGTTACTTTAGGACTGACCCGCCATTATTTTAAGATGTCAGTGAGCGGAAAGATAACGTGCCTGGGAATCTCTGCACAATCCAATGACTTATGCAATGCTGCTTTTGCTTAATCCTGAAAGTCATGAGGTCTGGCCAGGGGGTGGGGATTGGGGATTAGGCCACCGGAGGGAGGCTGAGCTCAGCCCTTCTGTCCTATCCCCACCTGGTACTCGTCTGCAAAACCGCAGTTGCTGTCCTTCTCATTCTTCCTGACGTGGTCAGCGAAGTCTTCGGCCAGGATGTCCCCTGGGAAGCTAGGAGAAAAGACCGTAACCTCTTTTAATCTTGTACTTTTGAGGGCTGGGCACGGTGGCTCACATCTGTAATCCCAGCACTTTGGGAGGTTGAGGCGGGCGGATCACCTGAGGTCAGGAGTTTGAGACCAGCCTGACCAACATGGAGAAACCCCATCTCTACTAAAAATACAAAAATTAGCCGGGCGTGGTGGTGTCTGCCTGTAGTCTACTAGCTCCTCAGGAGGCTGAGGCAGGAGAATCGCTTGTACCCGGGAGGTGGAGGTTGAGTAAGCCGAGATTGCACCACTGAACTCCAGCCTGGGCAACAGAGCAAGACTCTGTCTCCCTCTCTCTCTCTCTATATATATATATATACACACACACACACACACACACACACACACATATATCCTTCCCACTCACTGAAATCTTATAATGATGGTATGTGTATATATGTATACATATATATGTGTGTGTGTGCGTGTGTATGTGTATATATATACACATGTATATTTTATATATATATAGTGCTTTTGGGATCAATGAAAAGGTATTTTTGATCCAGCAATGCCACTCCTGGGTATATCCCCAAAATAACTGAAAGCAAAGACTTAAAAAGCTATTTACATGCCCATATTTATAATGTTCAGGATAGCCCAGAGGTGGACGCAACCTAAGCCTCCATCTATGGGGGAACGGATAAACCAAACGTGGTCGAGCCAGACAATGGACTATGACTCAGCCTCAAAAACAAGGGAGGCTCGGCGTGGTGGCTCACGCCTGTCATTCCAGCACTTTGAGAGGCTGAGCCAGAAGGCTTGCTTGAGCCCAGGAGTTTAAGACCAGCCTGGGCAACACAGCAGGACCTTGTCTCCACAGAAATTTAAGTATTAAAAAATCATCCAGGCATGGTGGTGCACAACTGTGGTCCCAGCTACCTGCAGGCTGAGATGAGAGGATCACTTGAACCACGAGGTCAAGGCTGCAGTGAGCTGTGTTTGCCACACTATACTCCAGCCTAGAGTGAGATCCTGTCTCAATTTTTAAAACTAAAATTAAAACGTTAAAAAAAGTTGCTTGACTTCATGGAACTTCAGCTCTTTCTCACTCTTCCTCTTGTAATATAATTTTTTTTTTCCTTTGGAGACAGAGTCTCGTTCTGTCGCCCAGGCTGGAGCGCAGTGGCACGATCTCGGCTCACTGTAACCTCTGCCTCCCAGGTTCAAGCAATTCTCCTGCCTCAGCCTCCCGAGTAGCTGGGACTACAGGTGCCCGCCACCCCACCCGGCTAATTTTTTGTATTTTAGTACAGATAGGGTTTCACCGTATTTCCCAGGCTGGTCTCAAACTCCTGATCTCAGGCAATCCTCCCACCTCGGCCTCCCAAAGTGCTAGGATTACAGGCATGAGTCACTGCGCCCAGCTTGTAATAGAATTTTATAAATGCTGTCTCGACGGGCGCGATGCCTCATACCTGTAATCCCAGCACTTTGGGAGGCTGAGGCAGGTGGATCACGAAGTCAGGAGTTTGAGACCAGCCTGGCCAACATGGTGAAACCCCGTCTCTACTAGAAATACAAAAATAATCTGGGCGTGGTGTTGCACACCTGTAGTCCCGATTACTCGGGAGGCTGAGGCAGGAGAATCGCTTGAACCCGTGATGCAG
The DNA here is from genome assembly GCF_047675955.1 of Chlorocebus sabaeus. NCBI lineage: Eukaryota > Metazoa > Chordata > Mammalia > Primates > Cercopithecidae > Chlorocebus > Chlorocebus sabaeus. The sequence continues at coordinate 3,198,764 of NC_132909.1, read as the reverse complement.
AGGTTGCAGTGAACCGAGATCGCACCACTATGCTCCAACCTGGGTGACAGGGCGAGACTCCGTCTCAAAAAATAAAATAATAATAATAATAATAATAATAATAATAAACCTACTCAGACAGCCCTACACTCAAACTTCTCATGCAGACCAGTGTTTCTCCTTCCTGTCATCCCATCACCATGGCCTGGAGTCTATATCTACCACTCCAGGGAACACCTTTCTCCAAAATCGTCATGACCTCCCTGTCTGTAATTGCAAAGGCCACGTTTCAGCCCCCACCGGCCTGACTGCTCAGCATCGTTTAGCACCACCGCCTGTGCCTGCCTGTTTCCTGGATCTGTACTGTTCCTGAACACTGGTCCTGGCTTGGCCCCCACCTACCCAGCTGCTGCTCGTCCATTTCCTGGGCAGGTCCCTTCTCCTCTGTCTGTCTTAAAAGGTAACTGTTCCCCAGTGTCCAACCCCAAGCCACTTTTCTCACTGGACACACACTTCTTACAGGGTTTGGCCCATTCCTGTAGTTTCACTTTCTTTCTTTTTCTCTCTTTTTTTTTTTTTTGAGACAGAGTCTCATTCTGTTGCCCAGGCTGCAGTGCAGTGGTGTGATCTCGGCTCACTGCCACCTCAGCCTCCGAAGCTCAAGTGATTCTCCTGCCTCCGCCTCCTGAGCAGCTGGGATTACAGGTGCCCACCACCATGCCCGGCTAATTTTCGTATTTTTAGTAGAAACAGGATTTCACCATGTTGGTCAGGCTGGTCTCGAACTCCTGACCTCAAGTGATCCTCCCGCCTTGGCCTCCCAACGTGCTGGGATTACAGGTGTGAGCCACCGCGCCTGGCCTCTTGTCTGGATTATTACAAATCTCTTCCCTTTGCTTCTTACACCTGTTAGACTGTGCCACTAATCTATTCAAAATCTTCCAAAAACTCCCATCTCACAATAAATCCAAAGTCCTAACTTTCATCTACAAGCCTGTGCCTGCTCTGGCCCCACTGATGTCTCTCTGATCTCATTTCCCACCTCCCTCCCTTTCCTCGCTCTGCTTACTGGGAGATGCACGATATTCTCTGAACCTCACGTGTGCTGGCTGCTGCCTCGGGCCCTCCACTCGCCCGTCCCTGTCCTCGGAACGCCCTTCTCAGATGCCTGCACTGCTCCTCTCCCACTTGCGTAGGTTTGTACTCAGATGACTTCCTCTTAGTCATCTCGTTAGCAAGGGTTTCCTTGAATATCCTGCCTAAAATATTCCTGCGGGGTGTGGCGGCTCACACCTGTAATGCTAACACTTTGGGAGGCCGAAGTGGAAGGATTGCTTGAGGCCAGGAGTTCGAGACCAGCCTGGGCAACCTAGTAAGACTGCCCCCTCCCACTCCCATCTCTACAAAAAATTTAAAAATTAGCCAGGCATTGTGGTGCATGCCTGTGGTCCCAGCTACAGGGGAGGCTGAGGTGGGAGGGCCACTGGAGCCCAGGAGGTCGAGGTTGTGGTGAGCTATGATAGGGCCACTGCACTCCAGCCAGGGCCACAGAGTGAGACCCTGTCTTGACAAATTAATACATAAAATAAAATAAAATAATTCTTCTGATTTTCTCTCTAATTTCTTCTAATTTTCACATTAGAAGAATATCAAAATAGGCCAGGGGCCATGGCTCACACGTGTAATCCCGGCACTTTGGGAAGCCAAGGTGGGTGGATCACAAGGTCAGGAGTTTGAGACCAGCCTGGCCAACATAGTGAAACCCCATCTCTACTAAAAAATACAAAAATTAGCCGGGCGTGGTGGTGCGTGCCTGTGGTCCCAGCTACTCAGGAGGCTGAGGCAGCAGTAGAATTGCTTGAACCCAGGAGGCAGAAGTTGTGGTGAGCCAAGATCATGCCACTGCACTTCAGCCTGGGCAACAGAGCAAGACTCCACCTCAAAAAAAAAAAATAAAAGGAATATCAAAATATTCCTCTACCCTTCCTATCCCCTCCTCTTGCTTTGTCTCCAAGTTTATTCTCTCTATATATGGTACAATCTCGGCTCACTGCAACCTTTGTTCCTGGATTCAAGTGATTCTCCTGCTGCAGCCTCCTGAGTAGCTGGGATTACAGGTGTGCACCACCATGCCTGGCCCTGTCTGAAAGTTTATATCATATTTTTAATGACCTTGTTTATTTATTTATTTTTTATTTTTTGAGATGGAGTCTCGCTCTGTCGCCCAGGCTGGAGTGCAGTGGTGCGATGTTGGCTCACTGCAAGCTCCGCCTCCCAGGTTCACGCCATTCTCCTCCTCAGCCTCCCAAGTAGCTGGGACTACAGGTGCCCACTACCACATCGGCTAATTTTTTATATTTTTAGTAGAGACGGGGTTTCACCGTGTTAGCCAGGATAGTCTCAATCTCCTGACCTCGTGATCTGCCCGCCTCTGCCTCCCAAAGTGCTGGGATTACAGGCGTGAGCCACCGCGCCCAGCGATCTTGTTTATTGATATCTCCTGTACTAGGATATAAGCCTCTGGTGGGCAGGAATCTTGGTTTAATTTGCTGTTTGTTTGGCACCTAGAACAGTGCCTGATACCTGCTGGTGCTCAGCTGATATTTGCTGAATGAATGAATGAATTCTGCTGAATGAATGAATGAATGAATGTCCAGGAGTTGAGACCAGAACTGAATTCACTGGCCCAGGCTGCTTGGGGAGTGAGTTGAGATGGAAGGGCTGTGGTCCCTGTCGCAGAAGTCGCAGAGGCCTGGGTCCCTTCTGAGACCTTTGTGGGTAGATGCACTGATTCACCCTCTGGCGGTCTTACTAGGTTGCCCAGGCTGGTCTCGAACTCCTGGCCTCAAGCAATCCTTCCACTTCGGCCTCCCAAAGTGTTAGCATTACAGGCGTGAGCCGCCACACCCCGCGGGAATATTTTAGGCAGGATATTCAAAGAAAGCTCTCTGACCTAGCCAGCAGCCAGCAAACACCCCTTGATTTGACCAGATTCTTTCCGATGCGCCCCCGAGACCTTCTGCTCACCTGAAGACCAGATCCCTGAGTTCTGGTTTCTGCTGGTTCTTCTTATTCCTGGGAAAAGGATGTTAGGATGAAAGGCTCAGGGGTGAGGCTGCAACCAGGGATCCTCTTCCTTCTTCTCCAGCCCCCACCCTCCAGGCGATCAGCCCTGTGCGGAGTCTCACCTCCTCTTCAGGAAGAAAAACAGCAGGCCCACCAGGATGAGAAATAGGAGGATGCCCACGATGGCTCCGGCAATGACCCCTGTGGGGAGGAGGCGCTGGGAACTCTTAGAGCGCAGGTCTTAACTGGTCATCTGTCTCCAACCTTGCCCAGCCTTTCCTCTTCCCCGGGAGCCTGGTCCAACTACAGCTGACCCTTGAACATCACGGGTGTGAACTGCGTGGGTCCAGTTATACTTACACACTTATCCATGGATTTTCCTCTACCCCTGAGACAGCAAGACCAGGCCCTCTCCTTCCTCCTCCTCCTCTGCCTACTCAACCCGAAGACTACAAGGATGAAGACCTTTATAATGATCCACTTCATAAATAGTGAATACATTTTCTCTTCCTTAGGATTTTTTTTTTTTTTTTTTTTTTTTTTTTGAGACGGAGTCTTGCTCTGTAGCCCGGGCTGGAGTGCAGTGGCCGGATCTCAGCTCACTGCAAGCTCCGCCTCCCGGGTTCACGCCATTCTCCTGCCTCAGCCTCCGGAGTAGCTGGGACTACAGGCGCCCGCTACCTCGCCCGGCTAGTTTTTTGTATTTTTAGTAGAGACGGGGTTTCACCGTGTTAGCCAGGATGGTCTCGATCTCCTGACCTCGTGATCCGCCCGTCTCGGCCTCCCTAAGTGCTGGGATTACAGGCTTGAGCCACCGCGCCCGGCCCTTTTTTTTTTTTTTTTTTTTTTTTGAGACAGAGTCTCGCTCTGTCGCCCAGGCTGGAGTGCAGTGGCGTGATCTCGGCTCACTGCAACCTTCGCCTCCCTGGTTCACGCCATTCTCCTGCCTCAGCCCCCCGAGTAGCTGGGACTACAGACGCCCGCCACCACGTCCGGCTAATTTTTTTGTATTTTTAGTAGAGATGGGGTTTCACCATGTTAGCCAGGATGGTCTTGATCTCCTGACCTCATGATCCGCCTGCCTTGGCCTCCCAAACTGCTGGGATTACAGGCATGAGCCACCGCGCCCAGGTGTTATATGCAGATTTTCTACTGTGTAGGGGACCATTGTTCAAAAGTCACCTGTCCATCATTTTCAGAGGTGACCTGGGTGCTGAAGAATGACTCCTGGCCAGGTGCGATGGCTCACGCCTGTAATCCCAACGCTTTGGGAGGCTGAGGTGGGTGGATCACTTGAGCCCAGGAGTTTGAGATCAGCCTGGGCAACATAACAAAACCCTGCCTCTACTAAAAATACAAAAGTTATCTGGGTATGGTGGTGCACACCTGTCATCCCAGCTACTAAGGAGGCTGAGCATGAGAATCACTTGAACTCGGGAGGTGGAGGTTGCAGTGAGCTGAGACTGCACCACTGCACTCCAGCCTGGGCGATACAGCGAGACTTTTCTCAGAAAAAAAGGACCCTAACAAAATAGCTGGGCATGGTAGTACATGCCTGTAGTCCCAGCTACTCAGGGGACTGAGGCAGGAGGATCACTTGAGCCTGGGAGGTGGAGGCTGCAGTGAGCCATGATCGTATTGCTGCACTCCAGCCTGGGCAACAGAGTGAAATCATGTCTCAAAAAATAACAAAAACAAAAACAAAAGCAAAAGTGACTCTCACCTTCCTTAGCTTAGACTTGTGGTTCTCAACAAGAGTGATTTTGTTCCCAAAGAGACACTGGGCAATGTCTGGAGACGTTTTTGGTTGTCACAGCTGGGAAGTGGGAGTGCTACTGGCATCTAGTTGGTGAGAACCAGACGTGCAGCTCAATATCCTGCAATGCACAGGATGCCCCCTACCCCCCCAACAAAGAAGGATCTAGTCTGAAACATCTGTAGTGCCGAGGCAGAGGAAACACTTCGCCGGTTGTGAAATCGTCCCCAGCATGGACGGCTTCTGTTCTCCCCAGAATTGAGGCTTCATCTTCTCAGAGGTCCTGCTGGCTGGGGAAGGGCTCCCCAGCAGCGGAGCCTACCGAGATCTGGTGGTGTCTTTTTTTTTTTTTTTTGGTTTGTTTTTTGAGACAGAGTTTTGCCCTGTTGCCCAGGCTGGAGTGCAATGGCACAATCCCGGCTCACTGCAACCTCCACCTCCTGGGTTCTAGTGATTCTCCTGCCTCAGCCTCCTGAGTAGCTGGGATTACAGGCACACGACGCTACGCCCGGCTAATTTTTTGTATTTTTAGTACAGACAGGGTTTCTCCATGTTGGTCAGCCTGGTCTCGAACTCCCAACCTCAGGTGATCCGCCCACCTCAGCCTCCCAAAGTACTGGGATTACAGGCGTGAGCCACCGCGCCCGGCTAATCTGTGGTGTGGTGTCTATGGCTGCTCTCAGGCTGACAGTACAGCTCTTCCAAGACCTGTCATTAAATGTCTGGTCTTAGGGTAGGCTCAAGCCTATGGCCCATCTCCATCAGCCTTGAAGGCCACCAAGCTGCAGCTTCTCAATAATCCTGGGAAGAGTGTGCTTGTTGACAGGGAACTGCAGAGTCTTACAACCTATAGGGGAGATTCGTTCATGGACTTGGGCTCACAGAATTGGACTAGAGGACCTGTTCTCTCAGGGATCCTTGTCACTAAGGCAGAGAACTTTCCAGACAATGGAGTCTGGCAAAACCCAGTTCAAACAGCATCCATTGATCACCGCGTCAACCCCCAGTCTCTCTCCAGATTGGAGACCCAATCTCATAAGTAACCCTATTCCTAGGGAGTGATCGATAGGGCAGAGTGAGGCTTATGGCTATGGTCTTGGCACATGGCCAGGTCTTTCCAAAGTCTAAGCTCCAAACTTCTTCAAGTATCCCATTGATTAATGCAAGATGATACAACCACATTAGGAAAAAAAAAGGAGGGGGGCAGTTAGACATATAGTTCCCACGTGATCCCTCAGTACCACTACCGGGTATAGACCCAAGAGAAATACAAACATACGTCCACACAAAACCTGTCCACAAACATTCCTAGTGGCATTACCCGTAACAGTCAAAAGTGGAAACTACTCAACTGATCCATCAACTGGATCAGGGAATGGATAAAAATGAATGGATGGACCAGGTGCGGTGGCTCACGCCTGTAATCCCAACACTTTGGGAGGCAGAGGCAGGAGGATTACTTGAGGTCAGGAGTTTGAGACCAGCCTGGCCAACATGGCAAAACCCTATCTCTACTAAAAGTATAAAAATTAGCTGGGTGTGGTGGGGGGCGTCTATAATCCCAGCTACTCAGGAGGCTGAGGCAGGAGAATCACTTGAACCCAGGAGGTGGAGGCTGCAGTGAGCCAAGATCACACCACTGCATTCCAGCCTGGGCGACAAGAGTGAAACTCTGCCTCAAAAAAATAAAAAATAAAAAATAAAAAGTTAGCCAAGCATGGTGGCATATGTCTGTAATCCCAGATACTTGGATGGCTGAGGCACAAGAATTGCTTGAACCCTGGAGGCAGAGGTTGCAGCGGGCAGAGATTGCACCATTGCACTCCAGCCTGGGCGACACAGTGAGTCTCAAAACAAAAACAAAAACAAAAACAAAACAAATTATGCTCAGTGAAAGTGGCCAGTCACAAAGAAACACATCATGTATGATGGCATTTTTTTTTTGTTTTTGAAACAGGGTCTCGTTCCTTCACCCAGGCTGGAGTGCAGTGGCCCCGATCATAGTTCACTACAGTCTCAAACTCCTGGGCTCAAGTGATCCTTCTGACTCAGCCTCCCTTGTAGCTAGGACTACAGGCGCACACCACCATGGCTGCCTAATTTTTTAAAATGTAGAGACGGGGTCTCACTGTGTTGCCCAGACTGGTCTCGAACTCCTGAGCTCAAGTGATCCTTCCACCTCAGCCTCCCAAAGTGCTGGGATTCCAGACATGAGCCACTGTGCCCATTCTATGATTGCATTTTAATGAAATATCCCGGAGAGGCAAATCTCTGGAGATTGAAGGTGGATGAGAGATTTCCGAGGGCTGGGGGCTGGGGAATGGGAGAACTAGGGGGTGATGGTTCAGCGGGGTGAGCTTTCTGTTGGGGGTAATGAAAATGTTCTAAAATCGATAGTGATGATGGTTGTACAACGTTGTGAATATAAGGAGAGTCATTGAATTGTACCTATAAGTGGTGAGTTGTGGATGGGGGTGGTGGCTGACACCTGTAATCCCAGCACTTTGGGAGCCTGAGGCAAGTGGATTACCTGAAGTCAGGAGTTCGAGACCAGCCTGGCCAACATGGTGAAACTCCATCTCTACTAAAAATCCAAAAATTAGCCGGGCATGGTGGCACGTGCCTGTAATCCCAGCTACTCAGGAGGCTGAGGCAGGAGAATCACTTGAACCCGGGAGGCAGAGGTTGCAGTGAGCCAAGATCATGCCACTGCACTCCAGCCTGGGCAACAAGAGTGAAACTCCATCTCAAAATATAAAATAAAAACAATGTTTCAAAGGAAATGAGAAACAAAAGAGTCTCATTGATTTCCTCACAACGGGGCCTGATGGGGTCTACTGAGCATTTCATCGTAGCTGCCTGGCCCACATGGCTCCGCTCACCTGCAGTCTCAGTGTGGCAGGTCACAGAGGGAGACGCAACCCTCATTCCATCCCAGATGGTCGTGATGGTGGCTGGGTAGGACTGAGCTGGCCCAAGACCTGACACAGACACACCCTTCCCACATGAAGATCTGTTCTGGGAGCGCTGCTGTCCTCCCACCTCCAACTCAAAGGCCTCGTAGCCTCCCTGGGGGCAGGACCAGGTCAAGATGACTCCATAGCCCCCTGAAGTGCTGACGCAAGTGATGGTGACTGCATCTGGGTCTGGGTGAAGGAAGCAAGAGGTCAGCAGCGCCATCCAGGGTGGTTTTCCACCCCCTCCACCCCCACCCCCACTACTCAGGCCAGTTTTCTGAGAGGAGCCCATCCCTTCCTCCCCAAATCCAAATTCCTCATCTTCCCTCCTTTTCTGTCCTCCCCAAATGGACACAAGTCCCTCCAAACTACAACTCCCATGAGGCCTTGGGCTCCTCCATCACTGCAGCTCATGAAGTCATGGCCCATGGCCTGATGGGATTTGTATTCCATTCATCTCTCAGCCCTCAAGGCCTGAGCTAAGCCCAGTTCACCACGTGAAGGCAGGAAGGGGAGTCTCACATGTGGACGCACGGAGGCTCTGCATGGAACTGGCTACGTCATTCCTCTCTGCCCACACGGTGAAGTTGTACAGAGTCCCGGGTTCCAGCGCCTCCACCTTGTACTGTGTCTCATTGGTCCTGCGGGTCTGGTTGGTCCAATTTGCTCGGGGATATTGCCCCCTCTGGGGATGTCCCTCGCTGGCCCACTGGACCCAGTATATGTACAGCTGAAAGTGGGGGTCTCCAGGGGCCTTCCACCACAGCGTGACTGAGTTCTTAGTCTGAGTTTTATTCTGGAGATCTGTTACCTCACTGGGAGCTGAGAAGTGAGAACAGAGGCCTAAGGGGGTATCCTCGAAGACCCTCCTACCCTAGCCTGCCTGCCTCTCCCCCACAGCAAAGCTGAGATACCCATTATTGATGGCTCCAGTGACTAAGGAGGCTGAACCACAGGAAAGAGCCTAGACACCCAAAGATTGTGGGGACCAGAATCTCCTAGCCCTCTCCGTCCCCTGGCTACAGCCCTGGGTCCCACCCTGTCATCTTTTTGTTCTTCCCAAATGCACACCAATCCCACCCACTGAAACTACAACTCCCATGAGGCCACAGACTCTCTGTATCGCTGCAGCTTATGAAGTCATGGCTTCATGGTGTGATGGGATTTGTAGTCCACCACCTCTCAGGACCCTTGAGATCTGATCTCTGTATTTTCTTTTCCACAGGAACCCCAGGTAGGGTGCCTTCTCACTCTAGACACATCACCTTTCTAGAGGGAGCTGACAAATTTCATCTTTTTAGCCCAAATGACCAAGGATTGAAGAGTTCCAGGTTCAGGCTAGGCATGGTGGCTCACTCCTATAATCTCAGTGCCTAGGGAGGCCAAGGCAGGAGGATCACTTGAGCCCAAGAGTTCGAAGTTCGAGACCAGCTTGGGCAACATAATGAGACCCTGTCTCTACAAAAAATAATGTTTTAAATGAGCTGGGCATGGTGGCTCACGCTTGTGGTCCCAGCTACTCAGGAGGTTGAGATGGGAGGATCACTTGAGCCCAGGAGGTCGAGGCTGCAGTGAGCCATGATCATACCACTGCACTCCAGCCTGGGCAACAGAGCAAGACCCTGTCTCAGGAAAAAAAAAAAAAAAAAAAAAAAGAATGAACCTATGAACCTAGTCTCCAGAGTGATTTTGATTTTTCTCATGAGTGGGACCCACCGTGCCTAGGCTGAGAGATGGGGCCTTCTTGGTTCATCTAATTCCCTGGGACCAGCTGTTGGCTATTGTCTAGCTGGTGACTGTCAGCTCCTGAGAGGTGGTTCTGGACAACTGAGGGCTCTCCCTGACCCCAAAGAGCCCATTTCCCAAAGGGAGAAAAAACAGGTCCTACAGCTTGGAAAGCCCTGTCGGCTAAGAAACGACACCCACTAGGAATGGGGCCTATAGGTTTAAGCTCCGGCCGGTGAGGCTGGAGGGGCCCATGGGTACTCTTCGTCTCCAAGGAGCTCCCAAAGTCCCTTCCTATTCTCCCTTCCCCCATCCTAATAGAGTTGTATTCAGAACCGACTGTGGCTCACCAGTGGCTGCAGTGAGGGTGCTGTTATAGCCTCTGACCTCATTCCTCTCGGCCCAGACGGTGAGGTGGTACAGGAGGCCAGCTTCCAGTTCCTTCAGAATGAGTTCAGTATCTGAGGTGTTTTGGGTCCTGGGGTCAGTCATGCCCTCTCCAATCCATGAGACCCAGTAGGTGTAGGAAGCCTGGCCTGGGCCCTGGGGAGCTGTCCAGCGCAACGCAATAGAGCTGTTGGTCCTGTCCTGCCTGCTGAGGCTTCTCACTGCGTTGGGGACTGGGAGAGGGAGCAGAGTCAGGACTTCCACGTCCCCTAGTCCCCAAGAGTCCAGAACACAGTGATATGCCCTGTCCTTGTGCAGCCCAGCTCATTAAGAAATACTTCCTGGCAGGGCACGGTGGCTCAGGCCTGTAATCTCAGCACTTTGGGAAGCTAAACCGGGAGGACTGCCTGAGCCTGGGAATTTGAGACCAGCCTGAGCAACATAGTGAGACCCTAGCTCTACTGAAAATCAAAACAAATTAGCTGGGCACAGTAGCACATGCCTGTAGTCCCAGCTACTAGGGAGGCTGAGGTGGGAGGATCGCTTGAGCTTGGGAGGTTCAGGCTACAGTGAGCTATGACTGTGCCTCTGCACTCCAGCCTGTGAGACAGAGCAGGATCATCGAGAGAGAGAGAGAGAGAGAGAGAGAGAGAGAGAGAGAGAGAGAGAGAGAGAGAGAAAGAGAGACCAGGTGCAGTGACTCTCGCCTGTAATCCCAACAAATTGGGAGGCCAAGGTGGGTGGATCACTTGAGGCCAGGAATTCAAGACAAGTCTAGGCAACATGGCAAAACCCTGTCTCTACTAAAAATACCCAAATTAGCTGGGTGTGGTGGTGCGTGCCTATAGTCACAGCTACTTGGAAGGCAGAGGCAGGAGAATTGCTTGAGCCCAGGAGGCTGAGTTGCGGCAAGCTGAGATTGTGCCATTGCACTCCAGCCTGGGTGACAGAGGAAAATTCTGTCTCAAGATAAAAGAAAGAAAAGAAGGAAAGAAGGAAAGAAGGAAAGGAGAAAGAAAGAAAGAAAGAAAGAAAGAAAGAAAGAAAGAAAGAAAGAAAGAAAGAAAGAAAGAAAGAAAGAAAGAAAAGAAAGAAAGAAAGAAAGGAAAGAAAGGAAGAGAAAGAAAGAAAGAAAGAAAGAAAGAGAGAGAGAGAGAGAGGGAGGGAGGGAGGGAGGGAGGAAGAGAAAGAAAGAAGGAAAGAAAGAAAGAGAGAAAGGAAGGAAGGAGGGAAGGGAGGAAGAAAGGAAGGCAGGGAGGGAGGGAGGAAGGAAGGAAGAAAGAGAGGAGAAAGAGAGAAAGAAAGAAGAAGAAAGGAAGGAAGGAAAAAATAAAGACAAAGAAAGAAAGACAAAGAAAGAAAGAAAGAAAGAAAGAAAGAAAGAAAGAAAGAAAGAAATAAAAGAAAAGAAGGAAGGAAGGAAGGGAGAGAGAAAGAAAGAGAAAGAGAGAAAGAAAGAAAGAAAGAAAGAAAGAGAGAAAGGAAGGAAAGAGGGAAGGGAGGAAGAAAGGAAGGCAGGGAGGGAGGAAGGAAGGAAGAAAGAAAGGAGAGAGAAAGAAAGAAGAAAGAAAGGAAGGAAGGAAAAAAATAAAGAAAAAGAAAGAAAGAAAGAGGAAGGAAGGAAGGAAGGAAGGAAGGAAGGAAGGAAAGGAAAGAAAGAAAGAGGAAGGGGAAGGGGAAGAAAGAAAAGGCCTGTGCCCCCGAAGCCCCACGCTCAGCGGCAGGAGACGTCACATGGGCTGTCTTCTTCTTTAGGGCAGAGCCAGCCCCCAGCTGTGATTACATCTACCTGTGAACTTGGAGAGGGGGATGTCTGAGCTCAGTGAGGCTGAAGAGCCTATGGACTATAGAGCCAGAGCCCAGAGGAGGTGCCACGCCGCTGCTGCTGGTTCTGAACCTCTCACCAAAACAGGGAGTGGGCACTGAGGGTTCCTACCTGTGGAGATGCTGAGATTCTGCCTGGAGCCACGTGCTCCATTTTTTTCTGCCCATACAGAGAATGTGTACAAGGTTGCGGGTTCGAGTCCCTCAGCTGTCACACTGGCCTTTGCTGTGTTTCGGGTCTCAGTTCCACCACCGTCTCCAGTGTACTCTACCCAGTAGATGTAGTCCTGAAGATCTGGGCCATCGGGGACTTCCCAGATCAGGGCGATGGAGCTGTTGGTCTGAGACTCCATATGGAGGTTTCTCACTGGGTTGGGGGCTGAGAAATTAGGAAGAAGATTCTATGTGGGCAGAGATACAGAACAAAATGGGGCAGGAGTGGGTCCCTCACTGCCCTCTATGGTCTTAGCTCTTGTTCAACTGCTGGTGCCAGCAGACGCAGGGTGTATGTTCTAGACCGTGTTTCTCAAACTTTAATGTGTCGGGCGCAGTGACTCGCGCCTGTAATCCCAGCACTTTGGGAGGCTGAGGCAAGTGGATCAGGAGTTCAAGACCAGCCCGGGCAACATGGTCAACGGGGTTTAGTAGAAACGCTGTCCCGGCCGGGCGCAGTGGCTCACGCCTGTAATCCCAGCACTTTGGGAGGCCGAGGCGGGTGGATCACCTGAGGTCGGGAGTTCGAGACCAACCTGGTCAACATGGTGAAACCCCTTCTCTACTAAAAATACAAAAATTAGCCAGGCGTGGTGGCAGGTGCCTGTAATCCCAGCGACTCGGGAGGCTGATGCAGGAGAATCGCTTGAACCCAGGAGGCAGAGGTTGCAGTGAGCCGAGATCGCACCACTGCACTCCAGCCTGGGGGACAAGAGTGAGACTTCATCTCAAAAAAAGAAAAAAAAAAAAGAAAGAAACACTGTCTCTACTAAAAATACAAAAGTTAGCCAGGCATGGCGTGGCGTGTGCCTGTAATTCCAGTTACTCAGGAAGCTGAGGCATGAGAATCGCTTGAACCCAGGAGGCAGAGGTTGCAGTGAGCTGAGATTGCACCACTGCACTCCAGCCTGGGCAACAGAGCAAGACTCTATCTCAAAAAAAAAAAAAAAAAAAAAAAAGAAAGAAAAGAAAAACAGAAAAGAAAAGAACAAAAGAAAAAACTTCAATGTGTGCACATCTCACGGGGGATCTCGTTGAATGCGGGTTCTGAGCAGTAGGTCTGGGGTGGCGCCGATCATTTCCAGTCAGCTCCCTGGAACACTGATGCAGCTCACACGTGGGTCATAATTTGAGTAGCACTATAGCCTCCATATGTATGTCCCCTTCCACAAATCCATAAGCTGAAACCTAATCTCCAATGGAATAGCATTAAGAGGTAGGGCCCTTGTAAGATTATATCATAAAGGTGAAGCCTTTATGCCTGGAGTCACTGCCTAAGAGAGGCCCATGGCCCAGCACAATTGCTCACGCCTGTAACCTCAGCAGTTTGGGGGGCGGAGGTTGGGAGATTGTTTGAGGCCAGGAGTTAGAGACCAGCCTGGACCACACAGCAAGACCTCATCTCTAAAAAAAATAAATTAGTCGGGCATCTGTAGTCCCTGCTACTTGGGAGGCTGAGGTGGGCGGATGGCTTCAGCCCAGGAATTTCAGGCCGCAGTGAGCTACGATCCTGCCACTGCACTCCAGCCTGGGTGACAAAGCGAGACTCTGGCTCTAAAAAAAAATAATAATAATAAGAGAGAATCAAGGGAGCTTTGTGTGGTGGTGAAGATGGCCTCTGACTTTCCAATATGGTAGGCATTAGCACAGTGGAGGATGAAGGGGGGACTGGGAGCCCCTCAATAGGCCTTTTGAGCACACGAAATGTGAAACTGAATTTGCAATTTCATGCAACTTTAATGAGTTTAAATCTAATAGCCACGTGTGGCTAGCGGCTACCATATTGGACAATGGAGGTGTAGACACAGGGAGCTGACCGCATCAGAGCCATGGAGCTGACGATCTGAGTTTCCATCCTCAATATGTGACACAGTTGGGAACTAGAAGAAGAGTCAGAGGGTCAGAGTGTCCCCACTCACAGTATCTCATTCCTTGAAAGCTCAGGTAACATGCCTTGGCCCCTACACATTCCTGTTGGTGCAGGAAGATGCTCCTGGGCATTATGGTCCACATTCTAGAGAGTTCTAGACACAGACCGGCCCTAGCTTCACAGCTGGAGGTACCATGGACATTCATTCCTTCTTCATCTCCTGAGCTGAGACTGCCCCAGATGTGGACATGGGTACCTGGCTCAGTGTGGCCCAGAGGGACTATGGACCAGACAATCGGCCCCGTTCTCCTGCCTACCGTCCCTTAAACAAATAAGAGATCAAACAAATGGCGACTGCCTCTCACCTGTGGTGGCATTTCCAGTCTCCCGGGAGCTGTTGATTCCATTCTTCTCCACCCACACGGAAAACACGTACAAAGACCCGGGTTCAAGTCCATCCACGGTGATGTTGGTGCCTGTTGTGCTTCGAGTCTCGCTTCTGTCACCGTCTCTGGTGTATTCAACCCAGTAGGTGGAGTTCTGTGGGTCTGGGCCATCGGGGGCCTCCCAGGTCAGGGCGAGGGAGCTGTTGGTTTGACCCTCCACTGTCAGGTTTCTCACTGGGTTGGGAGCTGAAAACCAGTACAGGAGGGGAAATGAGTTGTAGTTTCTGGCCCTTGAACTTTCCAGCCCGTCCTTAACCACTGGATCCAGCAGGTGGAGGCAGGGAGGCCCAGCTCTGCACTGTCCAGTGTGGCAGCCACGAGTTCCATGTGAGTGTTGAGCACTCGTGATGTGACTTTTGCGAAATGAGATGAGTCATTAGTGTGAGATCCACACCGGCTTTTGAAGAGCTGGTGTGAAATTAAGAATGTCAACTATCTCATTGATCCTTTTTATATATTTTTTATTTTTGGAGGTATATTCGGTGTATGTATTTAATGATCCTTTTTATATTGATTACATGTCAAAATGGTAATATTTTGTATCTGCTGGGTGTGGTGGCCCACACCTCTAATCCCCGCACTTTGGGAGGCCAAGGCAGGTGGATCACCTGAGGTCAGGAGTTGGAGACCAGCCTGGCCAACATGGCAAAACCCCGTCTCTACTAAAAATACAAAAGTTAGCCAGGCGTGGTGGCACGTGCCTATAGTCCCAGCTACTCGGGATGCTGAGACAGGAGAATTGCTAGAACCCAGGAGATGGAGGTTGCAGTGAGTCAAGATCATGCCACTGCATTTCAGGCTGGGAGACAGAGAGAGACTCCCTCTCAAGAAAACAAAAATGTATCTGATGGACTACATAAAATGTCTCATAGTAATTTAGTTTATTTGTTTCTCCTTTCCTTCCTCCCTCCCTCCCTCCCTCCCTCCCTCCCTCCCTCCCTCCCTCCCTCCCTCCCTCCCTCCCTTCCTTCCTTCCTTCCTTCCTTCCTTCCTTCCTTCCTTCCTTCCTTCCTTCCTTCCTTCCTTCCTTCCTTCCTTCCTTCCTTTTTCTTTTTTTTTTTCCAGACAGGATTTCTCTCTGTTGCCCAGGCTGGAGTGCAGTGGTCCAGTCAGAGCTCACTGCAACCTCTGCCTCCTGGGCTCAAGCGATCCTCACACCTCAGCCTCCCGAGGAGGTGGAACCACAGGAACATGCCACCACAACTAAGTTTTTTATTTTTTTGGAGAGACAGGCTGACCAGTTTCTTTTTACTTATTTTTATGTGGCTGATAGAAAATCGAAATTCTCATGTGTGGCTTCCACTGTGTTTCGATTGGACTAAAGAACCTGTCGCATTTTGTCAGCTCTCAACCCACCCCCTACCACTGTCCTTACAAAAGAAATAAAAATAAAACAGTGGCTCCCTCTTACCTGTGGCAGTAGTGACAGTCTCCACGGAGCTATTTACTCCGTATTTCTCCACCCACACAGAAAAC
This sequence comes from Chlorocebus sabaeus, assembly GCF_047675955.1. NCBI lineage: Eukaryota > Metazoa > Chordata > Mammalia > Primates > Cercopithecidae > Chlorocebus > Chlorocebus sabaeus. The sequence goes on along the minus strand of NC_132909.1, from coordinate 3,183,065 downwards.
ATGTACAATGACCCGGGTTGAAGTCCATCCACGGTGACGTTGGTGTCTGTTGTGGTTTGTGTCTCGGTTCTACCACAGTCTCCAGTACACTGAACCCAGTAGGTGGAGTTCTGTGGGTCTGGGCCATCGGGGACCTCCCACCTCAGGGAGATGGAGCTGGTGGTCTGAGCCTCCACTCTCAGGTTTCTCACTGGGTTGGGGGCTGAGAAATTAGGAAGAAAGATCTAATATGAGCAGGACTACAGAACCTAATGGGGGCAGCTAGGGAGCTTTTTGTTTGTTTGTTTTTTCGAGACAGAGTCTCGGTCTGTCATCCAGGCCATAGTGCAGTGGCACAATCTCGGCTCACCACAACCTCCGCCGCCCGGGTTCAAGCAATCCTCCTGCTTTAACCTCCCGAGTAGGTGGGACTACAGGTGTGCACCACCACACCCGGCTAATTTTTATGTCTTTTCACCATGTTGGCCAGGCTGGTCTCGAACTCCGGTCCTCAAGTGATCCTCCCACCTCGGCCTCCCAAAGTGCTGGGACTACAGGCATGAGGCAATGTGCCCGGCCAAGTGGCCATTTTTGATCATCAAACTTCCTAGTTCTCCCTCAACAGCTGGTGCCAGTAGCTGCAGGGTGTATGGTCTGGACCAGTGCTTCTCATTCTTCGCTGTGTGTACATCTCACAGGGGACCTTGTGAAAGGCAGGTTCTCACTCAGCAAGGCTAGGATGGAGCTGAGAGTCAGCACTCCCCCCCGACCCTTTTTTTTCCCCACCAGTGTCACTTGCCAATATATTTCCAATTAGATCTCAGAGACATGGATGCCACCTACACACGGACCACGTTTTGAGTAGCAAGGACCTGAGTCAGCGCTTTTGAAGTGAGTTTCTACAGTGATGAAAATGCTCTCCCACCTTCAAGTATGGTAGGAGAAGAGAGAAGGAAATGGAAGCCGTTCAACAGGGCTTTCTTTTTTCTTTTTTCTTTTTGGCATTCAGGCTGGAGTGCAGTGGCGCCATCTCGGCTCACTGCAAGCTCCGCCTCCCGGGTTCCCGCCATTCTCCTGCCTCAGCCTCCCAGTAGCTGGGACTACAGGCGCCGCCACCACGCCCGGCTAATTTTTTGTAGTTTTAGTAGAGACGGGGTTTCACCGTGTTAGCCAGGATGGTCTTGATCTGCTGACCTCGTGATCCACCCGCCTCGGCCTCCCAAAGTGCTGGGATTACAGGCGTGAGCCACCGCGCCCGGCCTCAACAGGGCTTTCAAACATATGAAACATGAAATTGAATTTGCAGTTTCATGCAACTTTAATGAGTTTAAATCTAATAGCCACGTGTGGCTAGTGGCTACCATATTGGACAATGGAGGTGTAGACACAGGGAGCTGACCGCATCAGAGCCATGGAGCTGACGATCTGAGTTTCCATCCTCAATATGTGACACAGTTGGGAACTAGAAGAAGAGTCAGAGGGTCAGAGTGTCCCCACTCACAGTATCTCATTCCTTGAAAGCTCAGGTAACATGCCTTGGCCCCTACACATTCCTGTTGGTGCAGGAAGATGCTCCTGGGCATTATGGTCCACATTCTAGAGAGTTCTAGACACAGACCGGCCCTAGCTTCACAGCTGGAGGTACCATGGACATTCATTCCTTCTTCATCTCCTGAGCTGAGACTGCCCCAGATGTGGACATGGGTACCTGGCTCAATGTGGCCCAGAGGGACTATGGACCAGACAATTGGCCCCGTTCTCCTGCCTACCGTCCCTTAAACAAATAAGAGATCAAACAAATGGCGACTCCCTCTCACCTGTGGTGGCATTTCCAGTCTCCCGGGAGCTGTTGATTCCATTCTTCTGCACCCACACGGAAAACACGTACAAAGACCCGGGTTCAAGTCCATCCACGGTGATGTTGGTGCCTGTTGTGCTTTGAGTCTCGCTTCTGCCACCGTCTCTGGTGTACTCAACCCAGTAGGTGGAGTTCTGTGGGTCTGGGCCATCGGGGGCCTCCCAGGTCAGGGCGAGGGAGCTGTTGGTTTGACCCTCCACTGTCAGGTTTCTCACTGGGTTGGGAGCTGAAAACCAGTACAGGAGGGGAAATGAGTTGTAGTTTCTGGCCCTTGAACTTTCCAGCCCTTCTTTAACCACTGGATCCAGCAGGTGGAGGCAGGGAGGCCCAGCTCTGCACTGTCCAGTGTGGCAGCCACGAGTTCCATGTGAGTGTTGAGCACTCATGATGTGGCTTTTGCGAAATGAGATGAGCCATTAGTGTGAGATCCACACCTGTTTTTGAAGAGTTGGTCTGAAATTAAGAATGTTTACTATCTCATTAATCCTTTGTATATCTATATTTTTTGTGGGTATGTACTTGGTGTATATATTTAATTATTCTTTTTATATTGATTACATGTCAAAGTGATAATATTTTGTATCTGCTGTGTGTGGTAACTCACACCTGTAATCCCCGCAATTTGGGAGGCCAAGGCAGGTGGATCACCTGAGGTCAGGAGTTGGAGACCAGCCTGGCCAACATGGCGAAACCCCATCTCAAGTAAAAATACAAAAGTCGGCCGGGTGCAGTGGCTCAAGCCTGTAATCCCAGCACTTCGGGAGGCCAAGATGGGCGGATCACGAGGTCAGGAGATCGAGTCCATCCTGGCTAACACGGTGAAACCCCATCTCTACTAAAAAATACAAAAAACTAGCTGGGCGTGGTGGCGGGCGCCTGTAGTCCCAGCTACTTGGGAGGCTGAGGCAGGAGAACAACGAGAACCTGGGAGGCGGAGCTTGCAGTGAGCTGAGATCCGGCCACTGTACTCCAGCCTGGGCGACAGAGTGAGACTCCGTCTCAAAAAAAAAAAAAAAAAAAAAACAAAAGTCAGCCGGCCACGGTGACACGTGCCTGTAATCCCAGCTACTTGAGAGGCTGAGGCAGGAGAATCGCTTGAACCTGGGAGGCAGAGGTTGCAGTGAGTCAAGATCATGCCACTGCACTCCAATCTGGGCGACAGAGCGAGACTCTGTCTCAAAAAAAAAAAAAATGTATCTGATGGACTACATAAAATGTCTCATAGTAATTTAGTTTGTTTCTTTCTCTTTCTTTCTTTTTCTTTTTTTTTTTTTTTTGTTTGTTTGTTTGTTTTTGAGACAGGATTTCTGTCTGTTGCCCAGGCTGGAGTGCAGTGGTCCAATTAGAGCTCACTGCAACCTCTGCCTCCCGGGCTCAAGCAATCCTCTCACCTCAGCTGCCCAAGGAGAAGGAACCACAGGAACAGGCCACCACAGCTAATTTTTAAATTTTTTTGGAGAGACAGGCTGACCAGTTTCTTTTTACTTATTTTTATGTGGCTGATAGAAAAATTGAAATTCTCATGTGTGGCTTCCACTGTGTTTCGATTGGACTAAAGAACCTGTCGCATTTTATCAGCTTTCAACCCAGCCCCTACCACTGTCCTTACAAAAGAAATAAAAGTAAAACAGTGGCTGCCTCTTACCTGTGGCAGTAGTGACAGTCTCCACAGAGCTATTTTCTCCATCTTTCTCCACCCACACAGAAAACGTGTACGATGACCCGGGTTGAAGTCCATCCACGGTGATGTTGGTGTCTGTTGTGTTTTGTGTCTCTGTTCTGTCACCGTCTCCAGTGCACTGAACCCAGTAGGTGGAGTTCTGTGGGTCATCGGGGACCTCCCAGCTCAGGGAGATGGAGCTGGTGGTCTGAGCCTCCACTCTCAGGTTTCTCACTGGGTTGGGGGCTGAGAATTGGGAAGGAGGGTCCGGTGAAAAGGGAACCAGGTCTGTACCATCCCTCCCAACCCCTTGGGCTCGTGCCCCGAGTCCAGAAACAACAGCGCTCATAAGCCCTACCATGGACCACTGGGCCCCACGCGGACGCCCCAGAGGTTCATGGCAGTTGCGGTCCCACCTCTTCGAGTGGGCAGTGAGTTCAGGCAGGGGTCACTCACCGGTCGCCCTGGTCCCTGTCCAGCTGCACAGGCCCTGGAGGGAACCCAGAGAAAACGGAGTCAGCCTCTCAACCACTCCTCCGCCCAGTGAGGCTGCGGGGCTGGGAGGAGCGGCTGGTCCCCCGCCCCATGAGTCACCCTTGCACGGGAGGGTGGGGCCCCCGTTAGGTTGGCTGTCACGAAGGTCACCCAAACCATCTTTCCTGGGTCGAGAAGGGGGAGCACGGCAGGGGCGGAGTCGGGGGCTGGGGTTGGCTCCACCCAAGAAGGCCGAGAGATAAAATTAATGATTTCATTTCCCGAAATATATGGCCTTGGAAAACCGAGGGCAGAGAGCAATGAACACACTGGGAAGAGAGAAAAAAACCAAGGTTGGGGAACAGGAACCTTGGCCTGAGGGTGGAGGGCCTGGGGGCCTGGGTCTGAGGGTGGAGGGGCTGGGGATCTGGACTCCTGGGTCTGAGGGTGGAGGGGCTGGGATCTGGACCCCTGGTTTGAGGGAGGAGAGGCTGGGGGCCTGGACTCCTGGGTCTGAGAGAGGAGAGGTTGGGGATCTGGACTCCTGGGTCTGAGGGAAGATGGGCTGAGGGTCTGGACTCCTAATCTGAGGGAGGAGGGGCTGGGGTCTGGACTCCTAGTCTGAGGGAGGAGGGGCTGGGGTCTGGACTCCTAGTCTGAGGGAGGAGGGGCTGGGGGTCTGGACTCTTAGTCTGAGGAAGGAGGGGCTGCTCCCTGTCCGTCAGTCATTGTGAGCACAGCTGTGTGTCGCCTGAAGCCAGTGTCCCCTGCAGCAGACACAACAGCGTCTAAGAGCCCAGGTGAAGCTGGTGTCCTCGAAGCAGACACCGCAGTGTCTAAGAACCCAGGTGAAGCCAGTGTCCCCGCAGCAGACATGGCAGTATCTAGGAGTCCCAGTGAAGCCGGTGTCCCCGCAGCAGACACAGCAGTCTCTAAGAGCCCAGGTGTAAGACTCTCCTACAGTTTCTGCCAAGCCTGAAGCCCTCTTCCTTCTCCAGGGGATCTTTGGCACCTAATTCCTCAAGATCAAGGTGCAGGGACCCAGCTCCTTCTCCCTTTGGCACCTAATTCCTCAAGATCGAGGTGCAGGGACCCAGCTCCTTCTCCTCAGACCTGGGAGTCCCTGCCTTGGGAGCCCGCTCTGGGTGGGGAACACTTACCAGCAGCACCAGGTTCCCCCAGACCCTGAGGCCTCCTCCAGCCCCAGTCATGCCTCCAGATACTGCTGGGGACCCAGGAGTCCCAGGCCTGGTCCTTCCACCTGCTGGACTTTATACTCAAGAATTTCCCCTTTCCCAGATCATTGGTGAAGCCAGAGGCCAGGGCGGGAAGGGGAGGAGGAGGAAGTGGAACCCAGCTCCCAGCCCTGCCCCGCTGGCCCTCACCTTCCTCCCTCACCGCTGCCTCTAGCTCTGACACTGGAGATGCCTCCGATCCTTTCTCCAGTCCCACGTAGAATCATCAGCCCCAGCCCACTCCACCTTGTCCCCTGAAATCTCCCTCTGCATCCGAGGTACTGGGTGCTGCGTCCCACTGCTGCACGAACGTGGGTCGTGGGGCAGAGGATGAGAGCGGGGGGTGTTGAGAGAAAGGCCAGCTGACTCCCTTGCCTCCTTGCTGGGTGATCACATATCAAGAGCAGCCTGGGGCTTAGACCTCACGCCCCTCGTCCCTGGAGCACACTCTCCCATTCAGGCTCTGACGCCTTTCCCCTCTCCGTCTCCCACAAGCCCCTGCAGCCCTCACAAAATGGGCCCAGCGGGTTCCCACCTCCTGGCCTTTGCCTAGACTGTCTCCCCCACCAGGTGCACCTGCCTACTTTCCCCCCAACAGTCTCCTACCTACTCCTCCATTAGGATTCAGCTTGGAAATGACCCACGCTGGGCCCGGGGTCTTTCTAGCCCAGTCAGGACCCTGGGCGCTGTCTTCCACACCACAGACTCTTCTAATTTGCATGTTCATCTGCATATTCATATTCATCATCAGATATTCATCTGACCCTGGGCAAATGACTTAAGTCCTCAGTGACTCAGATTCCTCACCTCTAAAGAATGGGCACCCTTGTAAATATGCTAAGATAAATAGATGAGTTACTACGTGGAAAGTCTTGGAACAAGGCCCGGCCTGTTTTAAACACTTGATGAATCTTAGTCATGTTTATTTTTAGTTCATCCCTAGGTCACCTGTGCTCAGAAGGGGCCGGACACCCAGGGCTTTTCAAAGTGTTTTTGTTGACTTACTAATTATGTGCACAGGTGAACTGCCTTAATCTCACATGTAGTCTGGAAGTTAAGAATACAAACCCCAGCCGGGCATGTTGGTGTGTGCCCAGCTACTCAGGAGGCTGAACTGGGAAGATCACTTGAGCCCAGGAGTTTGAGACCAGCCCGGGCGACATAGCAAAACCCCATCTTTTGCAAAGAAAAACAAAAGAAGAAAAAATTACCCAGGCATGGTGCACGCCTGCAGTCCCAGCTACCCGGGAGGCTGAGGTGGGAGGATCACCTGAGCTTGGGAGGTCAAGGCTGCAGTAAGCTGTGATTGTGCCACTGAACTCCAGCCTGGGTGACAGAGTGAGTCCCTGTCTCAGAAAAGAAAACAGCTGGGCATGGTTACTCATGTCTGTAATTCCAGCAATTTGGGAGGCTGAGGCGAGAGGATCCCTTGAGCCCAGGAGTTCAAGACCAGCCTGGGCAACATAGGGAGATCCCGTCTCTATAAAAAGTAAAAGTAAATTACCAGGCATGGTGGTGCATGCCTGTGGCCTCAGCTCCTCAGGAGGCTGAGGAGGGGGGATCAGTTGAGCCCAAGAGGTGGAGGCTGCAGTGAGCTGTGTTTGCATCACTGCACTCCAGCCTGGGGGACAGAGGAAGACTCTGTCTCAAAATAAACAAAATAAATAAATAAGTTCTCACACCACTGCTCTTGGGAAGTCAGTTTCTCTGTCTCTGAGAGCCTCAGTTTCCCCATCTGCACACAGAAGGGTTTGGTTGTGAGAAGTTTCCTTTCAGTAGGCACCGGATGTCATTCCGGCCAGTCACTTGGGTTTCTGTTCTAAACTTTCTCTGTTTCTCTCTTATATCTTAAATTTCTCTTTTAAATAGAGACGGGGTCTTGTTATGTTGCCCAGACTGGTCTCAAACTCCTAGGCTCAAGTGATCCTCCCACCTTGGCCTCCCAAAGTCCTGGGATTACAGGCATGAGCCACCACCAGCTGTCTCCCCTATACTTTTCTCTCTCTCTCTCTCTCTCCCTCCCTCCCTCCCTCTCCCTCTCCCCCACTCACTCTCTCTCTCTTCCCTCTTTCTTTCTCTCTTCCCTCCCATCTAGATCTCCAACTTATAAACATGCTCACCCTCCCTGTCTGAAAAAAACCACATTACTTAGGTTGACTCCACACTCACCATCCTACCACACTCGACTTGCCTTCTCTTCAAAACCCAACTCCTTGGCCAGGCATGGTGGCTCACACCTGTAATCCCAACACTTTGGAAGACCGAAGTGGGCGGATCACCTGAGGTCAGGAGTTCAAGACCATCCTGGCCAACATGGTGGCCATCTCTACTATAAAATACAAAAATTAGCTGGGTGTGATGGTGCATACCTGTAATCACAGCTACTCAGGAGACTGAGGCAGGAGAATCACTTGAACCTGGGAAGCGGAGGCTGCAGTGAGCCGAGATCACACCACTGCACTCTAGCCTAGGTGACAGAGGGATACTCCATCTCAAAAAACAAAAAGCAGCCGGGCACAGTGGCTCAAGCCTGTAATCCCAGCACTTTGGGAGGCCGAGACGGGTGGATCACGAGGTCAGGAGATCGAGACCATCCTGGCTAACACGGTGAAACCCCGACTCTACTAAAAATACAAAAAACTAGCCGGGCGAGGTGGCCGGTGCCTGTAGTCCCAGCTACTCAGGAGGCTGAGGCAGGAGAATGGCGGGAACCCGGGAGGCGGAGCTTGCAGTGAGCTGAGATCCGGCCACTGCACTCCAGCCTGAGCGACAGAGCGAGACTGTCTCAAACAAACAAACAAACAAACAAAAAAAGCAACAATAAAAAAAATCACCCACTCCACAAAATGGCCCACATTCCCCAGCTTCCAAAATCCTCATGGAGCAGCTGCCTGTGTGTGGGGAAGGCACACTAAAAACAAAACCTGTAGGACCTTGGATGTGGGCCCTCCAACTCCCAGTCCAGCCTTCATATGAATGCAGTCCCAGCCAACATCTTAGCAGCAACCTCAGGAGAGACTCAGCCATGCTCCTTTTTTCTCCTTAAGAGCAGAAATTCCCAAGGAGCCACTAATGAGAGACCCTGTTAGCATGACCCTCACCACCTGAGTTCTTTTCAATTCCTCTTAACAGTGTGATAAGAAGCACCAAGACAGTGTTACTTGGTGTATATGATACCATCTCTAGCTCTGGTGAGCAGGCACCAGAGTCACCACAGTGGGGCAGCACGGGGCCTTGGCTCAGGTTTCCCAGAAGCAGAACCTGAGGCAAGGGTTCAGACACTCATGAACTATTTGAGGGTTTGCTTTCAGAAGAAAGAGAGTGATGAAAGCAGTATGGGGCAGAGGAAGGAGCCAAGGGAGGCTATCACTTCAGAGGGATCCCATTACAGAGACAGAATCTGAACTTTTAACCTCTAATCTTTGTCTATGGGCTTCTCCAGGGACGAGAGTTTCATGACTTTCCTAGCTAGTAAAACACATTCCTCTCAGGTCAAGAGCAAGAGCAAGTCTCTATTTTTCTTTTTTTTGAGATGAAGTCTTGCTCTCATTCTGTCACCCAGGCTGAAGTGCAGTGGCACCATCTTGGTTCACTGTAACCTCCACCTCCCAGATTAAATGATTCTCCTGCCTCAGCCTCTGGAGTAGTTGGGATTATGGCACCTGCCATCACACCCAGCTACTTTTCGCTTGTTGTTGTTGTTTTGTTTTGTTTTGTTTTTTTGAGACAGAGTCTCACTCTGTCGCCCAGGCTGGAGTACAGTGGCACAATCTCGGCTCACTGCAATCTCTGCCTCCCAGGTTCATGCCTTTCTCCTGCCTCAGCCTCCCAAGTAACTGGGATTACAGGCACCTGCCACCATGCCTGGCTAATTTTTTGTATCTTTAGTAGATACAAACACAGGGTTTCACTGTGTTAACCAGGATGGTCTTGATCTCCTGACCTCATGATCTGCCTGCCTTAGCCTCCCAAAGTGCTGGGATTACAGGTGCGAGCCACCGCGCCTGGCCAGTTTTTGTATTTTTAGTAGAGACAGGGTTTCACCATGTTGGCCAGGCTGGTCTCGAACTCCTGACCCCATGTGATCCACCTGCCTCGGTGTCTCAAAGTACTGGGATTACAGGTGTGAGCCACTGCGCCCAGCCAAGAGCAAGTCTCTTGAGAACGTGGCATCTGCCAGCAGCCAACACACTGCTTAGGAATGAGTGTTCGGTGCCTGCAAAGGAGATCTGGGTGAGGCACCAGCACGTCCACCCGTAAAGCCTCACACCTGTTACCAGTCCTGAGCCAGTTCTTGGTCTTGGAATCCCTTCCGTGTAGGGGATGCTTTTCCCCCAGGGAGGACTCACTGATAATAGTCAAATCATACACTGTAAACCTTTCTCCCAGTTTTTCCTAAAGGCCAATATCCACGGTCGCTGGGGATTAGAGAAAGAGAAAAGATTACTGGACTCTGACTCTGACTCAATCCTAATTTGTAGGGACACAAAGGTCGCTATGAATCCTGGTCTGACTGGTGTGCTTGGGGGTGTCAGGTAATGAATGGAGGATTTACCTAAAGACCATCACGGCCGGGCGCGGTGGCTCAAGCCTGTAATCCCAGCACTTTGGGAGGCTGAGATGGGCGGATCACGAGGTCAGGAGATCGAGACCATCCTGGCTAACACGGTGAAACCTCGTCTCTACTAAAAATACAAACAACTAGCCGGGCGAGGTGACGGGCGCCTGTAGTCCCAGCTACTCGGGAGGCTGAGGCAGGAGAATGGCGTGAACCCGGGAGGCGGAGCTTGCTGTGAGCTGAGATCCGGCCACTGCACTCCAGCCTGGGCGACAGAGCAAGACTCTGTCTCAAAAAAAAAAAAAAAAAAAAAAAAAAAAAGACCATCACACAGTGGGTCAAGGGGGCTCCAAAGACCCCGTGTGGCTCCTTCCTCAGGCCTTGAGAGTGAAGTTGAAATCGACCTACTCATAAAATGGCAGACACAATGCTTTGGCTTCCCTGATCTGTAATGTGAAAGCTTTGATGGTGGAAAGAAGAAATGGAAGCCCCTGGAAATCGCCCCATCTATATTAGGCCAGTCTTTCATTGCTATAAAGAAATATCTGAGTGGGGAGGGATAGCATCAGGAGATCTACCTAATGTAAATGACGAGTTAACGGGTGCAGCACACCAACAAGGCACAGGTATACATATGTAACAAACCTGCACGTTGTGCACATGTACCCTAGAACTTAAAGTATAATAATAATAATAAAAAAAGAAATACCTGGCCGGGCACGGTGGCTCAAGCCTGTAATCCCAGCACTTTGGGAGGCCGAGAAGGGCAGATCATGAGGTCAGGAGATCGAGACCATCCTGGCTAACACGGTGAAACCCCGTCTCTACTAAAAATAATACAAAAAACTAGCCGGGCGAGGTGGCGGGTGCCTGTAGTCCCAGCTACTTGGGAGGCTGAGGCAGGAGAATGGCGTAAACCCGGGAGGCGGAGCTTGCAGTGAGCCAAGATCCGGCCACTGCACTCCAGCTTGGGCGACACAGTGAGACTCTGTCTCAAAAAAAAAAAAAAAAAGAAAAGAAAAAGAAAGAAATACCTGAGACGGGGTAATTTATAGAGAAAAGAGATTTAACTGGCTCGCGGTTCGGTTCCGCAGGCTGTACAGGAAGCTTGGTGCTGGCATCTACTCAGCTTCTGGGGAGGCTTCAGGAAGTTTTCCTACTCATAGCAGAAGGTGAAGAGGGAGCAGGAACATAACGTGTCGAAAGCAGAGGCAAGAGAGAGAGGACGGGAGGTACCACACACTTTTTATATTTTATTATTATTAAAATTTTGAGATATCACCCAGGCTGGAGTGCAGTGGCACCATCTTGGCTCACTGCAACCTCCACCTCCCGGGTTCAACTCCCAGCTAATTTTTGTATTTTTACTAGAGATAAGGTTTTACCATGTTGCCCAGGCTGGTCTCAAACTCCTGACCTCAGGCGATCCACGCACCTCGGCCTCCTAAAGTGCTGAGATGACAGGTGTGAGTCACCGCGCCAGGCCTTGCCACGCAGTTTAAAATAACCAGATGTCTTGTGAGCTCACTCATCACCATGGGGATGGTACTGTAGCGGGACGAGCCGCAGACAAAACTCCTCAGACACCGGATTAAAGAAGGAAGAGGTTGGCCGGGCACGGTGGCTCACGCCTGTAATCCCAGCACTTTGGGAGGCCAAGGCAGGCGGATCACAAGGTCAGGAGATCGACACCACGGTGTAAACCCCATCTCTAAAAATGCAAAAAAGTAGCCGGGTGCGGTGGCAGGCGCCTGTAGTCCCAGCTACTCAGGAGGCTGAGGCAGGAGAATGGCGTGAACCCGGAAGGCGGAGCTTGCAGTGAGCCGAGATCACGCCACTGCACTACAGCCTGGGCGACAGAGCGAGACTCCGTCTCAAAAAAAAAAAAAAAAAAAGAAGGACAAGGTTTTTTATTTTCTTTTATTTAATTATGAACACGTTGTATGGCTATTTTTAAAGCCTGCATTTGCTTTTGTTAAGGTTAATTTCTTTAGTTTCTGGAGGTCACCTTTAATTTAACTTATGATTTGGGGATGGCCGACTGAACAAAATCTTATAGGGCAAATACCTAGTTTGTTCGGTGGGGGTGCACCTGACTGGGAGGAGGACCATAGGCAGAAACCTGATTTTATCTTAAATGAGCAAACAAGCACTAGCGTGTACTGATAACCTCCAGCACAGGCACTTCTGTAAAGTCTACAAACAAGTTTTCACAAGGTATGGCTCTTTTTCCTGTTTAAGTTTCTTAGAGGAGGGATCCTTCTCCCCACATTGGTAACTCTATTTAGTGGCTTAGCCTTCAGTGAGAAATTGGAATCCAGATACGGCAGAATCTTGCTGTTTTTAACTTCTAATGTGACCATGAGCTCCTGGGAGCCTCATGAGAAGGTGCATATTCTGCCCTAGTCTTTACATTCTTCAGCTCCTGTCAGTCTGATCAGATCAGTATTTGGTTCCTCCAAGGTGAGGCAGCCCTTGGCCAATGGCCTCTTTGTCTTGCGGCCTTGGCCATTTTCTTTATTGCCTTGTGAACATTTACCCTTCTAGTGTCCTTTCTTTCTGCATCTCGCACGTTAATCTCTCTCTAGCCTTGTCCGGCTCTTGAATCCTTGCCTAACTTGACTTTTTTTACACTTACATCCACGTTCATGTCCTCTCACATTGCTAATTTTTCTTTTTTGTACTCACTCTGAGTCTTTCTTTTTTCTACCAGCTCTTAACCTCTGCAGAAGTGCTTCTCAGTACCTCTGCAAACGCTGAAGCTGAGTCGCATTTTCTGGGTGTTTTTCCCCTTTTTCCTAGAGCTCTTTTCTTTTATATAATTTTTCATTCACTTGGAGGGTGAAACAGGCATACCGAGAGTCCGTGTAAATGTTTACAGTCTTACCTTCACTGAGTTCTAAGGCCCGAATCAAAGCAATGGGCTCAGCTTAAGGACGGTGTCCAGGGTTACCACCGCATATTCTACACATCTCTTTCCTTGTGGGTTGATGAAGCTGTTCCCATACCACGTATAGCTCCCAGTCTACTGATGCTCAAGGCTGGTCCCAGAGGTCAGGTGTGCTAGAATAAACTTGAGTCCAACACCTCTACACAGCCATGCTCCACAGGGCTCTAGCTGCTGGGAGCGAGGTGGCGGGTTCAGGGTGTTTCCAGTTTGGTAGATCAAGGGTTGAAAAGGGCTGATAGATGAAAGTCTGTTGCCCCTATGGATGTGGGTCTGGTCATTATAATAGACAGGTCCTCGCATCTCCCTGAGACGCATTTGCATAGCTCGAGCAAGACCAGATCTGAGACGGCCACTTGACTGTCTTGACTTCCTTCCTTGGTCTCTCGAGACTCCGATCCTCCCCTTCGAGGTGAGACCTGGGGCGTGTTAGCTCCTGAATCTTGTTTCTGAGGGGCTCTTGGCCTCGGCAAAGCGGGGTAGGCTGGGACACATGGAGAAAGAATTTCTGTTATGTCTGACGGCTCCTGCAAAACTGGCTTCTCTTGCTGTTTCTGGGACTGTCTTTTTTAACTCTGTGTCTGCTGGTGAAGCTGCTCTTACTTTTACTTTTGACTTTTCTGCAGTAAGCTGTTAAACAGGGCTAAATTTATGCTGGTTTTGTCTGTGTTGTATTTAACCATGAGTCAATATAAAAGAACTTGATCTAGGTACACTGGCTGTCCTCCGACCCCTGTCAGCACCTTAAATACATGGCCAATTGTTCCTTGTCTATAGTTCCTTCGGTGGGCCATCCAACACCAAAAGAGGGCAGTTCTAATTCACACAGAGATCTTAACCTCTAAGGGGTTAACTTAACTCTATAATTTCCTGCAAAACCTTTCTTAAGTTCTGTAACCTGCATTTTAATAGAGTAAGTTTTGATGACTTTCCTTTTTTTTTTTTTTTTTTGAAATGTTTTAACACAGTTCCTAGCGGAGTGGGCTTACTGTGCGTCTGACCTATTTTTCTCTCGAGACAAAACAACATTCACACTACAAGAAGGAAAGGGTAAAAGGTCACTCACTCATCTCATTCACACGAAATCAAAACCAAAACTAAAACCAAGTGTTGTTAAAGGCACACCTGTTCGTCAAGCAATTTAAGCCAAGTCAAAATAAAGGCACGCCAATAAGGCACGCCTGTTTATCAAGTCATTCAAGTCAAGTCAAAATAAAAACTAAAACCAAAGTATCAAGCAATTAATTCAAGTCAAATCAAAAACAAAAACCAAAGTGCCGGTACAGGCACGCCGTAGGTGATCAGGCCACGCTTCCACTCAAATGGAGTGGGCGAGTTCCAAAGACCAGTCTTACCAAGTTTCAGATGTCCGGACTTAAAGTGCCAGTTTGTTCCCCGGTGTTCGGCCACTGTGTTGATCCCCCACAGCGGCCTGCTGTGCACTGCTCTGATGAGGCGTTCCACCGGGGCAAGTGCCTACTCTGGAGCGCTCTCAGGATCCGCATCGCTCACGCTGGCCAGAGTCTCCCACAGGGATTCTCTGCAGGGCAGGCATAAGCTGCCTAAGGGGCTGCCTCGACCGTCCTTTAATCATCTTGCTTCCCCGTCAGGGAACCAAGAAATGTAGCAGGACCAGCCGTAGACAAAACTCCTCAGACACTGGATTAAAGAAGGAAGAGGTTCTTTATTCAGCCAGGAGTGTTGGCAGACTTGCATCTTAAGAGCCGAGCTCCCTGAAAAAGAAATTCTTGGCCTTTTCAAAGGCTTACAACTTTAAGGGGTCCACGTGAAAGGGTCGTGATAAATCGAGCAAGTGTGGGAAACGTGACTGGGGAATACGTGCATCAGCTAACAGAACAAAAAGTTTTACAGTGCTTTTTTCATACAGTGTCTGGAATTTACAGATAACACAAGTAGTTTAGGCCAGGGGTTGATGTTATTATTATTACTTTTTTTAACTCCTAGGGCCGGGTGGTGGTGCCAAGGTTGTCTGGCTATTTATCTTACTTTTGTTTCTTTCTCTCTTTCCTCCTGTCTTGTGAACGAGGCAAGGTCGGAGGAGGAGGGCAGCAGGAGTAGTAGTGGTCTCCTTCCTTAGTACTAAATCATTCATGAGGGGTCCACCTCCAATATCCAAACACCTTCCACCAAGTCCCGCCTCCAACACTGGGGATTCCATTTCAACATGAGATTTGGCGGGGACACAGATCCAAACTATAGTATCATCCTTCCCAGAGAGTCAACCCAGGGAATCACAGAGATTAACGCCAGCATCAAGCCTTGGAAGACACGGGGGGGTGGATGGGAGGGTGATTCCTAGAACATTATCCTTTGATTCACAAGATTAATCTGTGTGGGAGCTGATGGATCTTGGAAGACAGAAGTAAGAAATGGTGATACCAGCCGGGCTTGGTGGCTCACGCCTGTAATCCCAGCACTTTGGGAGGCTGAGACGGGCAGATCATGAGGTCAGGAGATCGAGACCATCCTGGCTAACACGGTGAAACCCCGTCTCTACTAAAAATACAAAAAATTAGCCGGGCGTGGTGGCGGGCGCCTGTAGTCCCAGCTACTCGGGAGGCTGAGGCAGGAGAATGGTGTGAACCCGGGAGGCGGAGCTTGCAGTGAGCCGAGATCGCGCCATTGCACTCCAGCCTGGGCAACATAGGGAAACTCCCATCTCAAAAATAAAAAAGATGAAAAAAACAAAAGAAAAGAAACAAAGAAAAGAAAGAAAAAAGAAATGGTGATACCTTCGGGAGTGGCTGGTCTTCTCAGGGTAAGGTCTCTTCAGCAAATCAACACAGCCCCTGGTACTCAGCAAGTGAACTGGAAAAAGCGTTTTGCCTATAGAAGTTAGCCTGAATGAAGAGTGTTCTTTACTCCAACAGTTTGATTCCCTTTAGACTGTCTGGGACCTCGGTCATCTTATCAACCCATAAGACATCACACTGTTCCCCCTCACTCCTGGGTAGCAATTTATCCTCACTGGGATGGATACTTATAGATGTTTATTCATTTCTCAGTAAGATTTGTTGAATGAATGAATGAATGAATGAATGAATTTCTTTTTTTTTTTTTTTTTTGAGACGGAGTCTCGCTCTGTCGCCCAGGCTGGAGTGCAGTGGCCGGATCTCAGCTCACTGCAAGCTCCGCCTCCCGGGTTTATGCCATTCTCCTGCCTCAGCCTCCCGAGTAGCTGGGACCACAGGCGCCCGCCACCTCGCCCGGCTAGTTTTTTGTATTTTTTTTAGTAGAGACAGGGTTTCACCGTGTTAGCCAGGATGGTCTCAATCTCCTGACCTCGTGATCCACCCGTCTCGGCCTCCCAAAGTGCTGGGATTACAGGTTTGAGCCACCGCGCCCAGCCGAATGAATGATTTTTTGTTTGTTTGTTTGTTTTTTGAGACAGAGTCTTGCTCTGTCGCCCAGGCTGGAGTGCAGTGGCTGGATCTCAGCTCACTGCAAGCTCCGCCTCCCGGGTTTATGCCATTCTCCTGCCTCAGCCTCCCGAGTAGCTGGGACTACAGGTGCCCGCCACCTCGCCCAGCTAGTTTTTTGTATTTTTTAGTAGAGATGGGGTTTCACCGTGTTAGCCAGGATGGTCTCGATCTCCTGACCTCGTGATCCGCCCGTCTTGGCCTCCCAAAGTGCTGGGATTACAGGCTTGAGCACCGCGCCAGGCCATGAATGATTTATTTACCGTGAGATTGGAGTTCTTTCAGAACTGCTCTCTGCCCACCTCACCAGCCTCTTCTCTTCTCCTATCTTTACTCCAGCCAGATGTCTGTGAATGTTTTTCTTAGCACTCTAGGTTGATTCAAACCTCAGGGCCTTTGCACACACTGTTCCCTCTGCCTGGTAAAATCTTTCTCCACCAGCCAGGGCCTACTTCTCTTTCTACTTCTGGTTGACCCCAGATACGGTTGGCTATTCCCTCCTATGTTTGATTTGGTTTTTTTCTCTTTTTTTTTGAGACGGAGTCTCGCTCTGTGGCCCAGGCTGGAGTGCAGTGACCGGATCTCAGCTCACTGCAAGCTCCGCCTACCGGGTTCACGCCATTCTCCTGCCTCAGCCTCCCGAGTAGCTGGGACTACAGGCGCCCGCCACCACGCCCGGCTAATATTTTATATTGTTTAGTAGAGACGGGGTTTCACCGTGTTAGCCAGGATGGTCTTGATCTCCTGACCTCGTGATCCGCCCATCTCGGCCTCCCAAAGTGCTGGGATTACAGGCTTGAGCCACCGCGCCCGGCCTCCCTCCTATGTTTGAAGTCAAACTAAACAAATCTCTTATTATAATACTCATCACATTGTCTGTGGCTTTGCCTGTTTTTCCCTTCTGTTATCAGAGTGGAAGAAGCTTCTTCAGGGTACAAACAAGTCTATTCAACTTAAGGAACATCAGGCTAACTCCACACCAAATGCTGATTAAATCTCAGGCAATATCGCTTAATCTGAATCTGACTATGTGTGTCACGTTATCCAGGTCCACACTCGGAGATCTGGTCTTCGTTTTCATGTAGGCTTACTCCACTCTCACTTTCCCTGGACTCTCATCCAGGATTAGATATTTTTTTTCTTTGAAATGGAATCTCATTCTGTCACCCAGGCTGGAATGCAGTGGCGTCATCTTGGCTCACTGCAACCTCTGCCTCGCTGCAACCTCTGCCTCCTGGGTTGAAGCGATTCTCCTGCC
Organism: Chlorocebus sabaeus; assembly: GCF_047675955.1. NCBI lineage: Eukaryota > Metazoa > Chordata > Mammalia > Primates > Cercopithecidae > Chlorocebus > Chlorocebus sabaeus. Next base: position 3,165,656 of record NC_132909.1, on the reverse strand, counting down.
TCAGCCTCCTGAGTAGCTGGGATTACAGGCATGTGCCAGCACGCCCAGCTAATTTTTGTATTTTTAGTAGAGATGGGGTTTTGCCATGTTGGCTAGGCTGTTCTCGAACTCCTGACCTCATGTGATCCACCGGCCTCAGCCTCCCAAAGTGCTGGGATTACAGGCATGAGCCACCACGCCCGGCCGCGATTAGGTCTTTGATCTCATTTCGGGTGAACCAGCCCACACCCCTACCCGGGTTTTCCGGCTTGCTCACTCCTCACGCTGTGTCCTGTGTTGCTCGTTTCCACCGAATCCAGCCCGTATTTTCGCTCTTCCTGGCCTTGCGGGGAGCCAGGATGGAAAGATCCAGGAAGTGACAGGGGCCTGACTCATCATCTTGTAAGAGAGCTGGGGTTCTCCTAGCTCCATCCTTGCACCCAGGTCAGAAATGAGGAGCCAGGGCAGGGAGCCTCTTGGGGGTGGGTTGCCAACACCAGGGCAGGCAGGGAGTGGCGATTTTCACTTGTATCCAGGGGGATGTCACGCACAGACGTGAATCGGAACAGCCTGGACCGTGTCCTGAGGTCAGAGGTGGGGCCAGCCAGGACCTGCCCGGGGGCTACTGCCTGTCAATCAGTACCTCCCGGGGCCCTATGTTGACACCCAGGGCCTCCCCCTCTCCACCCTCCGTCCTGCGTGAGGCACGTAGTGCGCACTGGGCGCCTGTGTAGTGGGTTGAAGGCTGAGGCTGGAATAAGGGCGTGGCGGCCGCAGGCTCCAGGGCACGACGGTCCTCCCTCTTCCACTTCTCAGCCCCATCTGGGGCTGCGTCCCTGCCGCCAAGGCTCCCTGGCGCTGTCCTTGGTGCTGACGCGGTTCTGGAAGTGCGGTTCCAGGGTGGCTGGTGCCGCTCCCGACGGAAAACCCCACCAACCCCACAAAGCACAGACTCAGGAGGGAACACACCACACGTCTTTAGCGAATCTTACCAGCCCAGGGCCAGAGCGTCCTGCACCCCAGAGCAGCACTCGTGGTGGGAACACAGGCTGATGAAATCAACAGAAAAGTGGCTGCGGAGGATGGAGAAGGCGGGATGTCCTTAGCGTCCCATGGAAAAAAACATATTTCCTCCAGATGGGATCATCAATAACTTTTTTGAGTCTTGAGTAAATAACCATGGGCCGGGCGCGGTGGCTCAAACCTGAAATCCCAGCACTTTGGGAGGCCGAGGCAGGTGGATCACTTGAGGTCAGGAGTTCGAGACCAGCCTGGCCAATATGGTGAAAACCCTGTCTCTACTAAAAATACAAAAATTAGCTGGGTGTGGTGGCGGGCTCCTGTGGTCCCAGCTACTCGGGAGGCTGAGGTAGGAGAATTGCTTGAATGCGGGAGGTGGAGGTTGCACTGAGCTGAGATCATGCCACTGCACTCCAGCCTTGGCGACAGAGTGAGACTCCATCTCAAAAAAAGAAAGGGCCAGGCGCAGTGGCTCAAGCCTGTAATCCCAGCACTTTGGAAGGCCGAGACAGGCGGATCACGAGGTCAGGAGATCGAGACCATCCTGGCTAACACGGTGAAACCCCGTCTCTACTAAAAATACAAACATTAGCCGGGCGCTGTGGTGGGCACCTGTAATCCCAGCTACACGGGAGGCTGAAGCAGGAGAAGGGCATGAACCCGGGAGGTGGAGCTTGCAGTGAGTGGAGATTGCACCACTGCACTCCAGCCTGGGCAACAGAGCGAGACTCCACCAAAGAAAAGAAGAGAAGAGAAGAGGAGGGGAGGGGAGAGAGGGGAGGGGAGGGGAGGGGAGGGGAGGGGGACTGTGAGAAAATTCCATCCCCCAATTGTTCAGAATCCAGGAATCTGGGCACTGTTGGGTTTTCCATAAAAACTGGTATATTCATTTGCTAGGGCTACTGCAACAAAGAGTACAGACTAGGTGACCCAAACAGCAGAGATTTGTTTTCTCACCGTTCTGGAGGCTGGAAGTCCAAGATGAAGATGTGGGCAGGTTTGGTTCCTCCTGAGGTCTCTCTCTCTCTGGCTTGCAAATGGCCACCTTCTCCCTTGTCCTCCATGTGTCTGTGCCCTAACCTCCTCTTCTAATAAGGACACCAGTCAGGTTGGATTATGGCTCACCCCTAGTGACTTTTTTTTTTTTTTTGAGATGGAGTCTGGCTGCGTCACCCAGGCTGGAGTGCAGTGGCGCGATCTCGGCTCACTGCAAGCTCCGCCTCCGGGGTTCACGCCATTCTCCTGCCTCAGCCTCCCAAGTAGCTGGGACTACAGGCACCTGCCACCACGCCCGACTAATTTTTTTTTTGTATTTTTAGTAGAGACAGGGTTTCACCGTGTTAGCCAGGATGGTCTCAATCTCCTGACTTTGTGATCCACCCTCCTCAGCCTCCCAAAGTCCTGGGATTACAGGCGTGAGCCACCACACCAGACTTTTTTTTTTTTTTTTTTTTTTAAAGACCAAATCTTGCTCTGTTGCCAAGGCTGGAGTGCAGTGCCGTGATCTCGGCTCACTGCAAACTCTGCCTCCCAGGTTCAAGCGATTCTCTTGCCTCAGTCTCCTGAGTAGTTGGGATTACAGATGCCCACCACCATGCCCAGTTATTTATTTATTTAATTTTTTGAGACAGAGTTTTGCTCTTGTCACCCAGGCTGGAGTGCAATGCCGTGATCTCAGCTCACTGCAACTTCTGCCTCCCGTACTCAAGAGAGTCTCCTGCCTCAGCCTCCTGAGTAGCTGGGATTACAGGCACCCACCACCACATCCAGCTAATTTTTTTGTATTCTTAGTTGAGATGGGGTTTCCCCATGGTGGCCAGGCTGGTCTTGAACTCCTGACCTCAGGTGATCCACCCGCCTTGGCCTCTCGAAGTGCTGGGATTACAGGTGTGAGCCACTGCACCTGGCCTAATTTCTGTATTTTTAAGTAGAGACTGGGTTTCACCATGTTGGCCTTGAACTCCTAACCTTAAGCGATCCACCTGCCTCTGCCTCCCAAAGTGCTGGGATTACTGGCGTCAGCCACCACACCCAGCCTGGCTAACTTAAAAAAAAAAAAAAAAATTTTTTTTTTTTTTTTCGGAGATGAGATTCTCACCATGCTGCCCAGGTAGATTCCAAATTCCTGGGCTCAAGCGATCCATCTGCCTCAGCCTCCCAAACTGACCTCATTTTAACTTAATCACTTCTTCAAAGACCCTGTCTCCAGATACAATCACATTCTGAGGTACCGGAGGTTAGGACGCCAACTTACAAATTTTTGAAGGAGGATGAAATATTTTAGTTCATAATAGCAGTGATGAGCTTTATGGCCTCTGAAAAAGACATACTTCCCCAGGTGGATTCATCTCTTGGTGGTTTTGTTTGTTTGTTCTGAGACAAAGTCTCACTCTGTCACCCAGGCTGGAGTGCAGTGGCATGATCTTGGCTCACTGCAACCTCCACCTCCCGGGTTCAAGCAATTATCCTGCCTCACCCTTCCGAGTAGCTGGGATTTACTGGCACCCACCACCATGCCCGGCTAATTTTTGTATTTTTTGTGTTTTTAGTAGAAACGGGGTTTCACCATGTTAGCCAGGATGGTCTCAATCTCCTGACCTCGTGGTCCTCCCGCCTCAGCCTCCCAAAGTGCTGGGATTACAGGCGTGAGCCACCGCGCCTGGCCCCAAAGTGCTTTCAAAGTCTTAATTCAAAACTATGGCACAAATCCCACCCCACTGGGTTTGGTAATTCCTTCTTCCACACCCAGAGTAGGTTTTCTCAGCTCCATTCCCCAAACGACGCTGACTTGGGGCAGGGGAAGAATGCTTTGGTAGCTCAGGGGAAAGGACTGTGGAGTTCCTGCCTTTCCCCCTTCCAGGACCCAAGGGTGCTAGAGACCTTTCTGTGTTCCTGGTCAGAAGTGAGGAGGTAGAAAGACCAGGAGCCACAGCTCTTAGTCATCTCACAGGCAAGAAACATCCAACAGAGGCCAGCTTCTGCGGGGCACACTGGACCACATCATTTTTGCCAGTGTCCTGGAATAAGGAAGTGTAGGAAGGCAGACCGTAGGGCTCCTCCCTACCATGCTCATCAGGGTACCCAGGTGAGGGATGGAGTTGTCCTAAAGGCTTCCCAGAACTCACACACACGTGTCCCCACCTCTCCCCTCCTTGATCAGGTCTCCATTTTACGTATTTACTGATCATCTTATGCTATTGTTAACGTCGAAGCTGAGGGGTGAAACCACAGCAGAAAGCAAGGAACGCTCAACCCCAGATCACGGAGGAAGAGGTGGACAGAGAGCATGGTTCCGCCCATTTGCAGCCATTTCTGGGCCTCTAGGCTCTGGTGGCTCCTGGGATTGCTGTCCTTGGTGCTGAATACACGTTTGTTAGGGGCGCACCTGACAAGTTTGTCATCCTCAGGGAAAACCCAGTCTCTTGGCGCTGAGAAGAAACCATGGCACAGCCCTTCTCAGTTCTCCAGCAACCCTGGACTCTGCAGGAGAAGAGACTCCCTACGTTTGTTTCTATGAGAGAAGGGAAGGCTGGAGCAGGGAGTGGGGGAAATCTCTGCAGTCCTCTCAGAAAGCAAACCCTTCCACACCTGTGATCCCATGCGATTCAGCAGAGTACTGAGTTAAAACTAGGCCATGGCTGGGTGCGGTGGCTCACGCCTGTAATCCCAGCACTTTGGGAGGCCGAGGTGGGCGGATCACAAGGTCAGGATATCAAGACCATCCTGGCCAATACCGTGAAATCCCGTCTCTACTAAAAATACAAAAAATTAGCCGGGTGTGGCGGTGGGCACCTGTAGTCCCAGCTGCTGGGGAGGCTGAGGTAGGAGAATGGCGTAAACCCAGGAGGCGGAGCTTGCAGTGAGCCGAGATGGCGCCACTGCACTCCAGCCTGGGTGACAGAGCGAGACTCCGTCTCAAAAAAAAAAAAACAAAAAAAAAAACTAGGCCATGATGACACTTAGTGACACAAACATCTGACAAAAGAGCTGTACCCTTTATATTTTCAAAGGCTTCCTACAAATTAAGGAAGGCAGAAGACCCATTTAACGGGCAATGGACTTGAAGAGACATTTTACCAAGAAGAATATCCAAATGGCCACACACACACACACACACACACACACACAAATGGGAAGGTGTTCAACTTCGTTAGTCATTATGGAAATTAAACCACAAGGAAGTATCAGAACACTGCAGCAGAACTAAAATGGAAAAGACGAACCACCAACTATTTGCAAGTATATGGGGCAAATGAAGCTGCCTCACATTGCTGGCAGGATGGTAACCTGGGAAGCTGCTTTGAGAAATGGTTTGTCAGTAACTATGAAAGCTAAAGGTACATATATCATCACTGAGCAATTCCACTGCTAGGCAGACACCTGAAAGAACTTTCTGTGTGCTCCAAAAGACATGGACAGAAATGTTCATGGTAGCTTTATTCATAGTGGCCCCAAAACTAGAAATACAAAATGTTCATGAAGAGAGGGATGAAACAATAAATTGCAATACATTCATATGATAAATACTACACAGCAATAAAAATAAAAACACACAGCATGGATCCACACTTCATCCACAATGTTGAGTGAAGAAAGCCAGGATCAAATAACTATATACTGTATAATTCCCCTTAGAGAAGGTTCGACAGACTACACTAATTTACGGTGATAAAGATCAGGAGACTGGCCACTCTTGGGGAAGGCGGGTACAAACTGGAGAGGAGGCAGGAGAACCTGCTAAGATGCAGAAAATTTATTTTTGAGATGGAGTTTTGCTCTTGTTGCCCAGGCTGGAGTGCAGTGGTGTGATCTCGGCTCACCACCACCTCCGCCTCCCGGGTTCAAGCGATTCTACAGGCATGTGCCACCACACCCGGGTAGTTACATATTTTTAGTAGAGAGGGGGTTTCTCCATGTTGGTCAGGCTGGTCTCCAACTCCCTACCTCAGGTGATCCGCCCGCCGTGGCCTCCCAAAGTGCTGGGATTGCAGGCGTGAGCCACCACACCAGGCTATTTGAGACAGAGGCTCACTTTGTCACCCAGGCTAGAGTGCAATGGCACGATCTAGGCTCACTGTAACCTCTAGTTCCTGAATTGAAGCGATTCTCCTGCCTCAGGCTCTCGAGTAGCTGAGATTACAGTCATGTGCCACCATGCCTGGCTAATTTTTGTGTTTTTAGTAGAGATGGGGTTGCATCATGTTGTCCAGGCTGGTCTTGAACTCCTGACCTGGTGATCTGCCTGCCTTGGCCTCCCAAAGTGCTGGGATTACAGGCGTGAGCCACCATGCCCGGCTATTTATTTTTGGAGATGGAGTTTTGCTCTGGTTACCCAGGCTGGAGTGCAGTGGCGCGATCCTGGCTCACTGCAACCTCCACCTCCCGTGTTCAAGCGATTCTCCTGCCTCAGTCTCCTGAGTAGCTGGGATTACAGGCATGCAACACCACATCCAGCTAATTTTCTTGTATTTTTACTAGAGACAGGGTTTCATCATGTTGGCCAGGCTGGTCTTGAGCTCCTGACCTCAGGTCATCTGCCCACCTCGGCCTCCCAAAGTGCAGGGATTACAGGCGTGAGCCACCGCACCTTTCAGCTCACACAATGAAGGTTTATGAAGCCCCAGATTCCAGGGCCTCCACCATGACTCCCTCCCTGCCACATTTCTGGTCCCACTGGGGACTGTGGTCCCTGCTGACTGGACCCAGCAGGTGTAGGTGTGCGGGGTCTGGGCCCAGCGGGGATATACACCTTAGTGTCACAGAACTCGGGGGTCTAAGCCTGTATCCTCAGATCCACGACCTGACCGGGCAAGGAAAGGAAGGGAAGGGGGTCAGGGTTCCTGCAGGAAGGTTCTCTGAGTGGCCTTAAACAGACCCAGTTGTCTCTTACTTGTAGTTCTCAAGAGTAACTGTGGAATGTGCTGGGAATGCAACATCCCGCGATATGGAGGGACCAGCCAGGCAGCCTGGGCTCCATTCCCGCCCACCCTAGAAACAGAATGCCCTTCAATTCAATGCTTGAGCCCAGTAACTCAGGTTTCACCCAGAGTAGAAAACCCAGGGCTGGGTACCTTTTGGGGTCTCTCAACTGCCATACAAGTGAGACACACACAATTGTGACCCCATCCTCCCTAGGCCACTTTCCTAAGCCTTGGGGGATCAGCTCACAACGGACCCTGGGCTTCTCCTGTCCCTTGCTGCCCATCTGTGAGTAACAAGCCCACTTCACGTAACTTTTTGCATGTGTGGCGTTGTCTCATCGGGCTCTGGTAAATTGGTAACCAGTGCACAGGGAACCTGCTTCACAGATCACACGCCATAGTCCCCGGGCCTCCAGAGGAAAGGGAAGCATCCCCTCCTTCCCACGGCCCTGCTTGTTATGGAGGCATGCACCCTATCAGTGGAGCCCAGAAGCCAGAGGCCTCCTGAGGCCTCCTACTCCCCAAGCCCGGGGTGCTCTCGCCCCTCTCACCTGTGGCCTCTGTGAGCATCTGACTGGGGCTGTTGACCTCATGCTACTGCGCCCACATGCTGGGGTACTGGGTCCCTGCAGTCAGGCCCTCCACAGGCACCCTGATGTCTGAGGAGTCACTGGCCCAGTGGAGCCAGGGGCAGGTCTTGGGGTCTCGGCCTGCGGGGGCCTCAGGGTGAGGGAGCTGGTGGTCTGAGCCTGTGTGACCAGGCCAGGGACTAGTCTGGGAATGTGGAAAGAAGAGTCATTTGATGAAGTTTGTTTGTGGCTCTAATCATGAGAATAAAGTGCACAGCCTGGCACTTTTTACAAATGTGCAAACACACGCACGTGCACACACACAGGCACACGCGCACACACACGCACATGTTGCTGGGCAGTGGACAGGTGGCCCCTCTTACCTGTGGACATGCTCAGGACATCCCTGCGGCCACCTAATCCTTTCCTCTCGGCCCACACAGAGAAGGTGTAGAGGGTCTCAGGCTGAAGCCCCTCCACCCCTAGCCAGCAGTCTGACGTGCTTGTGTTCCCGCTGGTCATGCCCGCCCCCGGACCCAGTAGATGGAAGTCTGCAGGTCTGAGCCCTTGGGGCTGCCCAGCTCAGGGTGATGGAGCTGGAGGTCTGAGCCTCCGCACTCAGGATTCTGACTGCCTTGGGGGCTGAGACATGAGGAGAAGGCTCTGTGGTGAACAGAAGAGGGAATCCCACGGCCCTTCCTAGACGTGCAGGATGGAGGCTGATGGGGTCACTAACCTGCTGCTGTGGCCTCTGTCGTCCAGAGGGCCTGGGGAGGGACTAGACAGGGAATCAGACCCAGGGGTGGTCTGACCTGCAGGATCGGAATGAAGGCTGCTGAGTCCCACCCCAGCAGGAGGGCCCAGCCCCTCCTCCCTCAGACCCAGGGGTCCAGGCTCCAGCCCCTCCTCCCTCACTCCCAGGAACCCCTCATGTCTGCAGGCCCCATGCGCCCCTGGAATCTGCACACCCAGAGCCCCGTCCCTCCAGCTGCACTTTACTGTGGAATTTCCTCTTTCCCCGCCTTTCATCGGGTCTGAGTAGAGAGGAGGGTAGGAGAGGAGGAAGTGGAGGTTTCAAGCCTGAGTGCAATCCTTCAGATCCTCCTCACGCCTGACTCTTACTGAGGGAAATCCCTCAACTTCCACTTCTCCTCACTCCAACTGTGGATTCCTGTCCTCACTTTCCTTCCTGGTCCCTGTCCTCCAGGATCCCCACCTTCCCTTCCCACCTCTGTACTCTCACATCCGCGAGTCCCGAAATGCAGGTCCTGGATGGAGAAGTCGCCTCTCTGTTGTAAGAGTCTCTAAACGCTGACCATGGATGGAGAAGTCGCCTCTCTGCTATGAGTCACTAAAAGCACATCATGGATGCAGAAGTCAAATAGGGTCTTGGAGAGCAGCTTGGACCCTGTCAAGTATTCAGATGCAGAATCTGAGGACCAGAGAGGGACAGCAGCTTGCCAAGGTCACACAGCCTTGACAAGGAGCACAGCTGGGTTCCTCCTTCCCATTTGATTCCTACCCCCTTGCCACCCTCTCTCCTCATTCTCAAGCCTCCTACCCTTCTCCCAATACTGCATGTGACTGCAGCTGGTTCTGTCCCCTAAAAAGATATGTCCAAGTCCTAACCCCAGGTACCTATGCAGGTGACACTACTTACAAACAGGGTCTTTGCACACATACTTTAGGATCTTGAGATGGAATCACCCTGGGTTTACGGTGGGCCCTAAATCCAATGGCCTGTGTCCCTAGAAGGATGCAGACACAGAGGGAGGCTGCCCGGTGAAGCCAGTCACGTGAAGATGGAGAGACACAGCCACAGGCCGAGGGAAGCCAGGGATTCCTGGGAGCCTCCAGAAGCCAAGAGGGCAAGGATGGATTCTTCCCGAGAGCCTTAAGAGGGAGCACGGGCAGGAAAACACCCTGATTTTGGACTTCGGGTCTCCAGAACTGCAGAGAGTCCATTCATCTTGTTTCAAAGCATCTGGTTCGGGGTAATTTGTGACGGCAGCCCCAGGAAACTAACACAGAAACTAACCAAACAGTTCTCTTGGCTCAGTTCTGCACAATCCTCACTTTATCTCCTCAAATCCACTCCCACCAGAGGGCCAGGGAGGGTCCCACTGGGCACCAGGCCTGGTCCATGGGGAGTGACCAAGAACCGTTTGCTGTCATTAACCGCGACGGTTGATCACAATGATCTTCCCCGAGGCCTCTCCCACGGTAACAGCAACATCGATGGTTCCACACCCACTTTACTAAGACAAGGAAAACGGATTCAGAGCAGGAGCTGGGGGCGGGCAGACTGTGGGGCCGACACAGAACACGGAGGCGGGCTGGTGGCTGGGAGGGCCACGTGTGGGCCTGGCTGAGGAGCCAGGGATCTGGAGTCAGAACCTGGAGAAGGCAGCTGGAACCCAGCAGTGGACTTGGAATTCCGCAAATGGTCCTCAAACGTCTTCAGCTGGAAGCGGCGGCGGCGGCGGCGCCTGCAGACAGGCGTGAGGAAGTTTTGCTGCTGAGGGTATTTCTCAGGCTGGGCTGATCTGGGAGGCCCAGATCTTTGCAAGAGGAGAGAGCCTGAATACTGGCCCTTCAAGCTCTCTAGTCAGTCGGTCTTCGCCATCTGGCTCCTGAGGGCCGACAGTGTGATGAGGAGCTGGGCAGCGTAGTAGGTGGTCATGACCACAAGGCGGGCACGGGGCAGGGGCTGGACAAAGGTGTCCCAGGCCAGCACGCCATCAGAGAGTGTGAAGAGCAGCGCGCCCCAGCTGGCACTCCCGCCCCGGGCCAGGCCGCGCCACAGCATGGCCATCAGGATCAGCCCATAGGCTGCCACAGGCAGGCCCATATCTGGCTCAAGGTGCTGGAGCACAAGGCTGAGGTAGGGGCCACAGGCCAGGATGATGAGCAGCAGCAGGCCAGGCTGCAGGGGAGAGAAGCCGAAGGCCCAGACGTAGAGAAGGTGGGTGGTGGCGAAGGCAGCCATGCCTGGTGGGAGAGGGGTGGGGTGCCAGTGAGGAAGGCCCATCCTGGGAATGGCCCCGAGGTCACCCCTCAGTGCCTAAAATAAGGGCCGTCCCAAAGCACCAGGCCCCACCCTGGCCAAGCCTCCTTGCAGGCCTCCCCACATGCAGCGTCCATCCTTGCTCTGCTCAGAACCGCAGGAGGCCCCATCTTCTTTTGGCCTCCAAAGCCCCATGCCCTCCGGCTCACCAGCCACTCTGCCCAGTCACCCTGGCCTGCCTGGCCACAAGCACCTGGCACACCCCTGTCCCGGAGCCTTTGCACTTGCCCTTCCCCCACACAGGCACACAGCACCTTCTGCTCTGCCCGAATGTGACTTTCTCAGCGACACCTTCCTCAGCAACCCTGCTTCAAACTGCAGCACCCCCAGCGGGTCCTCACTGCCCTTGCCACCCCCAGCTACTGCCCTAACACCACCAGCCCCCATCCCTCATTGCAGCGTGAGCTGCCTCGGTCATGGCTGTGCCCCCCACCGTGCCTCTGACCTCCGGAGCTCTCACAGGAGCCCTCTGCACCCCAGGCTCCCATCCAAGTGCTGGGACCTCCCTCACACAGGTATCCGGAAGGCGTCATGGCAGCTTCTGCTCACCAGGGAGGAAGGCTTCAGGCCAGATGAGGCAGGCGTCCCCCACTGCCGAGCACAAGAGGGCTCCCTGGAAGAGCCGGGTGTAGCCCCCGCCCGGGCACACGACCCACAGGAACCCAGCCAGGCAGAGGATGGGCAGGCACTTGACCAGGGCAGCGACCCAGGACGGCTGGTCCTCGGGAATCCAGAGGCAGAAGTACACGTAGCAGGAGAGGATGAAGGGGCTCAGCCACCTGCAGACATCTGGGCGCTTTGGGGAATGGGGAGCTGCTGAGCCGAAACCCAGCCTAGCCCCCGTTCTTGGGACTGAGATCTTGTGGCTCCTGTCCTACCCCTACCTGGGACCCCAGCTGTACAGGCTGTACCCATTCAGGGACCAGGCTGCCAGAACCCAGCTTCCCAGGGTCCCAACCAACGCAAGGACAGCAGCTCCCAGACCCACCAGCTGCTGGGGTTCCAGGGGCCTGTCCCCCAGCCCCAGGCACACCTCGGAAGGCTCTCACCTGGGCTGGGCAGTGAGTCTTCAGGGTCTGCCCCGCTTTGCCAGCGTCCATGCTGGCCTGATACCCCCAGAGTGACCTAATCTGGGAGCGAGTGGCTTCAGGGGGTGGAGGGGACGGCTCATGGTTACACGTTAACCCAAGGAGCGTCCTGTGGACTCTGTGACTGATAACAGGGCCCAGAGAGATGTTGTCCTCACCCTGGGGATGGCCTTGCCTGGCACCCGCTGATAAAGCACTGTTGGCATCGGGGGTCCCTCTGCCCTGCCTGCTGGGACATGGTTTCCTCCTCCTGTCTGCCTGTGGGGGTGGGGTGAGGCCCACAAATGCCCGTCCCCTTGTCCTGGGCCCAATCAGCAGAGATGGAGTGCAGAATTCCAACGGCCACCCCTTCATGAAAGCGGGGGAGGGGCTAGCTGGCAGGAGCACCCCTGGAGGGATGGGAAGGCGAGTCCATCCTTCACTTGCTGCCCTAGCCATCTCCCTCCCTGCTCCATGAAACCTTCCCTCATTCTGCTCAACCCCACCAAGCCCTCATGGGCTCCACCACAAACACTGCTTCAATGGGTGACGAGGAGGGACCACCATGAATGCGGGGAATAAGCACCCTCTCCTGTTAGCTGAGTGAGCCCCGGGTGACCTCCAAGCCAACTGCCATCCAAGTGAGGACACTGTCCTCATGGCCCGGTCCACACGCTCCGGTTTCCCAGCACCGCTCACCCGTGCCACTCGCTGCACACCCAGCCTACATTTCCACCTTCCACCTGAAAGACTCAGACCTACTGGGCGCCAGAGCCCAGCCTCAATGCTGGGCTTGGTTACTGGGGGTAAGTGCAGGCAGGAGCAGGGATGTGAGCCCCTGTCGGTGGCTTCTATTCTCTGCCCACAGGCCTGCCCGTAGGTGGGGTAGGCCTGGTAGGAGCCCTCAGAGCCAGCACCTGGCCCAACCTGGGACCTCTGCAGCCACAGGCCTCCCCCTGGCAGGACATAGTGTTGGGACAGACTGGGTCAGAAGCACCCCCAGCCTCTGAGGTGCAGGGATAACACAGGCTCCCCACCCCGCATCCCAGAACGTAAGGTCTGACCAGCAGAATCGTAAACTGTCTTCCTTTATTTATATTTGCAATATGAAATAGAAGCTCGGCACGAACGCACGCACACTCACACCAGCCTGGAGGAGGGAGCTGGGGACAAGGCCACTTGGCAACAGGGCTGGGACCCCAGACCCTCAAGGCCCCTAGGGGTGTTGCCGGGGAGGCCCCTGCTCCCCAGAGCCGGACTGGCCTGGTTGAAAGTGCAGGGTCTGGGCAAAGGCACGGCCCCCACTCGGGATCCTCTGGCACCCCCACCTGCGCTGGGCCGTCCCCCATGGTGGACCTGAGCTGAAAGGCCGGGTGTGGGCGTGGCCATCTGCGCTGGAGCATGGGACGGCTGGGCACATGGGCGGCAACCTTGGGACCCCTAACACCAGCCCCCACTGGGACGGAACGGGGAAGGCTGTGCTTTGGAGCCGCCAGCCCAGCTTGGTGTCCTCACTTTCTCTCGCTCTCCTCCCTCTCTCTATATATAATATATAATATACGTTTCTCTCTCTCCATTCTCTCTATTTGACTCTCTTTATCTTTATTCTAGGAGGCAATGCTCCAAAACTTCTCTTCTCAGTGCAAATGGGGGTCGGTTGGGCCTGTCTCCCTGGCACCCACCTCCTGGGGGTCCAGAGGAGAGAATGTGGGGGGTTCAGGGTGATGAGGGCACTGGGGGCCATCATGGGACCCGCCCTGCCCCCACCCTGGGAGATCCATGGGAGGATGGAAGATTTGGCTGCCGCTGCCGCACCAGGCAGCTATCTGGAAACAGAGGGAGACGTCGTGTGAGGGTCCAGCAGGCCCAGCCCCACCTACCCAGCCCCAGGCTGCAGCCACACTCACTGGGAGCCTGGGGATGCAGGCCCTTCCGGGGCAGAGCCATTGGGTATCGGAGGAGGCGTGAGGGCCTGGGCACTGTCACGGGAGAGAGGGGATGTGCAGAGGTCACTTCCTGCCCCACCAGCCCTGCCCCGCCCCACTGCCCTGGTGCTCACCTCTGGCTTTGGGGAAGCCCCAAGGGCTCTGGGCTCTTCTCCCCATCTGTGGTCTGGGGGCGCTGGTGGGCCCCGGAGGCTGGGACAGAGGTAGAGGGGTCTCTGGTTGCACTGTGGGTGAGGAAAGTGCGGCTGTCAGCGTGGCCCCCACTGTCACCTGCTGACACCCTCACACCCCAGACAACTGAAGTCGGCTCACTGGGTGTGTGTCTGCCGCTTGCCCCACCAGGAGGGGCCTCCCAAGGACACAGCTGGCTCAGCGTGGAGGGACGGCATGGCCCTGGGCAGGAAGACAAGCTACCCTCTTCCCGCCTCCTGTCCCTGTGGAAGAGGCACTCGAGGCCAGCTGAGACAGCCCCAAGGGGCCTTCTGCATGCTCTCCCCCTCCCAATCCTTCACACCCTCCGACGAGCCTTTCCCAACCCTGGGGCTCAAGGGCCCCCAGCATTCCAGGCTACTAAGAGAAGAACCAGCCTACAGAGTGCAGGGGGCCGGGGCACATGAGGCTAGGCCTGGGGGTCCTGCAAAGGAGACCTGGAGCAGCTCAGGGACAAGATGAACCCAGAGCCCGCCTCACCGCAGAGGAGAAAAGATTTCTCCTGACACCCGGCCCTCACCTTAGCAAGCCCCACCTCGCCGCTCACCTGTCCGAGGAGTTGGGGGCAGAACGGATCCCGTGGAAGGTGGCCTGAAGGTCCCCGATGCTAACCAAGGCCTGGCAGGGGGCTGTGGGGGATGAGAGATCTCAGCTGCAGCCTCCCAGCAAGCTCAGAGCTGGCCAGGCTGCTCTCTCTGCCCAGGGCCACAGGTGGGCAGGGCAAACTGGGGCTCACCTGAGGGCTCTATGACTTTGCTGCCTTCTGTGGCTTCCTGAGGTGCTGAGGGGGGTGTGGGGTCCTGAGACCTGGCAGATGAGAGGCAGCCCAAGGGGGCAGCTAGGGTTAGCACTCGAGCCTATGAGAGGACTGGGACCCCATGGCCACCTCCTGGTCTCGGGATACCAGCGCCATCCAGCCCGTCCCATCTGGTTCTCACCTGAGCTGCAGGGCATCACGGGCAGGAGGGCTGGCCAGGTTCTCGGTGGGGAGGTCCTGGGACACACTGAGGGGTCCCTGTGGGGCTGGAGGCCCAGTGTGCAGCTCTTCCTCCCTGGAGACTCGGGGGCTGGTCGGGGCATCTGGAGGCACTGGGTCAAAGGTGGCTGTCCAGCTGGGGCCTGGGATGGAGTTGGGGGAGCGGCATAAAGCGTGAACTCGGTAGCAGGCAGACAGCCCTGTGTACACCTGACCACACCGCCCATTCATTCACCTGGAGGCTGAGGGCCAGGGCTGGGGTAGGATATGGGGGTGGCCCCTCCACGGGCTGCACAGCCAATGCCCTCCTCGTCTTCCTCCTCCTCCTCGTCCTCCTCTTCTTCATCCTCACTGTCTGTGCTGCCTCCACTCCTGCCCCAGAAACCGCCTTGTCAGCTAGCTGTGTGGGACAGACCAGCCGACACCCATCCCGTTCCCTGCAGCCCAGGGTCAGTCCAAGGAGAGGGGGCTGGGATGACCGGCAGGTCACAGAAGGGTTCAGGGAGTTTGGGGTGTGATGACACCAGGAGAGGCTGGGAGAGGGAGTTCTGAGCCAAAGGTGAGAACACAAGCGGGCAGGGACAGAATGAAGCCGTAAGGAGACCATTCGTCCCCAATCATCCACGCAGAGTAGGCCCTAGGAAGTGGGCTGAGACTCAGCCATGGCAGCCAGAGCAGACAGACCCACTCACCAGCTCTCAAGTCACCTCCCAGCTGTCACCTCACACTGTCACCACAGTGACAGGCCTTCCCACCAGCAGACCCACCCTCTGGACGGAAGGCTTCACACTACTCTCTCCCTCCCTCCAACTAGAAACTCCAAGAAGGCAGAGATGGCTGACTTTTGCCACTGCTGTATCCTCAGCCCTGAGAAACCACCAGGCACCCAGAGCTGCTCCAAAAATACTGGCTGAATGTTGACTAACACACACCTGTGAACATGAAGAAAATCCAAGCAATCTATGCGCTGATCACCCAGGAAAGAGGTAAGCAAAGTCACATTAAAACTAAGCTTTAACAGGGAGAGTGCGTGCTGGAAAATGCAGCATTAGGAGATTTTACTACTGTGTGAACATTCTAGAGTGCACTTACACACACCTGGATGGGAGCGCTTACTACACACCTAGGCTCTATGGTATAGCCCTATTGCTCCTAGACTACAGACCCGTACAGCATGTTATGGTACTGAATACTATAGGCAATTATAACACAATGGTAAATGTTTGTGTATCTAAACATAGGAAAGAAAGAGTAAAAATAGAGTATTATAATCTTACAGGACCACTGTCATATATATGGTCCATTGTTGATCCAAAGATGCAGTATGGGACTATATACTATGTCTAAAATGCTGACTAAATATTTTTGTTTTAACAGAGTAACTGACTACTTTAACTGGAAAGTAATATATCTATATATAGTTAAAAGTAAACGAAAACACTCAATGACCAAGGACTATAAAGGAAGCCCCTCAACCTAATATAAGGCATCTATCCAACCCCACGACTAACAGCACACTTAAACGGTGAAAGGCTGCATGCTTCCCCTAAGATCAGGAACAAAACAAGGAGGCCTGTTCTTGCCACTTTTGTTCAACATTGTACTGGAGGCTAGCTAGGCAACCAGGCAAGAAAAGGAAATTAAAAGCATCCAGATTTGAAAGGAAGGAAAATGATCTCTATTCACATGACATGATTCTGTACCTAGAAAATCCTAAGGAATCCACTAAAACTATAAGAATTCATAAATTACTTCAGCAAGGTTGCAGGATAATAGATCAACACACAAAAACCTATTGTATTTTCATACACTTGTAACAATCTGAAAACAATTTCAAGAAAATTCCATTTACAATAGTATCAGAAAGAAGAAAACAGGAATAAACTTAAAAGAAATACAAACCTCATACTCTAAAACCCACGAAACACTGTTGAAAGAAATTTTAAGACCTATATAAACAGACACCCATGTTCATGCATTAGAAGAACCCTTTAAGAAACTTAGCTGGTTTCTTCTTTGAAATTAATAAGCTGATCCTAAAATTCATATGGAATCTCAAGAAATCCCAAATAGGTCAAAACAATCTTGAAAAAGAAGAACAAGGTTGGTAGACTAAAACCTTCCATTTTCTTTTTTTTGTGAGACGGGAGTTTCATTCTTGTCACCCAGGCTGGAGTGCAATGGTGCAGTCTCAGCTCACTGCAACCTCTGCCTCCCAGGTTCAAGCGATATTCCTGCCTCAGCATCCTGAGTAGCTGGGATTACATACAGGAACCCACCACCACACCCGGCTAATTTTTGTATTTTTAGTAGAGACAGGGTTTCGCCATGTTGGCCAGGCTGGTCTCAAACTCCTGACCTCAGGTGATCCACCTGATTGGCCTCCCAGAGTGCTGGGATTACAGGTGCAAGCCACCGTGCCCAACAAACCTCCCATTTTCAAAACTTACTATAAAGCAACAGCCACCAGGGCAGTGTGGTACTGGATAAAGACAGACTCATGGAACAGAACAGAGAGGGAAGAAACACTCTCTCACACATATGGTCAAATATTTCTTTTTTATACAGGTGCCAAGATGATTCAGTGGAGAAAGGACAGTGTCTTCAACAACTGGTGCAGGGAAAACTGGTTATCTACATGTAAAGAGACGAAGCTGGACTGAACCCCCACCTCACACCATATACAAAATTTAGCTCAAAATGAATCGAAAACCATAGAAATAATGCTATAAAACTCTTAGAAGAAAACAAAGGGCTAAGTCAAGATGCTGGATCCTCCCAAAGTGCTCCTCCCAAAGTGCTGGAATTACAAGCTTGAGCCACTGTGCCTGGTTAATTTGTTGATTTCTTAATGCATCATCTAACCTTTTTTTTGAGACAGGTCTGGCTCTGTTGCCCAGACTGGAGTGCAGTGGTATGATCTCGGCTCACTGTAACCTCTGCCTCCCTGGCTCAAGCAATGACACACTTGTGCACCAACAACACGTGCAGGAGTATTCATAGCAGCTGCACTCACAGCAGTGATCAACAGGAACCTGCCCAAAGGCCTATCAACTGCAGAACAAGCAACTCAAGCTCATCACGTACAGCATGGCCCCACTACACGAGAGCAAGGCACACCCAAACACACAATAGGGAAGGAGCTCACGAGTGGAGTGCTGAGCAAAGAGGTCAGACACAAAAGGAGATGCTGTATGCTGTATCAAGTGACAACAGAGACCAAACTCATCTGCAGGGTTAGAAGCCAGGACAACTTGACCCTCAGGAGGGAGGATACTGGCTAGCAGAGGGGATGTGGGTACTGGGAAGGTCCTGCTCCTGGGTCTAGGCACTGAGGAAGGATGTCCATTGGCCACACACTTAGGATCTGTACAGTCGTCTATACTCACGTTACATGTCAATAAAAAGTGAAAACAGCCTAATTCCCAAATCAAAAGTCATAAGGCAAAAACTCAGTTGCAGATGGTGACTTAGTGTTCATGCTGTCAAATCTACATGGCATGAACCCATTTCATCACAGCAATTCTGGGGCCGGCCAGTAATAAGAGAAAAAAAACAATGTAACATTTGCACTAAAAACTGATCACAGCCTCACTGGAGAAGGACATCATCAGCTCTCATTTTACTGGAATTAGAGGAAAGAGAAGCTGCCTGGGACCATCTTACCCCCCTTTCTAGGAAAACATGCATGAGAGCTAACAAGAGGAAGTGAAGTTAAGGGATGAAGGAAGGAGAGGGGGAGGCGGGGAGAGAGACGCACAGACCAAGCCATATCTCAAGGACCTGCCTATTTTTTCAGCCACAGAGATTATCCCTTTCTTTTTATAACTTAAACTCATTTGAATTAGATTTCTTTTAATTTGTTGATTCTTTTTTTTTCTTGTTTTGAGACCAGGTCTTGCTCTGTCACCCAGACTGGAGTGCAGTGGTGTGATCTCAACTCACTGCAACCTACGCCTCCCAGGCTTAAGGCGATCCTTCCACCTCAGCCTCTCAAGTAGCTGGGACTACAGGCGCATGTCACCAATCCAGGTGATTTTTGTATTTTTTTGTAGACACAGGGTTTTGCTATGTTGCACAGGCTAGGTCTCAAACTCCTGAGCTCAAGTGATCCATCCACCTTGGCCTCCTCCCAAAGTGCTGGGATTACAAGCTTGAGCCACTGTGCCTGGTTAATTTGTTGATTTCTTAATGCATCATCTAACCTTTTTTTTTGAGACAGGTCTGGCTCTGTTGCCCAGACTGGAGTGCAGTGGTATGATCTCGGCTCACTGCAACCTCTGCCTCCTTGGCTCAAGCCATCCTCCCACCTCAACCTCCCGAGTAGCCAGTACTACAGGTGCACACCACCATGCCCATCTAAACTTTCATTTTTGTAGAGACAGGATCTCCCTATGTTGCCCAAGGCTGGTCTCAAACTCCTGAGCTCAAGGAATCCATCTGCCCTGGCTTCCCAAAGTGCTGGGATTACAGGCACTCACGAATTACATGAGCCCACCATGCTTGGCCTTGAATTAGATTTATATCACCACAAAAGTGGAAGTGCCCCCAACTAATACACACACCAATGCAGCTTCCTTATTTTTTTCATTCACTTCAGCCTCAGTCCAAATGTGTTGGCAGACCCCTTGGCCCTGCTGTGTGGTGGAAGCTTGGAGAAGGGAAACTGGAGGGGGACTCACCGGACACCAGGGGGCTGGCTCAGATGGGCCCCCCTGGCCAACTGGCTGCCCTGCCAGGCGCCATCTTCTCCATCAGACTCCCCTGAGCCCTGGGCCTCTTCCTCGTCCTCCTCTTCCTCATCATCATCAAACTGCTGGATGCGGTCCTTGTAGCATATCTCAAGTAGGTTGGCGTTGGGCTGCAGGACACAGGGGTAGGAGGATGGGCCACACTGCACACAGCCCCACGCCCCTCCATTCGCCACAACCAGGGGACAGGGCAGTACTCACGTTGTCATCGTCGGCGTTGAGGGAGAAGGTGATGTTGGCTGTCTTGTCAAAAGGTGCGCTAGGAGAGAAGGTGAGGCATGGTGAGAGGGTACACCTGGGGGTGGGGGCAGCACAGGACAAGGCCACATTCCTTTCTTCACTCAACGTAGAGCTGACCCTCACTACTTGCAGAGTCAGTATCTGCAAATTCACGCACAACCCAAGCCACTGATCCTAAGGAGCAATGTATACATGAATATCAACATCTCACAGAGATGATCACTTTAAATCCTTAAAACCACTCATTGAGGTAAATTGTTTCCCTTGGCTCTAGAAGTGAGAAAATGGGGCTCAGAAATGTTAAGTGACTCTCCTCAGGCTTCTCCAAGGACAGGTGCCAGAGAGGGATTCAGACCCATGCCCCTGTCCCCATCCTTGGGGCACTGTAGGAGGCGAACACTCATACCAGCCAGGCACAAGCAGCGCGTGAGGCTACAGCCCAGTAAAGCACATCCCTAACCTCAAGATGTCTATGGTCTGTGGCTGAAATTCTAAGTTATGGGCAAAAGAATCACATCAGAACTTGAACTGAGCCTGCCAGGACCCCAGCTCCCTCAACATGAGGGTCCACATTCTGTCCCATGCGTTAGGGACACTTCAAGGGATCATTTGTCTCAAATTCATGAAAAATTGTGCCACAAAGATCAACGGATAAAGGGCGGTTAATTATTAATAAAGGACACTAGGCATGTGACAGACATCACTCACGCACTTCATTCTCCCAACCACCTTCCAAGGCAAGTGTCCTTAGTCCCTCCTAGACACTGAGAAGCAGCGGAGCAGAGATCACGCTGGGCACACAGGGGATCTAGGGCAGGGCAGCCCATGTCCCCGTGGCACTGGCAGCCTCAGCTGACCTGGCTTCTCCTGCCACAGGAGCTCTGCAGGGCAGCATCTTCAGCCCTGAGGTGATCAAACCAGTCATCCACTTTCCATTCCGGAACGCTTCCTAGCTTTGGTTTTGTTCGCTTAACTTTTTAACCTCTCTGGAATTTTGTTGGTAGAGGAAGTGCTAATAGTTTCATCCCAAAAGGGCAGCTGGTGATACTAATGCCATCTACCAGTCAGTCCCTTCATCCTCATGCCAGGATGGGTTTTTTTTTTTTAATTAAAAAAGCAGAGATGGTCTCACAACATTGCCCAGGCTGGGCTGAAATTCCTGAACTCAAGCGATCCTCCTGCTTTGGCCTCCCTAAGTGCTGGGATTAAGATGTGAGCCACTGTGCCCAGCCCAGTTTTCACTTGAGCATCTTCTCCAGAGGTCTCGGCACAGGCCACTGACCCACAAAGACCAACACTCTGCAAGTCTCCACGCTGGGCATGGAGGCAGCACACACGGGGTCTCATGTCTGCACCTGAGAGGACCTCTGTCCAGCTGTGGACTAAGCACAGCTGACTATCCCTCATCGTGGTGCCCCTCACGCTGTGCTGTACAGGAACCCTGGGGCAGCCATAGGCAGCCATCCAGCTCCCACATACTAACCGGTTATGTCCTGGGGACTCAGTCTCCCTGGCCGTAAATGAGCTCATTGTGGAGAGTGAGATAGAGTCTCGCTCTGTTGCCCAGGCTGGAGTGCAGTGGCGCAATCTCAGCTCACCTCAAACTCCACTTCCCGGGTTCAAGCGATTGTTCTAACTCAGCCTCCCAAGTAGCTGGGACTACAGGCACATGCCACCACGCCCGGCTAATTTTTGTATTTTTTGTAGAGACGGGGTTTCACCATGTTGGCCAGGCTGGTCTCGAACTCCTGACCTCAGGTGATCCACCTGCCTCAGCCTCCCAAAGTACTGAGATTACAGGCATAAGCCACTCCGTCCGGTCACTTTTTTCTTTTTTTTTTTTTTTTTTTGAGACGGAGTCTGGCTCTGTCACCCAGGCTGGAGTGCAGTGGCCGGATCTCTGCTCACCGCAAGCTCCTCCTCCCGGGTTTACGCCATTCTCCTGCCTCAGCCTCCGGAGTAGCTGGGACTACAGGCGCCCGCCACCTCGCCCGGCTAGTTTTTTGTACTTTTTAGTAGAGACGGGGTTTCACCGTGTTAGCCAGGATGGTCTCGATCTCCTGACCTCATGATCCGCCCGTCTCGGCCTCCCAAAGTGCTGGGATTACAGGCTTGAGCCACCGCGCCCGGCCACTTTTTTCTGACTCTAGAAGCAACACACGCTTGTGGCAAGAAACTCAGAAAAGTTTATGATCACAACACCCAGAGATGACTGATGTTCAGATGTTGTTGCCCCACAAATCAAAATAAGCAGAATTGGTAATTGGAAAAAAATGTTTAGTCACCCTGAGGCCTGTGGAGGGGAGAAGTGGACCCTCGTGTCTGGCGGACTCGTGACCCAGAGGGCATTCATGCAGGCGCAGTTTTGCCTCACAGTCCCTGCGCCAGGACCTGCTGGTCCCCACTACCCTGAGCCCCTCCCACCTGGGACCCCTAAGGCTAGCTCCAGGAGTGGAAGGGACCTGCTCTGTGTCCCCAGCACAGAAGATGTTTGTGCCCCACCCTCATGGCCTGCCCCTCGGAGAGAAGAGACTGCAGAGCTGGAACTCATGTAAGAGGAGGCAGACACACGAGGCTGCAGACACGCACACAAGGCCATGGCCAACGTGTGCCCAGCAGCAGCCATAGCTGCAGGCTGAGCCCCGCAGGGCACGCAGGTGGGTGTGGGGGACAGACACAAGTAGGCACGCCTGCTGCTGCAGAGGCAGGACAGGGCTCTGACCCTGCGCAAGAGACACTCACTTCACACTCTCCTCCTGCTCCCCAAACTCCTCATCATTGAAGCCAAAGTGGTCAATAAAGGCGGAGGTCATGCGCTGCATCTGGAAATCCATGAAGGCCTGTGGAGGTGCGGAGGTTGGGGCTGGAGGGAGCTGGACGGGACCCCACTCCAGCACAGCCCAGCACAGCCCCGCACAGCCCCAGGTCCACCTGCTGCAGCACGGCCTCCTCAGGGAAGTTGAACTCCTTGAGCCGGTCGTCCTCATCGTCACTGGAGGAGTGTAGGTGGTGGGTGTTCACCTGGGGAGAGGACGGGGCGTCAGGGCCTGCTGGAGCCCCCAGACGAGGGTGGGCAGGCAGCTACGAGGACGGGGAGGCTAAGACTGGCCCGAGAGGGAAGCGGTAGGAGAATCCGGGCCTCACCAGGTCCACCATGTTCTTCTTGTTGGTCTCCGCCAGGGGCCCCGATACAAAGGCTTCCCACTGCTCCTGCTGCTCGCTGGGCAGCTCTGCTTAGGTGAGAGGGGTAAAGACGTGAGGCATCCCCTGGCTTCAAGCCCCCCACATACCCCTCAGGCTGGCCTGGGGACCCTCACCCTTCAGCAGCTGTCCCAGTTGCTCTGCATTGGGCCCCTTCTCTGTGCTCTGCACCAGGGCGTTGGCCATTCTCGTCAGGTGGCCCATGTAGCCTTTCCGAGGGCCTCCCGCAGACCTGGCAAGAGTGAAGGCCATGGCTAGAAGCCAGGACTGGACCCAGCGATGCCCAGCCCCGACCCATCCCCCAACCCAGGCAGTCCCAGCCCGACCCAGCCCCCCACCCAGACAGTCCCAGTCCCGACCCAGTCCCGTACCCAGGCAGTCCCAGCCCGACCCAGCCCCCTACCCAGACAGTCCCAGTCCCGACCCAGTCTCCCACCCAGACAGTCCCAGTCCCAACCCAGTCCCCCACCCAGGCAGTCCCAGCCCCTGAAGATACAAAAGGGCAGCAGGTGCTCACTGTACACGGTCGTTCTCCTCCCAGGAAGCCAGGATCCGCTCCACCAGGCGGCACTGCTGCAGCAGCTGTGGGAGAGCAGGACAGGATGGCCTGGGGGGGTCTGCACACGTATGGGGAGCTCTGTGCTATACAGCAGGGGTCCCTTCCTCAGCAGACGCTTCACCAGGCCCCAGCTCATCCACATGGGAGTGGGAAGGAGGGGTAGAAGCTGGGGCTTGGGACCCTGGCATCCAGCCAAGTCTCTCTGGTCTTTCTACGGAGAATATGTGGTGCATGCACACACACTCACGCGTGCACACACATGCATACATGCTCACACACACTCACGCGTGCACACACATGCATACATGCTCACACACACACGTGCACACACATGCATACATGCTCACACTCACGCGTGCACACACATGCATACATGCTCACACACTCACGCGTGCACACACATGCATACATGCTCACACACTCACGCGTGCACACACATGCATACATGCTCACACACGCGTGCACACACATGCATACATGCTCACACGCGTGCACACATGCATACATGCTCACACACTCACGCGTGCACACACATGCATACATGCTCACACTCACGCGTGCACACACATGCATACATGCTCACACACGCGTGCACACACATGCATACATGCTCACACTCACACGTGCACACACATGCATACATGCTCACACACTCATGCATGCAGACTCACATGTTCACACTCATGCATGCACTAACAGACACACTCATGCTCACACCCTCATGTGTGCACACGCATACATGCTCACACATGCATGCACACACACATGCTCACACACACGCATGCACTAACAGACACATGCTCTCACACACACACACGTGTGCACACTCATGCACACAGCCGCTTGCAGGTCTGCTCCCGCCCACCCCTAGCTCTTCGGCTCAAGTCAGGAGCCCACTGCTCCCTGCACCTGCATGTTTCATCCCCGTTTCTTCCTGGCCATGCCTCCCACATCCCATCTGGGTGCTGGCACCTAACACTACCCAACAAACCCTTGTGGGAGGAAGAAGTGAGGGGTAGGCCTCTGGAGAGGCTGCGCCCACAGGGGATGGGCCCAGAAGGAGGGGATCAGGGAGTCCCAGCTCACATGTTTCACAACAGGGTTTTGGACGGGCGTCTCAGGGTTGCTGTCAGAAGGTGGCCCCAAGCTCAGCATGGTGCTCACGCATCCCTCCACTTGGGCATGCAGGAAGTTGTTGAAGACATAGTGGAAGAAGAGGTCCTATGGGAGGACACAGGGTTGGTACCAGAGAGGCCCTGCCCCAGCCCCTGAGTCCCCAGCACCCGAGCCCCCAGCCCAGTCCGGTCCCCACCCCAGCCCCTGAGCCCCCACCCAGACCGGTCTCCACCCCAGCCCCTGAGCCCCCAGCCCAGTCCGGTCCCCACCCCAGCCCCTGAGCCCCCACCCAGTCCGGTCTCCACCCCAGCCCCTGAGCCCCCAGCCCAGTCTGGTCCCCACCCCAGCCCCTGAGCCCCCACCCAGACCGGTCCCTACCCCAGCCCCCGAGCCCCCAGCCCCCGAGCCCCCAGCCCAGTCCAGTCCCCACCCCAGCCCCCCAGCCCCCGCCCAGTCCAGTCCCGCACCAGCATGGTGTTGGGCACGTCCAGTGCCAGGAGCTCCTGCGTCAGGGCTGCATCATTGGCGCTCAGGGCGCTGGCCAGGAGCTTGACCACGTGCAGCCGCGTGTTGCCCAGAGGCGGAGCCAGCATGCCCCACGTCATCTGTAGCGGCTCCAGCTGCAGACACAGGGAGCCCTGGTTCCCAAGGGCTGCGCTTCCTGCTTCCCCCGCCTCCCTGAGGACCACCACCCCCGTCCCTGACCTTGGGAGGTTCCAGCAGGAGCTGGTGGAAGCAGCTGAGTCGCGGGCGCAGGGCGTGCAAGGCGCCCACACTGGACACAGTGCTTTCCAGGGCTCCCTGGGCCAGGAGCTCCAGCTGCCCATCCACACTGCTGAAGAAGTTGTTCACAGTCATGGACTCGGACCTGCAGCAGGGCAGGGTCAAAGGCAGAGTGAGCCTAGATGGCCTGCGTGCCCACACGAGAGCAGGCGCAAGGACTGAGTCTGCAGGGTCTGGAGGAAGACGAGGAGCCACAGCCCCCAGCGCCGCTCTCTTCTGAGGCCCTTCAGATAATGCCTGGCTGGGGTGGGGTGGGGTGGGGAGCCCGCCAGGTGGCAGCATTGGCAGTCCACTGTGGGGGCACCGGTGAGGGATGAGGGTGGGAAGGCACACCCAACAAGCTAGAGGCCTATATGGTAAGGCAGGAGCATGGGGGCCTGAGGTCCCTCCCAACACAAGCTGCAGCAGTGGCCTCAGCCTCAGGGCCCTCATTTGTCAAACAAGACAGGAAGATTCCTCCCTTGGCCCCATACTGTCCACTGTACAGGGAGCACAAGCGGCCACCAGAGCCAGGCGCCACTTGGAGGCGGCAGTTTCACTTGGTGGACACCAAGACCCGCCTCTGAGGGGCCGGAGAGCCCCAGGGGATGGGCAGCATGCATGGTCTGTGGCCCATACCCCTCACCTCGGCCTCCTGGGCTCCAGCAGGGTCAGCAGCACCTGGATCCCACTGACGATGACAGACTGGCTCTGCTCCACCTCGAACATGTTGCTTAAGAGCTGCTCAATCGTCTCCTGCCTATGGGGGTGGGGGCAGGGGTCAGGGTGAGGGGACAGGGGCCCTGGGCATCCCCAAGTCAGCTCCCCCCAGCCTTAGCTTCGCCCGCACACCCACTTCTCCAGGGTGGCCAGCAGCTGGTCAGGCTCTGGGCTGTCCTGGACTTGGATCATCTGCTCCCGGCTCAGGCGGACGATGTCACAGAGGGACTGGGACGCGTTGGAATGTTGCTGGGATGGGGAGAGACAGGTGAGGATCCTGGTCGGGCCACCGGGCCCTCTGCAGCCTGGTGCTGGAAGCCCCTCCCCCGAGCCGACCATCCAGGGAAAAACGGTCACCCAGACACAGGGACACGTGTTATGAAGCAGGGGGCACAGAGGCACTAATTGCTGGAGGGAAGACGGTGGAGAGAACAGGAACCCAGGAAGGCTCCCCAGGACAGGAGGCATCCACAGAAGGCCCATGAGCTCGCACACAGGGCCAGCAGCACTGCCCACAACGACCCAGACAGCTTCGGCTAACGAGTGGGTATGCCCAACCTGGTCTGTCCGCACAGGGGAGGGCTAATCAGCCAGAAAAAGGAGTGAAACTGATCCACGCAACCACGTGAATGAGCCACAAAAACAGTGAAACTGATCCACGCAACCACGTGAATGAGCCACAAAACATCATGCTAGTGAAAGAAACCAGACACAGACCACATGGTGTATGATCCCATTTATATGAAATGTCCAAAGACAAATCCAGAGACAGAATAGTCTGGCGGTTGCCAGGGGCTGAGAAGAGAAAGGGAAAAATTGGGAGGGGCTGCTAATAAATACAGGGTATCTTTTTTTTCTTTTTTCTGGAGAAAAGGTCTCGGCTGGGTGTGATGGCACGTGTCTATAATCCCAGCACTTTGAAAGGCTGAGGTGCGAGCATCACTTGAGCCCAGGAGTTTGAGACCAGCCTGGGCAACATGGCAAAAACTCCATCTCTACAAGTACAAAACAATTAGCCAGGAATGCTGGTACGCGCCTGTAGTTCCAGCCACTCATGTGGCAGAGGCAGGAGGATCGCTTGAGCGGGGGGGTCAAGGCTGCAGTGAGGCAAGACCACACCACCGCACTCCAGCCTGGGACCACCACCGCACTCCAGCCTGGGACCACACCACCGCACTCCAGCCTGGGACCACCACCGCACTCCAGCCTGGGACCACACCACCGCACTCCAGCCTGGGACCACCACCGCACTCCAGCCTGGGACCACACCACCGCACTCCAGCCTGGGACCACCACCGCACTCCAGCCTGGGACCACACCACCGCACTCCAGCCTGGGACCACACCACCGCACTCCAGCCTGGGACCACACCACCGCACTCCAGCCTGGGACCACCACCGCACTCCAGCCTGGGACCACCACCGCACTCCAGCCTGGGACCACACCACCGCACACCAGCCTGGGACCACACCACCGCACTCCAGCCTGGGACCACCACCTCACTCCAGCCTGGGACCACACCACCGCACTCCAGCCTGGGACCACCACCTCACTCCAGCCTGGGACCACACCACCGCACTCCAGCCTGGGACCACCACCGCACTCCAGCCTGGGACCACACCACCGCACTCCAGCCTGGGACCACCACCGCACTCCAGCCTGGGACCACACCACCGCACACCAGCCTGGGACCACACCACCGCACTCCAGCCTGGGACCACCACCTCACTCCAGCCTGGGACCACACCACCGCACTCCAGCCTGGGACCACCACTGCACTCCAGCCTGGGACCACACCACCGCACTCCAGCCTGGGAACACACCACCGCACTCCAGCCTGGGCAATGGAGCAAGACCCTGTCTCAAAAAAAAAAAAAAAAAGATACGGCCTCTACATCACCCCAGGCTGGAGTGCAGTGGTATCATCGTAGCTCACTGCAGCCTTGAACTCCTGGGCCCAAGAGATCCTCCCGCCTCAGATTCTTGAGGAGCTAGGACTACAGGTGTGCACCACCAATGCCAGCTAAGTTTTAAACTTTTTGTAGAGACAAGGTCTTGCTATGTTGCCCAGGCTAGTCTCAAATTCCTGGGCTCAAGCGATCCTCCAGCCTCAGCTGCCAAAACGCTGGGATTACAGGCAGGACTTGTTTTTTGGAGCGATAAAAAATAATGTAAATTCAACAAGATCATAAACAACGCTGTGAATACACTAAAAGCACTGAACTGTAAGCTTCAGTGGGTGAGTCGTCTGCTGTGTAATTTCTATCTCAGTAAAGCTGCTACAAGAGAAAAGCATAAGCAGAGCTGAGTCTAACCCAATGGGCAGCCGCCAGGGCTTGGCTGTGTTGCTCCCGGGGCCTCGGACATACCTCAGGGCCCTCACAGGGACAGGCCCCAGCCTGGGTGAGCCCAGAGCCGTATCTCTGCTCTGTAAGCCTGGACGCCTCTCAGAGGCAGAAGCTGGCATGGGGGGGGACATGTTGCTCCCGGGGGCCTCGGACATCTGAGGCTCTTGACAAACACCTACTCTACACTAGACCCTGTGCTAGGCACCAGGACAGAGATGGAGACGTAAGCTGGAGAAACTCATGGATATGGGGCCCCCCCCAAAACTAAAGGGGAGGATGTGAGGGTCCTTGAAAGCAAGGCTGCTGGATGGACCCTTAGAAGGACATCGAGGGGTTCAATCTGGCAGGAGACAGGGAAATAGCTGCCAGGCCCAGCAACAGCACAGGTCAGGCTGGGCAGGGAAGGATGTGGGGCCAGGGCTAGGACAGGTGATGAGGAGGGCCCCTCCCTACAAGGCATTATGTGCCAAGTTCCTGGGTCATGAAAAAACCTTTCCAGCACTTTCGGAGGCCAAGGTGGGAAAACCATTTGAGTCAAGTTTCCTTCCTTTTCTCAAAGGGCACGGATATACCTGGTTCTCAAGGCTCTCTTTTCTCACCAACTTCTTTTTTTCCCTTTTCTGAGACAGGGTCTGTCACCCAGGCTGAAGTGCAGTGGTGTAATCATGACTCACTGTAGCCTTGACCTCCCAGCTCAAGCAGTCCTCCTACCTGAGCTTCCCAAGTAGCGGGGACTACAGGTGTGCAACACCACACTCGGCTACGTTTTTACGTAGAAATGGGTGTTACTATGTTGCCCAAGCTGCTCTCAAACTCATGGGCTCAAGAATCCTCCCACCTCGCCCTCCCAAAGTGCTGGAATTACAGGCTTGAGCCACCGCGTCCAGCCCCAATTCCTCTTTTAAAAGCGGGGAGCTGGGCTTGGGGAACAGACTCTAAGGGGAAGCTGCAGGGGCACTGGCAGCACTCACATTCTCATCCTTCGACGGGTGGATCTGCTCAATCAGCCGCTGGACGATCTTCTCCTCGTTGAGCCACTGAGGGTGAGAAGGCGGGGGCTGCATCACCGTCCACCGCGCCCAGCCCCCCACCCCCAGAGGAGCCGGCCCTGCTCACATTGACAACGTCCTGCCTCAGCTGGGGCCGCTCCACACAGGTAAGCAGGCGCAACAGCAGGTCCATGATGGCCGAGGTGCCGATGTGCTGCAGCAGCAGGTCCACGAAGTCATCCTTCTTCCGCAGAAAGGACACAAGCTGGGGGCACATGGGCTGCGTCACACACAGGGCCTGGCCCATGCGCCATCCCCAGCCCCACGGTGGCATCAGGGTGGGGGCCAGGGCACCTGGTCCGTCTTGCGGTTGATGAGGATGCCCATGACCTTGCTGAAGAAGCTGGCCAGCAGCGGGTTGAGG
This sequence comes from Chlorocebus sabaeus, assembly GCF_047675955.1. Taxonomy (NCBI): domain Eukaryota; kingdom Metazoa; phylum Chordata; class Mammalia; order Primates; family Cercopithecidae; genus Chlorocebus; species Chlorocebus sabaeus. The sequence continues at coordinate 3,135,791 of NC_132909.1, read as the reverse complement.
CTGCCGGTGCTCTGCAGGAAGCCGTAGAGCCGGTTCAGGAGGGACTCATCAGCACCCAGGGCGTCATTGATCTGCGGTACGTCTGAGGTCAGAATCTCGCAGGCCACACTGGGGTACCTGGGAGGCAAGCACAGGCGGGTGGGGGCTCAGGTGGGGGTAGGGGGCAAGGCTCTACCCTCTTCTCTGCACCGGGCACTGGGTTCCTGGGGCCGCAGAGACCCCGTCCAGGAAGCGGAAAGGGCGCGACAAGGCAGAGGACAAGGCTGACACAGAAACAAGGGCCCACACCAGGCCTCCCCTACCCTGCTAACACCCAGCCGTCCCATCCTAGGCTCCTCACCACCCCCAAGACAAGCCTGGTCCTGAAGCTCCTGTGCTTCCCAATCCCCCAACAGCTAACGCTCATCCCTTCTGACTCTCAGCAGCTTCACTTGCAGCCCCGTACACTGCCCCAGCTCTGCTGACTCCTGGAACCTTGCTCAACTTCCAAGCCCACCTCCTGCCTCCCTCCTCCAAACTCTCACATGGTGCCTGATAGCTCCAAGACAAGAGCCACCCCAGCAGCAAGCCACTCAAGGCCCTGAGGGGCCACAATCTGCTCTAGGACTGTAGGGAGGTGCCCCTTGGGAGGCCAAGGCGGGCATATCACTTGAGGTCAGGAGTTCGAGACCAGCCTGGGCAACACGGCGAAACCCCGTCTCTACTAAAAATACAAAAATTAGCCAGGTGTGGTGACTTATAGTCCCAGCTACTGAGGAGGGTGAGGCAGGAGAATCACTTGAATCCGGGAAGCAGACGTTGCAGTGAGCCAATCATGCCACTGCACTCCCACCTGGTGACAGAGTGAGTCTCCAAAAACAAACAAAAAAAAGTGTCTTTTGAGTGTCACTTGGATTAAAAAATAAGTAATCTTAAAAGTGTCTTCAATAGCAGACAAATGTTTCACAAACACACACACACAATTTTTTTTAAAAAAATAAATAAAATAAAAAGCGTTGAATAAAGAGAAAAACCAGCCGGGCATGTTGTCACACACTTGTGGTCCCAGCTACTCGGGAGACTGAGGCGGGAGGATCGCTTGGGCCCGTGACTTTGTGGCTCCTGTGACTGTGCCACTGCCTTCCTTGGTCTGCACCCGGTGAGCTGTGAGGCCTTGTGCAGGGGCCTGGCTGCTCCCTGCCTCGCTTTCCTGATCCCCAGACTGGAGTTTACGGATACTGACGCATTTCAGGGTAGCTGTGAGGCTTGCGTAGTGAAGGTACGTGTGATGCTGATGGGGACGGGCTGGCCAGGAGCTGGGGAACTCACTTGTAGCGAAGCCGCTCCTCACCGCTAGCGGGCGGCTCCTGGGTGACCCAGGCCACCATGGCCTGCAGGTGGGGTGGCTGCAGCAGGAAGTCCAGCAGCTTGCGGTTGACCACCTTGCACTCCTGCAGCACGTCTTCCTCGTCCAGCAGCTCAGGCAGGCTCAGGTCCTCCCGCTCCAGCAGCGTGTCCAGGTGTGAGCTTGTGTGCAGGTCAAACTTCCAAAACATGGCGCCCTACAGGCACGGACACAGCCAGCGCCGCGTCAGACGCCCCAGGGGAGTCCCTGCTGGACGAGGGGCTGACCACAGGCGCTGAGTGCCCACCTCGGGCACAGCCTCTCCCCAAGACCCAGCCCTCTCCCTCACACTGAGCCCAGCCCCACCCTGGGACTGCCCACAGGCTCAGTGCCTCCATCACTCACGCTTAATAAGGCTCCCACCGAGTACCAGGCTCCCACAGCTGCCCTCGAGCCCACCCCTCTTCCCCACCTCCAGCCTCCAGGCCGCCCTGCCTGAAGTCTGGGGGGTCACTTCACACCCGAGGCCTCAGGCCTGGTGAAGTCCCCAGTGTGGACTGTGTGCAGGGCTTGCGAGGAGAGGCTGGACACTGTGCACTGAGAGGCCTCGGGCCCTGCCTCCCCATGAGGGTCTGGGTCCACTATTCCTACTTTTGGGTGGGACACTGCAGGGGCGGGGCCTGAACCTCTGGCTTCAAATTTGCTTCAACCTGTATTTGTTCAACAAACTCAAACGCCCGATGACTCCCAGCACAGGGCTGCTGCTTGGCCCAGCAAATCACCCAAGGCTGCGTGGGAGGCACGGGGCGGTGGCAGGGGGAAGAGAGGAAGTCTGTGCGTCTCCAGGCTGTGGCCGTTGCCTGGACACCACTCACACACAAACACACCCCAACCATCCTCTCACCCAGCACCTGGGCTGGAACAAGGAAGAGGAAAAGTTGGAAGGGAGGGGCTCCCAGAATAGTCACTGACCAGGACCTGAAGGAACCCAGGGTGGGATAGACAGATTCTGCAGAGGAAGAACAAAGCAACACCCAGCCCTGACCCTGTCCCCATCTGGAGCTGGCTCCCGCCCTCTGGAGGACAGTGTCTGGTTCCTCGGCCTGGTTCCAGCTCCTAAACACTCCTGCACAGGAACTCACTGGCAATAAGGACACACACACAGGGCATTAACAAGATGCCAGGCAACCCCATTCTGAGCCCCTGCCCTGTACTGTGTCACTGCTCCGCAGAGCCCTACAAAGCCTCCACACAGACCGTCCACTGCAGAGCTCACCTGTGACACGCGCTCTCGGCACCTGGTGACGATGGTCGTGGCTCTGCATGTGTGCTGTACACACGATGTCCAAACCACCAGCAGCCCCCAAGCAAGCTGTCACCACCCCACCACAGAGGACAAGGGGCAACCAAAGCCCGGTAAGTCAGGCAGCATCCTGGCATCTCAAAGGCCATCTGGTCCCAGCAGACAGCCTTTGTGGAGTTCTCATCAGTTAAGACACCGACCAGAGCTCAGGCTGGTCACCGGCCTCCTGACAACCGTATCACCAGCTAAGGCCACTGCTGCCCCCAACTCACCACAAAGCATGCTGGGAACAGAGCAGAGCCGGCACGGGAGGCCGGGGTGCCTCTCCCATAGCCCTTCACCGCCGTCACTCCCAGGCACAGATGCTAGTCCCTTTCCTCCAACGCCTTTCTGCAGCTCCTTGCAGTTCTGTCATTCCCTTAGCACAGGCCTCCACCATGTCCTCGAGCCCCTCTGACCTGTCACCTCAGTGCCCATCAGTCGCCAGGCCTGACTCAGTCCCAGACCCCAGGGAAGAGACAGGGAGACATGGAGCACCAGGCCCAGGGAAGAGACTTCATCCAAACTTACGGGAGCAGTCCAGGCTGACAACGGGCAGGACAGAGTCCCACACATGGCCTCAGGCAGGTCAAATGCCGCCTGGGCCTCCTTTCCTCTCCTTCCTGCCTAACTTGAAGCCAGGCCAGCCTGGGGCCAGGATCTCCTCGCTCATCCACCCTGACCACCCTAAGGCTGGGCTCAGCTCCGGAGGCTGCAGTCCAGACCTCGCTCCCAGGCTGCCGGTCTGCCTCGGTAACTCCAGGCTGGCAACAACCTTGATATGACACTATGGGTCCCTAAACCTGGCCAATGACATTTGAGAGTGGAGCAGAGGGAAGAGCTCTGTGACCAATGACAGTCATGGCGGCAGCGGGAGGACTGGGGGAGACAGCAGCAGCCTCCAGGCATTTGAACCCCTTCTCTTCTAGGGGGTCTGCCAGGTCCCAATCCGCAGCACCCAGTGACTCACTTCTTACCCCTCACCAGTCCACTTTTCCCAATAATCCTTTTTCTTTGAGCCGTGCCCCACACCACCTCGCCGGTGCTCCTGGGGCTGCCACTTCAGGTGTCTCCTGCACAGCCCGCGGCTGCCTGAGGCACAGTGCTGGATGGATGTCCAGAAGGCCCTGTGGGTCTGGGTGGATGGGGGCATCCCAGGCACTCCAGGCAATGATGTCGATGGTATCCACCGGGGTGCTCCAGCACCTGCACTGTGCTGACTGCTCTAAACAGGACTTCACAGCCATTACCTCCATCAACTCTTACAACCACCCTCCAGGGAATGGCCTCATTTTACAGGAGAGGAAACTGAGGCACACCAAAGTAAACGCCCATGCCCCGATCTAGGGGTTGGTAGGCAGTGAAGCCGGCACTCTCAGCCTTTAGAAGTTGAATTCTCAGGGTGCAGAGTCCCAGCACAGGGCCTGTGTAGTGGACACTTATGGGATGAACGAGCGAGTTCCAGCTGGGCCGGCTCCAGCACTCGCTCTGCCTGAGGGACCAGCCCTGGCCACAGTGACCCCGACTCTCATCTCAGGGAGGAACCTGTCATTTCCAGGCCCACCCTGGAGGGACCTGTCTGGATGGTAAGCTCCCTGTCCGCCTTGTACCCAGCTCCTAGTGCTTACTCAACAGACACCCCTGGATTCAGGGTGGAGGGCTGTGGTCCTCAGGTTCCTCCCAGATCAGCTGTGACAGCACAGCTCGGCCAGAGACCTGAGTTCTCCTCCAACCAGGCACCACCAGGAATCTAGGGACTTCTCAGGCCTCCCACCCTGACCCAGGCACCACTGACCTCCCCAAACATAACCATTCCAGCCCTTCTGCCTGCATGACCACCACGTGACAGCAGGACCCCCACACTCGACCGCAGGTGCTCCCTGCTCGTCCCCCTCCCCACAGCCATGCAGAGCTTGCTGAAGGGAAAATCAGACTCGCCCTCTCGTCAGGTCAGCGCCTGGGACTCTCAATGGCCTCCCACTCCCTACTCGCCCTGGCCACGCTGGCCTTCTGTTTCCAGAACACACTAAGCTTGGGTCTACCTCAGCGACTTTGTCTTCCTTTTGTCTCACTTCTTCTCATCTTCGGATCTCTTATCAAGCATTCACCTCACAGAAGGGCCTTCCCTGGCCTGCCCGGCTCCAGCAGCTAGCCCCGCCTTTGTCACCACTGTCTCCCTGTCTCCCTGAGCTGTGCACTCTGACCTGCCGCCTGGAAGCATCTCTATGACACAGCAATGAAGCGCTGGAGGTGCACACTCGTGGCTCTACAAGGTTTCCTCTAGAACCTTCCTCCTAGGTTACCATGGGCACCTGAGGGCGGCACCTAGCACGGAACCTGGCCCTGGCAATAAATGCTCACAAATATCAGCTGAAAAGCAAACCTCATTTTCACAAGGCCCCAGCTCCTCCCAGGCAAGGAGGCTGTCGCACCTGTCAGGGTGTGGACAAAGTGAAATCACTCCCACCCTGGCCCTCCCAGCCACTCCTACAGGGTGCCTAAGTCAGGAGGTGGGGGAAAGTGCAAGACTGCCCTGGGCAGGCTGGGGAGGCTAGGGCTGGCCCTCAGGGCGGACCCAGGCAGGCAATGGGCGTGTATTTTCCCCGTGTCAAGAGTGACGAAGGCACCACCACCTCACAAGGAAATATAACTATGTCCTTTCCTTGCTCTGAGAACCTCTGTGTGCACAGTGGTAACTCCCCACCGCCACTTCTGCCCAGATGCTAGACCTCCTCGAGGGCCCATCCCCTACTTCCCATCCCACTTGACAAGGAATGCGACGGGCCGACCACCAAGCGTCCATGTCACAGATGAGAAAACTCAGGCTCAGCAAAGGTGACTCACCAGTGTGCTGACAGCAGCGGGGGGGAGGGGGGCATGGATTTCCTGATCTGGGTGTACCTGGGACCAGAATAATCTCAAGGGGCAACCGCCACATTCATCATGACTCTGCCAATTTCCGGCCTAAGGCTGTGGCAAGCGAAGCAACGAGACGTGGCAAGCACACACACAGAGGCTCTTTCTCCATGGGAGACCAGGCGGGCCGAAAGGCTGACCGCGCCACGCCAGCAAAGCCAGTCCCAAGGAACCACACGCCACAGACTTCCACCTATGTGAAGCGTCCAGAACAGGCAAATCCATAGAGACAGAAAGGAGATTATAGGCTTTCAGGAGCTGGAGCGGATTGGGGGAAGTTCCTGAAAGGAAAGGGTGATTTAAAAAAAGTTCCAAAATCAATTATGGTGATGTTTCCACAATGTTGTGAATATACTAAGAACCACTGAATTGTATACTTTATTTATTATTGTTTTTCTTGAGACAGAGTCTCGCTCTGTTGCCCAGGGTGGAGTGCAATGGCGCAATCTGGGCTCACTACAACCTCCAGTTCCCGGGTTCAAGCAATTCTCCTGCCTCAGCCTCCCGAGTAGTGGGGACTACAAGCGCGCAACACCGTGCTTGGCTAATTTTTTTTTGAGGCAGAGTCTCGCACTGTCACCGAGGCTGGAGTGTAGTGGCGCAATCTCGGCTCACCGTAACCTCCACCTCCCAGGTTCAAGCAATTCTCCTGCCTCAGCCTCCTGAGTACCTGGGATTACAGGTATGCGCCACCACGCACGGCTAATTTTTTTTTTAATAAAGACAAGGTTTCACCACATTGGCCAGGCTGGTCTTGAAGTCCTGACCTTGTGATCCGCCTGCCTCGGCCTCACAACGTGCTGGGATTACAGGCATGAGCCACCATGCCTGGCCTAATTTTTGTATTTTTTTAGTAGAGATGGGGTTTCACCATGTTGGCCAGGCTGGTCTTGAATGCCTGACCTCAAGTGATCCGCCTGCCTCGGCCTCCCAAAGTGCTAGGCTTATAGGCGTGAGCCACCACTCCTGGCTGTACACTCTAAATGGATGAACTGTATGGAATACCTCAATAAAAACTGTTGCCAAAAAAAAAAAAAACCTGCCTCAGGCCATCGGCCATGGCAGAGCCAGAGCCCGGGCCAGGCTCAGGCCTTGTACTATGCCCCAGCGTCCACAGAGCTGATGAGATGCCGGCCAGCCTGGCAGAGCTGAAGCTGCCAAGGCTCCGCCCTGGGGCACTCACCCAGGTTACCCCTTCCCCATCCCTCACCACCAACAGCCCTAAGCTAGGTGAGCCCCCTCCATCATGGGGGTAGGATAGGAGCAGCACCAAGCCCGCATCTGTAGAAAATCCATGGACCCGCACTTGCAGACACATGTCTCAGCTCCACAGCAAGACCAAGTGAAGAATTCTTATTATTCCGACAGTTTCATGTGGAAAAGGAGCCCAGGGTCGCGGAGCCACATGGCTAGCAAGAGGCTTCCAGTATGCCCTGGTCTCTAAATAAGAGGCAGTAATTTTCATACTGAGGCCCACCGTTCACTTCTAAGATACCTGATTAAAGGGCACAGGCCACAGCCCTCGGCCCCCAAACCCCCTACCCCTGCTACAGACTAACCCTCTGCTTCTGGGATGGTTAAGCATCAGGCTTCCCCTCAACCCAGCTCCCCAGAGAACTGCGGCAGGGGCTGCCAGAACGAGACAGGAGGGTGCTTGCTGGTGCGTGGCATCCAAGAACCTTGGCCCCGAGAACCCAGACAGTCCCTTGAACTCTCCCCCTCAAGTGGCTCCTCTGAAAACCAGAGTAGACTGAAAGGCTCCAACGCAATCGGATGGTCGACACTCTACAAACTTCAATTCTCAGGCTCTAAACAGAATGAAGATGCAAATACGGAAGAACAGAAAAAAAGAGAAAAAAAAACTTTCTTCCACCACAAACTCGGAATGCACTATAGCCTGAAGCCCTCTCAGTCCCCTCTCCCAACTTAATGAAGCCTGCTAGAACCCCTGGGAATGGGGCAGGAGAGGTGGGTTTCACACTCACTCTCTAACTAGGTGAACCTGGGCAGGCACTTGACTTCTCTGAGTCTCTTTTCCTCATCCGTGAAAACGAGACACAGCCCACCAGGGCGGGCTGCTGTGGAAAGGCACAGAGCTAAAGCAGGTGGCCCTGACACAGCAGGAGCTCGGCAGGTGCAAGTCCCTTCCGGTCCAACCCTGAGGCCACGTCCAGACGCTTCCTGGCAGGACAGGTAGGGACCGTCACTACCCCAAAGGTGATGGCGCTAAACACAGAGTAGCAGGCGAAAGACTCTACCCATTTGCCTAAGTGACTCAAGTACTTTTCCTCAGACCATTCGGACACTACTGCAGGCGCCATGCACCCCGCCACCCCCATTCTTTGCAACTTTTAGCAACTTCAAGAAAGCGGAAGTGACTACCACTAGTTTTTAGCTACCGTTTGAAAACCAAGAGTCTGGCTACAAACGGAAGAAGGGGAAATTGTAAATGAGAAAGGAAGCCATTAAAAACGAAAACTACCTCTGCCGTTCTCCCTCCACCAGCTCTGCACTATTGCCTCTGCTTTCTTATTTTGCTGTGGTGTTCTAGGGCCTTCAACACCAGCCACCCCTCAAGGGCCTATCAGCCCCTTCCTTCCCCTGCTTGGACGGGCACTAACTGCGGCTCCCACAAAGCCATCCCCACTGCTGCAGGCGTCCGTCCAAACACAGCTCTGCCGCCAGGGGACTGACGGGCCCACGCTTCATCTGTCACCCCTCCTCAACCCGCGCTGACCTGTGAGCACCCAGAAATGGAGGCCAGGGCACAAAGGCCCCGGGGGCCTACAGAGACAGCCGCCTGAGCTGCCCCCACGCTCAGCGGAAGCTCCAACGCCTGGCCCCCTGGCCAGTACCCTAGGAAGGGAAAGAGCCTGCTACCAGCAGCAGGTTGGCCAGCACCCAGCTCCTTAAAGGGCCCAGAGTCCCGAGGACAGCAAGACCATCTCCCTCTCATGTCCCCCAAGCCTCCGTCAGCTCTCAGCCAAATCTGAAAGGGGTTTGGGAACATCCAATTCCAGGGACGCAGTGACAGTAATGGCCACCCCACCACCTCTGAGCAGGACCTACGGGGTGTGCCGGCTGTAGAACCCAGCACCACCCACTCAGCAAGCAGGAATCAGGGATACCAATTTGGTAGAAGGGGACCTGTCCAAGACCCAACAAGATGATGAGCGAGGGCTTTCCTGTGGCTTGGGAAAGCCTTGGGGAGGGTCCGCACTTAAAGAGGACCCTCAGTGGCTCCCCCTCTGGCCCCAGAAGCACACCCTCCCAAGGGAGCTGGCAGCCCTGGTCCAACCCCAGGGGATGGAATAACTGGGAAACAGAAGAGTCTAGAAACACTGGCCAAGGACTGGGACGGGGACTTGAACGCCCACATTCAGATCGTCTCCTGAACTGGCCATAGGTTTAAAGGTAAAAAAGGAAAAGACCAACAAACAGCTTTTGAAATAGCTCTTTGGAAAAACAGAATGGGGCAGAGTTAGTGTTACAATGTGATCTGAAGTCAGAAAAGCTTGCATTCCCATTTTACCTCCCCAAACTGAAATCTCTGTGGCCCAGACCAAGGATCTCACCAAAGCTCCCAGGCCTCTCTCACCTCATCTCTCGCTATCTCCCGCGTGGGTGCCACACCTGACTGCCCTCGGCCCAGACTGGGCTGCTCCCTCCTCCTTCCCTGAGCTCTTCGAGCCTGACTAGCTCCTCCTGGGTCCTTCAGGCCCCCACACAGACACCACTTCCTCCAGGGAGCCTCCCCACTGCATCTGTGTCAGGGGCCTGCTCCACACTGCTTCTACAGCATCCCACAGTCACCCTAGGACAGCACGTGAGCCTCAGCTCTGTGACAGGATGTACCTGTTCAGTCATCTGCCTCCCCCTGAAACATGCTGACTTCCCAGGATCTAGCGTAAGGCCAGGCCCAACTAAAGCTACTTGTTGAATTAATGAAAACTGAAGCCAGAGAAAGGTGTTCTGTTAAGATCACTGGGCCACACATCCCAGAAAAAAAAAAAATGGGGAGGGGTACCAGACAAGCAGGTTCTCCTCGAATGGAAAGAAACAGTCGATGAACCAACAAAAGCTAACGGCCACAAAGATGGTGGCAACTCACAATACACAACTCACCAACACACAGCTCATGAGTCACAACAGAGCAAATGAGCCACAACGACACACAACACCCCAGCAGTGGAGCAAAGCTCTCCTCCTCTGCGCTGCCCACATTTGGGCTGGACAGTTCTTTTTGGTGCTGGGACTGCCCGTGCATTGGAGGACACTTAGCAACATCCCTGGCCTCCACCTCCACTCACCAGATACTGGCAGCACTCCCCCCAGCTGGAACAACCAAAAACATCTCCAGATATCGCCAACTGTCCCCAGCTGAGAACCACTGCAACAGACACTCCCAAATCAAATAACAATCGAAAGAACGGCCAGATATGGTGTCCCACACCAGTAATCCCAGCTCTCTGGGAGGCTAGGCAGGAGGACTGCCTGAGCTCACGAGTTCAAAATCAGCCTGGGCACCACGGCAGGGCACCATAGCAAGACCCAGTCTTTACAAAAAATACAAACATTAGCCGGGCGTGTACAAAAAAATACAAAAATTGAGCAAGCATTGCAGCACGTGCCTGTAGTCCCAGCTACTCAGGAGGCTGAGGTGGGAAGATCACTTGAGTCCAGGAGTTCAAGGCTGCAGTGAGCAATGATTAGACCACTGCACTCCAGGCTGGGCAAAGGAGCAAAACCCAGTCTCAAAATCATCACCATCATCCAAAGAGCTACTGATTGCAGAGCATAATGTACCTTGCATTCTACCACAGGCTTCTACAAAGCTTGCACTTCATCCCTAGAACTACCCTCTAAAGAGAGCAGTCTGCTATCCTCACTTACAGATGAAGAACAACTTGTCCAAGGTCTCACCACTTGGAAAAGCAGAAGCCAGACTCGGCCTAGGTCTGTCTGACGAAAGGTCCTCTAACAATTAGCTGGACTGCCTTCTCATGATCCCAATCCCAGAACTAGAGTTAGGTGGTCTCATGTAACTTATGCAAAATGATACATGTTGGGCAAAAGTTAAAAAAAGAAAAGAAAAAAAAAAAGCATAACATTTTAAACAGCACAAGCAGCTCCAACAGCCCTTCCACCACTAGTAAGCACACGTGGTCGGGTGCCGTGAGCATTTCCACATGTGTTGTGCATGGATGTAAACCAAGTCCTCATCACGGGTTATTCAGGCAATCTCCAGTCCTTGCTGCATTTGCAGGGCACGGTGATGGTGAGATCCTCGCCCTTGGGCTGGATGAAATCCCGCTGCAGTTTCTCTACAACTGTGAACCCAGTACCGCACCTGACAGTCTACGCAGCTTCCTTTACTGAAACATCTTGCTTTTCAGGCGGGTGTTTATGGTCATGTCTGTGTGTACAAAGAGCGTGCAAGACCCCAACCAGAGGTCCCATTCAAGGCCTGGACAATCACCCCGGGCCGAGCTACTCTGCCCCTCACCCTCCCAACACATCTTCACTCAGGACTCCGACCTTCCTTCCTTGACATATCTGCACGTGCTGCTCCTTCCCCCCCGGAAGGCCCTTCTTCCCACTCTCCATATGTCACCTCCTACTCATCCTTCCTAGACAGGAAAAGCCATCCAGCCAGCCAGTCTCACCAGTGCCTTGTACTCTGTGGCCCCCTGCAGCTCCCTAAGTTACCTCCATCACAACACACAGGAATTGTGACTGTCCGGTTCTGCCTTTGCCCCCCCCTCCAGGGACCGGCCCCACCTCCAGGGCAGGGCCTAGGACTGATGACCCCTCCTCGGAGCCCAGTGCTAGGCGCCCTGCCTGCCCTCAGCAGGATTCATCTCACTGAAGCAGGCCCGAGTGGTGGCTGCTCCAGAGAAGCCCCGCTCCCAGGACCCTCGCACAAGAAACCGGAGGCGGGAGAGGGTCGGTCAAGGTGAAGACAAGCCCCGCTCCCCTAGTCCTGAGCTCCGGGGTGACATGCAACGGATCTAAGGAGGCTGCGCCGCGGAAGAGGCGGCGGGGCAGAGATTGGGGCGAGATAGATGGGTGTAAGCGGGCAAAGTCCAGGGTACCCAGGGGGAAAGATTCCTGGGGAGCCGGGGGACCGGCCAGAGAGGCAAGAGAGCGGAGCTGAGGCTCAGGGACTGGGGAGCGCAGCTGCAAAGAGAGCGGGTGGGAAAAGCCCGAGCGCAAGAAACTGAGTCGTGGGTGGCGGGGGAGCTGAGGAGAGATTAAGAGACTGGAGAGGGTCGAGGGAGAAGAAACGGGAGCCCGTGGAGAGGGAACCCGAAGGAAGGAGGATCCCAAGCAGAAAAGACCGGCGGGGGTCCGGAGAGGGGAAGACGTGGGGGCCTGGTCCTGGAGAGGCAGGGTCGGGCGACACGGGCCGCTCACCTGCGAGGGGGGGCGGCGGCTCCTCGCACTCGGGGCTCATCGGGGCGCCCCCCCCGCCCCGCCGCCGGCGGCTCCGGCCCCTGCTGCGGGGCCCGGTAAGTAGGGGCGGGGGCGGCGCCGGGAACTTGCGCAGGCGCCGGGGCTCGCGGGGTCCGCGCAGGCGCCCGCGGGTCGTGGGGTCCTCGCGCGCCGGGTCCTGCAGAGTTGAGGGGGTCAGAGCCGGGCGGGGTTGCCGGCGGGCTGGGGGTGTCACGAGTCCGCGTAGGCGCCTCCGGGGTCCGCAGGCGAGGTGGGCGCGCCGACCAAGGCGGGTTGCGGGCGAGCCCGGTCGCGAGGCCCGCGCAGGCGCCTCAGCCGGGAAGACGGGGGAAGTTGCCTCGGTTTCCACAGTCCAACCCAGCGCCCCGCGGGAGGGGAAGACGTCCTCCTCCGCGGTCCAAACGGGCCGCAGAGCCGAACAGCGACCGACGGAAGCCGAGGCCTACTTCCTTAACCGCCCCTTCCCCAAAGCCGCTCAGTCTCCGGGCTCTGCGGCCCGCCTCAGGGCCTCCGACGCCCGGCTCCCTCCGCCACTATCCCACAATCCCCCTAGCGCAGGACGACGCAGGACGCCCCGCCCTCCCGCGGCGGTCTCGGTGCGCAGGTGCGGGAGGGGCCGCACGCCTGGGCGGTGCAGTGCGCGTGCGCCCGCGTGCTTCCGACCCCGCCCACTCCTGAACCCTGCCGCCGTAGACGCGCTTGCGCCCGTTGGTGCCAACGGTCTGGCCCGGAATAAACCCAGACAGCGCAATGAGCCAGAGCTGCGCACCGGCTCCGTTCCAAGGCCCCGTGAATATTCCGCTCCAGGGTTTCCCTTCCCACTCGCTCCGTTTGGGAATCCGTTCGCTCTTCTGTCTCTTCTAATCATAGTCCGGCTTTGGCTCCAGGGTCGGGCTCTTGTGAGATCCAGACCTGGTTTTCACTCCAGCCAAGGCCAGGCGCCTTAGTCCCGCCCGGCTCTCGTGCTAAGCGGCCTGCGAGCCTCAGGAACCCTCGGTCCTTTCCATTTGCTGGCGATAGTCCCGGCCGGGTCGCTAGTGTTGCCAGTTCCGCCCAAAGCCGCCTCTAATAGCATCAACTGAAAGAAACCTCCTAGACCTTGTGTCTAGATTGATGAAGGCCCCATCTGGCTTTGAGCCTCAGTTTCCCCAACTTTAATAGCCCCCTCTCCCTGCCCATGTTAGAGGCCCACTGTAAAAATCATGTGGGCGCGAGGAACTTTTTTTTGTTTTTTAAAGACTGCAAATTGGCCAGGCGCGGTGGCTCACGCCTGTAATCACAACACTTTGGAAGGCCCAAGGCAGAAGGATGGCATGAGCCCAGGAATTCGAGACCACCCTGGGCAGCCTAGGGAGGCCCCCGTCTCTACAAAAGAAAATTTACAAAATTAGTTGGGCATGGTGGCTCGCGCCTGTGGCCTCAGCTATTCGGGAGGCTAAGGCAGGGGAATCGCTCGAGCCCAGGCTGCAGTGAGCCGGATTGCACTAGTGCACTCCGGCCTAGGAGACAGAGCGAGAACCTGTCTCAAAAACAAAGGGTCTGGCGCGGTAGCTCAGGCGTGTACCTGAGCTCAGGAGTTCCAGACTCCACGCCTGTAATCCCAGCACTTTGGGAGGCCGAGGAGGGCGGATTGCGTGAGCTCAGGAGTTGGAGACCAGCCTGAGCAACACGGTGAAACCCTGTTTCTACTAAAATACGCAAAAAAAGCGCTTGTAATCCCAGCTACTCGGGAGGCTGAGGCAGGAGAATTGCTTGAATCCAGGAGGCAGATGTCGCAGTAAAAAAAAAAAAAAGGCCGGGCGCGGTGGCTCATGCCTGTAATCTCAGCACTTTGGGAGGCCGAGGCAGGCGGATCACAAGGTCAGGAGATCGAGACCATCCTAGCTAACACAGTGAAACCCCGTCTCCACTAAAAAATACAAGACAATTAGCCGGGCGTGGTGGCGGGCGCCTGTAGTCCCAGCTACTCGGGAGGCTGAGGCAGGAGAATGGCGTGAACCTGGGAGGCAGAGCTTGCAGTGAGTCGAGATCACGCCATCACGCCACAGCACTCCAGCCTGGGCAACAGAGCAAGAGTCTGCCTCAAAAAAAAAAAACAAAAAAACTAATCCATTTGTCCTTCACATCTGTTAGCTTTTTATTTTTATTTATTTATTTTTTGAGACGGAGGCTGGAGTGCAGTGGCATGATCTTGGCTCACTGCAACCTCTGCCTCTGGTGTTCAAGTAATTCTCATGCCTCAGCCTCCTGAGTAGCTGGGATTACAGGTGTGCACCACCACTCTTGGCTTTTTTTTTTTTTTTTTTTTGAGAGAGGGTCTCACTCTGTTACCCAGGCTGGAGTGCAATGGTGTGGTCTCAGCTCACTGCAACCTCTGTGTCCTGGGTCCAAGTGATTCTCCCACCTCAGTCTCCTGAGTAGCTGGGACTACAGGTGCTCGCCACCACACTCGGCTAATTTTTGTATTTTTAGTAGAGACGGGGTTTCACTATGTTGGCTGGGATGGTCTCGAACTCCTAACCTTGTGATCCGCCTGCCTCCGCCTTCCAAAGTGCTGGGATTACAGGTGTGAGCCACTGCGCCTGGCCTAATTATTGTATTTTCAGTAGAGATGGGGTTTATCCATGTTGGCCGGGATGGGCTCGAACTCCTGACCTCACGTGACCCGCCTGCCTCGGCCTCTCAAAGTGTTGGGATTACAGGTATGAACCGCCGTGCCCAGCCCTAATTGCTTCAACCTTTGTCACTTTCACCAGCATTCACTAATGAACACTTGTCAGCAGTTTGGTTTTTCAGCCATATCTCTTCCGGTCTCTGCTATTTCTAGAGTTTTTGTTGAACACAGTGTTGTTCGGTCCCTGTGTTACCTATTGTTGTATGACAGTCTCAGTAGCGTGTGTCATGTGCACAGTTTGGAGCTGCAGGTACGAAGGTTGGTAAGACTGGTTCTGCTCCCCATCTTTCATGCACCATCTCATAATAAAAGGCAGGTACACATCAATGAAGCCCAACTGTGTTAGCATATTTCAAGTCTCCAGTGGCCTCCCATCCACCACTGTCCGTTGATCAAACAAAGTCACATAATCCGGCCAGGCTCGGTGGCTCCCACACCTGCAATTGCAGCACTTTGGGAGGTCGAGGTGGGTGGATCATGAGGTCAGGAGTTTAAGACCAGCCTGGCCAACATGGTGAAACCCCGTCTCCACTAAAAATACAAAAATTAGCCTGGCGCGGAGGCAGGCGCCTGTTGTCCCAGCTACTCGGGAGGCTGAGGCAGGAGAACTGCTTGAACCTGGGAGGCAGAGGTTGCAGCAAGCCGAGATCGTGCCACTGCACTCCAGCCTGAGTGACAGAGCAAGACTCCGTCTCAAGAAGAAAATAAAAAAAAAAGAGAGAGCAAATTCACCCCTTCTTTGCGGCCTTTGTTCTATTGAGATCCTCAATGGATTGGATAATGCCAGCTCACATTGGTGAGGGAAGATCTTTATTCAGTCCGCTGATTCAAATGCTAGTCTCTTCCAGAAATACCCTCATAGACACCCCCATCATGTTTTACCAGCTATCTGGACATTCCTTAGCCCAGTCAACACCTGAAATGAACCATCACAGAGAGGCATTTCCTTTTCCTTTTTTTCTATAGGGATGTTTTGTCTTTTACTCAGCATTTGCCTTCCTTGTTTTTCTCCACAATGTGATGGCATCGTTGCCACACTGTTTTCACACAGAGGTCAGGAACTGAGGGATAGGGGTGTGGCTATTGTCCCTACCCTTCAAATGGAAGCTGGGAAGTTGTGGGGGCTTTAAGGACTGAGGTCTGGATTTCCACCCAGCAGAACTCACAGAAAAACAATTGTGTTTGCATTAGAATTGGAACTTTTTTTTCTTTTCTTTTTTTTTGAGACGGAGTCTTGCTCTGTCTCCCAGGCTAGAGTGCAGTGGCCGGATCTCAGCTCACTGCAAGCTCCGCCTCCCGGGTTCACACCATTCTCCTGCCTCAGCCTCCTGAGTAGCTGGGACTACAGGCGCCCGCCACCACCCCCGGCTAGTTTTTTTGTATTTTTTAGTAGAGACGGGGTTTCACCATGTTAGCCAGGATGGTCTCGATCTCCTGACCTCGTGACCCGCCCGTCTCGGCCTCCCAAAGTGCCGGGATTACAGGCTTGAGCCACCGCGCCCGGCCAGGAACTTTTTTTTTAAGAGACAGGGTCTGGCTCTGTCGCCCAGGCTGGAGTGCATGGCACGATCACAGATCACTGCAGCCTCGAACTCCTGGGCTCAAGCAATCCTCTCGCCTCAGCCTCCTGAGTAGCTGGGACTACAACTGAAACTTTTTTCTTGAGACAGGATCTCAGATCCTGCATTTACCTCTCAATTTATCCTGGATTTAGGAAGAGGGGTGATAAAAACCAATCCAAATAGACTCAAAAATCCCAGATGCACAAGAACAATCTACACAAAAGTAATGAGTCTGACATCAAATTGTCCTAGGAAACCAGTACACAAGAAACAGGAGGATTGGCCGGGCGCGGTGGCTCACGCCTATAATCCCAGCATTTCGGGAGGCCAAGGAGGGTGGATCACGCAGTCAAGAGTTCAAGACCAGCCTGGCTAAGATGGTGAAACCTGGTCTTTACTAAAAATACAAAAATTAGCCGGGCACAGTGGCAGGCACCTGTAATCCCAGCTACTCGGGAGGCTGAGGCAGGAGAATTGCTTGAACTCGGAGGGCAGAGATTGCAGTGAGCCAAGATCGAGCCACTGCACTCCAGCCTGGGTGACAGAGTGAGACTCCGTCTCAAAAAAAAAAAAGAAAAAAAAAGAAAAAAAGAAAGAAAATAAAAGAAAAAGAAAAAGGAGGATGGCTCTGGAATTGGCCCAGGTGTGAATCCTGGCTGTGAACTTGGTCAGGGCTCAGCCTCCTCTGAGCTCAGCCTCCTCTCTTGAAAAACGACAGCAGTCAAAGCTCTTGTCTGCAAATGACAAAATTTCTTGTAGCTAAACAGAAAAGCAATTTATTAAAGGAGTTGAGGCAGCCCTCGACACCCCCACCTCCCACCCCAATCCCACATCTGAGAAAGCTACAGAATCCGCTTGGCGCTTTGCACACCCAGCCACAGGCCTGTTCCTGAGACACAGTGTAGCCTCCATCACCCGCACCTGGCTCAGACACTCCCGCCAGAATCTGTGCCAGCCCCCTCCAGAAGCCAGGTGTGTCTGCTCCTGCCCTAGCCAGAACGGAACCTGGGCGTGGGCACCTCCGCCGCCAGCTCTAGGCCGGAAGACCGGTGGGCTCTGATTGGTAGAGGAGCTAGACCACCAGCGGATTCTGATTGGTGTACGAAACATATTCCCAGGGAGAGTTCTGATTTGTGGAGCTAATGTCACATGACTACCCTACAGCAAAGGATGCTGGGAGGGGAAATGGCGGCTACCCTAGGGAAGATTTAGATGTCTAACCTGGGAAATTCCTCAAACCTAGAATTCAGGTTTGCCAGGTGGCCGAAAAAGGACAGATGTCCCACACACTCTTGCTCAGGAAAGGCAGGGAAGATTAAATGACACAATGGCTCTGTAGATGATAAAGAGCAACACTTTTATTATTCCTCCAGTGGCTCCCCAAGTCCCTTAAACTCGTGCCCTCCTCCCGTCCCCCATGCACCCTCCAAAGGAGGTGACAAAGGCGGCAGTGAAGGAGGAGGAGAAGGAAGAGAAACACCTTTATTGGAAGAGCTGTGTGGACAAGAGAACGGGGATGAGAGTGAAAGCATGGGAGGTGGGATCCAAGGAGCTGGTGCCTTTCTCAGCGGCCCTTCCAGGGACTGCACAGAGACGGGCTGGCACGCCCTGGGTCCAGGCACCTAGGCCGTGCGATCCCTTGGGAGAGGGCCTTGTAGGTGGGGAGGGAGGCAAGAGGCCTGGGGTTCCCACGGAGAAAGGGGCAAGAAGCCACCCGGTTTCACCGATCCATGCTGTCATCCGTCGGGCTGGAGAAACAGGTCTGTAGCAGCTTTTCGCAGAACTCCAGCTCCTCCTGGATTGGGCAGGGGCAGGGAGCAAGGGGCCTGAGTGCAGAGGCCGGACCCTGCCTCCAACATTCTTGGCACCCAGAGGTGACTCCTCTTCTCTCCTGGCCACCACCCACCCCCCACCACCAGAGGTTAGGGTTCTCTAATCACTGCTCAGATCCATGATTCACTGTCTTCACACTGGTGTCTGAACTACTTGAACTAGAACCCGAGGTCCCCCAGACTCGTCTCACTCCATTGGTCTGCCTCATATCAGCACTCTTGGGCTCTTTCTGTCTCCCAGATATTGACCACTGTTCAAAACTTTCTACAGATACAAACCCCAGAAACCATGAAAGAAAGCACTGACAGGTTAAACTACGTAATATAAAAGATACTCCCAGGGCAAAAAAAAAAAAAGAAAAAGAAAAAGAAAATGAGGTTGGGGAAAAATATTTGTGATTCATAGCACAAATGGCTAATATACTTAACACTTAAAGAGCTTAAAAAAATCATTCGCAAAAACCATCACCCAATAAATAGATAAGTGGGCAAAGGATGAGAACAAACAGTTCACAAGAAAGAGAAAAGATGCCAAATTTCACTCATGGGAGACATGTAAACTGGACTGGAGTACTACTTTTCAACAATCGGCTTGAAAAAAGGTCAAATGGTTCATCGAGGCCACTTTGTCCTGACCAAGATTTGGGGAGTTGGGCACCCTTATGACTGGAGTGTCAATGGTTGAACTTCTGTGGAGAGGAGCTTGGTGATAGCTAATGAAATGGCCCTTAACCCTTTTACCTTCACCTTTAACATACCTGACCCCAGCCATTTCCCTTGTAGAAACTGTTCTACAGACATATGAAATAACATACACAAAAGGTTATTCTTTCAGCAGTGTTTGTCATAGTGAGAGTGTAGAAACCACCTGCATAACCATACTACAAAAAAGAGGCCATCCGCACTGTACAGCTGCAAAATAAAAGAGCCGCAAGCGAGACATGCAATGCCTGCAGAGCAAGGGGCAGAACAGCCATCACAGCATGGCAGGCTTATTTTGCATAACACAGAGAAAAAGGAGAATTCGTATGCACCTTTGTTCGTGTGCACCTAATATCTTAGGAAGGACACCTGAGCAACTGGGTAGCTAGAGGGAGGGGCAGGAAAGAGACTTTTCACTGTTTACCCTCCTGTGGGTCTTGTATTTTCAACCATGTGACTATGGAACCTATTCAGAAAGCATTAGTAAAATCTATTATAACTCTAATTTCAATGTTTCCACGGGTGTATACATAAGTCAAAACTTCTTATGTAGTGCACTATTTTTTTTTTTTTTGAGACGGAGTCTCGCTCTGTTGCCCAGGCTGGAGTGCAGTGGCACATCTTGGCTCACTGGAACCTCTGCCTCCCGGGTTCAAGCGATTCTCCTGCCTCAGCCTCCTGAGTAGCTGGGATTACAGGCGCCCGCCACTACGCCCAGCTAATTTTTTGTATTTTTAGTAGAGATGGGGTTTTACCATGTTGGCCAGGCTGGTCTCGAACTCCTGACCTCATGATTCGCCCGCCCCAGCCTCCCAAAGTGCTGAGATTACAGGCATGAGCCACCATGCCCGGCCATGTAGTACACTCTCAATATGTACAGACACTTCACAGTGTCTACACAGGAATGAACTCAATAGAATAGAATGTCCCAAGGAGGTGGGTGCATTTGCTAAGCTCGGCTTTGCTGAAGCACCAGCATTGATTCATTCCCTTCAACAAATTAATACATTACTTAATCAATTAAGTATCTGAATTTTAATTAGTTGTGATTTAGCATTTGTTACTTATCTAGTTATCAAATGAGTTATTTGCCCCTTATCTATTTAATTAAATATCTGATGACTTGTTATTTGTCACTTGTTATTTACCTAAAATAACTGTTTAGTATTTGCCATTATAATGGCAATTATATCTTATCATCCTAAGAGCAACCCTTAGGACCTCCCTCTAGAGGCCTCACTGACCCCACCCTATCACCCGCCCCGTCCCCTGGCTCACTCAGGAGCCCGGGCAAGTCACTGCCCCACAATGGGCCTCCGTTTCCCCTCTGCAGAACGGACCTCACACTGACCCTGGCCCAGGGCGGGTGCTGAGGGGCTCAGCACAGGGCCTGATATGTGTCAACTCTGGTGTGCTGTTCAGAGCTCCAGCATCATCTGATTAGAAATGGCAATTATATCTTGTCAATTTAATGAAATAGTTAATCATTAAGACATTTGAGTGATATTATATTCAATTTACATTTATTTAATGTAAACAACTGTATTACGTAATTTAGATAATAATTCAGTGACTTGGTCAACCCTTTAACAGTCTCAGAGCTCCTGTCTCCTTGCTGTCTCTCCTACTCTGACACAGCACGGGACGAATGCTAGGCATGAAATAAATGTCTGCTGAATGCAGGATGAGTGAAACGCACGAGAACACAAATGAAAGCCTGAACCAGCGGACCCAAGAGCCCCCAAGGGCAAGGACTGGCTGGCTCTGCCCCTACTAGGGTCCCCACTACCACACTTGGTCTAACCTGGGGAATTCCTCACCCCCAGGCCCCTCCCCCTCACACCTGATCCTCCTCACACCCTGTCCCTTCCCCAGCTCACCCGGCCCTTCTGGAGCTGCTGTCCCCTCCCCCGGCACATGATCCTCTTTGAACCCTATCCCCTCCCCACACACCTGGTCCTCCTGGAGCCCCTGTCCCCTGCCCCTCACACCTGGTCCTCCTTGCACCCCGTCCCCTCGCCATATACCTGGTCCTCCTGGAGCCCCTGTCCCCTGCCCCTCACACCTGGTCCTCCTTGCACCCCGTCCCTTCCCCATATACCTGGTACTCCTCATGCTGCTGCAGCAGCTGACAGCGGTGGCGGAGAAGCTCCTCCAGGCCCAGTTCTGGCTCCCGACACTCGCGCACGCCCTGCGGGAAGTCTGTCACCAGGCTGTGAGGGACATAAGAGCAACCCTTAGGACCTCCCTCTAGAGTCCTCACTGACTCCACCCTATCGCCCGCCCCATCCCCTGGCTCACTCAGGAGACCAGAGAAGTCGCTGCCCCACAATGGGCCTCCGTTTCCCCATCTGCAGAACGGATCTCACGCTGCCCCTGGCCCAGGGTGGTGCTGAGGGGCTCAGCACAGGACCTGATGTGTGTCAACTCTGGTGAGCTGTTCAGAGCTCCAGCATCATCTGATTAGACACTAATTCACTGGTGGGGGTGTGTACAAAAGCCTCTCGCCCTCCCCCAGGGCCTCTGTGCCAGCCATACTGGTGAGGAAACTGAGGCTCCCTGACTCCTCCTTCTTTCTGGCCCCACACCCTTCCTCTCCACAGGGAAAGCCCTGACTCCTGAGTCCCTACGGGCTGATTCCTGAGCCACCCCCACCGTGGGGCACCCACCCCAGGCCCCGGCCTCTCAAGGAGCCAAAGTACCTGCACAGGGCTCCAAGCACGTGCTCGTGGAAGGGGCTGTGCTCTGTCCGCACCAGGGCCACCAGCTGCTGGACCATCCCCATGGAGCACAGGGTCCCTGGCGGGAGGGCTGCAGGGGTCAGAGGGGCAGCCCCACCCATCTCCTATGCCCTCCCCAGGATGCCTGTTCTTCCCCTTCTCCCACACCTGCACCCACCCCAGGGCGTCTGCTCCCCACTCCTGCCCTCACTCAAGGGCTGCCACACCTTTGTGTTCCGGGTGGCCCACCAGCAGGTTCTGCAGCAGAAATGCCGATTTGACCTTGAGCTTCTGCACCTGCTGCTGCATGGCCCGCATCAACACAGAGAAGCCGTCCAGGCGGAGGAACTGCAGCAGCCCAGCCTCCTGCTCTCGGACCAGACCTAGGAGAGGGGGACAGAGTCCTGAACTATCATCACCACTATCATCACCACCATCACCACCATCCTCACCACCACCACCATCACCATCATCACCATCCTCACCACCATCACCACCATCCTCACCACCATCACCACCATCCTCACCACCACCACCATCACCATCATCACCATCCTCACCACCATCACCACCATCCTCACCACCATCACCACCATCCTCACCACCACCACCATCACCATCATCACCACCACCATCTCTATCATCATCCTCACCACCATCACCATCCTCACCACCACCATCTCTATCACCATCATCACCATCACCACCATCCTCACCACCACCACCATCACCATCATCACCATCCTCACCACCATCACCACCATCCTCACCACCACCATCATCATCACCATCACCACCACCATCATCATCACCACCATCACCATCATCATCATCACCATCATCACCATCCTCACCACCATCACCATCATCACCACCACCATCTCTATCACCATCCTCACCACCACCTCTATCACCATCCTCACCACCACCACCTCTATCATCATCCTCACCACCATCAACATCCTCACCACCACCATCTCTATCACCATCATCACCATCACCACCATCCTCACCACCACCACCATCACCATCATCACCATCCTCACCACCATCACCACCATCCTCACCACCACCATCATCACCATCACCATCATCACCACCACCATCTCTATCACCATCCTCACCACCACCACCATCACCATCATCACCACCATCCTCACCACCATCATCACCATCACCATCATCACCACCACCATCTCTATCACCATCCTCACCACCACCACCATCACCATCATCACCACCATCCTCACCACCATCATCACCATCACCATCATCACCACCACCATCATCATCACCATCATCACCACCATCCTCACCACCATCATCACCATCACCACCATCCTCACCACCACCACCATCACCATCATCACCACCACCATCTCTATCACCATCCTCACCATCACCACCACCACCATCATCACCACCATCCTCACCACCATCATCACCATCACCACCATCCTCACCACCATCATCACCATCACCACCATCCTCACCACCACCACCATCACCATCATCACCACCACCATCTCTATCACCATCCTCACCACCACCATCACCACCATCATCACCACCATCCTCACCACCATCATCACCATCATCACCATCACCACCATCCTCACCACCACCACCATCATTGCCACCACCATCTCTATCACCATCCTCACCACCATCGCCACCATCATCACCACCATCACCACCATCCTCACCACCATCACCACCATCATCACCACCACCATCACCATCGCCTCCATCATTACCACCATCACCACCACCACCATCACCATCACCACCATCACCTCCATCACTACCACCATCACCAACACCACCATTACCATCTCACCATCACCTCCATCACTACCACCATCACCAACACCACCATTACCATCTCACCATCACCTCCATCACTACCACCATCACCAACACCACCATTACCATCTCACCATCACCTCCATCACTACCACCATCACCACTACCATCATCACCACCATCACCATCACCACCATCACCATCACCACCACCACCATCACCACCATCATCACCATCACCTCCATCACTACCACCATCAACACCACCATTACCATCTCACCATCACCTCCATCACTACCACCATCACCACTACCATCAGCACCACCATCACCACTATCACCATCAGTACTACCATCACCACCACCATTAACAATATATTTATTGTCAGTCATCATCACCATCATCATCACCACAAACCACCACCATCATTACTTGCCAAGGGCCGGCATATGCAAGCATCATCTTTATTTGAAGTATGTCTTTGAGACATAATTCACAATCCACACAGTTCAGTCTTTTAAAGATATTCGCAGGGCTGTATAACCATCGCCATTAACTCTAGGAAAAGTTCATCACCCCCAGAGGAAATCCGGTACCTATGAGCAGTCATTCCCAATTTCCCCTCCCTCTGGGCCCTGCAACCACAGACATGCTTTCCGCCTCTGTGGATTTACCTGTCCCAGACATTTGATAGAAATGTGTTCATAAAATATGTGACCTTTTGTGTCTGACTGCTTTCACTCAGCATGGTGTTTTCCAGATCCATTCATGTTGTAAGTGGTATTGACACTTCATTCCTTTTCATGGCTGAATAATATTCCATTGTATGGATATACCACATTTTATCCATTCCTCCACTGATGGAAGCATCATCTCTTTTTATTTTTTAATTTTATTTACTTACTTATTTATTCATTTTGAGATGCAGTCTCGTTCTGTTGCCCAGGCTGGAGCGTGCAGTGGAGTGATCTGGCTCACTGCAACCTCTGCTCCCTGGTTCAAGCTATTCTTCAGCCTCAGCCTCCCAAGTAGCTGGGATTACAGTAACCTGCCACCACACCCAGCTAATTTTTTTTTTTTGAGACGGAGTCTGGCTCTGTCGCCCAGGCTGGAGTGCAGTGGCCGGATCTCAGCTCACTGCAAGCTCCGCCTCCCGGGTTTACGCCATTCTCCTGCCTCAGCCTCCCGAGTAGCTGGGACTACAGGCGCCGCCACCACGCCCGGCTAGTTTTTTGTATTTTTTTAGTAGAGACGGGGTTTCACCGTGTTAGCCAGGATGGTCTCGATCTCCTGACCTCGTGATCCGCCCGTCTCGGCCTCCCAAAGTGCTGGGATTACAGGCTTGAGCCACCGCGCCCGGCCCTAATTTTTGTATTTATAATAGATATAGGATTCCACCACATTGGCCAGGTTGGTCTCAAGCTTCTGGCCTAAAGTGATCCACCCGCCTGGGCCTCTCAAAGTGCTGGGATTACAGGCGTGAGCCACTGTGCCCAGCCGCATCATTTTTTTTTTTTTTTTTTTTTTTTTGAGACGGAGTCCCACTCTATTGCCCAGGCTAGAGTGCAACGGCAAGATCTCGGCTCACTGCAACCTCCGCCTCCTGGGTTCAAGCCATTCTCCTGGCTCAGACTCCCAGGGAGCTGCGATTATAGGCGTGCACCACTACATCCCGCTAATTTTTGTATTTTGAGTAAAGACAGAGTTTCACAATATTGGCTTGGCTGGTCTTGAACTCCAGACCTCATAATCCACCCACCTCAGCCTCCCAAAATGCTGGCATTACAGGTATGAGCCACTGTGTCCAGTCCACATCATCTTTTTTTTTTTTTTTTTTTTTTTTTTTGAGACGGAGTCTCACTCTTTGCCCAGGCTGGAGTGCTGTGGTGTGATCTCAGCTCACTGCAACCTTCGCCTCCCAGGTTCACGCCATTCTCCTGTCTCAGCCTCTGGAGTAGCTGGGACTACAGTGCCCGCCACCATGCCCAGCTAATTTTTTTTTTTTTTTTTTGTATTTTTAGTAGAGATAGGGTTTCACTGCATTAGGCAGGATGGTCTCCATCTCCTGACCTCGTGATGCGCCTGCCTCGGCCTCCCAAAGTGCTGGAATTACAGGCGTGAGCCACCGCGCCCGGCCATCTTTTTAATCCTCACAATTATCCTAGAGGGTAGGCTTTCAGAATTCTATTTTACAGATGAGGAAACTGAGGCCCAAAAGAGCCAGGCTACACAGCATGCATGACCTTTATCCAGAGGGCAATGAGAACTCTGGATGGCCTCCCAGCAGGATGAGAACTGACCTTTGGGGGGCACCTCCAGTAAGGTGCTCGCTCCTTGGTAAGCTCTAGGACTGGGCCGCCCAAGGACAGAAGCCACTAGTAGCTTGTGGCCACTAAACACCTGATATGTGGCCAGTGCAACTAAGGAAAATAGTTGTTCATTTCATTTAAGTTCAATTCATTTAAACTTAAAATGAAAAACTGAAACAGTGTAAAATATTCTCCAGTAAACACAACGTTGACCAGGCGCGGCGGCTCACGCCTGTAATCCCAGCACTTTGGGAGGCCAAGGTGGGCAGATCACTTGAGGTCAGGAGTTCAAGACCAGCCTAGCCAACATGGTGAAACCCCATCTCTACTAAAAATAAAAAATTAGCCAGGCATGGTGGCAGGTGCCTCTAATCCCAGCTACTAGGGAGGCTGAGGCAGGAGAATCATTTGAACCTGGGAGGTGGAGGTTACAGTGAGCTGAGATCATGCCATTACACTCCAGCCTGAGCAAAAAGAGTGAAACTCCATCTCAGACCCACAAAAAGAGAAAACCAAAAAGAAAAACATACACAACGTTGTTGCTCTGGTACACTCCACACCACCACTGAAAACTCACATCTGAGTTGTGATGTGCGTTATTTGTAAAATGCACACACTAGGTTTTGAAGACTTAGCATGGCAAAAAATATAAAGTGTCTCATTAACATTCCATGTTAATTACACATTGAAATTATAATAGTTTGGACAGATTGGGTTAAATATTTATTTTATTTTATTTATGTATTTTTTTGAGACAGACTCTCACTCCGTCACCCAGGCCGGAGTGCAGTGGCAGTTGGTTCACTGCGACATATGTCTCTTGGGTTCAAGCAATTTTTTTTTTTTTTTTTTGAGACGGACTCTCGCTGTGTCGCCCAGGCTGGAGTGAGTGGCGCGATCTCGGCTCACTGCAAGCTCCACCTCCCGGGTTCACGCCATTCTCCTGCCTCAGCCTCCGAGTAGCTGGGACTACAGGCGCCCGCCACCACGCCTGGCTAGTTTTTTGTATTTTTAGTAGAGACGGGGTTTCACCATGTTAGCCAGGATGGTCTCAATCTCCTGACCTCGTGATCCCCCGCCTCGGCCTCCCAAAGTGCTGGGATTACAGGCTTGTGCCACCGCGCCCGGCTGGTTCAAGCAATTTTTATGCCTCAACCTACCGAGTAGCTGGGATTACAGGCATGCCCCACCACGCCTGGCTAATTTTTTGGTATTTTTAGTAGAGACGGAGTGTCACCTTGTTGGCCAGGCTGGTCTTGAGCTCCTGGCCTCAAGGAATCCACCTGTCTCGGCCGCCCAAAATGCTGAGATGATAGGCGTGAGTCACCGCGCCTGGCCAAATGTTATTTAATGAAAGAAAGAAAAGAGAACAGGCATGCAGGGAGTGGAAAACACAAAGACTTCTCTCATTCAATCTGTAAGCAAGGCCTGTCAGCTCTGCCTTCAAAATGTACCCAGGAGAGACCGGTCCCCTTTACGCCAGGGCGCGGTTGGTATCTGGGGCCAATCTGGATTGGGAGGCCCGTCCTGTGCATTGCAGGATGTTGAGCAGCATCCCTCACCTCTACCCAGTAGATGCCAATAGTCCCTCTCTCCCAGCTGCGACAACTAAAAATGTCTCAGGACATTTGTCTAAATATCCTGTGGAGGACATGATTGCCCCCGTTTGAGAACCCCTGCTCCCTACCACAACCTTGATCTCCTGCCTAGGTTATCGCCATGACCCCCTGGCTCACCGCCCACCTTCCACCCCCCTCGCCGCATTCACCCTCTTCTCTGTGCGGCAGTTGGGGGCAGGGATCACAGTGTGGCTGCCGTCATTTTTGGAGAGAAAGCCAAAGTCATCACTGCAGCCCACACATCTCCCTTAAAAAAGTTACGCTTATTCAGCGCTAAAAAGAAATGAGCTATCAAGCCAAGAAAAGACATGGAGGAACCTGAAAAGCAGATTACTAAGCCAAAGAAGCCAGTCTGAAAAGGCTGCAGATTGCATGGTTCCAAGTATATGACATTCTGGAAAAGGCAAAACTATGGAGACAGTAAAAAGCTCAGGGGTGGGATGACTAGCTGGAGCTCAGAGGATCTGTAGGGCAGTGAAATTCCTCTGTATAATACTACGGGGGGGATCCATGTCATGATACAGTTGTCCAAACCCACAGTATGTACAACATCAAGAGTGAGCCCCGGTGTCAGCTGTGGACTCTGCGTGACAATGGTGTGTGCATGCAGGTTCATCGATTGTAATAAATGTGCCACTCTGGTAGACTGTAACAAGGGACCACTTTGGAGTGGCTCAACAGAGGGGGAGTGAGTCCATCCGCTCCTGTCCTGCTGGGAAGGGCAGTGGCACTGCCGCCTGGGGTAGCAGGAGCTGAGGGGATGTAGCCTGCAAGTGGCTCCCAGAACGGAACTCCGGTAATGGTACTGGACAGTCACACAATGGCATACCCTGCAGCCACCAAAAAAAAAAGGACAGATGCCACTGAATGGTATACTTTAACATTTTCATGTGAATTTTACCCCCAAGCAAAAAAAAAAAAAAAAAAAAAAAAAAAAAAAAAAAAAAAAAAGGGCATCCGAGCTCCCAGAGCTCTTGCCCTGCGTCATGGACAGCTTTCGCAGGGGAAGCTGACCACCATGTGCTGAGGTCGCTCAAGCAGCCCGAGCTTCTTGCCAACAGCCAGCAAAGCTCTAATAGCCCCAGGGCAAGCCACGGTGGAAGCCCATCTCTAGCACCCCTCCCTCGGAGGAGGATTGTGAGGGATTAACGAGGTGCGGCGCACAGGGCTGAGTGCAGTCAGACCTTCGGGTAACGCGGCCCGGCTCATGGCTGACCACAACCTCATGAAGACACAAAGCCAGAGGCAGCCCTCCTCGATGGGGGCCACTCCTGCATTCCTAACCCACAGGAAGGGGAAAGATAAACTACTGTGGCTTCAGAAAAAAGGACAGAGGCAGGTCAAGGTGCGCAACAGTCAGGATGGTCTGCGCCAGCCGTGCACATCCGAGGAAAAGAGATGAATCTGTGTGTCTATGTGTGCACATGCCACACACGGCACACTCCACATATGCACACACCACACACCCCGTATACACCCACCACATACACACATCCCACACACCCCACGCACATCCACGCACCACACATACGCACCACACATACGCACCCCAAATGCACCCCATGTACCCCACACACTGCACATGCACCACACATATACATAGACACCCCCAGCACACACATCCCACACACATACACATGCAACACACACAGCACACACACACACTCCCCATACCACACACACCTCCACATCTATACCACACAACCACACACCCCATGTACACGCTCCACACATACGACACACCATACACCCCACATACACACCACACACACCCTACACATGCACCACACACCCACTACACACACACACCACACACACCCTACACACCCTACACACACACACCACACACCCACTACACACACACACCACACACACCCTACACACACACACCACACACACCCTACACACCCTACACACACACACCACACACACCCTACACACCCTACACATACACACCACACACACCCACTACACACACACACCACACACACACACCACACACACCACACACACACCACACACACACACCACACACCCACTATACACACACACCACACACACCCACATTTGTCCTTACAGATTTGTCAAAATCTCTGGAAGCAGAAACTGGCATGACAGTGGTTTTCTCTGGAATGGGGACCAGGTTTGAGGACAGGGACCGTTTGCTATGCACTCTTTTGTACCTGGTGAACGATGTGACTGTCTCGCAGATTTTTAAAAATATGTAATGACTTTTTTTTTTTTTTTGAGACAAGGTCTCACTCTGTCACCCAGGCTGGAGTGCAGTGACACGATCTCAGCTGACTGCAGCCTCCGCCTCCCAGGCTCACATGATCCTCCCTCCTCAGCCTCCCAGGTAGCTGGGACCAGGTGTGAGCCACCAAGATAGCCTAAAGACTTCCTAGACATCCCCCCCACCTTTTTTTTTTTTTTTTGAGACGGAGTCTCGCTCTGTCGCCCAGGCCGGGTGCAGTGGCATGATCTCTACTCACTGCAAGCTCCGCCCCCTGGGTACACGTCACTCTCCTGCCTCAGCCTCCCGAGTAGCTGGGACTACAGGTGCCCATCACCACGTCCGGCTAATTTTTTGTATATTTAGTAGAGACGGGGTTTCACCGTGTTAGCCAGGGTGGCCTTAATCTCTTGATCTCGTGATCTGCCCGCCTCGGCCTCACAAAGTGCTGGGATTACAGGCATGAGCCACTGCGCCCGGCAAGACTTCTTTTTTAATGTAAGCTGTTAGAAGAAAACTCTGCCAGCCCCTCTCTACCCTGCTCTGGCCCTCAGGGACACCATGTCCTTCTCTCTGCCCTTTGTGGCCAAGCTGCTCCATGTCTGTCAGTCCCTCTGTCTCCCTGGTTTTGGCTGCGACTTTCCAAGTGCCACCTCCTCCAAAGCTCCTTTCCTCACCTCATCAGAATGCTTCCTTCTTCCGGAATCTCCTCCTACCCAAATCCTCCCTGTTCTCCTCCCAGCCTCTGCATGGCTGGGGCCACCATCTGCCAGGAACACAACCCTGATTCCGGGGCTCAGGATACATGGGGGTGAGGGAGAGAAAGGGGGTGTTGGACCCCCCTCACAACCCCCATTTCAGTGACCACATAGGCTGCTGGAGTTAAAAAAATAGCCAACCTCAGGCCAGGCACGGTGGCTCACACCTATAATCCCAGCACTTAGGGAGGCTGAGGCTGGTGGATCATCTGAGGTCAGGAGTTTGAGACCAGCCTGGCCAACATGGTGAAACCCCACCTCTACTAAAAATACAAAAAAAAAAAATTAGCCAGGCATGGTGGTGTGTGCCTGTAAACCCAGCTACTTGGGAGGCTGAGGCAGAGGAATCCCTTGAACCAGGGGAGGTGGAGGTTGCAGTGAGCCGAGGTTGCGCCACTGCACTCCAGCCTGGGCGACAGAGCGAGACTCCATCTCAAAAAACAAAAAAAGAAAGAAAAAAAGCCAACCTCGGACAGATTAAATGCAGAGTTACAATATGACCCAGGAGCTCCACTGCTAGGTATACACTCAAGAGAACGGAAAACAAATGTCAATGAAAAGACCTGTGCAGCCATGTCCACAGGAGCACGAGAGCCCAGAGAGAGATGGAAACCAGGGACTGTCAGCTGACAGGCGGAAGGAGAGGAAGGGCATGGTGGACCCACACAACAGGACACATTCAGCCGCAAGAAAGAGCACAGCACTGCCACCCGCCACCACTCGGGGACCTCGCGCTGTATGAAAGGAGCCAGTGGCACTGCCACCCGCCACCACTCGGGGACCTCGCGCTGTATGAAAGGAGCCAGCGGCACTGCCATCCCCGCCACCACTCGGGGACCTCGCGCTGTATGAAAGGAGCCAGTGGCATTGCCACCCGCCACCACTCGGGGACCTCGCGCTGTATGAAAGGAGCCAGCGGCACTGCCACCCGCCACCACTCGGGGACCTCGCACTGTATGAAAGGAGCCAGCGGCACTGCCATCCCCGCCACCACTCGGGGACCTTGCATGGTATGAAAGGAGCCAGCGGCACTGCCACCCACCACCACTCGGGGACCTCGCACTGTATGAAAGGAGCCAGTGGCACTGCCACCCCCCACCACTCGGGGACCTCGCGCTGTATGAAAGGAGCCAGTGGCACTGCCACCCGCCACCACTCGGGGACCTCGCGCTGTATGAAAGGAGCCAGTGGCACTGCCACCCGCCACCACTCGGGGACCTCGCGCTGTATGAAAGGAGCCAGTGGCACTGCCACCCGCCACCACTCGGGGACCTCGCGCTGTATGAAAGGAGCCAGTGGCACTGCCACCCGCCACCACTCGGGGACCTTGCATGGTATGAAAGGAGCCAGTGGCACTGCCACCCACCACCACTCGGGGACCTTGCATGGTATGAAAGGAGCCAGCGGCATTGCCACCCACCACCACTCGGGGACCTCGCACTGTATGAAAGGACCCGGGCACAAAAGGCCTCACAGTGTGGGATTCCATTTGTACAAATGTCCCGGAGAGGGATATCCTTAGAGGCAGTAAGTAGATTCATGTTGCAGGGGCTGGGGGAGAGGATGGATGCCGACTGATCGCTTAACGGGTACAGAATTTCTGCCTGGGGGAGAGGATGAAAATGTTCTGAAATTTTGGCCAGGCGCAGCGGCTCACACCTGTAATCCCAGCACTTTGGGAGGCTAAGGCAGGTGGATTGCCTGAGGTCAGGAGTTCGAGACCAGCCTGGCTAACATGGTGAAACCCAGTCTCTACTAAAAATACAAAAGTTAGCCAGGCGTGGTGGCAGGCGCCTGTAATCCCAGCTACTTGAGAGGCTGAGGCAGGAGAATTGCTTGAACCTGAGAGGAGGAGGTTGCAGTGAGCCAAGATCACGCCATTGCACTCCAGCCTGGGTGACAAGAGTGAGACTCTGTCTCAAGAAAAAAAAAAGGAAAGAAAGAAAAAAAGAAAATGTTCTGAATTTAGTGACTGCCGATAGCCATACCGCCTGAACGCACCTGATCTCATCTAAAATTAGGGAGTGATGATGGCTGCACAATGCTGTGAATATACTAAGTACTACGTTGTTTTTTGGTTTTATTGTTTGTTTTCAGACAGGTCTTGTTCTGTCACGCAGGCTGGAGGTGTAATCATGGCTCACTGCAGCCTCAACTCTCCAGGCTCAGGTGATCCTACAACTTCAGTCTCTTGGGTAGCTGGAGTTACAGTCACGCACCACCACATCCAGCTAATTTTTTAATTTTTGTAGAGACAGGGGTTTCCCTGTGTTGCCCAGGCTGGTCTCAAACCCCTGGGCTTGAGCAATTCTCCTGCCTGGGCCTCCCAAAGTGTGAGGATCCCAGATGTGAGCCATGCCTGGCCAAAAGTACTAAGTTACACACTTTAAAAGAATGAATTTTGTGGCCTGTGAATTACATCTCAATAAAGCTGTCAGGGAAAATAAAAGGAAGCAGTCCAGTGGGGGCACTAGTGCAGCACACGCAGGCAGGCATCCAGCACACACGAAGAGCTCCCCGGGCTGGGACCCTGGTTCTGTGTGTCCTCTCCAGACTCCCCGGCCTGATCCCTCCCGTGTGGAGGAGACACAGTGAGCCCAACTTCAGCAGGTGTGCATAAAGATTCAGCCAGGCAATACCTGGCATGGAGAAACTGCCCCACAGATGTTGGTTTCTGTCCCATCCCTGGCCCTGACCTGGCCCCTGTGTCCCAGGAGGCAGTGCATGGGGGAGTCCTGGCCAGCTCTGCCCTGTGGAGCTGCACAAACCTGGTCACGTCCCTCTGCCCACACCTCCGTTTCTTCCCCTGTCAAATGAGGATGCAAACGGTCCCACTTCACAGGCCATTAGGATAAAAAGAATTTGTGGCTGGACATGGTGGATCACACCGGTAATCTCAACACTTTCAGAGGCCAAGGCGGGAGGATCCCTTGAGGCTAGGAGTTCAAGACTAGCCTGGGTAACAAAGTCAGTCCTGTCTCTATATAGGTTAAATTAAAAAAAGAAGAAGAAGAAGAATTCATGTGCAGCAGGGGTTCTGACCATGGGGCTTTCTGTGACATCTGGGGGCATCTGCGCTGTGGTAGGTGGGGTGACAGTGTCTCTCCATGGCATGGAGGCCGCCCACGAGACACTGCTCAATGTCCTGTAGTACAGAGGATGGCCCCTGAGAGAGTGAACCAGCCCCAGTGTGAACAGTGCCCAGCTGAAAAACTGCTGCGCGCAAAGCGTTCACGCTGAGGGCCGGGTGGTCTCCTCCCAAAGTGGTCATGTCTGCTGCGAGGCTGGCAGGGGGTCTGGCCGAGTGCACCACTCGCTCTGCCTGCAGCACTCAGCTGCCAGAGGCCCAACGAGCATGGGAATAAACGAGTGAAGGCGCTACCTCTCCCTCTGCCCCAGCAGATCCCGAGGGCCCACCCGACACCCCCCAGCACCCCCGCCCCCAGCCCCACCCGGACACTCACAGGAGATGGCGAAGAGGGCCTTGACGCGCACTGTGTCGCAGGCGTCGCGGTCCAGCAGCCGCAGCAGCTTACGCAGGGCGCCCAGGCCCAGCACCTGCTCCTGGATGGCTGCCACGTTCTGGCTGCACGTGCCGATGAGCTGTGCCGCCCGCCACCGCAGCCCCGCAGCCCCCGCCTCCAGGTACCGGCCCACCAGCAGGTGCATGCCCGACAGCTGGCAGAAGTCTGTGCCACAGAGGGGAGCAGAGAGAGGCCAGATGTTAGGGACTGAACTGTGCCCCCCAAAATGCATGGGTTGATGCTCTGACCCCCAGGACTGTGGAATGTGACTGTTCTTGGAGATGGGATCTTCAAAGAGATAATTCAGGTAAAATGAAGCCCTCAGGGTGGGCCCTACTGCAATCTGACTGCTGTCCTGATAAGAGGAGATGAGAACACAGACACCCACAGTGGGACAACATGGAGGGAGGACACAAAAAATGCCTTCTGCAAGCCAAGGAACGAGGGGCTCAGGAGAAACCAGCCCTGCCCACACCCTGATCTCAGACTTCTAGCCTCCAAAGCTGTGAGAAAATACATTTCTGTTTTTAAAGCCAGTAGTCTGTGGTGCTTGGCTAAGGTGGCCCTAAGCCGACCACCACAGCTGCTGAGGCTGGAAGAGCCAGGCTGGCTCCCACAGGGACCTGGTTCTCTCCAAACACCCAACCAGAGGTCCCTCCAAGCCCAGTACAACTCGGTTCCATCGGCACTTGGGGCATTAGGGCTCCAGGCTCCAGACTACTAAATGCCAGGACTGATCCTGGTTTTTTTTTGTTTTTTTTTTTTTTTTTGAGACGGAGTCTCGCTCTATCTCCCAGGCTGGAGTGCAGTGGCCGGATCTCAGCTCACTGCAAGCTCCGCCTCCCGGGTTTACGCCATTCTCCTGCCTCAGCCTCCCGAGTAGCTGGGACTACAGGCACCCGCCACCTCGCCCGGCTAATTTTTTTGTATTTTTAGTAGAGATGGGGTTTCACCGTGTTCGCCAGGATGGTCTCGATCTCCTGACCTCGTGATCCGCCCGTCTCGGCCTCCCAAAGTGCTGGGATTACAGGCTTGAGCCACCGCGCCCGGCCCTGATCCTGGTTTTTGTGACAATCTGAATGTCCCCAGGGTCAGCAAACCACAACCCACCTCTGGTTTTTATAAATAAAGTGGTATTGGAGAGCGTGGCCGTTCCTCAAAAAGTGAAACACAGATTCCCCATGACCCAGCAATTCCACACCAAGGTACAGACTCAAAAGAACCGAAAGTAGGGACTCAGATACTTACACACTCAGGTTCATGGCAGCATCATTCACAAATGACCCAAATGTCCTTAAAGGATAAAGAGATAAATAAAAACTGCTCTAGCCATACAATGGAGTATTACTCAGCCATAAAAAGGAATGAAGCAGCCGGGCATGGTGGCTCAAGCCTATAATCCCAGCACTTTGGGAGGCCAAGGTGGGCAGATCACTTGAGGCCAGGAGTTCAAGACCAGCCTGGGTAACATAGCAAAACCCCGTTGCTACTAAAAATACAAAAATGCCAGGCCTGGCCAGGCACGGTGGCTCATGACTGTAATCCCAGCACTTTGGGAGGCCGAGGCGGGTGCATCACGAGGTCAGGAGTTCGAGACCATCCTACCAACATGGTGAAACTCCATCTCTACTAAAAATACAAAAATTAGCTGGGCATGGTGGCGGGCGACTATAATCCCAGCTACTCGGAAGGGCGAGGCAGGAGAATTGTTTGAACCCAGGAAGCAGAGGTTGCAGTGAGCTGAGATCGCGCCATTGCACTCCAGCCTGGGCGACAGGGTAAGACTCCGTCTCAGGAGAAAAAAAAAAAAAATTAGCCAGGCCTGATGGCACGTACCTGTAATCCCAGCTGTTTGGGAGGCTGAGGTATGAGAATCACTTAAACCCAGCAGGTGGAAGTTGCAGTGAGCTGAGATTGCACCACTGCACTCCAGCCTGGGAGACTGACTCAAAAAAAAAGGAATAAAGCTCTGACACGCACCACAACATGGGCACGCCTTTAGCACAATCAGCCAGACACAAAAGGTCACATGTTATAGGCGTCTATATGAAATGTCCAGAATGGGCAAATTCATAGACCCAAAACACCGATTAGTTGTTGCCAGGGGGCCGGGGGAGGGCCTGCCTAATGGGTGCTGGGTCTCCTTTGTGGGCAATGGAAAATTCCGGAAATAGAGGTGGTGTTGCACAACACTGTGAATTGACAGTAAGTGGTAGAAACGGCCATGTGGGAGGATGTTCCCCTCAGCCCACCTTCATCAGCCCTGCGCATCCTCATTAAAACAGAAAAGATACACATATATATTTATATTTATACACAGAGACAGCGCCTAGGCCAGGGAGGAAGTGGTATCTTTGGCTTTCGTTCTCATTTGATTACTAATAAGGTGTAAAATTGCTGCTGCTGTGATTGGACACTCAGCACAGTGCTTAGCACACAGCAACTGCTCAACAGATATCTCCTGAACAAGCAAAAAATGAATGAAAGAGAAAAGTCGTTAAAAGTCGTCCTGCGGACTGGAGCAGGAGTTCTCTGCTGGGTTAAGACTGGGAAACACTGGGGAGAGGTAAGCTGGGGGTGGCGACTGCACTGCGGGTCTTCTCAGGGCACTAAATGCACTCACAGAGGAGGGCTTCACAAACGCCGTCCAGCCCCTGTCCAAAATGAAGACACTTGACTCCCATGCCTGACATGTTACGTGTACTCTGTGCCTGGGGTTGTGCGGGCCTGGGGGTTTCTCTCAGCCCATCCTCACCAGCCTGTATACAAGAGGAAGTCACCAGAACCTGCCCAAACCAGACTGCCATGTAGCAGCACAGCCTGAACTATGAACCAAGGAAGTGACACCCCAAATCCACACCCTCAATGGCTACACCACACAACCCCTCCAAATGGAAGGGGGCTCTCCTCAAACCTTCTGTCAGCTCTGCTGCTTACAGTAAAACAGCGTTT
Organism: Chlorocebus sabaeus; assembly: GCF_047675955.1. Lineage (NCBI taxonomy): Eukaryota > Metazoa > Chordata > Mammalia > Primates > Cercopithecidae > Chlorocebus > Chlorocebus sabaeus. The sequence continues at coordinate 3,099,062 of NC_132909.1, read as the reverse complement.
ACCTCGGTCTGCAAGGCCCTGCCCACCCCCACACTGTTTCCTATGCCTGGCCCCTCACTCACTCTGCTCTGCCTCAAGGGCCTGGTTGCTGTTTCTGAACACACCAGGCACGCTCTGGCCTCAGGGCCTTTGCACTGGCTGTTCCCGCGGTCTGGAATGCTTTTCCCAGAGATCATCCCACAACTCGCACCTCACTTCAGGTCTCTGATCAAACGTCGCCCCGGAGAGGCCTTCTCTGCCACCCCACCCATGCCACTTTCTCTCTTGTACTCTGGGGAGTGGCAGTGGACACCCAGAGGACTAGGAGAGAAACAGCCATCTCAGAACTGATCAGGGAAGTGGGGGATCCCACCTGCCATGAGGGTGAGGAAGAGCCTTGCTCCTTATGGCAATGGAAGCTGATGGTGAGAGGGCAGCAGGGAGGCTGATGGTGTGATCCCCAAGAGTACTGGCAAGAGCTGAGAGGCAGCAGGACGTGTACGGAGGGGCAGGACGTCCCGGCGGGGGAAGTGGGGTACCTGCGGCATTGTCCATGTTCTCACACAGGTCGGCCAGCAGCTCCAGGGCCCCCTCTCGCTCTTGCTGGTCGGCTGCCTGCTCAGCCTCCCCAGCAGTGGGGGGCATGGGCTGTGACAGCACTCGGAGGCAGCTCTTCATCTGCTCCACCTCCTCCCGCTGGCCTCGGAAGGCAGCCGACATGGCCTCCTGCAACCACTGACGCCTCTGGGGACCAAGGCGAGGAGGAAAGGAGATCTATCAGTCATTAATTAAAAAGGAACAGCCATTAATAAAGACAGCCAACTGAGGGCTGATGTTCCTTCAGTCAACAAATATTGACCGGACGCTGTGGCTCACGCCTGTAATCCCACCACTTTGGGAGGTCAAGGTGGGCAGACTGCCTGAGCTCAGGAGTTTGAGATCAGCCTGGGCAACAAACATGGTGAAACCCCATCTCTACTAAACTACAAAAACTTAGCCGGGCATGATGGTCCGAGCCTGTAGTCACAGCTACTCCGGAGGCTGAGGCACGAGAATCACTTGAACCTGGGAGGCAGAGGTTGAGGTGAACCGAGATCGCAACATTGTACTCTAGCCTGGGCGACAGAATCAACTGAACATCTATTTTATTCACAGACACTTTTCTAGGTACTAAAGGCAGCCCCAGGCCAGACAGAAACCCCCGCCCTGGGGGTGGGGCTCACATTCAGGTTGAAGAACAGTCAATAAAGAAAATAGCCGGGCGCGGTGGCTCAAGCCTGTAATCCCAGCACTTTGGGAGGCCGAGACGGGCGGATCACGAGGTCAGGAGATCGAGACCATCCTGGCTAATACAGTGAAACCTCTACTAAAAAATACAAAAAAAATAGCCGGGTGAGGTGGCGGGCACCTGTAGTCCCAGCTATAGGGAGGCTGAGGCAGGAGAATGGCACAAACCCAGGAGGCGGAGCTTGCAGTGAGCTGCGATCCAGCCACTGCACTCCAGCCTGGGCGACAGCGCGAAACTCCCTCTCAAAAAAAAAAAAAAAAAAAAAAAAAAAGGAAATAAGCAAAACTTGTAGCATTTGACATGGCGAGATTATAAGCGTCCTGGGGTAAGTAAGATTAAGCACAGTGGGGGATCTGGAGTGCCGAACCGTGGCTGCAGAATTAAACAGGTCGGGGCCGGGTGCGATGACTCACACCTGTAATCCCAGCACTTTGGGAGGCTGAGGCAGGAGGATCACTTAAGCCCAGGAATTTAAGAGCAGCCTGGGTAACATAGCGATACCCTATCTCCACAAAAAAAAGTTTTAAATTAGCTGGGCATGGTGGTGTATGCCTGTGGTCCCACTTACTCAGAAAGCTGAGTGGAGAGGATGGCTGGAGCCTAGGAATTTAAGGCTGCAGTGAGTGAGACCTTGTCTCTAAAAGAAAAAAAAAAAAAAAGAAAAGAAAAAGAAATGGGTTGGTCATTGAGGGTCCCAGGGAGGTGACTTGAGAGAAAAGCAGTAGGTGAGGGACTGAGCCAGGCCACATCTAGAAGTGGTTCCAGGCAGAGGGAACCACCAGGAGGCCAGTGTGGTGGAGGCAGAGTGAGCAAGGAGAAAAGGAGCGGGGAGGGGAGCAGGTGATATCAGGTCTTGCAAACTTGTAAAAACCTGGGATTTCCCTCTGAATAGGTGTGGGAGCTGCTGGAGGGCTCTAAGCAGAGGAGCAGGGACACCTGTATTGCTGTTGAGAACAGACGGAGGAGGGGCAAGGGCAGGTGCAGGAATATGAAACAGGAGGCTATCGCTGGGAGCAGGCAGGAGAGAAGGTGGTGTGGAGCAGGAAGGAGAGAGGAGTGGGGAGAAACGGTCAGACCCTGGACTTATTTTGAAAAGAGAGCCCGTTTGATTTAGTGAGATACGAGGTGTGACAGAAAGAGAGGTCAAGGATGACTCCGAGGTCTCTGTTCTGAGCAAACAGGAAAAGATGGGGAAAGGGTGTGAAAAGCAGGTTTGGGGTGGGAAGAGCAGGGATTTCAGGTCATTTTCTTTTTTCTTTTTTTTTTTTTTTTTGAGACGGAGTCTCGCTCTGTTGCCCAGGCTAGAGTGCAGTGGCCGGATCTCAGCTCACTGCAAGCTCCGCCTCCCGGGTTTATGCCATTCTCCTGCCTCAGCCTCCCGAGCAGCTGGGACTACAGGCGCCCGCCACCTCGCCCGGCTAGGTTTTTTTGGTATTTTTTAGTAGAGACGGGGTTTCACCATGTTAGCCAGGATGGTCTCGATCTCTTGACCTCGTGATCCGCCCGTCTCGGCCTCCCAAAGTGCTGGGATTACAGGCTTGAGCCACCGCGCCCGGCTCAGCTCATTTTCAAATGTGCAAATTTGAGGGATCTATTACACACCCAAGGTAAAAGACTGAGGAAGCTGCCTGAAGCCCAGGCAGAGCTGCAGCCTGGACCAGGATTTCCCAACTTCAGCTCTACTGACACTTTGAGCTGGATAGTTCTCTGTGGTGTGACCGTCCTGTGCACCACAGGATGCTGAGCAGCATCCCTGGCCTTCACATACTGGATGTCAGTATTCCCCTTCCTCCAGTTGTGGCAACCAAGAATGTTTCCACACCAATTGTCCCCTGGGGAATAAAAATCACCCCCAGTGAAGGATCACTGGCCTAGAGATATAAATTTGAGACTTGTCAGAATAAAGCCTTACAACAATATGAGGCCGGGCGCGGTGGCTCACGCCTGTAATCGAGCACTTTGGGAAGCTGAGGTGGGCCGATCACCTGAGGTCAGGAGTTCGAGACCAGACTGGCCAACATGGTGAAACCCCGTCTCTACTAAAAATACAAAAATTAGCCAGGCATGGTGGTGTGTGCCTGTAATCCCACCTACTCGGGAGGCTGAGGCAAAGGGAATTGCCTGAACCTGAGAGACAGAGGCTGCAGTGAGCCGAGATCATACCACTGCACTCTAGCCAGGGCAATAGAGTGGGACTCTATCTCAAAGAAAAAGGAGATGAGAGCTAATAAGTGACTGCTGGAATTTTGGGGGGTGAGGGAGGGGAGTGGAGGTCTCCTTAGTCACAGTTCTAAGTAAATTTGAGTGAGCTATTTAGTGTTTCTGTGCCTGTTTCATGCCTCACTGTCGTAAAGGTTCAATGACGTCATGTATGTAAGTGGGTTAGCATAATGCTCTGTATACAGTAATCGCCAATTAAACATTATATATAATAACTATTCCTATTAATCTGCAAAACAACTCTATGAGGTATGTATCATTGTTATCCCCACTTCGCAGACGAGAAAGTTGAGTCACAGAAAGGTTGAGACTTACCCAAGATCACGCAGTCAGCAACTGACAAAGCCCGAAATCAAACCCAAGCAGTCTAGGCTGGGCATGGCGGCTCACATCTGTAATCTCACCACTTTGGGAGGCTGAGGCAGATGGATCACTTGAGGCCAGGAGTTCGAGACCAGCCTGGCCAATATAGTGAAACCCCTTCTCTACTAAAAATACGAAAATTAGCCAGGCATGGTGGCCCATGCCTCTAATCCCAGCTACTAGGGAGGCTGGGGCACGACAGTTGTTTGAACCGGCAAGGCAGAGGTTGCAGTGAGCCAAGATTGCGCCTCTGCACTCCAACCGAGACTGTGTCCCCCACCCCTACCCCCCACCAAAAAAAAAACAAGCAGTCTGACAACAGAGCCTGTGCTCTTCATGAAAACATACTGCTGTCTTCAGAAGCACTGTCTGTATGCTGGACACTGCGTGCAGCCCTACTTAAAGTAGAACCTCAGAACTACCCTATACCGTAGTTATTATTATTATCAATCTGTAAACAAAGAACTTGAGACTCAGAAAGATGAAGTAATATATCCAAGGTCACACAGCTAGACAATGCTGAATCCAGGTCGGTCTGGCTCTGGAAAGGATATGTCCCCCCCGCCGACTCTCTTGAGATCTGACCTTCAGTCAACGACGACCCCATCTAGCACAAATTACAGCCTACAATGCCTCCACACCTGGACTCCTGCCACCCACCCAAGAAGACCCTAGTCTTCTTGTGGCTCCCCAAGTCACACTTCCCAAGGCACCTCTATCTGTCCCCAGGCCCCTTACCCCAGCTTCTTGGGTCCCCATCTTTTACCTCCTCACTCATGGGTTCTGGAGGAGGGTCTGGCTCTTCAGAGCCCGCGGTGATGGCCATCTGCAGCAAGCCTTGGAGGTTGCGTGGGGGCCGGGAATTGCCCGAGCCCCCAGCCGAGGAGCCGCCGCCGCCGCCGCCGCCGCCGCCCCCTGAAGAGCAACCCTGGGAGGCCGGGGGCAGCGCCAGGGGCAGGCGGCTGCCTCTTGAGCCTTCGTCTGACATGGGCCGTTTGTGAAGAAGGAAGAACGTGTTAGGGGGAGAAGGTGGTCACTGCTGAAGCAGCTCTGGCGTCCTGATGGGTCGATTCTTGAGGGTCTGCTGAGAAGGTGGCGTTTTAGGGGAGCTCGGCGCCCCCCCATGACCCCAAACGACTCTGCCCCCAGCCCACTCAACCACAGCCCCTTTTCCTTCCTTCATACCCACAGGACCCTTCCCCAAAGTCATAAGCCCCTCCTTTCTCCCTAGCAACACGCCCCACCCACTCTCCTAGGCAACAACCCCCCTTCCCCATCTCCAATGCGTGCGTCCCGTCTCTTAGCAACCTCACTGCCCCGCCTCCGTAGCAACAAGCCCGCCCTTTGGTCTCCTTAGCAACAAGTCTTCTCCCTCCTCTCCGAAGAGGGGCGCCGGAATAGGGCGGATCTCACCTCCCCGGGTCCTCAAGCCGCCGCTGCTCCTACGGACAAAGTCGTCCGCACCTGACTCTACTGGGCGCCGCCATCTTAACCGGAAATACGCACAGTTTCACCCGGAAGTACCCGGCGTACGCACCCAACTTCGTGCCGTGGATGCCGCTGAAGCTGCTTGCCTGACTATTATTCTCTTCTCACCTGGCCGGATACTGCCCTCGGCCCCGCCCCTCCCATCCAGGCCCCGCCTCCAAGCTAGGACGCACCTTCGTGCGGGCCCCGCCCCTTCACGTTCAAGTCGCTGGTCAAAGCCCCGCCCCTGGCCCAGTTTTCGCACCTCAGCGAGTGCCGCCCCCGATCCTTATTGCAAGCTCCACCCCTGTTCTAACGTGTGCCCCGCCCCCAGGTTTGACCCCGCCCATACTACTATTCCCGCTCCTACTACTATTCCCGCCCCCGCTCTAGGCGTTTCAGCCTCTCCCAGTTAGGCCCCGCCCCCTTTCCAGGCCCCTCCCACTCATTGCTGTCAGTCATCCTTAGAAGATTTGGGGCCTCGCCCCCCTAATCTGACTTTGGCCTCCACTGGGGCCACCACCCCATCTACTGGAGCCCTGGGGTCACAACTGTAATGGCTGGCCTGTGAGCCTTGGGCCCCTGGCAACCCCTCTCTCGGTCTCAGTTTCTCCATCTGTCAAATGGAGCTGCGGCATGGACCCGTCTCATCACCCAGCCTCTCGCTCATGGACTCTTCCCCATGCCCTGCCAGGTGGAGAGGAGAGGATTCTTGAGACCTGGAGCTGGAAAGCAAAGTGCCCCAGAGCCCAGCAAGATTCAGAGTGCCAGAGGAGCCAGCTTGGTGGGGAGGCCCGAGGCCTCCGTGCTCCAGAAGTGGAGTTTAGGCCTGGGCACGTGCTGATGTGGGCCCAGTCTGCAGAGGTGTTGGCCCTGTACTGGGCTTAAAGAAACTCTCATGTTGGTGCTGGATAGGAGGCGTTTTCTCCCAGGAAAAGGTTGTGCTCAACGCAAAACGGGCACACAGTCACAAACGTATCGAGCACCTGCTGGGCGTGGTTGTGCAGGGGGATATTTTGGGCAGAAACAGGAAGACCCAACAGATAGGCTGTGTGTGTGTGTGTGTGTGTGTGTGTGTGTGTGTGTGTGGTGTTTCCAGCGCTGTGTTGTGAGATGTGTCTGGGCCTGTGGATGTGCTATTATATTAGTTTCCTATTGCTGCTGTTAACAAATTACTAAAAATGTGGTGGCTTAAAACAGCACACATTTATTATCTTGCAGTTATGGAGGGCAGAAATCCAAAATGGGTTTCACAGAACTGAAATCAAACTGTCAGCAGGATTGCATCACTTCTGGAGGCTCTCGGGGAGAATGTTTTTCTTGCCTTTTCCAGCTTCTAGAGGCCACACTCGTTCTTTGACAGGTGGCCCCATCACCCCAAGCTCTGCTTCCATCTTCCCATCTCCATCACTGACTGCTCCTCCTGCCTCCTTCTCACAAATACTCTTGTGATTCCATCGAGCTCACCCAAATAACTGGGATAATCTCCCTATCTCAGTCACATGGGCAAAGTCCCTTTAGCCATGCAAGGTAACCTATGCACAGATCCTGGGAATTAGGATGCGGACATCTATGTACACATCTATCAGTTTATAATACATGGCCGAGGGCAGTGGCTCAGGTCTATAATCTCAATACTTTGGGAGGCCAAGGTGGGAGGATCACTTGAACCCAAGAGTTCGAGACCAGCCTGGGCAACATAGTGTGACCGCATCCCTACAAAAAAATACAAGAATTAGCCATGTGTGATGGCATCTGCCTATAGTCACAGCTATGCAGGAGGCTGAGGCAGGAGGATCACTTGAGCCCAGGAGGACGAGGCTGCAGGGACCTATGATTGCCCCACTGCACCCCAGCCTGGACAACAGGGGGAAGACCCTGTCTCAAAAAAACAAAACAAAACAAAATAAAAAGAGGGTGATCATATAATTTTTCATCTACAGCAAGACACTTGAGAGCAAAAAGGGACCCATTAATGCCTCCAGAACCACGAGGCAGATCCCTCCTGTTAATAGTTACAGAGCCAGGCCAGGTGTGGTAGCTCACACCTGTAATCCCAGCACTTTGGGAGGCTGAGGTGGGCAGATCACTAGGTCAGGAGTTCGAGACCAGCCTGACCAACATGATGAAATCCCATCTCTACTAAAAATACAAAAATTAGCCTGGCACGGTGGCAGGTGCCTGTAATCTCAGCTACTCGGGAGGCTGAGGCAGGAGAACTGCTTGAACCTGGGATGTGGAGGTCGTAGTGAGCTGAGATTATGCCATTGCACTCCAGCCTGGGTGACAGAGCGAGATTCCGTCTCAAAAAAAAAAAAAAAGAGTTACAGAACCAGCCTGGCCAACAGGATGAAACCCCATCTCTACTAAAAATACAAAAAAAAAAAAAAAAGCTGGGTGCCTAAAATTGCACCCTGCTCAACAGGCCCCTCTTAAACCCCTTCCCTGCTGTGGTCACCTCCTCAGCACGGACATGATTATCTAACACACCATACATTTTGCTTATTGACCTTGTTGATCATCTGTTTCATCCACCAGCATGGAAGCTCCACAGGACAGGCCTTTTTGCTGATTTAGGTCACTGCCATGTTCTTACCAACAGGAACAGTGCCTGGCTGAGATTTGGCACTCATTAAAGATTTGTGGACTTAAGGTGTTGAATAGGGGACTTGGAAATATCACAGGAGCCAAAAGGCTCCTGTGTGCACTTTATTTTATTTTATTTTTGTTAGAGACAGGGCTTCACTCTGTTGCTCAGGCGGGAGTGCAATGGTGCAAACATAGCTCACTGCAGCCTCGAACTCACTGGCTCAAGCCTCAGCCTCCCACGTAGCTGGGACTACAGGCACATGCCACCACACCCGGCTAATTAAAAAAAAAAAAATTGTAGGGATAGGGTCTCGCTGTGTTGCCCAGGCTGATCTTCCCACCTCAGTCTCCCGAAGTATTGAGATTACAGGCATGAGCCATCTTGCCCAGTCCTGGGTGTGCTTTATAGAGGATTTGAGAATTAAATAGGTGTCTAACACTTTCGGTTACATGACATAGAGGGATCTATGGTTTATGTGGAAAGCTAATGGGGGCAGGTGGGTCACTCAAGGTAGAGCACAGGCTTGTGGACATGCTACAGTGGGGATGTATGGGCTATACTGGGGCCCACATGAAGGTATAAAGGACCCTATCATGAGCACAGATAATATATGGGGGTCTAAAAACATACACAGGGACCTCAGGGGGTTCTGGAAGCTTCTCTGTAGAAGTAAAGAGAATCCTAAATCACTCCGGGCTGTGGGTAGATATGCAGCCTTGACACTGGTGGGGACACTGACTTACCCTCACCGTGGATGGGTGGGCTTAGGGGGCTGGGGAAACAGACATGAGTTTGGGGTCAGCAACTCCAAGAATTATTTCCCTTCTCTGCCTCTGTCTCTCTCGATATGTCCGCAGTTCTCCCCAGCATATGTCCCTCCACCTGTGTGTACCCCCTGGCCCCTCCCTGCAGGTCCACCTGCGCCCCCCTCTCCCCCACCTCTCTGGCTGGCCTTCCTCCCTCTGTCTCTCCGAATCTCTGAGTCTCTCCATCCCTCTGTCGGCTTCCAGCAGTTCTGTCTCCTTCTCCCTGTCTGTTTTCCCGGCTTGCCATACCTTCCTTCTCTTCTGTCCCTGCCCATCTCTGCCCTCCCTCCCTCTCTGCCTCAGCCAGTCTCTGGTGGTCTCCATCCCTCTTGCGTCTCTGCCTGTCTCTCGTCTCTGTGTCAGCCAGGATCTTTCTTTGTGTATCTCCATCTCTGCCCCATCTGTTGGGTCCTCTCTCTCTCTCTCCATCCTTCCCTCCATCCTCTCTCCTGCATCCTCCCACCTCCTCTCCATCCCTCCAGCTGAAGGCCCGCCCCCTGCCCCCCCCCCCCGCGCTCCCCCTCCCCCCTCCGAAAGGGTTAACTTTGGGGAAGGGCCCGGAGTCCCCGGATGGTGATGTCAGCGTGCCGGAGAGAAAGGACGAGGTGGCGGGGGGAGGCGGAGAGGAGGAGGAGGCGGAGGAGAGAGGGCGCGTGGGGGGGCGGGGGGGACCTCGGCCTGCAGCATCCGCCGGCCCGCACCTCAGACCCCCCCGGCGGGGGGAGGCGCAGGAAGCGGGGGGCCGGCCAGAAACGGGCTGGGGAGGGGGGGGCCCCGCAGCCCCCCCGGGCCATGCTGACTCCCGGGGCCTGACCCCCCCGGGCCAGCCCCCCCTCCCCCAGCTCCGCGGCCCGCCGAGTGGGGGGGGCCAGCCCAGCCCCCTGGGGACCCCCGGAGAGGTGGGGGGCAGCCGGGGGGGCCGGGACGGAGCGGTCGCCGGCCCCCACCGGAGAGACGGGGCGACCGGCCGCAGGGGGGGCGGCCGGGGGACCGGTCGGGCCGGGACCAAGGGCACCATGTCGTCCGGGGCCAAGGAGGGAGGCGGGGGCTCTCCCGCCTACCACCTCCCCCACCCCCACCCACACCCACCGCAGCACGCCCAATATGTGGGCCCCTATCGGCTGGAGAAGACGCTGGGCAAAGGACAGACAGGTGAGTCCAGCAGAAGGGGACACCTGGGGCAGGGGCAGGGTGGAGGTGGCGGCAGAGGCGGGACTCAGGGTATTCAAATACCCTGCAGGGGCTGGCTCCCCAGACCCCTGGGCCCCTCATAGAGAAGGGACTTGGGATTCAGACTCCTGGGTCCCAGGATGGAGGGGGTGGGGGGCGCAGACTCTGAGGTCCTGGAGGAGAGGGGCTGGGGGCCTGGACTCCTGGGTCTGAGGGAGGAGGGGCTGGGGGCCTGGACTCCTGGGTCTGAGGGAGGAGGGGCTGGGGGCCTGGACTCCTGGGTCTGAGGGAGGAGGGCCTGGGGGTCTGGACTCCTGAGTCTGAGGGAGGAGGGGCTGGGGTCTGGACTCCTGAGTCTGAGGGAGGAGGGACTGGGGTCCTGGACTTTTGGGTCTGAGGGAGGAGGGACTGGGGGCCTGGACTTCTGAGTATGAAGGAAGAGGGTCTGAGGTCTGGACTCCTGGGTCTGAGGGAGGAGGGGCTGGGGGCCTGGACTCCTGAGTATGAAGGAAGAGGGTCTGAGGTCTGGACTCCTGGGTCTGAGGGAGGAGGGCGGTCGAAACCTTGAGTGTTGGGACAGGGAGTTTGGGGCCCTAATGCTCCAGCCCCCATAGGGGCAGCGGCTGGAGGGACTCCAGGGCCGTGGAGGGGATGGAGGCGGCCTGCGGAGTGGAGCCAGGCCGGGAGCTGAGGTTCTTGCTGCAGTACAGCTGCAGACTGGGGTGGAGTGCATCCGTCCTGGGAAGCCTCTTCCCTCTGGACCGTCCTCTGGCCTCCCGCTCTCCAGGCAGCGAGTTGGAGTGACAGGGGCTGTAGGGCCTGGGACATTCTCCCCTTCTCTGGCATGCTGGCTCAGAGTGGCAAACAGGATGGAGGGTGGGAAGGTGGGCTGCAGCAGGCGCGTCTCCCGGAGCGGCTGTGGAAAGGGCGTTCATCCTCTGCTGTTGCTAAACGCTGGCCACCGGCCGCGGCCTCCTTCCTGCCGGATGGATGGTGGGTGGAGGTGACATGGGAGCTGAACGCCCAGGGTCTCTATGAAGCTCAGGGCCAGAGCCAACAGGAGTGGGGACTGGGCTGTGACTGAGAGCTGAGACCCTAGGGAAAAGGAGAAGGTCAAAGCCCCAGGTCCTGAGTGGTGAGAGTGTGAAGGTGCTGCTGACCTGAATTCCTGAGTTACAGGAGAAGAAGGGGTCAGACCTGGACTGGGTCTGAGGGAGGAGGGACTGGGCCTAGAGTGCTGGGTCTGAGGGAGGAGGGACTGGGCCTAGAGTGCTGGGTCTGAGGGAGGAGGGGCTGGGGGTCTGGACTCCTGGGTCTGAGGGAGGATGGAATGGGGTCTGGACTCCTGGGTCTGAGGGAGGAGGGGCTGGGGGTCTGGACTCCTGGGTCTGAGGGAGGAGGGCTGGGGGTCTGGACTCCTGGGTCTGAGGGAGGAGGGACTGGGCCTAGAGTGCAGGGTCTGAGGGAGGAGGGGCTGGGGGTCTGGATTGCTGGGTCTGAGGGAGGAGGGGTTGGGGTCTGGACTCCTGGGTCTGAGGGAGGAGGGAATGGGGGTCTGGACTCCTGGGTCTGAGGGAGGAGGGGCTGGGGGTCCGGACTCCTGGGTCTGAGGGAGGAGGGGCTGGGGGCCTGGACTCCTGGGTCTGAGGGAGGAGGGGCTGGGGGCCTGGACTCCTGGGTCTGAGGGAGGAGGGGCTGGGGGTCTGGACTCCTGGGTCTGAGGGAGGAGGGCTGGGGGTCTGGACTCCTGGGTCTGAGGGAGGAGGGGCTGGGGTCTGGACTCCTGGGTCTGAGGGAGGAGGGGCTGGGGGTCTGGACTCCTGGGTCTGAGGGAGGAGGGCTGGGGGTCTGGACTCCTGGGTCTGAGGGAGGAGGGGCTGGGGGTCTGAATTGCTGGGTCTGAGGGAGGAGGGGCTGGGGGGCCTGGACTCCTGGGTCTGAGGGAGGAGGGCTGGGGCTCTGGACTCCTGGGTCTGAGGGAGGAGGGGGTGGGGTCTGGACTCCTGGGTCTGAGGGAGGAGGGGCTGGGGGTCTGAATTGCTGGGTCTGAGGGAGGAGGGGCTGGGGACCTGGACTCCTGGGTCTGAGGGAGGAGGGCTGGGGGTCTGGACTCTTGGGTCTGAGGGAGGAGAGCTGGGGGTCTGAATTGCTGGGTCTGAGGGAGGAGGGGCTGGGACCTGGACTCCTGGGTCTGAGGGAGGAGAGGATGGGGCCTGGACTTCTGGGGCTGAGGCAGGAGGGGCTGGGGGTCTGGACGCCTGGGCCTATGACTTTAGAGGCTAGTCAGGGCTGGGTCTTTGGCTTTGGGGGCTCAGGTCCCGGAGTCGAGGGTTCTGAGGAGAGGCGTGGGCAGGAGACAGGACACACCCTTGGTGTCTGTGTGCTGTCTGTTAGGGCTGCCATGAAGAGAAGACACAGGAAGGCCGTTGGGGCTGGGGGTTCGGGAGGAGGCGGAGGGTGGTCTGGGGAGGGGGCAGATGTGAGATTAGATTCTTTGGGAGTCATAGGGTCTTCAAAAGACTGAAAAACAGAGAATACAAGGAAGTGATGGGGAGAGAAAGTCGCAGGGGGGTTTGGACGAGACAGACTCAGGGAAACACGGTGAGGAAAGAATGCGTGACAGGCGGGCTCCCCAGGACGGAGAGGGTGAGGGCCGGGGGTGGCTGGCAGAGGAGAGGGGCACCTGGCTGGATGGACAGTGAGGAGGAACGGACTGGCAGGAGGGAGGGGAAGGCTGGTTTTGTGGGAGTGCGGGCTGTCAACCCCAGGAGTTCAGGTCCGATGTGTTCAGGCCATTGTTAAACAGCCAGGCCCGGAGGAAGGAGCAAACCGGGTGGCCAAGGGAGGACATAGGTGCTGGGGACAAAGGTGACCCGGTGGAACACCCCACATTTTCACCCTGCTCCCCCAGGGCTGGTTAAACTTGGGGTCCACTGCATCACGGGTCAGAAGGTCGCCATCAAGATCGTGAACCGGGAGAAGCTGTCGGAGTCAGTGCTGATGAAGGTGTGTACGCCTGCTAGCGTGTCTGCGGGGGAGCCTGTGGGGCTGAGGGCAGGCAGGGGGCCTTGCTGACCTCTGTTCCTGTGTCTGCACCCCTCTTGACCCTCAGGTGGAGCGGGAGATCGCCATCCTGAAGCTCATCGAACACCCACATGTCCTCAAACTCCACGACGTCTACGAGAACAAGAAATATTTGTAGGTATTTATAGACACCCAGCCCTACCCCATCCTCCCTCTCTGGGTTACCAGGGTGGGACTTCTCCAGAAACAGGGTCTAGGGGGACCTGGGGGACCTGGAGCTCTCCAGGCTGGACTGCTGAAGGCCCAGTCCCTTGCCTGTTGCACAGGGAAGCTCCCAACTACTGTTCTCACATTGTGTTGGGCCTGAGGCAAAGGGCAACCATCCTCCTACTGTGTCCCCAGCGCCAGCTCCTTGGCCCACGGCACTACATGGAATGCCCTCTGCTAGATAAGCAGGGTGCCCTCCACCAGACCCAGTTTGCAAGTGATCCGCCCACTTCGGCCTCCCAAAGTGCTGGGATGACAGGCGTAAGCCACCATGTCCGGCCAGAAGTGGGGGTTTTTAACTTCTAGGCGCTGATGGGCAGATGCCTCCTGTTTGTAAGGCAAGGGGCCTAGCAAAGCCCAAAGGATCTTCCCAAACCCCCACTCTGGGGCACCGGAGAGCCCCCCTCCTCCCCCGACGTAACCGCGGGTGCCGTGGCAGGACACCCCAACAATGGGCCGCCCTAGGAGTTCTGAGTCAGTATCTCAAAGTCAATTACCCGCCAGGAAGGATGGGGGTGGCGGTCCAGCTGTCCAGACTCCAGAGAATGGGCCTCTTTGTCCAAACTCTGGTGACCCAAAGGACAGCTGGACTGGGAAGCTGGAGAGGGGACAGCCCTCGTGCCCCACCCCGTCCCTGCACCCAGTCCCCAGGATGAACTGACATCAGGTCATCACTGCTGGTGCAGGTTTCACACACAGGGAGCTGTCTGCCTGGCACTCATGGGGCTTGCTCTCAGGCTTCCCCAGGTGTGGCGGTAGGAGGGGGCTATTGTCCGGACCAGCGCACTCTCGCTCCCACTCCACTCTTGGCGGTCGCTCCCGCTCCACTCTTGGTGTAGGGAGGCAGGGCCATGGGAGTTGATGCTTCGGGCGGGAATCTAGCCATCTAAGAGCTCATAGAAATTGAGCTTTTGGGGCCATGCACGGTGGCTCAAGCCTGTGATCCCAACACTTCGGGAAGCCAAGATGGGCAGATTGCTTGAAGAGTTCGACACCAGCCTGAGCAACATCGCAAAACCCTGTCGCTACAAAAAATACAAAAATTAGCCCGGTGTGGTGGTGTGTACCTGTAGCCCCAGCTGAGGTGGGGCTGAGGTGGGGCTGAGGTGGGGCTGAGGTGGGAGGATTGCCTGATCCTGGTAGGTCGAGGCTGAAGTGAGCCGTTTTTGTGCCCCTGCACTCCAGCACAGAGTGAGACCCTGTCAAAAAAAACAAATTTGAGCTTTTGTTTCCCAGAAGCTGATGGGAATTAGTTTTAACCTCCCAGAGCCTGATGGGATTTGGAGTCTAGAATCCAAATGGTTGATGGAGGCTGGGCGCAGTGGCTGACGCCTGTAATCCAGCACTTTCGGAGGCCGAGGCCAGTGGATCACGAGGCCAGGAGTTCAAGACCAACCTGGCCAAGATGGTGAAACCCCGTCTCTGCTAAAAATACAAAAACATTAGCCAGGTGTGGTGGCAGGCATCTGTAATCTCAGCTACTTGGGAGGCTGAGGCAAAGAATTGCTTGAACCTGGGAGGTGGAGGTTGCAATGAGCCGAGATCGTGCCACTGCACTCCAGCCTGGGTGACAGAGCGAGACTCCATCTCAAAAAAAAAAAAAAAGGAACTATAAAAGTCGGGAGTTCGAGACCAGCCTGGCCAACATGGCAAAACCCCGTCTCTACTAAAAATACAAAAAGTAACTGAGTGTGGTGGCATACACCTGTAGTCCTAGCTACTTGGGAGGCTGAAGTGGGAGAATTGCTTGAACCTGGGAGGCAGAGGCTGCAGTGAGCCAGGATCGTGCCGCTGCATTCCAGCATGGGCAACAGAGCAAGACTCTTACCTCAAAAAAAAAAAAAAAAACTCCAAACAACAACAACAACAAAAACCTAATAGTTGATGGAAACTGGGACCCCGTTTCCCAGAGGCTTATGGGAAGTGGGTTTTTGGTTTTTTGGTTGTTTTTTTGAGACAGAGTTTTGCTCTTGTTGCCCAGGCTGGAGTGCAATGGCTCGATCTCGGCTCACCAGAACCTCCACCTCCTGGGTTCAAGTGATTCTCCTGCCTCAGCCTCCTGAGCAGCTGGGATTACATGCATGCGCCACCACACCCGGCTAATTTTGTATTTTTAGTAGAGACAGGGTTTTTCCATGTTGGTCAGGCTGGTCTCGAACTCTTGACTTCAAGTGATCCGCCCACTTCGGCCTCCCAAAGTGCTGGGATTACAGGCGTAAGCCACCACGTCTGGCCAGAAGTGGGGGTTTTTAACTTCTAGGCGCTGATGGGAGTTGTCGTCTGTTGCCTCACAGAAGCTGGCTCGGACTGGTGCACCTTGCAATTGTCAATACCTGAAAATGAATTCAAATTTGAGTTTCCTCATCCCAGAGGGAATTAGAGGCTTGGCTTTCTAGGGGCTAATAGGAGTGGGGGTATCTTCACTTCCCAGGGTCCTATAAGAATTGGGGTCTTTGTCTTTCAGGTGCTAATAGAACTGCCTTATCTCCTGAAACCATTAGGAGTCAAAGTGTTGATTCCTTTCCGAAGCTGACATGGGAGGCTCCCTGCTGCCCAGGACTAATGGGACTTGAGTTTGGTTTCCTAGAGGCTGGTGGAAACTGGAGTCACTTCCTCCCAGGGCGTGATGGGAATTGGAGTCTCATCCTCTCAGAAATTGATGGGAACTGGTGTCTCTTATTCCCAGGAATTGATGGGAACTGGAGTCTCTTCCTCCCAGGAATTGATAGCAACTGGAGTCTCTGCCTCCCAGGGACCCATGGGAATTGGAGTCTCTTTCTCCCAAGGATCATGGGAATTGGAGTTCTCTGCCTCCAGGGGCCAATGGAAGTGGGAGACCAGGCCCTCTGGTCCTCCACATGCCCCTTCCAGCCCTCTGCCCCCTCTATATCCTTTAGGTACCTGGTTCTGGAGCACGTCTCGGGAGGTGAGCTATTCGACTACCTGGTAAAGAAGGGGAGACTGACGCCCAAGGAGGCCAGGAAGTTCTTCCGCCAGATTGTGTCTGCACTGGACTTCTGCCATAGCTACTCCATCTGGTGAGTGAGCAGCTGGAAGGGGAGGCAGGGCTGAGGGCTGCCCAGCAGTCAGGCCCTTGGGGGCATGTGGAGGGCTGAGCAAAAGCCATGTGGTCGGCCCCCAAACCTTTATCCCATTGAGACATAACTCGTATACCAGAAAATTCCTCCTTTTAGAGTGTGCAATTCAGTGGTTTTTGATATATTTGCAGTGGTATACATCTGCCACTATGGAATTTTAGAACATTTTCATCACCCTGTACCCATTAAGTGAACATTCTCTCCCCATCCCCTCCTGCCCCCAGCTCCTGGCAACCTATTTCCTGTCTATGTGGATTTACCTATTCTAGACATTTTATATAAATGGAATCATACAATACGTGGCCCTTTTTGTATTGTGTTATGTTGTTTTGTTTTTGAGATGGAGTTTTGCTCTTGTTGCCCAGCAGGAGTGCAATGGTGTGTTCTTGGCTCACTGCAAACTCTGCCTCCCAGGTTCAATTGATTCTCCTGCCTCAGCCTCCCGAGTAGCTGGAATTACAGGCGCATGCCACTGCACCCAGCTAAATTTGTATTTTTTAGTAGAGTCGGGGTTTCACCATGTTGGCCAGGCTGGTCTCGAACTCCTGACCTCAGGTGATCCACCCGCCTTGGCCTCCCAAAGTACTAGGATTACAGGCATGAGCCACTGCACCCTGCGTCTTTGCCCATCTTTAATTCAGTTATTTTTTAAAATTTGATTTAATATTTTTATTATTGATTTATAACAATTTTTTATTATAGGAACAAGAGATTACTCTAGGAATAACTCCTAAAAATTATTCTGTATGATGACAGCAAGAACGAGGAGGAAAATTTAACAAAGAAAAAAAGTAACTGTTTATTCTAAATGCAAGTCTTTTTTTTCTTTTTTTTTTTTTTTGAGACGGAGTCTCGCTCTGTCGCCCAGGCTGGAGTGCAGTGGCCGGATCTCAGCTCACTGCAAGCTCTGCCTCCCGGGTTCATGCCATTCTCCTGCCTCAGCCTCCCGAGTAGCTGGGACTACAGGCGCCCACCACCTCGCCTGGCTAGATTTTTGTATTTTTTTAGTAGAGACGGGGTTTCACCGTGTTAGCCAGGATGGTCTCGATCTTCTGACCTCGTGATCCGCCCGTCTCGGCCTCCCAAAGTGCTGGGATTACAGGCTTGAGCCACTGCGCCGGCTAAGTCTTTAATCAGTATACATTTTTAAACCATTTTTCTCCAAGTCTGTGCCATGTTTTTACATTTTTATAACAGTCTTGCGAAAAGCAAAAGATTTTTCATTTTGATAAATTTCAGTTTGTTGATTTTTTTATTTTACACCTCATGCTTTTTCTGTCCTATTTAAGAAATCTTTGCCTGGCCGGGCACGGTGGCTCACACCTGTAATCCCAGCACTTTGGGAGGCCGAGGCGGGCAGATCACGAGGTCAGGAGATCAAGACCATCCTGGCTAACACGGTGAAACCCTGTCTCTACTAAAAATACAAAGAATTACCTGGGCATGGTGGTGCACGCCTGTAGTCCCAGCTACTTGGGAGGCTGAGGCAGGAGAATGGTGTGAACCCGGGAGGCGGAGCTTGCAGTGAGCCAAGATCACACCATTGCACTGCAGCCTGGGTGACAGAGCAAGACTCCATCTCAAAAAAAAAAAAAAAAGAAAGAAAGAAATGTCACTAAGGTTTTCTTGTATGTTTTCTAGAAGTTGTATAGTTTTAGCTCTTGCATTTAGGTCTGGGATCCATTTGAAGTTAATTTTTGTATATGGTGTGAAGTAAGGGTTGTGTAAGGGTTATTTATTTATTTTTAGTTTAGTTTAGTTATTGAGACGGGGTCTTGCTATGTTGCTCAGGCTTGTCTCAAACTCCTGGGCTCAAGGCGTGAGCCACTGCACCTGGCCCATATGTCCACTTTCAAACAGTTTTTTTTTTGGCTGGGCATGGTGGCACATGCTTGTAATCCCAGCACTTTGGGAGGCCAAGTCGGGCAGATCACTTGAGCTCATGAGTTCGAGACCAGCCCGGGCAACAAAGTGAGACCCCCATCTCTCCAAAAAATAAAAATAATTAGCTGGGTGTGGTGGCATGTGCCTGTGGTCCCAGCTACTTGGGAAGGTGTGGTAGGAGGATTGCTTGAGTCCAAGAGGTTGAGGCTGCAGGGAGGCAACAGAGTGAGACCCTGTCTCAAAAAAAAAAAAAAAGTTACTATTTTTTTCATTGAATTGACTTTAGCCTCCAAAGAAGATATTAAATGTGCAATATTTTTATAACCGTTAAGGTACAAAATGAACGCCTTCATCTTTGAGCCTCCTTCATTTGCACATCTCTCCTACTAAGATGTGTTTTAGAGATGGGGTGGGGATCAGGGTAGAGGGACTCAGACTTCGGGTAAAGCTTGTTGATAAAAAGGCCACCTATTTCAATTTTCAGGTTTTGTCTTTTTTTTATTTTTTGAGACAGGGTCTCACTCTGTCACCCAGGCTGGAGTGCAGTGGCACGATCGCAGCTCACTGCAACCTCCACCTCCCAGGTTCAAGCGATTCTCCTGTCTCAGCCTCCTGAGTACCTGGGATTACAGGCACGTGCCACCACGCCCGGCTAATTTTTTGTATTTTTAGTAGAGACAGGGTTTCACCATATTGGCCAGGCTGGTCTCGAACTCCTGACCTCAAGTGATCCACCCACCTCGGCCTCCTGAAGTACTGGGATTACAGGCATGAGCCACAGCACTTGACCCTGTTTAAATTTTCGACACTTTCCTGTTGACAAGATTGTCAAAACCCTGATATTGAAACCCTGGCCTCTAGGGGGAGATATTCAACATATTTAATAAGTATGACCCAGTTGGCTGGGCGCGGTGGCTCACGCCTGTAATCCCAGCACTTTGGGAGGCCAAGGCAGGTGGATCACCTGAGGTCAAGAGTTCAAGACCAGCCTGGCCAACATGGTGAAACCCCGTCTCTACTAAAAATACAAAAATTAGCCAGGCATGGTGGCAGACACCTGTAATCCCAGCTACTCGGGGGGCTGAGGCAGGATAATTGCTTGAACTCGGGAGACGGAGGTTGCAGTGAGCCGAGATCGTGCCACTGCACTCCAGCCTGGTGGACAAAGTGAGACTCTGTCTCAAAAAAAAAAAAAAAAAGAGTTTCCGAAGCCGGACATGGTGATGCGTGCCTGTGGTTCCAGCTACTCAAGAGGCTGAGGCCAGAGGATCACTTGAGCTGGGGAGGTCAAGACTGCAGTGAGCTATGATCGTGCTACTGCACTCCAGGCCGGGCAGCAGAAAGGGACCTCATCTCTAAAGCTACTCTTGATCTTAACCAAGCGGCCGAGAAGCGACGCCCATCTCTAAAAAATTAAAAATAAAATAGGCCGTGTGCGGTGGCTCATACCAGCACTCTGGAGGCCAAGACAGGCGGATCACCTGAGGTCAGGAGTTCAAGACCAGCCTGGCCAACATAGTGAAACTCTGTCTCTACTAAAAATACAAACATTAGGCCTGGCACAGTGGCTCATGCCTATAATCCCAGCACTTCTTGAACCCGGGAGGCGGAGGTTGTGGTGAGCCGAGATTGCGCCATTGCACTCCAGCCTAGGCAACAGAGCGAGACTTCGTCTCAAAAAAAATAAAAATACAAAACTTAGCTGGGTATGGTGGCACACGCCTGCAATCCCAGCTACTCAGGAGGCTGAGACAGGAGAATCACTTGGACCGAGGAGACGGAGGTTGCAGTGAGCCGAGATCGTGCCACTGCACTCCAACCTGGGTGATAGAATGAGACTCCATCTCAATAAATAAATAAATAAGGCCAGGCGTTATGACTCACACCTGTAATCCCAGTACTTTGAGAGGCCAAGGTGGGCGGATCATGAGGTCAGGAGTTCGAGACCAGCCTGGCCAACATAATTAAACCCTGTCTCTACTAAAAATAGAAAAATCAGCCGGGCGTGGTGGTGCGGCCTGTAGTCCCAGCTACTCAGGAGGCTGAGGCAGGAGAATCGCTTGGACCAAGGAGACGCAGGTTGCAGTGAGCCGAAATCGTGCCACTGCACTCCAGTCTGGGCAACAGAGCGAGACTCCATCTTGAAAAATAAATATGTAAATAAATACAATTTAAAAAAAAAAAACTTTTTAAGACCAAAATAAATGAAGGATAATAAATGGTCTCTCACCCCCTAAAAAACCAAGAAGTATGCAGAAGCGTTTCACTGTGAGAGCCAGTGAGTGGGGCCTGGGCCTCCTGGGAGGAAGAAGAGGCCTGAGCCCCACCTGGTTGTCTCAGCCACAGAGACCTAAAGCCCGAGAACCTGCTTTTGGATGAGAAAAACAACATCCGCATTGCAGACTTCGGCATGGCGTCCCTGCAGGTGGGGGACAGTCTCCTGGAGACCAGCTGCGGGTGAGTGGGGGCCGGGCTCCCGAGGCCCTGGGCAGGGGCTTAGAAGCCGGCTGGAGGCTCACATCAGCTCTCTCCCTCAGGTCCCCCCATTATGCGTGTCCAGAGGTGATTAAGGTGAGTGAAGGGCGGATGGAGGGGAGAGGGGTGGAGGCAGCAGGGAGGAGCGATGAAGTCACAACCGGCCCTCCCTTCCAGGGGGAAAAGTATGACGGCCGCCGGGCAGACATGTGGAGCTGTGGAGTCATCCTCTTCGCCCTGCTCGTGGTAAGGCGCCCTCACCTCTCCTGCCATTTCTAGATCAATCCCATCTGGTGGGAGCATAGGACAGTACCTTCCATCCTCACCCGGGGGTCATCTCCTGAACTTATTTATGTATTTTATTTATTTATTTATTTTGAGACAGAGTCTTGCCCCGTCGCTCAGGCTGGAGTGCAGTGGCACGATCTCAGCTCACCGCAACCTCTGCCTCCCAGCTTCAAGCAGTTCTCCTGCCTCAGCCTCCTGAGTAGCTGGGATTACAGGCGCCCACCACCACATCCGGATAATTTTTGAATTTTTAGTAGAGACAGGGTTTCACCATGTTGGCCAGGCTGGTCTCAAACTCCTGACCTCAGGTGATCCACCCGCCTCTGCCTCCCAAGGTGCTGGGATTACAGGTGTGAGCCACCATGCCCATCCTATTTATTTATTTTGAGACAGGATCTTGCTCTGTTGCCCAGTCTGGAGTACAGTGATGCAGTCTTGGCTTACTGCAACCTCCACCTCCTGGGTTCAAGCTATTCTCCTGCCTCAGCTTCCCAAGTAGCTGGGACTACAGGCACCTGCCACTACACCTGGCTAATTTTTGTATCTTTAGTAGAGACAGGGTTTCACCACGTTGGCCAGGTTGGTTTCGAACTCCTGGCCTCAAGTTATCCACCCTCCTCAGTCTCCCAGAATGCTGGGATTACAAGCATGAGCCACCCTGCCCGGCAACTGAATTTATTTTATTTTATTTATGTATGTATGTATTTATTTGTTTATTTATTTTGAGACAGGGTCTCTGTCACCCAGCCTGGAGTGCAGTGGCACCATCACAGCTCACTGCAGCCTCAGTCTCCCAGGTTCAAGCAATCCTCCCACCTCAGCCTCCCGAGCAGCTGGGATTATAGGCTCTTGCCAATATGCCCAGCTAATATTTGCATTTTTCATAGAGATGGGTTTCTCTTTGTTTCCCTGGTCAGTCTCAAACTGCTGGGCTCAAGTGATCTGCCCACCTCAGTCTCCCAGAAGTGCTGGGATTACATGCGTGAGGCCACCGAGCCCAGCCCATCTCTCGAATATTTCACTGGTAATGGGAAAGATATTACATTAACCAACAGACCAAGATTCTGGAGCTCCCCCACTCTGTGCAGAGCTAACCTTTCATTCACAGAACTGTGGGATAAAAAGATAAAAGAACTATGGGATAGTCTCCAGGAGGAACCCCAGAAAGGAACGAGGCATCCAGGAGCACCTGGAAGGCTTGATACCGTGACTGTTTAGCAGCGGATTCTAGAGCATTGCGATACTGTGATAACAAGTATAACCAGGCCAGGCGTGGAAGCTCACACCTGTCATCCCAGCACTGCAGGAGGCCGAGCGGGGGCAGATCACCTGGGGCCAGAAGTTTGAGACCAGCTTGGCCAACATGGTAAAACCCCATCTCTACTAAAAGTACAAAAATTGCCAGGCTTGGTGGCGCACGCCTGTAGTCCCAGCTACTCAGGAGGCTGAGGCAGGAGAATTGCTTGAACTTGGGAGGTGGAGTTTGCAGTGAGTCGAGATCATGCCACTCTAGCCTGGGTGACAGAGTGAGACCCCGTCTAAAAATAAATATATATATAGCTAGATCATAGGCTATCAGCCCTGCTCCTACCACAGGGCCTTTGTGCCTGGGACACTCTGCTACCTACTAGCCTTATTGTTCACCTAGTTCATATCTAGACTTCTTCAAGCTCTCTGCTCAGTTGTCACATTTCCAGGAAGCTTCGCCTGCCCCCACTCTTCCTCCCCACTCCTATGAGGTCAGACCCCCCTGTGGTAGGCTCCCTTTTCCTGGCAACGATCAGAGTTGTCACTGTGCATTTTGTTGCCTATTTCTTTGAGTGGCATCTCCCTTCCTTTCTGTATCATCAGCTCCCGGAGGTCAGGGCCGATGTCTGGGCTGTTTCTCTTTGTGTGTTTTATTTCATTTTGTTGGCTGGCCTTTGCAAACCTAAAGTTGACACATGTAAGACCCTAATAAACACCTGTAGCGAGAATAAATGAGCAATTGGCCGGGCGCAGTGACTCACGCCAGTAATCCCAGCACTTTGGGAGGCCAAGGTGGGAGGATTGCTTGAGCCCAGGAGTTCAAGACCAGCCTGGGCCACATAGCAAGCAAGACCCCATCTCAAAAGAAAGTTAAAAAATTAGCCAGGCATGGCCGAGCGCGGTGGCTCACGCCTGTAATACCAGCACTTTGGGAGGCTGAGGTGGGAGAATGGCGTGAACCCAGGAAGCGGAGCTTGCAGTGAGCTGAGATTGCACCACTGCACTCCAGCCTGAGCAACAGAGCAAGACTCCGTCTCAAAAAAAAAAAAAAATTAGCCAGGTGTGGTGGCTCGTGCCCGTAGTCCCAGTTACTTAGGAGGCCGAGGTGGGAAGATTGCTGGAGCCCTGGAGGTCAAGGCTGTAGTGAGCCATGATCATGCCCCCGAACTCCAGCCTGGATGACAGAGTGAGACCTCGTCTCAAAAATAAAAAATAAAAATAAATAAAATAAAAAATAAGTAGAAAAGAAAAAGAATACATAAGTTTTTTGTTTGTTTGTCTTTGAGACAGATTCTTGCTCTGTCACACATGATGGAATGCAGTGGCGCCATCTCAACTCACTGCAACCTCCACCTCCTGGATTCAAGCAATTCTCCTGCCTCAGCCTCCCAAGTAGCGGGGACTACAGGCATGTGCCACCATGCCCGGATAATTTTTGTATTTTTAGTAGACATGGGGTTTCACCATTTTAGCCAGGTTGGTCTCGAACTCGACCTCAGGCGATCTGCCTGCCTCAGCCTCCCAGAGTGCTGGGATTACAGGTGTGAGCCACTGCACCCGGCCATAAGCAGCTTTTTTTTATGCCAGGCACTGTTCCGAGCATGTTATTTCACATAATTATCTCAGCAGTCCCAGAGAGGGGAAGTGACTGGCCCACGGGCACGCAGGTAAGCGGCAGGCCTGGGGTTGGTCAGTCCTTGGTCTCTTCACCACCAGGCTACATAACGGATACTGAGGGCAATGAGGCCAGCTCCAAGCTGCCTTCCCGGGGCTCACTGCTGCATGGGGGGAGCAGCCGAGGTGCTCTGGGGACCAGCTCAGAACGTTCAGAACTCAGCCCTTCTTCACCTGGTGGCTAAAAGCCCTGTTCCTGAGCCCATCCAGCCGAGTTCCAATCCCTGCTCCCTCTCCCTGAGTAAGCCAGTCACCTTCCCTCAGTGTCCTCATCTACACCATGGGAATACACATCATATCTATCATTGTAAGGGTTTCGTTTTCATTTTTATTTTATTTATTTATTTTTTCATTGTGAGATGGAGTTTCGCTCTTGTCACCTAGGCTGGTGTGCAATAGTGTGATCTCAGCTCACTGCAACCTCCGCCTCCCAGGTTCAAGCGATTCTCCTGCCTCAGCCTCCCTAGTAGCTGGGACTACAGGCACCTGCCACCATGCCCGGCTAATTTTTTTTTGTATTTTTAGTAGAGATGGGGGGGTTTCTCCATGTTGACCAGGCTGGTCTCGAACTCCTGACCTCAGGTGATCCGTTCGCCTCGGCTTCCCAAAGTGCTGGGATTACAGGCGTGAGCCACTGCGCCCGGCCCATTGTGAGGGTTTAAAATTAAATGCTGCACGTGAAGCCCCCGGCACAATGCTGGATGATTATTAGTAGTAGTTTATTCTTTTTTTCTTTTTCTTCTTCTTCTTTTTTTTTTTTTTTTTTTTTGTTTTTTGAGATGAAGTCTTAGTGTTGCTCTGTAGCCCAGGCTGGAGTGCAATGGCTCGATCTTGTTTGCAGCAACCTCCGCCTCTTGGGTTCAAGTGATTTCCAGCTAGTTTTTGTATTTTTAGTAGAGATGGGGTTTCGCCATGTTGGCCAGGCTGGTCTTGAACTCCTGACCTCAAGTGATCTGCTCACCTCAGCCTCCCAAAGTGCTGGGATTACAGGCATAAGCCACCGTGCCTGGTCTAGTAATTTATTCTTGTTCCAGTAGTTCCTCATCATTTGCAGATTCCATATTTGCAAATTTGCCTACCTGTCAAAATGTATCTGTAACCCAAAATCAGTCCTGGAGGTACTTTTACAGTCATTGGCAGACATGCCCAGAGCAGGGGAGACCTGAGCCGCCACCCAAGGTGCAGGTTCCTGGCTGAGGTCAAAGTGACCCTGTTTCAGCTCTCATCCTGTAAACAATCCCCCTGTCGCCGCCTATTTTGTGTCACGTTTCTCGCATTTTTGTGGTGTTGGTGGCAATTTCGCTGTTTAAAGTGGCCGTGAAGCCAAGTGCTTCTGAAGTACCCTCTGGTGTTCCTAAGCACGGGAGGCTGTGATGTCCCTTCTGGAGAAAGCCCCCGTGATGGGCGTGCTCTGTTCAGGAATGATTTGTAGTGCTGCTGGCCGTGAGTTCGGCATCAATGACACAGTATATGTGAAAGGTGTCTTGAGGCCAGGCACGGTGGCTCATGCCTGTCATCCCAGCACTTTGGGAGGCTGAGGCGGGCGGATCATGAGGTCAGGAGTTCCAGACCAGCCTGGCCAATATGGCGAAACCACGTCTCTACTAAAAATACAAAAATTAGCCAAAATTAGCCAGGCATGGTGGTGGGCGCCTGTAGTCCCAGCTACTCGGGAGGCTGAGGCGGAGAATCTCTTGAACCGGGGAGGCGGAGGTTGCAGTGAGCCGAGATCGTACCACTGCACTCTGGGCTACAGCGCTAGACTCCGTCTCAAAAAAAAGAGAAAAGTGTCTTTAAACAGAAACACATACAAACAAGGTTATGTAATGACTGGTTAACAAAAATGTGACGAGAGGATCAAAGGAACCTAACTAACTATAGTTCCTCCAATAGCCGTGACTCGTTCAGTAGTTGAGAGTTTGCAGTGACTTCATAGAACAGAACTCTCGAGAATAACAAGAATCAGTTGCATTGTTGTTATAATTTTTTTTTTTTTTTTTTTTTTTTTGCGATGGAGCCATTCTCTGTCACCCAGGCTGGAGTGCAGTGGCGCAATCTCGGCTCACTGCAGCTTCCGCCTCCCGGGTTCAAGCGATTCTCCTGCCTCAGCCTCCCGAGCAGCTGGGATTACAGGTGCCCGCCACTTCGCCCAGCTAATTTTTGTATTTTTAGTAGAGATGGGGTTTCACCATGTTGGCCAGGCTGGTGTCAAACTCCTGATATCAAGTGATCCTCCCCCCTTGGCCTCCCAAAGTGCTAGGATTACAGGTGTGAGCCACTGTGCCCAGCCTGTTATTACAACATTTAATCCATTACCGTACCCCTCCTGGCAGGATCATTATGTCCATTTCACAGAGGAAACTGAGGCTCCGTGCTTGAGCATCAGGCAACCAGAAGTCAAACCCAGGCTTCTGTACCCCAACATCAGCATTCAGAGGTGCCTTCTCTGTATCTCCCCATTCTCCGTCCATAGGACTCAGATACCAGGGGCAGCTGGGAGCTTGCAACACCTGGAAAAGCCCTCAAAGGCTTACATCGTCACCTGCCATGAGTCTTTGTCCAATGGCAGCTCCTCCATGGCAGGTCACCATGGCTTCCCTCCAACCCTTGCCCTGGCAATTAGAAGCATTCCCTCCCGTCCCATATGATATGTTCATTTGTTTGTTACCTGTCCCCTCTGGAATGCAACTTCTCTGCTCATTCCACTGCCTTTGCTGATGACTTGAGCATCCAGTGTGTGTCAGGCAGTGTCCCAGGCCAACTCCAGGAGGGCAGGGATGTGATTTAGCTCCCTGCTTCATTGCTGGTGGCTACATCAGAACGCAGGATGTAGTGGGGTCTCTGGTCAATGCATCACAGTGGCCAGCATATAACAGTCCTGACTGTGGGCCCGGCACTGTCATGTGCTAGGTCAGTTCATTCTGCTGCAGCCTGTGAGGTGGCTGCTGTGACAACCCATTGCCATTTTCAGAGCAGTGGCTTGCCTGAGGTCATGCAGGTATAAGCCCCAGAGCAAGGATTCAAAGCAAGGCAGGGCGCCGGGCACAGTGGCTCACACCTGTAACCCCAACACTTTGGGAGGTTGAGGCGGGTGGATCACCTGAGGTCAGGAGTTCAAGACCAGCCTGGCCAACGTGGCGAAACTCCATCTCTGCCAAAAATACAAAAATTAGGCTGGTGTAGTGGCTCACGCCTGTAATCCCAGCACTTTGGGAGGCCGAGGCAGGTGAATCACTTGAGGTTGGGCGTTCGAGACCAGCCTGGCCAACATGGTGAAACCCCGACTCTATTAAAAATACAAGAGGCCGGGCGCGGTGGCTCAAGCCTGTAATCCCAGCACTTTGGGAGGCCGAGATGGGCGGATCATGAGGTCAGGAGATCGAGACCATCCTGGCTAACACAGTGAAACCCCGTCTCTACTAAAAAATACAAAAAACTAGCCGGGTGAGGTGGCGGGCGCCTGTAGTCCCAGCTACTCGGGAGGCTGAGGCAGGAGAATGACGCAAACCCGGGAGGCGGAGCTTGCAGTGAGCCGAGATCCGGCCACTGCACTCCAGCCTGGGCGACAGCGAGAGACTCCGTCTCAAAAAATAAATAAATAAATAAATAAAAATAAAAATAAAAATAAAATAAAAATACAAGAATTATCCGGGCATGGTGGCATGTGCCTGTAATCCCAGCTACTCAGGAGGTTGAGGCAGGAGGATCGCTTGAACCTGGGAGAGGCAGAGGTTGCAGTCACCCAAGATCGCCTCATTGCACACCAGCCTGGGCGACAAGAGCGAAAGTCTATCTCAAAAAAGAAAGAAAGAAAAGAAAGGTGTCAGCAGGGCCCTGCTTCCTCTGGAGTCTCTAGGGAAGGATCCTTCCGTGCCTCTTCTAGCTTCTGGTGTCCTTGGCATTCCTTCAGTTGCAGCTGTTTCACTCCCATCACTGCCTGCATCATCACATGACTGTTCTCTCTGTGTCTGCGTCCTCCTCTCCTCTCATAAGGACACCAGTCATTGATTTAGGGCTCAGCCTCATTCAGGTCTCTGCTCCCGTTGCACCTCCTGGGAGAAGCCTCACTCAGTTGCTCGTCATTGTATAGCTATTTGTTTGGAGCTGTGCAAGGGCAGAAGCCGGTTGTGTTCCCTGCTGGATCCCTAACCCATGCTCACCTTTTGTTGAATGAGTGAATGACTGACAACCCCTTCGAAACTGCTGAGGGGGGAAACCTGTCTAAAAGGAACAACCTCCACGCTGCAATTCTAGCCTCGTAAGCAGGGCTCCAAGCTGCTCCTTGCCAAGTGCCTGCTCTGCCACGGACGAGCTAGGGGCCTTGGGCAAATTGCTGAGCCTCTCTGTGCCTCAGTTTCCCTGCCCGTAAGGTGGAGATCACCGTAGTTCCCCACCTCCAGTGCTTGTGGTGAGTGTGAAATGTGCTAATGCGGGGTCCTGGTTATCTCTTGCTCAGGGGGCTCTGCCCTTTGATGACGACAACCTCCGCCAGCTGCTGGAGAAGGTGAAACGGGGCGTCTTCCACATGCCCCACTTCATTCCTCCAGACTGCCAGAGCCTCCTGAGGGGAATGATCGAAGTGGAGCCGGAAAAAAGGCTCAGTGTGAGTTGTGGGGGCACTGGCGGAGGGGGGAACAGTGGCCGATGAAGAGAGAACCCCTAGAAAACCCAGCTTGGGTTTCTGGAACCTGCCCATCAGCTCCCAGGGTGACTGGGATCGCCAGCTGAGCCGCAACCCAAGGTCCAGCAAAGCTGCCGCTCCAAACTGGGGAGGGGCTACGCAAGACTGGAGCGGGGCGTCCCAGGCAGCGGGAGGGCGCAGGACTAAGACACAGGATGCCACTGCGCATGCGGCAAAGTAATGCGGCCGGTCCGGGTACACGGAGACTGCGCGTGCGCAGAGCGATGCACTCAGTCGCCACTAGAGGGCGACGTCATATGTCATCCTGCCCCCAGTGGGGTGGGCGGGGAAATGATCAGGGACCCCAAAATCGCCCCAATCAACTTTCTTTGCACGCCTACATGTGCGTACGACCTCACTTCTGCTTCTCTACGACTCACCACCCTCACAGCTGGAGCAAATTCAGAAACATCCTTGGTACCTGTGAGTATGGGGTAACTGGGCTCTTGGGTCTCTGGCGGAAGTAGGGGTAGGGGCCAAAGCAGTAGAGGCGGCTGGGAGGGGTGGGATGCCAGGGCTCCTGAGTGGCAATGCCAGGGCTCCTGAGTGGCAAGGGGCTAGGGACTCGGACTGATGGGCCCTGGGGGAAGAAGACACAGCTGGAGAAGGAGTCTAGAGGTCAGAGGGAGGAGGGGCTAAGCGCGGGTCCAGGACTCCCAGGTTTGAAGGAAAAAGGGACTGGGGGCCTGGACTCCTGGATCCGAGGGAGGAGGGGCTGGGGGCCTGGACTACTGGGTCTGAAGGAGGGGCCGGGGGTCTGGACCCCTCGGTCTGAGGGAGAAGGGGCTGGGGGTCTGGACTCCTGGATCTGAGGGGGGTGGGTCTCGATTCCTGGGTATGAGAGAGAAGGGGCCGGGGCCTGGACTCAGATTTCGGGGCCCGGAACCCTTGAGTCTAGAACGAAGAATGCTGAATTTCAGAAGCCTGGTTCCCAATGGTGTTTCTCCACTTCCCCAGAGGCGGGAAACACGAGCCAGACCCGTGCCTGGAGCCAGCCCCAGGCCGCCGGGTAGCCATGCGGAGCCTGCCATCCAACGGAGAGCTAGATCCCGACGTCCTAGAGAGCATGGCGTCCCTGGGCTGCTTCAGGGACCGCGAGAGGCTGCATCGCGAGCTGCGCAGTGAGGAGTAAGACCCCGAGACCCCTGCACCCGTGTACCCACGTGGGGCGAGCTGCAGCAGCGCCCTGCACACATGCAGAGGGCTGGCCAAGGCACCCTGGCCTCTCGTGGGGCGTGGTTTGAAGCTCCCACCTGGGAGTGATGGAACCTGCTGGAAAACGACCCAGAAACACGCTGAGAAAGTATTAATAGATGCTGCCACGTAGTACTTACATAGACATAGTACTTACAAATAGTACGTGCCTGGATGTTAGGTGTTACAATGTTGTTATAATTGAGTGAAACACGGCTGAGATGTACCCTAAACCAGAGAAACTGGCCATACTGACACCTAGAAAAAGGAAACCATGGGCAGAAATACGGGGCGCAGAGGAGACCTCCTCTGAGCATTGATTTCCGACCTCAGCCCTCTTCTACCTCTTTCCACCTTTCCCACTCCCTGCCTTAGGGAGAACCAAGAAAAGATGATATATTATCTGCTTTTGGATCGGAAGGAGCGGTATCCCAGCTGTGAGGACCAGGACCTGCCTCCCCGGAATGATGTTGGTGAGAAGGCAGGGCTGGGGGACCAGACACCTGGGTCTCGAGAGGGGAAGAAGCTGAGTACCGGGACCCCAGATTCCCAAGGAAAGAAGGGGCTGCAGGCTCTGAGCTTCCAGGTTTAGGCTGCTTGACTTACTCTTTGACATTTATCAAAACCCCTGTCCACTCTAGGCCTGTTTCACCATCTGTGCAGTTTCCAAGGCAGTTGTAAGGGTGCACAGCTGGGTGAAACCATCTCTTGATTGGGTTGAAACCGTTGTCCCTCAGACCCACCCCGGAAGCGCGTCGATTCCCCCATGCTGAGCCGTCACGGGAAGCGGCGGCCAGAGCGGAAGTCCATGGAAGTCCTGAGCATCACCGATGCCGGGGGTGGTGGCTCCCCTGTACCCACCCGACGGGCCTTGGAGATGGCCCAGCACAGCCAGAGGTGGGAGCCCCTGTCCCTCCAGGAGGATCCACAATCCCTGGGTCTCGGAGTTCAAGAGTCTAACCCCAGCTCTACCTCAAATGTGCTGTGTCCTTGGGACGATTCACCTCCCCTCTCTGGGCCTCATTTCCTCACCTGGAAGGATTGTAGAAGTGAGGGAACATCTGTGGTTTTTGAAACCCTCCCATCTGATTTTCTTTTTTTTTTTTACTCTATCCTGGAAACAGATCCCGTAGCGTCAGTGGAGCCTCCACGGGTCTGTCCTCCAGCCCTCTAAGCAGCCCAAGGGTAAGGCCAGGTCCCCAGTGGGATTTAAGAAGGAGAAAGGGGTGGAGACATGGAGCAAAGATTGAGTAGCAGAAACTACAATTCCTGTGCAGTCTTGAGACTTGCTTCCTTGTCCCTGGAGGACCAAAGACCCAAGGCCTCCAAAGTATTTTGGTCCATTGGCCATTTCTGCCTCCTTAGGATTGCATGCCTGAAGGGATTTTACAGAAGTTAGTTGAGTGCCTCCTGTGTACTAGTTTCTGCACGGGCTGGGTTTTCAGCCCACAGCATGATAGAAAGTCTTTGTCATCCTTGCACTGGTGCCTGGGAAGGAGGATAGTTGGACTACAAGTTCCAGCATGCACCGGGCCAGCCTCCGTGAGTGTGTGTGTGTCTCCTAGCGCCTCCTGGGAGTTGTGGTCCCCTCGCTCATCTCAGTCTCCTCTCCTCTACAGAGTCCGGTCTTTTCCTTTTCACCGGAGCCTGGGGCTGGAGATGAGGCCCGAGGCGGGGGCTCCCCGACTTCCAAAACGCAGACGCTGCCTTCTCGGGGCCCCAGGGGTGGGGGTGCCGGGGAGCAGCCCCCGCCGCCCAGTGCCCGCTCCACACCCCTGCCCGGCCCCCCAGGCTCCCCGCGCTCCTCTGGCGGAACCCCCTTGCACTCGCCTCTGCACACGCCCCGGGCCAGTCCCACTGGGACCCCGGGGACAACACCACCCCCCAGCCCCGGCGGTGGCGTCGGGGGAGCCGCCTGGAGGAGTCGTCTCAACTCCATCCGCAACAGCTTCCTGGGCTCCCCTCGCTTTCACCGGCGCAAGATGCAGGGTATGGGGGCATGAACTGCTGAGTCCTAATGTGTGGAGAGGGCTAGGGGCTAAAAATCTGGTCCCAGGGATGTCCTTCTGGCGTGTCTAGAGAGGAAGGGACTGGGGGCCTGGATTCTCACGTTCTAGAGAAGAGGGGGTTTGGAGCAGAGGTGCACCTGTTGGGGAGGGAGGTGGGGCCTCTAGTTCCGGAGGAGGACCCCGATTGAAGGGCATGCCCCTTTGGGGCTCTGAATCACCTCCCATTGGCCCGTGGTTTGTGAGCCCCGTCCAGGAGGGATGGCTTGGCTGAGGCTGCAACTCCAGGATCTGGAACCCTGGGAGGGGGTGAGTGCAGGCCTGTGTGCTGGCAACTGGGACGGTGGACAGGTGTTGACCACGTTCTCTGCCTTCCCTCTACCAGTCCCTACCGCTGAGGAGATGTCCAGCTTGACGCCAGAGTCCTCCCCGGAGTGAGTCTAACAGGGAAGGAAAGAGTGGGGTTGCAGGAGATTCATGCCCTTGGCACCTTCCTAACCCTCCTCTAAACCATCCCCTCCCACTCAGGCTGGCAAAACGCTCCTGGTTCGGGAACTTCATCTCCTTGGACAAAGAAGAACAAATATTCCTCGTGCTAAAGGACAAACCTCTCAGTAGCATCAAAGCAGACATCGTCCATGCCTTTCTGTCGGTGAGGGGCCTGGGTCCCCATCGATCCCGGCCACCTCAGAACTACAAGTCCCAGCAGGCCCTGAGGCTAACCACCTTAGCATAGGCCTGGCTTTCTCCTGGGGCTCCTGGGATTTGTAGTTTTATGGCCAGAGTTAGGTAGATGTCGGTAGGCAGGAAAGATTTATCGTGGCCAGAGGCCTGGAATTGGGGAGGTAGGATACTGAATTGCACTGTCCCCAAAGATTGTTGAGTTCCCATTCCCCTACTGCGAGCTTTGAAACTAGCGAAAGAAACTTCCCAGGCAATTTTAAGGCTGCCCCATTGCTGGTCTGTGGTTTTTTGCCTAGGGGCCGATGGGACTTAGAGTTTCTGTGACAGATATGGCTTATGGGAAGCATTTGTAAAAGGAGCAAGCAGTGTTTCATGTGGTCTTGGAGTCTGAGGCTGTCACCTAGCTATCAGAGTCCTCGTGACATTAGGATTGGGTTGTCCAGCCATTCCTCCGTTACTTGCTGATAGGATAGAGAAAGCTACAAGTCCTTGCAGGCAGTGGGGCCTCCCAGTGCATTTCCTGTCCTCCTTTCCCTCCAGTGGCTCATGGGACTTGTAGTTCCTTGGCCACAGCGGGTTGCGGGGCTGGGTATCCGTTCCTTTGGCTCACCCCTTCCTGTGTTCCCACCTCGCTCAGATCCCCAGCCTGAGTCACAGTGTGCTGTCACAGACCAGCTTCAGGGCCGAGTACAAGGCCAGTGGCGGCCCCTCCGTCTTCCAAAAGCCAGTCCGCTTCCAGGTGGACATCAGCTCCTCTGAGGGTCCAGAGCCCTCCCCGCGACGGGACGGCAGTGGAGGCGGCGGCATCTACTCCGTCACCTTCACTCTCATCTCGGGTGAGTCTCTTGGCTAGGCTGCCCTCAGCCCAGTGCTGGGACCGTTCATGACAGCTCAGATAGTGTAGGAGCCCAGGAGTGCAGCTGCAAGAGGAGGAGGTGGTGTTCAGCTGGGGCCGAGTCTCTGTGCTCCTCCTCCCCACACGGACCCCCCCACAACCCCATCCTCTATTTCCCCAGTCTCATCAGCATTTCCCTGGCATTTACAGTGTAAATAATGAATGCATGATCTCCTTGAAGCTTCCAAGCAGCCTCTGAGGTGTTAGTAATCACCCATTTTACAGAGGAGAAAACTGAGTCATAGGGAGGTCAATGGATTTGGCCAGAGTCACACAATACACTGTGGTAGAGTTACAGCCCAACCCAGGCCTCTCGACTTCAGAGGAGAGAGCCCTGCTCTTCCTATTTACAATGGTAGAGCCAAAGGATGAAGACACAGCACACTGCTAATATCAGTCGGCCCAGGGCAGACATCACCAATTGATGGCAGTGCTTATTCCTGCTAAGCTCAGTGGCAGCCTCAGAAACTTTTAACTCCAGCAATAGTAACTATTTGAATAGAAACCAACACCTGTTATTTGAAGTTGAAGGTACGTGAGTTTGACTGTGTTCCTTAAATAGCAGCACAGACCCATTTGCACACCATGGATTGATGTGGCCCCAGCGGAGCAGGGGAGATGGAGACACAGAGGGGAAGGGTGGTTTGCTTGGTGGAGGGACTGGGTTCTGCAGGCTGGGACGGCCTTCCCCGTCCTGGACCCCCAGTCAGTGTTTTTCTGCCCGCCTGTCCCTCCAGGTCCCAGCCGTCGGTTCAAGCGAGTGGTAGAGACCATCCAGGCACAACTCCTGAGCACGCATGACCAGCCCTCCGTGCAGGCCCTGGCAGGTGGGGGACAGGGGCTGTGGGTGGTGGGGGCCATAGGTGGAGGGGGCCGTGGGGGGCGAGGCCTGTGGGGGGCGAGGCCCGTGGGGGGCGAGGCCCATGGGGGGCGGGGGCCGTGGGTGGAGGGGGCCGTGGGTGGCGGGGGCCGTGGGTGGAGGGGGCCGTGGGTGGCGGGGGCTGTGGGTGGTGGGGGCCGTGGGTGGTGGGGACCGTGGGTGGTGGGGACCGTGGGTGGTGGG
Source organism: Chlorocebus sabaeus (assembly GCF_047675955.1). Classification (NCBI taxonomy): domain Eukaryota; kingdom Metazoa; phylum Chordata; class Mammalia; order Primates; family Cercopithecidae; genus Chlorocebus; species Chlorocebus sabaeus. The sequence continues at coordinate 3,064,698 of NC_132909.1, read as the reverse complement.
AAGAGGTCCAGCATGAGCAGGTGCTCTGGGGTTTGGTTTGCAGAGGAGGCCCAGCTAGTGGGCTCCTTCACCATTGTCATAGCTGAGGTCTCATCTGCTGAGTTGTGAGCAGGTTCCCCGAGAGGCTGGGGCCTGAGGAGGGTCTCCCTAGCAACCTGAGGACTGGCTCCCAGGGGTCCCTAAGAAGACGACAGGCTCTGTGTTGGGGGTCGTGGAACATCCTGCCAACAGAGGTTCTGGACCTCTGTCTGGGAGGAGGGTGACCCACCGTCCTGGTTTGCTTGGGACTGAAGGGTGTTTCTGGGTTGCAGGGCTTTGAGTCTAAACCCAAGACAAATTGGCCACCTTCTCTGCAGGTCTCAGACATCACCTCAGTCTGGGGCTGGGGCCGAATGGTCCCTAGCAATCAGAATTCTAAGCTGAGTTCATGAGAATGTGCAAGATCTTGCTCTGGGGGATCCGGCCTTCCCGGGCTCCCAGTCCTGGTCATCAAAGACTCAAATCCTCTAGCAATCAGGGCACAGCAGAGGTTCGTTGTAAAGGTGTCTTAGCGTGTTCAGGCTACAATAAGAAAATACTGTACACTGGGTAACTTACAAACAACAGAAATTTATTGCTGACAATTCTGGAGGCTGGGAAGTCCAAGATAAGCCACCGGCAGCTTTGGTGTCTGGTGAGACCTGCTTCCTGGGTCACAGACAGCACGTTTGTGCTGTGTCTTCACATAGCAGAAGGGGCAAGGGAAGTCTCTGGGGCCTCCTTCCTAAGGACACTAACCCCATTCATGAAGGCCCCACCCTCATGACCTAATCACCTCCCAACTTGACTGCCTAATACCATCTCCCTGGGGTTGGGTTTTGGCACATGAATTTGGGAGGATGCCGTGTTCAGTCCACAGCATGGGGTGCGCCCGCCCAAGCAACCAGAGGTAGCCAGAATTCTCAAGGGAAGAGAGCGCCGGCCCCAGAAATCAGCCCTCATTCCTGAGACCACGGCGGTCCCTCCCCTAGGAACAAGGTCGCAGGGGACGCGGTGAAACAGCGTACGGGGCCCCATTGCAGGGCACATGGACAGCCGTCTGCTCTGAGGGAAGGCAGGCAGCATCAGCCTCATGGGGCCCAGGCCCCTTCCTGGACCCTGGACCCCTGTCGAAGGGAAACAGGGCCCAGTGTTGAGGCTAGGGACCAGGGCAGCTTTGGCCTTGTCACCAGAAACTCTGAGTGCCAGGGTCAGGTTTTTGGCTCTGCAGCCATGCTTCTCAACTCAGGGAGCTGGTTTCACCCGTGTGTGTTTCCTATGGCCTCCATCAACAAATGACACAGCCTCAGGAGCTGAAACAACACAAGTGATGATTATTGTACAGTCCTGGAGGTCAGACGTCCAACCCAGTCTCCACAGGCTAACACAGGGTGCCTGGAGGGCTGTGCTCCCTCCGGGAGGCTCTCGGGAAGAGTCTGTTTCCTTGTGGGTTCCAGTTCCTTGATGCTGCCCACACTCCTCTGGTTAAGGCCCCTTCCTCCATCTTCAAAGCCAGTGATGCCATATTTCCCTCTGACCGAACTTAGCTGGAAAATGGTGACTCAGCGGGACCTGCACAAATCTTCCAAGATAACCGCCCACCTCACGGTCCCTAACCTTCCCCACAGCACAGGGTCTCTTCTGCTCCGTCAGGGAACGTATCACAAGTTCTCGGTACTTGCATGTGGACATCTTCGGAGGGGGCTGTTACTCAGCCTAGCACAACCCCCCAGGGACATTTAGCAACGTGTGGAGATGCTTTTCCTCATCTCAACTGGGGAAAGCAGGGGGATGCCAGTGGCCTCTTGTGGGTGGAGGCCAGGGGTGCTGCAGAACATCCTATAGTTCACAGAACGGCCCCCCACGACCGCTGGGTCCCAAATGGCAATCGTGCTGAGGTGCAGAAACCCTCCTCTCATGGTTGCTAGGGGCAACCAGAAAGCAAATTAGGTCCACTGGACCCCGTTGCCAAGGAAAGCTGGCCTCAGCAACCAGGGGTCTCAAAAGGGGCACACCCTCGAAGATGTAGGACTAACAGGCACCCCGGGGGCTCAACCACCTGTCTCATAAAGGAGAATGGAGCGGGGGGGCCAGGCCTCCAAGTCATAGTGGTTGCTATGACAAGCCCCCCAGTTTTTGTTTTTTGAGACAGAGTCTCGCTCTGTCGTCCAGACTGGAGTGCAGTGGCGCGATCTCAGCTCACTGCAACTTCCACCTCCCAGGTTTCAAGTGATTCTCCCACCTCAGCCTCCCGAGTAGCTGGGATTACAGGTGCCCGCCACCACACCTGGCTAATTTTTGTATTTTTAGTAGAGATGGGGTTTCACCATGTTGGCCAGGCTGGTCTCAAACTCCTGACCTCAAATGATCTGCCTGCCTCGGCCTCCCAAAGTGCTGGGATTACAGGTGTGAGCCACCACGCCCAGTCACCCCCTCAGTTTTTTTGTTTGTTTGGTTTTTTAGTTTTTTTTGAGACAGAGTCTCGCTTGTCACCCAGGCTGGAGTGCAGTGGCGCGATCTCAGGTCACTGCAAGCTCCGCCTCCCAGGTTCATATCATTCTCCTGCCTCAGCCTCTCGAGTAGCTGGGACCACAGGCGCCCGCCACCACACCCTGCTTTTTTTGTATTTTTAGTAGAGACAGGGTTTCACCGTGTTAGCCAGGATGGTCTCCATCTCCTGACCTTGTGATCTGCCCGTCTTGGCCTCCCAAAGTGCTGGGATTACAGGCGTGAGCCACCACACCTGGCCTCCTCAGTTTGTCTTAAAAGAAAAACGAGGTCTCTGCCAGGGGACCTCAGGTAACATTCTGGGTCCCATGGAAATTGCTAGAGACCACCCAGCAACCAGTGTTTCCACCACAGTCCCCAAGAGGAGGTGGCCTCAGGACCCCAGAGAGAATGACCTGAGTCAGGCTGGCCCAGCATGAGGGGCCTGAGACCCCCGCTACCAGGAGGCTCCCTTGAGCCCATTTCCGTGTACACGTCTCTCTAACAACCAGGGTAGGAGTCGGGGGCCCTCTGGCTATGAACTTCGAGCACTGCCCTGGCGAGCTGTTTCTTAACAAATAGTATCAGAACCAGAATCTGAGAGTCTCCTAAAGTCAGGCCCAGCCCAGGTCTCCCTTGGACTAACCTGGCCCCAGGGTTGCGGGGGCACAGGGTGCAGCCCCCATCCTAGGGGAGCCAGGCCTTGTCACTTGGGGTATGTCCTCTGAGTAACCAAGTCTGGAGGCTTCAAGGCCAGGTGGTGGAGGGACTGGGTCTTACTGGGGATTGGAGCTGGAGCCTCAGGGTCACTGAGACCGACTGATAAGGAGACTCTGCCCCCATCTCCTGGTAATGGGAACCCCAACCCTGGGCTGTGGAACCCACGAAAAACCTCTTCCTACCTTGCAGATGAGAAAAATGGGGCCCAGACCCGGCCTGCTGGTGCCCCACCCCGAAGCCTGCAGCCCCCGCCCGGCCGCCCAGACCCAGAGCTGAGCAGCTCTCCCCGCCGAGGCCCCCCCAAGGACAAGAAGCTCCTGGCCACCAACGGGACCCCTCTGCCCTGACCCCAGGGGGCCGGGGAGGGAGGGGACCCCCCACCCCCCTTCCCTGCCCCCCAACTGTGAATCTGTAAATAAGGCCCAAGGAACATGTCGGGAGGGGGGTGGACACAAAAACCGGCCTTGCCCTGCAGGGATGGGGCTCCGCGGGCCGTGCCCAACTGGGGGTGGTTCTAGGGGAACAGGGGGCGGGGGAGCTGTTTCTATTTTATTTATTGATTAATTTATTATTTTATTTATGGATCAATCTCTCTGTGGGGTGGGGGAGGGACGGGAGCTGGTTGGGGTGGCTTAGCAGATCCGGACAGGGCCCTCTGTCCCTGTGTCGTCCCCAACCCCCTCTTCCTGGGCCCCTCCTCCCCTGGTCCTCCCCTTCACGACCTTCTGTACGGATTTGCTCTCCGGAAGGAATTCTGGTTTCGCGTGATCCTGCCTGCGTCCGTGTCTCTGATTCCGCCGGCGGCAAAAAAAAAAAAAAAAAAAAAAAGATAATAATAATAAATAGCCTTGATCAGGGACAGCTGGCTGGCCTTGGCCTCTCGCTTCCTGGGTGCCCAATTGCAGGGGCAGGGCCCAAAGGCGGGGACGGGGATGCTGGCTGCCACCAGCTGTTCAGAGGCCCTCCGCGCTGGCACACAGGTCCTCCGGCTCCAGGTCAGTCAGCGGCAGCCCCAGCCGGTCGGAGAGATCCCCAGTGGCTCATCTTGCTGCGTGTGGGGCACTGAGATTGGCCCCATCTTTCCTGCTTCACTGGTGAGGGCGAGGCCCAGGTCAGGGTGGCTGCTACAGCTGGACCGGCAGGGAGATGGGGGAGGCCGGCGGGGGGCTGAGGCTGGGCCACGGTTGAACACACAGGGTGCAGCTCTCCAGGACGGAGAAGTCAACGGCGAAGAGACCAAAGAGGGCGAACAGCAGCATGGCCACGGCCCACTCGCAGGCTGCAGAGACGCTGCGCAGCGAGCAGGCGTGGAGGACGATCACTGCCCAGGGTCAAGGGCCACACTGCTACCATGACAGACGGGGAGCCCGGCCTGGTCTCTGTGCCCCCTCGCGCTGGGGGGAGGCCATCTCTGAGTGTCCCCATCCTCAGCTATCCCCTTCCTCCATAACTCCGATGCTCTCCAGCCCGTCTCTATCTCAAGCTGCTTGCACACCTACTTGTCCAGGACACCCAGCTGCCATTGCTCCTCCCTCCAAACATGCAGAGTTTCCTAAATATGCCTCCCTCCCCACCGCCAGCCTCAGACTGTGCTTTGCAACTTTCTCCTGAACATCCACCCCGCTACCCAAGGCCCACAGGCACCTCCTGCTCACTCCCAGAGTCTAATCTCTTCCCTCTTCCCTGTAAAATCTATTTCTTTCTGAGTGTCCCTTCCTCCATGACAACTCCACCATCCACTCATGTGCCCCAGCAGACACTCCCGGCCCCCTCTTCATCCCTCTTGGCCAGCTGGTCACCCCAAGTCTTGTCCTGTCTGCCTTACCCATCTCTCTCCAGCCCTCTCCTGTCGCACCTTTCTCTCCTGTCTGCCCCGTCCCTTCTCTGGCTCTCGCATTCCACCAGCTTCTCAAGACCTTTTCCTGCTCTGCCAGCCCCTGCAGGTCCAGGCTCCAGCCTAGCAGAGACAGCTCTTGTTTTCTGGAACTTCTCTCACTGGAGCCACTCATCACCTCACCCCTCCCAGACAGTGTATTCCATTCATTCAGGGATTTCTAAGGGGGCTGAGAAGTGGTGGCTCATGCCTACAATCCGAGCCAAGGTGAGAGGCCAAGGTGGGAGGATTGCCTGAGGCTAGGAGTTCAAGACCAGTCTGGGCAACAGAGCAAGACCTGGTCTCTTTTTTTTTTTCTGAGAGGGCATCTCGCTCTGTCCCCCAGGCTGGAGTGCAGTGGTGGGATCTCGGTTCACTGCAAGCTCCGCCTCCCAGGTTCACGCCATTCTCCTGCCTCAGCCTCCCGAGTAGCTGAAATTACAGGCGTCCGCCACCACGCCTGGCTAATTTTTTGTATTTTTAGTAGAGACGGGGTTTCACCGTGTTAGCCAGGATGGTCTCAAACTCCTGACCTTGTGATCCACCCACCTCAGCCTCCCAAAGTGCTGGGATTACAGGCGTGAGCCACCGCGCCCGGCGTGGGACTGTTCTTGGTATATCATTCTTCCAGTATTTACTGATCACTCTACATATGTCAGGCACAGATCTAAGCACCGTGTGCATATTATCCTATCCACTCACAACCCTGAGGTCAGCCTGTCGTTATCCACATTTGAGGGACGAGGAAACCATTGACACCAAGAAGTAACAGCCCGCGGAAGATTCCCCCAGCTAGTGTGTGGAGGACAGGGCATTCCAACCTGGACAACGTGACCCCAAAGTCGGCCTTCTCGACGACAAAGCCATAATCCTGTGCAAATGTTGAAGCCCAGAGAAAGGAAGAGACGTCCCCAGTGACACACAGCCAGACAGGAAGACCGATTCCGGTGAAGAGCCACCCCCAACCCCTACCCCCGATACAAGGAGGATACTGGCCACAATGAGGATGGTGCAGAAGCTGCAGAGGCCCAGACGGAGTGGCCCGATCCAGGGAGCCCCGGGCTGGGGCAGGTTCTTCAGCCTCCACAGGAGGAGTTGCAGCCAGAAGTAGACGTTACCCAAAATGAAGGCAAGGAAGGCCCCTGCTAAGTGCGTAGGCCGCTGGTTCTTTTCCTGGGAGGAGAAGGGAGGAGTTGGGAGGGAGACTCTGGGAAGGAGGGTAAGGGGCACCAGAGGGCCAGGGCCTTTCACCAACGTCGTAGACAGTGATCGCCAACTTTCCATACCCAGTGATGGGCTTGTTAAGCACGTCGGCTACTGTCAGCTCCACAAGGGCAGGCGTTTAAATCTGTTGTTCATGCTATAGCCTCAATTCCTAGGACACTGATTGGCACATAGCAAATGCTCTGTAAATATGAGTGGAATACATCTTGCATTCTCAAGGCAGAGGACAGATATTTCCCCAAAAAAATTGGTCTTGCAGGTGAAAAATTCTTAAATATTAACAGTTGTATGTGACTCACAGATACACAGCATAATATTCCATTAAAATTTTAAAATACTTAAAATTTCGGCCTGGTATGATGGCTCACCTCTGTATTCTCAGCTCTTTGGAACGTGAAGCAGGCGGGTCACTTAGAGCTCAGGAGTTTGAGACCCACCTGGGCAACATGGCAAAATCTTGTCTCTACAAAAAATACAAATATTGCCGGGCACGGTGGCTCACGCCTGTAATCTCAGCACTTTGGGAGGCCAAGGTGGGTAGATTACTTGAGGTCAGGAGTTCGAGACCAACCTGGCCAACATGGTGAAACCCCATCTCTACTAAAAATACAAAAAATTAGCCGGGCGTGGTGGCAGGCACCTGTAATCCCAGCTACTCAGGAGGCTGAAGCAGGAGAATCGCTTGAACCCGGGAGGCAGAGGTTGCAGCAAGCCAAGATCGTACCATTGCACTCCAGCCTGGGTGACAAGAGCGAGACTCCGTCTCAAGAAAAAAAAAAAAAAAATACAAATATTAGCTGGGCATGGTGGCTCAGGCCTGTAATCCCAGCTACTCAGGAGGCTGAGGCTGGAGGATTACTTGAGCCCAGGAAGCAGAGGTTGTAGTGATCTGAGATGGCACCATCGCACACCAGCCTGGGCAACAGCGCAAGATTCCATCTCAAAAATAAACAAACAAATAATAAATAAATAAAATAAATACTTAAAATTTCATGGGGAGGCCAGGCGCGGTGGCTCAAGCCTGTAATCCCAGCACTTTGGGAGGCTGAGACGGGCGGATCACGAGGTCAGGAGATTGAGATCATCCTGGCTAACCCGGTGAAACCCTGTCTCTACTAAAAATTACAAAAAACTAGCCGGACGAGGTGGCGGGCGCCTGTAGTCCCAGCTACTCAGGAGGCTGAGGCAGGAGAATGGCGGGAACCCGGGAGGCGGAGTTTGCAGTGAGCTGAGATCTGGCCACTACTCCGTCTCAAAAAAAAAAAAAAAAAAAAATCATGGGAAGAGGGGACAACCAGGGGGAAATGTCTAAAAATACTCCTTAGAGGAACAAGATAATAACAACAGGTTGAGAGCTGGGCACAGTGACTCATGCCTGTAATCCCAACACTTAGTGAGGCCAAGGTGGGCAGATCACTTGAGGTCAGGAGTTTGAGATCAGCCTGGCCAACATGGTGAAACCTTGTCTCTACTAAAAATGCAAAAATTAGCCGGGTGTGGTGGTGAGCGCCTGTAATCCCAGCTACTCCGGAAGCTGAAGTAGGAGAGTCACTTGAACCCGGGAGATGGAATTTGCAGTAAACCAGGATCTCACCACTGCACTCCAGCCTGGGCCACAGGGCAAGACTCTGTCTCAAATACATAAATAAACAAACAGTTGCAGAGCACATTGGGAGGCGGAGGCGGGTGGATCATTTGAAGTCAGGAGTTCAAGACCAGCCTGGCCAACATGGTGAAATCCCATCTCTACTAAAAATACAAAACAAAAAAAATTTAGCCGGGTGTGGTGGTGGGTGCCTATAGTCCCAGATACTTGGTAGGTTGAGGTAGGAGAATCACTTGAACCCGGCAGGCGGAGGTTGCAGTGAGCCAAGATCATGCTACCGCACTCCAGTCTGGGTGACAGAGCAAGACTCCATCTCATATATATATATATGTATATACACACACGTACATATATACACATACATATATGTACATCTGTACACATATGTACACGTATGTACATCTATACACATATATGTACATGTGTGTACATCTATACACATATAAGTGCATGTGTGTACATCTATACACATATATGTACATATATATACACATATACACACACATACACACACACATATATATATTCTCTGTGGTCCACGGGCAATAAGGACAGACCTAGCTAGAGTCTTTATGGAGATGGAATGAAGTCATGTACAAAATGGAACGCCTGCTGCCAATGGCTGCCAGATGTTCAGTCAATTGCCTAACATGAAGAATGAGTAAATCTCAGTCATTTCTTTTTTGAGACAGGGTCTCACTCTGTTCCCCAGGCTGGAGGGCAGTGACACAATCACAGCTCACTGCAGCCTCGACCTCCTGGGCTCAAGCAATCCTCTATCTTCCCACCTCAGCCTCCTGCATAGCTGGGACTGCGGGTCACGCCACCACACCTGGCTAATTATTTTTTGTAGAGACAGAGTCTTGCTATGTTGTCCAGGCTGGTCTTGAACTCCTGGGCTCAAGCCTCCGCCTGCCAAAGTCCTGGGATTACAGGTATGAACCACTGTGCCCAGACTCAGTAATTTCTTTTCTTTTCTTTCTTTCTTTCTTTCTTTTTTCTTTTCTTTTTTTGAGACTGAGTCTCACTCTTGTGGCCCAGGCTAGAGTGTAATGGCATGGTCTTGGCTCACTGCAACCTCCACCTCCTGGGTTCAAGCGATTCTCCTGCCTCAGCCTCCTGAGTAGCTGGGATTACAGGCACCTGCCACCACCCCTGGCTAATTTTTTGTATTTTTAGTAGAGACAGGGTTTCACCATGTTGGCCAGTCTGGTCTCCAACTCCCGATCTCAGGTGATCCACCCGCCTTGGCCTCCCAAAGTGCTGGGATTACAGCCATGAGCCACAGAGCCCAGCCAGTAATTTCATCTTTTTTTTTTTTTTAGGGAAGTCTCGCTCTTATCCCCCAGATTTGAGTGCAATGGCTCGATCTCGGCTCACTGCAACCTCCACCTCCCGGGTTCAAATGATTCTCCTGCCTGTGCCTCCCAAGTAGCTGGGACTAAGTCGCCTGCCACCACACCCGGCTACTTTTTGTATATTTTAGTAGAGACGAGGTTTCACCATGTTGGCCAGGCTGATCTCGAACTCCTCATCTCAAATGATCTGCCCGCCTCGGCCTTCCAAAGTGCTGAGATTACAGGCGTGAGCCACTGCGCCTGGCCCAGTAATTTCATCATTAAATGAGCTGGGGAGAGGGGCTGGCAGAAAATTATCCCAACCTCCTCGAAGTCAAAGAAGTCCGACATACAAACAGCCTCGTTGGGAGTGCCCCATTCAGAAAGCAAAGGAATCCAGCCGGTCCAAGGCCACTGGCCAAAGAAAAATACAAGTCCCAGGAGGCCGCGCGGGAACTAGCCGCGAGACAATAAGCCTATGTCCGCGGGGCATGCTGGGAGTTGTAGTTCCAGATGCCGGAGAGGGCAGACTCTGGGCACCGACTGGGTCTCACCTGGAAATTGCCTACCACGGAGGTGCCCAGGGCACAGAGAAGACCCGTCCATAGGATCAGCTGGTTAGGCCACCTTCCGACGCCCCAGTCCCGGAGCTGGTGGTAACGGACAACGCAGATCCACGCGGCTGGGAGGAGAGGGGAGAAGGAAGTAGGAGGGAGACCCACCCGGGACTCCTGGGACCCAGCGAGGGAAGAGAGGGGAACAAAGTGAGGGAGAAGGCGGCAAACTCCCGGATTTGGGGGAAGGAGGGGCCTGGGGCATGGACTCCTGGGTTTGAGAAAGGAGCCGTCTGGGAGCTCGCTTGGCGGGGCTGGGGAGCACTGAACCAAAGGGCTAAGCAATATTTACCCAGAGCAGCTCCCATATTGAGCACCTGGCTGAAGATGCAGCTCTGAGGGGGGAAGGATCCGCAGATGCTGGGGAAGACAAAGGGGTCATCCTGGGCCATCCAAGCCAGGGCCCCACTTTCCTGCAGCGGCAGTACCCCCAAATCCCTACCCTCGGGCAGGACTACCTGATGTAGGGAAAGCCTTTGCTGAGGTCCACCGTCCTGTTGGTCACTGCAATGGCAAAACTACGGGGGAAATCAGAGTGAGTGAGCGACTCTCACCAACAACTTTTCCTTCTGACCAAACAAACAAGGACTTCTAGCTCTCTCCACCCTCAGATCAGGAGTCCAGACCCCCAGCCCCTCCACCCTCAGACCCAGGAGTCCAGACCCCCAGCCCCTCCTCCTTCAGACCAGGAGTCCAGACCCCCCAGCCCCTCCTCCCTCAGACCCAGGAGTCCAGACCCCCCAGCCCCTCCTCCCTCAGACCAGGAGTCCAGGCCCCAGTCCCTCCTCCCTCAGACCAGGAGTCCAGGCCCCAGCCCCTCCTCCCTCAGACCCGGGAGTCCAGACCCCCAGCCCTTCCTCCCTCAGACCCGGGAGTCCAGACCCCCCAGCCCCTCCTCCCTCAGACCCAGGTGTCAAGGCCCCCAACCCCTTCCTCCCTCAGACCCAGAAATCCAGGCCCCAGCGCCCTCCACCCTCAGACCCAGGAGTCCATCATGCCTCTGACACTCACACGATCCAGACGCCAGAGATAGCCCAGACAGCTAGGAAGATGGGCATCAGCGACAAGTAGCCCCACATGCCGAGCTCTGCAGGTGAAGGAGCGGGGCTGAGGCAGGACACCTGTCTCTCTCACACCTGAAGAACCAGCCCTCAAGGAGGGCCCAGGTGCATGAGATTGTGGCCCCAACCACTAGGCCCCCCTTGGCTCTCAGGCAGAAGTCACGGGTGGGGGTCTGATCTAATTGGCCAGCTCTCCACTCCAGGCAATTTCCCCACCTATCTCGCAGTGTTCAACCCTATCTCACGCATTCTTCTGCTTGGGGAGTTTCTTCCTGTCCTCCCAGCCCCTCCTTGCACCTCCCAGCCTCCAGGGCCTCCCTGAGATGCTCACCTCTCCAGGCTCCCTGGGGCTCTCAGTCCTGGGACTGGGGCTGGGTGAGCTTGGGGAAGAAGGGCTGGCATTCGGGATGGGGCTCAGGCAGGCCAAGGCAGAGGCAAAGTCCGGGTTGGATCGCTGGAGGGCTGCCTGGGGTCTTGGGTCTGACCCACACTTCCTGAGGGGCTCTCTACCCCCAAACCACCATGTCCTGTCTCCTCAGAACCTAGCAGGCAGCACCTTAGCTTCAGGGGCCCCTAACTTCCTTCCTCTAGCTTTGTGGGTTCAACGTCCAAAGTCTCAGCCCTTCCCTCCCCAGGAACCAGGAATCTGAGCCTCCAGCTCTCTCCAACCTGGAAGACCCAGAATTCCAGGGCCCCAGTTCCTCCTGGAATACAGATATTCTTCTCCAGCTTCTGAGGTCCACCCTCCCAGCTCTTACCTACTCGGGTACCCAAGAGTGAGGGCCTCAGGTCGGCCTGCTCTCTGGGTGCAGCTTCTGTTTCTGGTCTGTGAGATACGGAGCCCTGATGACCCCGCCTCCTCCCCTCCGCTCTCCTTCTCCTTCCTCTCACCCTTCCCCTTTTCCCTGCTGGAGTTCCCCAGGCAGGCTGAGCGTGGGTGGGAAGGGAGCTCTCAGCGACGACATCTCCATCCGAAAATCCCTCCAGCCAGCCAAAGACTGCTTCTGCCACCTGACCCTTTTCCTTCTCTCTCCCAACAGCCACCTTCAGCTTCTGACCTCTTCCCAGCTTGGTACTTAGGGATTTGGGGTCATGGCCTCCTCCTTCTTCCCAGGAGCCAGGAGTCCAGTCCCTCAGTCCCTCCTCCCTCAAACCCAGGGTCAGACCTCTAGGCCCTCCTTCTTTAGACTCTGGAGTCCCTGCCTCTGACATTCACGAGGTCCAAACCCCGAGATAGCCCAGCTAGCAGGGACAGGGACAGGTAAGCCTCACATGCTAGGCTCTGCAGGGGAATGAGGGGCTGAAGCCAGGCCCCTCTCTTTCCTCTCTCTCTCTCCTCCCCTTCACACCTGAAGAACCAGCACCTTGAAGAGGGCGCAGGTGCATGAGATTGTGGCCGTGGCCTCTGGGCCCCCATTGGCTCTCAAGCAGAAGTCACAGGAGGGGGTCTGATCTAATCAGCCGGCTCTCCTCCACTCCAGGCAATTTCTCCACCTGTTTCAGTATTCAGTCTTAGCTCACACATCCTCCTGCTTGGGGAGTTTCTCCCTGCTCTCCCAGCCCCTCCGTGCACTTGCCAGCCTCCAGGGTCTCCCCAGGATGCTCACCTCTCCAAGCTTCCTGGGGCTCTCAGTCCTGGGGGTGGGGCTGGGTGAGCTCGGGGAAGAAGGGCTGGCATTTGGGGTGGGGCTCAGGCAGACATCCTGCAGAGGCAAAGTCCAGGCTGCAGGACTGCCTGGGTCCTTTGGTCTCATGGCCACTTCCTAAGGGCTGTCTATCCCCAAACCACTGTGTCCTGTCTCCTTAGAACCTAACAGGCAGCACTTTAGCTTTGGGGGCCCCTAACTTCCTTCCTCTAGTTTTGGGTATTCAACATCCAAACTCTCAGCCCTGTCCTCCCCTGGACTCAGGTCTGAGCCTCCACCCTTGGGGACCCAGGAGTCCAAGCTCCAACTCCTTCCTCCTTCCCCAAGATGCGAGAGTCCAGGCCCCCAGAACTCTTCCCTTAGACACAGAAGTCCCAGCCGCCTCCTCCCTCAGTATGCCACCTTGTTTCTTTTAATGGATGTAAAATCCATATAACATTAGCCATTTTGAAGTGTATGATTCGGCCAGGCGCTGTGGCTTATGCCTGTAATCCCAGCAGTTTGGGAGACCGAGGCGGGCGGATCACCTGAGATCAGGAGTTTGAGACTAGCCTGGCCAACATGGTGAAACCCCATCTCTACTAAAAATGCAAAAATTAGCTGGGTGTGGTGGCAGGCGCCTGTAATCCTAGCTATTCCAGAGATTGAGGCGGGAGAATCCCTTGAACCCAGGAAGCAGAAGTTGCAGTCAGCCCAGATTGTGCCATTGCACTCCAGCCTGGGCGACAAGAACAAAACTCTGTCTCAGAAAAAAGAAAAAAAATGTGCGACTCAGCGACATTAGTGCACTCCCAATGTTATGCAACCATCGCCTCTTTCTTTCTTTCTTTTTGTTTTTTTTTTGGTTTTTTTTTTGAGATGGAGTCTCTCTCTGTCACCAAGACTGGAGTGCAGTAGCGCAATCTCAGCTCACTGCTTCCTGGGTTCAAGTGATTCTCCTGCCTCAGCCTCCTGAGTAGCTGGGATTACAGGCATGCGCCACCACACCTGGCTAATTTTTGTATTTTTAGTAGAGATGGGGTTTAACCATGTTGGCCAGGCTGGTCTCGAACTCCCAACCTCAGGTAATCCACCCGCCTCAGCCTCTCAAAGTGCTGGGATTACAGGCGTGAGCAACCATGCCCGGCCTTTTTTTTTTTTTTTTTTTTTCCTGAAACAGAGTCTCCCTCTATCGCCCACGCTGGAGTGCAGTGGTGCAATCTTGGCTCACTGGGACCTCCACCTCCTGGGTTCAAGTGATTCTCATGCCTCAGTCTCCCAAGTAGCTGAGATTACAGGTGCCTACCTCAATGCCTGGCTAATTTTTGCATTTTTTGATAAACACAGAGTTTCACCATGTTGGCCAGACTGGCCTCAAACTGCTGACCTCAAGTGATCCACCTGCCTCAGCCTCCCAAAGTGCTGGGATTACAGGTGGGAGCCATCGCACCCAGCCCCTGTCTGGTGTCTTTTATGCTCAGTGTAATGTTTTTGAGATTCATCCATGTTGTAGTATGTATTAGTGTTTCATTCCTTTATTTTATTTTTTTATTTTTTAAACAGCCAGGGTCACCTGGGCAAGGTGGCTCACACCTGTAGACCCAGCACTTTGGGAGGCTGAGGCAGGTGGATCACCTGAGGTTAGGAGTTCGAGACCAGCCTGGCCAACATGGTGAAAACCCGTCTCTACTAAAAATACAAAAAAATTAGCTCAGTGGCTGGGCATGGTGGCTCACGCCTGTAATCCCAGCACTTTGGGAGACCAAGGCGGGCGGATCATGAGATCAGGAGTTTGAGACCAGCCTGGCCAACACAGTGAAACCCCGTCTCTACTAAAAATACAAAAATTCACCGGGTGTGATGGCGCATGTCTGTTGTCCCAGCTACTCGGGAGGCTGAGGCAGGAGAATCGCTTGAACCTGTGAGGCAGAGCTTGCAGTGAGCTGAGATCGCGCCACTACACTCCAGCCTGGGCGACAGAGTGAGACTCCATCTCCAAAAATTAATAAAATAAAATAAAGTAAAATAAATATAAAAAATAAAATAAAATAAAATAAAATAAAATAAAATAAAATAAATCCTGTCCCAGTGGGGCTGATAGAGAGCAAAGCTCTCCAAGTTCCCCTCACCCCTTCTGCCTCCAAACGCCTCTCCTCTGGGTCTGGTCATCCTCCTTTCACTTCTTTTTCCGGAAGTCTCCGTTTGCCCAGACATGAACCTGAGCCATCCCCTGCCCTCAGTGGGGTCCCTGTCTGTAGGCAACACAGATAATCAGCAGGTGACAACTCCCCTAGAGGAAGTCACACAAGGCTATGAGGGAGCCCAGGGAAGGGAGGCGTCCGTGCTACCTGCTCCTCCGTCAGCCCTGGACACTGTTCTCCTGCCCTGCCCTGTGTTTGCCACCTGGCTGAGTCCCACTCCTCTTCCAAAATATTAATAATAATAAACATGAGAAGGCCCAGGTAATCCTAAGGAAGACTTGTCCCTGCTGTGAGTCTCCATACTCAACTCGGTGTCCTGGCACAAAGATGGGTTTGGCTCACTGGTGTCCCCACGGTGCTTACGTGACCTGCTTGGGCCCTCCCGGGGAGGCTAGGGGACAGGGCTCCAGCCTGTCGGGCTACTTTCAAGTTGGGAATTAGGCCCCTGTCACCACGGGCCACGGGTAGGTTGGGTATCTGGAGCCTTAAGGGTCCTTCCGGAAGCTAGGCTGCTGGCCTGGCTCAGCCAGCTTTTCCTCTAAGAAAGATGACATTGCACTTTCATATTGAGGAAACCACTTCTGGTTGGTGGTGGGGACTGGTTTTTATTTTTATTTTTGTTTTTGTTTTTTTTTTTTTGAGACGGAGTCTCTCTCTGTCGCCCAGGCTGGAGTGCAGTGGCCAGATCTCAGCTCACTGCAAGCTCCGCTTCCTGGGTTCACGCCATTCTCCTGCCTCAGCCTCCCGAGTAGCTGGGACTACAGGCGCCCGCCACCTCGCCCGGCTAGTTTTTTTGTAGTTTTAGTAGAGACGGGGTTTCACCGTGTTAGCCAGGATGGTCTCGATCTTCTGACCTCGTGATCCGCCCGTCTCGGCCTCCCAAAGTGCTGGGATTACAGGCTTGAGCCACCGCGCCCGGCTATTTTTATTTTTGTATACCTAGATGTCTACGTCCCTGCCTGGAAGTTTCCCCAGGGAGGGGATGTAGAAGTCTAGGAACGCAGAGGTCTCGGAACCTTCCCCAGGGAGGGGATGTACACCTCTAGGGATAGAGGGATCTCGGACCTCTGTTTTCCTGTCTGCAAAACAAGGATCATGATGGTCTGCCTTCAGGCAATTGTGAGGGTTTGTTGGGGTTATCCACGTGAGACCCGAAAAGGCTGCCTCTCTGGCCGGGCCCGGTGGCCCACACCCATCATCCCAGCATTTTGGGAGGCTGAGGCGGGTGGATCACCTGAGGTCAGGAGTTCAAGACCAGCCTGGCCACTATGGTGAAACCCTGTTTCTACTAAAAATACAAAAATTAGCTGGGCGCGGTGGCGGGCACCTGTAATCCCAGCTACTCAACAGGCTGAGGCTGGAGAATCGCTTGAATCCAGGAAGTGGAGGTTGCATGAGTTGAGATTATGCCACTGCACTCTAGCCCAGGCGACAAGAGCGAAACTCTGTCAAAAAAAAAAAAAAAAAAAAGAGAGAGGAAGGAAGGGAGGGAGGGAGGGAAGGAAGGAAGGAAGGAAGGAAGGAAGGAAGGAAGGAAGGAAGGAAGGAAGGAAGGAAGGAAGGAAGGAAGGAGAGAGAAAAGAAATGCAAGAGATTGATTGGGGATGAGGTTGGTGAAACATAAAGGAGGAGAAAGGTCAGGCGTGGTGGTTCAAGCCTGTAATCCCAGCACTTTGGGAGGCCGAGGTGGGCGGATCGCGAGGTCAGGAGTTCGAGACCAGCCTGGGCAACATGGTGAAACCCCGTCTCTACTAAAAATACCAAAAAAAAAAAAAAAAAACAGGAGGAGAAAGACTGGGAGTGGCTGCAAGAGACTTCAGACTGTGACGTGAGTGGGTCTGGGTCTGACACTGGAGAAGGGCAGAGTGGAAGAATCACAGACCATGTGCAGTTCTGAGAACCCCAGTCAGGTCAGCTGGGAGATGTGGTGCAAAGATCACCCATACACAAGTCCATGGAGACTGAAAGCAAGTCAGTGGTTGCAAGGGATGGAAAGAGGGGAGGATGAGAAATGATTGCTTAATTGGAGTTTCCTTATGGGGTTATGAAACTGTTTTGGAACTAAATAGAGGCGATGATTGCACAACATTGCGAATGTGCTAAACAACACCGAATTGTACTTTAAAATGCTTAGAGTGGGCCAGGCATGGTGGCTCACGCCTGTCATCCCAGCACTTTGGGAGGCCGAGGTGGGTAGATCACAAGGTCAGGAGATCGAGACCATCCTGGCTAACACGGTGAAAACCCATCTGTACTAAAAATACAAAAAAATAGCCAGGCATAGTGGCAGGCGCCTGTAGTCCCAGCTACTCAGGAGGCTGAGGCAGGAGAATGGCGTGAACTCAGAAGGCACAGCTTGCAGTGAGCCGAGATCGTGTCACTGTGTTCCAGCCTGGGCAACACAGTGAGACTCGGTCTCAAAATAGATAAATAAATAAATAAATAATAATTTAAAAAATTTTTTTTTATTTACTTTTTTTTTTTTTGAGACAGAGTCCCAATCTGTCACCCAGGCTGGAGCACAGTGGTGCGATCTCAGCTCACTGCAATCTCCACCTCCCAAGTTCAAAGGATTCTCCTGCCTCAGCCTCCAGAGTAGCTGGGACTAAAGGCATGCACCACCACGCCCGGCTAATTTTTTATTTTTATTTTTTGTATTTTTAGTAGAGATGAGATTTCACTATGTTAGTCAGGATGGTCTCGATCTCCTGATCTCAAGATCCTCCCGCCTCAGCCTCCCAAAGCGTTGGGATTACAGGCTTGAGTCACGGCGCCTGGCCAAAAAATTAAATTGAATAAACAAATAAACAGGTTAGCACATTGACTTTAGAGGTGTCCACATTGGGCAGAAATGGCCAGGCTCTAGTCCCTACCCCATGCTTAGTCATTGGTCAAGGCTGCATAAAATGAAGGTAACATCAATCCAAATCAAACGCTGCTGAAGGTGCTACCGCTGGAGCCTGAGACCAGCTGAAGTCCTCCCAGCTGATCAAGTTCTTTCAGGCAGGGAGAGCCACCCTGGCTACCATACTTGCCCAATGTCACTCAGCTACTGAGTGGAGCAGCTGGGGTCTGTCTGACTGTAAAATTTGCTTCCTTTGGCCGGGCGCAGTGGCTCACGCCTATAACCCCAGCACTTTGGGAGGCCAAGGCAGGCGGATCATGAGGTCAGGAGATCGAGACCATCCTGGCTAATACAGTGAAACCCCGTCTCTACTAAAAACACAAAAAATTAGCCAGGTGAGGTGGCGGGCGCCTGTAGTCCCAGCTACTTGGGAGGCTGAGCCAGGAGAATGGAGTGAACCCGGGAGGCGGAGTTTGCAGTGAGCTGAGATCGCGCCACTGCACTCTCCAGCCTGGGTGACAGAGCGAGACTCCGTCTCAAAAAAAAAAAAGTGCTTCCTTCCTACGTGCTATGCAATGCCCTTGAATATCCATCCCTATCTTCTCCCATCCAACCTTCTCCTGAAACATCCATTTATCTGTGCATATGTTCATGCCTTTGTGCATTCCTCCAACTAGTTATTTCTCCACTCATCCATCCACCTGCCGGTCTAGCCAGCCATTTGCTCATACATTCATTCATTTATTTATTTATTTATTTATTTATTTATTTATTTGAGATGGACTTTTGCTCTTGTTGCCCAGCCTGGAGTGCAGTGGCGCCATCTTGGCTCACTGCAACCTCGGTCTCCCAGGTTCTAGCGATTCTCCTGCCTCAGCGTCCCGAGTAGCTGGGATTACAGGCACCTGCCACCATTTCACCTAAAAGTAGAATTGCTGGGTTATATAGTACCATTTTTAGGACCCGCTAACCTGCTTTCCACAATGTCTACGCCATTTACACCATTTTGCATTCCCACCAGCAGTGCATGAGGGTTTCAATCTCTCCACATCAGCAACAGTGCCTGGTATGATCTGTCTTTCTTTTCTTTTTTTTTTTGAGACAGAGTCTCGCTCTGTCGCCCGGGCTGGAGTGCAGTGGCACAATCTCGGCTCACTGCAAGCTCCGCCTCCCGGGTTCACCCCATTCTCCTGCCTCAGCCTCCTGAGTAGCTGGGACTACAGGCGCCCGCCACCGCGCCCGGCTAATTTTTTGTGCTTTTAGTAGAGACGGGATTTCACCGTGTTAGCCAGGATGGTCTCAATCTCCTGACCTTGTGATCCGCCCGCCTTGGCCTCCCAAAGTGCTGGGATTACAGGTGTGAGCCACCGCGCCCAGCCTATTATCTGTCTCTTTAAAAGTAAATTACAGTCTTTTTTAGGGACGGGATCTGGCTTTGTTGCCGAGGCCGGAGTTCAGTGGCTATTCACAGGTAGTATCATAGCACACTACAACCTTGAACTCCTGGCCTCAAGAGATCCCTTTGCCTGGCTGGGAGTCACGCCTGTAACCCCAGCACTGTGGGAGGCTGAGGCAGGCGTATCACTTGAGGTCAGGAGTTGGAGACTAGCTTGGCCAACATGGCGAAACCCCATCTGTACAAAAACAAAAACAAAAACAAAAATTAGCTGGGCGTGGTGGCACATGCCTGTAGTCCCAGCTACTCGGGAGGCTGAGGCAGGGGAATGGCTTGAATCCGTGAGGCGGAAGTTGCAGTGAGCTGAGACCATGCCACTGCACTCCAGCCTGGGTGACAGAGCAACACTTTGTCTCAAAAAAAAAAAAAAAAAAGATCTTCCTGCCTCAGCCTCCCAGGTAGCTGGAATTACAGGCCTGTGCCACCGTCCTCCACTTGATGTGTCTTTTTGATGGTGATCACTCTGGTGGGTGTGAAGTGGCGTCTCCTTGTGGGTTTAATTCATGTTGCCCTAGTGACTTACGATGTTGAACATTTTTCCATGCGTTCATTGGCCATTTGCATATTTCTTTGGAGAAATGTCAGATCCTTTGTTCATTTTTGAAATTAGGTTGTCTGTATTATTATTATTGAGTCATAAGAATTTTTTTTTTTTTTTTTAAGGTGGAGTCTCGCTCTGTCACACAGGCTGGAGTGCAGTGGCGCGATCTCGGTTCACTGCCACCTCCACCTCCCAGATTCAGGTGATTCTCCTGCCTCAGCCTCTGGAGTAGCTGGGATTATAGGCGTCTGCTGTCATACCAGGTTAATTTTTTTTGTTTTGTTTTGTTTTGTTTTGAAATGGAGTCTCGCTCTGTCACTCGGGCTGGAGTGCAGTGGCACGATCTCAGTTCACTGCCACCTCCACCTCCCAGGTTCAAATGATTCTCCTGCCTCAGCCTCCAGAGTAGCTGGGATTACAGGCACCTGCCACCATACCAGGCTTGTGTGTGTGTGTGTGTGTGTGTGTATGTATTTGTGTGTTTAATAGAAACAGGGTTTCACCATGTTGGCCAGGCTGGTCTCAAACTCCTGACCCCAGGTGATCTGCCTGCCTCAGCCTCCCAAAGTGCTGGGATTACAGCTGTGAGCCACCGTGCCTGGCTTAAGGATTCTTTATATGTTCTGGATTATAAGGCGATCATTATTAGATATAATGATTTCCAAATATTTTCTCCCATTCAATGCATAACAATCCTCTTTTGACCTAATATTCCCTCTTTTATTCAGGATCTGAATACTTGCATTGGGTTCGTCATTGAATCATTCAGCAAATCTTTTTTTGTTTTGTTTTGTTTTTTGAGTCTGAGTCTTGCTCTGTCACCCAGGCTAGAGTACAGTTGCTCAATCTTGGCTCACTGTAACCTCTGCCTCCTGGGTTCAAGCAATTCTCCTGCCTCAGCCCCCCTAGTAGCTGGGATTACAGGTGCCTGCCATCATGCCCATCTACTTTTTGTATTCTTAGTAGAGACGGGGTTTCACCATCTTGGCCAGGCTGGTCTTGAGCTCCTGACCTCGTGATCCACCCACCTCGGCCTCCCAAAATGCTAGGATTACAGGCATGAGCCACCGCACCCAGCCTCATTCAGCAAATCTCTATCTAATGCCAATGATATGCCAGGCACTGCTTTTTGATATTGAGACTTGACTCTGAACAAGACAAAGGTCCTGCCCTCCTGGCATTTATGTTCCAGCAACAAACGAATAAATAAAGAGATAGGTAGTGGTAGCCAGGGGGAGGTCCTACACAGCTCCAACTTCGCGGGCTGGCAACCTGTGTAGCCACCAGGGGTCCCATTCCCAGAAGCAACTTGCTCCGATTTAAAGCTCTGCTATCGGCCGGGCGCGGCGGCTCACACCTGTAATCCCAGCACTGTGGCAGGCCGAGGCGGCGGATCGCGAGGTCAGGAGATTGAGACCATCCTGGCCAACAAGGTGAAACCCCATGTCTACTAAAATGCAAAAAATTAGCTGGGCGAGGTGGCATGAGCCTGAAATCTCAGCTGCTCGGGAGGCTGAGGCAGGAGAATTGCTTGAACCTGGGAGGCGGAGGTTGAAATGAGCTGAGATCGTGCCGCTGCACTCCAGCTTGGCGACAGAGCGAGACACTATCTCAAAATAAATAACTAAATAAGTAAATAGATAAATAAATAAATAAAACTCTGCTGGCCGGGTGCGGTGGCTCACGCCTGTAATCCCAGCACTTTGGGAGGCCGAGACAGGCAGATCACGAGGTCAGGAGATCAAGACCATCCTGGCTAACACGGTGAAACCCCGTCTCTACTAAAAAAATACAAAAAACTAGCCAGGCGTGGTGGCAGCGCCTGTAGTCCCAGCTACTCGGGAGGCTGAGGCAGAAGAATGGCGTAAACCCGGGAGGCGGAGCTTGCAGTGAGCCGAGATGGCGCCACTGCACTCCAGCCTGGGCGACAGAGCGAGACTCTGTCTCAAAAAATAAATAAATAAATAAATAAAATAAAAAAATAAAATAAAGCTCTGCTATCAAGCGAGACTCTGTCTCAAAAAAAAAAAAAAAAAAAACCCTCTGCTATCGTCATCTTGAAATTCTTTTTTTTTCTTTCTTTCTTTTTTTTTTTTCTTTTTTAGAGACAAGGCCTCACTGTGTCGCCCAGGCTGCTGTGCAGTGGCATCAACATGGCTCGCTGCAGCCTCAACATCCAGGGCACAAGACGTTCTCACACTTCAGTCTCCCCAGTAGCTAGGACTACAAACGTGCTACCATACCCAGCTAATGTGTGTAGAGACAGAGTTTCGTCAGCTGCCCAGACTGGTCTCAGAACTCCTGAGCTAAAGTGAGCCGCCTGCCTCAGTTTCCCAAAGTGCTGGGATTACAGGAGTGTGCCACTCTGCCCAGCCCTGACATTCTTTTTTGTTTATTTGTTTGTTTTGAGACGGAGTCTCACTCTGTCACCCAGGCTGGAGTGCAGTGGTGCAATCTCAGCTCACTGCAACCTCCACCTCCTGGGTTCAAGCGATTCTCCTGCCTCAGCCTCCCAAGTAGCTGGCGTTACAGGCATGCACCACCACGCGTGGCTAATTTTTGCATCTTTAGTAGAGACGGGCTTTCACCACGTTGGTCCGGCTGGTCTTGAACTCCTGACCTTGTGATGCGCCTGCCTTGGCCTCCCAAAGTGCTGAGATTACGAGCGTGAGCCCCTGTGCCCAGCTTGAAATTCTTAATAATTGTTTTTTTGTTGTTTGTTTGCTTGTTTTGAGACGGAGTCTCGCTCTGTCACCCAGGCTGGAGTGCACTGGCATGATCTCAGCTCACTGCAACCTCCGCCTCCTGGGTTCAAGTGATTCTCCTGCCTCAGCCTCCCAAGTAGCTGGGACTACAGGCGTGCGCCACTATGCGCGGCTAATTTTGTATTTTTAGTGGACACGGGGTTTCACTATGTTGGTCAGTCTGGTCTCGAACTCCTGACCTCAGGTGATCTACCTGCCTCGACCTCCCAAAGTGCTGGGATTAGAGGCATGAGCTACCATGCCCGGCCCTTAATAATTGTTGAACAAGGGGCTCTGCATTGGCTGGCAGTGGGTGGACTCTTCTAGTCAGAGCAGTCAGGTGAGACCTCCCAGGTGAGGTGACATTTCAGCAGAGACCTAAGGGAGGTGAGAGAGTGAGCCCTGCAGAAATCTTTGGGCAGCACTTTCTATGCAGAGAGAACGGGGGGAGGCCTTGAAATGTGGAAAGTGCAGCTTTCAGCGAGGAGGTGGATGGGACCTTACCAGGGTGAGTGGTGGGAAGAAGAGTTCCAATAAGGTGAGAGAGGTAATGAAGGGATAAACTGGGTGGGGCCAGGGGGCCATTGTAAGAAAGTTAGTTTTTTGGCCGGGCGCGGTGGCTCAAGCCTGTAATCCCAGCACTTTGGGAGGCCGAGACGGGCGGATCACGAGGTCAGGAGATCGAGACCATCCTGGCGAACACGGTGAAACCCCGCCTCTACTAAAAATACAAAAAACTAGCCGGGCGAGGTGGCGGGCGCCTGTAGTCCCAGCTACTCCGGAGGCTGAGGCAGGAGAATGGCGTAAACCCGGGAGGCGGAGCTTGTAGTGAGCTGAGATCCGGCCACTGCACTCCAGCCTGGGCGACAGAGCCAGACTCCGTCTCAAAAAAAAAAAAAAAAAAAAAAAAAAGAAAGTTAGTTTTTTTTTTTTTGAGACAGAGTCTCGCTCTGTCGCCCAGGCTGGAGTACAGTGGTACATTCTCAGCTCACTGCAACCTCCGCCTCCCCGGTTCAAGCGATTTTCCTGCCTCAGCCTCCCACCTAGCTGGGATTACAGGCGCCCACCACCACGCCCGGCTAATTTTTGTATTTTTGGTAGAGACGGGGTTTCACCATGTTGGCCAGGCTGGTTTCAAACTCCTGACTTCGTGATTTGCCCGCCTTGGCCCCCCAAAGTGCTAGGATTACAGGCGTGAGCCACTGCGCCCAGTCTAGAAAGTTAGATTTTAATCTAGGTGTGTACTAATTAACCACAGCAACTCCAGAAAACAATAAACGTTTACTTCACCTGGTTTTTACGGGTCACAAATTTCGGAACAGCTTAGCTGAGTGATTCTGGCTTTGGGGTGCTTCGAAGGTTGCAGTCAAGACATGGGCCAGGGCTGCACAGCCACCTGAAGACTTGATGGACACCAGAGGATCATTGCCGGTGTGGCCCGAGCACATGGCTGACGAGTTAGCAGGAGGCCTCGGCTCCTCTCTAGCTGCTGGCTTGGGGCTTCAGTTCCTCGAAACATGGACCTCTCCGCAGGGCAGCTCCAAAGTCCTCTTTTTTTATATTATTTTTTTTTGAGATGTGGTTTAGCTCTTTGGCCCAGGCGGGAGCGCAGTGGCGCAATCTTGGCTCACTGCAACCTCCACCCCCCGGGTTCAGTGATTCTCCTGCCTCAGCCTCCCAAGTAGCTAGGATTACTGGCACCCACCACCACGCCCAGCTATTTTGTTTGTTTGTTTGTTTTGTATTTTTAGTAGAGACAGGGTTTTGCCATGTTGGCCAGGTTGGTCTCGAACTCCTGACCTCAGGTGATCCACCCACCTCAGCCTCCCAAAGTGTTAGGATCACAGGTGTGAGCCACCGCGCTAGTCCTGCAACGTCCTCTTGACGTGGACATCCCAGAGAGGCCAAAGTGAAAGTCACAGACTTTTTTTTAGGATCTAACTTTTGACACGCCATCATTTTTGCAATATCCTGTTGGTTACACAGCTCAGCACTATTCGAGGTGGAAAGAGCTACACAAGGATATGAATCCCACAAGTGGAGGATGGGGGACTGGGCGTGGTGGCTCATGCCTGTAATCCTAGCACTTCAGGAGGCTGAGGTGGGTGGATCACAAGGCCAAGAGTTTGAGACCAGCCTGACCAAAATGGTGAAACCCCATCTCTACTAAAAATTCTAGAATTAGCCAGGCTTGGTGGCGCATGCCTGTAATCCCAGCTACTCAGGAGGCTGAGAGAGAAGAATCCCTTCAACCCAGGAGGCAAAGATTGCAGTGAGCAGAGATCGCACCATTGCACTCCAGCCTGGGCAACAGAGCGAGGCTCTGTCTCAAGAAAAAAAAAGAAGAAGTGGAGATTAGGGGATCATTGAGGACCGTTTTGGGAGCTGGCTACCACAAAATATCAATTCATTGCAAAATCTGAGCAGGAGAACGATGAAGTGTGTGTGTGTATTTGTGCAATCATATATGTATATAGATATAGCTATATAGGTCCTTGTGTGTATATAAATTAATATATAATATACAAGAAGTATACTTACAGGGCCAGATACAGTAGCTCATGCCTGCAATCCCAGCACTTTGGGAGGCTGAGGCAGTAGGATTGCTTGAGCACAGGAGTTCAAGACCAGCCTGGGCAACATGGAAAAACCTAATCTCTACAAAAAATAAGAAAGTTAGCCAGATGTGGCAGTGCATGTCTGTGGTCCCAGCTACTCAGAATGCTGAGGCAGGAGGATGGCTTGAGCTCAGGAGGTCAAGGCTGCAGTGAGCTAGGATCACACCACTGCACTCTAGCCTGGGCGACAGAGTGAGATCCTGTTTAAAAAAAAAAAAAAAAAGACTGAATATTTGACCAGGTCTCCCCTGAGGCTGAGCCTTGGAATCTGTATTTTAATCACATTCCCAAGGTGACTTTAACTCCCCACACCCCACCTTTTTTTCTTTTTATGTGTGTGGTACAACACAAAAAACATCAAATTCATCATTTGACAGCCAGACATTGTGGCTCACACCTATAATCCCAGTGTGTGGCAGGCTGAAGCTGGAGGATTGCTTGAAGCCAGGAGTTCCGGACCGGCCTGGGCAGAATAGGGAAATCCCATCTCTACAAAAAGTTTAAAAATAAGCTGGGTGTGGTGGCATGTGCCTGTAATCCCAGCTACTTGGGAGGCTGAGGTGGGAAAATTGCTTGAGCCCAGGAGAGCAAGGCTGCAGTGAGCCATGATTGTGTCACTCCACAGTGAAACCCTGTCTCAAAAAGTAATTAAGGGATTAAAATGTTCATTTTAATTATTTTAAACTGTACAATTCAGTGGTAGGTACATGAGCAATGTCGTGAAGCCATGCCATGATTTATGATCACACCACTGCACTTCCACCTGGGTAACAGAGAGACACTTATATATGTCTCTAAATATATATATATATACACACACACACCATTTTAACTATTTTATTTTACTTATTATTTTATTATTTTTTTCAGGCAGAGTCTCTGTCTGTTGCCCAGGCTGGAGTGCAATGGTGCGATCTCGGCTCACTGCAACCTCCGCCTCTTGGGTTCAAGCGATTCTTCTGCCTCAGCCTGCCGAATAGCTGAGATTACAGGTGCCTGCCACCGTGCCCGGCTAATTTTTTGTATTTTTAGTAGAGACGGGGTTTTGCCATGTTGGTCAGGCTGGTCTCAAACTCCTGATGCCAGGTGATCCAACCACTTTAGCCTCCCAAAGTGCTGGGATTACAGGCATGAGCCACCGCACCCGGCCCCATTTTAACTATTTTAAAGTGTACAATTCAGTGGTATTAGGTACAACCATCACCACCGTCTAGTTCCAGAACTTCTTCATCACCCCAAAAGGAAAGCCCGTACCTGTTAGCAGTCACTTGCCCCAGCCTCTGCAACCGTGAATTTGCTTTGTGTCTCTATGGATTTACCTATCCTGGACATTTCATAGAAATGGCGTCGTACTGAATGTGGCCTCTCGTCTCTGGCCCCCTTCGCCCAGCATGATGTTCTCAGGGGCCATCCGTGTCCCAGCGTGAGTCATTCCTTCTTATTTTATTATGCCACCTGAAGTCTGAGACCCACCCCGCCAGCTATCAGCAGCTGGTTTCTTTCTGGGCGGCGCGGCCCGGAGATCAGGAGTGCAAAGTGCACCAGACTCTGGAGTCCTGTGACTCGGATGTGACCTCTGGGCCACTTACATCATCTCTGTAAGCCTTACTTTGCTTATCCGTAAAATGAGCATTCAACAGCCCCTCCCTCACAGGGCTATTTGCAAAGTGGCTGCTGTGAGGTAAGAGTTCAGTAACAGCTGGCCGGGCGCGGTGGCTCACACCTGTAATCCCAGCACTTTGGGAGGCCGAGGCGGGCGGATCACCAGGTCAGGAGATCGAGACCACGGTGAAACCTCGTCTCTACTAAAAATACAAAAAAAATTAGCCGGGCGCGGTGGCGGCAGGCACCTGTAGTCCCAGCTACTCGGGAGGCTGAGGCAGGAGAATGGCGTGAACCCGGGAGGTGGAGCTTGCAGTGAGCCGAGATCGCGCCACTGCACTCCAGCCTGGGCGACAGAGCGAGACTGCGTCTCAGAAAAAGAGTTCAGTAATAGCTTTCATGTTATTCCATGTTGTGAGATATGCTAGAATTGGTTTAACCATCTCCTATCGTTGGACATTCTTTTCTGGGTTTTTTGTTGTTGTTGTTGTTTAGACATTTTGCTCTGTTGCCCAGGCTGGAGTGCAATGGCGTGATCTCGCCTCACTGCAACCTCCGCCTCCCGGGTTCAAATGATTCTCCTGCCTCAGCCTCCTGAGTAGGTGGGTTACAGACGCCCGCCACCACGCCTGGCTAATTTTTGTATTTTTAGTAGAGACAGCGTTTCGCCACGTTGGCCAGGCTGGTCTCAAACTCCTGACCTCAGGTGATCTGCCTGCCTCAGCCTCCCGAAGTGTTGGGATTACAGGCGTGAGCCACCGCGCCCGACCTACTTTTCTGCTTTTTAAACAATGCTGAGTGAGACGATTTGCCTCTGTGTCCCTACCCAAATCTCACCTTGAATTTGAAATCCCATAACCCCCACATGTCAAGGGCAGGACCAGGTGGAGGAAATTGAATCATGGTGAACCCCCATGCTGTTCTCATCAATAATAAGTGAGTTCTCAGGAGGTCTGAAGGTTTTATTTTATTTTATTTTATTTATTTATTTTGAGACAGAGTCTTGCTCTGTCGTCACCCAGGCTGGAGTGCAATGGCACCATCTTGGCTCACCGGGACAACAGAATGAGACTTCATCTCAATAAAACAAAAAAGAATAAAACTCTGGAAGTGGAATTGATGTGCCACATTTTATTTGTATTATGAAATATTTCTGACTTGTAGAAAAGAACAGACAGTAGCCAGGCGCAGTGGCTCATGCCTGTAATCCCAGCACTTTGGGAAGCCGAGGCAGGTGGATCACAAGGTGAGGAGTTCAAGACCAGCCTGGCCAAGATGGTGAAACCCCATCTCTATTAAAAATACAAAAAAATAAGCCAGGCGCGGTGGTGGGCACCTATAATCCCAGCTACTTGGGAGGCTGAGGCAGAGAATTGCTTGAACCCGGGAGGCGGAGGTTGCAGTGAGCTGGGATCACGCCACTGCACTCTAGCCTGGGTGACAGAGTGAGACTCCATCTCTTAAAAAAAACAAAAACAAACAAACAAAAACAGAAAAGAACAGATAGTAGGCCAGGCGCGGTGGCTCACACCTGCAATCCCAGCACTTTGGGAGGCCGAGGCAGGTAGATCGCCTGAGGTCAGGAGTTCGAGACCAATCTGGCCAACATGGTGAAACCCCATCTCTACTAAAAATACAAAAATTAGCCGGGCCTGGTAGTGGGCGCCTGCAGTCCCAGCTACTCGGGAGGCTGAGGCAGGAGAATGGCAGGAACCCGGGAGGCGGAGCTTGCAGTGAGCCCAGATTGCACCACTACACTCCAGCCTGGGCGACAGAGTGAGACTCCTTAAAAAAAAAAGAAAGAAAGAAAGAAATGCAGTTTTGCTATAGGTGTGGTTAAAAAAATAGAGAAAAAAGAAAAATATAATGAACGCATGGATTCCACCGCAGGGCTTAAACAAAATTTACAAATACCAATGTTCTGTGTAGCTTTCCTAGCCACATTCTTTCCTCTCCACCTCAAGGGCCGCAGCTTCCCTCTCCCATCCTGTGTTAGTCACGCCCTTCATGTGTGTATTCTTTTGCAACATGTATCCACATGCAACCATTGTTTTGTTTTGCTTTGTTTTGTTTTTTGAGATGGAATTTCGCTCTTGTTGTCCAGGCTGGAGTATAGTGGCGCAGTCTTGGCTCACTGCAACCTCCAGCTCACCTCAACCTCTGCCTCCCAGGTTCAAGCAATTCTCCTGCCTCAGCCTCCTAAGTAGCTGGGATTACAGGCGCCCACCACTATGCCTGGGTACGTTTTGTATTTTTAGTAGAGACGGGGTTTCACCATGTTGGCCAGGCTGGTCTCAAACTTCCAACCTCAGGTGATCTACCTGCCTTGGCCTCCCAAAGTGCTGGGATTACAGGTGTGAGCAGCCGTGCCCGGCCGTTTTATGTGTTTTAAAACTTCATGTCAATGGCATTGTAGACTTCTGGTGATGTATGGGATGTTGGTGCATCTACTTTCACTGACCTATGGTGTTCCCCTGTATCAATATTCCAGGACCCATGTATCCATTGTTCAGGAGACGGACACGGAGACCATTTCCAGTTCCTCACTGTTACAAACAGGATAGCAAGCATTCTTGCGTTTATCTCTTTATTCCAAGTCGGAGAGTTTCTCTAGAGTGTACGCCCACTCACTAGTAGAAGGACTGCACTTCATACACACTGATATGACTTTTCCAGTTAGCTGAGGTTTTTATGGAGTCCTTTATGCTTGCCATTTCCCCCTCCCTGGGTAAGGCTGCTTTTCTCTTCTGGAGCTGGTCACCTGTCTGTCCCCACTGATGAACAGAGAGTTATAGCAGGCATCACCTTTCCCTTGTACGGCCACCTCTGTCCACCTCTGTCTCCTCTGGCTGCTCCATGGCAAGTCCCCAGCCCCAGTTCCCTTCTGCCAGCATGGTCCTGGCCAAAGTGATGGTCCCGAGAAAGGTGTGGTCGACTTTAGCTGTAGTGGTGCCTGCCTGAGTTAGGGGGTATTTCAGAGCTCATGGGAGATTAGGGAGGTAAAGCATGGGGCTAAGGGATAGTCCTTGTTGGAGAAGAAATAGCATGAACAAAGGGTGGGAAGCTGGAAGCCAAACAAGTGTACGGTCTCTGTTTTATAGATGGGAACCCGAAGCCCAGAGATGGCAAGTCACTTCCTCAAAGTCACAGAGCAACTCAGAGACTATCAGCTTCATCCTTATTGGTTGGTCATTCATACATTCATTCGGTACATATTAACAAAGTGCCTAGGCCAGGCGCAGTGGCTCACACCTGTAATCCCAGCACTTTGGGAGGCTGAGGCAGGTGGATCACCTGAGGTCAGGAGTTCAAGACCAGCCTAGCCAACATGGTGAAACCACGCCTATACTAAAAATACAAAAATTAGCCCGGCATGGTGGTGGGCACCTGTAATCCCAGCTACTCAGGAGGCTGAGGCAGGAGAATTGCTTGAATCTGGGAGGGAGAGAGCCAAGATCACACCACTGCACTCCAGCCTAGATGACAGAGCAAGACCCTGTCTCAAAAAAAAAAAAAAAAAAAAAAAGAGAGAGAGAGAGAGAGAAGGGAGCATCACTTGAATAAGCCCACGGAGAGACCCTGTCTCTACAAAAAATTAAAGAATTAGCTGGGCATGGTGGCATGCGTCTGTGGTCCCAGCTACTCAGGAGGCTGAGGCAGAGGATTGCTTGAACCCAGGAGGTCGAGGCTGCAGTGAGCCATCATTGCACCACTGCACTCCAGCGTGGGCGACAGAGGATGACCCTGTCTCAAAACACAATACATGCCAGGCACGGTGGCTCATGCCTGTAATCCCAGCACTTTGGGAGGCTGAGGCAGATGGATCACCTGAGGTCAGGAGTTCGAGAGCAGCCTGACCAACATGGTGAAACCCCGTCTCCAAAAAAAAAAAAAAAAAAAAAAGGCCGAGTGTGGTAGTGCATGCCTGTAATCTCAGCTACTTGGGAGGCTGAGGCAGGAGAATCGCTTGAACCTGGGTGGTGGAGGTTGCAGTGAGCCGAGATCGCATTATTCCACTCCAGTCTGGGCAACAAGCTGGAACTCTGTCTAAAACAAAATTAGCCGGGGGTGGTAGCGTGTATGCCTGTAATCCCAGCTTCTTGGGAGGCTGAGGCAGGAGAATCGTTTGAACCTGGGAAGCAGAGGCTGCGGTGAGCCGAGATCACTCCACTGCACTCCAGCCTGGGCAAGAGAGCGATACTCTGTCTCAAACACACACACACACCCCAAAAACAGCACCTACTCTGTGCCATGCATTGTTTTAAGGGCCCACTATTTATAGCTATACAGATGAACCGCATGTCTGACAGTGATCCTATAAAATTGTAATACCGAATTTTTACGGTACCTTTTCTATGAGTAGACACACAAGCGCCTACATTGTGTTACCAGACAGTAACCTGCCGCACAGCTGTGTGGCCCAGGAGCCGCCGGCCACCTTACAGCCCAGGTGCCCGCAGCCCTGCCACTTAGGTGTGAGTGATGTTACTCTAGGATGTTGGCAGGATGACGACATCGCCTGAACACGCACTGCCCAGATGGTATCAGTGTCGTTAAGCGAAGGATGGCTGTGGCGAAACAAACAAACAAGCAAACAAAGACCGCCTGTTCTGAGTGTGGAGCTTATTATTCTGGGCGTAATTATGATGAATTGTTAGTTACGTTTGCCTCCAGGATTGAGGTAGGGGGTGATCCCAATTAGGGGGTGCCCCAGGGGAGCGCCCCAGGAGTCAGGGTTTGTCTCAAAAGTCCCCGCTCCTCCCTCAGCCTCCCCTCCATCCGACCCCGTTCATATCGCGGGAAGGTCCCACAGAGTGGCTGTGGATACTCCCGAAACGCAGCGGTGTAAACGGGGAGGGAGGGAGAGACACAGTGGTCTGGGAGGGAGAGAGACTGAAGAGCCCTTTGTAGCCAGGCAGAGCTGTCAATAAAGTTTCGTCGCCTTAGTAACCGCAGGCTTCGCAGGGCGGGAGGGGAGAGGGATGGCGGTGCGCGCAGTCACCGCCTTCCTCCCGCCCGTTCTGGCTTTCTCCCTCCTGCGGCTGAAGCTTTCCTCGGAGAAAGAGAATAGGGAGGCCGCAACTCTATGGTGATGGACGGATGCCTTACCCAATGGAAAGAGGAGCTGTCCCAAGGCCAGCCAGTCACATACGACTGCTGGTGCTGGCAGAGCCCGCCCTCTTTCCACTTGGACCTGAATAACCTGACCCAACCCGAGTTTCGCCCGGAGCGACTGCGCTTTCGGCCAATGAGTGCGTCGATTTCAGGCCGCGGTGGGAGAGGAGGCGGGACACGTCGCTATGAGAGAGACTGAGGGACAGCGATGTCAACCACTGACAACAGTTCGCGGCGTTTGACGGCAGCGGGGGCGTGGCGGGATTTTATCTGGGTACTGAGGAGGATCGGGCGGGGAAAGAGTGGGGCTTGACCAATGGGAGCGCTGGAGCTTCGTAGCAACGGAGGAGTGGCGGTAGCCGTGACCAATAGAAAGCCTCAGTGGCCTTGGCGGGGCGGGCCCGGCGAGCCGATGGGAGGTGCGGCGACAGTGTTTGACGAGAGCTGAAGGAGGCAGTGGGAGGTGTTGGCGGCGGCGGCGCGGGCGCCTGAGGAGGAGGAGGAGGAGGAGGAGAAGCGGGTGAGGGGCGGCGCGGGGCCCGATCTCTGAGCCCCTTCACGGCCCCAGCCCCGCGCCGCCTTGGCTCCCAGTCGCCCCCTGCCCCGACTGCCCCCCACCCCGCCCGGCCCCTCCTCGTGTCCAGGCACCCACGTCTCCCGGCCCCTCGCCGGGCCTCGGGCTTCGCGGCACCGCAGCCTCCTTCCTGTGCTTCCTCACCCGGGCCCTGACCCCCTTCTTACGTCCACAGCCCTCCCTGCATCCTCAGGGCCTCTCCCTGACCTCCTGTCACTCTCCAGGCCTCTCCCTGCACCCCCAGGCCTCCTCCTGCACCCCCCAGGGCCTTTCCCTGACCTCACCCTCCAGGCTTCTCCCTGCACCCCTAGGCCTTTTCCTGCACCCTCAGGGCCTCTCCCTGACCCCTCTCTCACCCCTGGGCCCTCCCTGCACCCCCACGGCCAATCCCTGACCTCCTCTCACCCTCCAGGCTTCCTCCTGGACCCTCTAGGTCTCTCTGTGCCCTAGAACCTCTCTCTGACGCCTCTGCCCCTCTCCTGGCTCTCCCTGGACCCTGAGGTTGGCTTCTGACCCTCCAGGTCCCTTGTCC
Source organism: Chlorocebus sabaeus (assembly GCF_047675955.1). Taxonomy (NCBI): domain Eukaryota; kingdom Metazoa; phylum Chordata; class Mammalia; order Primates; family Cercopithecidae; genus Chlorocebus; species Chlorocebus sabaeus. The sequence continues at coordinate 3,031,905 of NC_132909.1, read as the reverse complement.
TGGGCTCTCACCGCCTACCCAGGCCCTTCCCTAGGGTCTCCCTTTCCTGGATTCCCCAGGACCCCACCAAGCCCCGTCTGGATCCCTAGGCCCCTGTCGGCCCTCTCAGGTCCCTCACTCACTGGACACCCAGGATCCTCTCCACCGTCCCTGGGTCGCCCCCCCACCCAGGTCTCCCGTCTGGCTCCTCCCTGGGTCCCTAGGCCTTTCCCCGCACTCTGCCGTCCCTGGCACCCGCTTCCCTTCCTCACACCCCTCTGAGCGCCCCCAGGCCCGGCTGCAGCCTTCTCCCCCTTGCCCCGCATGGCCCCTGCCGTGCCCACCGCTGTGCGTTTCTGTCCTTGCCCCCAGTCCCCTCTCCAGCTTCCCCGCCGTCCCTGGCGCCCTCCCGCAGCACTCCCTCTTTCTCTTCTGCAGCCTCCCAGTCTGTCCCCGACCCCTCTACAGCCGTCTCTGCAGCTCCCGCTCCTCCTCCCCTCCCAGGCGCAGATGAGCCTGGGGCGCCCTGGTGCGGGGACGAGGCTGGCCTCCGTCTGGGTTAGGGGTTTGGGTGGTTTCCTTCATCTCTCCATTCTCTCCTGGCTCCGCTTTAAAAACATGTTTTTGTAAATGTTGACCTGTGCTGCCTCCCCATAGTCTTCCTTTGCTCCCCACCCCACCCCTGCTTTTGTCCTCTGAGCCCCCCTCCCCTGGAATCCTTGGAGAGGGAGCAGGTGCTGGGATCCCTCCCCTGCCCTCCCTCCCCTCACCCGCCTCCAGGCTGCCTGGGGCTTCACCCGGAGCCTCCTGACCACTCCTGAAGGCTGCCGGGGAGGCAGGGGGCGGAGACCGAGGCTGGGTCCTGGTGGGGGTGGAGGGCGGGACCTCGGGCTGGCGGGAAGCTTTGACTTTTCCTCCTTGAGGGCTAGAGGTGAAGCGGCTCCCCACCAAGCCTTTAGGGTGATCCCGGCTGCCAATCAGTCAGCTTTCCCTGGGCCCACAGAGATATGTGTGGGGGGGGGTCTCTGTGCACATGGGCAGGGGCATCTGCGTGTGTCAGTCTGAATGTGCATGGGTGTGCCTGGTGCCCGTGTGCGGGTGCACATGGGGTTGTGTGTTTACGGGGGCCTGTGTCTGCCCTGCAGAGCAGGAGGGGATACAGATGCTAAGGTGATGGCTGACATGGCTCTGGGGTTTCCCTACTCTCAGAAGTACTTGTTGCGTTCCATCTTCGCCAGCAGCCCGGTGAAGTCTGCACTACTTTTCTCCCCATTTTGCAGATGAGATTGTGGGGCTCGCCAGCGTCCCCCACGGTTTCTGAGTAGCACAGGAGTGGAGTCAGCACCACACCAGGCTCCCCGCGCCTGCCTTGCCCTCACCTGTTCCTGTTCTCTGCCAGAGGCAGCATGGTCCCCAGAGCACCATGGGGCCGGACAGAGTGACAGCACGAGAACTGTGCGAGAACGACGACCTGGCCACCAGCCTCGTCCTGGACCCCTACCTCGGTTTCCGCACCCATAAGATGAACGTCAGGTGAGGCAGCCTGGGGGCGAGGGTGGGCCCGAGGGGTCAGGACCCCTCCCCTTGCACCACTGCCGCCCCTCAGACCTCTCCTCAGCCTGGTCCTCCCCTCAGCTCCAAGTGGGGGTTGGGGCCGGGGCCCGGGAAGGCCCTGGGACCCAGGCATGCCCTCTCCCCCAGCCCTGTGCCCCCACTGCGGCGACAGCAGCACCTGCGCTCAGCGCTGGAAACTTTCCTGAGGCAGCGGGACCTGGAGGCTGCGTACCGGGCCCTGACGCTGGGAGGCTGGACGGCCCACTACTTCCAGAGCCGGGGCCCGCGGCAGGAGGCTGCCCTCAAGACCCACGTGAGGGCGCCCTCCCCTCCCCCGTCCTCACCGCGTGTCCTCCCTGCTCACCGGGCTTGGTCCTGCCTGGCAGACGCTCTAGAGTCCCTCAGCGCAGCCCCTGGGGCCCCCTGACTTCCTAGCCCTTGGGACCATCTGAGGCAAGGCTCAGAGAATCCTAGGAGAGGAGAGTTGGGGGGGGCCCTCTGAGATGTACTCCAACCTCTTCATTTGACGGATGAGGAAACTGAGGCCCCAAGAGGGAGCACGAGGCCCCCGAGACCACACAGTGAGTCAGTGGCAGAGCAGGCCTAGATTCCTGGAGAGAGAGGGTCAAAGATGCCCCTGCCCCACCTCCTCACCCCACCCTCACCCTCACCAGGTCTATCGCTACCTCCGTGCCTTCCTGCCGGAAAGTGGCTTTACCATCCTGCCCTGCACGCGCTACTCCATGGAGACCAACGGGGCCAAGATCGTGTCCACTCGTGCTTGGTAAGAGGGCAGGACTCCCTCCAGGCCTCCTCGGAAGAGACAGGGCTCAGAGGGGGTGAGAGACCCTCTGTTCATGGACTGGCCGACCGGGCAAAAGAGAGGTGCCTGGTCCTCCGGGCATCCTAGGAAGGTAGTGGGGCTAATCCTGGAATCCCTTTGTGGCTACCAGGGTGCTGCTGGAGCGGGAGACCCCAGATGTGACCCCAGGGTTCCTGGGGCTTCCAGGAAAGAACTAGGCTTCTGCTTAGGGGTGCGCTGTCCTTACCTCATCGTGACCTGAGCCCCCCGCACATGTTAAACACCCCTGAGTGCAGTGAGGAGACCCTGCCCCTGCGGGGTTCACAGTCTGGTGAGGAGGCGGGTGGCAGACAAATCAACATGCAGTCACTGGTCCCAGCTGGTACACGCTGCAGGGAATGAGCAAGTGCTCCCAGGGCGAGGCTCACACTGAGAGGGGAAGCACCAGCCCGAGGGTCTGGTGGGGCGAGTAGCGGGGAGTCCAGACAGGAGGGAATTGGGAGCAGGAGGTGCTATGAGAGTGAGGGGAGAGAATGGGGGCTGTATCTGCTGTGTGCGTGCTGTCCTGAAGGCTTTCAGCAGAAGGGTCCTGTGAGGCTGTGGGCTGGAGCAGGGAAGCCCACCCAGGCGGGAGGGGAAGAGGAAGATCTGGAAGACGATCGCCAGTAGCCAGCACCAGCGCACAGGAGTCCCTGCTTCCTGGGTGCCTCTGTGCCGGAGGCCCGAGTCCCCTGAGCACCTGCAGGAGGCCAGGCATTGCCCACAGCCCCGCCCCCTGGCCTCTTGGCAGGAAAAAGAATGAGAAGCTGGAGCTGCTGGTGGGCTGCATCGCAGAGCTGCGGGAGGCGGATGAGGGGCTGCTGAGGGCTGGTGAGAATGACTTCAGCATCATGTACTCAACCCGCAAGCGAAGTGCTCAGCTGTGGCTGGGCCCAGCCGCCTTCATCAACCATGGTGAGGGTCAGGCAGGTGGGTGGGCGGGATGGGATGGGGCCACGTGGAGCTGGAGGGATGTAGTGGGAGGGTTTGACGACTGAGCTCTGAGCTCACCCACCTCTCTTCTCTCTCCTGCCCCGACTGGCTCCAGACTGCAAGCCCAACTGCAAGGTAAGGCCCTGGGACTTGGGAGGAGTGGCCACGTGGGAAGAAAGGATGCCTGTGGCCTGGGGAAAGGGTTTTTGGTCAGTAAAGAGCCAAAAGCTGGCCAGGCGTGGTGGCTCATGCCTGTAATCCCAGCACTTTGGGAGGCTGAGGCAGGCAGATCACGAGGTCAGGAGATTGAGACCACGGTGAAACCCCATCTCTACTAAAAATACAAAAAATTAGCTGGGCGTGGTGGCGGGCACCTGTAGTCCCAGCTACTCGGGAGGCTGAGGCAGGAGAATGGTGTGAACCCAGGAGGCGGAGCTTGCAGTGAACTGAGATCGCGCCACTGAACTCCAGCCTGGGCGACAGAGCGAGACTCTGTCTCAAAAATAAAAACAAAAAAAGAGCCAAATGCTGCCCCCTGTCTCCACGGCTTCCCACGGGTCCTGGAAGGAGCAGAGTGGATATTTGGTCACAAGGCTACCAAAAAGGAGGAAGGGGCTGCAGCTTGGCCAGTGTTGGCTGGCTGTTTGTGCAGTTGCTCTGGAACCCTGGTTGCCAGCTGCTGGCCATCTTTCTTCTCTGAAAACTGAGCTGGGAGCTGTGCCAATTTGGGCAGGGAGTGTGGCAGTGAGGCAGGGCCCTGTGGTGGGAGCTCCCGGCCTTGCAGGGAGCAACACAGGCAGCTGTGGTGTCAGGAGCAGGGAGGCCAGAGAGCCCCAGGGGTCAGGGGTCAGGACTCAGGATGCTGTCCAGACATACTGAGGAGAGGCCGCTGGTTGTCCTATAGCCGGGAAGTGGAAGGAATGAGGAGGGTCGGCTCCAGGAAGGCATTGAGGGTGCACCCTCTGGAGCGCAGACCTCCGTGGGGCGCCCCGGGAGGCATGACAAAGGGGTCCAGATCTTCAGCTCCAGAGTCAGAACTGAGTTGGGGTCCTGGCTATGCTACCCCTGGCCTTTGGTTTTTCATCTCGGTTGGGGTTGGTTGCCCAGGAACACTGCAGGCTGGTCAGGTTTGCCAGAGGGTTTTGGACAGTGAATGCGCGGCCCTGATCTGGCACCACACACAGACGCTGGGTGGGATGGAAACAAAAGGTGGTACCTGGAGAGGCTCTGCAGGGCGAGTGTGCGCTAGCCACCTTGAGCACAGGAGAGGGCGGCCAGCTCGCCAGCGATCTAGAGCCATCTGGCTTCACAGAAGCGACGCCATGCTGGGCATTGACAGAGAGGCAGAATTTCCCTAGGTGTTAAAGGAAATCAGGGGCAAAGGAGGGCGTCTAGCAGGACACGGCACACCAGAGGGCTGGGGGTGCCCAATGACAGCTTTGGTCGGGCAGCAAGGCCTTGTGGCCCGGGCCAGGGAGCCACGGAAGCTCCCCCCAGGGTGTTTAATGGGAAGCTTGGGTTTTAGGTCACCCTGGAGGCCCATGTGCAAGAGGCTTGGCAGGCAGGGGAGAGGCTGGAGGCAGGGTGGCCACAGAGAGGTGATGAGGGGCTGACTCCAGTAGGGGTTTCAGGGAGGCAAGGAGGATGAGGATGTGGGAGGTGGCGCACTTAGGAAGTAGTGGCTGGTTGGTCTGGGGGCCGTCAGGCAGGCAGGTGGCGAGGGCTACTCCCAGGCAAATGTCAGTCTTGAGTGGATGGATAAATGGACAGTTGGGTGGACAGTGGTCATGCCCCCTTCTAGACGGGGAACAGGGAGGGAGGCACAGCTGTGTGGGGCCCAGGAGGAGCCTGCGGGGCAGCTCCTGGGTGAACGATCCCAAAGGCAGGGCCAGAGCCCACACGGATTGGGCTGTGGAGTGGAGGCAGGCCTCAGAGAAGCGGGGGCAGCCCATGGCAGGCAGAGCTCAGACCTCAGCTGCCAAGGAACAGTTTGGTGGGGGGCAGGCAGCTCAGGAGGGCATGGGCTTGGGTGTGGCAGAAGAGATGGGTCTTGGCACCAGGCCACAGAGGCTGGCGGGAGCGGTCAGCACTGCTGGCACGGCATGCTGCCAGAAGGTCAGGTTAGATCATCGTCCTGCAGGGAGGGGTGGAAACCAGCCAGTGGGTGGATTGTCCAGGGGCTACAGGCAAAGGACAGGCCCCGGGCAAGGCAGCCGCCTCCGAATGCCACTTTTAGGGGCTCGGCTGTTGCCCCATTCCAGAAGAGGACGCTCAGGGCCAGGGTGTCCGGCCAGGCGTGGGGCATGCGTGAGCCCTCCCCTGTGCCCTGGGCCAGGGCGCTGAGTGGGCTTTGCCCTCAGTTTGTGCCTGCAGATGGGAACGCCGCCTGTGTGAAGGTGCTCCGGGACATCGAGCCTGGGGACGAGGTGACGTGCTTCTACGGTGATGGCTTCTTCGGCGAGAAGAATGAGCACTGTGAATGCTACACCTGTGAGAGGTGGGGACCAGGCAAGGGACGGGTGGGTTCAGGACAGGCTGGCTGCCCCAGGCATCTGGGCTTCTTGAGCCCAGAAATGCACCCTCGGGGCCCATCCCTGAGTGTGTTCAACCCCAGCCTCTCATCTCCCCTCCACCCGATCTCCCAGGAAAGGCGAAGGAGCTTTCCGAACGAGACCTAGGGAGCCTGCGTCGCCACCACGGCCCCTGGACAAGTACCAGCTACGTGAGACCAAGCGGCGGCTGCAAGGCCTGGACAGCGGCGGCCGACAGGGCCTGCTGGGCCCTCGGGTCTGCCTGCACCCGTCCCCACTGCGCCGGCACCCGTTCTGTGGTGAGCACCCTCCCTGCCATCCCGGCAGCCCCTACCCTGTGTGCTCCTGGTCATCTGTCTCCTTTCTTCTGAGCTCTCTGCCTAGCCTGGCACCCTCCCTCTCACCCTCAGCCCCTGGCAGGCCTCGCTGTTGAGCAGTTCTGCCTACATGGTTCCTCTGGGGAGTGCAGGGCACAGCCGCCTCCTTGTCCAGGGGAGGACCGGCCCAGCTTGCACTGACTTCACCTCTCCTTTGTTCCTCCTCTCCCTGCTACCTGGACCTTCACAGCCGCCTGCCAACCCCTGCGCCTGCCAGCCTGTAGCGTCCGCCCAGACACCTCACCCCTCTGGCTCCAGTGGCTGCCTCAGCCCCAGCCCCGAGTGCGGTCCCGGAAGCGCCGACGCCCCCGGCCCCAGAGGGCCCCAGTGCTCTCCACCCATCACGCCGCCCGCATCTCCCTGCACCGATGGGGAGGCTGTGGCCCCCACTGCCGCCTGCGAGGAGAGGCCCTGGTGACCCTGGGCCAGCCCCCCCGTGCCCGCTGGGTTCCCCAGCAGGACTGGCATTGGGCCCGGCGCTATGGGCTGCCTTACGTGGTGCGTGTGGACCTTCGTCGCCTGGCCCCAGCCCCACCAGCCACCCCAGCCCCTGCTGGGACCCCAGGCCCCATCCTGATCCCGAAGCAGGCCCTCGCCTTCGCCCCCTTCTCCCCACCCAAGCGCCTACGGCTGGTGGTCAGCCACGGCTCCATCGACCTAGATGTTGACGGTGAAGAGCTGTGACAGGCCGGACAGGGAGGCCCAGCAGGGAGAGAGGGTCTCTCTCCTAGCTACTCCCCAGGACCTTCAGAAGGAGCCCTTGGACCTCTGGGAGGGAGCTGACCCTTGACTCCAGCATAGCTCTGACCCTGGAACGGGGTTGGTTTGGATGCCCCCAGGGATCTGACCCCTGACCCTTTGTGACTGCTGACCCCTGAGCCACCCCCACTCCCACAGGGAGCCCTGGCCATTTGCTGCCCTTCCCACCCCTGCCCCAGCCTCAGGACTGCAGGAGCCATCCACCTCCCTCAGCCCCTTCCTCCCCAGGGAGCAAAGCCATAAGGGGCAGGGGCCACCCCACGGCATCTCCCCGGAAGTACAGGCCTCAGGAGGAGGTGGAACTGACGGAGGGGTGGCACTCCCCGGAGACTGCCCTCACGAGGGGACTGGGTTCGCTCTCAGCTCTGCAGCTGTCTACGGTGGGGGGAAGGTTGGGGGGTGTCTGGGGGCATGTTCCCCTCACTACCCCCTGTGGGTCTCAGGGAGGCCGGGTGCGACCTCATCTTTCTCATGGTGCTATCCTGGTGCTATTGGGGTGGGGGGCTCCCTCCCCTCCCCCACACCAGAAAGGGGTATGTTGGGGGATTGGAAGCACTTGAACTTTTTATTTTATTAAAACCTTGTTATAAGCAGCACCCTTGGCGGTGTTTTGTTTTGGCTTATGTTTTCAAGGGATATGGGGAGGGTGAGACCGTCGGCTGTGCTGGTGAGAAGGGGAAGAGGCAGCCCAGGCCTGCAGCCCTGAGAGCTGTCGGGAGAGGGATTTGGGAGGGTGACGGACTAGGGGGCCTGAGGCTGGAGCCCCATCCCCACTCGGGCTGTGCTTATAAAAATGCCTTCAGACCCATCCTCTCCTGGGAGCGGGTCCTCCCATTTTCCAGGCGAGGCCAACAAGGTTTAGCAAGCAGAGTGACTTGCCAAGGCCACATGGGGACTTGAGGGCTTTTGAGGGCCCTTCTCCCTTCTGGCACTTCTCAGTGAGAGGCCCCTCCCACATCTCAGTCCAAACAGAGAGAGACTGGTGGGGGCTGGCTGAGTGGGGGTGTGGGGGCTGCCCAGGACACCAGAGCCAGGCCTGGGGGAGGCGGCGCTGACGGGGCCTTCCTCAGCTGTGGCATCTTGGACTTTGTGGTGCCTGAGACCAGGATGATGAATCTTGTTTCTTCAGGTCCAATCCAGGATCTGGATTTTGCCAGGGCGTCTTAACTCTCCTTGTAATCTCGTTTTGCAAAAGGACTAACAGTGGCTGACCGTGAGCACTCCCTGATCCCAGGTACCTCCAGCTTCTCACAGACACTTTTCTCATTGGGGCCACCGAGCCCGTCTTACTTGGGCAGCTACAGGTCACCTGCTGGCTCCAGGACCCCCCTGTGCACCTCCCCTTGAACAAGCTTACTGTGGAGGTGGACGAGGCCAGGCCGCAGGTATCAGGGAACTCTCCTTGGCCCTGGTGGAGAGGGAGCAACGGGGGAGGAGAGGCCACAGTGAGACCCATAGGAGCACCTCCGCAGTGGCCCTGGGAGGTGGGGACAAGGGGGCAGTTGAGAACGGGTCAAACCTTGTTTACTTTAAAACTCGTTTAGATACATTGGATAATATGGCCTGTCCTATTTCTTTTGCAGGGAGAAAATTCCTCTTTCTTGTAGTACAAATCCTGCTAAACCCTGTTTGTTTTCTTTCTCATGTTAAAAATAAGGATGGAGAGAGCTCCAGGTCGTCAAATGGCAGAGAGATGGCTCCAGTAGCAGTCCCCAGGGATTTGTCTCTGAATAATGAACTGAAGCCATGCCGTTCGTTTCTTTCCTTTTTCTTTTTTGAGACAGGGTCTCGCTCTGTGGCCCAGGCTGGAGTGCAGTGGCGCCATCTCGGCTCACTGCAACCTTCGTCTCCTGGATTCAAGCAATTCTCCTGCCTCAGCCTCCCGAGTGGCTGGGACCACGGGCGCACGCCACCCCGTCAAGCTGATTTTTAAAATTTTTCATAGCGATTGTGTCTCACTGTGTTGCTCAGGCTGGTCTCAAACTCCTGAGCTCGAGCAATCCTTCTGCCTTCGCCTCCCAAAGTGCTAGAATTACAGGTGTGAGCCACCACGCCCGGCCTTTTGTTTATGAAATTCAGGTGCTGTTGCAACAGCTCTTAGAAAAAGAGGGCAGCAGGCCGGCTCAAGCCTGTAATCCCAGCACTTTGGGAGGCCGAGACGGGTGGATCATGAGGTCAGGAGATCGAGACCATCCTGGCTAACACGGTGAAACCCCGTCTCTACTAAAAAATACAAAAAACTAGCCGGGCGAGGTGGCGGGTGCCTGTAGTCCCAGCTACTCGGGAGGCTGAGGCAGGAGAATCGCTTGAACCCGGGAGGCGGAGCTTGCAGTGAGCTGAGATCCGGCCACTGCACTCCAGCCTGGGCCACAGAGTGAGACTCCGTCTCAAAAAAAAAAAAAGAAAAAGAAAAGAAAAAGAGGGCAGCAGAGCAGGGAGTCTTAGCTGAGGACTCATGGGTGGACGTCGGAACTTCCAGGAACCTTCGGAAATCTTCAGTGTTGAGAGTACACATTCATATGCACGTTTTTTACAGGGGGTTCAGAGTGTTCATCACATCCTCACAAGTTTCTATATCCGCCCCACCCCACCCCCAACAAAAAGGGCTAAAAACCAGGGGCAAGCCGGGCGCAGTGGCTCACACCTGTAATCCCAGCACTTTGGGAGGCCAAGGCGGGCGGATTGCCTGAGATTGGGAGTTTGAGACCAGCCTGACCAACATGCAGAAACCTTATCTCTACTAAAAATACAAACTTAGGTGGGCGTGGTGGCGTATGCCTGTAATCCCAGCTACTCGGGAGGCTGAGGGAAGAGAATCATTTGAACCCGGGAGGCGGAGGGCGTTAAGAAACTGGCGATCAGGGTTTCCCGGCCTCCACACTGCTGCCATGCTGAGCTGGTGTTTCTGGGCAGGGCATGTCCTCTCCTATGCATTGCAGGATGTTGGGTAGCTTCCCTAGTCTTCACCCACTAGATGCCAGGAACATCCCTCTGTCCCCAACCAAAAATGTCTCCAGACCTTGCCTGATGTCCCCATGGGGGCCAGAGTCAGCTTCTGGCTTGAGCTGGGCAGCAGCTCAAGTGGTGCTTGGGGAGTGGTGGGGGAGGGGAGACGCCAGGACCATAGTGATCATTCTCTCTCTTTGCTGCGGCATGGATGGTCAGGACAGCCTTAGGGGCTTGGGCGCTCTCAGAGTCACGTTGCCGACGCAGACAGGAGCTGGCCTGGGGAGGGTAGGTGTCCTGCTTGGGGTCCCTCAGCTGCAGGGGACCCTGGCTTCCACGAAGTTTGAGGAATTCATGCTGGCACTTCCCAGCTGGCAGGACCTGGGGGCATCCTGGTGGAGCCGGGGCCTGGGGTCATGAGTTCACCAAGGTAGCTCAAGGACAGGAAGAAACGGTGGTGGTGGAGGGTCCTCTGGTCGAAGCCTGGGCCTGAGAACCCTGTCATACACTTGGAGGCCAGAGCAAGGGAAACAAGGAACTCGGAGGCTGGTGGCTGTAGGTGAAGGTGGAAGGAAGTTTAATGAAACAGGAAACACTGACAACCAGGGCTGACCTGGGTGTGTGGCACTAGAACTGCTCTCAGCGTTTGGGTGGCAGGCAGGCAGGGCCCTAGCCAAGGACTCCCCACCCTGACCCCGTGTCTCCCTGTGCGGGTGCTCTCTGACTGCAAGCTAGTCAACCGGATGCCTCCAAGAGCTCCAGGACCGGTTTCTGGGGCCATCCCTGGGCTGTCTGTCTGGTCAATCAGTCCCACTGTCCGGTACAAGATGGGGCACCAGAATTGAGCCGACATGCTGATTCGAGTGACTCAGATTGTCTCTCTGGCTAGAGACCCCACACACTGAGAAGAGCCAGACACTGTTCTGCTTTGTATGTTTTCACATTGCCGTCCTCCCCACAGCCCTAGGAAGTGGAGGTGTCATTATTATGTCATTGTTACCATATTTCAGATGAAAAGACCACAGTGCGGAGGGGCTAGCGAACTCGTCCCAGGCCACATGGTTAGTAAAGCTTCAGGGCCTGGACCGAACTCATTTTCAGAACCGTTTGGGCTCTGCCACCTTCAGGATGGGGAAGAGGGAAACCCAGAGAGAGGGGGCGAAGCTGCACCCCTAGGAGCCAAGGGACAGTGAGTAGGAGAGGCAGAGCAGGTGGCCTTCAGGATCCATGATCTGGAGGCTGGGAGGATGGAGCAGGTTCTGAGGGAAGAACTGCAGAGGGAGGGGAAAGTGAATGATGGAAGGATTGAAGAGACGGGGCTGGAGGAGGAGAAAGAAGTGGGGAGGAGGAGGTTGAGCAAACAAGGAAGCAGGTGTTCTGGGTGGGGGCAGGAATAAGTGGAGTGGCCTCAGTTTTCTCTGACCTGGGAGGTTGCCGAGACTGTGAGGCTGGCATTGGGGGTCTCAGGACGCGGCTGCTAGACACCAGGGAAGGCCAGCTGGAGCACATGTTGGAGGTGTTCGGAGTTTGCACATGTAACGGTCCACCAGGCTGTAGGCCAGGCTGGGCAGGTCTGCCCCTGCCCCCGGCTCAGGCATCAGTGGGGCAGTGGCAGCTGCAGAAGGGGTCGGGAGTGTGAGAATGCTGAGATGAGGTCTGGAAGCAGTGAAGAGAAGATGGGAGGAGGAGGAAGGAGGAAGGCTGGCCAACAGCGCAAAAATGGGTTCTAGACACGGCTCTGGGGAGGTCACGAGGCTGTTGTGGCTGCACAGCTGTGGTGCCGTGCTTGGGACGTTACCTGGGTGACCTCACCAACTTAGTTCCATTCTGTGACTCAGAGAGGGGTCCTGCCCCCGTGGTTCTACCAGCGCCTCTGTGCCTGCGGCAAGGCTCTGGGGACGCTGCATGAACAGGAAGCCCTCCTGTAGCTGAGTGCACACCCTGTACCCTCACCCCATTCTCGGGCTGTGGTCAGAGACGGACTCAGGAGGCCAAGATCTCAGAGGTGGCGTCATCCTGGGGGATGGCCCGTCTAGGGTGTGTCCTGGGCAGCGTGGAGGGCAGGTGATGGACAGGTCATCACGGAGCAGGGAGCAGGATGGAGTCAGTCCTCTGAGCTCACCCAGCTCCACCTCCCCTGATAATGGGGCCCTGAGCCATCTTAGCTTGCCTTGGGGAACCTTGGGTTCACACAGGTCAAGAAGCTTGTCTAGGGTCACCCTGCAAGTTGTCATGATTAGTTGTAGTCACCTTTGAACCCTGGGGTTGAACAGGGCCTAGAGGACCGCTTCAGTCAGAGGTTGGGACTTCCCCCTCCTAAGAGCCCCTTTGGGAGGCTGATAGTTCAGGGAGCACCAGTTGGGAAAACCAGCACCCCAGGCTGACTGGTCTCACGGCTCCCTCAGCAGGACCAGGCTAGAACCCTAGGGCTCTGTGCCAGGATGGGGGAGGAGTAGAGAATGATTCCGAGGGAGCTCTGAGTGTCCTCTGGGTGCTGGCAGTCTGGCGGGGGTCACGGGAGAAATTGTGGCGATATGTGTGGTAGGAGAGACCGACAGCTGCCTCTGCGGGGTGGGGGTGCGGGGTGAGCCTGATGCACTGGAGAACTGAGCAGGCTGCTACTCCTGGCTGTGGGTGTGGGTGCCAAAAGGGTGGACACCAGGGGACTCTGTTGGGAGTAAGCTGGCTCCCATGATGGGGATCTCGATGTTCTGGGAGGGGAAATGAGCCAGGTGGGAAGGGAGTGGTGGAGAGTCCAGAGAGTGGGGGAGGGAGGGATGGAGTCAGCTGTGGGTGGTACAAAGAAGACCCCTCAGGACCCCAGATGGGATGGATGGGGGTGGGATGGGGAAGGAGCCTGGGGAGACGGTGCAGGCAGGAAGGGAGTAGGGGAAAGACTGAGGTGAGAGGTAGGTGTGGTGATTGAGAGGCAGGAACACCTTGGAGCCATCTAGGTGGGACAGTGTTGAGAACTGGGGACCCTGAGCTGGCTCACAGCTGTCAACATGAGGCATCTACCTGCTGGAATGGAGAGGGAGAAGGACGGGAGGCACTCGGCTTCCTATCTTAGGGCCCTGACTGCCGTCTCTGCCTGATGGAGCAGCAGTCCTTCACCTGCCCCTTATTAGAAAAAGCAGTGTTAGCCCGGACACAGGCACAGGGAGGATCCCCACCACCACCACGACGCACCGCTGGCTGGGCGTGAAGAAGAAACATCAGCAACAGCATAACATTATTCGTGGCTTAGACACTGGGAGGTAGGGGTGGGTAACCGAGGCCGGGCCTCCGCGAGACAAAAAGATGCAGGGTCACTGCATCTTCAGAGGAAGCCGCGCTGGGGCAGTCAGATTTTGCCGGCAAAAGTCCCGTTCTTGATCTGCTCATTCCAGCTCTCCACCTGGGAAGCAGAAAGGCAGGGAGCGGGACGCCGGCTCAGCCTCAGCCGAGCCCTCCCCACGCCTGGCCCGGCGCCCCCTCTGCCGACTCACCCAGCTGGTGGGGCACAGCGAGTGGTACACGCGGTAATAGTACTCGCAGGGCTGCGTGCTCTTCCCACGGCGGGTCCTGATCTTGAGGCAGCGGTGGTAGTCTGTGGGGGGCGGGGTCACGCGACAAGCCACGCCCGTTCCAGGACAGGCCCCGCCCTTCCACTACTCGGTCCCTCCCAGTTCTTTCCTGCTTCGCCCCGCCTCCCTCTACCCCCGAGGCCTCCGTCCCGCCCCTCCCAGCGAGGCCCCAACCCCTACCTCCCTCACACTGCTCCTCCTAGCCAGACCCTGCCCTTACCTACCTTGCCCCACACTTTCCAAATCAGGCCTTGCGCCTACCAACCTCGCCCCGCCCCGCCCCTCCCGGCTCAGCCCCGCCTTTTCTCGGCCCGGCCTCGCCCCTATCAACCTCGCCCCGCCCCTCCCGGCTCAGCTTCGCCTTTTTTCGGCCCGGCCCCGCCCCTACCAACCTCTCCCCGCCCCACAGCTCAGCCCCGCCCCCACCAACCCAGGCCCGCCCTGCCTCCCACCCTAACGGTCTCCACGGGACTACGGGTGGGAGTGGCCCTCCCTGCCTTCCCTCGTCACACCCTGCGCCCCCCATAACCTGGCGGAGCAGGTCTCACCCAGGAAGTTCTGGTAGCAGTTACGGGTCTGGTTCTGGTTGGGGAAGCGCGGGTCGAAGGGCGGCGTTGCCCATTTCCCCTTGGGGGGCTCCTGGGCTTCCACATCCAACATCCTAGAAGGAGGCAACTTCTGCGGGACGGGACGGGGACTCCGTGGGGCCGAGGGGGCGCCCTCGCTCCGACCCGTCCCCCAATCCGGACCCCCGCCCCTCAACCCCACCCGTCGTGCCCTCACCAGCCTGACGTCGGCGGCCACTGGATCTGCTGTACGACGGTCCCGGGTGCCGCTGGCTTCTGAGTCCGCGGGGTGCGGTCCCACCCGGCTCGGGAGAAACGCACCCGCGGCCAGATTGGCTCGGACGCCGGAGCCCCAGCCAATGGGAGCAGTCGTGCGCCGCGGGCCTGGTAGGGGCGCCCCCACCCGCCCCTCGCTCCCTGACGCCCCCTCGGGGACCCGCGCGCGCACAGGCACTGAGGTGCGACCTGCTGAGTCTCAGACTCAAGCTTTAATCGCTGCGAAGTTGGGCGGCTCCACGGGCTCGCCCCGCCCCCGCCCCCCAATATATAAAGGCATATCGATAGTTCTGGTATCTACCGGACGGGGCGAATCCCCCCAAGCGGCCTTTCCACATTCTGTTTCTTACAGTCGGTGCGCACAGAACCCTGGGGGCCTGTGGAGTTAAGAGGAAAGAGTGGCGGTGGGGTCAGGGCTCCTGGGACCCCCCCTTCCCCCCGTTCCTCCCCTCTGCCCTCCCCCCAGCCCTCCCCCCTCCTCCTCTCGGTTCCCCCTTCCCCCCCCCCACCTCCAGGGTCTTAAAGGGTACCTGGCAGCGCTGGCCTCCTCTGGACAGTTTCCGACTGGGGTTGAGCCCCCCCCATCCGGCTACTCAAAGTGCTGGGAGTGCTGCAGGCTGCAGGGAGAAAGCAAGCAGAGAGAGCTCTGGGGGACAGGGTAGGGAGAGGGGGTACCCAGGGCTTTAAGAGCTGCAGATGCCTGGCTTAGGGGAGCGTCCTCCAGGGCGGGTTTTGCTGTGTGTTTGGTTCACTGTTGTATCTGCCTGGGGCAGAGCCTGGCAGTAGTAAATGCACAGTAAATCCGAGGTGGAGTCAGTGAGTCCTGGCTCCAGGGGCAGGCAAGTAACTGGAATCTGGGCAGGTGGTTTCACCTCTAGAACCCTGCTAAGCTTCTCTCCCTCCTGCCTGGTTAATATCAGGCCTGACTCACGATTGGTCACACTGACAGTCAAATGTACGAATTAAGAATCCCGGCCAGGTGCGGTGGCTCATCCCTGTAATCCTAGCAGTATGTGGGGCAGAGGCGGGAGGATTGGTTGAGCCCAGGAGTTTGAGACTAGCCTGGACAACATGGCGAAACCCCATCTCTACAAAAAATACCAAAGTTAGCCAGGCATGTTGGCACGTGCCCGTGGTTCCAGCTACTCAGGAGGCTGAGGCAGGAGAATCACCTGAGCCTGGGTAGGTTGAGGCTGCAGTGAGCTGTGATGGCATCACTGCACTTCAGCCTGGGCAACATGTGAGACCTCGGTTTTGTTTTGTTTTTTTTTGAGATTGAGTCTCACTCTCTCTCCCAGTCTGGAGTACAGTGGCACCATCTCCG
Organism: Chlorocebus sabaeus; assembly: GCF_047675955.1. Lineage (NCBI taxonomy): Eukaryota > Metazoa > Chordata > Mammalia > Primates > Cercopithecidae > Chlorocebus > Chlorocebus sabaeus. The sequence goes on along the minus strand of NC_132909.1, from coordinate 3,016,253 downwards.
CTCACTGCAAGCTCTGCCTCCAGGGTTCCCACCATTCTCCTGCCTCAGCCTCTGGAGTAGCTGGGACTACAGGCGTCCGCCACCATGCCCGGCGAGGATTTTGTATTTTTAGTAGAGGCGGGGTTTCACCGTGTTAGCCAGGATGCTCTCTATCTCCTGACCTTGTGATCCGCCCGCCTCGGCCTCCTAAAGTGCTGGGATTACAGGCGTGAGCCACCACGTCCGGCCCCAGAGACCTCTTTTCTACAAAAAATCAAAAACTTGGCCGGGCTTTTGGAGGCTGAGGCAGGAGGATCACTTGAGCCCAGGAAGATTGAGGCTGCCGTGAGCCATGATCACACCACTGCACTCTAGCCTGGGAGAGAGAGTGAGAGACTCTGTCTCTAGAGGGACTGCACTCTAGCCTGGCGATAGAGCTCACCTCCAACCCATGAGTAGCCACTCCCCTTCCTCCACACCAGGCCCCTGGCCTCCAACCATTCACTTTCTGTCTCTACGGGTTGGCCTGTTCTGGGCATTTCATGGAAATGGGGTCTCTGGCCTTTTGTGTCTGGCCCGTTTACTTGGCATGGTGTTTCTGAGGTGTTGCAGCCTAGAGACGCCCCTCTCTCCACATTCTCCTGACTGCTCCCATCAAGACTTCAACCCCAACCCCCACATCACTTCCACACTGGTAAATCCAGAGGTCTGACCCCAGGCCCCGCTTCCTTCACCTGACCACAGCGCTGTCTCCACATGGTGCTGAGACTCCCCCCTCTCTGGCTGCTCTGCTCTCCCTGACTCTGGCTCCTCTTTGCCCAAACACCTCAGACTTTTCTCCATCTCCACTCACTCGCCGGTGAATTCCTCCAATCTCACAGCCTGAGCTAACCTCTCTGTGCACCAGTGACTCCCCAAATTGCTTCCCCTGAGCTCCAGACTCGTGTCCAACTGCTTGCCCTGCATCTTCCCTGACACCTCAGAATCAAGGTGTCCGAAAGAGAGGTGTTCCTGAGCGCCCCCCAGAACCTACTCCCCTGCACTGCCGCCGCCTCCTCCGGGCATCTCGAACCCACATCCTCCCAGCCGTCTTCAAGTCAGCCTTTCTCTCACGTCACAAACCCCAACCCGCGAAGCAATCTATTGGCTCACTCTTCAAAGCATCTCCAGAGTCCCCCGCTTCTCCACACCTCCATCACCTCCCATCTTGTGCAAGTCACCATCATCTCCTACCTGGGTTCCTGCAGCCGCCTCCACCCTGTCCTCCAGGCACCCACTCTTGCCCCCTCTACATCCTCCACGCCCCAGCCAGAGGCAGCCTCTTCACACATAAATCAGTCCCCATTATTCTTCTGGTCCAAACCCTCCAGCTCGCTCAGAGTCAAAGCCAAAGTTCCTAAAATTGTCTGCCAAGTCCTCCACGAGGGGGGTCCCCCTGCTGCGCCGCTGACCGAGTCTCCACCCTGGGATCCCCGTGGTCCAGCACATTACAAACACTCCTGCCCCAGGGACTTTGCAGTGGCCATTCCTTCTGCTGGCATGCTTTCCCTGCAGATGGCCTCATGGCTTCCTCCGTCCTCTCCTCCAAGTCTTCACACAAACCACTCCAGCTCAATGAGGCTTCCCTAGACCACCTGGGCTGTGGTGGGGGCTGTCCTGTGCACTATAGGATGCTGAGCGGCATCCCTGGTCTCTACCTGCTAGAAGCCAGGAGCACATCCCACCACCACCAGCCCCATGGTCAGACGCTGTATCCCCACTGCCTAGAACAATGCCTGGTACAGAGTCGGCACTCATTATGTATCAGAGTGAAAGGGGGCCGAGCGTGGTGGCTCACGCCTGTAATCCCAGCACTTTGGGAGGCCAAGGCGGGCAGATCACTTGAGGTCAGGAGTTCAAGACCAGCCTGGCCAACATGGTGAAACCCCCGTCTCTCCTAAAAATACAAAAATTAGCCGGGCGTGGTGACACGCGCCTGTAATCCCAGCTACGCAGGATGCCAGGAGGCGGAGGTTGCAGTGAGCCAAGATCATACCACTGCACTCCAGCCTAGGTGACAGCGTGAGACCCTGTCAAAAAAAAAAAAAAAAAAGGGAAAGGAGGGAGTGATCGTCTCTATCTTATAAACAGCAGAGCTCACAGTAAATGCTAGCTGCTAACCCCCGCTACCTGGGTGGAAGGTTAAAGACACCCGATTCCTCCTGTATTTCCTCTGCCTTGGTGGCCGTGTTCCTCACAGTTTCAAGTTCTAAGAGCATGGGCAAAAGAATTTCTGAAGATGACCCCACAGTGGCCAGGGGGTGCTGGGCTGGCATCTTCACGGGCTCCTGCGACAGTCTCTTGGGCTGCTGGGACGCCTTGGCTGTGGCCTCCGTCTTTGAGATGGGGGTCTCTGAGAAGGGGGATGACAGTAAGCCCTCCCACCGTGAGGTGGGCAGGGGGATAGGCGCCTGGGAGATTCCTTCCCTCTTGGGACTGGCAGAGGTGGGCTTGGAGCGAAGGGGCACCTTGGGCGGCCCCTTGGGGTCCCAGGGTGACCCTTTACTCTCGCCCCATTGCCGCTTGCCCTCCTTCACCCAAGTGTGCGACTCTGGCTGTTCTCTGACCACCACTGGCTTCCCCTCCGGTGAGGACAGCTGGCCTGGGTGGAAGGGCACTGAAGCCATCATTGACGTGGCAGACGCCTGTGAAGTCGCCAAGAGCCAGGAGGGAAGTGAGACCAGAGAGGGTCTCACGCGCTGCTCTTTGGAGTTGGCCAGGATCGTGAGCTTGGCGAGGGTGAGCGCTTCCACGGAGAAGGGCCTGCTGTGCTCCTGGGAGGGGCCCTCGACAGCCAGCTCCTTTGTCTCGACCCATCTCTTCCGCTGCTCCAGCTCCTTGGATCTCATGCCAGGCGGGTCCAGGGACCTCTCTTCAAGCTTCGCCAAGTGGGCCTGGTCCTCCAACTTCCCCTGGCCCCTGAAGGCCTCCAGGGTCACCTCCTGGGTTTTGCTAACCAGAATGTCCTTGGACTCCTTCTTGGTCACAGTGAAGGGCGACTCCAGGGACTTGACCTGAGTCGTCATCACCACGTCTGTCTCCTGGGTGCCCACTGTCACCGCTGGCTCCGGTTTCCCTCCAGACTGGCTTCTCTCCAGCACAGCTCTTCCAGGAATTCCTGTTGGCAACACGTCGCCAGGGAGCCTCCCCCATGAGGCAGGCGAGCCCGGTGCCATCTGGTATTGGGGAGGTGAGGTCTGCAGAGCCTTTTGGGATGGCGCAGGGAGAAGCAGAGATTTCCTCTTTGGAGCAGTGGGGGACACAGCCTTCTGGGGAATGGTAGGTACAGATGGGGCCTTCTGAGATGGGGGTGGGGTCTTCTGGGGTGGGGCAGGTACGCCTGGGGCCTTCCAGGGAGGAGCTGATGCGGCTGGGGCCTTCCAGGGAGGAGCTGATGCAGCTGAGACCTTCTGGGGAGGAGCCAATCCAGGTGGGGGCTTCCACGAGGAAGCAGGTACAGCTGGGAGCTTCTGGGACTGGTCAACGAGGAATGGTGCCTTGCAAGACATGACAGGGCCCGTCTGGCAGGGTGGTGGCCCCCGCCCCTGGTGGGAGCCCATAGACCTGGCCTTTTCCCTGCCCCTGGGGATGGAAGAGTAGGGTGTGGAGAGGCGGGCAGCCGGGGGATAGGGAGCCAGGCCGGAGGCAGCAGATGACAAAGTGCTGCTCTCAGAATCCATGAGGTCTTCCATGTCCTGATGCCACAGGCACGGGTCCAGGGAGCTGCCGGAGCCCAGAAAGAAGCAGTCAGGGCTGTCAGCTGAGACACAGTACGAAGGGCTCTCAACCACATGTCCCTGGCCTGTGGCCTCCTCAGATGCAGATGTGCAGGCCTGTAGATGGACAGAGGGCAGAGGATGCGTGGTCAGGATGCATGGAGACCCCAGACCTGGGAGGGCAGACCCCAGCCCCTCCTCCCTCAGACCCAGGAGTCCAGGCCCCCGGCCCCTCCTCCCTCAGACCCACGGAGTCCAGGCCCCCGGCCCCTCCTCCCTCGGACCCAGGAGTCCAGGCCCCCGGCCCCTCCTCCCTCGGACCCAGGAGTCCAGGCCCCCGGCCCCTCCTCCCTCGGACCCAGGAGTCCAGGCCCCCGGCCCCTCCTCCCTCGGACCCAGGAGTCCAGGCCCCCGGCCCCTCCTCCCTCAGCTCTGGGGCCTGGGCCCCGCCCTGGGTATAAGGCTGGCCTTTGGAGAGGACTGTGTCTGCTTGGCCATGCTGGAAATGATGCTGAAGATGGTCCAGATGGTGATGCTGGTCTTCTCTGGATGGGGGAGCAGTCTGAGCCCTTTTGGGCGGGAACCAGAGCCACGCGGTATGGCAGGGGGTGGGGTGGGTTGATCTTACCAGAAAAGTGGACTTGGGTGTGAGTCCTGTCGGGGTGGAAGTCTGGGTGGGACCTGCAGGAGCAATACCATGGGACTTTGGTGGCATCTGGGCTGGGGTCTCCCACCTTCTCCCACCCACCCACCGGCAACAAGACCCCACGCCCACGTCTTTTCTGCAGGTTTCTTCCCGACGTCAGCATGCTCCAGCTGCGACCAGATGAGGGGCACAGAGTCGCCCACGGCCTGAGACTTGAAACTGCGCTTGCGTGCCTGGCATGGGTGAGGAAGGGACGGTTAGACAGGGGCAGCCCCTAGGGCGCGCACCGCCCCGCCAGCTCACCTTGGCCTTCCTCTGTCTCCAAGTGGCCACCGGAGACTTCTTATAAGGAAAGTTGTGCTTAGCAACCTTGACTGGGAAGAGAGAAAACATCCTGGATCAGGGACCCCAGGGGAGGGCACGAGGACCTACCCCAGGAGCTTGTGGAGGCCCCGACCAAGGGAGGGGGAAGAGCCAAAGGGTGCAACTCCGTCCCTGCTGGGGGAGAACCCGACACCCAGAGGTCCTGAAGAACAGCAGGGCCTGCTCACCTGCATGTCTGCTGAAGGGCTGGTCCTGTGGAGACAGAAGGAGGCAGGAGGGGCCTGGGCTTCCACATCTCCATAACCTACCCAGCCAGAGGTCTAGGCCCCCTCCTGCTCCCAGGACCCTGCGATCCAGCTCCTCCTCCCTCAGACCCAGGAGTCCAGATCCAGCCCCTCCTCCCTCAGACCCAGGAGTCTAGACCCAGCCCCTCCTCCCTCAGACCCAGGAGTCCAGATCCAGCCCCTCCTCCCTCAGACCCAGGAGTCCAGACCCAGCCCCTCCTCCCTCAGACCCAGGAGTCCAGACCCAGCTCCTCCTCCCTCAGACCCAGGAGTCCAGGCCCCCAGCCCCTCCTCCCTCAGACCCTGGAGTCCAGATCCAGCCCCTCCTCCCTCAGACCCAGGAGTCTAGACCCAGCCCCTCCTCCCTCAGACCCAGGAGTCCAGATCCAGCCCCTCCTCCCTCAGACCCAGGAGTCTAGACCCAGCCCCTCCTCCCTCAGACCCAGGAGTCCAGATCCAGCCCCTCCTCCCTCAGACCCAGGAGTCCAGGCCCAGCCCCTCCTCCCTCAGACCCTGGAGTCCAGATCCAGCCCCTCCTCCCTCAGACCCAGGAGTCCAGGCCCAGCCCCTCCTCCCTCAGACCCAGGAGTCCAGGGCTCCAGCCCCTCCTCCCTCGATTCAGGGATCCAGTCCCTAGTCCCTCCTTCCTCAGATCCAGGATTCCAGGACCCCAGCCTCTCCTCCCTCAGACCAGGAGTCCCCCAGCCCCTCTTCCCTCAGACCCAGGAGTCCAGACCCCCAGCCCCTCCTCCCTTGACTCAGGGGTCCAGGACCCCAGCCCCTTCTCCCTCAGACCCAGGAGTCCCCCCAGCCCCTCCTCCCTCAGACCCAGGAGTCCCCCCAGCCCCTTCTCCCTCAGACCCAGGAGTTCAGATTGCCAACCCGCCACCCTCAGAACCAGGAGTCCAGGCCCCCAGCCCCTCCTCCCTGAGATCCAGGAGTCCAGACCGCCAGGCCCTCCTCCCTCGACTCAGGGGTCCAGACCCAGCCCCTCCTCCCTTGACTCAGGGGTCCAGGCCCCCGACCTAGACTTTGGGCTCTTGGTCCCAGTCCCCTCTGGATCTGGCCAGGGAGTTCCTAGGGCCTGCCATGCCCTGGGCTGTGGAGCTGGGGTCCCACCTGCAGGTGCCCGGGGAGTTCCTGGGGCCTGCCATGCCCTGGGCTGTGGAGCTGGGGTCCCACCTGCAGGTGCCCGGGGAGTTCCTGGGGCCTGCCATGCCCTGGGCTGTGGAGCTGGGGTCCCACCTGTAGGTGCCAGGTGGAGGCAGGTGCTTTGGCCAGGGGCACATCCAGGGGGTCCGTGCACATGGTCCTGGGGGCCCAGGTGGGAGGCGGCTCCTGAAGCAGGTTGATGAGGCGGATCCAACAGTGGAACAGGAAGCCTGCCTCGTTGTCGGGGGCGTCCAGGGCCAGGTAGTACTGGCGGCCCGAGACCAGGCACAGCTTCAGGCGCCAGGCAGAGAGGTCATGGACGCAAAGGTGGACGAGGTCCAGGGGGATCATCCTGGGAGAGGGAGAAGGGAGCGTCTAGAGCAGGAAGGGCAGAGGGGGCAGCCAAGGGGTTGGGAGATGCGGCACCTGGTCAGCACGAGGCCCGAGCAGTCCCTGTCCTCGGCAGGCTGGCCGATCAGCAAGATGTCGGGCAACACCAGGCCTGGCAGGGAGGCAGCCACACCCATGGCCAGCCGGTTGGTTCTGTGATTCACGAACACTGGGCCCCCTTGATGGGTCACCTGGGGCAGTCAGGGAGAGGCGCTGGAACCACTCCTTCCTCCAGCACCCGTGGCCTGAGCCTCCCTCCGGGTCGTCCCCTACACAGGGACGGCTAAATCCCATTCCCTCTCAAAATCCCCCAGCCCGGGTGGCCTCGCTTCCCCTCTGCCCCTCTCAGCCCCAGGGCACTGGGAGCTGGAGACCTGAACAAAGTTACTCTCGAACATGGGCAGTGGACGGAGGGGCAGGTATTCGCCCTTCTGGAGGGTCTTTTGCAGCTCCCCCAGAACAGGGACCCACTTCGGGGTGCCCTGGAGCGGCTCAAGGCGCCTCCTGTTTCGAAGCCAGATCATGGTGGCGGTGGGTACTGGTTTAGGGACCCAGAACCAGGTGTGCAGGCCTCCCAGCCCCGGCCCACCAGCCTTGGCCCCTGGGGCTTCACGGGTGCCTGGAGCTCAGAGTTACAGAGCGTGGAGATGCCCCAGGCTGGGAGACTCGGGCCTCGGCCATGGCCCTGCCAGGGTGGACAGCAGGGGCCGGGGGGAGGAGCCTCTGGTGGAGGGGCTTTGTGACCTCATCGGACACACAGGGGCCTCTTCCGGGAACTCTCCGGGGACCGTGGGCTCTCTTCTCCTCCAGGGATATAGCCTGGAGTTTTTTTTGTTCATTTGTTTTTTGTTTTTTGAGAGGGAGTTTCACTCTGGTTGCCCAGGCCGGAGTGCAATGGCGCGATCTCGGCTCACCGCAGCCCCTGCCTCCTGGGTTCAAGCGATTCTCCTGCCTCAGCCTTCCCAGTAGCTGGATTGCATCTTTAGTAGAGACAGGGTTTCTCCATGTTGGTCAGGCTGGCCTTGAACTCCCGACCTTAAGTGATCCACCTGCCTCAGCCTCCCAAAGTGCTGGGATTACAGGCGTGAGCCACCGCACCTGGCCAGCCTGGAGTCTTAAGGGCTGAGATGGGTGAATCAAAACTCCAGGCCCAGGATGGGCACCCCCAACTGCAGACCCAAACTAGTGACAACACGGGGCCCCTGGAAGTCTGTCTGGGTTATTGTAAAGGGAAAATTAACTAAAGGGTCTGAATTATCGTCCCTACTCTGCCATTGGCCCTTCTCCAGGCCCTGGGTAAGACCCAAATCCCTACTGAACCTGTTTTTCCGTATCTCATGTGTGTGCCTGTTGCAAGGGTTCCTCAACACCAAGATGCAAAGAGATCTTTGGGAAAGAGCCAGACATGGCACAGAATCCCACTTCCACCTCTCCCTAGCTGTGTGACTTTGTGCAACAGAGTCCCTACTCCTTGTCTGAGACTCAGTTTCCCAAGCCTGTAAAACAGGGCGTATTCAAGGGTCCGGGAGATTTGTGTAAGTAAAAAGCCCACACTTAGTGCACAGCCCTGAGAGGCCCACTCAGCGGTCAACTTTGTCCCCTCCTGAGGGCTTGTTTTTGGAGGGGAGGAGGCTGTTATTCTGTTCTTCTAAAAATAGTGTTTATTATTTTTAAAATGTGTCATGCAAAATACACAGTCATGGCAGAAATTCTGTAAAATACAGACAATCATAAACATCAAAAGTCACCCACAATCCCACCTCTCTCCTTTGACCTGGAGACAGTCATTGTCAACATTTGGCTTATTTCCCTTTAGGGTTTTTTTTTTTTTTTTTTTTTAAATCCATATATAGAAAGAAAAACACAAAAATTGGAATCGCATCATGCAGTGGTTTTGTAGCTGTTTCATGTCAGGACATCGTTTTTTTCTTTTTTGAGACAGGATTTTGCCACGTCTCCCAGGCTGGTCTCGAACTCTTAGACTTCAGTGATCCACTCGCTTCGTCCACCCAGAGTGCTAGGATTACAGGCGTGACCACCATGCCTGGCCAATGTCAGGCTATCTTTCTATATCCAAAGCAGGCCTCTCTCCTTAGCTTCCCTGAATGCTAGTCCCTGCTCTGGGTGGCCGGGTGGCATTCCATCCACCGATGCACCATGTTGCTTAACCCTCACCTGTTGGATATCTGGATTGTTTCCAATTTGCTATGGTAAACACAGCCATAATGAACCATCTTGACCTTGCGGCTTTGTCACATATGGGTACTGTTAATCACAGGGAGACTTCTGGAACCTTCCATTAAATATTTATGGAAGACCTATATAGGTCAGGTGCGGTGGCTCACACCTGTAATCCCAGCACTTTGGGAGGCCAAGGCAGGAGGATCACCTGAGGTCAGGAGTTCGAAACTAGCCTGGTCAACATGGTGAAACCCTGTCTCTACTGAAAATACAAAAGAAATAAATAATTAGCCGGGCGTGGTGGTGCACGCCTGTGATCTCAGCTAATCGGGAGGCTGAGGCAGGAGAATCGATTAAACCCGGGAGGTGGAGGTTGCAGTGAGCTTAGATTGCACCACTGCACTCCAACCTAGGCAACAGAGCGAGTCTCCATCTCAAAAAACAAAGAGCCCTGTGCAGTGCGGAGCCCCAGGCGAGGCTCAAACTCTGCCTCCACAGAGCTGTCTGGGTGACTGACGGTCTCCCAGTCCCTGCCCAGTTACCCGAGCATCCAGCCCCAGCTGTCAGACAAATCGCCCTCAAGTGGATATGTATGACACATTTAATTCCTTGTTCTCCGTCTCACAAAGGTTTCTCACATTTTTGTACAAAAACCCAGGCTTCCCTTTCCCCTCCCTCCCCACCCCAACATGAAAAGTAATTGCTTAAATAAATAGTATGTATTCCTGCCCAGGCCTCGAGGGGGAGGAGCCAGGGCAGAAGTCTGTGGACACAAGAATCCGGGACCCCAGCTCCCTCCTCCTTGGGGACCCAGGAGTCCACCTGCTTCCCACCCCCGCTCCTGAAATAAATAAGTATAAATAAGGCACAGATGCCCCCCAGGCCTCATGGAAGGACTGTCTCTAACTAGGGGGAGATAAAGGCAGGGGGATCACCTGGCTGTTTCGCCCCCAGTACCGAAATAAATAAATAAATAAGATGTGGCTTTGGAAGGACGGTGGTGGCTCTGGGCCTCGGGTCACAGCCGAGTCTTCAGCAGCAGTAGCCCCCTCACAGCCCAGTCAAGTGTCAGGTGCAGCCCCCCCAGGATGGCGTGGGCGGCCCTGATGCCCCCCCAGGTTGAGGAGGGGGGCGCCAGCGGGGGCGCCGGCGGGTCTGGGGGCAGCTGGGGCAGGGCCAGGCGGGACATCTGTGGGGAGAGGAGAGAAGGTGAACCACAGGTAGACGGTGCAGCGGGGGTGCAGGGCAGGGGCGACGTGGAGCTGCAGCTGAATCGGGGCTGGGGAACCTCCAGGCTGCATATTCACAGGGGGACTGTGGTGTGTGGGGTGAAGTGTTTAGGCTGGGAGCTCTTCAGGGTGTGGGGTTCAGAAAATTGAGGCTGGGGTCAGGATGGGCTTCCAGAGCTAAGTGTGGGGGCTGGGGGTGAAGTCTGTGGAGTCAGGGCTGGCATCTTAGTTGCAGGTGAGGGATCAGGCCTGGGGGTTGTGAGGGTTGCCAGGGCTAGAATCTCAGCGCTGGGCTTTTGTTGTTGTTGTTTTAAAAAAAAATTAACCCTCACGCCTGTAATCCTAGTAGTTTGGGAGGCCCAGGCGGGTGGATTGCCTGAGCTCAGGCAATCCGGTCTCTACTAAAATAGAAAAAAAATTAGCCGGGCATGGCAGCATGGGCCTGTAGTCCCAGCTACTCAGGAGGCTGAGGCAGGAGAATCGCTTGAGCCCGGGAGGCAGAGGTTGCAGTAAGCCGAAATGGTGCCATTGCACTCCAGCCTGGGCAACAGAGCGCGAGACTCTGTCTCCAAAAAAAAAAAATAAATAAATAAATAAATAAATAAATAAATAATAATTAAGAGACAGAGTCTTGCTATGTTGCCCCGGCTGTCTCAAACTCATGGCCCCAAGAGGTCCCTCTGCCTTGGCCTCCCATGCCTTGGGATTACAGGAGTGAGCCACTGCGCCCGGCCAGGGCTGGGGTTTCAGAGAGTGTCTGGGGTCTGTGGGCTCCAGTGTAGGGTCCGGCCCTGGATCTCAGGGCTGAAGTCCTAGAGGTGGGATCTCTGGGTTCCAGTTCAGGAACTCATGGGTGAAGGCTGGAGTCTCGGAGCTAGAAGTTGGAATTTGAGATCCAGGGTGTTTGGAGCTAGGCCCAGGAACCAGGGTTTGAAGGCTTCTGGGTTCAGGGCTTTGGGGCTGGCTTTGGAAGTGAGGGTCTTGGGGCTGTACAGGCACAGGCTCAGGGTCTGAGGTCTCGGGGTTTTAGATGTGGGGAGGGAGACATAGGGCCTCAGGGCTCAGGGTCTAGGGCCTTGAGGTCTTGGGTTTGTAGAGCCAGGGTCCCAAGGCTGGCTTTGGGCCAGGGTCTTGTATCTTAGGGTCTGGGATCTTTAAGGTGTCAGGATCTCAGGTCCAGGGCCTGGGGTCTCAGGTCTGGAGATCCATGGTTTTCTTTTCTTTCTCTCTCTCTCTCTCTCTCTCTTTCTTCTTTTTTTTTTTTTTTTTCTTTTTTTGAGAGGGGGAGTTTCACTCTTGTTACCCAGGCTGGAGTGCAATGGCATGATCCCAGCTCACTGCAACCTCTGCCTCCCAGGTTCAAGCAATTCTCCTGCCTCAGCCTCCCAAGTAGCAGGGACTACAGGCATACATCACCACACCTGGCTAATTTTGTATTTTTAGTAGAGACGGGGTTGCGCCATGTTGGTCTGGCTGGTCTGGAACTCCCGACCTAGGGTGATCCACCCGCCTCAGCCTCCCCCAAAGTGCTGGGATTACAGGCGTGAGCCACCGCGCCCGGCCAGGTCTGTGGTTTTCAATGCCATGGGGCCAGGGTCTCCAAGTCTTGAGTTGAGGATTTGAATTCCCAAGTCTTTGGGCTTCAGGGTGGGGTCTTGGGTCTTAGGGGCTGGGATATGGGGACTTTGAGGTCATAGATGATGGAGTCTCAGAGTCTTGGGGTGAGGATTTGGAGTTTCTGGGTGGGATTTGGGGGTCTAGAGCCTCAAGGTCTCAGGGCCACAGGATCTTGGGGCTGTAGAGGCAGGGTCTCAGAGCAGGGCTGTTGCACTTAGGTCTGGGGTCTCAGGCTTCAAGGACTCAGGCCACAGGATCTTGGGGCTGGGGTGGGGGTCTGGGGTGTCAGGTCTTGGGAACAGGACATACCAGGAGCTGCAGCCGGCGCAGCAGCCGGTCCAGCCGGGTCTGCAGGGTGCCCAGCTCCGGCTCCAGGGTCTTCAGGGAAGAGCCCATTGCCCGACGCAGCCACTGCACATGCCGCAGGTAGGACAGTAGGTCCGCTCGCAGCCTTGTCAGCACACTCGGGAGCTGAGGACAGAGCCAGGACATCAGAGAACACCCAGCCAGTGCCCGCTGTGCCCCTCATCCTCCCCACCCCCTTTACTCCCTGCCTCCCGCCTTGTCCCCAGCCCACTCCCCTGCCCTTACCTGTAGAGCTCCCAGTGCCCCCGCGCTCATGGCCAGGGTGGGCAGGGAATCCAGGTTGTGGTCCCCGTCAGCTGGGAATTTGTCCTTCTGGAAGGGAAAAAAGGCTGTGAGGGGGCCCCTGCCCAGCCTAGGGGCTCCCTCCATCCCCCATGCCAGGCCCCCAACTCTTCCTCTCCCTCACTCTGCCACCCGAGAGCCCAGAACCCCTTCAAGTGGCCTGCCCACAGACATCTCTCCGTTCCTCTCTGCCTCTCACTCCTGTGCTGGCCCCAGCCCAGTCTCTCCTACCAGCTGTATAGTCAGCTGCCGCGTGTCCTCCAGGAGAGAGCGGGTCAGGAGCACGGTGCTGTCCAGCTCGGCCCGAGGGTCTGGGGAAGCTCGAGGGGAGCCAGGTGGTGGCCCAGGGGCAACAGCTGTATCTGGCCACAGGCTCAGCACGACCAGGACCAGGCGGCAAACACCTGAGGGCAGGATAAGACAGAGAGCTCAGGCTGGACTCCGGGTCTGAGAGAGGAGGGGCTGGGCCTGAACTCCGGGTCTGAGGGAGGAGGGACTGGGGGCCTGGACTCTTGGGTCTGAGGGAGGAGGGGCTGGGGCCTGGACTCCTGGGTTTGAAGGAGGAGGGGCTGGGACCTGGACTCCTGGGTCTAAGGGAGCCTCCAGGGGCTGGGGGTCCCGGACTCCTGGGTCTTAAGGAGGAGGGGCTGGGGCCTGGGCTCCCGGATCTGAGGGAGGAGGGGCTGGGGGCCTGGACTCCTGGGTCGGAGGGAGGAGGGGCTGGGGCCTGGACTCCTGGGTCGGAGGGAGGAGGAGGCTGGGGCCTGGACTCCCGGCCTTAAGGAGGAGGGAGCTGGAGGTCTTAAGTCCCAGGGTGGAACGCCCGCGGGCAGGTCGCAGGGCCGGGCGGGCTTCCCTCTCCCTCCCTGGCTCTGGCGGCCCCGCCCGTCGGAGCAGACGCGGCCCGGGGCGGGTAGACGGGCCGGGCGTCTCCCGTCCGCCCCCGGACGCCGGAATCTGGGCCCCGGGGCGGGGCATGGGGGGGGAGGCACAGGCCAGAACCTGCCCCCTCCCCGGGCCGCGGGAGCCCGAGCTGGCTGGGAGCAAGGGAAGGAGCCAGAGGCCAGGACGGAGCCCCGGAGACACGGACCTCTCCCACGGGAGACCCCTTAGACGCCCTCCCAGGAGCCCCGCCGGGTGGGCCGCAGGAAGCCGGGCCGCAGCGTACCTGGGCGGAGAGGGGCAGAGCCACGGGCCCGGCCGGGCCGCGGGAGTGGGAGACCTGGCGGCGGGGGGCTAGGGGGTCCAGGACTCGCTCCCCGCAGCCCACCCCGGCCGCCCCGCCCACCCGGCCACTCGCCAGCCAATCAGCGCTCCCCGGCCGCCCGCGCCTCGCACACCCCCTGCCCGCCCCCTGGCCCTGCCAGCCGTCGGTCTGTCGGTGCGTCCGTCGGCCGCATCTGCCCGGCTCTCCTCGCTCTCCGCCCGCGCCCAGTCTCTCTCCTCCCCCTGCCTGGGGTTGCTGCTCCCTGGCTTGCTCCGGTCTCCGCGGACCCTGCCTCAGTTTCCCTCCGGAGCCTCTCTGCCGGGATCCCAGGGAGTCTGCGTCTCCCGGTCCCCGCGGGCTCTCTGGGGCCTGGGCCGATGGGGGTTCCCTCCCTCCCGGCACCAGTCCCTCCGTCCCTGCCCCTGCTCGGTCTCCGCGTCTCGCTCCCTCTCGGGGCCCTGTCTGGCCCGTCCCTCCCGCGGCGCCTCTGATTGGCTGCCTCCATCCGCGCCTGTCTGTGTCTCTCTCTGCCCATCTCCTCTCGGCCTCCTCCTGTCTCCGAAGCTGCTCTCCTCCTCGTCTCTGACTCCCCGGCTGCCTCTCTCCGGGTCCCTCTCTGTGCGACTCAGCGGGGTCTGCTCCCACCCCCGCCGTGGGTCCCTCTCCTCCCTGCCTCCCTGTCCCCTCCACCCACCCCACGAACCAACTTACAGTTCATGTCCCCGCAGGGCCAGGGGTTCCCCAGGGCAGGGGGCAGGGAGCCGGGGGCCTTTAACCCTTCCCTGTCCGCTGCCGGGGGAGCCCCGGGGGTCAGCTGGGCCGCGGCCTGGGGAGGGGAGGCATGTGCCCGTCAGCAGCAGGGCCGAGGCAGTGAGGGAGTGTGGACGCCTGGGGGGTTATATAGGGGGCTGGGGCGGGCGGGCGGGGGGCAGGCGGCAGGGGAGGGCGGCCTGACACATCCTGACTCACCCTCCCTGCCTGCCTTTTCCATTCAGACGGAGCGGCTGCCTTGCAGGGCTCACGCCGCCGCGCTCGGAGGAGGGCACGGAAGGAAAAGTTGGAAAAGTTGAAAAGGGAAAGGGGGGGGTGGTCGGAGAGGGGCTGGTGAGGTCATTGGCGTCCCCTCCCTCCACCTCCACGGGCCAGAGCAGACACTCAGGCTCAAGCGCTGGGGCCTGACTGTGGGTGGGGGTCCGGCTGGACCAGGACTGGCAGAGAGAGATGGGGAGGCAGGAGGACAGAAAGGCAGAGAGAGGCCGGACGGAGGGACAGGACAGGGGCCTGGAGAGGTGGAGGCAGGAGGAAGAAGGAGTCGAAGGGATGGAGAGAGAGACACACACACACAGAGTGAAGGAGAGACTGAGACAGAGACAGGGAGACCCAGATCCACAGAGATGGAGGCAGCCAGAGAGACACACCAGAGAAGCAGAGAGGATCAGAGGGCCAGTCCTGGAGACAGAGGAGAGGTTCTGGGAGTCCGAGATCAGACAGCGGGAGGAAGACAGCAGGAGGCACTTGGGGAGACCGGGGAAACCCCAAGGGAAAAGGAACAGAGATACCAAGACTCTGAGAGAGAGGACGCAGCAGCTGAAGGCACCAGGCAAAGAGACACGGGGCAGATGACAGGGATGGAGAGGCCTCATTAACAGAGATGGGGAGACAGATATTAGAAAGACAGAGACGCTGAGATGTTGGGGACTCAGCAATGGGGGCAGAGAGTAAAAGCCTTTCTCATTTTTTTGTTTGTTTTTTGGGACTGAATCTTGCTCTGTTGCCCAGGCTGGAGTGCAATGGCGTGATCAATGGCATAATCTCAGCTCACTATAAGCTCTGCCTCCCAGGTTCAAGCGATTCTCTTGCCTCAGCCTCCCGAGTAGCTGGGATTACAGGTGTGCGCCACCACACCCGGCTAATTTTGTATTTTTAGTAGAGATGGGGTTTCACCATGTTGGCCAGGCTGGTTTCGATCTCCTGACCTCATGATCCTCCTGCCTCAGCCTCCCAAAGTGCTGGGATTACAGGTGTGAGCCACAGTGCCCGGCCTCGTTTTTGTTTTTTTTGAGACAGAGTCTCGCTCTGTTGCCCAGGCTGGGATGCAATGGTGTGATCTCAGCTCACTGTAACCTCTGCCTCCCAGGTTCAAGTGATTCTCATGCCTCAGCCTCCTGAGTAGCTGGGATTACAGGCACCTGCCACCACTCCTGGCTAATTTTTCTGTTTTTAATAGAGATAGGGTTTTGCCATGTTGCCCACGCTGGTCTCAAACTCCTGAGCTCAGGTCATCCGCCCACCTCAGCCTCCCAAAGTGCTGGGATTACGGGTGTGAACCACCACGACCGGCCAGAAAAGCCTTTCTCGAAGAGGCAGGTGGAGACAGGAAGGAGGAAGAGAGACGAAGATGGAGGACCAAGAGAAAGAGGCGCTGAAACACTCCACAGAGGCGAGACTTCCATGTGCGACTCTCCCCCTCTGTGCCTTAGTCTCCTCATCTGTGAAGGGGGGGTTAATGAGCACCCCCAGCCCTCTAAACGCCACGATGAGGATAAAGTGAGCTCGTTCACGTGAAGCAAAGTCAGTGCTAACCATCCTTATTCCCCTCGTTAGTTTTTATGAACACATCAGGGACACAGAGAAAAAGATGTTGCCTTCAAGAGAGACGGGGAGGATGAGGGAGACGCAGGAGCAAGGTGGGGTGAAAACGGGACAGTGGGGACACTGAGACAGTGGCCAGAACTGGGGCCAGGGGCCAGAGCCCTGGACGTCGCTGCACAGAGGTGGAGGCGGGAGAGGTGTGCAGGGGGAGGGGACCCGCAGGCCAGGGTGGAGGCAGCAATGCCACCACGGTGGAGGCATGACCTCATCGCCTCAGGTAAGAGCTCTTTCCCTCTCTCTGGCCTGTCACAGCCACCCCTTCCAGGGCCCCCCAGGGGCCCTCCCCAGCACCGGCTCCTGCTGGGACCCAGGCCTCTGACCACTGGGTCTCCGCCCCTCAGGGGGCCTGCTTCCGGCTGAGTCAGTGTGGGGGGCCCAAGGCTGCGTCAGTGAGGGGAGAGCTGACGTAGACCCCCCCCAGACCGGCGGGGCCAGCCAAGGTGACTCAGGCCACCAGCTTGGGGGATGGACTAGCCCGAGGGGATAGGGGACTGGCTTGGGGCCAGCTGGGGAGCAAGAAAAGGGCTCTGGTAATGCCAGCCCCGTCCCCCTACAGGGACCAGAGCCCAATCCCCTGCCCCTCCTCCCTCAGACCCAGGAGTCCAGGCCCGAGTCCCTCCTCCCTCAGACCCAGGAGTCCAGACCCCAGTCCCTCCTCCCTCAGACCCAGGAGTCCAGGCCCCCCAGCCCCTCCTCCCTCAGACCCAGGAGTCCAGGCCCCCAGGCCCTCCTCCCTCAGACCCAGGAGTCCAGGCCCCCAGCCCCTCCTCCCTCAGACCCAGGAGTCCAGGCCCCCAGGCCCTCCTCCCTCAGACCCAGGAGTCCAGGCCCCCAGCCCCTCCTCCCTCAGACCCAGGAGTCCAGACCCCCAGTCCCTCCTCCCTCAGACCCTGGAGTCCAGACCCCCAGCCCCTCCGCCCTCAGACCCAGGAGTCCAGACCCCCAGTCCCTCCTCCCTCAGACCCTGGAGTCCAGACCCCCAGCCCCTCCGCCCTCAGACCCAGGAGCCCAGGCCCGAGTCCCTCCGCCCTCAGACCCAGGAGTCCAGACCCCCAGTCCCTCCTCCCTCAGACCCAGGAGCCCAGGCCCGAGTCCCTCCTCCCTCAGACCCAGGAGTCCAGACCCCCAGGCCCTCCTCCCTCAGACCCAGGAGTCCAGGCCCCCAGCCCCTCCTCCCTCAGACCCGGGAGTCCAGACCCCCAGCCCCTCCTCCCTCAGACCCTGGAGTCCAGACCCCCAGCCCCTCCGCCCTCAGACCCAGGAGTCCAGACCCCCAGTCCCTCCTCCCTCAGACCCTGGAGTCCAGACCCCCAGCCCTTCCACCCTCAGACCCAGGAGCCCAGGCCCGAGTCCCTCCTCCCTCAGACCCTGGAGTCCAGACCCCCAGCCCCTCCGCCCTCAGACCCTGGAGTCCAGACCCCCAGGCCCTCCTCCCTCAGACCCTGGAGTCCGGGCCCTAAATTCTAGTTCAAGAAAGGTAGAGGAGACTCTTGTGGCCCTTCTACACTTTGGGGAGCATGTATGGGGAAGGTCACGGGTCTGGGATGAATCCGGGGTCCCAGCTGCTGCCAGTTTCCTGTCTCGTCTGGGTCCGCAGCCCTGCGTTGGGGGCTCAGACTCCATCCCAACAGCGTGGCTGCAGGAGGCGCAGGTAGATGGGCGGGTGCGGAGTGGCGGGGCTCGGAGTTATTGGCAACTCCTGGGTCTGCCCAGATCAGGGTGGGACACATTGGGCTACTTCTGTGAAAACAAGAGAAAGAGAGAGAGAAAGAGATGAAGATCGGAAAAGAGACCCAGAGGCAGGACTAGGGAATCCCAAGAAAATGACAGATGACAGAGACAAACAGAGCCGGAGAGACAGGGGTGACAAAGGCCCCAGAAAGCAGCCAGGGCTGTGGATCCCAGGGGAAGCTAGAGACCAGCTTGGGGGCTCGGAAACAGACTGGGCAGCCGGGGCACAAACCCCTGGGGTGGTCAGAGACACTGGGGGGAAGCCACGGGGACGTGGGGGATGACCAGGGAGTCCTGGCTCCCGCGAGGCCACGGGGGGAAGCCGAGCCGGCAGGGTGTGAGGTCAGCAGGTCCCAGGCTGTGTGTGTCCGTCTGTCAGTCCCCGGGGGGTCCTGTCTGGCCTCTGGGGGGTGACGGGGCAGGCTGGCCACAGAGGCAGCCCAAACCTGTCATTAGCGGTGAGGGCCGTGACGGCGGGGGCCCCCCCAGTCCCAAGCCGCGGTCCAAGGCCAGGCGGCCCCACCCCCCACCCCCTCCTTGATCCCTGAGGAATCCCGGGAATTGGGAAGTGGGTCCAGATGATGTTGACACAGGAAACGGTCAGCAGCTGCCGGGCCTCAGCCCCACAACCCCTCTGACCCCCACCCCCGGCCCCCTGCAGAGACCCCTCTAACCTGTGTCATCTCTGACGAAGGCAGCCCGGGGCCCACTCAGTACCCACCAGGATGTTTACAGGAGAGATGGGCAACACAGGGAGTCACCCCATGGGCTTCCTGAGAAGTGGGTCTGGCTCCTGGACCATCCGCACAGACCCACAAGCTCAGGCCCCCAGCCTCTCCTCCCTCAGACCCAGGAGTCCAGGTCCCCAGGCCTTCTTCCCTCAGACCCAATTCTGGCTCCCCGCCCCATCCTTCAGACCTGGGAGTCCAGCGCTCAGCCCCTCCTACTTCATACCCAGAAGTCTGGGACCCCCAGCCCCTCTTCCCTCAGACCCAGGAGTCCTGGCCCCCAACCACTCCTCCCTCAGACCCAGAAGTCTGGGACCCCCAGCCCCTCCTCCCTCAGACCCAGGAGTCCGCCCCCCCAGCCCCTCCTCCCTCAGACCCAGGAGTCCAGGCCCCAGCCCTTCCTCCCTCGGACCCAGGAGTCCAGGCCTCAGTCCCTTCTCCCTTTAATGCAGGTGTCTGAGTTTCCAACCCCCTTTTCCCTCAGATGCAGCAGTTCCAGCCCAGAGACTGTCCCAGGGGAGCTGAGACTCCCTCCTCACTGTGCTGCAAAGCTGACTGGATGATTTGGGGTGCACTAGGGGTTATGGTCCCAACCCAGTCCCTCAGTCCGGCTTCCTCCTCTTGGAAGCCAAGTTTCCTCCCAGTCACTGGGGAGTGGAGGGTGGGAATCAATGTGGAAGCTTCAGGATCTCCATTTGGCTGACTCCCTCCCTCCACTCTCTAACCTCTGTTCACAGATGGGGAAACAGATCTAGGAGGGATATGGAGGTTCCCTGCCCAGGAGCCACCGTCACAGTCTCCGAGCAGCTCCAGGCCCTCAAATCTCAGCAGGGGCCACATGGCCTGTCCCCTTCCCTGTTTTTGTTTGTGTGTGTGTGTGTTTTGATTTTTTTGTTGTTTTTTTTGGATACAGAGTCTCACTCCTTCAACCAGGCTGAGTGCAGTAGCACAATCTCGACTCACTGCAACCTCCACCTCCTGGGTTCAAGCAATTCTCCTGCCTCAGTCACCCAAGCAGCTGGGATTATAGGCAAGTAACTACCATGCCCAGCTAATTTTTGTATTTTTAGTAGGGACGGGGTTTCCCCATGTTGGCCAGGCTGGTCTCGAACTCCTGACCTCAGGTGATCCTCCTGCCTCGGCCTCCCAAAATGCTGGGGTTATAGGCATGAGCCACCGCGCCCAGCCCTATCGCCTTCCCTGCTAAACATTCCCTAGACAGCAGGCCTGGCGTGCCTGAGACGAAAAGCCTCTCGGGGTCCCCTGGACTTAGGCTCTGGCCACCATTGTCTCATCTCCTTCCAAGGTCTCCTTGTTGCCAGGGTGGTGGGGGGGGGACCTTCCCCAACAATGGGGCTCAGTGAGGCCTCTGTGTCTCCCAGCCCCGCTTCCCCTGGTTGCTAAGGCGAAAGACTCCCTAGCAACGGGGTTTCCTGAGCCTTCGGGCCACCCGAATCCACCTTCTCAGGTATCACTTTCCTAAGGAAAGGAATTCCCTCGCAAGACCTCCCAGTTCCACACCCCTCAGGGCACCCTGGGTGATGTGGAGACACACCCCAGACCCCCGCGCCCTCCCAGACTTCTCGTCCCCGCCGTAAGTTGCCAAGGAGGCCCTTCTAAACCTGAGACGCCCCCCCCTCCCACCAGGTACCTAAAGAATCAACACCCTAGACCAGGCATGGCCAGGCTGGTGTGAAGCCCCCCACCCCCCTTCATTCCCGTTGCTGCGGGGACTCCCTAGCAACAGAACTCAGAATCCTGGGGCCTGGCGGGCAGGCGGGCACGGCCGGTTACTGGGGTGATGTCCCCTAAGGCCTCTTCCCACAGCGGCCCCAGGGGTCTGGGGAGGCGACATGTTGGGCTCTGGGATCCCAGCGCTGGGCCTGCTTCTGCTCCTGCAGGGCTCGGCAGGTGAGGGGCTGGTGAGGCTGGGGAGCTGAGGAGGGGCGCCCGGCCCTGCACAGCCCTAACACTGCCCTGGTGAGGCCGGGGAGCTGAGGAGGGGCGCCCGGCCCTGCACAGCCCTAACACTGCCCTTTCTCTGGCAGACGGAAATGGAATCCAGGGATTCTTCTATCCATGGAGTGAGCAGCGGCTGAAATACTGGGTCGCCCAGAGAGAGGAGCCCAGATCAGACCCCTGAATCTGAGGGAGGAGGGGCTGGGCCTGGACTCTTGGATCTGAGGGAGGAGGGACTTGGTCCTGGACTCCTGGGTCTCAGGAAGGAGGGGCTGGGGTCCTGGATTCCTGGGTCTGAGGGAGGAGGGGCTGGGGTCCTGGATTCCTGGGTCTGAGGGAGGAGGGGTTGGGGATCTAGACTCCTGGGTCTGAGGGAGGAGGGGCTGGGGGTCTGGACTCCTGGGTCTGAGGGAGGAGGGGTTGGGGGTCTAGACTCCTGGGTCTGAGGGAGGAGGGGTTGGGGGTCTGGACTCCTGGGTCTGAGAGAGGAGGGGCTGGGGTCCTGGACCCCTGGGTCTGAGAGAGGAGGGGCTGGGCCTGGACCCCTGGGTCTGAGAGAGGAGGGGCTGGGGTCCTGGACCCCTGGGTCTGAGGGAGGAGGGGCTGGGCCTGGACCCCTGGGTCTGAGAGAGGAGGGGCTGGGCCTGGACCCCTGGGTCTGAAGGAGGAGGAGCTGGTGTCCTGGACCCCTGGGTCTGAGGGAGGAGAGGCTGGGCCTGGACCCCTGGGGTCCTGCACAGAGTAAGCACCAGGAAGGCACCCGGGAGCGTGGCCTGGACATCCCGTGTGTGAGGGCTTCGGAGCGGGGCACGGTGATGAAGCCATTGGCGGTTGGTCCCCAGGCTGTGAGGGTGACATATGGGACCGGGAGAGCTGCGGGGGCCAGGCGGCCATCGAGAGCCCCAACCTCTGCCTGCGCCTCCGGTGCTGCTACCGTGATGGGGTCTGCTACCACCAGCGTCCAGACGGTGAGGGCTCCTGGTCCCAGGTCCTTGGGGCATGGGGGTGGTGGCCGGGAGCCCCAGGTCTTAACCCTGCCTCCCTTGTCCAGAAAACATGCGGAGGAAACACATGTGGGCGCTGGGCTGGGCGTGCGGCGGTCTCCTCCTCCTGAGCTGCAGCATCTGCTTGTTCTGGTGAGTGGGCCTGGGATGGGGCGGGCGCCTGCACCCCCAAGGGGAGGGTCCGGCCATGGGCAGGGGCTGAGCCGTCCGCTCCCTGCAGGTGGGCCAAGCGCCGGGACGTGCTACACATGCCTGGTTTCCTGGCGGGTCAGTGTGACTTGTCCAAGTCAGTCTCGCTGCTCTCCAAGCACCGAGGGACCAAGAAGACGCCGTCTGCGGGCAGCGCGCCGGTCACCCTGTGCAAAGAGTCCAAGGATGCGGAGGGGGCCTCCGAGGGGGAAGGGACAGAAGAGGGTGAGGAGACGGAGGGCGAGGAAGACGAGGATTAGGGGCGTCCCCGGGGGACTGCTCAATACAGATATGGTGGACGGATGCGTGTTCTCGTCTCTGAGAGCTGTGGGGAGCAGGGGGCATGGTGTACACAGAGGCGAGGGTAACAGGTGGGGGCTGGAGGGGGTTTGGGGATGGAAGCTCAGGGGGCCCCAGGCTGTGGCCATGGGGGTGTGAGCTGAGGGGGACCCTGGAATGAGAGAGATCTGGGAGGTAAGTGGGGAGGATCTGAGCTGAGGGGGATCTGCGCTCATGGGGGTGTCCTGGGCTGTGATCATGGGAGCCCTGGACTGAGGGGATAGAGGTGTATGCGTGCTGGAGTGCGGGTCTGAAACGAGGGAGTTGGGGATATGTGGGGGTGGCGGGGTCTGAGGGGTGCCTGGACTGGGTGGGGGCAGGAGCATGCCACAGCCATGGAAACGTGCCCCTCAGTCTCCTCCATGGAGTGCCAGTGTCCGACAGTACCCCCCCACCCCCGCCGCTACCCCAGATACACCTAGATTACCATGGGCTGCTCTCCACCAGTAACAGCATGGCGAGGCAAGGGGTGGGGGTTCCGGGCACAGGCGCCACCTCAAAGGGCAAGGGCCTCCCTCATGGACGATGACTTCAGCTCCCAACTCCCCAGTGGCCAGTGGCAGTTTTCCTGGAGGTTCGCTACAGTCTAACACTCGTCCTACCCATCCCTCCCTCCCTCTCCCTGCACCAAGCTACCCTTCAAAAGTGTTTCCCCAATAAATATCTTGCAAGTCCAATTTGTCTCCGTGTCTGCTTCTCAGAGAACCCAAACTCACACAGCGATGTCGGGGTAGAGTGGAGGGGTCTGGGCTGAGATCCTTATCCCCCAGGCCCCTCCCTGGTCCCCTCTGAGAAGGGGCCAGTATAAGGCTGGGCTCCTATATCCCCAGGGCTCCTGGTCTCTCCAGGGCAGGGGCAGCCTCACCTCAGGTGTGGCCAGGCCCACCTGGGTGCTAGAAGGAAGCAAGCCATCTTGTCTCCGTTCCCACCCCAGCAGGGTCCCTCTCCCAGACAAACATGCAGCGCTGAGGCAAATCTGCTTTTTATCCAAGTGAGGAGGGAGGGGGGACAGGGAGCATCCTGCCGGCCACGGATGTAGAGGCAGCTGCACACGGCAGTCCGGTCCTGACAGCTGGAGCCGAGGGGTTGTCTGCAGGAGGGAGGGTGGAGTGAGTGACGGCTCAGGAACCCTTCCCATCCCTGAGTTCCGGGCTCTCTGCCTGGGGGGCAGAGGCAGGGAGCCCCGTCCACCCACCCTTGCCCCTCACATGGACCCACACACTTGTTCCTTCGTCCCTGCATGCCCCCATTTGCTAAGTGTGTGCACGCGTGTGTGCCGTTAACGCACTGGAATCCATGGGTAGCAGACTGGGAGTGCAAGCCAGGGAGAGGCAGAAACGGGGAGATGCAAAAGAGAGAGGGAGACAGCCGGGCGCGGTGGCTCAAGCCTGTAATCCCAGCACTTTGGGAGGCGGAGACGGGTGGATCACGAGGTTAGGAGATCGAGACCATCCTGGCTAACACGGTGAAACCCCGTCTCTACTAAATATTACAAAAAACTAGCCGGGCGAGGTGGCGGGCGCCTGTAGTCCCAGCTACTCGGGAGGCTGAGGCAGGAGAATGGCGTGAACCCGGGAGGTGGAGCTTGCAGTGAGCCGAGATCTGGCCACTGCACTCCAGCCTGGGCGACAGAGCAAGACTCCGTCTCAAAAAAAAAAAAAAAAAAAGAGAGAGGGAGACGCAGACATGCAGAAGGGGAAAGACAGAAGCACAGGGATAAAGAAAGAGACCTGGGAGACAGAGACACAGAGACAAAGACTGAGAGAGAGGGAGACAGGAAGACACAGAGAAGACAGAGGCAGAGGGAGGCCAGGCATGGTAGCCCTCATCTCAGACCCTCACCCCAGCATTTTGGCTGCAGGCAGGAGGATCACTTGAGCCCAGGAGTTTGACACCAGCCTGGATAACATAGGAAGACCCCATCTCTGGTACCTGTAGTCTCAGCTCCTTGGGAGGCTGAGGTGGGAGGATCACTTGAGCCCAGGAGGTCGAGGCTACAGTGAGCTGTGATTGTATCACTGCACTCCAGCCTGGACAACAGAGCGATGGGGGTGGCTCTGCCTGGCTACTCATGGTGGTCTCAGAGGTTGTGGGGGCTACCAGAGCCAGAACCTGTGGGTCCCTCTGCTCAAATTCAGATTCTGTCTTTCATGTGCTGGAAGCTGCTCGCTTTCCCCAGTAAGCAAGAGTTTTGGTTTTCAATAGGCCCATTTTCCTTGTAAGTGGGGCCTACGTTCGAGTCAGTGTGGTCTGAGTCTTTGGTGGAGGCTCCAAGAGTGGAGGCCTGTGCAGCTGTGCTAGATGTTTAAGCTACGTAAAGGATTTTCTTTTCTTTTTTTTTGAGATGGAGTCTCGCTCCGTTGCCCAAGCTGGAGTGCAGTGGCACGATCTTGGTTCACTGCAACCTCTGCCTCCCGAGTTGCTGGGATTACAGGTGTCCACCACCACGCCTGGCTAATTTTTGTATTTTTAATAGAGATGGGGTTTCGCCATGGTTGCCAGGTTGGTCTCGAACTCCTGACCTCAGGTGATCCACCTGCCTCGACCTCCTAAAGTGCTGGAATTACAGGTGTGAGCCACCATGCCTGACCTCATAAGGGATTTTCTTTTCTTTCTTTTTTTTTTTTTTTTGAGATGGGGTCTCGCTCTGCTGCTCAGGCTGGAGTGCAGTGGTTTGATCTTGGCTCCCTGCAGCCTCTGCCTCCCAGGTTCAAGCAATTCTCCCACCTCGGCCTCCCTAAGTGCTGGGATTACAGGCATGAGCCACTGTGCTCAGCCAGGATTTCCAAAAGTAACAGTAACTACAGGTGCTTACTTTTGCATTTTATGTCAAGCTTCGTGTTAGCTTACGCTTCACCTATGCAAACAGATGTTCATGCTTTCTTACACCAGTTCCTCCACTGAACCACAGCATGTAGCGTATAACTGGGGTGACTACTTCTTCAAATCTCACAAAGAATAATATATAACTGAAAGCATTCTGGATGCATAGGAGAAAAGTTAATTCTAGCTGGGTGTGGTGGTTCATGCCTGTAATCCCAGCACTTTGGGTGGCTGAAGCTGGCGGACCACCTGAGGTTAAGAGTTCGAGACCAGCCTGACCAACATGGAGAAACCCCGTCTCTACTAAAAATACAAAATTAGCCGAGTGTGGTGGCGCATGCCCATAATCCCAGCTACTTGGGAGGCTGAAGCAAGAGAATTGCTTGAACTCGGGAGGCAGAGGTTGCAGTGAGCCGAGATTGTGCCATTGCACTCCAGCCTGGGCAACAAGAGTGAAACTGTCTCAAAAAAAAAAAAAAAAAAAGTTAATTATTTACCTACATAAAATGTCCTAAGATAGTAGAGTTTAATTCTTGGCCGGGCGTGGTGGCTCACGCCTGTAATCCCAGCACTTTGGGAGGCTGAGGCGGGCGGATCACAAGGTCAGGAGATCGAGACCATGGTGAAACCCCGTCTCTACTAAAAAATAGAAAAAAATTAGCCGGGCGCAGTGGCGGGCGCCTGTAGTCCCAGCTACTCGGGAGGCTGAGGCAGGAGAATGGCGTGAACCCGGGAGGCGGAGCTTGCAGTGAGCTGAGTTCCCGCCACTGCACTCCAGCCTGGGCGACAGAGCGAGACTCCATCTCAAAAAAAAAAAATAAAATAAAATAAAATAAAATAATTCTTTTACCAAACCCCTATCTGAGAGATGGATTCAGTCACCCATCCATCCATGTGCCAATAAATGCATTCATCCACTCATCTGTGTACCTATCACTCAGCCTCAACCATCTGTCCAACCACCCATTCACCATCTACCTATCTATCCAGAGAGCATGCACAAGCTGGGTGAACCCCGACTGTCCTACGGAGAATCCTATGAACCAGCCGACGCCCCTGCCCCAAGGAGTTCCCAAGTGTAACCGCAAGTTAAGGTGCCCCGGGGAAGTGACACAGGCACCCTCATTCCTTTTGTTCAGTAGGAGTCTCTGAGACCTCCCCAGTACCATGCTGCATGGGTGAGGCCGAGGACACAGAGAAATATCAGGAAAGGCTCTTGTCCCTTTATCAGGCAAGGCTCCCTCCCCAATCATATCCATTCATGGTCCATTCACCAATCCACCACCGACCCACATCTACCCATTAAACAACCCATCCAGCCGTTGATCCAACCACAGCTCAGCATCAACCAACCCAAGCATTCACCCATCCACCGCCCACTCATCTATCCATTCACCCATCCATCCACCCACCCATCTATCCGTTCACCCATCCATCCACCCACCCATCTATCCATTCACCCATCCATCCATCCGTTCACCCATCCATCCATCCGTTCACCCATCCATCCATCAAACAACTCATCCATACATCCATCCACCCGTCCATCTACCCAGCCACCCATCCAGCCATCCATTCTTCCATCCATGTATCCATCCATCCTTCCACCTCCCTACCCAACCATCAACCTTTCCTGATTTCACACTTTTTGCTGGGTAACGCTAGGAACAAGGACACTAGGGACCTAGGTCTTACCCTCAAGGCACTCCCTGTCAGGTGGGAGAGACAGTAACAACGGAGACACAGCACATGGTCATACAAGCAGCAAGAGAGGTCGCTCAGACAATATGAAGACCCAGAGAAGGCCAGAGAAATTGAGTTAAATCTTAAACACGTGAGAAGTTTTCTGGGCGGTGTGGAGACAGCCAAGGGCACTCCTGGTAAAGAGAAGAGCAGGAACAGGGACCAACTGGCCATCTGTGGACTGAGAGACATCATTAGTGCAGAGAGGCAGGAGAAACAGGGCCAAAATATGGGGGGTCCACAGGCCAGTGAGTGCTTCGGTTTAACCGAAAGTGAAGAGGGAGCCACAGTAGGTCTTTGAGCAGAGGCAGCTAGCTGGAAAGGTGTGTTTAGGAAAGAGATAGAAGGTAGAGGGGAAAGGTGAGTGAATGTGTTGTGGCCTCACTTCTCCTGCCTCAGTTGGTCCTTCTTACTCCTCCTTTCCTAGGACTACAGGTCAGGAGAATCCCAGCTCCTCCGCCTACGTGTTGTGCGGCCTTGGGCAAAAGTGGCGCCTTTCTGAGCTTCAGTTTCCTTCACTGCAGAATGGGGATGGTAATAGTAGTGATCTCGGAGACCCAGTTACATCGAGAGGATTAAATGGGGCCTGGGCTGGGCTCCGTGGCTCACGCCTGTAATCCCAGCACTTTGGGAGGCTGAGGAGAACAGATCGCACGAGTTCAGGAGTTCGAGACCAGCCTGGCCCACATGGTAAAACCCTGTCTCTTCTAAAAATACAAAAATTAGGCCGGCAAGGTGGTGCACGCCTGTACTCCCAGCTATTTGGGAGGCTGAGGTGGGAGGATTGCTTGAGCCTAGGAGGTCGAGGCTGCCGTGAGCTGAGATCACACCACTGCACTCCAGCCTGGGTGACAGTGAGAGATCCTGTCTCAAAACAACTCCAAACGACAACAACAAAACAAAACAAAACAAAACAAAACAAAACAAAAAAATGGGGCCTGGTGCACCTGGAGGTTGGGGCAAGTGTGGCTCTCCCCGGGCGGGGGGGTCTGTGTGACTCGGCCCCCACACTTCCCATCTCCAGCGGCAGGGTCTCACAACCTTCCCCACGTCTGCACCTGGGCCTGCTGTCTCTGCGGTTCTCCGCCAGAGTCTGCCGGTCCCGGTCTCCACCCCGCCCTGGGACTCTACTTCCCCATGGCCGCTCTGTGTCTCCATCTGTCCATCGCTCCCCCGTCTGTCTCCATTCCCGTCCCTCCCTCGGTCCCTCCGTCTCCCCGCACTGCCCCGCCCGCCCCTCACCTGGGCCTCACTCGCTGCCCGCGCCCGCCGCCCCGGGCCCGGCCTCGAGCGTGGCGAGCTGCAGGCGCACGCGGCGGGAGCCTGCGGGCGGCGGGGGAGCGCGGGCGGCTCGGCGCGCTCTCCGGGAGCCGGGCGCGGGGCGCTGGCCCGCGGCGGCGGGCGCCGACCAGCGGCGGGAGAGCTTGCGCGCCAGGCGGGCGAGCGCCGAGGGCCGCAGGCCGTAGTCGCGCTCCAGCTCCTGGCGCGAGATCTCGATGTTGCCGGTGTACCAGAGGATCCAGCCCAGCAGGCTCAGGAACACCAGCAGCGCGCCCGAGTAGATGAGCAGGTCCCCGAAGTCGCGGCCGCGCACCTGCAGCTGCGCGAACACGCCAGTCAACAGCGCCGCCATGCCTGCCACGTCCAGCGCCACGGCCAGCAGCAGCGCCATCCGGCAGCGGCCCAGGCCAGCCGCGGGTGCGGGCGCGACGGCCGGCGCGGACGGTGCACCCGGCGGGGTCCCCTGCGAGGCGCACACAGCTGGCACCGCCGCCATGGCCCTGCACCGCCGCCGCTGGCGTCCAGAGAGAGCGTTCCGGGGTGCGGCCCGGGGCGGGGTCAGGGGACGGCGCCAGGTGTGCCAAGCTCCCGCCTGGTCACCTGAGCCCGGCTGGGCGCAAACCGACCCCGGCCGTGGTTTCCGTGCAGGGGCTATTGCTCAGAGGCCTGCGCCGGTGGTAGCCAGGCGCACAGCCACGGGTGCCTCAGGGGCCGTGCCACCCAGGGAGGTCACACATGGCCAAAAATCAGGGCATTTCAGTGGTGGCAGCGTGGGACACTCGGAGCCGGGCGTGGCGTTGTTTCTGCTCAGTGTCCACCTCCCGAAGCCAGTGCAGATTAGACAGTGCAGATCAGACAAGGCCCTTAGACGCCAAGGAGCTCTGGGACGCGAGAACCAGCAGTCGGGATGGTCTAAGAGGGGGGAAGCTCCGGGCTCAGCGGAAGCTGAGTTTCCTTTACTCAGAGCATGTCTTCTGGAGTCTCCTGTATGCCCAGCGAATGAAGCCAAGGGCACAAAGACGGACGAGACCCATCAGGTCCAGAGCGCACCCGTGGAGGAGGCTGGGCGAACCCCGACTGTCCTATGGATAGTCCTATGGACCAGACGAGGCCCCTGCCCCAAGGAGTTCCCAGGTGTAACCACAAATTAAGGAGCCCTGGGGAGGTGACACAGGCACCCTCGTTGCTTTTGTTCAGCAGGAGTCTCCGAGGCCTCCCCAGCACCATGCCGCGTGGGTGAGGTCGAGGACACAGAGAGATATAAGGCAAGGCTCCTGCCCCTTTAGGGTGGCCCTGACAACGGATCATAACCTCCCAGGGAGCTGATGGGGTGTGACAGGCACACTGCAGGCTGGAGGCACAGGTGGAGGGCAGGGAAGAGGACTGGCAAATCTATAGAATCCTTGAGCAACAGCAGCCACATGCAAATCTCCCTCCCTCCAAACAACTCTCCTGTAGAGGACATCCGCGCTCCCCTGGGGTGGCAGTCTGCGAGAAGTTTCCGTGTAGGTTGTCCCCAGGCTTAAACAGTTCAAAAGTTTTATTTCAAGAAAACTCTGGGAAGGGCGAACTGCTAGGGGGCTGCCGAGATTAGCCGAGGGATTCCGAATGAAGACGGAGTGTTTCCGAACAGACACACCTCTCCGAAGAGCGTTTCCGGAGGGTTCCGAAAATGCCCGAGCGGGCCTCGGCGCCCTCATTGGCCATCACCGCGAGGGCTTACGAAGACCGGAAATATCCAAAGGTGCCGGGGCTAGGCTTTAATAGTTCACGCATTCACCAGTTCGTTCATAAACGTTCGTTGAGCGCCCATCATATGCCAATCACAGTGACAAGGGCTGGGTGAGCAATACCGGAGAGATAACGATGAGGCGTGGGTCCCAGGACCTCTCGAATTGGAGCCACTCAGAAATCCAGCGGTGAAGTTCCGAAAACTTCCGAACGGTCCTCGGTGGTCGGCGGAAGTAGCCGAACATCATCAAGCCGCCTCGGAGGTGGGGAGCGACAACTCCCGTTGCGCCCGCCCAGAGAGGAAGCGGAAATGCGTGTGCGGTATTAAAGGCGTCGTCCCGCCCCCTCTCAACCTCTTTCCGTCTCAGGTCGCCGCTGAGAGAGGAGGTGAGGGTCCGTATTCCTGGTGTGGCCGCCATCTCGCGCCCGCCGCCCGCACCCTCGCAGCCCTGTGCCTGCCTTCTCTCCTTGCGCCTCAAGGGTGCTTGGCGGACCCCAGCCCCACCCCCTGAAGTCGTTGTGAATTCTCAAGTTCTTTTCCCCTCACTCTCCCGGAAGTTAGTCTCGGCTGCCTGAGTTCGGTCCCGCCGCCTTAGGTCACTTAGTCCCGCCCGACAGAGTTCTAGGTCGCTGTCTGCCCTCAGGGGTCTCCCATTCACCCACATTCCCAGTCGCTGTCTTCCTCTGCTGTCCTAGCGGGGCCCCCGGCCCAACGCAGGTTTAGTTCTGAGGGTCTGACGCTTTCCACGTGCCCGTTTCCCCGCAGCCGCCGCCATGTCTGCGCATCTGCAATGGATGGTCGTGCGGAACTGCTCCAGTTTCCTGATCAAGAGGAATAAGCAGACCTACAGTACTGTAAGTGGGGCCCGGATGCGTGGCTCCTGCGGGAGGAGGGTCCTGGGTCCCTGTCTCTGGGTCAGCGGGCGGGACCTTCGCATGTCTCCGGGCCCCATCTTCACGATTCCTTGTGCCGCCTCCTTCCCAGGAGCCCAATAACTTGAAGGCCCGCAATTCCTTCCGCTACAACGGGCTGATTCACCGCAAGACTGTGGGCGTGGAGCCGGCCGCCGACGGCAAAGGCGTCGTGGTGGTCATTAAGCGGAGATCCGGTGAGTTTTGTCTGGTTTGGGCCAGAGAGCGGCCCGTTTCCCGGGGCAGGGAGCTGTGATTTTTTACTGTCAGGCAGGAGGAGTGATAGCTGCCATTGCGGCGGGCATCCCTGGCGCCAGGGTGTCGGTCTGGCAACCGGCTTCCCTCTCTGCCCACTCTCTGTGAGCCGCGCGCGTCTGAGCCTGTGTCCTCACCTGTAAAGTGGAGAAACAAAAAAGGACCTGAACTTCCCCGGTGGTGGTTGAGAGTGAAGGCACGGGGTTGATGTTTTCAGATGAAATCCTCAAAGCGAGTCAGGGTGGCGATGGATGGCTTCATCCCACAGGTGGGAAAATTGAGGCACAATAGGGGAGGGGCCCTCGCTCCCACACTTAGAAGGGGACAGGCTGGGTTGGTCGCAGCCATTTGACTCCCATTCTGCCTGTGTAGGTTAGAGAAGAGGTCTTGAGGACCCCACTCCATACGTTCTGCTGTCAGGTGCAGGCCGTTTTGAGGGATTCCCTGAGTGTTCATGGGAGTCGGGGGCGACTGACGAGTCCAGCTTCACATGTGTTCTTGCCAGGGCTGTGTTTTCTTTTTTTAGAGTGAGTTTTTCTTAGGTCCTTAATTGGAATTGCTTCAGAGCCAAGGGTCCATTGATTGAATGGTAGCAGCAAACGCAGTCTTGTCTAGTGATCCTCCTGCCTCAGGGACATGTAGTCCAGAGAGCAGGCAATTGCTTGGCACCTGGGGACCCCGTTTTGGGGTGTCCTGAAAGCTTTCCCCTCTTGGATTGCCGAATACATGGGTGGCCCTTCCTAGACTAAGGGACTGGATTGAGTGAGGCTGGGCCTGTCAGCCAAGCTGATGTTTAACCACTGCTGTGGGGATGGGCCTGGGGTTCCTGGGAAGTTGTTCATACCCATTGCCAGGAGCGTGGGCTCTGGCCAGATCTGGATCAGATCCTAACTGAAGCAGCAGCTTCCTGGCATGAGAAAGGAGTGTTTTCGTGGTGGACAGAATTGGGTTATGAGTGTGACAAGCTGTGTCCTCAGTACTCTGTGATGAGTGAGCCTCTGTTAAATGGACAGGTGGGGAAACAGCTACCTGCTGGCCTGCCCAGGCGCCTGCCATGGGCCCAAGGTGCTCAGCTTCTTAGTGTGAGACGGTCCACACCTGCGAGTTGCGCTAAAGGTGCAGGTTAGGTGGACTGACCCCAGGACCTCCCTGACCCCCAACCAGGCCAGCGGAAGCCTGCCACCTCCTATGTGCGGACCACCATCAACAAGAACGCTCGCGCCACGCTCAGCAGCATCAGACACATGATCCGCAAGAACAAGTACCGCCCTGACCTGCGCATGGTGAGCTGGGGTTTCGGGGTCAGGCCTGGGGGGGTGGCCTATCCTACGGGGAAGGGCCTCCCACGACTGATTGCATATGGGCTGGAGAGGGATGGATTCTTGCTTTCAACCTACTCCCCACCCCCAGCATGGGCCTAGGGGACAGCTTGTGGAGTGTGTGAGCTGAGCCTTGCTCTGCCCCCGCCCCAACCCCCTCCAGGCAGCCATCCGCAGGGCCAGCGCCATCCTGCGCAGCCAGAAGCCTGTGGTGGTGAAGAGGAAGCGGACCCGCCCCACCAAGAGCTCCTGAGCCCCCTGCCCCCAAAGCAATAAAGAGTCAGCTGGCTTTCTCACCTGCCTGGACTGGGCCTCCCTTTGTGAAGCGCTCTGGGGAGCCCTGGCCCTGTGTGTTGTCATTCAGGCCATGTCATCAAAATTCTGCATGTCACCTTGTCCATCTAGAGGTGACGTCAATGGCTGGCCATGGAGGAGAGGTGGGGTAGCTGCCTTGGCCCTGGTTGGGGCAAGGGTCATTGTCTTCATGGAAAAAGCTTGCTGACTTGTTACCGAGACCTACTGTCCCATTGTGAGGTGGCCTGGAGAATCCCAGCTGGGGCATGTGGCTTCCATTCAGAAGAAAGGCGTTTTCTAACCCAGAAGGGTGCGGGCTGAGGGCTGGGCCCTGGTGCTGCAGCAGGGTTTGGGGGCTTGGGGTGTTCCCAAGACCTGGGGGACGACAGGCATCACGTGAGGAAGGTGACTCACATGCAGAGAGTGGGCACAGCCACGCGTGGAGGGGATGAGCTTTGGTTGATGCAACCTCGTCTCTGAGATGGGCAGCTTGCTGGGTAGTGACTCATACCCGTAAGGGAGGTGGCAACCCCAGGGTACAGCCAGTGGACGTTGAACAGCCTTAGCATCATCCCCCTACTCCCAGCCCTCCAGCTGTCCCCATCCCTCCCCAGTCTCTCTGAGCTGGCTGTTGTCACTCATGTATCAGCTCAGTGGCCGCTCCTGGGCCGCCCTGTCACCCAAGCTCTCCTGATTGCCCAGCCCTCCTGTTTCCTTTGGCCTATTTGCTCCCTACCATTTATGACAGCTTCTGAGGCCAGGAGTTTGAGACCATCCTAGGCAACATAGTGAGACAGTTCTCTAAAATAAAACTACCTGGGTGCGCTGGTGTGCTGCCTGTGGTCCCAGCTCCTCAGAGGTTGAGTAGAGGCTGAGGTGGGCGGGGCACTTGAGCCAAGAGTTTGAGGCTGCAGCCAGCCCATGAGCCCACTACTGCAGTCCAGCCTGGAAGACAGCGTGACACTCGAGAGGCTTGGGTGGGGAAAGAGTCATGCTAGGCACCTGTAAGCCACTGCCAGGGACCGAGGATCCAGCATCCAGGACACCCCTGGTTCTGGCCATCCTGGGGTACCCGATTCAGAGAAGGACTCTACTCCCTGTCTGAGACTACCCACGGCCTTGTGACAGAGTAAAGGGACTGTCGGCCTTGACTTGCCATTGGTTGGCGTCATGGAGGGCTGGGAGCCCTGCCTTTTGGGGCAGACAACTGCCCTTCCGACCTCAGCCCTGTCTGCTCCAGCCTTGCCCAGCTTGAAGGAGAGCAAATCTGACCACTTCTTGCCAGTCCCTGTCTGCTGTGGATTACCATATCCTCTGTCCTTCCCTTAGTTGGGTCTGTTAACTCGGATTGAGGGGTTGCTGTAGAACTGAGTTGGGTGACTTGGTATCTGCTCAGGACCCCGCTGTCCCAGTCCCACTCAGGCCCACCTATGGCTTGCCTCACTCCACTGGGACTCCATAAGGAGAGCTCACTGCTCACCTTAGTAGATGGCACCTTCTTGTGAGGCCTGCCCCTCGCACCTGCTTCACTTGTCGTCCACAGCACTGATTTCCAGCCAACAAGCTGGCAGGTTTGTCTGTCATTTTTTCCTGTGTTGGTGGGCAAGGGGTTTGTCTAGCACACCAGCATACAATAGATGCTGAGTGAATGGGGGATATTGAATGTATAAGGCCTGAGGCCCACCAGTCCTGCGAGTTTGCTTGTAGGAGACTTTTTTTTGAGTGGAGTCTCACTGTGTTGGCAAGGCTGGAGCGCAGTGGCACGATCTCGGCTCACTACAACCTCCACCTCCTGGGTTCAAGCGATTCTCCTGCCTCAGCCTCCTGAGTAGCTGGGACTACAGGTGGGTATCACCACACCCAGTTCAGTATTGTATTTTTAGTAGAGACGATTTCACCATTTTGCCCGGGCCGCTTTGGAACTCCTGACTTCAAATGACCCACCTGCCTTGGCCTCCCAAAGTGCTGGGATTACAGGCGCCTGAGGCTTTCTGATGTGGCTGCTGCTGCTCAGGTGGTCTTGTCCTTTAACTGCCTCCTTGCCTGCCCTGGAGCCTTGCCCCTCTAGGCCCAGCCCCCTGTGGAGTCCTGCTGGCTGCCTCCATCCCTGTCTGAATCCTCCCTGCTGTGTGGCCTCCCCTGGTCTCATCCGTAACACAGCCCAGCTTAGTGGGCCTCTGTTCCTGTGGGAGGCCAGCCCGTCTGGCTGGGCTGGGGAGGCTATGTCTGGTCCCTGAGTGCTACTGGTGGGTTGGGGTGGAGGAA
Source organism: Chlorocebus sabaeus (assembly GCF_047675955.1). NCBI lineage: Eukaryota > Metazoa > Chordata > Mammalia > Primates > Cercopithecidae > Chlorocebus > Chlorocebus sabaeus. Next base: position 2,981,616 of record NC_132909.1, on the reverse strand, counting down.
CCAGGAGAGGGCTGGAGGGGGAGAGTTGGTCTCAGCCCCAGGGAGTTTGGAGTCCCCAGTGTGCGGAGCAAACATGGATGCACCGTTTCCCTCCTCCAGACCTCATCTTGGAGAGGGAGGTGTTGGATGGGGCCATCTATTGAAGCTTTATTCACACAAATCACGTCTGTTGGCCTGGAAATTGGAAAACAGGTTGAACCAAAAACGTGATATTAAAATAAGCAGGCAGGCTCACCATAGTAAAAATGCTGAAAGCCAAAGACACAATTTGGAGAACAGAAGGAAAGCGTCTTGTCACGTATGGAAGGTCCCTGATAAAGTTAGTAGCTGCCCTCATCAGAAACAACAGGCCCAGGCAGTGGGGACGTACCCAAAGTGCTGAAAGGACCTCCCCCAGGTCATCCTGTCCCCAAGAGTGATGCCGCCAGCGTTCCCAGCTCAGGGCTAATGGTTCACAGAAGCCAGGAATCAAACTGCCCGGGTTCCAGTCTCAGCTCTGCCAGTTGTGCCCAGCTGTGGGGACTTGGGCAGCTCATTTAGTAGTTCTGTGCCTCAGTTTCCCATAAGTAAAAGGCCGTTTCGAGTGCCTTTCACAGACCTGCATAAGGCAGGTGACTCTGTTCACTGCTGCCTCTCCAGCTCTTGGTCCGGTAACTGCACGGTGAGTGAACCTAGGGCGCACCCTGGAAGGCTGCCAAGCCCAAGGTTGTGCAGAGCGCTGGGGACTCCAGACTCCCCACAGCAGCAGAGACTCAGGACTGAGGTGTGCTCTGTTCACAGGACATGCTGGCATCTACTGTGTCAGGGCTGCGTTGCTGTGGCTGTGCAACCTTGCGCAAGTTCCTCAACCTCTCTGTGTCTTCGTACCCTCATCTGTAACATGTCAGTCGACCTTACTACTCAGGGTTGATGAGAAGATGAAATGTGCAGAACCTGCTTCACTGTGCCCACAAATCTTGATTGTAGGAATAAATGACTTTTTATAAATTATTTTGATCAGATGGACTCAGATGATCACAAATGTCTTCACATGCCTATGACACATTTGCACACAAACTAATGCTCGTGTTTCCCGAGCACCTGGAAGACATACCAGATCCATGTGCAGTAATGCCTGGTGGCTCCAGGTCTGCCCCGCCGTCCTGTGGAGCCGTGAGCTTTCCCAGCCTCCCGCCTATGTGTGTGAGTCTCATTCTGTCCTCGGCTGCATTTCCAGCCCAGGCTGTTTGGCTCTGCCCGGGAATTGTATTGATTCCCCTTTGTTTTTCTTGTAGCCAGTTACTGGAGTAAAATCATCTACTTTAAAATCTTTCGTTGTGAAATATGCATGTGGTCTTGAAAAACTGCAAATGAAAGAGGAGTATGCAGGGGAGAAAACCTCAGAATCCCAGCCCCTGAGCCAGCCACCTGCGCTTCTCCTCTTTGGAAACTTCACGCATATGCATGCAGACCTCATATTCTGGTTTAAGAGACAGTGTCTCACTGTTGCCTGGGCTGGAGTGCAGTGGCGCAGTCACGGCTCACTGCAGCCTCCAACTCCTGGGCTCTCTCAGTTGTCCCGCCTCAGCCCCTTGTGTAGCTGGACTAAGGTGTGCAGCACCACGCCTGGCTAATTTATAAAGATATTTTGTAGAGACAGGGTCTCACTTTGTTGCCCAGGCTGGTCTTGACGTCCTGGGCACAAGCAATCCTCCTGCCTCGGCCTCCCAAAGTGTTGGGATTATAAGCGTGAGCCACCGCACCCTCGTCTTTTAATGTCCTACACAGCTTGGAGCATGGCAACAGGAACCTCCACCTTGCTCCTTTTCCCTCACGCACTGGGCTGTCTCTCGTCAGCACACACAGGCTGCGGGCCCCTTTCGGTGGCTCTCAGCGGATATGCTGCATTGACGAAGCCATTTATTTAAACACACCCCTCAATGGCTAATCCCCCAGAGGCTCCCCAGCACCCCCCCTCAATGGCTAATCCCCCAGAGGCTCCCCAGCACCCCCCCTCAACGGCTAATCCCCCAGAGGCTCCCCAGCACCCCCCCTCAACGGCTAATCCCCCAGAGGCTCCCCAGCACCCCTCTCCTCTGTTCCTCTTGAACACCTGGCCCTCCCCCAGGCCCAGCCATCCCTCGCATGTCCGCATCACACCTCCAGTGGCCCCTGCTCCCAAGAGCCTCCCACACTCGCCCGCTCTCCTGCGGTCCCTCCAGGCTGTTCTCTACACAGGAGCAAATGGATCTTTACAAATGATAAATCAGACGTGTCATCCCCCTTGGCCGACGCCCGCCTCCGTGAGGAGTAAAAGCCCAAACCCTTCTCTAGGGCCAGCAAGGCCTTGGATCTGGCCCTGTCCAGTCTCCCCAGCCTCCTTAGGCTGCCATCTCTGAGGCCTCTCTCCTCCCTGGAGCTCCTAGCTGGTCCCTAGGCTCAGATTGACTGTCTCCAAAAAAAAAAAAAAAAAAAAAAAAAAAAGATATAATTCACGTAACATGAAGTCCATGCTTTTATAGTGCGCAATTCAGTGATTTTTAGTTTTCACGAAGCTTTGCAACCACAACCCCTATCTTATTCCAGAACATTTCGTCATCCCGAATGGACACCCAGTATCCATAAAGCAGCCACTCCTACTCATGTTCCCTCTAGCCCCTGGCAATCGCCAACCTTTTTTTTTTTTTTTTTGAGACAGAGTTTCGCTCTGTTGCCCAGGCTGGAGTACAATGGCATGACCTCAGTGCACTGTGACCTCAGCTCACTGCAACCTTCGCCTCCTGGGTTCAAGCGATTCTCCTGTCTCAGCCCCTCAAGTAGCTGGGATTACAGGCGCCTGCCACCATGCCCAGCTAATTTTTGTATTTTTAGTAGAGATGGGGTTTCACCGCATTGGCCAGGCTGTTCTCGAACTCCTGATCTCCAGTGATCCACCTGCATTGGCCTCCCAAAATGTTGGGATTACAAGTGTGAGCCACTGTGCCCAGCCACAACTCTATTTTGTTTTTAAGAGACCGGGTCTCAGCTAGTGGCTCATGCCTATAATCCCAGCACTTTGGGAGGCCAAGGCAGGCAGATCACCAGGTCAGATCAAGACAATCCTGGCTAATACAGCGAAATCCCGTCTCTACTGAAAATACAAAAAATTAGCTGGGTGTGGTGGCGGGTGCCTGTAGTCCCAGTTACTCGGGAGGCTGAGGCAGGAGAATTGCTTGAACCCAGGAGGCGGAGGTTGCAGTGAGCCAAGATCATACCACTGCACTCCAGCCTGTATGACAGAGTTAGACTCCGTCTAAAAAAGAAAAAAGAAAGAATCTCACTCTGTTTCCCAGGCTGGAGTGCTGTGGCGAGATCATGGCTGTCTCTAGCCTTGAACTTCTGGGCTGAAACAGTCCTTGCACGTCAGTCTCCAGAGCAGCTGGGACCACAGGTGTGTGCCGCCACACCCAGCTAATTTATTATTATTATTATTTTTTGAGACAGTCTCGCTCTGTCGCCCAGGCTGGAGTGCAGTGGCGCGATCTCAGCTCACTGCAAGCTCTGCCTCCCGGGTTCATGCCATTCTCCTGGCTCAGCCTCCCGAGTAGCTGGGACTACAGGCGCCTGCCACTGTGCCCGGCTAGTTTTTTTTTGTATTTTTAGTAGAGACAGGGTTTCACTGTGTTAGCCAGGATGGTCTCGATCTCCTGACCTTGTGATCCGCCTGCCTCGGCTTCCCAAAGTGCTGGGATTACAGGTGTGAACCACCGCGCCCAGCCTAAAATATTTAAACAGTAAGATGCATGTGTATTTGCTTGCATGTGCATCTAATGCCTCTGGATAGTCACAGTATGCAAACATTATTTGTCTCGAGGAAGGAGAGTTGGAGTACTACGTGATGAATATTAGCCTTTTTTTTTTTTTGAGATGGAGTTTCACTCTTGTCGCCCAGGCTGGAGTCCAGTGGTGTGATCTCAGCTCGCTACAACCTCTACCCCCAGGTTCAAGCGAGTCTTCTGCCTCAGCCTCCCAAGTAGTTAGGATTACAGGCATGTGCCACCATGCCCAGCTAATTTTGTATTTTAAGTGGAAACAGGGTTTCACCACATTGGCCAGGCTGCTCTCGAACTCCTGACGTCAAGAGATCCACCCATCTTGGCCTCCCAAAGTGCTGGAATTACAGGCGTTAGCCACCGCGCCCGGTCCCCCTCCTGTTTCTTTTCTGAAGCAAGCTCTGGCTCTATCGCCCAGGCTACAGTGCAGTGGTATGATCTTGGCTCACTGCAACCTCTGCCTGCCAGGCTCAAGTCATCCTCCCACCTCAGCCTCCTGAATAGCTGGGACCACAGGTGCACATCCAGAAAATTTTTGTGTTTTTTGTACAGACACAATTTTGCCATGGTGCCCAGGCTGGTCTCAAACCTGTGAGCTCAAGCCATCTGCCTGCCTCAGCCTCTCAAAGTGTTAGGATTACAGGCAGGAGCCACCTACACTCGACCTCCTTGTTTTCTCTTACAGTTTTATAGTTTACCACCAACATATGTATGTTCAGCAGGAGAATTTATTTTTGCCTATTTATGAATTGTGTATGAAGGCATTCAGACTGTAGTATCTTTTGTGACTTGCTTAGTTTTGATTACATTTGTGCTGTATGGTATTGTTTCTTGAATATACAAGTATGTTTATACTGTTTGTAATCGGGACAAATGTTTTAAATCTGTTGTGTATTTTCAAGTATATGAGAGCTGGGCATGGTGGTGCGTGCCTATAGTCCCAGCTACTAGGGAGGCTGAGGTGGGAGGGGAGGATCAGTTGAGCCGGTGAGTTTGAGGCCATCTTGGACAGCATAGTGATACCCCATCTTTTTACAGAAAGACAACCTGTGTCCTGTAGAGTCAGAAATGGGAATGTGAGGCTGGGCATGGTGGCTCACACCTGTAATCCCAGCACTTTGGGAGGCTGAAGCAGGCCGGTCACTTGAGGCCAGGAGTTCAAGACCAGCCTGGTCAACATGGTGAAACCCTGTCTGTACTAAAAATACAAAAATTAGCCCAGCTTGGTGGTGCATGCCTGTAATCCCAGCTACTCTGGAGTCTGAGGCATGAAATCACTTGAAACCCGTGAAGCAGAGGTTGCAGTGAGCTGAGACTGCGCCATTGCACCCCAGGCTGGGTGACGTAGTGAAAATCTGTCTCAAAGAAACAAAAAGAAAGAAATGGGAATGTGAATTTCTAGAGTGGGATTTGGGCTTGAGACACAGGAGGGAGTTACCCCCCGCATGGATGGTTGTGAAGAAATAGAAACAAAGGGAACCTTGATGTAAATGAAAACCAAACCAAAACAAAAAAGATTGTTGAGTAATAAGTTGACTTATTTTGACTTTACTACAAACTTTCAAAACAGGCTTTACCATCTCACTCTTCCAACTGGAGTCTGTAGGAGTTCCCAGTGCTCTGCCACCTTGTCAACACTTGGTGTTCTCAGATTTAATTGTTGTTCATCTAGGGGTGTGATGGCCTCAGTGTTGGTTTACATTTGCATTTTTCCAATTACTAATGATGTTGAGTACCTTTACATGTGTTGAGTAACCATTTGGATTTCCTGTGTTGTGACGTGCTTAAGTGTTTTTGCCAATTTTTCTTTCATTTTTTGTTTTTTTTTTCTTATTCATTTGTACGAACTCGTTATACATTTTGTTGTGTGTTGGGGGAAGTGGTGGGGGTGTTAAGACAGACTCTCACTCTTTTGCCCAAACTGGAGTGCAGTGGTGCAGTCTCGGCTCACTGCAATCTCCGCCTCCTGGGTTCAAGTAATTCTCCTGCCTCAACGTCCTGAATAGCTGAGGCTTCGGGCATGCACACAATGCCTGGCTGATTTTTGTATTTTTAGTTGAGACGAGGTTTCGCCACATTGGGCAGGCTGCTCTTGAACTCCTGAGGTGAAGTGGTCCACCAGCCTTGGCCTCCCAAAATGCTGGGATTACAGGTGAACCACCGTGCCCGGTTTGTTTTGAGGAAGGGTTTCCCTCTGTCACCTAGGCTGGAGTGCAGTGGCACGATCATAGCTCACTACAGCGTCAACATGTCCATCTCAAGTGACCCTCACATCTCTGCCCCATGAAGAGCTGAGATTACAGGTGCACACTACCATGCCTGGCCAATTCTTTCCTTTCCTTTTTCCTTTCCTTTCCTTTCTTTTCAATGGAGTCTTGCTCTATCACCCAGGCTGGAGTGCAGTGGTGCAGTCTCGGCTCACTGAAACCTCCGCCTCCCAGGTTCAAGTGATTCTCCTGCCTCAGGCTTCCGAGTAGCTGGGATCAGACATGCACCACCATGTCCAGCTAATTTTTGTATTTTTAGTAGAGATGGGGTTTCACCATGTTGTCCAGGCTGGTCTTGAACTCCTGACCTCAGGTGACCTGCCTGCCTTGGCCTCCCAAAGTGCTGGGATTACAGGCATGAGCCACTGTGTCCAGCCTCATTTAGTGTTTTAATGGAGGTTTCATTACAGGGGCATATTAGACAAATCATTGACTATTGGTCATTGACCTCAACCTTCAGCTCCTGTCTTCCCAGAGGTTGGCAGGGGTGGGTGGGGCTGAAATTCCCAACTATCTAATTCTGTCTTGGTATTTTTTAATTTTTTTTTTTGAGACGGAGTCTCGCTCTCTTGCCCAGGCTGGAGTGCAGTGGCGCAATCTCGGCTCACTGCAAGCTCCACCTCCCGGGTTCACGCCATTCTCCTGCCTCAGCCTCCTGAGTAGCTGGGACTACAGGAGCCCGCCACTGCGCTCGGCTAATTTTTTTGTACTTTTAGTAGAGACGGGATTTCACCGTGGTCTCGATCTCCTGACCTGGTGATCCACCTGCCTTGGCCTCCCAAAGTGCTGGGATTACAGGCGTGAGCCGCCATACTCAGCCTTTTTTTTTTTTTTTTTGAGACGGAGTCTCGCTCTGTCGCCCAAGCTGGAGTGCAGTGGTGCCATCTCAGCTCACTGCAAGCTCTGCCTCCCAAGTTCATGCCATTCTCCTGCCTCAGCCTCCCAAGTAGCTGGGACCACAGGCGCCCACCACCACGTCCGGCTAATTTTTTGCATTTTTAGTAGAGACAGGATTTCACCGTGTTAGCCAGGAAGGTCTCGATCTCCTGACCTCATGATCCGGCCACCTCAGCCTCCCAAAGTGCTGGGATTACAGGCATGAGCCACCGCACCCAGCCCTGTCTTGGTATCTCTAATGACCAACCCCCTCCTGAAGCTACACAGGGCCCCATCACAGATGACTTCATTAGAACAAAGACTGCTCCTATTAATACCCAGGAGATTCCAAGGGATTTAGGAACTGTCAGGGGATAAGAGCAAATATTATTTTTATTATGTACTTCGTTAAATTATTTCAGTGCGTTCCCCGAGGTCTAGGATGCAGGCACCTGCCTTCAGCAAGGACTGTTTGCTTCTCTCATGCAGAAATGCTTGATGATAAATGCAGAGCTTAAGATTTCTTAGACGGCCAGTGATGTGAATTTGGTCTGAAAATCTGAAAGGTTTTCTTCCCTTGTCTTTCCTTTGCTCCGGGCACCGCTAGAGGTAGGGAGGAGTGCAGACTTTTGGTTCCTTTTCTCCCTGAGCTTGGGGGACCTTCACTGGAGGCAAGGGCTCAAGGAAGGGTCAGACCCCTTTCAGAGGTTGAGTTCTAGGTTTCAACCTCAGTTTTATTAGAATAGGCAAATTCCTTCAGGACAAAAGCAGCCCTTGAGTTTTCCACCCTCCTACGGGTCAGAACTTGAAATTTTTATCGTAAATGTATTTTACTTTTTGTAGAGATGGGATCTCACTGTGTTGCCCAAGCTGGTCTTTAACTCCTGACCTCAAGTGATCTTTTCACCTCCTAAAGTTGGGATTACAGGTGTGAGCCACTGTGCCCGGCCTTTTTTTTTTTTTTTTAAATTAATAAGACATTGGTCTAAATAACCTAAACCCATTAATAGAATGGGAAGTTTCCCCACCCTCTGATGTGCACACCCAGGACAATCCCTTCCCCTTGAGGGCAGAAACTAAGGCTAAGCTGGGATCTTACCCCTGCGATTTAGTCATTATCACTTAAGTATGGATGGGCCTGACCTAATCGGTGAGCACCTCAAAGGGAATGGGGCCCTTGAATCAGGCCTGCCAGGGCCGAGGAGGGGCAGCTTCTTGGAGCCAAGACCCTAGCTCTACAAGAACTGAAATCAGCCAACAACCATGAGCTTGGATGGAAGAGGACCCAGATTAAAGAACACGAACAACCAATACCTCAATTTTAGCCTGCAAAGCACTGAGCAGGGCCTAGCTCACCCGTGTCCAGACTTCCAACAGGAAGTCTGAAGTGGGTATTGTTTTAAGCCACTGGCTTTGTGATCTGTTGTGCAGAAATACACGTGGGAACAGGCTTTGCTGCCCACAAGGGAAAAACCAATCTTTAGTGCAAAACCTTTAGCGCAAAGCGGGATCAGGTGATTCAAGGGGACTGAACCTTGACCCAGTCCAGAACCAGACAGACGAGGCGAGCCTCATGCCAGACTGCTCGCACCTGGCCATCCTGAGCAGGAATACCACTGCCATACCAACGTGTCCATTATTCTAGACGGAGAAACATAGGGCAGTGCCACTCAGGCCACCAGGAGCAGCCTCCAGGTCCCCACCCCACTTTAGATTGGAAATCTGACTCCAAAGAGGGGTTGTGACTGCTCTACCCCCACAGAACAAAGAGGGGGACCCAATCCTCAAACAGGAGGGCTGGTGAGCTAGATGGACCTACTGCTGCAGTCCGTGAGGCTTTAAAGGACCCAGGGCCTGTGCAGGGGAGCCGACCTCCCAGAGACACGTGGCAAATGCAGCGGTCCTGGGGCATTTGTGAGACACAGAAGCTGCTTTTCCAACTTTATTTAGAAAAACAAATCCAGGTCCCAGTGCCCCCGTACCCTCCCCGACCCCAGCCATAATTTAAATAACTTAGAGACAGAGTTGGAGGGAGGGGACAGGAGAGGTTGGGGTCACGGCGGAAGGAGGAAGAGAGCCCACTACAGCCGCCGCAGCGCCCGCTTCTTGTCCGTCTTTTTCTTGGCCGCTAGCTTCTTATCGCGCTCGCCAGCATGCTTCTTGGCCATGGGACCCTCAGCCCCTCCCGGGCCCCCTGGGGCCCCAGGGTCGGTAGAGGAGGCTGCAGTGCCACTGGCCAGGGCCCGACCGGCTTCGGCCCTGCCGCTGGGCCCGCCGGCGCCCCCGTGGATCTCCGTGAGCAGCCGGGCCCGAGCCGCATACTCCTCGTAGTTCTCCAAGAGCAGGCGGCCCGCCTCCTCGTTGAGTGCAGACTCGGGGTTAGGGTGGATCAGCAGGCACTTGATGGTCTGTGGGAAGAGGCCCAGGGTCACAGAGGGTCGGGCAACCTACAGGGACCCCCAGGCCCCCACAAGATGGTGGCCTCCGCTCTGGCTGTTCCTTCTGCTCCCAACTCAGCTGCAGATCCAGGCCCCACCTATGCTATGCTGCATCCTCCCTCATCTTTGCTCCCTGTCTCCCTCAGAGCCTACTTTCCTGTGACCTGCCTACAGTACATGTTCCCAAAAGGACACGATACCATAGGCCCAGTGGTTTGAAATGTCCCTAGTCCTCTGTGGAACTTGCGGGGTGATGGGGGAAATGCCAAGGCCCCCGTCTCAGGAGTCCACTACTTGTCTGAGCCCCAGACTTGAGTCCTATCACAGTTTTGAATTTGCCTCCGTGCAGTTCAGCATGACCTCAGAGGCCCTCTGGTTCAATGAGGCCTGGAGTCTGGACAGAGGGAAGAGACTTCCCCAGGGCCTCAGGATGTGAGGAACTCACACCTGCGTGTTGGACTCTAAAGCTCCCCATCTTTCTAGATCCAGCATGAATCCTGACCTCTCACTGTCTTTTATCAGAAATCCCAAGTTCACAGCCTAAGACTCTAAGACTCTAGATGGGCTGGACCATACACAAGAGGGCAAGACACGAGGACTGGTGGCCTGAGGTGCATTTCAAGGGTGGTCCAGAGATTCCTCTTAACACCCTTCATCAGCCCGTCCTGAGGGGTAAATTGGAGTGCAGAGGTGTGACCGGCAGCCCCTGCTGGATCTTCTGAAGTGGGTCTGGGCAAACTGGCCACAGCAGTTTGCTCTCTGTGGCCACTATGACACACACACAGTCTGCCTCAGCAGATATCACTGATGGTGACCAGGACGCAGATTCCCACCCTAATTCTCATCACTGCACCCAAACTGCAGGTCTAGCTGCCCTTCTTGCGGCTCTCTTGCTGGCTGAGCCCCTGACAGGCCCAGATGTCGACCTAGCAGCAAGTAGGCCTGGAGCTCAGTGCCAATGTTCCCAGCAGCCTCCAATGACACCCCAGGGGAAGGGAGGCGATGCACGTGGGAGGGAAAGGTTTGGGGTCTGTTTACCTTGGAGCTCAACCCTCTCCCTGTGCATGGCAGGAAACCCCATTCCCCACCCTCTCTGCCAGGTGCCCCAGGGACTCGTTAGAAATGTGGTTAATGTTTTTTCAGCTTGTGGGAAGGGTGGGGAGGCAGCAGGCTGCAAGCAGCCTGTGGAGACCTTGGAGCACCAGCCTAGACCAGGATGCCTTCACCTCGGCAACACCGCAGCCAGGTCATTCCGTGTTATGGAGCCATCTCGTGCACTGCAGGATTTGGGCAGCACCCTTGGCCTCCACCCACTAGATGCCAGTGGCACCCCCGAGTTGTGACAACCTTTTTGGTCTCCTGACTGCATAATACCCCTTCGGGGGCACAATCACCTCTGGCTGAGAAACACTGGTTTATGGACCCTATCGCTATTAAAAAACCACTGAACTGATACTTTGGAACACTGAGTTGTACGACATGTAAACTCAGCTTTAGCCTCTAATGAGACCCCATCTCTGCAAACCATACAAATATAAAATATAAAAACTAAGTATGGTGGTGCATGCCTGTAATACCAGCCATTCAGGAAGCTGAGGCAGGAAGATCACCTGAGCCCAGGAATTCAAGGCTACAGTGAGCTATGATTGTGCCACTGCACTCCAGCCTGGGCAACAAAGAGCCTGTATCTTTTAAAAAAAAAAAAAAAGAAAGGAAGAAGGAAAGAAAGAAAAGCTTCTAACTAGACCCTTGACTTCCACCTTTCAGAAAACGGTCCTACAGGCTAGACGCAGTGGCTGGCTCCTGTAAGCCCAGCACTTTGGGAGGCTGAGGTGGGAGGATCACTTGAGTTCAGGGGTTCGACACCAGCCTGGGTAACAAAAGAGACCCCATCCCTGTTTTATTTTTTATTTTATTTATTTATTTATTTTTTGAGACAGAGTCTCACTCTGTCGCCCAGGCTAGAGTACAGTGGCGCGATCTTGGCTCACTGCAATCTCCGCCTCCCAGGCTCAAGCAATTCTCCTGCCTCAGCCTCCTGAGTAGCTGGGACTACAGGCGCACGCCATCACGCCTGGCTAAATTTTGTATTTTTAGTAGAGACGGGGTTTCACCATGTTGGCCAGGCTGGTCTTGAACTCCTGACCTCAAGTGATCCACTGCACCTGGCCTACCCTATCCTTGTTTTTAAAAAGAAAGAGAGAGAAGAGAAAAACCATCCTATAATACAAACTCACCACTCGTTGTATAGCAAGGTGCCCCTGGGCACTTCTCAACAGTACTTGGTGTCCTGGGTCTGGCACTGTCCATCTTTCCAAGAAAGCTAGCAACCTGGATTTTTTTTTTTTTTTTTTTTGAGACGGAGTCTCGCTCTGTCGCCCGGGCTGGAATGCAGTGGCCAGATCTCAGCTCACTGCAAGCTCCGCCTCCCGGGTTTACGCCATTCTCCTGCCTCAGCCTCCTGTGTAGCTGGGACTACAGGCGCCCGCCACCTCGCCCGGCTAGTTTTCTGTATTTTTTAGTAGAGACGGGGTTTCACCATGTTAGCCAGGATGGTCTTGATCTCCTGACCTCGTCATCCGCCCGTCTCAGCCTCCCAAAGTGCTGGGATTACAGACTTGAGCCACCGCGCCCGGCCGCAACCTGGATTTTTATGTGGAAACCTTCAACCACTTCAGAGTTGATTCAGCAAAACTAAACAAAGCGCTATGGCTGAGACACCAGTGGGCCTCCAGAGTCAGGAGGCAGGAGGCCCAGCCTCAGCCCAGAACTCACCAGCAGTACGTGTCGGATGCCCAGCTCAGCCGTCCAGTCCCTCTTGAGCACGTTGACGCAGATCTCGCCATTGGCGCCCACATTTGGGTGGAAGATCTTGGTCAGGAAGTAGCCCTTGGGTGGGGAGGCAGGGAAGTCCTTCCCCAGCAGGAGTTTCATGCGGAACAGACCTCCAGCATATGGGGTCCCCTCTGCAGTGGAGGGAGGGGCACAGGGTCAGGGCACTCAGGACTCCCAAGGCACCTAACACCCCAAAGTCCAGTCTCCATGGTCCGGCTGTGATGCAGGTGGATGCCCTGCCAGCTCTGTCATCAGACTGGAGGATTCTTTTTTTCTTTTTTTTGAAATAGGGTCTCTTGTGTCACCCAGGCTGGACTGCAGTGGCACAATCTCAGTTCATTGCTGCCTGCAATTCCTGGGCTCAGGTGTTCCTCCCATCTCAGCCTGCCAAGTAGCTGGGACTACAGGCGTGCCACCAGGCCTGGAGGGTCTCACTATGTTGCCCAAGCTGGTCTTGCACTCCTAGGCTCAAGCAATTTGTTCCCCTCAGCCTCCCAAAGTGCTGGGATTACAGGCGGGAACCACTACGCTCAGTCAGGCTGCAGAATTCTTAAGAGCAAGAGGCTGGGCGTGGTGGCTCATGCCTGTAATCCCAGCACTTTGGGAGGGTGAGGCGGGCGGATCAACTGAGGTCGGGAGATCAAGACCAGCCTGACCAACATGGAGAAACCCTGTCTCTACTACAAATAGAAAATTAGGCATGGTGGTGCATGCCTGTAATCCCAGCTACTCAGAAGGCTGAGGCAGAAGAATCCCTTGAAACCAGGAGGCGGAGGTTGCAATGAGCCGAGATCGCACCATTGCACTCCAGCCTGGGCAACAAGAGCGAAACTCTGTTTAAAAAAAAAAAAAAGCCAAGCGCGGTGGCTCACGCCTGTAACCCTAGCACTTTGGGAGGCTGAGGCGGGCAGATCACAAGGTCAGGAGTTCGAGACCAGCCTGGCCAACATGGTGAAATCCCATCTCTACTAAAACCACGAACAATTAGCTGGGCATGGTGGTGCACACCTGTAATCCCAGCTACTCGGGAGGCTGAGGCAGGAGAATTGCTTGAACCCAGGAGGTGGAGGTTGCAGTGAACAGAGATTGTGCATGGCACTCTAGCCTGGGTGACAGAGCAAGACTCCGTTTCGAGGAAAACAAAACAAAACAAAACAAAACAGGAAAGGCTGGGTTCCTAGGGGGCCACAGGACCTCCCCCAGAACCTGAGAGATGATGCCCATCTTGCAGCCCCCACCTGTGTCACTATCAAGCTAATCTGCACTCCCCTGGATACCCCTTCTCAGCCCAAGTGACCACACTCCGGTCACAGGCCCTTCCCAGGTGGCAGGGACCCGAGTATGCACTTATCTTCCTATAAGATGCCCACTTATATGCCTTTCAGATCAAGGATCCAACTGTCTGTCAACTCCACAGTCTCCCACCTCAGTCAACACTTCTCCCGCTCACCCACTTGCATGGGTCAAAATACTGTCCCTCCGCTAGCCCATCAGCAGTCTGAGCATGGCCCACTAGGTCCTCCCCTGGATCTCATCCCATTTCCAAGGCTGGCTTCCTGGCTGGCCTCTGATTTCTTCCCTCTGCCAGGCCAGCTCTCCTCACTATAGTCAGATAGGAACTTTGGAGGGATCTGTCACACCCCTGCTTTGAACCTTCCACCAGCTTCCTCTACAAACTCCTTCCAGGGGCCTAGAAGCCCTAAAAGACCTCGGCAGCTTCACCATCAACTTTCTTCATGTGTTTTTACCACGCACCCAGCTCCACCTGCCCCAGGGCCTTCCTGGGAGCCTTCCCATTCTCATGATCCCGTGCCCCCTGCAGCAAGGCATGAAGGGCCCTCAACTGTCACCACTTTCAGGTCTGCCCTGACCACCTACCACCGTAACCACAGCGGACTAGACTGTTCCTTCACACTTCACAGGCTCTGCTCAAATCCCGACTTTGTAGGCATTCTGGTGATAACAGAGATGTAGCTTGCATGAAACAGAATTCTAAATCACTCCGCAAAGCCTGTGGGTATTCATGACCTGTCTCCCCACGATCTGCATCTCCTGGTTTCCTCAGCCCTGACACTCACAGCAGGATGGAGTTTGAGATCATTTGGCCCACCCTCCCAGGCCCTTGCTGACACCATTCCCACCACCTGGAACTCTCTTCCCATTCCTACTTAATTCCTACCCACCCTCAGGCCCAGGGAAGCCATGTCTGAAAGCCTTGCTTCAAATCTAGAGTACCGTCCCATGATATACTAACTCAGTGACCAGGTATTTCTCAACTCTTAGTGGAATAAAGTACATAATTGTCATTTGTGGCGTCTTGCCCTGTCCACGACTGCATCCCCAGCACCTGACACAAGGCCAGCCTGTAACAGGTACTTCCCGGTGGGGTGATGGAGGATCTAAGCAGCAGCCCCTTCCCTCTTTCCTTCCAAACTCACCAGGGCCCTCGATGGTGACCTGGAGGTCGGTGAGGTCCTCCTCGTTGGGAAAGACCTTGATGCCATCGGGTGGGTCTGTGGTCAGTGTCGTCACCTCCTTGTACACCAGGCGGATGATGTGCGGGGGCAGGTTCTCCACGTTGGAGTTCTGGGCACGGATGGGAGAGCAGGGTGAGCGGGTGTTAAGAGCTGGGCTTCCCCCAGGGCCTAAAGATGCTGAGACTGCCCAAGTCTTGACTCAGTGGCCCCAGGCTGTCAATCACCCTTGAACTCCCAGACCCTCACCCAGAATGCTTCAGGCCACCAGCCCAGGCACAGTTTCCAACAGAAATGGGGGCGGGTTCCCGCGGGGGGGCTTGCACATAACTCCATCCACCCCAGAAACCCCCAAAGCCCGCTCCTAACCCTGCTTGGGCCCCAGTGGTTCCACGTAGGCCAGAGATCTACTCTCTCCCCCTTATCCACTAATTTTTGGTTAGAGCATCCTTGAAACCCCGGCTCAGGTCTGGAGATGGCGGCGGGGCGTCCTTGCTCCTGGTAACACCCATGGGCGGGCCGCAAAGCGCCCGGAGCCCTCGCCGCCAGGGAGACTGGGGGCCGCCCGAGCTCCTGCTCTGCCTGCAGGAAGGCCCTCGGGCCCATCCCGGGTCAGGGACCCCCAGGCTGGCCCTCAAATCCCTCAAGGCCGCCCATCGTGAGGCCCCTGAGACTCCACCTCCTCCCTCAGGGAAACCCCCGACCACCCTCTTGGGCCGCGCTTACCATGGCTGCGGCAGGCCGGGGGCGGGTCCCCCCGGCCCCCTTCCTGCGTTCTTCGGTCCGCCGGCCGGGGCGGGGGGCCCAACTGCTGCCGCTGCGGCCCTGGAGAGGCCCCGGCGGCCCCGCTCGGCTCCCCGCTGCCTCCGACGTCCGCCGCGAACAGCCTTCACCAATACTCCGCCCCGGTGCCCGGCAGCACTGAGCCGACCGCGCGCGCACCACGGCCTCTTTATAAGCCGCCCGCAGGCCACGCCCTCCGCGGCCCCTCAGCCCCCGAGCCTCAACCGTGACGTCAGCGCGCACGTTCCTTGGTGTTCGACGCGCTCGCTCCCTTCCCCGCAAACTATGGTCAGAAGCTAGGGAAGTGGCGGAGAGGGCTGGGTAGCGGGCCGGCCAATGGGGGCCCGCGGGGGTCGGGGAGGGTTCTCAAAGAACGGAGAGGCTGAAAAGGGGAAGTAGAGAGGAAGGGGACGGGGAAGGCGACGCGGCCGCTGATTGGGCCGTTTGAATAAGACGCCGCCACGGCCCGGCCTACGCGCGCGCGCGCGCGCGCGCCCTGACGCCGAGGAAGTCGCGCACGCGACTAACGGTCTTCCTGGAGGCTGGAGCGTGGCGAGAAGAGGCGGGACTCGGGGTTTTAAACGCGTGATAGAAGGCGCTGGGGCCAATAGGGATGCGCCTTCGTGACTGGTGGGTCACGAGACTCTCTTGGGCCAATGGCTGACAGACCGGTCAGAGGGCGGGCAGGAATGGATAGCGACCAATACAGACCCAGTTTCGTGCAGATCAAACCGCTCCCAGCCAACGAAATCTGCTAATTTTTTATACATGCAAATGAGGTGTGCGCTGCCGCCCGCGCCCCCTCTTCTGAACCGTGGTGGAGGTGGGCGCTGAAACTCCGGCTACATTTTTCTACGAGGCGCCATTTTGTGCTGGAAATGGTGTTGGGCCCGCGTCCTGTATTGCGAGGGCTCAAAGATCAGTCAGAATGACCTTGAAGGCTTGGACAGACTTGCCCTCCGTGTGTGACCCCGACCCCTGCCAGGCTTCATCGAAGACCTCAGCCTCAGTTTCCTTATGTGACAAATGGGCACTGGGATCCGTTGTGATGCCAGGGAAAGAAGTCAGAGAGTCCCAAGACGTTTATTCAGGGCATGGTTCTTGCCTGTGCCTGACCCATGGCCTCCAGCCACACCCACCTTCTCTGGGACTCAGTTTCCCTCTCTAGGAAATGGACACATAGCTGCCTGGAAAGGGGACCGTCTCCAGCCCTCAGTGTCAGTAAAAACGTCACGCGGTTGCCTGAGAACGGTGGCCAGAGCTCCCCGAGCAGGCCTTTTGGAGGTGCTTAGAGAGGAAGAGGAAATGCTGAAGTTGCCTCCCTTTGCTCATCTGTGCAGTGCGGTTGCAGTGCCCTCTCAGTGTCTCTGCCAGTCTGTGCGTCCACAGCTCTTCTTAGTTTCTCGGGCTTTTCAGCCGTGGATAAGAGCATTAACATCTGGGCCTAATTTGGCCACAGGTACCTGAAAAGACCCTCGGCTACCAGCTTCCCCTCATGGGGCCTCAGTTTCTGAAGAAGGAATAAGGAAGGTGTGAAAGAAATCTACATGGCCAAGGCCAGGCGTAGTAGCTCACGCCTGTAATCCCAGCACTTTGGGAGACTGAGGCGGGCGGATCACTTGAGGTCAGGAGTTGGAGACCAGCCTGGCCAACATGGTGAAACCCCATCTGTACTAAAAATACAAAAATTAGCCAGGTGTGTTGATACAGCCCTGTAATCCCAGCTACTTGTGAGACTGAGATGGGAGAATCAGTTAAAGCCAGGAGGTGGAGGTTGCAGTGAGCTGAGATCTTGCCACTGCACCCCAGCCTGGGCAACAGAGCAAGACCCTGTCTCAAAAAACAAAAAAACAAAACAAACAAAAAAACCTTCATGGTCGGGTACAGTGACTCACGCCCGTAATCCCAGCACTTTGGGAGGCCAAGGTAGGTGGATTACTTGAGCACAGGAGTTTGAGATCAGCCTGGGCAACATAGTGACAGACCCCTGCCAATATGTACAAAACAAAAAACAAAACCCAAAAAACCCCAAAACAACAGAAAAAACAGCTACAGCATAAAAAGTCATCATCATAACTAGTTTGTGGAGAAATGGCGGCTACAGGTGATCCCTTCCTGCTCCCTCACCCCAGGTCCAATCTATACCAGTTCCCGTGGACGTCATCTACTGAATCTCATCACTTCTCCCCATCCCCTATGCCACCAATCCTGCTTAGAGTCACTGTCATCCCATTTTGCCAATCAGCATTTTGCTGATCTTCAATTTTAGCCTGCTGGGTATGGAGGATTCCAGCCCAATTCACAGACAAGGAAACTGAAGGAGCAGGAGGTAAAGTGACTTGCTTGGGGTACCCCAGCTGGGATAAGGCAAAGTTGGTGGCTAAACTTGTCTTGATCTCAAAAATCTACCCAAAAGACATAACAATAATGATGCTAATACTAATGGTTATTATTTATTATTTGCTGTGTGCCAGACCCTGTTCTACTTTCTTTACATGCTTGATGTCATTTAATCCTCGTAACAACCATGATGGGTGGATCTTATTAATTATTATGATCCCCCTCTGGACACTTATTTATTCAATACATTTGTTCTTCTTTATCAGCATCTACACTGTAGCTGGCAGGATGCTATGGGATACAGCAGAGAATAAAAGGGACAAAACCTCGACTTTCATGGATCCTACCTCCTGGTGTGGGAGCCAGATAGCAAGTAAGTCTATACCATCATGTCAGCAAGTGATAAAGACTGAAGAACAACCAGCAAGTGATAAAGATGAACAATCAATGGGAGGGGGAGGTTCGACGGGGAAGGATGGGGCTGCCATTTTACCTTGACTGGGCAGGGAAAATCTGTCTGAGGAAAGGTCACTGGGGCTGTGGGAGGGTCTATGGGAAAAGTATTTTGAGCAAAGGGAACAGCAGGTGCCAAGGAGATTGTGGTTGGTGCTTTTAGGGAACCTTAGGAGGCCAGTGAGGCTGGGTTGGAGTGAGGCAGAGCAAGTAGAGGGATCTGAGGTTGGAGAGGTGAAGGGGTGCTGGTGGGCCTCCTAGGCCATGGTGAAAAGTATGTCTGTTTTTTGAGCAATGGGGAGGCATTGGTGGCTTTGAGCAGAGAATGACTCCGTCAGACTTATGAACAGAAACAGGGAGGCCAATGAGGAGGTGATTACATTTGTTCAGGTGGGATGATGGTGGCTCCAAGCAGGATTGGTGGTATTAGGAATGGGGGGAAGTGATGAGATGGTGTCAACAGGAACTGGTATAGATTGGACCTGGGATGAGGGAGTGGGAGGGATCACCTGTACCCTGAATAATCACCTGAAAACCGGGCTGGCAGACCTTTTCCAAAAAGGTTTTCCAGTGCTGTGGTCCATTGGTCTCTGGTCCAACTCACTAAACTCTGCCTTTGTAGCTCCTGAAAAGAAAACTAATGGGTGTGTTTCCAAAAACAGGCAGTGGCCAAAGTAGGCCCTTGAGCTGTAGTTTGCTCCTAGCTTTACACAAATCCCACATGCCCCACCCCAGCTGAAAACTCAAGAGTCCTCCTGCCCACTACATTTTGCATAAACCCCAGACTCCCCGAAAACCCAGAAGCCCCTGCACCATCTCCTGAGGCTCCCTTGCCTTTTTGTTTGTTTCTGGAATAGGCCAAGCGTTTTTTTTGTTTTTTTTTTTTAAGACAAAGTCTCACTCTGTCACCTAGGCTGAAGTGCAGTGGCCCGATATCAGCTCACTGCAAGCTCTGCCTCCCAGGTTTACGCCATTCTCCTGTCTCAGCCTCCCAAGTAGCTGGGACTACAGGCACCTGCCATTATGCCCGGCTAATGTTTTTGTATTTTTAGTAGAGACGGGGTTTCACCGTGTTAGCCAGGATGGTCTCGATCTCCTGACCTCGTGATCCACCCATCTTGGCCTCCCAAAGGGCTGGGATTACAGGCGTGAGCCCCCGCGCCCGGCTGGAATAGGCCAAGCTTTTTACTCTGAGGACAGTTGGACAGGCAGTTCCCTGTGCCGGTTGTGCTTTTCCCCTCTCATTCTTCTCATCTCCTAGGTTTACCCTAATTCCTCACCCCTTCACAGCAGCTTCTCTCCTCTTTCCTCCCCTCCCATGCTCTCTTTGCTTCGTCCTCTTTGAACTTCATGGTCTATCAGGATTTGCAATTATTTGCCTGCTTGCCTGTTTGACTCTTCCCAACTAGAAGATTAGCCCCAGCAGAGCAGGGATCTTGTCCTCAGTCCCTAGCAGGGCACCTGACAGACTGAATATGTTATACATTCAACTGGTATTTATTGAGCACCTACTATGTGCCAGGCACCAATCTGAGTGCTTGGGATTTATCAGAGACCAGATAGACAAAGATCTTTGCCCTTGGGATGCATCAGAGAACAGACAGACCAAGGGCTTACTGTAGTGAGGAAGACAGAACCAAAAATAAAACATAATAAATAAGGAAAACATGGTCTTTTAGAAGGAACTACATGCTGTGGTAGGTAGGGAAAACTCTGTTAGCCATGTTTTCTCTCTGCCCTTATGCCACAATCATCAACTGATCTTCCACAAAACATACAAAAACATAAAATGGGGAAAGGACACCCTAGTCAATAAATGGTGCTGGGAAACTGGCAAGCCACATGTAGAAAAATGAAACTGGATCCTCATCGCTCACCTTATATTAAGGTTGGTGCAAAAGAAATGGAGGTTTTTGCCATTATTTTAATATTTGCAAGCTATGCATCTGACAAAGGACCGATATCCAGAATTTCCAAGCAGCTCTAACAAATCAGCAAGAAAAAAAAAATGATCCAATGAAAAAGTAGGCAAAGGACATGAATAGACAATTCTTTCAACAGAAGGTATTACAAACAGCCCACAAACATGAAAACCGCTCAGCATCACTCATTATCAGGGAAATGTGAATTAAAACTACAATGAGATAATACCTTACTCCTGTGAGAATGGCCATAATTAAAAAAATAAGGCCGGGTGCAGTGACTCAAGCCTGTAATCCCAGCACTTTGGGAGGCCGAGATGGGTGGATCACGAAGTCGGGAGATCGAGACCATCCTGGCTAACACGGTGAAACCCCATCTCTACTAAAAAAATACAAAAAAAACCAAAACAAAACAAACAAAAAACTAGCCGGGCGTGGTGGCGGGCACCTGTAGTCCCAGCTACTCAGGAGGCTGAGGCAGGAGAATGGTGTGAACGTGGGAGGCAGAGCTTGCAGTGAGCCGAGATCCGGTCACTGCACTCCAGCCTGGGTGACAGAGTGAGACTCCGTCTCAAAAAAAAATAATAATAATAATAAAAAATAATAGATGTTAGCATGGATGTGGTAAAAAGGGAACACTTTTATAGTGTTGGTGGGAATGTAAACTAGTCCAACCACTGTGGAAACCAGTGGGGGGATTCCTCAAAGAACTAAAAGTAGATCTACCATTCGATCCAGCAATCCCACTACTGGGTATCTACCCAGAGGAAAAGAAGTCATTCTATGCAAAAGACACATACACGTGCATGTTTATAGAAGCACAGTTTGCATTTGCAAAAATATGGAACCAATCTAAATGCCCATCGTCACCCAACGAGTGGATAAAGAAAATATGGTATATATACACCATGGAATACTACTCAGCCATAAAACAGAATGAAATAATGGCATTGGCAGCAACTTGGATGGCCATTATTATTATTATTATTTTCTTTTTTTGAGATGCAGTCTCACACTGTCACCCAGGCTGGAGTGCATGGTGCGATCTCAGCTCACTGCAACCTCCGTCTCCTGGGTTCAAGCGATTCTCCTGCCTCAGCCTCCCGAGTAGCTGGGATTACAGGCGCCCACCACCACGCCCAGCTAATTTTTGGTATTTTTAGTAGAGACGTGGTTTCACCATGTTAACCAGGCTGGTCTCGAAATTCTGACCTCTTGGTTCGCCCGCCTCAGCCTCCTAAAGTGCTGGGATTACAGGCATGAGCCACTGCGCCTGGTCCTGAAGGCCATTATTCTAAGTGAAGTAACTCAGGAATGGAAAACTAAATACCCTATGTTCTCACTTACAAGTGGGAGCTAAGCTATGAGGACAGAAAGATATAAGAATGATACAATGGGGCCGGCCACTGTGGCTCACGCCTGTAGTAATCCCAACACTTTGGGAGGCCAAGGCGGGCAGATCACTTGTGGTCAGGAGTTTGAGACCAGCCTGGCCAACATGGTGAAACCCCGTCTGTACTGAAAATACAAAAATTAGCTGTACATGTTGGTGGGCACCTGTAATCCCAGCTACTTGGGAGGCTGAGGCAGGATAATCACCTTAACTTGAGAGATGGAGGTTGCAGTGAGCCAAGATTGCGCCACTGCACTCCAACCTGGACCACAGAGCAAGATTCCATCTCAAAAAAAAAAATTCAGTGGACTTTGGGGACTGGAGGGTAAGGTTGGGAGGGGGTGAGGGATAAAAGACTACATACTGGATACAGTGTACACTGCGCAGGTGATGGGTGCACCAAAATGTCCAAAATCACCACCGAAGAACTTGTCCATGTGACCAAAAACCACCTGTATCTCCAAAACTATTGAAATATAAACAATTAAAATTGTAGTGATGGTTGCAGAACTTTGTGGATATATACTAAAAACCATTGACTTATGTAGTTTAAATGGGTGAATTCTATAATATGTGAATTATATCTCAAGCTTTTTTTTATTTTTTCTTTTCTTTTCTTTTCTTTTCTTTTCTTTTTTTTTTTTGAGACAGGGTCTTATTCTGTCATCCAGGCTGTGGCACAGTGGCGTGATCTCATCTCACTGCAACCTCCATCTCCCAGGCTCAAGCAATCCTCGCACCTCAGCCTCACAAGTAGCTGGGACTACAAGGGTGCACCAACACACCAGGCTAATTTTTGTGCTTTTTGTAGAGATTGGTTTTCTCCCTGTTGCCCATGCTGGTCTCAAACTCCTGGTCTCAAGCAATCCACCTGCCTCAGCCTCCCAAAGTGCTGGGATTACAGATATGAGCCACTGCACCTGGCCTAAGCAATTTTTTTTTTTTTTTTTGTAAGAATTTAAACTATTACTGTGATGGGGGAAACTCAAAGAAAGTCAGAGGGCTGGGAAAAAGAGAGAGATCTGAGGTACAGTGTTCCAAGCTGGGAGAAGTGACCAGGAAGGGCTAGACTCTGCAGACTCCAGAAGGCCACCGTGAAGAGTGTGGGTGAGCTCTAGGGAGCTATTGAAGAATTTTGGGCAGAGGAATGACTGGATTTGGTGCTCATATTGGGACGGTAGCTCAGGGCTGCTGGTAGAGACTGGACTGGGGGGTCCAGAGTGGAAGCAGAAAATCCAGCAGCAAGTGAACTGTGGCTTGGCGAGGGTGGTGGCCTTCTGGGGAAGGAGTGGAGAGAAGGGAGCAGATGTGAGAACTAATCAGGAGGTGGTCGAATGATGGGCAGCCTTCCAAATCCTTTGGGAGACAGGAATTGTCAGAGGATGGGATGGGGAAGGGGTGCCCTTTCTTTGCTAAGTACTAGTAACCCATGAACTCGTTTTTGTTCAGGGCCGGTTGTGGTGGCTCATGCCCGTAATCCCAGCACTTTGGGAGGCCTAGGCGGGTGGATCACCTGGGGTCAGGAGTTCAAGACCGGCCTGGCCAACAAGGTGAAACACTGTTTCTACTAAAAATACAAAAATTAGCCGGGCATGGTGGTACACGCTTGTGATCCCAGATGCTCAGGAGGCCGAGGCAGGAGACTCCCTTGAATCTGGGAGGCGGAGGTTGCAGTGAGCTGAGATCGCGCCACTGCATCCCAACCTGGGCAGCAGAGTGAGACTCTGTCTCAAAAGAATTTACTTTTGTTCAGTGAAACCTAAATTGTCCCTTTGGTTTGAATTCTAGCTTCAGAGATTAATCTTCATTTCTGTCCATCTGTATTACATTACAAAAGAAATATGTGTTTGGAGGGAAATCCACAGAGTTACTGAGGCATGGGAAATGAAGGCTGGAGGTGCTGCTCTAGCCCTCCTTCCTCTCCTCCCCTCCATGTCCACACTTCTTTCCCCAGCACTTCCAGTCCACATTGATCAGTAGCCTTCAATTAAACTGCTGCACAGCAAGTGTCCTCAATACAATCAATTACAGAGCAGGTGCAGTGGCTCATGCTTGCAATCCTAGTACTGTGGGAGGCCTCAGAGAGAAGATCATTTGAACCCAAGAGTTGAAGACCAGCCTGGGCAACATAGGGTGACCTTGTCTTTATAAAAAAAATAAGAAATTAAATTTATTTATTTATTTATTTATTTATTTATTTATTTTATTTATTTATTTTTTTGAGATGGAGTCTCGCTCTGTCACCCAGGCTGGAGTGCAGTGGTGCGATCTCGGCTCACTGCAAGCTCCGCCTCCCGGGTTTACGCCATTCTCCTGCCTCAGCCTCCCGAGTAGCTGGGACTACAGGTGCCGCCACCTCGCCCGGCTAATTTTTTGTATTTTTTAGTAGAGACGGGGTTTCACCGTGTTAGCCAGGATGGTCTCGATCTCCTGACCTCGTGATCCACCCGTCTCGGCCTCCCAAAGTACTGGGATTACAGGCTTGAGCCACCGCGCCCGGCCCCTATTTTATTTTATTTTATTTCATTTTATTTTATTTAGAGTCTCACCGTGTTGCCCAGGCTGGAGTGCAGTGACGTGATCTGGGCTCACTGCAACCTCCGCCTCCCAGGTTCAAGCAATTCTCCTGTCTCAGCCTCCCAAGTAACTGGGATTATAGGCGTGCGCCACCACGCCCAGCTAATTTTTGTATTTTTAGTAGAGACAGGGTTTCACCATGATTCCCAAGATGTGACTTGCTCCTTTAACTTATATTTATTTAGCACCGGATGTACACTGGGCACTGTTCTGGGTGCTTGGGACACGTCTGAGAACAAGATAGGAAGCAAAATCCCTGCCCTTCTGGGGCTTCCATTCCAGTGGGGAGACTAAAAGTCTGCCTGGGACGAGTGGCAGCCCAGGATGCAGGCCTTCGCCTGCTCACACTGGGAAAGTCCTGGGCTAATAGGTAAATCAAGTTGGTGGTTTTAAAAGATATTGGCAATGCACAGTGGCTCATGCCTGCAATCCCAGCACTTTGGGAGGCTAAGGCGGGAGGATCACTTGAGCTCAAGAGTTTGAGATCAGCCTGGGCAACATAGCAGGACCCTGTGTCTACAAAAAATTTAAAAATTAGCTAGGAGTGGTGGCACATGCCTATAGTCCTAGCTCCTTGGGAGGACTGAGGCAGAAGGATTGCTTGAGCCCAGGAGGTTGAGGCTGCAGTGAGCTGTGATCACGCTATGGCGTTCCAGCCTGGGTAACCCTGTCCGAAAAGTAGAATAAAGATATTAATTGCTATAAGTATTAGTGTAGGCTAAGGAGGTTCAGGAATGCTGTGGGGCTGGGGGGGGACAGTTTTTTTTTTATTTGACGGAGTCTTGCTCTTTTGCCCAGGCTGGAGTGCAGTGGTGCCGACTTGGCTCACTGCAACCTCTTCCTCCCAGGTTCAAGCGATTCTCCTGTCTCAGCCTCCCGAGGAGCTGGGACTACAGGTGCACACCACCATGCCCGGCTAATTTCTGTATTTTTAGTAGAGATAGGGTTTTACTATGTTGGCCAGGCTGGTCTTGAACTCCTGACCTCATGATCCTGCCACCTCAGCCTCCCAAAGTGCTGGGATTACAGGCGTGAGCCACCACACCTGGTGTGGGGGTACAGTTTTCTTTTTTTGAGACGGAGTCTCACCCTGTTGCCCAGGCTGGAGTGCAGTGGCATGATCTCGGCTCCCTGCAACCTCTGCCTCCCAGGTTCAAGCGATTCTTCTGTCTCAGCCTCCAGTAGCTGGGATTACAGGTGTGCACCACCACACCTGGCTAATTTTTTGTACGTTTAATAGAGATGGGGTTTCACCATGTTGCCCAAGCTGGTCTTGAACTCCTGACCTCGTGATCCGCCCGCCTCAGCCTCCCAAAGTGTTGGGATTACAGGCGTGAGCCACTGCACCCAGCCAAGGGGGACAGTTTTAAATAGGATAGAACTAATTTTACTAGAGAAGGTAACATCTGAATAAAGATTTAAAGGAAGTGGCCGGGCACAGTGGCTCATGCCTGTAAACCCAGATCCCAGTACTTTGGGGAGCTGAAGTGGGCGGGTCACTTGAAGACAGGAGTTTGAGACCAGCCTGGCCAACATGGTGAAACCTCATCTTTACTAAAAATACAAAAATCAGCAGGGCGTGGTGATTCATGCCTGTAGTCCCAGCTACTTGGGAGACTGAGGCAGGAGAATCACTTGAACCCGGGAAGCGGAGGTGGAGGTGGTAGTGAGCTGAGATCATGCCACTGCACTTTAGCCTGGGTGACAGCGAGACTTTGTTTAAAATAGTAATAATAATTTAAAGGAAGTAAGAGAGCAAGTTTTGTGGGAATCCAGAGAAAGGCCATTCCAGGCAGAGGAAACTGCCAGTGTCAAAGTCCTCTCACAGGAGTGAGCCTGAAGATGAGCAGTCTTCAAAAGATTCAGCATCATGGGCAAGTCAAGCGTGTCCCGGCTTTTATTTGCGTCTCCTTTCTTCCCAGTGAGGTTGAGCATCCTTTCCTGAGTTTCTGAGTCTGCTGGTCTGTGGTTGGTAGCAGGTTCTCTGCTCCTTAGTGCCTGAATACTTCTGAGCAGACACTTGTGACCTTCCCAGCTTGAGGTGTGTGGACACACTGGGGTAGGTAATTGACAAGAACTACTTTCCTCCGTGCCTCTGGAGCTGAAGTTGGAACTCTCCTGGGTGGGAGAGGCCCTTACCAACGTGAAAATAGGCCCTTAAGTGGATCGGGTGCTCCCTCTAGTGACAGACACACCAGTAATTAAATGCATTGCCCGGGTCAATCCTGCTTTGCAAATCCCCGAGCACAAGGCAGAGACTTCTTGAGTGCACTAGGAATTTCCTGTAATGACTGTACAACCGACACTGGTGATGCACACGAAGTTTAAACAGAAAAATGCCCGGTGCTGGGGAGGGTGGGAGCACACGGACATCTTCACATACGTGGACTTGGCACAGGTCTGCTGAGTTGTAGTTGGCATTGTCTAGCAAAAGTCCTCAAAATACACCTGTCACTCACCTTCTGAGAGCTCATCCTAAAGAAAATTTAAGGGAATGGCCAGGCGCAGTGGTTCACACCTGTAATCTCAGCACTTTGGGAGGCCGAGGCGGGCAGATAATGAGGCCAGGAGTTGGAGACCAGCCTGGCCAACATGGTGAAACCCTGTCTCTACTAAAAATACAAAAATTAGTCGGGCATGGTGGCACATGCCTGTAATCCCAGCTACGCGGGAGGCTGAGGCAGGAGAATTGCTTGAATCAGGAAGGCAGAGGTTGCAATGAGCCAAGATCATGCCACTGCACTCTAGCCTGAATGACAGAGCAAGACTCCATCTCGAAAAAAACAAAAATAGTTGATTCAGCCAAGATAATCAGTGGAGGCCAAAGCAGCAGGTGAAAGTTTGAGGAGAAAAAAGATAACTACATAGCATCTGCCTGTGTGTGGTGGCTCATGGCTGTAATCCCAACACTTTGGGTAGCTGACACCTTGATCTCAGACTTCCAGCCTCCAGTACTGAAAAAAGAGACTTCTGTTGTTGGCCGGGTGCAGTGGCTCACGCCTGTAATCCCAGCACTTTGGGAGTCTGAGGCAGGAGGATGGCTTGAGCCCAGAAGTTTAAGACCAGCCTGGGCAACACAGACGCCCATCTCTAATAAAAAAACAATGCTTAAAAATTAGCCAGGCACGTTGGTGTGCACCTGTAATCCCAGCTATTCGGGAGGCTGAGGTGGGAGGATCACTTGTGCCCAGAAGGCCGAGGCTGCAGTGAGCCTCGTTTGTGCCAGTGCACTCCAGCCTTGGTGGAGTGCACTCAGAACATATGAGCTCTGAGCACGTGAACTTCAGGAAGGATAAGAGCATGGGTTTCCTTCAGCCAAAGCGCTGAGACTCTGGTGTCACTTCTGTGGTTTTCCTCTCTCACACATGTAACCCAGATCTAATCATGAGGAAACATCAAATGCGCCTAATGCAAAGGACATTCTATAAAATAGCCTACCTGGATTCTTTAAAAAATCAGCATTAAGAAAGACAAAGACGGCCGGGCGCGGTGGCTCACGCCTGTAATCTCAGCACTTTGGGAGGCCGAGACGGGCGGATCACGAGGTCAGGAGATCGAGACCATCCTGGCTAACACGGTGAAACCCCGTCTCTACTAAAAAAAAAAAATACAAAAAACTAGCCGGGCGAGGTGGCAGGCGTCTGTGGTCCCAGCTACTCGGGAGGCTGAGGCAGGAGAATGGCGTGAACCCGGGAGGCGGAGCTTGCAGTGAGCTGAGATCCAGCCACTGCACTCCAGCCTGGGCGACACAGCGAGACTCTGTCTCAAAAAAAAAAAAAAAAAAAAGAAAGACAAAGACTGGGTTGGGCATGGTGGCTGCCACCTGTAATCCCAGCACTTTGGGAGGCTGAGGCAGGAGGATCGCTTGAGCCCAGGAGTTCCAGCCTGGGTAACATAGTGAGACCCCATCTCTTAAAAAAAAGTCTCCTTCATCTCTGCGTGAGTTGTGTGCAAGAATAAAAATTGAAAATACAAAAGAAAGACAAATAATGAGTAACTGTTTAAGATTGAAGGCAATTCAAGAAGCACAATAGCTGGATGCAGCACCCAATCCTGGAGTGTCACAAACTGAAAGCTGCTTTGAAGGACGCTTGATGAAACTCAGCCATGGACTTGGCCGATGCGAAATTCTCGAGTGTGTAATTATGCTGTGGACGTGTAAGAGAACGGCCTTGTTCTTCAGAATGGCCTCTGGGGGAAAGGGATGTGATGGATGCAGCTTACTCCCAAATGTCTCCATAGAAAAAAACATGATTTTTTTTTTTTTTTTGAGACAGAGTCTTGCTGTGCTCTGTCACCCAGGCTGGAGTGCAGTGGCGCGATCTCAGCTCACTGCAACGCCCGCCTCCCAGGTTCAAGCGATTCTCCTGCCTCAGCCTCCCAGTAGCTGGGACTATAGGCACACACCACCACACCTTGCTAATTTTTGTATTTTTAGTAGAGATGGGGTTTCACCATATTAACCAGGCTGGTCTTGAACTCCTGACCTTGTGATCCACCTGCCTCGGCCTCCCAAAGTGCTGGGATTACAGGCATGAGCCACCGTGCCTGGTCCTTTTTTTTTTTTTTTGAGACAGAGTCTCGCCCTGTCTCCCAGGTTGGAGTGCAATGGCGTGATCTCAGCTCACTGCAACCTCCACCTCCTGGGTTCAAGAGATTCTCCTGCCTCAGCCTCCTGAATATCTGGGACTACAGGCACCTGCTACCACGCCCGGCTAATTTTTTGTATTTTTAGTAGAGACGGGGTTTCACCATGTTAACCGGGATGGTCTTGATCTTCTGACCTCATGATCCGCCCGCCTTGGCCTCCCAAAATGCTGGGATTACAGGCGTGAGCCACTGCTCCTGGCATTTTTTTTTTTTTTTTTTGATGGAGTTTCGCTTTTGTTGCCCAGGCTGAAGTGCAATGGCGTGATTTTGGCTCACTGCAACCTCTGCCTCCCGGGTTCAAGCGATTCTCCTGCCTCAGCCTACGGAGTAGCTGGGATTACAGGCGCGTGCCACCATGCCCAGCTAATGTTTTGTATTTTTAGTAGAGATGGGGTTTCACCATGTTGGCCAGGCTGGTCTTGAACTCCTGACCTCAGGTGATCACCCTCCTCAGCCTCCCAAAGTGCTGGGATTACAGGCATGAGCCACCATGTCTGGCTCTTTTTTTTTTTTTGAGACAGGTTCTGGCTTTGTGGTCCAGGCTGGAGTGCAGTGGTGTGATCTTGGCTGACTGCAGCCTCCACCTCCTGGGCTCAAGTGATCCTCCCACCACAGCCTCCTGAGTAGCTGAAACTACAGGTGCATGCTAACATGCTGGGCTAATTTTTTTGTATTTATTTTATTTTATTTTTTGTAGAGATGAGGTTTCACTATGTTGCCCAGTCTGGTCTCGAAGTCCTGAGCTTAAGCAATCCACCTGCCCCTGCCTCTGAAAGTGTTGGAATTACAGGTATGAGCCACCGTGCCCAGCCGAGATGAATATTTATATAGAAAGAAAACCATACAGTGATGTTATATGGAAAGAAAGTCATACGGTGATGTCATATAATGGTAACAAATGGTGAGATGGTGAAAATGACACAGAAGTTCTTTGACTTATTCTTGTAACTGTTCTGTAAGTTTGAAATCATTTCAAAATATAAAGTCAAGCAAAGTGAAACGAAAAAGCCTGCACACAACATCTGGCATAGATTGGAGACGTTCCGAGCCCACCCGTCAGATGCGGGTTAAGAATAGCTGCCGAGAGGCTGCCTTTATTGGCACGGTGGGGCTGCCAGTTGAGCGAGTGTTAGGTTACAAAGGCGAACCTTGGAGGCAGGATGCTCATGTCAGATCTTATCCTTGACTTGCCCGCCCCGCACACAGTGGGTGTGGAGCAGATTGCTCTTCTCTTGTGGAACACAAATGAAGCTGTTGGCTGGCATGCGGCGTCCACGAGGAGTGAAAATACATACGCTGAAGCACTGGAGTTCCGATTCAGAGTGGGAAGCTAATCACCCTCTGAGGGAGAGGAATGACACTCCAGTCGCTCATCTCCGCGCGCGCGCGCCTTGGCATATGCTTAGTGAGGGGAATGGCAGGCAAAGTCTGCACCATTTGCATTTAAATTACACCGTGGGAGGCTGAGGTGGGAGGATCGCTCGAGGCCAGGAGTTCAAGACCAGCCTGGTCAGCATAGCCAGATTCCCATCTCTACATTTTTTTAAAATTCTTTTTTCTTTTTCTTTCTCTTTCTCTTCCTCTTCCGCTTCTGCTTTCCACTTCTGCTTCTGCTTCTATTTCCGCTTCTTCTTCTTCTTCTTCTTCTTCTTCTTCTTCTTCTTCTTCTTCTTCTTCTGCTTCTGCTGCTGCTTTTTCCTTTCCTTTTTTTTTTTTTCCACTCTGCCAGCCAGGCTGGAGTGCAGTGGCATGATCTTGGCGATCTCAGCAATCTTGGCTCACTGCAACCTCCTCCTCCTGAGTTCAAGCGATTCTCCTACTGCAGAATTTAAAAATTCTGTCAAAAAAAAAAAAAAAAAAAAAAAGTAGAGCCAGGCATGGTGGCTCATGTCTGTAATCTCAGCACTTTGGGAGGCCGAGGTGGGCAGATCACCTGAGGTGAGGAGTTCGAGACCCGCCTGGCCAATGTGGCGAAACCCTGTCTCTACTAAAAATACAAAAATTAGCTGGGGGCGTGGTGGTGAGCGCCTGTAGTCCCAGCTACTCAGGAGGCTGAGGATCGTTTGGGGAATCAAGGCTGCAGTGAGCTGAGACTGCACCGCTATACTCCAGCCTAGGTAACAGAGCAAAACCCTGTCTAAAAAAACAAAACAAAGTAGAAAACATGCTTGCTGATACAAAAATCTGGAAGTGCAAAAGGGCATTTAGAAGTAAAAAGTCCCAGCCATCCAGTTCTCTTCTCCATAAGCAACCCTGTCCGCCAGAATGGGCTGTGCTAGGCTGCAGTAACAAGTAGCCCCCAAGCCCTGGTTGTTAAAGCAACAAGGGTTTATTTCTTATTCGTGCTACATGTGCATCTGTGGCTGGTGGATCCCCTGTTTGGCATCATCCTTACTCTGGGGCCCTGGTTGATCTGCCTGGGACTCAGGCCAACAGAGCAGTTATGACCTGAAACATACCAGTGCCCATGGAGGAGGGAAAAGACAGAGCATGGGAGAACCACACATCAGAAGCTTCTGCCTAGAAAGGTACTTCTGCCCACACATCACAGGCCAAGGCAAGTCGCATGGGCACAGCTAACTTCGGGGAGGGGGGCAGGGACATAGAATCCTACCACGTGCCCAGGAGGAGAATTGGAAATATCTGGGGCAGCAAATTTATATACAGATTCTGTCCCTCCCTCCTTTTAAACAAATGGTAGCACACATGCACACTATTCTATATCTTGCTTTCTTCCTTAACAATAAACCTTGGAGATTATTTCACACTGGGTGATGTGGGCCACATCCAAGGCATCCTCCTTCTCTTTTATACAGCTTACTTGCACTATTGAATTCCTATTTCTCTTTCTATATGTACAGTTGGGTGCAGATAAGTTAACTATACATATGACATGATGTCCTCCTATTATTAGATGAAAAAAGCAGGGGCCAGGTGCGCTGGCTCACGCCTGTAATCCCAGCATTTTGGGAGGCCGAGGCAGGTGGATCACAAGGTCAGGAGTTCGAGACCAGCCTGGTTAATATGGTGAAACCCCATCTCTACTAAAAATACAAAAATTAGCAAGGCGTGGTGGTGCGTGCCTATAGTCCCAGCTACTGGGAGGCTGAGGCAGGAGAATCGCTTGAACCTGGGAGGCGGGGGTTGCAGTGAGCCGAGATCACGCCACTGCGCTCCAGCCTGGGTGACACAGCGATACTCTTTCTCAAAAAACAAAACAAAGTTAAAAAAGAAATAGAAAAGAGGTTACAGAGCAGTCTATATATAGGAAGGCTGATTTGTAAAAAAAAAAAAAAAAATGAGGAAATTTCTAGAAGAAAACATAGCTAATGCAAACAGCATTTGACTCTGAGCAGCAAGAAATCAGGAGATCTCCATTTTGTTCTCTCCTTGTTTCTCTGGATTTTCTAATTTTTTCCCCTATTACAATCACTGTCATTGTCAGGGTGCCTTTGGTTGCCAGGAACAGAAGCCAAGAGAGGTTTGTGGGAGAACTGAGGGACTTCCATGGATTCACTTGTTCCTCAAGAACAAGGACCTTGTTTGTGCCGTTCACTATATTTTGTTGACTGCATTAGTGAACTGGCATAGCGGAAAATAAAATTCAATGGTGCCCCTTGGAGTCTCAAACTGGGGATGGGTGGTTACTGCCTCGTGGTATTTTTCTACCTGTCTTTTATGTGTGTCTCTCCAATTCTCTGTCCAGAGTGATGTGCAAACAGACCCTCAGATGCAAGGTGAAAGCCTGCAGCTTAGAGACAAACATTTAGTTGCATCTAGGGAGAGTTTTCCTAAAGTTCATAAAATTGGTACATAGAGGAACCTCCCCTCTTGGCCAGAGTCTGCATCCAAGCACTAAGGCAAGGAGGCAACTCTAGTCCGCGCTGCGCAAATGTTTTAATGCACTGGGTGGGAGAGGGAAGCAGGCAGGGAGAATGCTTCCTTTTCGTATTTTTTATTTTTGAGACAGTCTTGCTCTGTCACCTAGGCTGGAGTGGCGTGATCTCAGCTCACTGCAACCTCTGCCTCCCGGGTTCAAGTGATTCTCCTGCCTCAGCCTCCCGAATAGCTGGGACTACAGGTGCACGCCACCACGTCCAGCTGATTTTTGTGTTTTTAATAGGGACAAGGTTTCACCACGTTGTCCAGGCTCGTCTCAAATTCCTGACCTCAAGTAATCCACCCGCCTTAGCCTCCCACAGTGCTGGGGTTACAGGCGTGAGCCACCGCACCTGGCTATTTTTTACTTTTGAGACAGGGTCTCACTCTGTTGCCCAGGCTGGAGTGTAGTGGTGCAATCACAGCTCACTGTAGCCTCGAACTCCTGACCTCAGGCGATCCACCTTCCTTGGCCTCCCAAAGTGCTGGGATTACAGGAATGAGCCACCACACCTGGCCAATTTTTAAATTTTTAGAAGAGATGAGGTCTTGCTATGTTGCCCAGGCTGGTCTTGAACTCCTGGCCTCAACAATCCTCTCACCTCAGCCTCACAAAGTGCTAGGATTATGGTGGTGGGCCACCATGTCCAGTTGGAAAATGCTTCCTTAATTATCATAAAAATGGACACTTCAGTGGACAGCACCAGGCCACGCCTCCTCTTATGGGCCAGATTATGTCTCTCAAAAAAGACGTTTGAGTCCTGACTACCCCGTCCCTGTGGCCGTGACCTCGTTTGGAGAGAGGATCTTTGCAGATGAACGAGTTAAGCTGAAGTTACCTGGGAGGCTCCTCATCTAACATCGCCAGTGTCATCATAAAAAGGGGAGTTTGGGCTGGGCGCGGTGGCTCACGCCTGTAATCCCAGCAGTTTGGGAGGCCGATGTGGGCACATCATGAGGTCAGGAGTTCAAGACCAGCCTGACCAATATGGTGAAACCCCATCTCTACTAAAAATACAAAAATTAGCTGGGTATGGTGGTGCGTGCCTGTAGTCCCCGCTACTCGGGAGGCTAAGGCAGTAGACTCATTTGAACCCGGGAAGCAGAGGTTGCAGTGAGCTGAGATCGCGCCACTCCAGCCTGGGTGACCGAGAGAGACTCCATCTCAAAAAAAAAAAAAACCCAAAAAACAAAAAGTGGGGGGCGGCATTTTGATACAGAGACAGACACACACAGAGGGAAGACTATGTGAAGACAGGGAGAAGCGCAGCTACAAAGCAAGGGATGCCTAAGGTACCAGCCAAGCACCAGGCCTGAGAGAGAGGCCTGAGCAGATCCCCTCTTGAGGAAGAAGGAACCAGCCCTGCCACCTCCTTTTTACTTTTTTTTTTTTTTCAGACAGAGTCTCATTATGTTGCCCAGGCTGGAGTGCAGTGATGGGATTTCAGTGCACTGCAACCTCTGCTTCCCAAGCTCAAGCAATTCTTCTGCTTCAGCCTCCTGGTTAGCTGGAATTACAAGTGCCCGCCACCACACCCAGATACCTTTGTTTTGTATTTTTAGTAGAGATGGGGTTTTGCCATGTTGGCCAGGCTGATCTCAAACTCTTGACCTCAGGTGATCCGCCTGCCTCGGCTTCCCAACGTGCTGGGATTACAGGCGTGAGCCACCACGTCTGGCCGGCCTGCCACCTCCTTGATGTTGGACTTTCAGCCTCCAGAACTGTGAGCCATAAGGTGTTTTTTTGTTGTTGTTGTTTGTTTGTTTGTTTCTGAGATGGAGTCTCGCTCTGTCACCCGGGCTTGAGTGCAGTGGTGTGATCTTGTCTCACGGCAAGCTCTGCCTCCTGGATTCACGCCATTCTCCTGCCTCAGCCTCCGGAGTAGCTGGGACTACAGGCGCCCGCCACCACGCCTGGCTAATTTTTTTTATTTTTATTTTTATTTTTTTTATTTTTAGTAGAGAGAGGGTTTCACCATGTTAGCCAGGATGGTCTCGATCTCCTGACCTTGTGATCCGCCCATCTTGGCCTCCCAAAGTGCTGGGATTACGGGCGTGAGCCACCGCGCCCGGCATGACAGAGGGCTTCTTAGAACAAAACCCAGAACTTAGAAGCACCCTACAGTGCACTCCCACCTCCAATCCCTGACCCCTCCGCTTGGTGGTGGGCCCTGGCCTGGGAACAAATGCTTAGAAGCCCATCCTTTGGCAAATTGTCCACCTGCTACACCCAGTTACACGTTCAAGGCCAGGGGGCCTCCCCTGTGACCCACAAACATGGATGGAAATCCATCCTTTCTCCACAGTAAGCCTTGAGAACTTCGATCAGGAAAATGTCTATTTATTCCAAAAAATACCAAGTCACAGCTCCTCTGGCTGTCCTCACCAGGGAATCAGTTTGGGGAAGGGGCCAGTGTTGGAGAGGGGAGTGGAGAAAGGAAGGGAGGAGGAGGGAGGCAGAAGCTGTTGGAGGGTCTTCAGGTGTGGAACTATTTATCTTCTCCCTGTGAACCGCCCCCTCCCATGCTCCCCCAGCCAGAAGGGGAGATGCCTCTGTGCGTGTGTGTGTGCGCGCGCGCTTGTGTATGCATGGATTTGTGTGCGTTTGCGTGTGTTGGGGCATGGGGAAGTCGCAGATGACAAGGTCCCAGCTCAGGACACGTGGAGGGGAATTGTCAGTACACACCGGCTCCCACCCCTCAAGACTTCTCCCCTCTATGGCTTATTTGAGGTCAAATCAAGGCCCCAGGGTCAGGCAGCCTGTGCCGACTGAATGGGGACAGGGCTGGGGGCGGGATTCCTGGAATCCAGGCTGGCCTAGAGCTAGTGGAGGGGGATACAAAAGCTGAAAGGCCCGAACCCCCAAATCCTGGCGGCTGGAGAAAGCTGAGTGTTCCGCGGAGGTGTGGAGCAGAGGGGAGGGGGCGGGGAGGGGGCTGCGAGGGGGCGGGCGCTCAAGCTGGCTCCTTTCTGGGGAAGTCACAGTCGGCCTGAGCGGTGTCGGGCTGGGGAGGCCCTGGAAGGGATGGGAGGAGCTCAGAGCAGCTAGAAGCTGTGGGGTTGAAGAACTGGCACCAGGGCCTAGGTAGATTTGGGTAACCGCCCCGTTTCCTCAGTGTGCCGTTTCTTCGGTGTGGTGTGAGCCAAGGGCCAGCTCTCTGCCCCAAGCTCCTGACAAGAAGGAGGGTGAGGGGCCAGTGTTTGCGGGGAGACATAAGAGGGAGGGGGACGGCCCAGGGGAGGAAGAAGAGACCCCTCCCACCTTGCCCTAGAGGCTGGGGGAGGGGCGTGTAGCCCTTTAAGAGTGGGGGAATGGCCGCCCCCGCAACATGGCTATGTACAAAGAGAATTGAGGGCAGATTGTGCAGTGGGTGCTGGGGACTTCCTGCCGCCCCTGGAGGCTCCCCAGTGTTAGGGTGTTAGGGAGGGAGGTGAAGGAGCACCCCTGGCCCCTGCAGATGTGCTGGCAGGGACCGTTGCTCTCCAGTGTCCCTGCTGCAGGATGAGGCCAGAAGACAGCCTTGAAGGCCCCAGGTCGGTCACCAGCTTTGGCCCATCCTGCGGGGGTCGGGGATATCTGAGGAGAATTTGGCTGGAGCCAGCAGAGAGCTGATCCTGGTAGGGCCCCAAGTGACAGGGACTGGGCAGGGGGCAGTGGTGTCACCTGAGGGTTGAAATGCTTCCCCTCTGGTGATGATGAGAGGTTTCTGGGTTGACCCTGTCACCAGTCAGATGGCTGGGTGAGGGGCAGCGCTGCTGTCAGGAGGGGCCTGGGTGCCTCACCGGGGGGTAAGGTGAGGTTGGCTGAGGCCACATCTGTGGTGGGGTTGATCCAGGCAACATCCTCAGTCAGGAGTGAGGCAGTGACATAAGGAGGGCCAGAGTAGGGATGAAGTCATCAGAGGGGGGCAGCTGGCCCTGCCCCTGTCCTTTTTGTGGAAACGGGAATATGGCCTGTTATGCTGGTTCCCCTTAAGTGAACTACTGTAAGTACCATGCGGCCCCAGAGGACAACTGAAATACAGCCCGTCATGGTACTTGGCTTCTAAGATGATGGCTCTTGGGGGGTGATGGCACATGGTTGCAGTGGACTCTGGGATGACACCAGGGTTATGGTGGATCCTAGTGGGTGGTGACAGCACTGGATCTCACGGATCACAGGAGATGATGGCACCAGGGTTATGGTGGATCCTAGTGGGTGGTGACAACATTGGATCTCATGGATCCTGAGAGATGATGACACCAGGGTTATGGTGAATCCTAGTGGATGGTGACAACATTGGACCTCATGGATCCTGGGAGATGATACCAGGGTTATGGTGGATCCTAGTGGGTAGTGACAACATTGGATCTCATGGATCACAGGAGACGATGACACCAGGGTTATGGTGGATCCTAGTGGGTAGTGACAACATAGGATCTCATGGATCACAGGAGACGATGACACCAGGGTTATGGTGGATCCTAGTGGATGGTGACAACATTGGACCTCATGGATCCTGGGAGATGACACCAGGGTTATGGTGGATCCTAGTGGGTGGTGACAACATTGGACCTCATGGATCCTGGGAGACGATGACACCAGGGTTATGGTGGATCCTAGTGGATGGTGACAACATTGGATCTCATGGATCCTGGGAGATGACACCAGGGTTATGGTGGATCCTAGTGGGTGGTGACAATGTTGGATCACAGGAGATGATGACACCAGGGTTATGGTGGATCCTAGTGGGTGGTGACAGCTCTGGACCTCATGGATCCTGGGAGACGATGACACCAGGGTTGAAGTGGATCCTAGTGGGTGGTGACAGCACCGGACCTCATGGATCCTGGGAGATGATGACACCAGGGTTATGGTGGATCCTAGTGGGTGGTGACAGCATTGGATCTCATGGATCCTGGGAGATAATAACATCATGGTTGGAGTGGATCCTGAGAACTGATAACATAATAGCTATGGTGACTCCTGGGACATGAAGACACACGGTTAAAGTGG
The DNA here is from genome assembly GCF_047675955.1 of Chlorocebus sabaeus. Taxonomy (NCBI): domain Eukaryota; kingdom Metazoa; phylum Chordata; class Mammalia; order Primates; family Cercopithecidae; genus Chlorocebus; species Chlorocebus sabaeus. The sequence continues at coordinate 2,943,942 of NC_132909.1, read as the reverse complement.
ATCTGGCAGGTGATGACATCATGACACTCTTAGGTGTAATGAATTCTGGGATATGATGACACCATGGTTGAAGTGGATCCTGGGAGGATGACACCATGGTTCTGTCATGGGAGGTGATGACACCAAAATCATGAGGGATTATGGGAAATGGTGGCATCATCAGTCCTAGTGGATTTCAGTAGAGGATGTCTGTGTCAGGCATAGTGGATTCTGGAAGGTAATGTCATCATTGGTCATGGTGGGATCTAGGAAATGATGACATCGTCAGCTGTGGTGGCTCCTGAAAGATGATGACACCGTGGTTGTGAGGAATCATGGAGGGTGGTGACACTGTTGGCTATGGAGAGTCTTGGGAGAGAGTGACACCATTAGTCATGGTAAATCCTGGAAGATGTTACCATAGTTGGGGGTCACAGGGAATCCTGGGAAAGGATTCCATCCTCACGCATGGGTAACACTGACCCCGGGTGCAGTGCCATCGTGAGTGGCGGGTATTGTGTGGTGCTGACAGTGTCAGTGAGGGCAAGAGTAGGTGTACCTCAAGCACCTCCCCCCAGTGGAAGGCTAGGACTTTGTAGGCAGAGGCGATTGTCTCTAGATATGGCAGAAAGAAGAGTGAGGCCAGGTTGTAGGACACCTATGAGTGCCAGGACTCCAGGATCCTGGTGATCCAGAGTGGCCTCCCGGGAGCAGAAGGGCATCTGGCGGTTCTGTCTCCCAGGAGTCATAGCACAGGTATGGGATCCAAGGCCCCATTTCCTCTCAGAGGGTCTAGCAGAGATCCTGCTGGGCATGTCCCTTGGGTTTGGGGAGGGAGCAACCAAGCTAAGTCACGGTGGGACAAGGCAGTAACTCTGGTGACACCATCAATATCGATGGCCTCCCAGAGTGGGCAGTGCCTCTGAGGAGGAAGCTCTGGTGATGCCATCACAGCACTGGGGTAGGAGGTTCACTGCCAACAGCCTACACGGACCATCATTTCTGGAGGAGGCCCTCCACATGGGCGGCTCCCCAGCGATGCTTCCTTCAGACAACATCTCAGGACAGGGCTCCTCTCTGCTCCCTGGCATCTTCCCTGGGGTTGTCCTGGACTCTGGGCCTGCCCTGCCTTCTACAACATGGTGGCAGCAATGGAGGCCTCTCCTCGTGCCATCTCAGAGCACGTAGCCTCTGGGCGACAGTGCAGAAGGGGCCTCCTCCTAGAGAGGTCCCAGAGTGGGTGGTCATCTCTGGTGATGACATCACAGGAAGAGGCACGGTCCCTCTGATGACGTCATAGGGCAAGGCACCTTCTCTGGTGATGGCATCACAGGAAGGAGGCAGGGTCCCTGTGATGATGTGGTGAAAAGGAGACCTTAGGTCTAGTGAGGACACAATTGGTGAGGCATTTTCCCCTGCGACGTGTCCCAGGAAGATGGCTTTGTCTGTAACGATGACATCATAGGACAGAGGCATCTTCTCTGCTGCAAAGACACAGGGAGAAAATATCTTCCCCATGGCGATGATGCCAAAAGAGGCTTGGAGTTAGAGGTGACATCATCCAGGTGAGACTGTCTCTGCAGTGACACCACAGGATCGAATGTCGTGGGGCAAGGCATCATCTCTGTTATTACACCACAAGAAGGAAGCCTCTGAGGACACCATAGAACATGGACATGGCCTCCAGCGAGGACCTCACGGGCTGGCCTCTTCCTCTGTGATGACCTCATGGGAAGGAGGCTTTGTCCCTGTGATGACATCACAGAACACAGACATTTTTGCTAGCGATGACCTCATGGGCCGGCCTCTTCCTCTGGGATGACATCATGGGAAGGAGGCCTTGGCTCAAGCAGTGACGTAATAGGAGGAGGAATCTTGTCTGCCAGGACATCCCGGAAGGAGGCTTTGACTCCTGTCCAAAGGCCGATCTGGGCCCCAGGCCCCTGGCGTGTGTGCGCCTGTGTCGGGGGATCTAGGCTGGGACGGGGGGCCCGGGAGGCCGCAGCCCCCCAGCCCCGGCCCTGGCCTCAGACAGTCACCTCGTTCTTGCTGGCCGTGCGCAGGTGCTGGGGCAGGTGGTGGCCCGGGATGAACTGCAGCTGCTCCAGCGTGCCCTGGCGCTGGAAGGGCGGCCTGCGGGCCAGCGTGCCGCCGCCCCCGCCGGCGTCGGACATCCAGGCGGGCTGCGGCGAGCCGTGCAGGGCGTGGTGGTGGTGGGCGTGCAGGCTGGACGGCGGCGGCAGCCCGCGCAGCGGTGTGGGGGGCCCCCCGGGCCCCAGCAGCAGGTTGGAGTGCGAGGCGGCCAGGCTGGCCCGGGCGGTGGGGTCGGGGGGCAGCGCGGGGCTGCGCGGGGGCGACAGCAGGTGCTCGCGACTCTGGCGCAGGGCCTCGGGCGAGGACAGCAGCAGGTGTTCCTGCGACACGAGGCGTGCCCGCGGCAGCGTGAACTCGTAGCGCGAACGGCCGCCATCGCCCAGCAGGTGCTCCTGGGACATGACCCTCCGGGGGTTGGGCGCGGGCGCCAGGCCCAGCTCCTCGGGGCCGCCCCAGGCCTCCATGCGGTAGCCGCCCCCGGTGCCCGGCCGCCGCAGCGCGTGCAGGGGCAGCGTGCCGCGGGGCAACTCCACGGGCCGGCGCTTCAGGTAGGCCTCGTCCAGATCCTTCTCGGCTGCGGGGAAAGGGGGAAAAGCCACAGCGGTGGGTCCCCTGTGCATCCAGAGCCCTCCCCCTCCCACCTCCTCACACCCCGCTCCCATGCAGGTCTGTCGCCCCACAAGGATCCCGGGCGCCACGTTAGCTGTGTGGCCAAAATGCAGATTCCCAGGCCCAGCCCACAATGCTGGGTCAGTAGATGTGGAGGACTTCCTCTTCTTTTTTTTTTTTTTTTTTTTTTTTTTTTTTTTTTTTTTTTTTGAGACGGAGTCTTGCTTTGTTGCCCATGCTGGAGTGCAGTGGCCGGATCTCAGCTCACTGCAAGCTCCGCCTCCCGGGTTTACGCCATTCTCCTGCCTCAGCCTCCCGAGTAGCTGGGACTACAGGCGCCCGCCACCTTGCCCAGCTAGTTTTTTGTATTTTTTGGTAGAGACGGGGTTTCACCGAGTTAGCCAGGATGGTCTCGATCTCCTGACCTCGTGATCCGCCCGTCTCGGCCTCCCAAAGTGCTGGGATTACAGGCTTGAGCCACCACGCCCGGGGACTTCCTCTTCTTCTCCCCCGTCTCTGCCTATCCCTTCTTTTGGGAGTAGAACCCAACCTAACTCCTGCTTTTGGGGAACCACTGATCCCCTCTCATCCTGGAGCAATGTGACTCACACTTGGAGTTGTGACCTGTTACCTTGTGAAGTTGATTTTGCGGGTAGTGAGTAGCATTTTGAAAAATGAAATCAAATAGACCAGAAGAGAAAACTATCAGAAAGTGTTTATGTAATAAGGGAATCAGGGGTAAGTGTTGGTTCATGAAATTCTTACTTCAGACGTGTGTGTGTGTGTGTGATTGAAATATTAAAGGATGAGATTTAGTTTAAAAGAATCCACCAAGGTCAGGCGAGGTGGCTCACTCCTGTAATCCCAGCACTTTGGGTGATTGAACAGGAGGGTCTCTTGAGCCCAGGAGTTCAGGACTGACCTGGGCAATATAGTGAGACTCCATCTCTACAAAAAAAACACAAAAAACAAAAAACAAAACATTAGCTAGGCCGGGCGCGGTGGCTCAAGCCTGTAATTCCAGCACTTTGGGAGGCCGAGATGGGCGGATCACGAGGTCAGGAGATCGAGACCATACTGGTTAACATGGTGAAACCCCGTCTCTATCAAAAATAGAGAGTGGTGGCACATGCCGGGAGTGGTGGCGCACGCCTGTAATCCCAGCTACTCTGGAGACTGAGGCAGGAGAATCACTTGAATCCAGGAGGCAGAGGTTGCAGTGAGCTGAGATGGTGCCATTGCACTCCAGCCTGGGCAACAAGAGTGAAACTCCATCTCAAAAAAAACAAAAAAAACAAATGAAACAAAACAAAAAACACTGGGCACAGTGGCTCACGCCTGTAATCCCAGCACTTTGGGAGGCCGAGGCAGGTGGATCACAAGGTTAGGACTTTGAGACCAGCCTCACTAACATGGTGAAACCCCATCTCTACTAAAAATACAAAAATTAGCCAGACGTGGTGGCATGCACCTGTAATCCCAGCTACTCAGGAGACTAAGGCAGGAGAATCACTTGAACTCAGGAGGTGGAGGTTGCAGTGAGCCGAGATCATGCGACTGCACTCCAGCCTGAGCGACAGAGCGAGACTCTGTCTCAAAAAAAAAAAAAAAAAAAAAAAAAAAAAAAAAAAAAAGAAATAGTTTCTGGCTGGGTATGGTGGCTCATGCCTGTAATCTCAGCACTTTGAGAGACTGAGGTGGGTGGCTTGCTTGAGCCCAGGAGTTTGAGGCCAGCCTGGGCACCACAGTGAAACCCCGTCTCTACAGAAAATACAAAAATTAACCAGGCATGGCAGCACAAGCTCTTAGTTCCAGCTACCCGGGTGGCTGACACGGAAGGATCACGCTTGAGCCTGGGGAGGTAGAGGCTGCAGTGAGCTATGATCATGCCACTACATTCCAGGCTGGGTGACAGAGTGAGACCCTGTCTTGAAAACATAATGGTAACAAAGAAGAACAAGTGTTTCCTAGTGAGGCTCTCATTTTAAGATGTTTGAAGGCTGCTCCACTGCCAGAGATGGGCCACAGACTGCAAAATGTCCTTGAGTCACAGGAATGGGTTCAGGGGTGGGCATGTGGCCCAACTTGGACCAGGCCTGGGATTTTTTGCCAGAATTGTTGCCAGAGACTCTTTTCTGCCAGGGTCCCTGAGCTGGTAGAACGGCAGCCTGAACATCTGCAGGGCGATCATCTCCACCACAAGGGGAGACTGTCTGAAAATGAGGCCTGCCGGTTGCATAGAGAGCTAAGAGACAGCTCTTGGGCCCCCACAGCAGCTACATCGCAACCTGGTGACCTGTAGACTTTCCATGATCAAGTCAACGTATTTTTTTCCCTTTAACTTAAGTTGTGTTTCTATTAATTGCAAGTCCAAGTCCTGATGAATACAATAATAAGTCCTGGGAGGGGAGACCAGAAGGTTGCACTTAAAAGAAACAAACCAGAAGTGATTCTGATACAAAAGTACCTCAGGACGAGCTTAGTAAAAAAAAAAAAAAGTACCTCAGAACTTAGTAAAAAAAAAAAAAAAGTACCTCAGAACTTAGTAAAAAAAAGAAAAGTACCTCAGAACGAACTTAGTAAAAACTGGGAGAGAATCTAAAGCATGGGAAGGCGCTTGGGCCACTGTCCATGGTCCTGAACCCAGACTCTGGCCCCGCCCCCTCCCCTTCACCGCCCGCTGCCCTTGCTAGGACTCACCCAGTCTCTTGAGGGAGGAGTATCGGTTCAACTCGGACTTCACAGCAGCCTCGTAGGACGGGGGCAGATGCGAGAGGTTGTGGAAGGACCGAGAGCAGGACAGCGTGGAGTAGTGCAAGGAGGGGCTGGGCGGCGGCAAGGCTCGCCAGTCTGGGTTAGAGGGGGCAGGGCCAGGGTCAGTCAGCCTCCTCCCTCAGACCCAGGAGTCCAGGCTCCCAGCCCCTCCTCCATCAGACACAGGAGTCCAGAAACCCAGCCCCTCTTCCTTCAGACCCAGGAGTCCAAGCCCCAGCCCCTCCATCCTCAGACCCAGGAATCCAGGCCTCAGCCCCTTCTCCCTCAGACCCAGGCATCCAGGCCCCCAGCCCCTCCTCCCCCAGACCCAGGCATCCAGGCCCCCAGCCCCTCCTCCCCCAGACCCTGGCGTCCAGGTCCCCAGGCCCTCCTCCCTCAGACCCAGGTGTCCAGGCCCCCAGCCCCTCCATCCTCAGACCCAGGAATCCGGGCCCCAGCCCCTTCTCCCTCAGACCCAGGAGCCCAGGCCTCAGCCCCTCCTCCCTCAGACCTGGGAATCCAGGCCTAAACTCCTCTTCCTATAGACCCAGGAGTCCAGACCCCAGCCCCCTCCTCCCTCAGACCCAGGAGCCCAGGCCCCCAGCCCCTCCTCCCGCAGACCCAGCGGTCCAGACCCCAGCCCCCTCCTCCCTCAGACCCAGGAGCCCAGGCCCCAGCCCCTCCTCCCTCAGACCCAGGAGTCCAGGCCCCCAGCCCCTCCTCCCTCAGACCCAGGAGTCCAGACCCCAGCCCCCTCCTCCCTCAGACCCAGGAGTCCAGGCCCCCAGCCCCTCCTCCCTCAGACCCAGCAGTTCTTTGGGCAGTTAGAAATCTGAGATTGTAGCCCATCATAATTCCAGCAGTTCAAGCTCCCTCTTCTCACCCCACCCCCTCCTCTCCAGGAGACAGGCTTGATGCTGGGGAAGAGGGCCCTGAGAAGGGGGCACCAGGCATTTGTCAGCATTCACTGAGTGCCTGGCCCCAGGCTCCATGCACCTTCTCCTCAACCATGTGGGAGAGAGATGACCACTTTCTTTTTTTTTTTTTTTTTTTTTTTTTTGAGACGGAGTCTCGCTCTGTCGCCCGGGCTGGAGTGCAGTGGCCAGATCTCAGCTCACTGCAAGCTCCGCCTCCCGGGTTTACGCCATTCTCCTGCCTCAGCCTCCCGAGTAGCTGGGACTACAGGCGCCCGCCACCTCGCCCGGCTAGTTTTTTTGTATTTTTTAGTAGAGACGGGGTTTCACCGTGTTAGCCAGGATGGTCTCGATCTCTTGACCTCGTGATCCGCCCGTCTCGGCCTCCCAAAGTGCTGGGATTACAGGCTTGAGCCACCGCGCCCGGCCTAGATGACCACTTTCGACGTCCACACGAGGAGACAGGTTCACTTGGTGACCTAGCCAGACCATGAGTGCCATGAGGACTGAGCTCACAGTGGTCTCGCTCCTGCTCTATACCGGGCACCTGGCATAGCTGGCCCAACACAAAGGGGGAAGGGAAGGAGCCCTGCTCTTTCCCGCAGCCAGCCCCTCATCCGTACCCAGGGTGGCGGCGTGGTGCTTGGGGCTGTTGATGTTGAGGTGCAGGTAGTTGTGGTGCAGATTATCTGGGGGGACCGAGAAGGGAGGTGACGTCACTGCCATCGCTGACCCCCAGCTGGCACCGCGGCCCTGATCTCTGGGAAGGACTCTGGCCCCAAGGTTGGCCCCACATGCAGGACCTCGTTAGAGCTCCACAGATCAACCCATGCCATTGGCCACATGAACTGAGGCTGGGGGTCTTGAAGGTGGAAAGAGTGGGCACAGGCTCAAGGATGGGTTAGTGGTCTGTCCCAAGCTCCTAGCACCCCCCTCCCTGGCGCCCAGGCTAGAGATCTGAGGGGGTCACCTTGCTACCTCTCTTCACCTCCCACCCATGTCCTCTTGGTTCCTCCTGATATCTGAATCTCTGCCCTGATGTGTCCTCTCCCTCCTGGATTGCCAGAGCAGCCTCTGGCCATCCAGCCCATCCATCTCCATGATCAGCCTCACCAAAACAACTGCCCTTCCACTGCTCAAGAGCCTTCCCATGGCTTGCCATCACCCACGGGACAAAGTTGAACCCAGGAATGGTGTTTGAGGCTTCAAAACCTGGACCCACTGGATGTCTGCAGCCCCATCTCCCATCCTTTCCCTCAAGCCACATTGCTCTTTCCAGTGAGCCCAGTGTGGTCCTGCCACAGGGCCTTTGCACATGCCACCATGCTGTTCTCACTGCCTTGAAGCCCTTCTTCCTATCTGCCTCAAGATCCAGCTCAAATGTCTCTTCTCCTGTCCACCCCTGACCCCAGCTCCATCCTCGTCCTCTTGCTGCCTGGACCATCATCCCAGCCTCCTCCTGGGCCTCCTTCCTCTCATCTCTCCCCTTTGCATGGGTTCCAGAGGACCAGTTCCTCCACCCACTGCTGACTGTGTTGTTCCTCTGCTCAAACTCCTCTGCAGCTCTCCATCACCCTCAGGACAGAGGCAGAGCTCCTCAGACCAGCCTGGCACTCAAGGCCCTCTTTGAGGTCACCAACCACCCTCTCCCTGTCCTCAAGTCTGGCCACCTCACAAGCTCTGCTACCCAGAGCTTCCCAGCCCCAGTAACTCCTCTCCTCCTGCAGGCCTTTGCTCAAATAAATACCTCTTCCTTGGAGAAGCCCTCCTGCCCCCAAACCAGACCACATCTTCTCCGTCCCCTGACAGCTCCTTGGACTTCTCCACTGATGCACTCATCATAAATTATAGTGATATAGATCATATTTAAGTAATATATATTAAATGTGATATATCCTATTGTAAAGATATAATTATATATGGTATTTTTGCCTGTGTTACACATTATTCTAAACACCTGTCTCACCAATTCATTTGCTCTTCACAATTACCCCATCAAGTGAGTACTGTCATGCTTCTCATTTTACGGATGGAGAAACTGAGGCCCACAGAGGTGAAGTCACTTGACCCGGGTCACACAGTGGCAGAGTCAGGATTCAAACCCAGTCTGTCTGGCTCTTGACAAATTCGAATTTGGTAGTTGAGCCCTTGTGTGTAGTTGGCTGTCGGGTGGTCTGACACTGAGCGCAGGGGCTTGAAAAAGTCTAAACCTACATCACCAAGGTGCCCATGGAGTCCCCCCACGGGAGCCCACAGGAGGGCAAGGAGAAGGTCTGGGTCTCTACGGAGTTCCCAGCCCCCGTCCGCCTTTCGCAGGACTCGGCGGTGCCAGGCGGGCGTAGGGGGTGAGGGCGGGTCCGGGGTGATGGGGGTGGAGCCGCCATGGGGGGCGGGGCTACAGGACGAGGGGGCGTGGCCAGAGACGGAGGCTGCGCCGGATCCCCCGTTCCACTCACCAAGGTTGGGGGTCTTCACGGTGTTGTAGAGGTTCTTGGGCGTCCTGGGGGGCATGCTGTCGGGACCGCCGATCCCCGGGGTCAGGGAGCTGCTTCGGGCCCGGTCCGGGCGGGTCCCAGGCCCCGCCTGATGTCTCAGAATGTCCACCAGAGCTCTAAAGGTGGCAGAGAGGTGGTCAGCGGCCTGGGGTCTAGGGGCGGCAGGGGTACAGGGAGGGCCCAGGCTTCGTTCCGCTCCCTGCTGTCGCCCTTGGGTAACCTGTCACTCAGCCTGCTTTTTTCGCCATTGGCCACTCCCGTTTCTCGTTGGCCACGCCCCCTCGAACGACCCCCTTTCTCGGGCCACGCTTCCTGCTTGAAGCGCTGCTGCCTTAACTCGTGTGGACCCCACCCCTTCTGTGGTCCCTCTCACTTCCCTGTGGGCTCACCCCACCCTGAATCTGGGACCCCATTCCCGTTCCTTTTGCAGCCTTCCCCATGGCAACAAAGGGTGCTCCATTTTCCCAGTGATGCGGACCTCAAACATTAAATCACCTTGACTCTTCTTTTTCCCCCCCCTTCATCCCTTTCAGTAATCCTACGGATCGAACCTCCAAAACATATCCCAAATCGGACCACTACTCACCACCTCTGAAATCTCTCACCTGGATCATTGCAACAGCCCCTTCACGGGTCTCCCCCCTCCCACCCTAGCCCCCTACAACACAGTCTCACGCGCAGCTCGCATAATTTTAAAATGGACAGATGGCATCACGCCTGAGCTCAGGACCCTGCAGTGGCCCCATCACACTTAGAATAAACCCGGGCCCACCTGCTTCTCCTCACCTCCTGCTGCCCACCGCCCCCAGCTGCACGGGCACTTCCCTGCCCTGCAGGCCACCGAGGGCCTTTGCACGCAGTTCCCCTGCCCTAAACCTCTCGCCCACAGATCCCTGCGTGGCTGGCTCCCTCCCTTTGGGTCTCTGCTCAGAGGCCTTTTCGGATCACTTCCTCTAATCCAGCGCCCTCTCCCTCCACACTTTCCGCTGATTTTCTTCACAGCAGTCATCTAAAATTATACAGCACATGCATTTGCCTGCTTACGGACTGGGCCGCTGATATTTAATGAGCACTTACGGTGTGCCAGGACTATGCACGAATCAACTCAGTTAATTACAATCCGAATAGGTGGGGACGATGATTAGTCTCATTGTGCGGACGGGAAACTGAGGCACAGAGAGGTTAAGTAACCCGTCCACTGGCACACAGCCTGTGGGCCGTGAACTTGGATTTGGAAGTTAGGCTTTTCCACCATGGCAGAGACCTTGTTTTGTTCACTCCTGTATCCCCAGCTCCTGGCCCACAGAAGATACTCAAGAAATATGTGTCGAATGAATGAGAGCCTGAGCTTCTCCCGCTCCCTGCATCACTCCGCAATAGCCGGGTCGGCTCTGGCACGGCTTTCTCAGCCCCTGCCCACCTTCAGCTCCGCCGGAGGCCGCCACCTGGGTCTCTGACGACGCCCTATCCCTGTAGCCCCTCCTCCTCGGATGGCTCCACCTCCCTTGCTGGGCCCCGCCCCAGGCTCGCAGTCCTCCCGCCCCTGAGCACACACGCACCTGGGCACGTTGATCTCCCGGTGCGCCCGGGGCGCACGGGACGCCTTGCTGAAGGCCACTTTGGCGCCGACACCCACGGCCAGGGCGAAGCTGATGACCCCGCACACGACGTAGGCTGTGCTGCCACCGGGGCCCTCGCCCCCGCGGCCCCCGGCACCCCCCGTCCGGCCCCCTTCCAACCACCCGGCCTGGCCGGGCCCTGGCCCCCCGCCCGCACCCCCAGCGCCCCCGGCGCCCCCGGCCAGCGGCGGCGGCGTAGTGGCCCAGCGCGGCGTGTCGTAGTTGGAGCAGGAGGCCTGCGCCAGGCGCATGTGACGGTGCTCGCAGCAGAAGCGGTAGTGGCAGGTGCCGCAGCAGAAGCGGTAGGAGCCGGTGCTGCAGTTGAAGGTGGCGTCGTACTGGCCCATGACATCGTAGTAGCCGTGGCAGAGCTCGGCGGGAGGGGGCGCCCGGGCCGCCGCGCCCGCTCCGCTCGCGGGGCCGGTCCTCGTGCCGTTGGCGCCCGGGCTTGCTGCGCCCCCGCCACCCGTCAGCGCCCCGGTCAGGCGCCGCAGGTGCGCCAGCAGGGCGGGCAGCGGGCCCGCGGACTCGGCGCTCGTGGCGTTGGACGGACGCGCCCCGGCCTGGCCGGCGCTAGAGGCCAGGAGTACGAGGAGCAGGAGGGCCGGCATGGGGCGTGCAGGGGTCGCACCGGGCCGCCAGGCTGCGGGGAGAACGAGAGCAGAGGTTGGAGCGCTGGGCGGGAGAGAGCCGGTCAGAGGGTGAGAAGCGTGGAGATGGGTGGGTAGAGAGGCTGTGGGGGGGGGGGGGGGCGGGCGGAGGCCGGCAGAGTATGGGGAGCAACAGGCTCCAGGAGGCAGGAAGGGCGGAGGGAGCTGAGCTGCGTGGGCCCAAGTTGGCCGCCCCACGCGCGGTGGGCGACAATGGGAGAGCAATGGAAACGCGCCTGGGCACGGCTGGGGGAGAGAAATGAGCATGGGCGGACAGAACCGGGATCAGGCGAGAGATGAATGCGGGAGAAGCGATTGGGAGGGTCGACAGACACCAGAGGGGTGTGCAGACATTAGGACGAGAAGCGAGGCGAGGCGCGATGTAAGGAGAAGAAACGGGGGCGGAGAAGAGGAGAGGGCAGGGGAGGCAGCCGAAGGGAGGCGCAGGGAGGAGAGGGGAGGGTGGCGAGGGGAAGGGAGGGGAGGGGAGGGGAAGGGAGGGTGTCGAGGGGAGTGGGGGCCGGGGAGGGAAGGAAGGGAGACAGATGAGGGGTGGGTGGGAAAGGAGGAGTCAGGGAGATGAGGAAGGAGGGAGAAAAGAAGGGGAGGAGGAGAAGGGGGAGGAGAGGGAGGGAGGAGGAGAGAGAGAAGTTGAGAATTTGAGTTTATAGACCAGGCAAGTGGAAAGAGGCAGTGCACGGTTTATCAGCACTGACATTCGGGGACCGATGCTGCTTTGTGGTGAGAGCCTGTCCTGAGCACTGTAGGATGTTTAGCAGCGCCCTCTCCACGCCAGAAGCACCACATTCCCCCGAGTTGTGACAATGTAAGATGCTTCCAGGCATTACCGAAAGTCCACCTGTTTCGAGGAGGCCCCCGTGGAGAACCACTGACCTACACCCATATTGTCCTCAGTGCCCCCAAATGCCAATTTCTCTCCTTTATTTAGATCTGGTAATCAACGGATCTCAGGTGCTCTCTCGCGTGCTCTCTCTCTCTCTCTCTCTCTCTCTCTCTCTCTCTCTCTCTCTCTCTCTCTCTCTGTCTCGTTCCTCTCTCACACAGGCACACGCACACGCACACACACCATGCTTATGGCGTCAGGTTTGAAGTGTCTCTGTCCACAGCTGAACCACAACCACAGCAGGGTGGTTCATCACCCGGCTGGACCTCCTGCCGGCTGCCTGACACTGACAGGTTCTTATCTAAGTTACCTGTGCCCCAGCTCCCCCATCTGTAAAATGGGGATGAGGATGGTTATCTCTGAATGGTCAGGAGGATGAGCTGAGTAAATATGTGTAAAGAGCTTAGAACAGTGCCTGGCATACTGCAGGTGAAATAAGAAAGTGTGTGCTGCTGCTGCTAACTATTTCAGAAGGGAGATACAGGCTGAGAAAGGGTCGTCCGGGTGCGGTGGCTCACGCCTGTAAATCCCAGCACTTTGGGAGGCCAAGGTGGGCAGATCGCTCAAGCAGGAGACCAGCCAGCCTCGCCAACACAGCAAAACCCTGTCTTTACAAAAAATAAAATAAAATAATAAAAAATAAAAAACGAGCCGCGGGTGGTGGTGCGCACCTATAGTCCCAGCTACTCAGGAGGCTGAGGTGGGAGGATAACGAGCCCCAGAGATCAAGGCTGCAGGGAGCTGTGACTGCACCACCACACTCCAGCCTGGGTTGACAGAGTGAGACCCTGTCTAAAAAGAGAAAAGGTGATGGAGAAGAGAGGTGGGAGTTGGTGGTGGTAGTGGTGGTGGTGGTGGGCAGGTCTTCCAGCTGTTTCTATGGCAACAGTCCAGCCAAGTCCCAGACACGCCCCCCCACCCCCGTGGACCTAGAGGGATGATAGGGGTGGGAAGGATGCCTGGTGAGAAGGAAACATCTGCGCTCTACCTGCAGGAGGAACAACCTAGGGGTCTGGGGTGACTACCCCCGGAGTCTTACGTTTCCTGTCTGCGAGAACCTGATCTGAACAGCGCCTGCCCTGAGCGAGCTGCCGAGAGGCTGCCATAGAGCTTCCCAGGAGCCGGCATGATGCGCAGGATGTGCATTCGTTCTGCACATCTTCATTCAATAAATGTCTCCTGAACAGCCTCCCTGGGCTGAGAATGCAGCAGTGAATAAGCCCACAGTGTTCCTGCCTTTACGGGGGTTTACGTGCTAGTGAGGGGGGACAGTCAGCAGATGGACACAAATGAATGGGACACATGTTGACGCCAATTGTGAAGAAATATAAAGGAACGATGAAGGAAGCTGTAAAGAAATGAAAGCAGCATAAAGGGATGGAGGGGGTGGATGGGATTGAGTCAATACATATCCCTCGGTGTTATTTTCTATTATACGTCTCTTTCCATCGTGTGTGTCTAGGGACCACGCCGCTGTCGGCAACATTGCTGCTGGTGGGGATGGGCAGAGGGTTGGGAGGTGAACCTTCCAGAGCCTCAGTGAGCTCCATCGCCGTCCTGCATGGGGCCTCAGCTTTCCTTCTCAGCTCCAGCTTGGACCCTTCCCCTGACTCGGTGCTAGAATACCCCACTGCCCACTGGACATGTCCACTTGGATGTTTAATGGGAGTCTTAGAAATGGCTTGACCCACACTGTGGGAGACAGTTTGGTGCTTCCTTAAAAAGTTAACTAGAATTGGGCCAGGCGCGGTGGCTCACACCTGTAATCCCAGCACTTTGGGAGGCCAAGGCGGGTGGATCACTTGAGGTCAGGAGTTCAAGACCAGCCTGGCCAATATGACAAAACCCCGTCTCTACTAAAAATACAAAAAAAAAAAAAAAAAAAGAAAAAAAGAAAAAAAAGAAAATAAAATGAGCTGGGCATGGTGGCGTGCACCTGTAGTCCCAGCTACTCACGAGGCTGAGGCAGGAGAATCTCTTGAACTCGGGAAGTGGAGGTTGCAGTGAGCTGAGATTATGCCATTGCACTCCAGCCTGGGCAACAGAATGAGACTCCGTCTCAAAAACAAACAAACAAACAAACAAGCAAACAAACAATAAAACAAAGTTATCTAGAATTACCATGCACTTCCACTCTGCCGTGTCTACCCCAAAGAATTCAAAACATGTGTCCACACAAAAACTTATCCTTGAATGTTCATGACAGCACCTTGCACGACAGCCAAACACTGGAAACAATGCAAGTGCCCAACAAACCGTGACAGGTACCAAAAGCTGAGATACAAATCACAGCATGCATGAACCTTGAAGACATGATGTTCAGTGGAAAAGTCCAGCCATAAAGCTCACTTAGTGTATGATTTCACTAATATGAAATATCACAATAGTCAAATCCACAGAGACAGAAAGCCGATTAATAATTGCCCGGAGCTGGGGACAGGGGGATGGAAGTGACCACTCATGGGTGCCAGTCTTCCTCGTGTGGTGAGGAAAACACCCCTGGAACTAGATAATGGCCATGGCTGCACACCCTCAGAGATATGCTAATGCCACCGAATCAGACACTTGGAGAATGGTTAAATGATGTATTTCCCACAATTAAAAAGGTAATAGGGACTGGCATGGTGGCTCACGCCTGTAATCCCAGTACTTTGGGAGACCGAGACAGGCGGATCACTCGAGGTCAGGAGTTCAAGACCAGCCTGGCAAACATGGTGAAACCCTGTCACTACTAAAAATACAAAAATTAGCCGGGCGCCTGTAATTCCAGCTACTCGGGAAGCTGAGGCAGGAGAATTGCTTGAACTCGGGAGGCTGAGGTTGCAGTGAGCTGAGATCGCACCACTGCACTCCAGCCTGGGTGACAAAGTGAGACTCCATTTCAAAAAAAAAAAAAAGGAAACAGTTCAAATGGCATCAACCACTCCCCTGTCCACACTCTGGTTCCCTGTTGTCACACCTGGAATAAAACCCCAACTCTGTCAGGAGCTCCTCTTCTCATCCTTTCCTTTTCCCTTCATACCTTCCAAGTTCATGCTCAGGACACTCCACCTTCCTGCCTGTGCACCTGCTGTTTCCTTCCTCTGGGAAGACCAGATCCTGGTCTGACCTGCCTCCTTTCTCTCTTCCTTCAGGGTGTCCCTGGCATGCCATTTCAGCCAGCCTCCCTGTCCTAGTAGTAACAGCAGCCCCAGACATGCTCCCATTTCCTCATTTGCTTTGCAACTTTCCTAGCTGTCATCTCTGTGGGCCACATATATGTGTATTGACACACTCATTTCAGATGAGGACTCTGAGGTTCCAAGAGGTCCCATCGTTTGCCTGAGCCCTAAGGTGCCCAAAGAGTGGGACTGGGCTTTGAACTCAGGTCTCTGAGCACTGTGACCTGTACAGCATGGATGCCTTTGTCCCCCACACAGAGACACATCCCTTCCGGAAGTGGCACATGCATGCAGCGCTGTGGATTCCTTCATTCATTGAGGGCTGCCATGTAGGGTTGGGCAGGTCGTGCACTGCACAAAGGGGTCTGGCTGAGAGGCTGAAATCCTGCTGGGCTCTCCTCCCCAGGGCGTGTGCTAGTGGGGCTGCATCCATTTGGGGTAAGGAGTGCCCCTTTCAAACTCACACGAGGGTGCCATCTGCCTGCCAAACCATAGACCTGGGAGAGCTGATTAGGCAAGGTGGGGAGTGCCTTTGTCTCATCTGCACAGAGGCTGCTATATGGGCTGGCAGTTCTGCTCACTCCCCATTCTGTGCCAAGCCTCCGCTGGGCTCCGTGGACACTATTTCTCCCTCTGGAAGTTGGAGGATCCCACTGGCTCCTCCAACTGCATGCACGTGATGCACACACCCAGAGACACAGCTCCAGGCCATGGACAACTCCAGCAGGGGAACAGGGAGGGAGAGCAGGAGCAGTGGCACACCTCCCCTCAAACTCAGTGATACATGCAGACACACCACACACAGACCACACATACACACACACCACACACACACACACCGCACACACACACCACACACCACATATACACACACCACACACACCACACACCACACACCACACACAGACCACATATACACACACACACCACACACACACCACACACACCACACACCACACACAGACCACACACACACCACACACACACACACCGCACACACACACCACACACCACATATACACACACCACACACACCACACACCACACACCACACACAGACCACATATACACACACACACCACACACACACCACACATACCACACACCACACACAGACCGCACATACACACACATACCACACACACACACACCGCACACACACACCACACACCACATATACACATACCACACACACCACACACCACACACCACACACACCACATATACACACACACACCACACACACACCACACACCACACACCACACACAGACCACACATACACACACATACCACACACACACCGCACACACACACCACACACACCACATATACACACACCACACACACCACACACCACACACCACACACAGACCACACATACACACACACACCACACACACACACACCGCACACACACACCACACACACCACACACACACATACCACACACACACACCACACACACCACACACCACACACAGACCACATATACACACACCACACACACACCACACACACCACACACCACACACAGACCACACATACACACACATACCACACACACACCACACACACACACCACACACACCACATATACACACACCACACACACACCACACACACCACACACAGACCACATATACACACACACCACACACACACATACCGCACACACACACCACACACACACCACACACACACCACACACACCACACACCACACACAGACCACACATACACACACATACCACACACACACCACACACACACACCACACACACCACATATACACACACCACACACACACCACACACACCACACACAGACCACATATACACACACACCACACACACACCACACACACACATACCGCACACACACACCACACACACACCACACACACACCACACACCACACACCACACACCACACACAGACCACACACACACACCGCACACACACACCACACACACACATACCGCACACACACACCACACACACACCACACACACCACACACCACACACCACACACAGACCACATATACACACACACACCACACAGACCACCCACACACACACCACACATACACACACCACACACACACCACACACCACACACACACCACACAGACCACATATACACACACCACACACACACCACACGCCACACACAGACCACATATACACACACACCACACACACACCACATATACACACACACCACACACACACCACATATACACACACACCACACACCACACACACACCACACAGACCACATATACACACACCACACACACACCACACGCCACACACAGACCACATATACACACACACCACACACACACCACATATACACACACACCACACACACACCACATATACACACACACCACACACAGACCACACACACACACCACACATACACACACCACACACACACACCACACACCACACACACACAAAAAAAACACACACAACACAGGCACCACACACACACACACACAACGCAACACATACCATAGACGCACACACCTCCCACACACCACACACCACACACACACCACACACACACCACACACATATACAACACACACCACACACACACCACACACACCACACACACACCACACACATGCACCACACAATGCACACATCACACACACACCATAGGCGTATATACCCCCCACACACCCCACAAACCACACACCACACATCACACACTGTACACACCACACACCACACACACCACACACCATGCACACACACACCACACATACCACATACCCCACACACTGCACACACCACACGTACCACACTCACACACCACACACACTGCACACACTGCACACACCACACATACCACACACACCACACATACCACACCACACACACCACACAGACAACACATACACACACACCACACACTCCACACACCACACACACTGCACAAACCACACACCACATGCACACGACACACAGACCACACATACACACACACCACACACACATACACCACACCACACACACCCACCACACACAAACACCATATACCCCACACACACACCACACACCACATAGACACCACACACAACTTCTCTACCCCTCCTGGTCAGGGCAGCACCTATCGGCAGGTGGAGAGGACGTGCACCTGCAGACACAGCGGCCCTGTCCAGACACGGGATGAATTATTCCCTGACCTCACACAAAGCTGTGCGGAGACACACTGCCGCACACGCTGACACAGAGCACAGGGCGCCCAGACAGTCCCAGACACAACACGAAAGGACCTGGTGGCACACCTGTGGCCTCCTCCCAGCACACGGACACACATACACACCTCTCCACGTGGACACACAACACAAACATGGGCTTCTGCACATTTCGACCCCTCCGCACTGGGACGGACCACTTACAGCTCTGGGACAGGGCCAGGGACCTGCCCCACCTGGCTCCACGTGGGTCCACAACCACACACATCACAGCTCACAGCCATGCAACCTCAGGGGTGCACACACGTGTGCAAACACACCCTCACCAGCAATGGAGAGTCTGGAAGGAGCCATGTGACACCTCCGCCCCACACCCGCCCCCACCTCGGCTCTCACGCACACAGCGGCGCTCTCCTCCTCCACAGCTGAGGGGGAAGGCCCGGGACCCCAGGCTTCATGTCTGCACCTTCCATGCCCCCCTGCACCCCAGCTCAGGACCTGACAGACACAGATGTGGGGACACAGGCCAGAGAGCCAGCCTGGGGCAGGGTCCCTGGGCTTCTGGGAGCTCCTCCCTCACCCCCACCAGCCCCCTGCCCAGCTCTGTGCTGCACGCTCCACCTGCTGCGTCCCCTCCCAACCCTCTTGCCTGCGGTCTGGGGGCCAGGGCTTCCAGAAGCTCAGAGAAAGGGACAGAGACACTAAAGGGGAAACAGAGGTCCTGGGAGAGGGGACAGAGAGCCAGAGGCAGGGCAGATTGTGTGTGTTTGAGAGAGAAGGAAGGGGGTACAGAGAGCCAGAGAGAGGGGGACAGAGGCCCAGAGAGACAGAGGGACAGAGACTAGAGAGACAGGGGGACAGAGACACAGAGACAAGGGGACAGAGACAGAGAGATATGAGGGACAGAGACCCAGAGAGACAGAGGGACAGAGGCCCAGAGAGACAGAGGGACAGAGACACAGAGACAAGGGGACAGAGACACAGATGGGGGACAGAGACCCAGAGGGAGGGGACAGAGACACAGAGAGACAGGGGAACAGAGACCCAGAGACAGGGGGACAGAGACCCAGAGGGAGGGGACAGAGACACAGAGACAAGGGGACAGAGACAGAGAGATATGGGGGACAGAGACCCAGAGAGACAGAGGGACAGAGGCCCAGAGAGACAGAGGGACAGAGACACAGAGACAAGGGGACAGAGACCCAGAGGGAGGGGACAGAGACACCGACAGGGGAACAGAGACCCAGAGACAGGGGGACAGAGACCCAGAGGGAGGGGACAGAGACAGAGACAGGGGGACAGAGACACAGAGAGATGGGGGACAGAAACCCAGAGACAAGGGGACAGAGACACAGAGAGAGAGGGGACAGAGACCCAGAGAGAGAGCGGGGGACAGAGACACAGAGAGAGAGGGGACAGAGACCCAGAGATAGAGGGGGACAGAGATCTAGAGAAAGATAAGACAGAGACCCAAAGAGAGAAGGGGACAGAGACCCAGAGAGACAAGGGGACAGAGACCCAGAGAGAGATAGGGATAGAGACCCAGAGAGAGAGAGGGTGACAGAGACCTAGAGAGACAGGGAGCAGAGACTGAGGGGGGAGGGACAGAGACTCAGAGAAAGAGGGGGACAGAGACCCAGAGACAGGGGGACAGACACCCTGAGAGAGAGGGGGACAGAGACCCAGAGAGAAGGAGACAGAGACCCAGAGGGGGTCAGAGACCCAGAGAGAGAGGGGGACAGAGACCCAGAGACAGGGGGACAGAGACCCAGGGAGAGAGGGGGACACAGACCCAGAGACACGGGGACAGAGACCCAGAGACAGGAGGACAGAGACCCAGAGAGAGAGGGGGACAGAGACCCAGAGAGAGAGGGGGACAGAGACCCAGAGACGGGGACAGAGACCCAGGGAGAGAGGGGGACAGAGACCCAGAGACAGGGGGACAGAGACCCTGAGAGAGGGGGAGAGAGACCCAGAGAGAAGGAGACAGAGACCCAGAGAGGGGGTCAGAGACCCAGAGAGAGAGAGGGGGACACAGACCCAGAGACACGGGGACAGAGACCCAGAGACAGGAGGACAGAGACCCAGAGAGAGAGGGGGACAGAGACCCAGAGAGAGAGGGGGACAGAGACCCAGAGACAGGGGGACAGAGACCCAGGGAGAGAGGGGGACAGAGACCCAGAGACAGGAGGACAGAGACCCAGAGAGAGAGGGGGACAGAGACCCAGAGAGAGAGGGGGACAGAGACCCAGAGACAGGGGGACAGAGACCCAGGGAGAGAGGGGGACACAGACCCAGAGACACGGGGACAGAGACCCAGAGACAGGAGGACAGAGACCCAGAGAGAGAGGGGGACAGAGACCCAGAGAGAGAGGGGGACAGAGACCCAGAGACAGGGGGACAGAGACCCAGGGAGAGAGGGGGACAGAGACCCAGAGACAGGAGGACAGAGACCCAGAGAGAGAGGGGGACAGAGACCCAGAGAGAGAGGGGGACAGAGAGCCAGAGACAGGGGGACAGAGACCCAGGGAGAGAGGGGGACACAGACCCAGAGACACAGGGACAGAGACCCAGAGACAGGAGGACAGAGACCCAGAGAGAGAGGGGGACAGAGACCCAGAGAGAGAGGGGGACACATACTCAAGAGACACGGGGACAGAGATCCAGAGAGGGGACAGAGACTCGGAGAGAGAGGGGACAGAGACCCAGAGAGGGGACAGAGACTCGGAGAGAGAGGGGACAGAGACCCAGAGAGAGGGGGACAGAGACCCAGAGAGAGGGGGACAGAGACCCAAAGAGAGGGGGACAGAGACCCAGAAAGAGGCAAAAGAGACGGACCGGGGGCGGGAGACAAATGCTCAGAGGGGATGCAGAGTCCTAGAGAAGTGGGGGTCATTGACCCTGAGATGAGAGAGCCAGAGAGAGGACGACATGACCTACAGAGGGGACAGACGCCCGAGAGTCGGCTCCTCTGGGGTCTCGGGAGCTGGGCTGGAGTGAGGTCCGCAGGGGGTGGGTGGGGGGCTGAGGGGCTCAGTGGGTGTGGAGAGAGAGGCCGGGGCTGGGCCAGGCGGGCGCGGGGTCCGAGTGCGAACGGTGGGGCTCCTGTGGGGCTGACAGGTGGGTTTGGGGTAAAGATGTGCGTTCAAGAAGAGGCGGGCCCGGGCGGGTGGGGAAAGCCCAGAGAGAAGGGGCGGGCTCCTGCTGGAGGGCGCGGGGACCCCAGTTCTGGGCGCCGGGGGCGGCGGGGCAGGGAGACCCTGGGGGGGCTGCGCGGGGGCGCCGTGCCTCGCTGGCCGCGGGGAAGGCAGGGACCAAGCTAAGGAAGAAGACCCTCCCCCGACCCGCAGCCCAGGCGGCGGCCGGTGCCTGCGCCCCCGCCCAGATCCCTGCGCCGCCGGGTCTGCGTGCCTGTCTCTGGGTCTCTGCATCTCCGCGTCCCGGGGCGCCCCGTCCACGCCTCCGCCCGGACCCCCGCCTCCCACGCCCGTCTCTGTCTCTAGGGGGGTCTCAGCCCTCATCTCTCGCTGCGGGTCTCCGCGCATCTCGGCGTCTCTCTCCGCGTCTCTCTCCGTCTCGGCGCCTCTGTCCCGGGCTCTCCCCAGCTCCTAGCCTCAGTTCCCTGCGCGCCTCCATTTCCCTCCTTCCCCCGCCCGATCTCCGTCTCCCCTCTGTCTCCACATTCTGCTTGTCTCTCCTCCCTGGCTCCACGTCTCTGTCCCTGTCCCTGTCCCAGGTTTGCTGCCGTCGGATCTCTGTCCGACTGTCTGTGTCTCCACTCACCCCCGACCCGGACCCCCGAGCCCCCTCCCGGGTCCCCCACTCCCATTCAGGCCCGGGTTGGTGGGGTGGGGGGGCGCTGCGGCGGGAGCTGTGTGTTCCCAGCGCAAAATAGACTCTCGTTGCCATGGCGACGCGCGCGGGGCCTCCGAGACGCGAGGCTTCGGGCTTGGGGGGTGAGGAGGGGGGACACCTGGATCCGGAAGGCGGGGGCCGGGGGCGCCGCCACCCGGTCCCAGGGGCTCCTCCTAGATCCCTGGGGAGAGGGGTGCTGGGCGCTCCGACGCTGGGGGCCAGGGGACCGGACCTTCTGGGAGGGGTCTGGGCTCCCAGGGTTGGCGGTGGGGGCTCGGATTGCCTAACGCGGGGCGGGCTGGCTGACAGCTCTGACGCCGGTGTCCCTGAGAACTCAGGGGTGGCCTCTCAGGTCCCTAAGGTTGGGGAAGAGGCAAGGGCTGCAAATCTGGAACGGGGGAGCTCTCCCTGGGGGTCTGCAGACTTCCAACTCCCAGATCTGCAGAATTCTGGGAGCCCCCATGTGGGTCCCGGAACTCCTGCATCTGGGGGAGCCGGGACTACAAGGCTGAAGCTTTCAGCCCTTCCTTCCGTCCGTCCATCCATCCACCCATCCACATGGATGTCTCTTCCTTCCTCCCCGTCTCCATGTCCCCGTGCCTCAGTTTCCCCCCCGCACCGGGGTGCGGTCTCGCTCACCTCGCTTTCCGGATGCGGGACCCTTGGGGAGCCGGGGGCGGCGGCGTAGGGGGCGGCCGGAGGCAGCGGCGGAGCGCGTGTCTGCCGGCAGCTGGGCTGGGCGTGCGCGCGCCGGCTGGGGGCGACCCCGGCCTCAGTTCTCCTCCGGGCAGATGCGCCGCGTCCGTGCAGATGTGTCAGCCGCCAGCGCTCGCCTTTGCCTCGCGCCGGCTTCGAGCCGAGAAGAGGCACCTCCCCCTCCCCACCTGCTGGGGACCCCGCTTTCTCCCTCATGCAGCCCCCAGTCGCCCCCGGGATCCCCCCCAACCCAAGAATGGTTTGGTCCACAGCCACATGTATGTTTATTCTGCGAGTCCGTGTCCCACAGTTTGAGACTCTTCTTCCCCTCCCCTTCCCGCTCCGTGAAGTGGCCCGGGGCCGAGCCCCGCCTCCACCTCGGCTCAGCCAATTCCCACCCAGCTTTCAGGAGTCTTATTTGCATTTCCGGGAGCAGCTGTCCAATGGAAGGGCAGCAACCTACTCCCCCCACCAAGGGGGCGGCACTCCTGGTGGATCGCACCACTCTTGGGATCCAGGGATGGGGGGAACGCGCTTCCACTGAGGTCCGGGCGACAGGAGGGTGGTCTTCCCTCAAGGCAGGGTTGGAGTTCAGTGCAGGAGGGGGTTCTGACCTTGGAAGAGGCCCAGCAGTCCGCTGTCTGGGGCGGGCTCCTTGATGAGCTTCTGGATCTGTAGGGGCAGAGGGAGATGGGACAGGAAGAGTCTAGGGTCCTGATCTTCATGAATGACAAATCTGAGGGACACCTCTCCGTCTTCATCTCTGAGATCTTATGGCCACCAGCTGCCCAAGACAACACTCCTTCTTCTCAAGACTTTTTCTGGGGCCTCCTTTTCATTACACATGACTGGTTGAGCTCCTAACTGCCCACCATCTTGGTCTGCTTTGCTGGCTTGGACCACTAGGAGTGGACAGCTGTGTGCCGGGGCTTCTTATCTACACCTTCCGCTTCTTAAGTAACCTCATCTCTCCTATCCCTCTTCTGGGCCCTCAACTTCCAAATCCAGCCTGGACTTTGCCCCTGAACTCCAGACTTATCTATCCAACTGCCTCTTAGATAGACATGAGCAACCAACCGCATTTCATCCATCAGCAAGTCCCAGCAAGTTTACCTCCAGAAAATAAAAATAATAATAATAAAGAAAAAAAAAAAGCCTGCATCCCCAGTGCCTCATCACCGCTTGCCTGGGTGCCCAAATTAACCTCCTTACTGACAGGTCTCCCTCCTCCCCTCTATGCCACACTCCCTAACCCATTGGTCACACAGTGCCAGAAAGAACTTTGTAAACTGCCAATCTGATATGGGCAGCTCCCCTGCACCAAACCCTGATGGCTGCCCATGGCTGAAATCCCAAACCTTTGGGCTCTGGCTCCTGTGTGAAGACAGGGTGCTGGCTCCTCCTGCCCAGTGCTCACAGTGGCCTGCTACAGCTCTTTGGACAAAGAAAGCTCAGTCCCCCTCCCTTGGGAACACTGAGTGCCTGATGCTCCCTTCCCCTGCAGGTCAGAATTCAGGGCCACCCCTGCCACTCTCACTCATCCCTCTGCAACTCCCGCCCCAGCTGGGGGACACGATGTGTGATTGAACATGGATGGATGCAGACTCCAGGGCTCACCACAGTGGCTGGCATGGAGTAGGTGCTCAGTGAATGTTTCACAGAGCTGAACTAGAAGGAAGGCAAGGAGCAGACCTGGGAGGGCCTGGGAATGTCAAGGTCTGGGGCCTCTCCAGCATCCTGAGGGCCAAGGGCTTGAAGCAGGGGGTCCCAGTACCTGGCTGACCCTGGTAGCAGGGCAGCCACTCTGGGGGTGGGTGTGGAGTCTGAGAAACTGGAGGAGGGGCGCCCAGGCCGGAAGGGGCAGAGGTGGAGGAGATGGAGAGTTGGGGATGGGTGTGGACAGGTCAAGGGGCTTCTATCTACAGAGTCTCTGCAGACCTGTTCTTGCCCAGTGTCTGCCTGGTCCTTCTCTCCTTCAGTTCATTCTAAAGTCACCTGCTCCAGGATGCCCCCTAGACCCTCCAATACGAACTCCCTCCTCTGTGCCCTGACCCTCTGGATCGCCTCCCCCATTTCATCGCTCTCTGTGGTCCTTGTGGTCCATCTGCCGGCTCCTTTCATGGATTTATGGTGGTGACAGTGACCAGCAGCCTCCCCTCCAAGAACCTGGCGCCCCCTGGAGGCGGCAGCCTGCTGGTGCCGGGATGTGTTCCCAGAGCCCAAAGACAAGACCTTTGTCACATGCAGGGGAGGTGGGGGCGGCCGCGAGGGCATTACCTCCTTGAACTGTGGGTGGGCGGCATCACCCACCAGCTGCAGAATGAGCCCTTCGCTGGTGGAGAGGAAGGCACCACTCTGTCTCATGCGGGCCAGCGCCACCAGCCGGTCCACCTGGCTGTGAATAGGAGGGAGGGAGGGAAGGTTGGTGTGGATGCCATGGCCTAGACACCCAGACACGCTGGCACCCTGGTGGGAATGGGAATGCCGCCTGTGGCCCTTCCTGGGAACCCCTGATGGCCCCCAAGTGCACCCACCCAGGGAGGGCACTCTCACCTGCGTGAGGAGCAGGCGTCCACCACCACGTGGACCTGCAGCCCCCGGTCCAGGAGGTCCAGGGTTGTGTTCTGTGGGTAGAGAGAGGTCAGGGCCAATCCCGGATAAGAACAGGGGTCCTGGGTAAGGAACTGGGGATGCTGAGTCAGAATTAGGGGCCCAGAATGGGGAGGAGGGAAGCTTGGATCAGAGCAGGGGGCCCCCAGGTCAGAAGGGGATCCAAGATAGGATGGGGCCCTCATGTGAGAAGAGAGGGCCCAGGTCAGGGTGGGGATCCGACAGGGAAGTGGAGGTTTCCAGTCAGGGAAGGAGGTTCTATTTAGGATGGGGGTCCCAGGTGAGAATGAGGGACCCCTGGGGTCAGTCAGCATCTCACCAAGATGCAGGCCTGTGCCTCAATGCCACAGAGCAGCACAGAACGCAGCTGGGGCCGGCTGTCCAGCTCCTGCTGCAGGGCCGGCACCATGCTGAAGCATGTCTTGGTGAGCGGCCGAAGGCCCTCAGCCCCCAGCTCAGGCACCGTGGGGCCCAGGCCTTGTGGGTACTGTTCCGTCAGCAAGACTGGCACCTCCAGCAGCCGGGCCACCTGTGCCAGTGATGGGGAAGAAAGGTCAGGGTCTGAGGGAAGAGGAGCTGGGCCTGGACTCCTGGATCTGAGGGAGAAGGGGCTGGGCCTGGACTCCTGGGTCTGAGGGAGGAGGAGCTGGGCCTGGACTCCTGGGTCTGGGGGAAGAGGGGTTATGCCTGGACTCCTGGGTCTGAGGGAAGAGGAAGAGGGCCTGGACTCCTGCTTCTGAGGGAGGAAGAGTTGGGCCTGGACTCCTGGGTCTGAAGGAGGAAGAGTTGGGCCTGGACTCCTGGGTCTGAGGGTAGAGGGCTGAGCCTGGATCCTGGGTCTGAGGGTGGAGGGCTGAGCCTGGATCCTGGGTCTGAGGGTGGGAGTGCTGGGCCTGGATCCTGGGTCTGAGGGGGGTGCTGAGCCTGGATGCTGGGTCTGAGGGTAGGGGGCTGAGCCTGGATCCTGGGTCTGAGGGTAGGGGGCTGAGCCTGGATCCTGGGTCTGAGGGTGGAGGGCTGAGGTCATACCCTGAGCATGCGGGCTGCCACTGAGACGATCTGTGGGAAGTAGGCGATGTTGTGGCGGAACTTCTCCTGCATGTCACACAGGAACAGGATAGAGGATCCTGGAAGGACTCGGCCCAGGATGGGCCTGGCAGCCGCCATTTTCTGGGGGTGGCAGAGGGGTGCTGGGTCAGGCCCGAGGACTCCTCTCAGTGTCTCCAGCTGGCGTCCAGGTCCTTGCACACAGAGCCTTGCAGGGCCTGGGGCACCTTGCCAACCTTCTTTCCACCTCCAGGTCTCTGCGTCTGCTGTTCCCTGAGCCTGGAACGGGCTTCTTTCTTATTTCTGTCCTATTCGGCAGGGAGGTGACTTCCTTGGGAAGCCTTCTGGCTTCCAGGTGTCCCCCTCCCGGACCCCGTGTTCTCCTTGCTGAGGACTGTGTATAACGTCAAGGAGTGCTTCATGATCCCGGTTACCATTCGCCCTGGTCACCATCCACCCTGGTTATCATCTGCCCTGGTTACCACCTGCCCCGGTTACTATCAGATCCCAGTTACCATCAGCCCCAGTACCATCAGCCCTGGTTACTATCAGATCCCGGTTACCAATAGATCCGGGTTACCATCAGCCCTGGTTACCATTAGCCCCAGTTACCATCCGCCCTGGTTATCATCTGCCCCAGTTACCACCCACCCAGGTTACCATCAGTCCCGGTTACCATCAGCCCCAGTTACCATCAGCCCCGGTTACCATCAGCCCCAGTTACCATCTGCCCAGGTTACCATCAGCCCCAGTTACCATCAGCCCTGGTTACTATCAGATCCCAGTCACCATCAGCCCCAGTTACCATCTGCCCCAGTTACCATCAGCCCCAAAATGGAGGCTCTGCTGGGCATCCTACGTTGGGCCAGCCCACTCCCCAGGGCCTCCTGAATGGCCCACCTGATCCTCACCCTGCTCCGAGAGGAAACTGAGGCCATATTCTTCAGCCATAGGAAGGAAGGGGGCCCCTGAACAAGCCATAGTGTGGACAGACCTCAACACAAAAGCCATGGAGTGTGAGATCCTGTTTACCTGAAATGCCCAGAACAGGCAAATCCGCAGACAGAAAGCAGATGGGGCCGAGCACAGTGGCTCACGCCTGCAATCCCAGCACTTTGGGAGGCTGAGGCGGGCGGATCACCTGAGGTCAGGAGTTTGAGACCAGCCTGGCTAACATGGCAAAACCCCATCTCTACTAAAAATACAAAAATTAGCCAGGCAGTGGTGGGTGCCTATAACCCAGCTACTTGGGAGGCTGAGGCAGAAGAATCGCTTGAAACCCAGGAGGCGGAGGTTGCAGTGAGCCGAGATTATACCACTGCACTCCAGCCTGGGCGACTGAGCAAGACTCTGTCTCAAAAAAAAAAAAAAAAAAAAAAAGGAGACTGGGCTCGGTGGCGCACACCTATAATCCCAGGACTTTGGGAGGCTGAGGCGGGCGGATCATCTGCGGTCAGGGGTTTGAGACCAGCCTGGCCAACATAGGGAAACCCCGTATCTACTAAAACCACACAAAAAAAATCAGCCGGGCGTGGTGGCACACACCTGTTGTCCCAGCTACTCAGGAGGCTGAGGCAGGAGAATTGCTTGAACCCAGGAGGCGGAGGTTGAGGTGAGCAGAGATGGCGCCACTGCCAGTCCAGCCTGGGCAATAAGAGCAAAACTCCATCTCAAAAAAAAAAAAAAAAAAGAAAGCAGATGGGTGGCTGCCAGGGGCTGTGGCCGCGAGGAATTCAGGGTGACCACTGAGGGGTGTAGGGTTTCTGTTTGGGATGCTGAAAATGCTCTGGGGCTTGGTGGTGACGGCGGCACAACATGACTCTATGAATGCCGCTCCACTGTGCATTTTCAAATGGCCGAAAGGGTAAGTTTTATGTTAAGTGCATTTTACCACAACAAAAAAAGAAAAAGAAAAAGAAAAAAAGGACAGGCTAGTGAAGCCACCTGGCCAGCAATTATTTTGCAGG
This sequence comes from Chlorocebus sabaeus, assembly GCF_047675955.1. Classification (NCBI taxonomy): domain Eukaryota; kingdom Metazoa; phylum Chordata; class Mammalia; order Primates; family Cercopithecidae; genus Chlorocebus; species Chlorocebus sabaeus. Next base: position 2,915,375 of record NC_132909.1, on the reverse strand, counting down.
GGAGGAAACTTCAACCCGAAGGGCCCATTCACCTGTCCTGGGCCCTGCAGCCATGCAGGGCACACCTGACTTCCACTCGGTCAGAGCATTTACACTGTCAGAGCGTCTACACTGTCAGAGCGTCTACACCGCAGGGGCCCTGTCTCAGCATGTCTTGGCCTGTGTCCCTGGGAGGCTGATGTTTTTGGGTCCCCGAGTTTGCTGCACAACTGAGGGTTTGGGCTGCGCTTTGTCTGTAGCTCTCTCCCCGTCTGTGTGTACAATTTGATTGTACTGAACTCATTTATTCATTAACTCACCAGGGAAATGGGAGACCCTAGAGGCTCACTGGAAGCAAGACAGAAGGTGTTCTGGGAAGCTGAGGGAGGCAGGGCACTCACTGAGAAGCTGCTATTTTCTTTTTCTTTCTTTCTTTTTTTTGAGATGGAGTCTTGCTCTGTCACCCAGGCTGGAGTGCTGTGGCACGATCTCGGCTCACTGCAACCTCTGTCTCCTGGGTTCAAGGATTTTCCTGCCTCAGCTTCCTGAGTAGCTGGGATTACAGGCTTGCGCCACCATGCCCGGCTAATTTTTGTATTTTTAGTAGAGATGGGGTTTCACCACCTTGGTCAGGCTGGTCTTGAACTCCTGACCTTGTGATCCACCTGGCTCAGCCTCCCAAAGTGCTGGGATTATAGGTGTGAGCCACCGCACCTGGCCTGGAGCTCCTATTTTCAAAGCTGGGTAGTGAGGACACTGTTGCTCATTGTCTTTCTTTCTCTCTCTCTCTCGTCCTGGCCTCAAGCAACCCTCTTGCCTTGGCCTCCCTGTACCATTTTTCCTTTTTGAGACAGGGTCTCATAGTGTCATCTAGGTTGGAGTACAGTGGCGCAGTCATAGCACACTGCATCCTTAACCTCCTGGGCTCAAGTGATCATCCCACCTCAGCCTCCCAAGTAGCTAGAGCTACAGGTGTATGCCACCACACTTGGCTAATTTTTGTATTTTTATATTTTCAGAGACAGGGTCTTGCTATGTTGCCCAGGCTGGTCTCCAGCTCCTGGGTTTAAGCAATCTTCCCACCTCAGCCTCGCAACATGCTGGGATTACAAGCGTGAGCCACCACGCGTGGCCTATTATTCTTTGAACAAAATCCATCCACCATAGCAAATGTTTTCTATGTGCATCATATCTCAAGTTTAAAAACGAATAAATGGTTAAAATAGTGAATTTTATGTTGTGCAAATTTTATCTCATTAAATAAAATTGAATGGAAACGCCCTCTGAAACAAAACCAGTGAATTAATCCCATAATTACAACAGTGGTAAGTGCTGGGATTTGGAGGGAGCCAGATCCAGCTTGGCAGGGGCTGCAGTGTTCTCCCAGAGGAAGTGAAGACAGAAAAACCATCTTTTCAGAAAACACAAAGCTGACTATTACTCCCCTGTCTCAAACTGTCCCCTGACCCCCGTGGATTCTCTCTGTCCTCAGGACTGAGATGTAGACGCCCCTTTCCCCGCTCCGGCACTGCTCTGAAGACCCTCCAGCCTCAGCCCAGCTACTCCTTCCTCTCAAACAGCCCTTGCGGTTTCCTTCCCCTGGAGTGACCCTCTCACACCCACTCACGTGCTAACCCTTCCTCCCCTGAGCAGGAGGCAGGACCTGGGACACTCAGGCCCCAAGGGATGATTCTGGGGAACCAGGAGCTGGAGAGCTGACAGGTGGCTCACAAGGGCCCTGGAGTCTCTCTGCGGAGGGCAGTTGGGAGCCATGGAGGGGCACATCTGGGGGCCAGCATGTCCAAAAGCCTAGGACAGGCATCTGTAGCACCCAAGAACTCCCCTCTGGCCTGACAGGAGTGTGGGTTGTAACAACTCCTAGGGACAGCTGAGCAGCTGCACTTCTCAAAATGATGGATACGCAAACCCTCTGACCTCAAAAGCTGCTCCTAAGCATTTATCCTACAGACATTCATGTGAAACGACACAGGGTTATTCATTACAGGACTCTTCCCCAGAGCAAAGGAGCAGAAGTATCAATGTCCACAATTAGGGTATACTGGTTATGCCGTAACTATACTCTGTTATTCCTCGCAGCCAGAAAAACTTACGAGGAAGCTCTTTAAGTAACAATACGAAAACATGTTTGAGAGAAGTGAAAAAGAAGCAGAACAGTGTGTGTGGAATGCTCCTTTTTGTGCCAAAGAAAAAAGGGAGAGAAAGTGTGTCTGTGTTGCCTATATCTATATCTGCTATCTCTGGCAAACGAGCAAGAAACGGGAGACTCAGATGGGTGAACCAGGCACTGGGGAAGTGTGTAGGAGCCTTTTCACTAGGTCCTATTCCGTTTCTTCTGAATTCTGGACAATGTGCAACAGGTTGTCTAGTCAATACTATACACAATAAAGGGTTTACGTGAAGCCAAAACCCAGCAAAACTGATCTATGGTGTCAGAAGCCAGGACAGTGATTGCCCTTGGACCACTGTGATGGAAACGACGACGGCGGGAGATCCTGGGATGTGGCGCATGCTTGACTTTTTTCTTTGGGTACTTGTTTACACCAGGGTGCTCCCTTTATAAATATTTATTTGAGCTGTGTATGTGCAAACTGTATGATTTTCTGCGTATGTGGTATTATTCCAGAAAAAGTGTTCAAAATGCAAAATACGAAGATGGCTTCACGGCCCCGCTGTGCGGTTGAACTGGAGGCAAAGGCCAGGGAGGAGGAGGTCGGGGCTGGGGCCCAGTGGGACAGGGGAGAGACAGGAAGGGACAGCTGGGATGGTGGGGAAAGTCCGGGAGAAAGGGCCCCCGTTTCTGGTCGAGCGAGGGGCATGACCTTAAGACTCATAGGAGATCCCGGGGAGGGGAACTGGTTTTTGGGAGATGAAAAACTGGGGTGAGTGGATGTGTGTGTGAGCGAGAGAGATGTGGAGGGGAGGTCTGGGCTGGAGAGGGCTGGGCGTGTCCCGGGGAACGAGGAGAGGTTCAGCCTGAGCGGAGGGTATCCAAGGCCAAAGGGGGCGTGGCTGGAGGTGGGCGGCAACGGGGGCGGGGTAGGGCTGTGGATTTCCCGACGCGGTCTCGGAAACCTGGCCTTGGAGCCTGGACTTCCTGGTTGTGTGACCCTGGGCAAGTTTCTCTTTGTCTTAGCCTCAGTTTTCTCGTCAGAGAAATGGGGATGAAACCTGCCCACCCTGCAGTGCTGTTACAGAGGCTGCAGGGGCGACCCGGGGACGCTTCGGGTCTCTGGCCAGCCAATTCTGGCAGGGCCACGTGGCGTCCTCCTTCTGGTTCTGTGACCTTGGCCCGGGTCGACCAGGCAGAGCCTCAGTTTCCCCATCTGTTAGGCGGGAAGGTCGATCTCCAAATAGCGCCAGCAGTGAGAGAGGACTTACCCGGAAGGTGCCGGGTTCGAGCCCGGAACGGCCCCTCCGCAGGTGAGGCCGGGGGCACCCTCACCTCTCGGCGCTCGGACGGCCGCCGCTGAGGCCTCTTGCGGGCTTCTCGGGGCGGGTTACCGTTTCGTTGGGGCTGGACACGTGGCCCACCCCCTGCACGGTCCGCGTTCCGCCCACTTGGGTCGAGCCGTCCAATCGACACTCATCATGCGCTGCCTCGCCCCCTCTCTCCGGCCAATCCGCATGTGCCACTGCCTCTGCCCGCAATCAGCGCTCACCAACTCTCCCCGCCCCCTGCTTCTCAACCAATCCGCATATGCCGCTGCTTTGCTCCCGCCCCAGGGGAGGGGCGCCGGCTAGACTGTCAGACTGGAGAAAATGATTAGCTCGCAAGTCGCGGTGGGGGCGGGGCAGCAGCGCGTCCGACCAATGGAGAGCCGTAGAGGGCGTGAGTGGCGGCCGACGGGGCAGAGTCGCGCAGTGGTCTCCGAAGGCTCAGATCCTGGCTGGAGAGAGGGCGTCTCGCCCGGCCCCGTTGCACAGAACAGGTCGCCGAGGCCGGGGGAGAGAGAGAGAGGGGTCTTACCTAGAGTAGAATCATGTCTGCGGTTCGAATCCTGGCCCTCTGTCAAGAAACGGAGGCTTACAAAGATACCCACGCACTTTCCAGGAAGGGGCTGGCTGAGGGCGTGATCAAGTGAGGAGTTTGACGCCCCCCTGTCCTTTGTGCTATGCGCTGCCTCAGTTTCCCCATCTGTACAGCACCTGCCTCCTCGAGTGGTGTTTAGAATGATTTAGACTCTGCTTGGAAATGGTGGTTGAGAGAAAGAGGGAATTTCCTAACTGACTTGGAATAAGTCCAAACTGCTCGCAATTCGTGGTTGGCCTTCCCGGTTCCCGCAGACCTCGCCTCTCACCACTCCCCCTGCTCACTCCGCTCCAGCCACATGGGTCTCCCCTTGCTGTTCCCTCAATGTCCCACCGCAGGGCCTTTGCATGTGTGCTCTCTCAGCCTGGAATCCTAGGACTTCCCATGGCCCAGCCTTCCAGGCTTTCAAAGCCTTTCCTGACCACCTGGTGTCAGGTCGCTGTTTTTAATTGTTTTGAAAGATTAAAAAAAAAGAAAGAAAAAATTGCTCTATCAAGCAGGCTGGAGTACCGTGGTAAGATCACAGCTCGCTGCAGCCTCAACCTCCCGGGCTCAAGCGATCCTCCCACCTCAGCCTCCCCAGTAGCTGGGACCACTGGTATGCGCCACCACACTTGACTAATTTTTTTATTTTGTTGTAAAGACGGAGGTCTCACTCTGTTGCCCAGGCTGTCTTGAACTCCTGGGCTCAAGTGATCCGCCTGCCTTAGCCTCCCAAAGTGCTGGGATTACACGTGTGAGCCGCCGCACCTGGCCTTGTGTTTTATTTTCTTTTCAGCACTAACTCCAATCTGAATTGGAAATGAATCTTGCTTTTTGAAAAATGCATGGATATACTCTTTTATTGTCAGTTCCCCGCCAAAACACACACATGCACACAGAACAGGGAGCTCCCTGAGGCAGGGATCCCGTCTGCCTCATTCACTGCTGAATCCTCAAGTCCTAGACCTGGGCCTGGTCCATAGCAGGCGCTCCATATGTCTTTGGGAATAAAGAGAGGAGAGCAGACATTAGGCAGCGTTAAGTCCGGCTGAGAGTGAGGGGTGGATGCCAAGATGGCGCAAGGAAGAAGGAAGGGGAAAGGCGAGAAAGCAAGAATGGGGCCTCCAGAAGAGGTGGAGGGGGGCCCTTGGGCCCAGGAGGAGACCCCTGAGGCAGTGGTCTGAGGAGGGGGTCTGGGTTGGTTTATTTTACCAGGGGCTGCCAGGAAGGGAGTGGACAGGTTGGGGGCTCCTGGAGAGGGCTGGAGAGCTGTCATGGAGGGGCCTCTGGCTTGTCTTGGGTTCTGAACTGGGTTGTGATTGGCCTTATGGGGAGCTGGTCCCCCAACCTTCAGGGATCCCCTGAGAATCCCAGGCACGAGGATCCCTCCCACCAGTCCACCCAACCCCAGTCGGGAGCCGCGAGATCAGCCTCTTCCCCCAGGGCATGCCGGGGAAGGGGCAGGGGGCCGCAGAAACGTGGGACCTGCCTCAGGTCCGGCGGGCCCAGGTCGAGATAGGACAGACCCGGCACTGGCAGGGGAGTGGGACCAGAGGAGGGGTCCCGTGGCACTGAGGTACACTCTGGGGTGAGCACAATGTTGTCAAAGAGGTCGAGGGTAGAGGTGTCCAGGGCAGTGAGACTCAGGCTGGCGCTGGCATGGGGAGCCTCAGTGGGGGCCACAGCACAGGCCACTCCGAGGAAGGGGGATGGAGGCGGTGGGGGTGGCTCTTGGAGCGAGGGTCTCTGGGGAGGTGCCTCCTGGGACAGGATGGAGAGGGCCAGGCGCCGGGTGGCGGCCTCAATCTTGGTGAACTGCCTGTAAAGACAGATGTGAGCAGGTGGTCTCTAATGCCTGAACTCAAGTGATCCTCCTGCCTCAGCTTTTCAAGGTGCTGGGATTGCAGGCTTGAGCCACCATCGCCGGCCAGCATCATATTTGCAAGGTTCACCCATGTGGTTGCATCACACCATGCTAGTTATTTATTTTGGTGAGTCCTGACCGTCTGCCACCCCCATGAAAACACAACCTCCACGACAGCAAGGAACTTTATCTGCTTTGCTAACCGGCCTGGCACACAGTAGGCACTCAATAAATGCATGTTGACTGTTGCTGGCATCCAGCCCTGGGGTCTGCTCCTCTCTGTCGGTGCCTGGTCTCCCCCAGCCAAGGGTGCTGGTTGCTCATCCCCCTCCCCCACCTCCCATTCCCACCTTCCCCGCAGCCCCTCACCTGCAGATCTGGTTGTGCAGAAACCTTCTGTGGTTGGGCCGCCTCTTGGGGGGTCGGGTGCGCCGGGGCTGCAGGGCCCGCAGCATGTGGGCAGCCGCCCCGCTCACGAAGGCACACAGCTCCCGGGGGCCGGGCTCGGAGACCCCAGGACCTTCGGGGACCCCGGGATGCATGGCCGGGGTGGTCTGAAGTAACTCTCCACAATGCTGCTGACCAAAGCACCCCCCAAATCTGTGAGCAGGGAGGGGCAGGGGACTCTGGAGGCCCAGGCACCCCGGGCTGGGGAGGAAGCAGGGCTGGGGATTGGGCCAAGGCCTCCCCACTGCGCCCTAACCCTGTCCCCACCTCCCAGGAGCCTGACCTGAAGTCTGAGGGACTGGCAGGTGGGGGCTGATATAGGAAGGCCGGGAACAGGGAGGGGAGGGGGCTTTCTGGGGCCCTCTAAGTACCCAATTAGCGCATAGTTGGACCTAGGATGTGGGACCAGCGCACGCCAGCGGGGGACAGAGAATAGTGCCTGGAGATGGCCAATTAAGGGAACAAAGGCGTCGTTCGGGAGGTGAGGCCGCCAGTGAGTCAAATGCAGCGATTGAGCGTGGAGGACCCTTAATTGGAGCCGTGGGGAGGGGGCTGGGAGGGAGGGGAGCTGGGCTGCATCTGCCCACTAACCCCCAGTCACACCTGTGCCTCCCTCCCTCTGCTCAGCCCAGGGCCTTAGGAGGGGAAACCGAGGCTCCCAAAGGGGCTGGTGCAGGCCGAGGTCTCCAGAGAGCAGGAGGGGTTGGCTCCTGGGGGGTTGCCCCCGAAATCCTGGGGCTCATAGAATCCTGAGCAGCAGAGTGAGGGAGGAGAGGGGAGGGGTGAGGCAGGACGGGAGGGGACGAGAGAACAGGGCGCAGTCTCCTCCAGGGTGTGTTGTGGAGGGACTGGGACCCCTGGTGTCTGTGGGAGGCAGAGGATGGGCCGGGTCCCCTTGTTTCTGGAAGGGTGTTGGCCGGAGCGGGGACCCTGGGTCTCAGGTTGGGTGGGGGAGCGCCGGGTGTCACAGCCTCAGTCTCTGCTCAGACCCCACCCTCGGGGGTGTGCTCTGGGAAGCCAGGGTGTTCCCCGAAGTTGGTGTAAGAAATGACCACGGCTTAGTACCTAGAACCGCACGCGCTGATTCTCCTGCCTGAAGCAGGGATTTGAGCCTGACGTCATGAGTTTTCTTGCCAGGCCCGCTCACTGGCAAGGTCAGCAGCTGAGGTCCTACCAGGCCTAGGGTGGGGGCCAGCAGGCAGGTGGGGACATATTGGGAGCTGAGGCTGAGTGCAGCCAGTGATGTTGCCAGAGGTCCAGTTTCCTGTCAGCAGAGCATGGTGAGACCAGCTGCAGTAGGACAGCCAGACACCCAGTGCCCTCACCAGCCACGGCACACACACATTGACTGCCACCTCTGCCATGCTTGACACTGCCACTGTGCTGAACCACTGCACAGGTGGGGCTGCTGGGCCTGGTGTGGCCGGTGTCTGTGTCGGGGACATCGTGGGCCTCCCCTGTTTCTCTTGCGTGTCTCCAAGGGTCTGCAGCCTCCTAGACAGCCTCTTGTACTCTGCCCCTTGGTCCCTCTGCCTGCCAGCTGTCTGTGATGCACACTAGCCCCATTGCTATCTCTCCATCTCCCCTGCTCTTGCTGTTTCCTCTTCTGTTCCTCCTGGCTTTCTGTCCATCCCTGAGTTGTCTACAATTCTCTCCACTATCAACTATCACCTACCTATCTATGGATCTATCATCTATGTATGTGTGTATGTATGTATATATCTATTTTTAGAGACAGAGTCTGGCTCTGCCACCCAGGATGGACTGTAGTGGTGTGATCCTGGCTCACTGCAGCCTTGACCTCTTGGGCTAAAGGGATCCTTCCACCTCAGCTTCCTGAGAAGCTGGGACTACAGGCACCTGCCACCATGCTTGGCTGATTTTTTTTCTTTTGTAGAGATGGGGTCTCACTCTGTTGCCCAGGCTGGTCTCAAACTTCTGGGTTCAAGCGATTCTCCTGCCTTGACCTCCCAAAGTGCTGAGATCACAGGTGAGAGCCACCGCGCCCAGCCTCTCTCCTCTGTATTGTCTCTCTGACTTCATCTCCCCCATTTGCGTTCTGGTTCCTCTCCCTGTCTCTGTCTCTTTCACCGTCTCTGGAGTTTCTCTCAGTGTTTATATTTTAGGCTCTGAATGCTCTTCACTGCCTGTCTCTCAGCTTCTCTGTTTCTGTCTCTCTGTCTTCCCTAGGGCAGGTCGCGTGTGTGTGCGTGTGTGGGTCTGTGTCAGATTGTTGCTGGATGGTACCGTGCAGTTCCAGTCTCCTGGTGTCCGAAACAAAGGATTGGATGAGACGTGCACAGACAGCAAAGGAAAGGAGCAAACGTTTATGAAGCACAGTATTCCACTCTCAGAGGGGAGAGCGGACAGAGCTCTCCCAGATGAGATCAGCCCTGGTTTGTTACATTTCATGGCCTTTTTTTTTTTTTAAAGGATTCTTTTTAAAAATTTATTTATTTTTATTTTATTTTTTAAATTTTTATTTATTTATTTATTTATTTATTTATTTATTTATTTATTTATTTATTTTTGAGATGGAGTCTCTCTCTCTGTCACCCAGGCTGGAGTGCAGTGGCACAATCTCGGCTCACTGCAAGCTCCACCTCCTGGGTTCATACCATTCTCCTGCCTCAGCTTCCCGAGTAGCTGGGACTACAGGCGCCCACCACCACACCCGGCTAATTTTTGTATTTTTAGTGGAGACGGGGTTTCACCATGTGAGCCAGGATGGTCTCGATCTCCTGACCTCGTGATGCACCCGCCTCGGCCTCCCAAAGTGCTGGGATTACAGGCCTGAGCCACCGCGCCGTCCTATTTTTTATTTTTGAGATGGAGTCTTGCTCTGTCGCCCAGGCTGGAGTGCAGTGGTGCGATCTTGGCTTACTGCAACCTCCGCCTCCTGGATTCAAGTGATTCTCCTGCTTCAGCCTCTGGAGTAGCTGGGATCACAGGCATGCACCACCATGCCTGTCTAACTTTTGTATGTTTTTAGTAGAGACGGGGTTTCACCATGTTGGCCAGGCTAGTCTTGAACTTCTGATCTCAAATGATCTGCCTGCCTCGGCCACCCAAAGTGCCGGGATTACAGGCATGAGCCACTGGGCCCGGCCGTACATTTCATGGCCTTTTATATGTTTTTCATCTCTTGCTTAACCTCACTTTATCTCTTGTAGGTTAGTTGCTCATCCTTGCCTAATCTTACTTTATCTCTTCTGACCAAATTACTCATCTTCAGCTTTATTTTTCGTGACCAAACTGCTACTGCGAGTCCACCAGGGGGCGCCCGCCTGGCCGGTGCTGGGCGGCCCGGCTCAAGGGGTGCGGCCCCAGAACTTGGGGCTCTTTCCTGTCTCCTGTCATTGAGAACAACCAACCACAGCGAGAAGCGGGCTTCATGGGTGTTTGTTGAGGACCTACACTTACAGGGTCCTCTCCCCTATCCCAGCCCTTGAGATGCTGTGTGTGTTGGGGGTGGATTTAGTCATTCAACAAACATTTGTGGAGCACCTTGCTTTACCCAGCAATGGAGGAGGTGAGCCAGGCAGGGGTTGGGCCATGAGGGTAAGCGTGATGGAGAACCATAGAGGGTTTGGGGCAGGGATAGACCCTGCCCCCAACCTCCTTTGCAGGCCTTGCTACAGCTGGAATGTGGAGACCCCACCCCCTAATCCCCCTACAATCTGGATGGGGGTGTCAGGGTCAGGCCAGGAAGCCAGGGACAACGCACGGTGTGTCCTTCTCTGTCCCCATCCACTCGTCTGCTATCTGCTCCCTCTCATCCAGTCATTGTGGGACCTTGTTTCCCTTACAGGAGAGATTAGGACACAGACATGCACTGAGGGGCCACCATTGAGGCCCCACAAGGAAGACAGCGTCTGCAAGCCAAGGAGAGAGGCCTTGGGGGAAAACAACCCTCCAGACACCTTGACTGCAGACTTCTGTATCCAGAACCGGGAGAAAATAAGTTTCTGTTGTTGGGAGCACTCAGTGTGGAACTTTGTTATGGGAGTCCTAGCAGATTCGTATATATAATGAGTGTATTCACTATCTACACTGTGTAAGAACTAGCCACTGATGCAGTGGCTTTAAACAACATACATTCATTATCTCAGAGTTCCGTGGCCAGGAGTCTAGGCACCATGGTTTATCTTGGTCCTCTGGTCAGGGTCGCTGCAATCCTGGAGTGGGCCAGGGCTGGGGTCTCATCTGAGGTTGGGGTCTGCTCCCAAGTTGACACAGCAGCATTCATTTCAGTGCCTCTGAAGAATGCATGGAGTCCTGGGTTCAGGGCCAGCAGAAGAATCTCTGCGCTTCCCATCTCTGACCTCTAGGCCCAGCTTTTTATATATATATAATATAAATATATATAAAATATATATTAATATAATATATATAATATAAATATATAATATATAATATATATTTTATATATCTATATATAATATATAATATATAATATATAATATATAATATATATTTTATATATATATTTTTTGAGGTAGAGTCTCGCTCTGTCACCCAGGCTGGAGTGCAGTGGTGCGATCTCGGCTCACTGCAACCTTCGCCTCCTGGGTTCAAGCGATTCTCCTGCCTCAGCCTCCCAAGTAGCTGGGATTACAGGTGCCCGCCACCACGCCCTGCTAATTTGTTGTATTTTTAGTAGAGACAGGGTTTCACTATGTTGGCCAAGCTGGTCTCGAACTCCTGACCTCGGGTCATCCACCCGCCTCGGCCTCCCAAAGTGCTGGGATTACAGACATGAGCCACTGTGCCTGGCCTCAGGATCCTTGACCACATCTGCTAAGACCCCCCTTGCCTTCACCATATCACATAACCATCACACCCACATAATGCAAAGGCACTCACATAAGGGCATGGGTCCCTGGAGGTCATCGTAGAAGGTGGCAGCCACTCTTGGGGAGGAAATTTAGCATGTATCTGTCTCTGTCTGTTTTTGCACTTAAAGGAATGTTTTACCTGTGCAGATGGAACCCTGTGTATTGTTGCTTCCTCCAGCGAGTCTGCCCTGGCTTCCCCCAGGCTGCGTGAGGAGTCTCCCCTGGCTCCCATGTCCTGGGCAGCCTCCATGAGTGCCTGACCATGCATGTGAGACCTGCTCAATAGGCCTTGGAAGTGGGTGGACTCTGGGGTTGGGCACATTCCTGGTCCAACCACTTCTGGGTTGCAGGAATTACTTCCTGGTTACCGGACACTACATTACTTCCTGGTTCTGTGGCTTGGCCATGAGACTTCAGAGGGCCTTGCCTTACCCTACTGTGAAATGGGGATTGCACCCCTTCTGAGTGGAGAGGCCCATTAGCTTGGGGCCTGCTGGGGCTGCCATAGGGGCCTTAAGAGATGTCAGAAGGGAGGAGCACCGTGGCTCGCGCCTGTAATCCGAACACTTTGGGAGGCCGAGGCAGGTGGATCACCTGAGGTCAGGAGTTCAAGACCAGCCAAATTAGCTGGGTATGGTGGCAAATGCCTGTAATCTGAGCTACTCAGGAGGCTGAGGCAGGAGAATCATTTGAACCTGGGAAGTCGAGGTTGCAGTGAGCCAAGATCGTGCCATTGTACTCCAGCCTGAGCAATAGAGTGGGACTCCGTTTCCAAAAAAATAAGAAGGGAGCATCCTAAGCCTGTGGGAGGCATGGGCCTGTCCCCTGGGTCCCCTGTCCCTGGGGATGGCTGACAACCAGTGACTCTCTTTGCCCATCTCCTCTGCCTTTGGTTTAAAATGCATCTCTGTTTCCTTACTCGACTTGTTTGAAAAAGGATGTTTTATTTTTAGTCTCTGGCCCTGGGAATCCAGTCATTACTCCAGATACCTTCTCTAGCCCCTGACCCCACTTTCTAGAGAGGGAGGGAAGGGGAGTGGCAGGTTCCTTCTAAAGCCTTCAGCTGATCCTCCTGGGATCGGAGTGGATGGAGAAGAATCTCCCAAGTGCAGGGCCTCTGGGCAGGAGTGACAGCCCAGTCCAGGAAAGGGTGGGTACCTAGAAAGGCTGAATGGTTTACCGGCTGGCAGGTGGCAGGGCTCAGAGTCTGAGGCTGGGCAAGGAGCCTGATCTAGTTGGGGTGGGGGAAACCGTGCCCCCAAAACACCTGGTGTTGTTGGCTAGAAACAGAAACATCTGGGGCCTGCAGGGGTGCAGGGGTGTGCATCTGGGCATCTGCTTGGTCGTGCATTTGAGGCTCTGGAGGTCCCCTCACTGCCCTGAAGCTATATCTCCTGCTTGGCTTTTCTCCACAGCACTGCGCAGTGGATAGTCTGTCTTCTTGATTCCCACTGCATGCCCTGGGAGGTTTTGTGAGCTCACTGAGATGGTGAGTTTTTTTTTACTGGCTTTTCCCCTCCACATTGCTATGACCCCAGCTCCCAGGACAGGACCTGGGGTGGAGCCCCGGTCTGGACTGTGGGTGGGAGCACTGCTGGGCCTGGAACAGCTGCAGCTGAGGATTCTGTATGATCTTATCCATGTCTTTGGCTATTTGATTCTGTTTTTGTTTTTGTTTTTGTTTTTGTTTTGAGACGGAGTCTCGCTCTATTGCCCGGGCTGGAGTGCAGTGGCCGGATCTCAGCTCACTGCAAGCTCCGCCTCCCAGGTTCACGCCATTCTCCTGCCTCAGCCTCCCGAGTAGCTGGGACTACAGGCGCCCGCCACCTCGCCCGGCTAGTTTTTTGTAGTTTTTAGTAGAGATAGGGTTTCACCGTGTTAGCCAGGATAGTCTCGATCTCCTGACCTCGTAATCCGCCTGTCTCGGCCTCCCAAAGTGCTGGGATTACAGGCTTGAGCCACCGCGCCCGGTCGATTCTGTTTTTGTTTGTTTGTTCGAGACGGAGTCTCGCTCTGTTACCCAGGCTGGAGTGCAGTGGCACAATCTTGGCTCACTGCAAACCTCCATCTCCTGGGTTCAAGCAATTCTCCTGCCTCAGCCTCCTGAGTAGCTGGGACTACAGGCACATGCCACCATGCCCGGCTGATTTTTGTATTTTTAGTACAGAGGGGGTTTCACCATGCTGGCCAGGCTGGTCTCGAACTCCTGACCTTGCGATCCGCCTGCCTCGGTCTCCCAAAGGCCTGGGATTACAGGCATGAGCCACTGCACCCAGCTGATTCTGTTTACTTGTCAGCATGAGGGACCTGATGACATCCCTTCAAGGGCTACCCAGAGGATCCGGGGGGTTGAGGGAAAATCCCACCTCCCCATCTGGGTCCCTGAGACTCCTCCTTGGCCTGGAAAGTGCTGGACACAAGGCTGGCCTGAGTCCCGTCACTGTCTCCAAGGGGCTGCTAGGCTGTTCTGAAAACAAACCAGTTGAATCCACACCGCCTTTCCAGGGACAGCAGGTTGCCCGAGGCCATTGACTTCAAAACCTTTGTTCACCTTCTGGCTGCAAAGTGGAGAATGGTATGGAGAGTAAGCGCCAGTCTTAGCCATGCCCATCTCTCTCTCTCTCTCTTTTTTTTTTTTTTTTTTTTTTGAGAGAGGGTCTTGCTCTATTGCCCAGGCTAGAGTGCAGTGGTGCAATCTCAGTTCACTGCAGCCTTAACCTCCCAGGCTCAAGCGATCCCTCACCTCAGCTTCCTGAGTAGCTGGGACTACAGGCATGTACTACCACATGAAGCTAATTTTTCTTTTTGTTTGTTTGTTTTTTAGACGGAGTCTCGCTCTGTCGCCCAGGCTGGAGTGCAGTGGCCAGATCTCAGCTCACTGCAAGCTCCGCCTCCTGGGTTCACTCCATTCTCCTGCCTCAGCCTCCCGAGTAGTTGGGAACTACAGGCACCCGCCACCGCGCCCGGCTAGTTTTTTGTATTTTCAGTAGAGATGGGGTTTCACCGTGTTAGCCAGGATGGTCTGGATCTCCTGACCTTGTGATCCACCTGCCCCAGCCTCCCAAAGTGCTGGGATTACAGGCGTGAGCCACCGCGCCCAGCTGCTAATTTTTTATAGAGATGAGGTCTTGCTATACTGCCCAGGCTGGGTGTCCCATCCCTTTTGTAATGCCTCTGGGTGGGCAGGTAAATGAGGGGGGCTGAGCTGAGGACCCCTTTCACTATTGCAGAGACCCAGATGGCCTGAGGCAAGGGGGATGGAGGTGGGATCCGCACCTCTGCGCTTTCCTGGCCTGGCAGCCAGCTGGGCGGCGCATTCCCATCTGTGTCCCCAGCCCGCATGGCAGCCGCTTTGTGTGGTTAATGCTGACGTGAAAGGAATGTTTGGGCTGAGCTGGATGCCAGGGGTTTGTTCCACACACGAATGCACGGAGACATCACCACCAAGACCCTGTAAGGTAGGGGTGGGTCCACATCAGCGCAGATCAGCCCTGAGGTGCATCCTGCTTGTGGACTTGGGAAACGGTGTGGGAGGCTGGAAAAATCCACTCATTCAACAAACAAGTACCGTCTGCTTCTCCGTCAGGGCCCATGCTGGTTTGGAATACGTGGGCAGTGAAGACATGAAAGGTCCCCGCTGTCATGGGACATAGATAAATGTCGCTGAGCATGTAAGAGGGACACCACCTAGCACAGGCGGCTTTCCAGCGGGATCTTTGAAGGGGTGGCCTGCCCCTCCACACCTGTGGGCGTTTCTCGGTAGGTGGAACGAGAGACGTGAGAAAAGAAATGAGACACAGAGACAAAGTATAGAGAAAGGAAAAGTGGGCCCAGGGGACCGCGCTCAGCTTACAGAGGACCCACGCCGGCACCGTCTCTGAGTTCCCTTAGTATTTATTGATAATTATCTTTACCATCTTAAAGATAAGGGAGTGGCAGGACAATAGGATCATTGTAGGGAGGAAATCAGCAGTAAGACATATGAACCAAAATCTCTGTGACATGAATAAGTTTAAAGGAAAATGCTGTGCCTTGAGATGCATATGCAAACATCTCCATAAACCTTTTAGCAGCATTGTTTCAGCCTATCACATGGGGAGAAACCTTGGACAATACCTAGCTTTCCTAGGCAGAGGTCCCTGCGACCTTTGGCCGTGTACGTGTCCCTGGGTAGTTGAAATTAAGAGAATGGTGATGACTTTTAACCAGCAAGCTGCCTTCAGGCACTTGTTTAACAAAGACACATCCTGCACAGCCCAAAATCCTTTAAACCTTGAGTCACCACAGCACATGTCTCTTGCAAGGACAAGGTTGGGGGTAGGGTCACATATTAACAGCATCTCAAATATAGAACAAAATGGAGTCTCTTATGTCTACTTCTTTCTATGTAGACACAGTAACAGGCTAATCTCTTTCTTTTCCCCACAATCTTAACCGGTTTTGACCGGCTCAAACCAGATCAAACCGCACCAGACCGGCTCTTAGACCGGCTCAAACCAGTTTTAACCGTCTCAATACGGACCAGACTGGCTCAAACCAATTTTGACCGGCTCAAATCGAATCAAACCGGACCTGACCGACTCAAACCGGACTCAAACCGGTTTTGACCAGCTGCCTTTGAGCAGTGGCTCTAAACTAGTGAACATTTGGCAATGTCTGGAGATATTCTTTTTTGTTGTTGTTTTTTTTTTAAACACGGAGTCTCACTCTGTCACTCAGGCTGGAGTGCAGTGGCACGATCTTGGCTTGCTGCAACCTCCAACTCCTGGGTTTAAGCGATTCTCTTGTCTCAGCCTCCTGAGTAGCTGGGATTACAGGCACCTGCCACCGTGCCCGGCTAATTTTTGTACTTTTAGTAGAGTCAGGGTTTCACCATGTTGGCCAGGCTGGTCTCGAACTCTTGACCTCAAGTGATCTGCCTGCCTCAGCCTCCCAAAGTGCTGGGATTACAGGCGTGAGCCACCGCGAAGATCTCCATCTGGAGATATTCTGACATCTCCTAAGGGGTGTGTGGAGCCGAGCTGGGGGATGCTACCCTTATCTAGTGGGTGGAGGCCAGGGATACTGCTCACCACCCTACGGTGCATAGGACAGTCCCCACGGCAATGAGTCCATCCCAAATGGCACTAGTGCTCTGGCTGAGAAACTGCGTTGAATGACCCTCAGAAAAGCCAACGTGGCTGGAACGCTGGGTTGGGCGGGGGTGGGGCGTGGAAAAGGGTTCTGGAGCAGCTAGATCTCCCACGAAAACCCCATAAGGAGTCTCTGGATTTCAGGCTCCCTGAATGGACCTTTGCCCAGCAGGAACCAGGTTTCTGCAGCGTCTGGATGAGCGTGCACGAAGCACACGCCCGAAAATCCTGAGCACGTGGCTCTACTGAGGGACGGGAAGCGCTCCAGGGCTCGGTTTCCCGCAGGAGCGATTACACCCTGGGGGCGGGGCCCGCTTCATGGGAGGGAGTTTTGTACAACCGTGGTGCATGGAAGGATTTTTCTGCAGATGAGAGGGAATCGGGACTAATAAAGGGGAACTTGCGACCGCGCGTCTCGAGCTGGCCGTCCCCCGCCTTGGGCTCACCGGGGCCTCGGCCCCCAACACCTGACAGCTGGAGTCGGGGACCACAACTGCGAGAACTACAACTCCCAGGATGCCGCGCACCGCCTGCGCCCGACCTGGTCGAGGAGTCGGGCAGCCAATGGGAGGGTCCGGGGGCGGGAACTCGGCGTACGTGCGGCGTGACGCGCCGGCGGCGACGTCGGGGTTTGTGTGCGCGAGAGGCCGCCGATAAAGGTTGGGTGCCTCGCGCCGGGGGCCGTTGGGAGGGAGTGCGCCCCCGCCCCCCCTCCCCGGCCCCCACAGCTGCACCGCCGCTGCCGGGGCCCCACCTTCCCGTCGACCCCCGCGAGAAGGTCCTGGGGCTGCCACCCTCGTTCCCCCGATTGGGGCCGCAGGTGAGAGACCGGAGGGGTGGGGGTGGGGGGAGGGACCGGAGGGCGGAGACGTTGGGGGTGGGAGGGGGGAGCGTGAAACCGGAGGGGGTACCTTAAAGGGGAGGTCGCTATTTCACCGCCGACTTTTGCCCGCTGGGCCGGCTCCGCCCTCTTAAAGGGCAAGGGGCTGCATTGGGAGGGCGGGTCAGGTTTTGCATTTTTACAGAAGCTTTCTGACTTAAAACAAATTTTTTCCCTTAAAAGGCGGTTCTCTCATTAAAAGCCAGTGGCCGTTTCCCAAACGTTGAAGCAAAAACTCCTGAGTCCTGGTTGCTTCAAAACGATCCCTAGTTTAGCTCAACAAAGGTGGAGATGGGTCTGCAGTGGCAGCATCCCCTTAAAGGGGAAGTCCAGCCTGCTGAAAGGGTGTGGCGCGGCCTTTTAAAGGGGATGCCCTCTTCTTGCTAAATGGGACCCCGCTGTTTCAGGGCACGGATATCTCGTTTAAGGAGATGCTCGGCCTTCTCAAAGGCACGTGCAGCTTCTTAGGATCAGTAGGTTCTTTTTTTTTCTTTTTTTGGAGACGGAGTCTTGCCCAGGCTGGAGTGCAATGGCGCGATCTAACCTGCTTACGTATTAAAGGGTACACTTATCTTTTAAAAAGGAAGTTCTTGGCTGGGCGCGGTGGCTCACGCCTGTAGTGCCAGCACTTTGGGAGGCCGAGACGAGCGGATCACTTGAGACCAGGAGTTCAAGACCAGCCCGGGCAACATGGCGAAACCCCGTCTCTAGTAAAAATACAAAAATTAGCCGGGCCTGGTGGCACGCACCTGTCATCCCAGCTACTCGGGAGGTTGAGGCAGGAGAATCGCTTGAACCCAGGAGGCGGAGGTTGCAGTGAGCCGAGATCGCGCCACTGCACTCCAGCCTCGGTGACAGAGACCCTGTCTCAAAAAACAAAACAAAACAAAAAACCAAGAAGTTCTTACAGCTTGTCTGAAGGGGATGCCCAGGCTTCATTAATTTAAAACTTGTTTACTGAGCACACACTCTGCCAGACATTATTGTAGGCACTGGGATGGCATACAACGGTGAACCAGACAGAAGCCCCTATTTTCACAGCATTGACATTCTAGCACGGTGAGACAGAATAAACCAGAAAACACACTGGTCATATAGTAGCGGTTCTCATCTGGGGGCAGCGGTGCTCCCCTCGGGCAACATTGCGGCTAAGACTTGGAGGTGCAGGAGTGAGCTTTGTGGACAGTGTAGAGGAGGGCTTCATAGGCCAATGTCAGGCGTCCAGTGGGTCAAGGCCAGGGGCCAGGGATGCTGCTAAACAGCCTACAGTGCACAGGACAGGTCTGGCCCCACAGACCTTTCTGAGGCTGAGAATCCCTGGCTGTACAGTACATTAGAAGGTGATCATCGCTGTGGGGGAAAAAATAAGGCAGGAAAAGGGAATGGGGAGTTGGAAGGGATTGTAGATTTCAATAAGGCTGTCAGGGAAGCTCTCACAGAGTGGATTTCAGCGAAGACTCGGAGACGAAAGAGAGCAGCGGGCACCGGTGGAAAGGAAGGGGCGGTTCTAGGCAGGCGCCCTGAAGTGGGAGCAGGCCTGCCTGGCCATCCTGGGTGACCAGAGTGACCAGGGGTAGGTGGCCAGTGAGGATAGCAGGAGGACAAGTCCGGGAGGGACAGGCTACAGCCTGCAGGAAGTCAGCAGGCTGGAAGACCAGAGCTGTGGCAGGTTTCTGAGCACAGGAATGCAATGCCCAGCCCTCCCTGTTGACTGGTTCACTTCAGCTGCTGTATTGGGACCAGAAAGGTGGGCAGGGCACGGGTGGAAACACAGAGATCCGTGGGGAGGCTGTTGCAGCTGCCTGGGAGAGAGACGGTAGTGCCTCAGATCAAGGTGGAGGCCTGTGAGAAGCGGCCAGATCCCGGATACGTTCTGGCTGGAAGGGGAATCTGCTGACGGAGGTGATTGAGCGGAGGCGAGGAGCCTCTGGCCTGAGGAAGAAGACCGCTGCCATTTTCAGAGATGGAGAAGCTATGGATGGAGTAGAAGTTGGGGGCGAGGAGCAAGGGACTATAGATTTTGGGCACGTTAAGTTTGAGGTGTCTACGAGGCGTTCAGATGGCACAGTCTAGCAGGTGGTGTGGTATTCAGAGGGCAGGTCTCACAGAGCTGGAGACCTGGAGTCATTGTTCGTGGTGATGGAGTCCTGAGAGTGGGTGGGGGCTCCCAGGGAGAGAGGACAGAGAGAAGAGGACCAAGGGGTGCCCAAGCCCCGGGTGCTCCCATATCTAGAGGTCAGGGAGGTGAGAAGGAACCAGGCTGGGGACTGAGATGAGGTGACAGGTGAAGGAGGACATCGAGGGAGCGAGGTATCCTGGAGGCCAAGGGGAGGCGGGCCACGGACCCAGTGACAGGTGAGCCATTGCGGGCCATGCACCACCGAGGCCGTGGTGGAGTGGGGGCACCAGTGTGGGACTGAAGGGGTTTGAGCGGGGAAAGAGCGGGTTGACGCTGGAGTTGCTCTGCTATGAAGGAATGGAGAAATGAGTTCGCAGCTGGACAGGGAAGTGGAGTGAAGAGATTTTTGGTTTTTAAAGATGGAAGACATAGATTGTTGGTTCTGCAGATGGGAATGGTCCAGGAGAGGAGGAAAAGTGGAGGATGTGGGTGGGAAGGCAGGGTCCATGGGCACCGGCTCAGGCCTGTGGGAAAGGACCACGCAGGGTTTCTGGACCTCGCACTGTTGACATCGTGGCTGGGATTGTTCTCGGCTGCGGGGCGGTCCTGTGAATTGTAGGGTGTTGAGCAGCATCCCTGGCCTCCCCCACCAGATGCCAGGAGCACTTTCCTCTCTAGTTAACAGATAACCCAGAATGCCTCCAGGCACTGCCAGATGTCCCCTGGGTCAGAGGCACAATTTGTCCCAGTTGAGAACCACTGGTATCGTGGTCAGAATGTGAGAACCTTTCTTTTCACAGAGGCATGGTCAAGGACAGGGTTGCCTGCCAAGAACAGGAGGGGAGAGGAGGGGCTGGAGGTTTCAGGAGAAAGCAGCACACCTGTGAGTGCATGGGCCAGACACATGTAGCGTGAGCCAGGGAGGGCGATGGTGAGGGGCTGCAGATTTCATGGGCATGAAGGCAAAGTGAGACTGAGGCCAGGCCAGGCAAGGGGGTGCCTGTCATGGCCACCTGCAGCATTTGTGCAGGGTCAGGCGGGAGTGAGGATGTGGGCTGGCTGGAGGAGGCCGAGCGGGCTGGGTGGTAGATGAGGATGGGCTACAGTCTAAGGATTTGTGGAGTTGAAGCACCAAGCGGGAGTGACCTAGAAGGCTTTGTGGTGGTGGGAAGTAGGTTGTTCCAGGCTCAGACCGTGAGGACACTTTTTTTTTTTTTGAGACGGAATCTCTCTCTATTGCCCAGGCTGGAGTGCAATGGCATGATCTCAGCTCACACTGCAACCTCCACCTCCTGTATTCAAGCGATTCTCCTGCCTCAGCCTCCTGAGTAGCTGGGATTACAGGCGCCCGCCACCACGCTGGGCTCATTGTTGTTTTTTTTAGTAGAGACAGGGTTTCACCACATTGGCCAGGCTGGTCTCAAATTCCTGATCTCAGGTGATCTGCCTGCCTTGGCCTCTCAAAGTGCTAGGATTGATTACAGGCGTGAGCCACCGCGTCTGGCCCCATGAGGAGGATTTAGTTAGCAGGAAAAGGTTTAGGGTATGGCAGTGGGAGGAGTGTTGAGGCTGAGGCAGAGGATTAAGTGTTAGAGGGAGAGCAGCAAGGAGCAGAGCTAGGAGAGCCCCTCTGTGTGTGGTCTTCAGGGACCTTGCCTGTCTGTAGAGGGAGTGAGCAGACTCCTAAAGGCAGCGCTTGCTCTCTTGAAGGCAGGGCCCAGCCTTCTCAGACCTGGCCAGCCTCCTAAGGAGGGTGACCACCAATTTGCTGGGAAGTTTCCATTTCAGCACTTGGAAGTTTCCAAGTCCAGCATCACTGGCACCTGCTCACGTTCCAAGCAAACTGGGACCACGGGAGACCCTAATCCTAAGGAAGGTCCCCTGCAAAGTGGGTGACCCGGGGAGGTAGTGTGTGGGTTTGGGGTTGAGATGACCCAGTGCGGGGGTGAGCCCCTGACCCGGAATCCCTCCCCCAGGTGTGATGGTTGGCTCCCACGCAGACATGGCCCCGGCCTCTACTGCGGAGGGGGCTGGGGAGAAGCCAGGTCCTGCGGCCCCTGCCCCGGCGGCCCAGTACGAGTGTGGGGAGTGTGGCAAGTCATTCCGGTGGTCGTCCCGGCTTCTGCACCACCAGCGCACGCACACAGGCGAGCGGCCCTACAAGTGCCCAGACTGCCCCAAGGCCTTCAAGGGCTCCTCGGCCCTGCTCTACCACCAGCGAGGCCACACAGGCGAGCGGCCCTACCAGTGCCCCGACTGCCCCAAGGCCTTCAAGCGCTCCTCCCTGCTGCAGATCCACCGCAGCGTGCACACCGGCCTGCGGGCCTTCATCTGCGGCCAGTGCGGCCTGGCCTTCAAGTGGTCGTCCCACTACCAGTACCACCTAAGACAGCACACAGGCGAGCGCCCCTACCCGTGCCCGGACTGCCCCAAGGCCTTCAAGAACTCGTCCAGTCTGCGGCGCCACCGCCATGTGCACACTGGCGAGCGGCCCTACACCTGTGGCGTCTGCGGGAAGAGCTTCACGCAGAGCACCAACCTGCGGCAGCACCAGCGCGTGCACACGGGCGAGCGGCCCTTCCGCTGCCCGCTCTGCCCCAAGACCTTCACCCACTCCTCCAACCTGCTGCTGCACCAGCGCACCCACGGCGCCGCCCCTGCCCCCGCCCCGGGTGCCACCCCCGCGGGCCCGCCCCCCCAGCCCCGGGATCCCAGCGGTGGTGGTGGCAAGGTCTTCGTGTGCGACGCCTACCTGCAGCGGCACCTCCAGCCCCACAGCCCGCCCGCGCCCCCCGCCCCGCCGCCCCCGCCCCCGCCCGTGGTGCCCGAGCTCTTTTTGGCCGCAGCGGAGACCACGGTGGAGCTGGTGTACCGCTGCGATGGCTGCGAGCAGGGATTCAGCAGCGAGGAGCTGCTCCTGGAGCACCAGCCGTGCCCCGGGCCGGAGGCGGCGCCCCAGCCCCAGGACGCACCCGCCGAGGCGCCCAAGGCCGACCAGCCACCGTCCCCTCTGCCGCAGCCCCCTCCTCCCGCTGCCGCTCCCGCCCCTGGCTTTGCCTGTCTGCCCTGCGGCAAGTCCTTCCGGACGGTGGCCGGGCTCTCCCGCCACCAGCACAGCCACGGGACTGCTGGCGGGCAAGCGTTCCGCTGCGGCAGCTGCGACGGCTCCTTCCCGCAGCTGGCCAGCCTCCTGGCTCATCAGCAGTGCCACGTGGAAGAGGCGGCGGCCGGGCGCCCGCCTCCGCAGGCTGAGGCCGCCGAGGTGACCTGCCCCCAGGAACCGCTGGCGCCTGCCGCCCCCGCCCCGCCACCACCCCCGTCCGCCCCCGCGTCTGCGGAGCGGCCCTACAAATGTGCCGAGTGCGGCAAGGCCTTCAAGGGCTCCTCCGGGCTGCGCTACCACCTGCGGGACCACACGGGCGAGCGGCCCTACCAGTGCGGCGAGTGCGGCAAGGCCTTCAAGCGCTCCTCCCTGCTGGCTATCCACCAGCGGGTGCACACGGGCCTGCGGGCCTTCACCTGCGGCCAGTGTGGCCTCACCTTCAAATGGTCGTCCCACTACCAGTACCACCTGCGGCTGCACTCGGGCGAGCGGCCCTACGCCTGCGGGGAGTGTGGCAAGGCCTTCCGCAACACGTCGTGCCTGCGTCGCCACCGCCACGTGCACACTGGCGAGAGGCCCCACGCCTGCGGTGTCTGCGGCAAGAGCTTCGCGCAGACCTCCAACCTGCGGCAGCACCAGCGTGTGCACACGGGCGAGCGGCCCTTCCGCTGTCCGCTCTGCCCCAAGACCTTCACCCACTCCTCCAACCTGCTGCTGCACCAGCGCACGCACTCAGCCGAGCGCCCCTTCACCTGCCCCATCTGCGGTCGAGGCTTCGTTATGGCCGCCTACCTGCAGCGGCACCTGAGGACGCACGCCCCGGCCAACACGGCTCCCAGCACCACAGCCCCCGCCGCCGGCTCCCAGCCCCCTGCTCCACTGGCTGCCGCCCGGGCCCCACCAGCCACCCAAGATGTCCACGTCCTGCCCCACCTCCAGGCCACGCTCTCCCTCGAGGTGGCGGGGGGCACGGCCCAGGCTCCGAGCTTGGGGCCAGCAGCGCCCAACTCTCAGACGTTCCTCCTGGTGCAAACTGCCCAGGGCCTCCAGCTGATCCCTAGCAGCGTGCAACCCCCTACACCTCCGCCCCCTCCCGCACCTCCCAAGCTCATCTTGCTGCCCTCCTCCAGTGCTGGGGCTGGGAGTGGCCGTGCAAGGCAGGGCCCGCGGGCAGTGGGGAAAGCCGGCCAGGGGGCAGGAGTGGTCTGGCTGCCAGGCCCTGGGGGTCTAGGGGTGCAGGGAGCGGCCAGCGCAGGGGCCAGCGGGGCAGCGCAGAGCCTCATCGTTCTGCAGAATGTGGGGGGTGGGGAGGCAGGGCCACAGGAAGTGAGTGGGGTGCAGCTCCAGTCCCTCCGGCCAGCCCCAGAAGTAACCACGGTCCAGCTCCAGCCAGCACAGGAGGTGACCACGGTCCAGCTCCAGCCAGCACAGGAAGTAACCACGGTCCAGCTCCAGCCAGCACAGGAGGTGACCACGGTCCAGCTCCAGCCTGTGGCCGGCCAGCTCTCCAATTCCAGTGGGGGAGCTGTGGCTACTGAGGCGCCCAACCTGCTGGTTGTTCAGAGCGGGGCAGCGGAGGAGTTGCTCACGGGCCCCGGCCCCGGGGAGGCGGGGGATGGTGAGGCCAGCACCGGTGTGGTCCAGGATGTCCTCTTTGAGACACTCCAGACGGAAGAGGGCTTGCAGAGCGTGCTGGTGCTGAGCGGGGCCGATGGCGAGCAGACCCGGCTCTGCGTACAGGAGGTAGAAACCCTTCCCCCTGGGCTGACTGAGCCGCCTGCCACCGGCCCACCGGGACAGAAACTCCTCATCATCCGCAGCGCCCCAGCCACTGAGCTGCTGGACAGCAGCAACACTGGAGGAGGCGCCGCCACGCTGCAGCTCCTGGCCCCACCGCCCTCAGGCCCAGCCTCGGGCTCCGCGGGGCTCCCCGCGGCTCCAGCTTCCCAGATGGTACAAGTGGTCCCCGCAGGATCTGGGCCTGGTGTTATGACCCCGCAGGGCCTGCCCTCCATCCAGATTGTCCAGACTCTACCCGCAGTCCAGCTGGTGCACACGTTTTGAGGAGAGCCAGTGATTCCCCTCCCGCCCCACAGAGACCCCGACTCACTGCCAGCCGGGGCGGGGCGGGGTGCTGCAGGCTGGCCTTGCCTAATAAAGACCCGAGTCTCCCCACCTGTGTTCTGTTTTCCTGAGGGGAGGGGAGGGGGCAAAGTCATGGTCCTAGCCCCTGCCTGGGAGCGTGGAGTCTTAACTCATGCGTCCTGAGTCAGCGTCCTGGGGCCAGCCACTACGTGGGGCTCAGTTCCCCTGTCCTGAAACCAAAAGATGTAGTGGGGAGGTGGTGGCATCTGACTCCAGGGAGTGCCACTTGTTCACTGTAGGTCGCCCTGCTGCCCCCCTCGTCTGAGAAATAGGGGGATCCTTAGGCGGGAGGGCCCTGCGAGCCCGGGCGCCCCGTGGGTGGAATGGGGTCCCTGGGGATGGGGGGTCGGGCGCCGCTGGGCTGGGGGATGCTGAGCGCGGCACCCACGAGAATCCACCCGCGGGCATCGCTGCCCCGCGCTCAGGTTGCTCAGCAACGAGGGAACGTGGGGCGGGAGCTCGCGCTGGTCCCCAGCCCGCCGCCCGTCTCCTGCCGGCGCCCGCTCCCGTTTTTCCCCAGGTCCCCTCTCCCCGTTGCTCCTTCTCTAGGGATAGGAGAGGTCACCTCCCGGCCCGCCGCAGGGTCACTGCTCCCCGCCCGCCCTCCGGGGAGCTTAGCAACGGTTGCTGAGACCCGCAGCGGGCAACGCCCCGCCCCCATCGCGCGCGGTCTGACGTCACTTCCGCCGGCGACCCCCTCCAGACCCGCTCCCGAAACCTTGTCAAAGGACCAAAGGCGACCCGTGCAGGTGCTTGCGGGTCCTTGTTCTTGTGGCGCGGGACCGGGACGACTGTGGGGGAGGGGGCGCTGGGGACCGGGGCGGAGCGAGCGTGGTCCGTTCTCCGGCATGTGGGGAGGGGGCTCGTGGCCCCGTGCCTGGGAGGGAGCCCCGTGCTGCAAAGTGTGGGCGTCCACAGCGTGTGTAGGAGTGTAGATCGCTGAGTAATACGGGGGAGGGGGGGTCCCAGGAGACTAGCAAGGTCGCTGAGTATTGTGGGGGGCGCCTGTCCTGCCCAGAGCCTCGCTTGTGGGTCCCGAGGGCTCTCATTGTCCTGATGGGGAAGTGCTGCTGCTGCTGCTCCCCACCCCTCGGGGGGCTTTGGGGACAGAGGTGCCCCCCTGGCGCTGACCTGCTTGTGTTCTCACCAGGTGCACGACGCCAGCTCCCTTCTGGGGGGCGGGGGCCTGGGGGCTGCCATGGCCCCCAGCCACCTGTCAGTGCGGGAGATGAGGGAGGATGAGAAGCCCCTGGTGCTGGAGATGCTGAAGGTGAGAGGCAGGGGCCCCAGGGGGCCTGGGAGTGGCTGGAATGGGGGGCATTGCAAGTGGATTCAGCCACCCCCTCCCACCCACCTGAGCCAGCCTGAACCCCTGGAGCGGGATCTTTTCTTCCTGGTCCTTAGCCGCCCTGGGGGCCGGGAAGCTGTGCAGCAGCTCGAGGTGCTGCTGAAAACCGCAGCAGGTGTGGCAGCCGGGGGCTCACCCCCCAGCCCTATTGGGACCCCAGCACCAACGCCCTCCCTAGTGTCCCCTCTCCAGTCGGCCCGGCACTCCAGCGCAACAGCCAGCTCTGTGCCTCCGACCCCAACTCTTCGAAGCACAGCCAGCCCCCCAGTCTAGCCTAGCAGCCCCCCTCCAGCCTCCACTCCAGCCTGAGGCACGCTCCGTGTCCTTACTTCCCTGGCGCCTCACCGCGGCATTGCTACTGAATCGAGTGCCCCCACAGCTCCTAATTCATTCTTCCATCCATCATTCACTCTCGTTCATTCACTCCATACCCAGCGGGCCACACTGGTGACCATCGGACTGTGCTGCCTTCCCTTCCTATTTGGGAGCCCTCGCCCCACCCCGGGCAGGGTTTACCTCTCTCTAGGAGGCCCTAGCGTTTTGGATGGCTGAACCACCCCTCCTGCCCACAGGCCGGCGTGAAGGACACGGAAAACCGCGTGGCCCTCCATGCCTTGACACGGCCGCCGGCCCTGCTCCTCCTGGCGGCGGCCAGCAGCGGCCTGCGCTTTGTCCTGGCCTCCTTCGCCCTGGCCCTCCTCCTGCCGGTGTTCCTGGCTGTGGCTGCGGTGAAGCTGGGCCTGCGGGCCCGATGGGGCTCACTGCCTCCACCGGGTGGCCTGGGGGGGCCCTGGGTGGCCGTGCGGGGCTCCGGTGATGTGTGTGGGGTCCTGGCCCTGGCCCCTGGCACGAACGCAGGGGACGGGGCCCGGGTCACCCGCCTGTCTGTCTCTCGCTGGCACCGCCGCCGGGGCGTGGGCAGGAGGCTGCTGGCCTTCGCGGAGGCCCGGGCTCGGGCCTGGGCTGGGGGCATGGGGGAGCCCCGGGCCCGGCTCGTGGTCCCCGTGGCTGTGGCTGCCTGGGGGGTGGCGGGGATGCTGGAGGGCTGTGGCTACCAGGCCGAGGGGGGCTGGGGCTGCCTGGGCTACACGCTGGTGAGGGAGTTCAGCAAAGACCTGTGAGGCTATGGATTGACAGCCAGGGCAGGGGAGGAGGGAGGGGCGCCAGCACCTGAAGAGCGCCTACTGCGTGCAGGTGCTTTTACGTGCTCTCCCTCGGTGAGTCCTCAGCCACCCAGGGCCCAGAAACAGAGGCCTGCCGAGGGGAGGCGCCTGGCCTCTGCCCGGCAGTCGGCAGTGTGAGGTCTGTAGTGCTTGAGCTTCTAAGAGTGCAATGACTCCTTTTCCTTCCTGGCCCTCAGGGGCCTCTCGAGGTCAGCCTCTCCAAAACCCCTACCTCAGCTCTGTCTGCACTGAGAAATCTCCCCGGTGGATGTCTGCAAAGTCTGTGCCCCAAGCCTGGGAGAGCTATCTGGGGAGGGGGAGAGGAGGCCCAGCAGAACATGCCCTAGAGTTGGGGTTTGCGACTCCGCCTCCCTGGGACCTGGATTGGGTCAGATGCCTGTGCTTGGAGGGGACAAGGTTGACTGCTTAGCGGGCGCGGTGCACAGGGCTGCCAGGCCTGGCCCCTCTCCGGGAAGGTCGGTCGAGAGCTGAGATGGGCAGCCCTGTTCCTTCCCCCAGACCCGTCTGGTTTTTTACACCGTTTGTTAATAAAGCCTGGAACCGCTGTGTGCCTGTCTCCTCTCTGATGCCTTTCCCAGTCTGTCTCCGGACACCCCCGCCCATTTCTGTCTGGCTCCTCCTTTCCCCAGTTAACATTAATTGTTGGGGGGCGGTGCTGGACTGGGAGAAGGGGAGGCTGTGAGCTCAGGGGCAGCCCTGGGCCCTGCCAGCCCTTCTGAGTCATGCTCCCTATTACCGAATTTTTTCCACCTCACAGCTGCCTGGTGTGCAGGGAGTGGGGTGTGTGTGTGTGAGTGTGTGGAGGAGTGTGTGGAGCCCCTCCCCTTCCCAAGCCTTGACCCTTGTGCTGCTTATCCCCCGACCCCAGCTCCCTCTGGGACAGTGAAGTTCAAACGCTTCTCTCTCAGCTGGGGACTGCGGGCTTCACACTCAGATCCACCAGTGACAGGGAGGACTGGAGGGACGGGTCTTTCAGTCTCTTTTCCTAACCCAGGAAGTCCCTCCTGGTGTCTGGCTGCAAATCTTCTTGCTGCTGCACCAAGAGCCCCTGGGTCTGCCCAAGCCCCAACCCTAGCAGTGGTCTCACTGGATTTCCCTGACCAGACAAGAGAGGAGACAGAGGTGGGCGTCCTCTCCTGCTCATGCTGCACCCCCCCGCACACGTCCCCCAACCCCTGTCCTGTGCCTTCCTGCAGCCAGCCACCCCCTGAGCATCTCTGAGCACAGCACTTCGCTGGCTGCAGCATGCCTGGCCGTCGTCTCCGTCTCCCGTGTGGGTGTCTGCAGTTGGACACCCTCCCTCCCGCCCGCCACCCCCCTCCCCCCCATGCCTCAGCCGCCGGCCAGCCCCCTCCCGCCCCCCCTGTCCCCTGCCGCCTCCCTGCAGCCTCTTTCTTTCTCCTGGCAAAGCGTCCAGCCCTGCCTGCTTCTCGGGCCTGGGCGCCTCCGGCAGGCGCTTCCCTCCCTCCCTCTCTCCCCAGCTGCCTCCTCCTCTCCCGCTCTCCTTCCCCTTTCACCCCATCCCCTGCCCTGGCTGCAACCATGAGGGTCTTGGCCTGCCTCCTTGGTGAGTGATCCGTTCTCCTTGGGGACTCAGGGGGCCTAGGCTCCCACCTCTGACCCCTTAGCTTATCCAGTTTAGGGATTCAAACTTCCGGGACTGGTCCCTGGTGCTCCTGCACACCCTGACATCCCTTCTAAGGATCCCTGCCTGATCTGCTCAGCCTTCTGCGAGCCCAGAAGCCCAAGGGACCTGCCCCCTGCCCGCCCCCCAGCCCTGACCCTGCAGGGGATGTCCCTGACACCTGACCTTTAGCCAACCCCTTGTGAGAGTACCAGAGCCGGGGTCCCCAGCCCTGACTTCAGGGGCCCGGCATCGGCAGCCCCACCCGCCTCAGAGACCTGTGGCTCAGCCTGCCCCTCTGTCCAGAGTCCTGCCTCCCAGCAGCGGGGTTTCTGGTTCAGAGGTATGAGGACTCTGTGTGCACGCATGTGTGAGGACTCTGTGTGTGTGCACGTGTGTGTGTGCGTGTGTGAGGACTCTGCACGTGTGTGTGTGCGTGTGTGCACGCGTGTGAGGACTCTGTGTGTGTGCGTGTGTGTCCGCGCGTGTGTGTCCGTGTGCGTGTGTGTGCATGCGTGTGTGTGCGCGTGTGTGCACGTGTGTGTGCGCGTGCGTGCGTGTGCGTGTGCACGCGCGTGTGTGTGTTGGGGTATTCAAGATGAGGGGCCTGCGCTGGAGAAAGGGCCACCCCCGGCCTGCCCCTCACTCTGCCCCACCCTCTGCCCTCCCTTCCAGCGGCACTGGTGGGGATCCAGGCTGTTGGTAAGTGCCCAGACTCCTCCCATCTCCCCCCCTCCACCCAGCGCCAGGACACCCCCTTGTGCCCGTCCAGGCCTGGCCTCACCCCACTGGCTCCCTGGCCCACCCGAATTCCTCTGTGACCTTGGCCCCTGCTCTGCGCTGGGATCCCCCAGGTGTCTGGCCACATCTCTCTGAGCACCCAGGAGTCTGGACCCAGGGGCCAGTGAGCAGGGCCACTGGCCTACCGACAGTACCCGCAGGATGGCCCCCTGCCCCCACAGTCACCCTGGCCCTGGGACCCCAAGGATGCCCCTCCCCAGTTACAGTCATTCCTCCAACCCTCAGAGCGCCTGCGCCTGGCCGATGGCCCCCATGGGTGCGCTGGCCGCCTGGAGGTCTGGCACGGCGGGCGCTGGGGCACCGTGTGTGATGACGGCTGGGACCTGCGTGACGCTGCTGTGGCCTGCCGGCAGCTGGGCTGCGGAGGGGCGCTGGCCGCCCCCGGAGGCGCCTTCTTCGGGGAGGGGGCAGGGCCTGTGTGGCTCAGCGAGCTGGCTTGCCGGGGCAATGAAGGGCAGCTGGGCCTCTGCCACCACCGGGGCTGGAAGGCCCACATCTGCTCCCACGAGGAGGACGCGGGCGTCGTCTGCGCAGGTGAGGACACCCTGGCTGCTCCTTCAGGGGGAGTTCCTTCGGAGATGACCCAGGAATCCCAAGTCCTTAGCCCCAGAAAGTCTGAGTGTGCAGCAGTCCAGAGACACTCAACCTCCCATCCCCTCCAAAGCCAGGAGTCTCACTCCCTCTTCCAGGGACCCAAGTGATCTGGATTCCCCTACTCTCCTCATAGCTTCTGTCTCCGCCTCCCCCGCCACAGGTCAGCGTGTGGCTAACTCCAGGGACGATTCGACATCTCCCCTGGATGGGGCTCCCTGGCCAGGGCTGTCGGTGGAGCTGAGCCCCGGCACGGAGGAGCCCCCGGTGACACACGGTGAGCCCAGGGGACTGCCCTGCCCACCCCCACCCAGTGCACCCTCCTGCTCCCACCGAGGGTAGAGGGACCTCTGCACTAAGAACTCCCAGGGGACACACTGCCCACCTCTCCGCCCCACCCCATCTCCTTCATAGCCCAGGGAATCCTCCATCACTTCAGACCCTCAGAGACAGAGGCCTGGCCCCCAGATGGGAGGAAGGATGAGGGGCTCATCTCCTGACCCCTGGCTGTCTCCTCTCTCAGGCCCCCGCCTCGCTGGGAACCCCCAGAATGCCTCCCGGAAGAAGAGCCCCCGGCCCAAGCAGGCCAAGTCCACCCGGGCCCCTCTGCTGACAACGGGAGCCCCCCGCCAAGGTAAGCTCCCTGCAGGCTCCCCCGACCCCAAGCCTGGATGCTGTGAGGCCCAGGGCCCAGACAAACAGGACCTGCGGGTGCCCTCTCCTTAGCCGGGGCCCTGGAAGGATCCCAGTGTTCACCGTGTCCCTGCCCCAGAGATTTAGACGGCCAGGCCTGGTCTCCCCTTTTCTTCCTGCCCTGTCAGGAGGCCCAGGTGTCCTGGACCACTCAGGTCGTGGACTCACCTCTTAATGGGCTGCTGGCAGGCAGATCTCAGGCCACCGCTCCCTCAGCCCTGTTTTCCCCGGGTGGAAATCGAGGAAGGGGTGTTTGAATCATTTCTCACTGGCCACACCCTCCCCTCCCTGCTCACCCCACAGAGCGGCTGCGCCTGGTCTCTGGCCCCCACAGGTGCGCTGGCCGCCTGGAGGTCTGGCACAGCGGGCGCTGGGGCACCGTGTGTGATGACGGCTGGGACCTGCGTGACGCCGCTGTGGCCTGCCGGGAACTGGGCTGTGGGGGGGCGCTGGCGGCCCCCGGAGGTGCCAGATTTGGGCCTGGTGCAGGGCCTGTGTGGATGGACGATGTGGGCTGTGGAGGAGGAGAACAGGCCCTCCGAGACTGCCCCCGAAGCCCCTGGGGCCGGAGCAACTGTGACCACAGCGAGGATGCCGGGCTGGTCTGCACCGGTATGTCCGGGCTGGGGCCTGGCCCCCTCCCACCTTCCTCAGACCCCGGCTCCCTATTCCCCTCCAGGAAGCTGCAGAGGGCCTGCTCTCTGCCTGTCCAGCGCCCACTGGCCACGCTCTCCAGCCCCTCCTCCTGCAGCTCCTGCCGTTCTCCTTGCCAGGAACGGGAGGAGAAGGCTTGAGGCTTGGGCTAGCGCTCAGCCCTGTCCCGGGCCCTAGGCCAGTGACAGTTTGTTTAAGCCTCAGTTTTCCTGAAGGAGCGATGGAGCTAGGAATGCCTGCCTCAGGCTTGAGCCAAGTCCTGGAGTGCAAGAAGCCGTGCCTGCCCTCTGCCACTGAGCTGGCCACGGCAGGGTCCCTCTCGGAGAGCCCTTGTCTCTGTGGCCAACCTCTGCTCCTCCCCCGTCCTCAAGCGAGCTGGCGGGAAGGAGGGAGGGAGACTGAGGCAGGGTGGGGACCCCCACGGGTGAGCCTCTACCTCCCCTCATACACGCCCCCTCAGCACAGGGTCTAGCTGTCTCCCAGGGGTCCCTCCCCTCTCCCGTCCCCCTTGGACCTGGGATAGAACCCAGAAACGGCTGTCGGCGGGGTGTTAGGTGAGAGCTCAGGGGCTCCCTCCCTCCTCTCCTCCCTTCTTCCCTCTCTTTCCCTTTCTCTTTCCTTTCTTTCCTTCCACAAATCTTTACACAGCACCATGGCAGGGCCTGGAAACCACAGGAGAAAGGCCAGTCCCCGCCCTGCTGCACTTTGCGGTCCATTGACTGTAGGAGGCCGGCAGGCGGAGGGCACCCACCTGGCGTTTCATCAGCGCTGGGCGGGGGGAAGTACAGGCGAAGCTGGGTGCCTGCCCAGGAGGGGTGGGAAACGCTGACGTCAGTGCGTGTCCAGGGGGAAGAGAAGAGAGAAGGAGGCTGACCCAAGTCCCTGCTGTGTGCTGGGCCCTGCGCTGTGCACGTTACCTGGGGCCGCTCTGAGCCTCCGGCAGCCCTGACAGGGTGGATTCTCGTCCCTCTCTTCACACATGTGGGGCCGAGGCTCCGAGTGGTGATGTAAATGGCCCAAGACCCATGTGCCTAGCAAGCCCCAGCCCCAGCCGCTGACCCTTCTGGGTCTGTATAGACCCACGCCCCCCACCTCTCCCACCGCACACTTGGCCGTAGGGACGTGGTGGGGATGGAGACCAGGACGCGGAGGTCAGAGTGGGAGTGAGGGGCAGAGAAGGCTTGTGTGGGGCGGGGGTGGTGCCTTCGTGTGCCTGGTGTACAAGCTGTGGGGGCAGAAGTGGGACCTTCAGGGCAGAGTTCATTGGAGGGAAGTTAAAGCTCCAGAGAGGAGAGGGTGAAGGTGCCAAGAGAGGAAACGAATGAACTAAGGCGCCCGGTGAAGCTGGGAGCTTCGCCAGCATCTGATTTAATTCTCATGGCAACCCTGGGAGGGAGACGCTCCCCTTCCCTGTCTGCAGATGAGGAAAAGCAGACAGGTGTGTTAGAACCCCTCCCTCGTTCTGTGCTCTTCTCTAGAACAGTGACTGGGGGCGATTCTACACCCCCCACGTTGGGGGACAGAGAGAGGGACTCCAGAATCCTCCAATGATGACTCAACTCTTACCTCAACAGAAATGTACCCTAAGAGCCAGGCATGGTTACAGGTTCACACCTGTAACCCACGCACTTTGGGAGGATTTCTTGAGGCCAGGAGTTCAAGACCAGTCTGGGCAACATAGTGAAACTCTTTCCCATATATATATATATATATATATGCGCGCCATATATATATGTGTGTGTGTGTATATATATGTGTGTGTGTGTATATATATATACGGCAGGACATGGTGGCGCATGCCTGTAGTCCCAGCTACTTGGGAGAGGCTGAGATGGGGAGGATCACTTGGGTCCAGGAGGTCGAGGCTACAGTGAGCCAAGATTGCACCATTGCACTCCAGCCTGGGTGACACAGATCCCCTCCCCTCAAAAATAAACAAATGAAGTGTACCCTATGCACCCCAAGGCCAGCAAGAGGTTAGTATCTAGACCAGTGGCTCTCCACTGGCGAGGGAGTGAGGCTTTCTCATCCCCTTCCTCCCCAAAGGACATGAGGCAATGTCTGGAGACGTTTTTGGTTGTCACAGTTAGGGGAGGGGCTGCTACTGGCATGCGGTGGGTAGAGGATGCAGCACAGGACCGTGCCCATGATAAAGGAGGATGCCCAGTGCCGGTGGTGCTGAGACTTGGAAATCCCGCTCTCTAGGATCTGCAGGGCCAGGAATGGGAGGTGGATCCAGGGGACCAGAGCCAGAGCTCCCAGCATCCCCAACCCCCACCACCCCGAGGCAAGGGACACGGGGGATGTGCCGGAGCTGGACTCTGGGCCAATGACTTCCTGTCTTGGAACCTTTCCTCATTTGGATAGTGAAGATGGAATATTTGCTTCCCAGAGTCATCTTGGGGTTGCAGCCTGCCCGAGCATAACTTAGTCCTGGCTCATCCACCCTCGTTTCCTGGCCCTGTGTTCCCTCTCCCACTATCCAGGTCCAGCACCTCGGCTGCGTCTGGCCGATGGCCCCCACGGGTGCGCTGGCCGCCTGGAGGTCTGGCATGGGGGGCGCTGGGGGTCCGTGTGTGATGACGCCTGGGACCTGCGAGACGCCGCTGTGGCCTGCCGGGAGCTGGGCTGCGGGGGGGCGCTGGCCGCCCCCGGGGGTGCCTTCTTTGGGGAGGGGTCTGGACCCATCGTCCTGGACGACCTTCGGTGTCGGGGAAACGAGACGGCCTTACGATTCTGCCCAGCTCGGCCCTGGGGCCAGCATGACTGTCACCACCGCGAGGACGCCGGGGCCGTGTGTGACGGTGAGGGGGCTGTGGTGGAGGACCGAGAAGTGGGCGTGGTGGCGCTTGGAGCAGAGGGACAAGACGGGGGGGGGTCCCTACACGCCCTTCCTGCCCTCTGTCCAGACTTTCCACTCCCCCATCTTATTCCCCTCTGAATCCTCACCCTTCGTCAGTGGTTCTCAGCTGGGGGTGGCTTTGCCCCCAAGGGGATATTGGACAGTGTTGGAAGCATTTTTGATGGTCACAGCTGCAGGTGGGGGTGCTCCTGGCATCCAGGGGTTGGAGGCCAGGGGTGTTGCTCAACATCCTGCAGTGCACAGGACGCCCCCACAGCCGAGAACCATCCAGCCCCAAATGGAAACACAGCTGAGGATGAACCTCAGCCCTGTGGCAGCCCTGGCTGGCCCTGCCTCCTGGCCCCTGGCGGACGCCAGCCTTCTCCTCTGCATAAAGTCACCTCCTGCTTCTCTGTCACCCCTAAGCTACCATGCCCTCTGCTCTCTCTGCTCTCTTGCCCCCCATTCATACCCCCTCTCCCCAGGTCAGGGACGTGGAAAGCGTGGGCTGTCTAGGGGGGAGGTTCAGCAGGAAGAGACCTCGGCGTGCAGCTGAGAGGACTGAGGATGACGCGGGAGGTGGGGATGCCGGCTCCAGCTCTCGGATGGTGTGTGTGGGTGGCAATCACTTATCCCCTGCTCCACAGGCATGCCCCTGGGCTTTGTCCCTCCCACGGCCCCCACGGACAGCAACAACTCCACGCCCAGGGAGGCTGCCTCCAGGCCCCCGTCCACCATGACGAGCCAGGCTCCGGGGACGGCAGGCGTTTCAACTCCTCCAGCCTCCCCTACTGTCCTTTGGGAGCCTGGACCGGAAGCCGGTGAGTCCCTCCATGCTCCCCAAGAAAACAAGGTCCTTCCTTCTGTTTCCTTCCCTCAGCTCTGAGACTGTCTCATGGGGGGCCTCTTGCAAAGAGAAAGGTAGAGAAGAGGAGCACAGGGGCCTCGCCCAGGACATTGAGCTGGGTTCAATGCACTGCTGTCACGTCTGGAAGCGTGTGATAATTTTTGAACAACAGGTCCTGACTTTCATCATTGACTGAGCCCCCAGAATTCTGTAACCAGTCCTGGATAAGAAAAAGGATGGTGGGCTGGGTCTGCTCTGTTCCCGAGCTGCATGGTGTGGCTGTAGGATCCATCAGGGGGTACTCGGGCCAGCTTCAAGGAACAGCCCTGCTCAAACATTACCTCTACTCTCCAGAGTCTCTAGTTCTTTAGCAAATATGATCAATGGTTCTGCCTGCCTCCTCTCCACCGGTTTTTGTTTTGTTTTGTTTTCTTTTTTTGAGACAGGACTTCATTCTGTCACTCAGGCTGGAGTGCAGTGGCGTGATCATGGCTCACTGAAGCCTCAACC
The DNA here is from genome assembly GCF_047675955.1 of Chlorocebus sabaeus. NCBI lineage: Eukaryota > Metazoa > Chordata > Mammalia > Primates > Cercopithecidae > Chlorocebus > Chlorocebus sabaeus. Next base: position 2,879,741 of record NC_132909.1, on the reverse strand, counting down.
TGCAGGCTCAAGTGATCCTCCCACCTCAGCTTCCTGAGTAGCTGGGACTACTAACTTTTTGTATTTTTTGCAGAGATGGGGTTTTGCCATGTTGCCCAGACTGGTCTCGAACTCCTGAGCTCAAACGGTCTGCCCGCCTCGGCCTCCCAAAGTGCTGGGATTGGAGGCGTGAGCCACCGCGCCTGGCCTCTGTCATGAGTATTGAAAGGACTGTTGTTTTAAAATATAGGTGTTATTATTACCCAGGTGCGGCAAGGCCAGGAGATCAGGAGATGACAGCCACTAAAAAGATTGTGACTCACGGTTCTCCAGAGGACGGTGTGCCACCCGGGGTCACACAGGGAAGCACCAGGGCCAGGCAGGAGGTAGAGGGAGTGAGAGGGAGGCATGGCAGGAATCTTTATCTGTATATTTATTTAGAGACAGGGTCTCACTTGGTTGCCTAGGCTGGAGTGCGGTGGTATAGTCACAGCTCCCTGCAGCCTCAAACGCCTGGGCTCAAGTGATCCTCCCACCTCCACCTCCTGGGTAACTAAGACTACAGCTGCATGCCACCATGCCCAGCTAAGTTTTTTTTTTTTTCTGTAGAGACAGGTCCTCATTGTCCAGGTTGGTCTCAAATTCCTGGCCTCAAGTGATCCTCCTGTCTTGGCCTCCCTAAGTGCTGGGATTATAGGCATGAGTCACCATGCCCGGCCAGGTGCAGGGGTCTTTCTTGTGTTTTTTGCAGGAAGGAATAGGTGAGACAGGGTAAGCAGGCTTAGAATTGGCTGTTTTGAAGAATTTCAGTGGGGGGTGGGGGTGGCTCAGAAGGGTTGTCCTCAGTCGGCTGGTACCTGGCCCTGAGGCAGTGAGGACAGGTGCAGAGTGGCCCAGGGTGTGAGAGCCCAGTGGAGAGGGTGGTTTGCACACAGAAGGCATGCTCAAGCCGTTTACCATCTCTAGGAATTAGCTAACCCTGGGAGGGGCAGTCCCTCAGGATCAGGAATGCTCCAAGATGTCAAAGCATCAGAAATACAGAAAATAAGAAGGCGTGGTTAACACAGCTGTCTCCTCAAGATGGGAAAAGGCCGAACAAAAGCAGCAACTTGTTTTCACCATGGTCACCATTCCCAGAGGCCTCTTTCCCCTTTTCCTGAATAATAATGTCAGCTAACACTGATCGAGCATGCGCTGGCTCCTGGTCACTGATGCTGTTCCCAGTTCTCTCCATGTCTCAGTCCAGGTGACGCTTGCAGCCACTGCAGTGTGGGTATTGACAGGTCTTCATGTTACAGATGAGGCAGCGCAACTGAGAAATGGGAGAGCCAGGATTCAAGCAAAAACACTTGTTCCAGGGCTCACGTTCTTTTTAAAAAATTGTGATAAAACATACGTGACATAAAATGTACCATTTTTACCAGTCTTTTTTTTTTTCTTTTTTTTAAAAAAAAACAGGGTCGGCCGGGCACGGTGGCTCAAGCCTGTAATCCCAGCACTTTGGGAGGCCGAGACGGGCGGATCACGAGGTCAAGAGATCGAGATCATCCTGGCTAACACGGTGAAACCCCGTCTCTACTAAAAAAAATACAAGAAACTAGCCGGGCGAGGTGGCGGGCGCCTGTAGTCCCAGCTACTGGGGAGGCTGAGGCAGGAGAATGGTGTAAACTCGGGAGGCGGAGCTTGCAGTGAGCTGAGATCCGGCCACTGCGCTCCAGCCTGGGCCGCGACAGAGTGAGACTCCCTCTCAAATACAAAAACAAAAAAACAGGGTCTCACTCTGTCACCAAGGCTGGAGTGCAGTGGCACAATCTTGGCTCACTGCAACCTCCGCCTCCCAGATTCAAGTGGTTTTCCTGCCTCAGCCTCCTGAGTAGCTGGGATTACAGGCATGAGCCACCACGCCTGGCCCATGCCTGGCTAAGTTTTATATTTTTAGTAGAGACAGAGTTTCTCCATGTTGGCCAGGCTGGTCTCGAGCTCCTGATCTAAGGTGATCTGCCCGCCTCAGCCTCCCACAGTGCTGGAATTACAGGCGTGAGCCACCGTGCCTGGCCTGCTGCTCCCTGTCTTTTAAAGGACTTCCTCTGAGAAGGCTTCTCCAGCTTCCCTAGGCAGAATTTTTCTCACCTTCTCCTCGCTGTGTGTCTGCCTTGCCTTTTTGGTACTTCCACTACTCCCTTTAGCTTGCTGAGTTGCAATGAAGTGTGTGCGTACCACCTTCTCTAAAGACCGAGAGTTTTTCAAAGCAGAGGCTGTGCCTGACTCATAAACAACAACAAAACACCTTATTATCCCTGGTGGTCTAGTGGTTAGGAAAATAAAATCTAAAAAAGAAGAAGAAGAAAAAACCCTTATTAAACCAATAATAATGAGAGAAAATTAAGGGTGGTGAACAATTGCAGGGAAAAAGACTTTTATTTTAATTGAGATGAAATTCATGTAATATAAAGTTAACCAGTTTAAGTATACATTTAAGTGGTATTTATACATTTAAAATGTTGTACAACCACTACTATTTGGCTACTGTGAATGGTGCTGCTATGAACATTCACATACCGGTGTCTGTCTGAATACCTGTTTTCAATTTATATTGGGTATATCCCTATTATAGACTTTCTAGATTATATGGTAATTCGATGTGTAGCTTTTTGAGGATCCTCCAAACTCTGCCTGGCTCATTATCCCTCGTGCCTAATGCAGAAAATGGCACAAACAAGGCCTCATTAAATACTTGCTGCCTGGAGGAAAGGATGGTTGAATGGAGGGGAGGCCTAGATGGATGAACGGATGGATGCATGGAAAGGAAGATGGAGGGAGGGAAAGGTAGATGAAGAGTCAGGAGGCTGGGCAGCTTCCCTGACTCTTAATTCTTTGGGTTTCTTCTACCCCAGGGTCCCCCCAGCTGCGCCTGGTGGCTGGGCCCAGCAAGTGCTCAGGTCGACTGGAGGTGTGGCATGACCAGCGCTGGGGGACTGTGTGTGACGATAGCTGGGACATGCGGGACTCAGCCGTGGTCTGCCGGGAGCTGGGCTGTGGTGGACCTCAGCAGCCAGACCCTGCTGCTGGCCGCTTTGGCTGGGGTGCAGGTCCCATCTGGCTAGATGATGTGGCCTGTGTGGGGACCGAGGCTTCGCTGTCCGACTGCCCTGCTGCTCCCTGGGGAAAGCACAACTGCGCTCACAATGAGGATGTTGGGGTCACCTGCACTGGTAAGGAGGCCCTAGCTATCTGTTGACTCCAGGAGGGCTTCTTGGAGGGGGAACAGTAACTAACATGGGCACTAACATTGATTGAGTGCTTCCTAAGCCCCAGCCCTGTGCTGGGTGTTTTTGCACATATGACCACATTGAAATCACATAATAAGTCTAGGGTGGTATGTGTTATGCCCATTTTACTGATAAATAAGCTGAGGCACAGACAGGTTAGGTAACTTGCTCAAGATCACACAGCAACAACTAACTGGTAGACCTGGGATTCCCACTCAGAGAAGCTGCTGCTTCCTCTTCCTTCCAGGAATCAAGGAAATCTCCCACTAAGAAGGAAGCTTTAGCTTTCCTAAGATGAAAGGAAGCAGGCAGGGCACTGGGAGATGGAGAGAAGCCAAAGCGAGAGCCAGTTAACATAAACTCAGGCAATGCCTGCTATTACATGGCAGAGGCTGAGCTAGGCGCAGGGTCCTCATGCTGGGCTCATGAATGGAATGAACATGGTCTTGGTCTTTGAATAGCTCACAGCTCATGGAGAGAAAGAAATACTCTAACAAATCATTGCAAACCTGTGTGAGTCGTTACAGTTTGGGGTCACCAAGACCACTCTCAGAGTCAATAATTTGCTAGAAGATCTTGTGGAACCAAAGAATCTGTTACACTCAGGGTTATTGTTTATCATAGTGAAAGGATACAGATTAAAATCAGCCAAGGGAAGAGGCGCCTGAGGCAGGGCTCAGGAGAGAGCAGGTGTGAGCTTCCAACTGTCCTGTCCCAGTGGAGTTGTGCAGACAGCACTTCATTATCCCAGCGACGAAGTGGGACAACACACATGAGGAACCGCCAGCTAGGGAAGTTCCCCCGAGCCGTGGCGTCCAGAGTGTTCATGGGGGCTCGGCCACGTACATGTGGCTGATCATAAATCACACTGTTAGCATAGGTGATCCGGCATGGCCCAAGTCCCCCAGGGAAACAATCTCTTATCAGGCAAGGTGTTCCAAAGGCTTCGAAGCCATCTCCCAGGAGCCGGGGAAAGGGCTAAACCTTTCTTTGGGCAAGGTTAATCCTTTACTGCACACGTGTGCAAATCAGAAGGATGGAAGATGGAGAGTGGTGCCTCAAAGGATGGAGGTATCACCTCTGCTGGAAGCTACGGCTCTTCCCTCTGTCCCCCTCTTCCTGAGGGCCATGGGGGCACCACAGAAGGATTCTGAGTTCAGGAGTGGCCTGTCGGACCTGGGTACCCCTCTGGTGGTAAGAACTGACAGGAGGTAGGGAAACCCATCAGAAGGTACAGGAAATGAGGCCCTGACTTAGAGCAGAAGCTGAGGAGATGGGGGGGGGGGTCAGGTGTGAAGGGTCATGAGGGGATCAGTCATGTCCAGATTGTAAATGCCAAGAAGGCAGGGGGTGGTGTCAGGTTTGGCTTACAAGGGTCTAACAGTGTGTGGCTCATAGGAGGTGCTCGATAAATATTTGTGACAATAAATGAATGAATGATGAATGAATAGGAACTGGGTAAGTGACTGGAGAGGAGGGGTCTGGGTAGATGATCTTGTCATCATGGTGTCTCTGTTTTCTCTTCCTGCCCCACACACCTTCCAGGGCCCCCAGGCCTGGACTCCATCTCAGACCCCTTCAGCTGGAGCTGGATTCCTGGACTGGGGAGAGATCGGGATGCCTGGCTCCCGGGAGAGCTGGCCACCAAGCCCTCTGCAAGTGTGACTGCCAGTATTCTGGAGAAAACAACCACGAAGGCCCCAGGGAAAATGCCTAAGAGTACTAAGAAGTGGGTGACAAAATATGCAAAGAGACCAACCACTCAACCTCCACTGACGCCAACCACAAAACACTCCAGGGCCCAAAGCCCCCCAGACCTAACCTCACACACCACTACAGCCCTGACCACTGAGGCCTCCCGAAGACCCACTGCTGAGTTTACCAGAAGGCCGACCCCGGAGGCCCCCCAGAGATGGACCTCTCACACCACTGCCACACTGACCCCTCAGGCACCCCGAGAACGGACCACTAAGACCACGGCAATGCTGACCACTCAGGGCCCCCAAGAAATGACCTCTGAGGCCACTATCAAGAGAATCCCTCAGGCCTCCCTGGAGCCATCTGCTGAGATACCAGAAGGGTCTCCACAGTCACCCAAAGACCCGGCCCCCTCTCCCAGTGCTAGCACCACCGGGGAATCAGGTGAGTGGCCGTGAGGGGTGTGGGGAGAGAATGGGAGAGGCTGACCCTCCCTCCTAACCTCAGGGCCTTCCATGCAGGCCTGTTCCGGGTTCGTCTGGCCGATGGGCCCAACCGCTGTGCCGGCCGGCTGGAAGTGTGGCATGCCGGACTCTGGGGAACAGTGTGTGATGACAACTGGGACCTGCGGGATGCCACTGTGGCCTGCTGGGAACTGGGCTGTGGAAAGGTCCGGCCCCGAGTAGGCAAAACCCATTACGGCCCTGGGACTGGGCCCATCTGGCTGGATGACATGGGCTGCAAGGGAAGCGAGGCCTCACTGAGCGACTGCCCCTCGGGGGCATGGGGGAAGCACAACTGTGACCACGAGGAAGATGTGGGGCTCACCTGCACTGGTACCAGGGCATGGCGGCGGTGGACGGGGTTACGGGGGGTGGTCAGGAGAATGGAGTCAAGGTGGGGCCAGGTGACCGCACCATGGTAGACTCTAAAGAACTGGGCTTGAGGGGTTGGGGTGGGGAGATCCCAGAGTTGCTCCAGAAGATTCCAAAAGGGGAGGGAAGAGCAGCAGCAAGGACCTCTGAGAAAGAGGATGGGGTCAACCATTGCCCCAATTTCTCCAAAGGCTACACAGACTATGATGATTATCCCCCCTGGACCTGGGACCCCACCTCAACAGAGGACCTGGCCAAGGGGGCCACCACGGCACGGGTACCCGGACACACTCTCCCCTGGGGCACCACCAGGCGCACGGGGATCTCCTCTCCAGCAACAAGGCGCCTGCCAGACACAGGTGAGGGGCGTGATTGGGGTGGCCATGGGGGGCCTCCATAAACCTCCATTCGCTTTCCTGCAGGGTTTCCAGAAAGACCCTTCTCAGTGAGCTCGCTGAGGTCTCAGGGCACCCCAGAAAGGTTTTCCTCAGCTCCTGAGACTCTAAACGCATTATCTCCTTGGGCTCAATGGTGACACTTCTGGAGAACCGAGGACACCATCTAAGAGATCAGGCTAAGCTCAGCAATCCTGAGTCCATGGCCCTCCTGTAAACCACACAATACGAGAGCCTGGGCCCCTCTGTCAAACCCACAACCAAGGGCCACTCTGTCATCACATAATCGTCCCCACCCCAGCTCCCCCAAAGCAAGCGAAACCTTACCCATTCTTGAAGCTCATGCTCTGGTCCGGGTCTGGTATGGCTCAGACAGAGGTGGGGACTCCTGGAGTACTGCTTCTCTCCCTACCCTGGCCATCCCCTCCCTCCGGCCTGCAGAATCAGCCTCCAGGGACACAGCTCCGTCCCCCTCTGCTCTGTGGCGTCTGTCTTGCTGTTGCAACTCCTTCCACACCTGGGACCACATTTGGGACCTTGCCCTGCTTTGGCCCCCACATTGCTGCCACCACATTGTTCTGCATTTTTCTTTGCCTGTCTTCCTTGTATCCCCATCTCTCAGGGTCCCTCTGAATCCATCTCTGCTCCTGTTTCTCACTCGCTATTGGTCTCTTTTCTTTCATTATCCATTTCTCACCCTCGTCATCTCTATCTCTGTGTTGCCCATGATGAAGTGCAGTGGTGTGATCTTGGCTCACTGCAGGCTTGACTGCCCGGGCCCAAGTGATCCTCCCACCTCAGACTCCTGAGAATTTGGGACTACAGATGTGCGCCACCACACCCGGCTCATTTTCATTTTTCGTAGAGACAGGCTCACTATGTTGCCCAGGCTGGTCTCAAACTCCTGAGCTCAGACGATCCTCCTGTCTCGCTCTTCCAAAGTGCTGGGCTTATAGGCGTGAACCACCATGCCTGGCCTCACTCCATTTTCCATGGTCAATTTCTCTATCTTTTCTTCTCTGTGCCAGTCTCTTTTTTCCTTTCATTTTCAATTTCTCACGCTCATCTTTATGCCATATATTTTTTTTCCATGGTCATTTCTCTTGCTCTATCACCATCTTTCTCGTTTTTTTCTTTCATTGTCAGTTTAATATTCCCGTCATTTCTTTTCCCCTATGTCTTTCTTTTTCAATTTCTCACCCTCATTACCTGTTTTTCACTCCAGTTTTCGTGGTCAGTTTCTCTTTATTTTTTTCTCCCTTGTCCTTCTGTCTTTTTCTTTCATTATCAGTCTCACAATCTCATCATTTCTGTTTCTCACCTAGTTTTTCCTGATCAATTTATGTCTTTTCTCATCAGGCTTTCTATTTTCTTTCAGATCTCACCTTTACCACCTCTGTTTCTCGCTCCATTTTTCATGGTAAGTTTCTCTTTTTTTGAGACAGGGTCTTGCTCTGTTGCCCAGGCTGAAGTGCAGTGGTGTGATCTTAGCTCACTGCAGCCTTGAACTCCCAGGCTCAGGTGATCCTCCCACCTCAGTCTCCTGAATAGCTGGGATTACAGATGCACACCACCATGCCTGGCTAATTTTTTTTTTTTTTTTTTTTTTTGAGATGGAGTCTTGCTCTGTTGCTCAGGCTGGAGTGCAGTGGCGTGGTCTCAGGTGACTGCAACCTCTGCCTCCCGGGTTCAAGCGATTCTCCTGCCTCAGCCTCCTGAGTAGCTAGGATTACAGGCACTTGCCACCACTCCCAGCTAATTTTTTGTATTTTTAGTAGAGACGGGTTTCACCATGTTGGCCAGACTGGTCTCAAACTCCTGACCTCGTGATCTGCCCACCTCAGCCTCCCAAAGTGCTGGGATTACAGGCGTGAGCCACCGCTCCCGGCCTGATTTTTTAATTTTTTGTAGAGATAGGTTCTCACTGTGTTGCCCAGACTGGTCTCAAACTCCTGGGCTCAAGTCATCGGCTCGCTGCAGCCTCCCAAAATGCTGGAATTGCAGGCGGGAGCGGGGCCCAACCTGTTTCTCTATCCTCTGTCCTCTTGTCTTTCACTTTCAGTTCTCCGCTTCGCCGGCACCTGCTTCTCACTCCATTTTTCACGGTCGGGTTTTCCATGATCACCTCACACACTCATCATCTCCATTTCTCACTGCGTTTCCTCCCCAGGCCCAGGGCTGTGGTATCTTTTCCTTTGTCTCTTACCGTTGTTTTCTCAGTCTCCATCTCCCGTACTTTCCCCTCAGTCCCCCGCGTGCTGTCTTCTCTCTCTCCGTCGTTTCTCTCACGGTCGGCCCCCTTCCCTCCGTTTCTGTCTCCCGCGGGCTCCTCTGTCCGTTTCTCACCGTCCGCACCGCCCTCGCCGCTCCCTCACGGGAGGTTTCACTCCCCACCTAAGGGGCAGCGTTTCTGCCCTCCCTCTGTACCCGCCGCGGTCGCTGTTTCTCCATCTTCTCCCTCCATTCCACTCTCCCGTCCTGCACGCCATCCGGGACTGCCCGGGCTTCTGCCTCTGTCGCCCGCGCCCCGTACTGTGCCCTTCTGAGAGGCCCAAGCCTCCCGCTGCCGTAGGAGTCTCGCCACACGCGTGCTTTCCCGCCTTTTTTTTTTTTCTGGCGCGCAGCACGCATGCGCACGCGCGTAGGGTCCGGGAATGGAGGGCTGGGAGGGGCAGGCGTTTATCTGCCTCGCACCTCGTGACGTCACAGGAGCGCTGTGCCTCCTGATTGGCCAGATGGCGCATCGCCTGCGGTAATAATAGCTGAGCGAAGGGCAACCAGGGCTCAAGAAGCTGGCCTTGCGGTGGGGAAAGGGAGGGAGGAAGCAGGCCCTGGAGGCGCCGTGACTTGGGGGTGGGTGGGCTCCAGTTGTGAGCTAGAGCTATCATTCCGTTTCCAGAGCCGTAAGCGGGAGCTCCGAGAGGTGATGCTTCCCGTTCAAGGACTGCCAGGGTTGCAGCGCCTCCCAGGCCCATAGCGCCCCCTGGTGGTGGAGGCGGGCACGTGCCGGGCGCGGCAGCTGCGGAGCCAGCGGGTCCGGCCTCGGGACCCCTCCTCCCACTGGGGAGGGAGGCAGCCAGCCAGTGAGCAGAAATAAATGCAGAATTGGCCGGGCGCGGGGGCTCACGCCTGTAATTGCAGCACTTTGGGAGGCCGAGGCGGGGGATGACGAGGTCAGGAGATCCGAGACCATCCTGGCTAACACGGTGAAACCCCGTCTCTACTAAAAATACAGAAAATTAGCCGGGCGTGGTGGTGGGCGCCTGTAGTCCCAGCTACTCGGGAGGCTGAGGCAGGAGAATGGCGTGAACCCGGGAGGCGGAGCTTGCAGTGAGCCGAGATCGCGCCACTGCACTCCAGCCTGGGCGACAGAGCAAGACTCCGTCTCAAAAAAAAAAAAAAAAAAAGAAAGAAAGAAATGCAGAATTACAAACTGCGCCGGGGAAATGAAAAGACAGCCACGTATGCAACCTTATCAATAGGAAGGCTTGGAGGTGTGTGCGGGGTGGGGTGGGAGACACGGCAGGCAGGCATTCTTAGCTTCAGGAGCAACGTAACCTTGAAAAAGTGACTTCGTCTCTTTGAGTCCCCGTTTCTTTTTTCTTTTTTCTTTTATTTTTTTTTGAGACGGAGTCTCGCTCTGTCCCCCAGGCTGGAGTGCGGTGGCCCGATCTCGGCTCACTGCAAGCTCCGCCTCCCGGGTTCACGCCATTCTCCTGCCTCAGCCTCCAGAGTAGCTGGGACTACAGGCGCACGCCACCACGCCCGGCTAATTTTTGTGTGTTTTTAGTAGAGACGAGGTTTCACCGTGTTAGCCAGGGTGGTCTCGATCTCCTGACCTCGTGATTCGCCCGCCTCAGCCTCCCAAAGTGCTGGGATTACAGGCGTGAGCCACCGCTCCCGGCCCATGTTTCTTATTTATATTGTATATTTTATTTTATTTTATTTTATTTACTGATTGATTGATTGAGACGGAGTCTAGCTCTGTCACCCAGGATGGAGTGTAGTGGTTCGATCTCAGCTGACTGCAACCTCCACCTCCTGGATTCAAGTGATTCTCCTGCCGCAGCCTCCCGAGTAGCTTGGACTACAGGCGTCCGCCACCACGCCCCGCGAATTTTTGTATTTTTAGTAGAGACAGTATTTCACCACGTTGGCCAGGTTGGTCTCAAACCCCTGACCTCGTAATCCACCCGCCTCGGCCTCCCAAAGTGCTGAGGTCACAGGTGTGAGCCACCGGCCCCGGCCACCCGTTTCTTCCTCTGGGGGAAAAAAAAGGGGGCTCCAGGGTTGTTGGAAAGGCGGAAGAAGAGCTCACCTGGTCTGTGCTGGGCATGCATGGCTCCAACTGCAGGCCGTAGGAACTGTTGCTGCACCTGTGTTTCAGATGGAGAAAAAAGTGAGGCTCAGAGAAGTTTAACCTAAGAGCCATGATTATAATCTGTTTTAAGCAATTTCACACGTTTTGCTCCTTGGATTGGGAACCGTGTATGCTAAAGCAGAAGCACGAGTCTGGAGTCCAACTCTCCTACTGGCTTCCAATCATGGTTCCAACCTGGATTAGAACTAGTTGGGTGACCTCAGGCCCCAATTCAATGAGCAGAATGTGTGTGAAATCGTTTAAAACCGCAGAATATTGCTTGTTAGGGTTATTTGCTGAAAACGAACAACAGCTGCAGGATTCCAGGGATGGAGCGATGATTGTAGTAGAGAAATCAAGGAAACCTCACAGGGGAGATGGTATTATTTCATCAGCAGACCACAAGGAGAAATGAATTCTCAGAGGAGCAAAAGGTGGGAGAAATTTGCATTGCCAGAAATTTGCATCGGTGTTATCCATCTCTGCTAGACTTGAAGCTCTGTGAAAGATCTGTATCTATTTCCATTGCTGCCATAACACATCCCCACAAATTTAGTGGTTTAAAACAACACAGACTTACTATCTTGCAGTTTTGTAGGTCAGAAGTCAGACTTGCTTGGTGGGCTAAGCGAGTCTCTTAAGCGAGTCACAGTTAAGGTGTCAGCAGGATGGTTCTCTTTGGAAGACTCTAGGGGAGAATCCGTTCCCGTGCATTCAAAGTGCTGGGATTACAGGCTTGAGCCACTGCGTCCAGCCTAAATGCCCTTATTTTATGTGCTAGTTTAGTGATAGTTTCTGTTACTGATAACCAGAAGCATCCCAGCTGAATGGAGAAGGTCTCCACAAGGTCAGGGAGGGCTGCAGTGGTGGTGCAGTTGAGACGGGACGATGCCTGAACTGGGGCTGGGCCCAGGAGGAGAGAGATGGGGAGTCAAACTCAAAGGGGAGTTGAAGACTCAATCCTCTTCCCCATATCTCTCTAGGTGGCAAAGATGGTTACAAGCTTCCCTGGACGTGGGACACACCATCAGGAAGGGGCCTGGCTGAGGGGACCCCCACCGCAGGCAAACTAGGACTCACTCTTGGGGCTGGCACCACCAGGAGCCCAGGCAGTCCTCCAACTCCGAGGGTCCATGGAGACACAGGTGAGGCACGTGGCTGGGGTCAGGGGACTGGGGCGGTATGTGTCGTGGGGTAAAGAGACAGATTCCAGACTCCCTGGTGGAACCCTTACCCCAGAAAGACTCAGCAGAAATATATCCTAAAATAAGGGGTTATTGGCTGAGCATGGTGGCTCACGCCTGTAATCACAGCACTTTGGGAGACCGAGTTGGGAGGACTGCTTAAGCTCAGGAGTTTGAGACCAGCCTAGGCAACACGGTGAAGCCCCCAAGATATGAACATTAGCTGGGTGTGGTGGTACGCACCTGTGATCCCAGCTGCTTGGGAGGCTGAGGCAGGAGGATCCCTTGAGCCTGGGTGCTCCAGGCTGTGGTTGTGCCACTGCATTGCAGCCTGGGTGCCAGAGCGAGACCTTGTCATGAACAAAACAAAACATAACAAAACAAACAGAACCAAGGGGTTATTATCTAGACCACTGGTCACCCACTAGGGTCGATTTTGCTCCCAAGGGGCATTTGACAATATCTGAAGATATTTTGGATTGTCATGGCAGGAAGTGAGAGGTCACCCATGGGCACCTAATCGGTAGAGGCCAGGAATGGTGTTAAACATCCCGCAATGCACAGGACATCTCTCCATAACAAAGAACCACCCAGCCCTAAATGACAACAGTACCGAGGCTGAGAAACCCCAGCCTAGATGGCATAAGTCACTGTGACAAAGAGGAAAATGATAGGAAGCCCTAGTTGAGAAAGAGAGAAAGATACAAACAGGTGATTCCCAGAAAGGGAAGCCCAAATGACTGAGTGTGTTTAGAAATGCCCACGCTCACCAGGAACCAGAAAATACAAATTAAAACAATGGCAAGTACGGAGGAGAATGAGAAAGGTGGGTATTATCAAGTGTGAGTGAGGATGTGGGGAGACAGGCAACCCCACTGGACAGAGCTGTTTGATAAAGACGGTCCAGCAGTGTTTAGTAAAGTTAAGCATGATTAGGCCGGGCGCGGTGGCTCACGCCTGTAATCACAGCACTTTGGGAGGCTGAGGTGGGCGGATCACGAGGTCAGGAAATCGAGACCATCCTGGCTAACACGGAAACCCGTCTCTACTAAATATACAAAAAATTAGCCGGGCATAGTGGCAGGTGCCTGTAGTCCCAGCTACTTGGGAGGCTGAGGCAGGAGAATGGCATGAACCCGGGAGGCGGAGCTTGCCGTGAGCCGAGATCGCGCCACTGCACTCCAGCCTGGGCGACAGAGCAAGACTCCGTCTCAAAAAAATAAAAATAAAAATAAATTTTAAAATTCCATAAAAGTATTTTGATTACTAAAATTACCCTTCGGAGCCTCTTTGGTGTCCCTGCCTCCCCCGGCTCCCCACATCTCCCAGTCCCCCGCTGTCTCGGAATCCTCTCGTAGGCTGCACGCTTCTGAGCACTCCCGCTCCCTCCCGCGCCCCAGCACCCCCCCGCATCCCTCCCTCACCTCACCCTCCTGCACCCACTCCCTCGACCCGCGTGCCCCTCCGCAGCGGAGGACACCAGGTGGCGCCTGGAGACATCGGAGGAGGCAGGGAGGAGGGGCCCTAGGGCCGGGTGAAGTCTGCCGGTGACCCATGACGTCTCGAGGCTCTGCGCCTCTCCATTGGTCGACTCCTCGAGGGGCGGGGCGGGCCGCGTAGTGGGCGGAGCTGGCTGACCTCAGACCGTCCGTCTGTCTTTCCTCCTCCTCCAGGTTCCCCGAGGAAACCGTGGCCCGAGCGCCGGCCACCGCGGCCCGCTGCGACCAGGACAGCGCCCCCAACCCCGTCCCCAGGTCCTTCCGCCTCTCCGGGACCCCCAGGCCCAGCGCTGACCTCTGACTGCAGTCCAGAGCTCACTCCCCACCCAGCCTTGAAGCCCAAGGCGACCTCTGACCCTCCGGACACTTCACCACCCACCCCAGACCCGACCTCCCGGACGAACCCCGACCTCATCCTGACAAGCCCTGACTTTGCTTTGTCCACCCCTGACTCCAGTGTGGTTCCAGCGTTAACCCCGGAGCCCTCGCCCACGCCCTTACCCACCTTGCCCAAAGAGCTGCCCTCTGACCCTTCTACACCGTCGGAGGTGACCAGCCTTTCCCCTACCTCAGAGCAGATCCCAGAATCTGACACAACCCCAGACTTGGACACAACTCCATACTCCAGTACAGTCTCGGAATATTCCAGATCCCCAGCCCCCTCCCCAAGCCCTCACCCCACTACTATCCCTGATCCCACCATGACCCCTGACTACACCACAACCCCTAACCCTACTATGACCCCTCAGTTCCCTACCACCACTCACCCCACCACGACCCCTCAACCCACTACCATCACTCACTCCACCATGATTCCTGACCCTACCACAACCCCTCAACCCTTCACCACCATGCAGCCCACCACAACCCCTCACCCCACAACCCCTCACCCCACCACAACCCCTCACCCCACAACCCCTCACCCCACCACAACCCCTCACCCCACCACGACCCCTCACCCCACAACCCCTCACCCCACCACAACCCCTCACCCCACCACGACTCCTGACCCCACCACGACCCCTCACCCCACCACAACCCCTCACCCCATCACGACTCCTGACCCCACCACGACCCCTCACCCCACCACGACCCCTGGCCCCACCACAACCCCTCACCCCACCACAACCCCTCACTCCATCACGACTCCTGACCCCACCACGACCCCTCACCCCACCATGACCCCTCACCCCACCACGACCCCTCACCCCACCACAACTCCTGACCCTTCCTCAACCCCTATCATTACTACTAAGTCCCTTTCAACCTCCTTGGGGACAGAACTCTCCTCTCCCACTCTAGCACCAACAGTCAAGCCCAGTCTGCACCCCCAGTTGACCTTCACAGCACCTGCCCCTCACACCTCCACATCCCAGATGCCCACCTTAGAGCCCTCTCCAGCCTTGGAGTCCAGCCCCTCCAGGTCCTCCACAGCCACAAGCATGGACCCACTGTCCACTGAGGACTTCAAGCCACCCAGAAGTCAGAGCCCCAACCTAACCCCTCCACCCACCCATACCCCACACTCAGCCTCTGACCTCACTATTTCTCCTGACCCCCACCTTTCCCTGATAGCCCACCCCTTGGATCATCCTCCCCTTGACCCCCTCACCCTAGGGCCAACCCCTGGTCAGAGCCCAGGCCCCCATGGTCCATGTGTGGCCCCAACACCACCTGTAAGGGTCATGGCTTGTGAGCCACCTGCCCTGGTGGAACTGGTGGCTGCCGTGAGGGATGTGGGTGGTGAGCTACAGAGACTGACCCAGGTCGTGGAACAGGACCGGCGGGAGCGCCAAGCCCTGCTCCTGGGGCTGACCCAGCTGGTAGAGGCTGCCCGGGGCCTGGGGCAGCTGGGTGAGGCCGTGAAGAGACTGGCAGAGATGGCCTGGACCACCAGCATGCCTGCACCAACCACCACGACCCCAGAGGAAGAAGAAAGGCCTCTGAGGGGAGACGTGTGACCCTCTCCAGGATTTGAGGGGCGTAAGACATTCCCGATCAAAACAAAACGAAAAAAACCAAAGTGTCTAATTAAAAACAAGGTGTGGATGGTGTTTTTGGGAAATTCTAGAGAAATAGAATCACAAGATTGATCTTGATATGTGAATAGCCCAGGTGCCATGCAAGGCGGTGTTGACAATGGGGATGATTATGAGGGTGGTGATGATGGTGATGATCTTGATGGTGATCGTGATAGGAGGATGATCACTGTGGTGAGGATCATGATAATGAGAATGGTAAGATGGTGGTGGTGGTGGTGGTGGTGGTGAAGATGGTGAAATAATGCTGATGATCATGAGGGAATAGTCATGGTGTTGAGGCAGTGACTATAATGATGGTGGTGGTGGTGATGGTGGTGATGATCACAGTGATGATGATGGTGCTGGTCATGAGGGAGTGGTCATGGGGATGAGGGAATGATAGTAGTAATGATGATGGTGGTGGTGGTGATGGTGGTGATGATGATGATGAAGATGGTGAAATGATGGTGATGGTGGTGGTGATGATGGTGATGATCACAGTGATGATGATGGTGCTGGTCATGAGGGAGTGGTCATGGGGATGAGGGAATGATAGTAATGATGATGATGGTGGTGGTGATGGTGGTAATGATGATGATGATGAAGATGGTGAAATGATGGTGATGCTGATAGTGATGATCGTGAGAGAACTGTCATGGTGATGAGGCAATGACCATGATGATGATGGTGGTGATGATGATGGTGATGATCACGGTGATGATGATGGTGCTGGTCATCAGGGAGTGGTCATGGTGATGAGGGAATGATGGTAATGATGGTGGTGGTGGTGGTGATGGTGATAAGGGTGATTATGGGGATGATGGTCACATTGATGGTGATGGTGATGGTGGTAGTGGTGGTGATAATGATGGCAATGATGGTGTGAAAGGTGATCATGGTGGTGATGACTGTGAAGGAACAGCCATGGTGATGAGGCAATGATGGTAATGATGATGATGGTGATGGTGATGATGTTGGTCATTATGGTGGTAAAGATGATCCCGGTGGCGATGACCGTGGTGATGGCTGTGACAATGATGAAGCTTCATGTGAGCAAAAACTTGGCCCTGTTCATGGATGGAAGCCCAGTTTCTAGGAAAGAAGCCGATGCAGAGTACACACTCAATAATCAATATCTTTTGAATGAAAGAGTGCATCATCATCATCGTCATCATGACTAATATTTCCTGGGCACTTCCTATGTGTCAGGCTCTGTTTTAAGGGCTTTGCATGGATGGTGATGTCATTTTGTCTTAACGAGTGCCTGCCGAGGAGGGTACTGTTACCACGGCTCAGCAGATGAGGAGGTGAGTATTGCAGCCTGGATTCCTGAGTTTGAGTCCTTGCTGGGAGTAAACATAAACCAGTTACTTAACCTCTAGGTCTGATCTTCTCCAACTATAAAACAGGGATAATAATAGTACACATACCTCATGGGGTTGCTGTAATGATTGAATAAGTTAATACCTAGGAGAGTGCTTACGATGGCTCTTGACAAGCGCCCGTTGTGTGAGAGCAATTGTTGTATTTATCCCCATTCTGCAGATCTGGGCATCCAGGCACAGAGAGGTTTGGTCATGTGCCCCGGATCACTCAGGGAACACGTGGTAGGCCATGCTTGGCACGCAGGGCCCTTGCTTTTAAAATAATATTTCGGCTGGCCGTAGTGGCTCATGTCTATAATCCTAGCACTTTGGGAGGCCGAGGTGGGAGGATGGCTTGAGGCCAGGAGTTCCAGACCAGAAACATAGTGAGACCCCCATCTTTATTAAAAAAGAAAGAAAATATTTTACAGCGGTGTCAGACTGACCTGGGTTCAAGTTCTGGCTTAACCGTGTCCCGCCTGTGGAACTCTGGCAGTTTCCCTCCCTTCTCTGAGCCTCAGTTTTTTCACCTGTAAAATGGGGAGAGCAATAGCACCTGCCTCGTGGGGTTGTGAGGATTAAATGTGGCAGTGCGGACAAGGACAACGTGGCATGTAGAATGTGCTCGGTTAACGACAGTGCTTATGACCACGCCTGCCTGTATTTTTCTGTGCTAACACTGCATGGACTTTTAATATACTACATCCGGTCCTCACCACAGCCCTTTGAGGGAGGAACTTTGATCCCCGTTTCAGACAGGACTCTGAGGCTCAGAGAGGGCAGGCCCCTTGCCAAAGGGCACACAGCAGAGCCAGGGACTCAAACCCTGAATACAGTGATAGGAATTTCCGTGCTTTGACCGTGGCCTGGGTTTCCAGATTAGGGCTTCCATGGCTGCCCCACTCCAAGCGACTGTGGGTGGACTCCTTCCCATCTCTGTGCCTCAGCTTGCTGGTTTGTAAATTGGGGGCCATCTTGGAAGACCCCGCTACTCTGATTCTGGCTCCTGCAGCCTCAGGCAGGAAACCATTTCCTCCTCCTCCTCCTCTCTCGGCTCAGAGGTCGTGGAAGGTGATGGAGGCTGGCGCCCCCGCAGACCTGCAAAGGCCAACAGGGTCCAGTTACTTGCGTGGCGGGGGGAGGGGGGCGGATAATGTCTGGGGGTCCTGATGGATGGACTGTGTGCTCCTGCCAGCGGGCGAAGGAGCACGCTGAGAATTCTGTTCCCCAGATCTCATTAAGCCCCGAGACTTAAATAACTGCTGACTGGTTCCCTGGGGAGGCTGAGGGGAGAGCTTCTGCCCTGGCTAGTCGGGGGGTCACAGGGCAGCACCCCAACGTGGAAGAAATGTCCAGGTGGGAGCAGATGAACCCTGGCTTTGGGTCACCCCCATCAAAAGTAACAGAGGGCCCAGCCTGGGGTTCGGGCTCCCGGCCCCTCTCTGCAGGCCAGAGGTGGAGGGGGGTGCTGTCGGGCACTCTGGTCTTAGGCCCCTCCGCCCCTGCCACCTTCTGCCAGCTCTGTAGAAGGTAGTGCTTAATTACCCAGTCACTCTATCCCTGCTTGGCCAGGCAGTTAAGCCCAAACATCTGGCCCCAGGGCCCACAGCCAGAATGGGTGGCCAGCCCCCGCCCACTGCTGGCCCTGGCTCCGGACACCTCCCACGGGACAGCTGAGCTCGATCCTCTGCCTGCCAGCTTGCAATGAACCCAAAACAGTAGCTGCATAGGCCCAGCAAGCTCAGTTGACACAGAGAAAAACATATGATGAAATTCAACAGCCATTATGGTACATGCTACACAGACACACACACAGACACACACACACACAGAGCGAACCGCAGAAAACATTTGATGAAATTCAACAGCGGTTATGGTACACACACACACACACACACACACACACACAGAACAAAGCTGGAGCAGAGAGGACTTCCTTCATGAGATAAGGGGTATGAAGGAAGACACATATCTTTGATTTTCCCTGGGCATTGGACATGGTCTCCTATGAGCGCTGACACAGGAGGGTCCGAAGAACGCAGCAGGTAAGCGGTTTGCGTGAGTGAGAGCTGGGTCCGATGCTGGATCCATACTCTAAAGTCATCTTCTCATATTCCTGGCACCTCAAAATGTGACCCACAGGCCTGCAGCATTGGCCTCACGTAGAAGCTGTTTATAAACCCAGAATCTCATGCTCTGCCCAGAGCCACCAAAGCAAATTCTGCCTTTTTTTTTAACCTTTTTTTTTTTTTTTTTTTTTTTTTTTGAGACAAAGTCTTGCTCTGTTTCCCAGGCTGGAGTGCAGTGGCGTGATCTCAGCTCACTACAACCTCCCCCTCTCGGGTTCAAGCAATTTTCCTGCCTCAGCCTCCCCAGCGGGTGGGATTACAGGCGCCCGCCACCACGCCCAGCTAATTTTTGTATTTTTAATAGAGGCAGGTTTCACCATGTTGACCAGGCTGATCTTGAACTCCTGACCTCAGGAGTTCCTGATCCACCCACCTTGACCTCCCAAAGTACTGGGATTACAGGTGTGAGCCACCACACCTGGCCTTTTTTTTTTTTTTTTTTTTTTTGAGACAGGGTCTTGCTCTGTTGCCCAGCCTGGAGTGCAGTGGTATAATCACTGCTGACTGCAGGCTTGACCTCCTGGGCTCAAGCGATTCTCCCACCTCAGCCTCCTGAGTAGCTGGGACTACAGATGCACACTACCACACCTGGCTAATTTTTGTAATTTTGTAGATATGGGGTTTCACCATGTTAGCTAGGCTGGTCTCAAACTCCCAACCTCAGGTGATCTGCCCACCTCAGCCTCCCAAGGTCCTGGGATTACAGGCGTGGCCACTGCCCCGGCCCATACGGTAGACGATTCACTGTACAGTAGCATCATGTCTAAAAAAAGTATTTCGCGGTGGCTCACGCCTGTAATCCCAGCACTTTGGGAGGCCGAGGCGGGCGGATCACGAGGTCAGGAGATCGAGACCATCCTGGCTAACACGGTGAAACCCCGTCTCTACTAAAAATGCAAAAAATTAGCTGGGCGAGGTGGCGGGCGCCTGTAGTCCCAGCTACCCGGGAGGCTGAGGCAGGAGAATGGCGTGAACCCGGGAGGCGGAGCTTGCAGTGAGCCGAGATCGCGCCACTGCACTCCAGCCTGGGCAACTGAGCGAGACTCCGTCTCAGAAAAATAAATAAATAAATAAATAAATAAATAAATAAATAAATAAATAAAAAATTAAAAAAGTATTTAATCTGGGCATGGCGGTGTCCGCCTGTAATCCCAGGAGGGAGGCTGAGGCAGGAGAATTGCTTGAACCCAGGAGGCGAAGGTTGCAGTGAGCCAAGCTGATGCCATTGAACTCCAGCCTGTGTGACAGGGCGAGACTCTATCTCAAAAAGAAAGAAAAGTATTTAATTACATACTTTAATTAAAAATACTTTAGTGCTAAACATGCTAATGACCGCCTGAGTCTTTGGCAAGTCATAATCTTTTTGCTGGTGGAGGATCTTGCCTTGATGTTAATGGCTGCTGACTGATCAGGGTGATGGTTACTGGAGCCTGGGGTGACAATTTCTTAAAATAAGACAATAATGAAGTTTGCTGCATCAATTGACTCTTTCTTTCATGAAAGATTTCTCTGTAGCATGCGATGCTATTTGATAATATTTACTCCACAGTAAAAATTTCTTTCAAAATTGGAGTCAGGCCGGGCGTAGTGGCTCACGCCTGTAATCCCAGCACTTTGGGAGGCTAAGGCAGGAGGATTACTTGAGCCCAGGAGTTTGAGACCAACGTGGGCAACATAGCAAGACCCTGTCTGTAGGAAGAAATTAAAAATTAGCTGGCCAGGCACGGTGGCTCACACCTGTAATCCCAGCACTTTGGGAGGCCGAGGCGGGCGGATCACGAGGTCAGGAGATGGAGACCATCCTGGTTAACGCGATGAAACCCTGTTTCTACTAAAAATACAACAAAATTAGTCAGGCATGGTGGCGGGCGTCTGTAGTCCCAGCTACAGACTCGGGAGGCTGAGGCAGGAAAATGGTGTGAACCCGGGAGGCGGAGCTTGCAGTGAGCCGAGATCACACCACTGCACTCCAGCCTGGGCGACGCAGTGAGACTCCATCTCAAAAACAAACAAACAAACAATTAGCCAAGTGTGGTGGAGTGCCCTTATAGTCCCAGCTACCTGGGAAGCTGAGATGGAAGGATCACTTAGCCTGGGAGATGGAGGCTGCAGTGAGCTATGATTGTGCCACTGTGCTCCAGCCAGGACAACAGAGCAAGACCCTGACTCTAAAAAAAAAAAAAAAAAAAAAAAAAATTGGAATTAATCTTCTCCAACCCAGCCTCTACTTTATCAAGTAAGTTTATTAACATTCTAAATCCTTTATTGTCGTTTAAACAACATTCGCAGGATCTTCACCAGAAGTACTTTCCATCTCAAGAAACTGCTTTTTTTGGTGCACATTCATAAGAAGCACTCCTTGTCTGTTCAAGTGTTATCATGAGATGGCAGGAATTTAATCCCATCTTCAGGCTCCGCTTCTAATTCTAGTTTTGTTGCTATTTCCACCACATCCGAAGTGACTTCCCACTGAAGTCTTGAACCTCTCAAAGTCATCCATAAGGGTTGGAATCAACTTCTTCCAAACTCCTGTTAATGTTGACATTTTGACTTCCTTTTCTGAGTCACGAATGGCCTTCATGATGACATCTACAATGGTGAATCCTTTCTAGGAGGTTTTCAATTGACTTTGTCCAGATCCATCAGAGGAATCAATATGTATGGCACCTTTAGCCTTACAAAATGTATTTCTTAAATAATGATACTTAAAAGCAAAATCACTAAGGCTAGGTGCAGTGGCTCACACCTGTAATATCAGCACTTTGGGAGGCCGAGGCAGGAGGATCACTTGACATCAGGAGTTCAAGACTGGCCTGGCCAACATGGTGAAACCCTGTCTTTACTAAAAATGCAAAAATTAGCCGGGCGTGGTGTTGGGCACCTGTAGTCCCAGCTACTTGGGAGGCTGAAGCAGGAGAATCACTTGAACTCGGGAGGCGGAGGGTGAAGTGAGCCAAGATTGCACCACTGCACTCCAGCCTGGGTGACAAAAACAAGATTCTGTCTCAAAACCAAACAAACAAAAACCAAAACAAAACAAAAACAAAGAAAGAAAAGATAAAAAGATAATACACACTTTCAATAAAATAGTTGCCCAGGCTAGTCTCAAACTCCTGGCCTCAAGCCATCTTCCTGCCTCAGCCTCCCAAGGTGCTGGGATTTGAGACGTGAACCACCGTGCCCGGCCCATGCTTTTATATTTTATTTTTTTTGTTTGTTTGTTTGAGACGGAGTCTCGCTCTGTCTCCCAGGCTGGAGTGCAGTGGAGTGATCTTGGCTCACTGCAAGCTCCGCCTCCCGGGTTCACGCCGTTTTCCTGCCTCAGCCTCCCAAGTAGCTACAGGTGCCCACCACCACGCCTGGCTAATTATTTTTATTTTTATTATTTTTTAAGTAGAGATGGGGTTTCTCCATGTTAGCCAGGGTGGTCTCAATCTCCTGACCTCGTGATCTGACCGCCTCGGCCTCCCAAAGTGCTGGGATTCGAGGCATGTGCCACCGCGCCTGCCCATGCTTTTATATTCTTTCACACACATGCATGCTTTCTCATACAGTGTCTTGGTCTCTCTCACGCACACTAATCTCACAATCTCACACTCATCCTCACAGTCACACCTACACCTGTACTCAATCTGAAACGTTTATGTTCACCCCCACACATACAGCTCCCTCACGCTCACACACTCACACTCACCCGCACACACACCCTCACCCCCATGTCCCCAAGCCCCTCCTCTCGCTGAGCGCGGCAGGACATCCCTGGAGGTTAACAGCAGGCACCCTGCGCGGGAGACCAGCTGGGTTCCACTCCGGGCCTTGCCCCCCGCCTGGTGTGTGGGTGTGGCAGGAACCCGGCTGCCCCGTGGGGTGAGCCCAGGGACCCCCACCACCATCTTGGGGACAGGTCAGGGAGCAGGTGTGGCCCCCGAGATCCCTGGTTGGGGTGCAGCCTACGGCCAGCACCAAGCATGAATTAGTGTCGTCCCTGCCTGCCTGTCAGTGTCAGGCCCTTCCTGGGAAGTTTATGTCCCTCCCCTGCGCTTCGCCGGTGACAAGCTGGTCATTATCGCCTTCCAGATAATCCTCAGCTGCCGCCAACAATCAACACCGCGTCCCCGCTGCCCCCTGCCCAGTCTCCACTCCCACCCAGCTCACCGCATCCCAGCCACCTCCGGCTTTTTGGGACACATTCTTGGCCTAACAGCTCAGGTTATTTCAGATTCACAGATAAAGGGGCAGGAGGTCTTGAAATATTCCACCCCCACCCCCCACTCCCCCACTCCCGTTGTTGACGCCTGTCTTCTTCTCTCCTATGATCCCTACTCCAGGAAGCTCACCCGGATTGTCCAGGTCAGAGGCCCAGCGCTATGGCTCGAACCTGGATTCAAAGGCTCCTTGGGGTCACTCCACAGGAGAACACCTGCTGTCAGTCCTGCTCCAGGCAACACCTCCGTGGCCACAGCAGGGGCCCTGCGGGGTATGCAGGGGCCAGGGAGTGCGTGACACACGATCCAGCTCCGAGTTGTAGCCTTGCTCTGGGCCTGAGGCCAAAGAGGGTGCCGAGAGGAAGACAGAGTGTTTGCAAACAGGGCAGCTGCCAAGCAGGGCCCGGGGAGAGAGGAGGAAGGTGCGAAGGAGAGAGGGCCCAGGCGGCGCCCGCCCGCGGCGCCTGCGTGACCTTCCCACCCTGGCTACACATTGACAGGCATGTGCGCGCACACACACGGATCCGATGTCCACACATTGCGAGTCACATTCACCCCACATACACACAAGTAACTCAGCACACAGAAGCGCGGATGCTCATGGACACACAACAGGCACAAAGCTGTATTATCATCCACGCGCAGAGACACAACCCCATCCTCCCTCCTTTACATGCATATGCACTCACACACGTGCACACACTCATGCTCACACATGCACACTCACACACGTGCACACACTCATGCTCACACATGCACACTCACTGGCGTACACATACTCATGCTCACACATGCACACTCACACTGGCGTACACATACTCATGCTCACACATGCACACTCACACACGTGCACACACACATGCTCACACATGCACACTCACACACGTGCACACACACATGCTCACACATGCACACTCACACTGGCGTACACATACTCATGCTCACACATCCACACTTGCACACATGTGCACACTCACACACACACATGTACACATGCTCACCCACGACATTCACACTTGCACACACGTGCACACACGGACACATGCACACTCACACTGGTGCACACACACTCATGGTCCCATGACATTCACACTTGCACACATGTGCATGCTCACATATGCACACACACACTCTCCCACTCACACACACACACACGCAGTCACACACACACTCACACTCACACTTATCCACACATGCATATAGAGTTCCTTGATGGAAGATTTGAGGACCGTATTTTTCATTCCATTGTTAGCACACACACTTTGGTAAAGGAAAGGGATTCTCAGAAGCAAGTGGCTCACTCCCTCCTGCCCACAGCTCTGTCACCAGGACACCCTACAGGACAGCGGGGAGGCTGCCGCCAGGACACCCTACAGGACAGCGGGGAGGCTCAGGCAGCACCATGAGCTCAGGCGGCTCATCCTTGCCCCTCCGTCTCTCTCTCTCCCTTCCTCTCTCTCTCTCTGTCTGCATCTCTCTCTCTGTGTGTTTGTCTCTCTCCATCTCTCTGTTTCTCTCTCTCTCCCCCTGTTTCTCTATCTCTGTATGTGTCTGTGTCTCTCTGTTTCTCTGACACACTCTCTCTCTTCCTCCACCTGTTTCTTTTTCTGTGTGTCTGTTTCTCTATCTGCATCTCTCCTTCTTTTTCTCTCCCCCATCTCTCTGTTTCTCTGTGTGTGTCTCTGTCCCTCTCCATCTCTCCCTGCTCTCTGTTTCTCTGTGTCTCTGTCTCTCCACCTCTGCACCTCCCGCCGCCCTCCACACGCCCTCTGATGCAGACTCCCCTTCTCGTTCCCGAGCAGACAGACTCGCAGCAGCACTGGGATCTGAGTGCCAGACCGAGTTTATTTGCAGGGCGGCTGGGGCGAGAGAAGGCAAAACACATCACGGAGAGGGTGGTGCCACGTGGGAGGGAGACCCGGCCGGAGAGAAGGAGAGAGGACGGCGGGAGGACAGGGATGGAGGGGAGGCCGCGCCACACCAGACAGGTTCATTTATTTAACCGACGTTTCCTGACCCCTGCTGCAGGCCATGGCTGGGTACATGACTCCATCAGCTAATGGGAGGTTGCAAAGACCTCCAACGCCAGGAGCTCACAAAATAACCACAAAAAAGTAAGCCGTACAGTTAGAAGAGGATGCGTGTTCTAGAGAAATAATAGAGTGGGGGGATCAGGAGGCAGACAGTAAGTGTTTAGGATGCGCAGCTGTAACCCCAGCACTGTGGGAGGCTGAGGTGGGAGACTCACTTGAGGCCAGGAGTTTGAGACTAGCCTGAGCAGCATAGCAAGACTCGCCCCCCACCATCTCTAAAAAAAATTTTAAAAAGTAGCCGAGCATGGTGGCGCACGCCTGTAGTCCCACCTACTCAGGAGGCTGAGGCAGGAGCATTATTTGAGGCCAGGAGTTGAGACCCACCTGGGCAACATAGCAAGATCCCTCCATCTCTTAAAAAAAGTTAAAAATTAGCCTCGAGTGGTGGCACATGCCTGTAGTCTCAAGCTACTCAGGAGGCTGAGGCAGGAGGATTGTTTGAGCTGTAGATTTCGAGACGGCAGTGAGCAGAGATCGCACCACTGCACTCCAGCCTGGGAGACAGAGTGAGACCCTGTCTCAAAAAAAAAGAAAACTCAGGGGTGAGGGGATGAGCCTAAAGTGTCCCAAGCAAACAGCGAGTGCAGAGGCCCTGAGGAAGGTGGCAGCAGGTACCGAGAGACACCCGGAGGTCTGAGACCCTGGGGAAGGTGGCGGCAGGTATGGAGGGACATGCAGAGGTCTGAGGCCCCCATGGACCCAGGGAGGCATGCAGCCTGCAGAGAGGAGAGAGGAGGAGGACACAGAGGGGAGCCCCAAGCCCCATGGATGAAAACACACAGAGGAGAAACCAAAAGCTGTTGGCCTTGGAGGCCTCGATGGCGCAGCTTCCCTTTCTGCATCCCCCGGGGCCTCCTCACTGCCCAGCCTCCTCTTCCACCGCTCCCACTTCTTCAGCCTCACCCTCCCGCTGCCTCCAGGGGCGCCCCAGGTGCTCCCTGATGGAGCTCACAGCGCTCCTCCTTCGGGGGTGAGGGTCCAGCAGCCCCCACAGAAGCGCGTCGGCCGCGGGGGCCAGGCCGAACCAGGGCTGAGGACGGTCCTGGGGCTGGCCCGACGCCTGCCAGATGAGGAAGTCCTCGTAGAAGGGGTCGGCCTCGGCCAGGGGCTGGTCCCAGGGGAAGTAGCCTGTGAGCAGGCAGAAGACCAGGACGCCCAGCGCCCAGGCGTCCAGGGCGGGCTGAATGGGCAGGCCCTCGGGGAGGGGCGGGGGCGCGCAGAGCTCGGGGGCGGTGTAGGGGATGGGCGGCCCGGCCAGGCGCAGCAGGGTCCCGCGAGGCCTCGTGTGGCCGAAGTCGGTCAGCTTGAAGTGCTGGCAGTCTGGGTCGCACACCAGGACGTTCTCCGGCTTCAGGTCTCGGTACACCAGGCCGCGGGCGTGGATGTGCTCCAGGGCGGAGGCCAGCTGGGCGGCGCAGCGGTGCACTGCGGGCTGTGGGAGGCCCACCTGCGGGGAGAGGGTCAGGGCCCAGTGCCCCGAGGCCACGGAAAGCAACCGAGACCGCGGGGCCTCTTCTCTGCCCAGGAAGCAGGCCCAGGACACTAAGGAGGCCGGTAAGGAAGATGGTGAATAGTCCTGTGAGTCTGAGTGTGACCTGTGAGGCCTGTGGGTTTAGTGGGGCCCTAGGGTGACCCTGTGAGGCCTAGTGTGACCTGTGAGGCTTGTGGGTTTAGGGGGCCTAGAGTGACCCCATAAGGCCTAGTGTGACTCTATGGGGCCTGTAGG
The DNA here is from genome assembly GCF_047675955.1 of Chlorocebus sabaeus. Taxonomy (NCBI): domain Eukaryota; kingdom Metazoa; phylum Chordata; class Mammalia; order Primates; family Cercopithecidae; genus Chlorocebus; species Chlorocebus sabaeus. The sequence continues at coordinate 2,852,944 of NC_132909.1, read as the reverse complement.
TTTACTGGGGCCTAGTGTGACCCCATGAGGCCTGTGGGTTTAGTGCGGCCTGGGGTGACCCTGTAGGGCCTGTAGGTTAAGCGGGGCCTCGGGTGACCCTCTGAGGCCTGTGGGTTTAATGAGGCCTAGGATGACCCTGTGAGGCCTAGTGTGACCTGTGAGGCTTGTGGGTTTAGGGGGCCTAGAGTGACCCCATAAGGCCTAGTGTGACTCTATGGGGCCTGTAGGTTTACTGGGGCCTAGTGTGACCCCATGAGGCCTGTGGGTTTAGTGGGGCCTGGGGTGACCCTGTAGGGCCTGTAGGTTAAGCGGGGCCTCGGGTGACCCTCTGAGGCTTGTGGGTTTAATGAGGCCTAGGATGACCCTGTGAGGCCTAGTGTGACCTGTGAGGCCTATAGGTTTATTGGGGCCTAGTGTGACCCCATGAGGTCTATGGGTTTAGTGGGGCCTAGGATGACCCTGTGAGGCCTAGTGTGACCTGTGAGGCCTATAGGTTTATTGGGGCCTAGTGTGACCCCATGAGGCCTATGGGTTTAGTGGGGCCTAGGATGACCCTGTGAGGCCTAGTGTGACCTGTGAGGCCTGTAGTTTTATTGGGGCCTAGGGTGACCCCATGAGGTCTATGGGTTTAGTGGGGCCTAGGATGACCCTGTGAGGCCTAGTGTGACCTGTGAGGCCTGTGGGTTTAGGGGGCCTAGAGTGAGCCCATAAGGCCTAGTGTGACTCTATGGGGCCTGTAGGTTTACTGGGGCCTAGTGTGACCCCATGAGGCCTGTGGGTTCAGTGGGGCCTGGGGTGACCCCATGGGGCCTGTGGGTTTAGTGGAGCCTGGGGTGACCCTGTAGGGCCTGTAGGTTAAGCGGGGCCTCGGGTGACCCTGTAGGGCCTGTGACTTGATGGGGGTCCAGTGTGACCCGATGCTACCTGGTGGGTCTCCATAGTGTAGCGTGTGGGTTCTGTGATGTCTGTGAACTCCAAAGAGGCCTAACAACTCCACGAGTCCTGTGGACCCTGTGAGGGGCCTCCGGGGGGTAGGGGAGGCCCCGGGAGGCCCAACGCAGTGGCTGCGGTTCCTGCGGCCCAGGCTGCTCAGGACGTTCCTGTGAGGCAGGAGAGGCACTCGAAGGTGGCTTGGGGTCTGCCTACGCACCTTGGGCTGGATGAAGGCCATGAGGTCCCCATGCAGGACGGGCTCCGTCAGGAAGCTGTAGGATTGTGCTGACTCGATGCCAATGCCGTAGGCTGTCACGATGGCTGAGTGCACGCCCAGTGAGAGCCCCACGCAGAACTCGTACAGGAAGCCGCGGAGGGACGTGCGGGGTTTCGGGAGCTGCTTCAGTGCCAGGGGTGTGCCTGGGGAAGAGGGACAAGTGTGAGAGGCGTACAGAAGCCAAGGGCCACCTGGGCCAGCTGCTCTGTTCCCCTGTGGTCCCCCTGATGGCCCCTCAGCTTGGACTCTTTCCCATAGGCCATCTCCACCTCCTCCAACTCCCACCTCCCTCCAGAGCCCACCCTAACAGCATGGCCACGCAAGCATCACCAGCAGTGCCAATAGTTACAGCACGCTGGGGCCCAGCCGGGGGCTCAGGCCTGAAATCCCAATGCTTCCAGAGACCGAGGCGGGAGGATCCTTTGAGGCCAGGAGTTTAAGACCAGCCCGGACAGCACAATGAGACCCTATCGCTAAAAAAAGTTTTAAAAAGGCCGGGCACTGTGGCTCACGCCTGTAATCCCAGCACTTTGGGAGGCTGAGGCGGGTGGATTGCTTGAGGTCAGGAGTTCGAGACCAGCCTGGTCAACATAGTGAAACCCCTTCTCTACTAAAAACACAAAAAACTAGTCGAATGTGGTGGCACATGCCAGTGGAGATTGTGCCACTGCACTCCAGTCTGGGCAACAGAGTAAAAAGAAATTTTTTTTTAATTAGCTGAGCTTGGTGGCATCTCTAACAAATTAAATAAAACAATAACAGTGTGTGGTGAATTTCTACCCTGCTTTCTTACAAGCCCATAGCCATGGAGATGGAGGGATACCATGAAATTTCTCCAATGACCTCGTTTGGCTTCTCATGACAGCAAACCCGTGTTTGAGGCAAAAAGGTATTTTTGAGACACCTGGGGGAAAGGTAACCTATACTGGGTAAGAAAGCCAGTTAGGAATTGTGAATTTTGTCACGAGTGGAAACGACTTCCTAGAAGCTAAACTCCCTGAAGACAGGAACTTCTGATGTTGTCCTGTTTTTTTTTTGTTGTTTTGTTTTTTTTGAGATGCAGTTTCACGCTTGTTGTCCAGGCTGGAGTGCAGTGGTGCGATCTTGGCCCACTGCAACCTCTGCCTCCCAGGTCCAAGCGATTCTTCTGCCTCAGCCTCCCGAGTAACTGGGATTACAGGCACCTGCCACCATACCCAGCTAATTTTTGTATTTTTAGTAGAGATGGGATTTCACCATGTTGGTCAGGCTGGTCTCGAACTCCTGACCTCAGGTGATGACCTGCCTCAGCCTCCTGAAGCATTGAGATTACAGGTATGAGCCACTACACACGCCCGCCCCCACCCTTTTTTTTTTTTTTTTTTTAAAGACAGGGTTTTTCTCTGTCGTCCAGGCTGGAGGGTGGCAGCACAGTCGTGGCTCACTGCAACCTCCACCTCCTGGGCTCAGGCAAGTCTCCTGCCCAGGCCTCCCGAGTAGCTGGGACTACATTCGTGCACCACCACACAGGGCTAATTGCACACCCAACTAATTTTTTTTTTTTCCCCTGACACCAGAAATTCCTGCTAACTGGTTAAGTTTTTTAAAAAAAAATCTGTAGAGACAGTCTCGCTATGTTGCCCAGGCTGGTCTCAAACTCCTAGGCTCAAGCAATCGTCCTGCCTTGGCCTCCCAAAGTGCTGGGATTACAGGTGTGAGCTGCTGCGCCCAGCTTGGTTTCTTTAATTTCTGAGCCATCAGCTGCCAGGTGCAGGTTCAGTGAAACGCCTGTGGAGGGGCCTCCTTGGCATCGCCCCCGCCCGTTACTGCTCGTGCCTCCGGCTCTGTGAGCACCCAGGGCTGGATCTCCGAGTCTGCGCCTCTTCCCGAGGTGTGCTGTTGCGTGGCTGCGTTATTGCCCTCTGTGTTATTACTGAATTGTGTCTCCCCAAAACTCGTATGTTGGAGTCCTAACCCCTCATACTGCTGAATGTGGCTGTATTTGGAGAGAGGGTCTTTAAAGAGGTAAAATGAAGTCACTAGAGTGGGCGGGCCCTCATCCAATGTGACTGGTGTCCTTATAAGAAGAGGAGATCGGCCGGGCGCGGTGGCTCAAGCCTGTAATCCCAGCACTTTGGGAGGCCGAGACGGGCGGATCACGAGGTCAGGAGATCGAGACCATCCTGGCTAACACGGTGAAACCCCGTCTCTACTAAAAAAATACAAAAATACTGGCCGGGCGAGGTGGCGGGCGCCTGTAGTCCCAGCTACTCCGGAGGCTGAGGCAGGAGAATGGCGAACCCGGGAGGCGGAGCTTGCACTGAGCTGAGATCTGGCCACTGCACTCCAGCCTGGGCGACAGAGCCAGACTCCATCTCAAAAAAATAAATAAATAAGAAGAGGAAATCAGGACACAGACACACACAGAGGGACGACTATGTGAGGACACAGGGAGAAGATGGCCAAAGGCAAGCCAAGGAGAGAGGCCTCAGGAGAACCAGCCCTGCTGACATCTTGATCTCGGGCTTCCAGCCTCTAGAGCTGTGAGGAAACAGAGCTCTGTTGTTGGCCAGGTGCAATGGCTCATGCCTATAATCCCAGCACTTTGGGAGGCTGAGGCAGGAGGATCACTTGAGGCGGGTTTGAGACCAGCCTGGGCAACACAGTGAGACCTCATCTTTAAACAAAAATTTTAAAATTAGCCAGGCATGGTGGCATGTGGCTGTAGTCCAGCTACTTGTGGAGCTGAGGTGGGCGGATCTCTTGAGCCCAGGAGGTCAAAGCTGCAGTGAGCTATGATTGCACCACTGCACTCCAGCCTGGACAACAGCAAGACCCTATCTCAAAAAAACAAAAAGAAAAGAAAAAGAAAAAAGGCCGGGTGCAGTGGCTCACGCCTGTAATCCCAGTATTTTGGAAGGCCGAGGCAGGGGATCACTTGAAGTAAGGAGTTCAAGACCAGCCTGGCTAACATGGTAAAACCCCTTCTCTACTAAAAATACAAAATACTAAAAATACAAAAATGAGCCGGGTGTGGCAGCAGGCGCCTGTAATCCCAGCTACTTGCGGGGCTGAGGCACGAGAATCACTTGAACTTGGGAGGCGGAGGTTGTGTTCCTGCACTCCAGTCTGGGCACCAAAGCAAGACTCCATCTCAAAAAAAAAGAAAGAAAAAAGTAAAAAGTTCTGTTGTGGAAGCCACTGCCTTTGTTATGGCAGCCCCAGAAGATGAATGCACACTTTTTCTGCATTCATGCTATGAGGTTCTTGAAGGCAGGGACTGGCTCTGATTCAGTTCTGGGTCCCCTGCCCGCTCGACCCCCCAGCACAGGGCTGGCCTCAGAAGACATGCCCTGAACTGACTGACCTCAGGTTGCCTCCCTATTTTCTGTTTCATGGAAGGACACAGGCTGTGTGTGCGCTTGGTAGAAAGGCCCCGGGGTAGTGGGGAGCTGTCCTGCGCACCCACTGTGTGCCGGCCTTGCTAAGTGCTTAGCAGACAGCAGCACTCTGCATCATCCCACGGTAACCACTACAGCTGCCACAGGAGGCTCCTGAGCACGGAGCTCTGTCTTCTCCAGCATTGTCCCCAGCAACTACAGCAATCCACATACACCCCCAGCAACTACAGCAACCCACATACACCCCCAGCAACTACAGCAATCCACATACACCCCCAGCAACTACAGCAATCCACATACACCCCCAGCAACTACAGCAATCCACATACACCCCCAGCAACTACAGCAATCCACATACACCCCCAGCAACTACAGCAATCCACATACACCCCCAGCAACTACAGCAATCCACATACACCCCCAGCAACTACAGCAATCCACATACACCCCCAGCAACTACAGCAATCCACATACACCCCCAGCAACTACAGCAATCCACATACACCCCCAGCAACTACTGCAATCCACATACACCCCCAGCAACTACTGCAATCCACATACACCCCCAGCAACTACAGCAATCCACATACACCCCCAGCAACTACAGCAACCCACATACACCCCCAGCAACTACAGCAATCCACATACACCCCCAGCAACTACTGCAATCCACATACACCCCCAGCAACTACAGCAATCCACATACACCCCCAGCAACTACAGCAATCCACATACACCCCCAGCAACTACAGCAATCCACATACACCCCCAGCAACTACAGCAATCCACATACACCCCCAGCAACTACAGCAATCCACATACACCCCCAGCAACTACTGCAACCCACATACACCCCCAGCAACTACTGCAATCCACATACACCCCCAGCAACTACAGCAATCCACATACACCCCCAGCAACTACAGCAATCCACATACACCCCCAGCAACTACAGCAACCCACATACACCCCCAGCAACTACAGCAATCCACATACACCCCCAGCAACTACAGCAACCCACATACACCCCCAGCAACTACTGCAATCCACATACACCCCCAGCAACTACAGCAATCCACATACACCCCCAGCAACTACAGCAACCCACATACACCCCCAGCAACTACAGCAACCCACATACACCCCCAGCAACTACTGCAATCTACATACACCCCCAGCAACTACTGCAATCTACATACACCCCCAGCAACTACAGCAATCCACATACACCCCCAGCAACTACAGCAACCCACATACACCCCCAGCAACTACAGCAACCCACATACACCCCCAGCAACTACAGCAACCCACATACACCCCCAGCAGCTACTGCAATCCACATACACCCCCAGCAGCTACTGCAATCCACATACACCCCCAGCAGCTACTGCAATCCACATACACCCCCAGCAGCTACTGCAACCCACATACACCCCCAGCAACTACAGCAACCCACATACACCCCCAGCAACTACAGCAACCCACATACACCCCCAGCAACTACAGCAACCCACATACACCCCCAGCAACTACAGCAACCCACATACACCCCCAGCAACTACAGCAATCCACATACACCCCCAGCAACTACAGCAACCCACATACACCCCCAGCAACTACAGCAACCCACATACACCCCCAGCAACTACAGCAACCCACATACACCCCCAGCAACTACAGCAATCCACATACACCCCCAGCAACTACTGCAACCCACATACACCCCCAGCAACTACTGCAATCCACATACACCCCCAGCAACTACAGCAATCCACATACACCCCCAGCAACTACTGCAATCCACATACACCCCCAGCAACTACAGCAATCCACATACACCCCCAGCAACTACAGCAATCCACATACACCCCCAGCAACTACAGCAACCCACATACACCCCCAGCAACTACTGCAATCCACATACACCCCCAGCAACTACAGCAACCCACATACACCCCCAGCAACTACTGCAATCCACATACACCCCCAGCAACTACAGCAATCCACATACACCCCCAGCAACTACAGCAACCCACATACACCCCCAGCAACTACTGCAATCCACATACACCCCCAGCAACTACAGCAATCCACATACACCCCCAGCAACTACAGCAACCCACATACACCCCCAGCAACTACAGCAACCCACATACACCCCCAGCAACTACAGCAATCCACATACACCCCCAGCAACTACTGCAATCCACATACACCCCCAGCAACTACTGCAATCCACATACACCCCCAGCAACTACAGCAATCCACATACACCCCCAGCAACTACAGCAATCCACATACACCCCCAGCAACTACAGCAATCCACATACACCCCCAGCAACTACTGCAATCCACATACACCCCCAGCAACTACTGCAACCCACATACACCCCCAGCAACTACAGCAATCCACATACACCCCCAGCAACTACAGCAATCCACATACACCCCCAGCAACTACAGCAATCCACATACACCCCCAGCAACTACAGCAATCCACATACACCCCCAGCAACTACAGCAACCCACATACACCCCCAGCAACTACTGCAATCCACATACACCCCCAGCAACTACAGCAATCCACATACACCCCCAGCAACTACAGCAATCCACATACACCCCCAGCAACTACAGCAATCCACATACACCCCCAGCAACTACAGCAATCCACATACACCCCCAGCAACTACAGCAATCCACATACACCCCCAGCAACTACAGCAACCCACATACACCCCCAGCAACTACTGCAATCCACATACACCCCCAGCAACTACAGCAATCCACATACACCCCCAGCAACTACAGCAATCCACATACACCCCCAGCAACTACAGCAACCCACATACACCCCCAGCAGCTACAGCAATCCACATACACCCCCAGCAGCTACTGCAATCCACATACACCCCCAGCAGCTACTGCAATCCACATACACCCCCAGCAGCTACTGCAATCCACATACACCCCCAGCAGCTACTGCAATCCACATACACCCCCAGCAGCTACAGCAATCCACATACACCCCCAGCAACTACAGCAACCCACATACACCCCCAGCAACTACAGCAATCCACATACACCCCCAGCAACTACAGCAACCCACATACACCCCCAGCAACTACAGCAATCCACATACACCCCCAGCAACTACAGCAATCCACATACACCCCCAGCAACTACAGCAATCCACATACACCCCCAGCAACTACAGCAATCCACATACACCCCCAGCAACTACTGCAATCCACATACACCCCCAGCAACTACTGCAATCCACATACACCCCCAGCAACTACAGCAATCCACATACACCCCCAGCAACTACTGCAACCCACATACACCCCCAGCAACTACAGCAACCCACATACACCCCCAGCAACTACTGCAATCCACATACACCCCCAGCAACTACAGCAATCCACATACACCCCCAGCAACTACTGCAATCCACATACACCCCCAGCAACTACAGCAATCCACATACACCCCCAGCAACTACAGCAATCCACATACACCCCCAGCAACTACAGCAACCCACATACACCCCCAGCAACTACTGCAACCCACATACACCCCCAGCAACTACAGCAACCCACATACACCCCCAGCAACTACTGCAATCCACATACACCCCCAGCAACTACAGCAATCCACATACACCCCCAGCAACTACAGCAATCCACATACACCCCCAGCAACTACAGCAATCCACATACACCCCCAGCAACTACAGCAACCCACATACACCCCCAGCAACTACAGCAACCCACATACACCCCCAGCAACTACTGCAATCCACATACACCCCCAGCAACTACAGCAATCCACATACACCCCCAGCAACTACAGCAATCCACATACACCCCCAGCAACTACAGCAATCCACATACACCCCCAGCAACTACAGCAATCCACATACACCCCCAGCAACTACAGCAATCCACATACACCCCCAGCAACTACAGCAATCCACATACACCCCCAGCAACTACAGCAATCCACATACACCCCCAGCAACTACAGCAATCCACATACACCCCCAGCAACTACTGCAATCCACATACACCCCCAGCAACTACAGCAATCCACATACACCCCCAGCAACTACAGCAATCCACATACACCCCCAGCAACTACAGCAACCCACATACACCCCCAGCAACTACAGCAATCCACATACACCCCCAGCAACTACTGCAATCCACATACACCCCCAGCAACTACAGCAATCCACATACACCCCCAGCAACTACAGCAATCCACATACACCCCCAGCAACTACAGCAATCCACATACAACCCCAGCAACTACAGCAATCCACATACAACCCCAGCAACTACAGCAATCCACATACACCCCCAGCAACTACAGCAACCCACATACACCCCCAGCAACTACAGCAATCCACATACACCCCCAGCAACTACAGCAACCCACATACACCCCCAGCAACTACAGCAACCCACATACACCCCCAGCAACTACAGCAACCCACATACACCCCCAGCAACTACAGCAACCCACATACACCCCCAGCAACTACTGCAATCCACATACACCCCCAGCAACTACTGCAATCCACATACACCCCCAGCAACTACTGCAATCCACATACACCCCCAGCAACTACTGCAATCCACATACACCCCCAGCAACTACTGCAATCCACATACACCCCCAGCAACTACTGCAATCCACATACACCCCCAGCAACTACTGCAATCCACATACACCCCCAGCAACTACTGCAATCCACATACACCCCCAGCAACTACAGCAATCCACATACACCCCCAGCAACTACTGCAATCCACATACACCCCCAGCAACTACAGCAATCCACATACACCCCCAGCAACTACTGCAATCCACATACACCCCCAGCAACTACTGCAATCCACATACACCCCCAGCAACTACAGCAATCCACATACACCCCCAGCAACTACTGCAATCCACATACACCCCCAGCAACTACAGCAATCCACATACACCCCCAGCAACTACTGCAATCCACATACACCCCCAGCAACTACTGCAATCCACATACACCCCCAGCAACTACAGCAATCCACATACACCCCCAGCAACTACTGCAATCCACATACACCCCCAGCAACTACGGCAATCCACATACACCCCCAGCAACTACGGCAATCCACATACACCCCCAGCAACTACGGCAATCCACATACACCCCCAGCAACTACGGCAATCCACATACACCACCAACAACCAGAGCAATCCACATACACCCCCAGCAACTACTGCAATCCACATACACCCCCAGCAACTACGGCAATCCACATATACCCCCAGCAACTACGGCAATCCACATACACCCCAGCAACTACTGCAATCCACATACACCCCAGCAACTACTGCAATCCACATACACCACCAGCAACTACTGCAATCCACATACACCCCCAGCAACTACTGCAATCCACATATACCCCCAGCAACTACAGCAATCCACATACACCCCCAGCAACTACTGCAATCCACATACACCCCCAGCAACTACAGCAATCCACATACACCCCCAGCAACTACTGCAATCCACATACACCCCCAGCAACTACTGCAATCCACATACACCCCCAGCAACTACAGCAATCCACATACACCCCCAGCAACTACAGCAATCCACATACACCCCCAGCAACTACAGCAATCCACATACACCCCCAGCAACTACAGCAATCCACATACACCCCCAGCAACTACGGCAATCCACATACACCCCCAGCAACTACAGCAATCCACATACACCCCCAGCAACTACGGCAATCCACATACACCACCAACAACCAGAGCAATCCACATACACCCCCAGCAACTACGGCAATCCACATACACTCCCAGCAACTACGGCAATCCACATACACCCCCAGCAACTACGGCAATCCACATACACCCCCAGCAACTACAGCAATCCACATACACCCCCAGCAACTACGGCAATCCACATACACCACCAACAACCAGAGCAATCCACATACACCCCCAGCAACTACGGCAATCCACATACACCTCCAGCAACTACGGCAATCCACATACACCCCCAGCAACTAGAGCAATCCACATACACCCCTGGCAACTCTGGCAATCCACATACACCCCCGGCAATCCACATACACCCCCAGCAACTATGGCAATCCACATACACCCCCAGCAACTACGGCAATCCACATACACCCCCAGCAACTATGGCAATCCACATACACCCCCAGCAACTACGGCAATCCACATACACCCCTAGCAACTACTGCAATCCACATACACCCCCAGCAACTATGGCAATCAATATACACCGCTAGCAACTAGAGCAATCCACATACACCCCCGGCAACTCTGGCAATCCACATACACCGCCAACAACCAGAGCAATCCACATACACCCCCGGCAATCCACATACACCCCCAGCAACTACCGCAATCCACATACACCCCCGGCAACTACTGCAATCCACATACACCCCCAGCAACTACAGCAATCCACATACACCCCCAGCAACTACGGCAATCCACATACACCACCAACAACCAGAGCAATCCACATACACCCCCAGCAACTACTGCAATCCACATACACCCCCAGCAACTACGGCAATCCACATACACCCCCAGCAACTACAGCAATCCACATACACCCCCAGCAACTACAGCAATCCACGTACACCCCCAGCAACTAGAGCAATCCACATACACCCCCGGCAACCCTGGCAATCCACATACACCGGCAATCCACATACACCCCCAGCAACTACGGCAATCCACATACACCCCCAGCAACTACGGCAATCCACATACACCCCCAGCAACTAGAGCAATCCACATACACCCCTGGCAACTCTGGCAATCCACATACACCCCCGGCAATCCACATACACCCCCAGCAACTACGGCAATCCACATACACCCCTAGCAACTACGGCAATCCACATACACCCCCAGCAACTATGGCAATCCATATACACCGGCAATCCACATACACCCCCGGCAATCCACATACACCCCCAGCAACTATGGCAATCCACATACACCCCCAGCAACTAGAGCAATCCACATACACCCCCGGCAACTACTGCAATCCACATACACCGGCAATCCACATACACCCCCAGCAACTATGGCAATCCACATACACCCCCAGCAACTAGAGCAATCCACATACACCCCCAGCAACTAGAGCAATCCACATACACCCCCGGCAACTCTAGCAATCCACATACACCCCCGGCAATCCACATACACCCCCAGCAACTATGGCAATCCACATATACCGCCAACAACCAGAGCAATCCACATACACCCCCAGCAACTACTGCAATCCACATACACCCCCGGCAACTCTGGTAATCCACATACACCCCCAGCAACTACCGCAATCCACATACACCTCCGGCAACTCTGGCAATCCACATACACCGGCAATCCACATACACCCCCAGCAACTACGGCAATCCACATACACCCCCAGCAACTACGGCAATCCACATACACCCCCAGCAACTAGAGCAATCCACATACACCCCTGGCAACTCTGGCAATCCACATACACCCCCAGCAATCCACATACACCCCCAGCAACTATGGCAATCCACATACACCCCCAGCAACTACGGCAATCCACATACACCCCCAGCAACTATGGCAATCCACATACACCCCTAGCAACTACTGCAATCCACATACACCCCCGGCAACTCTGGCAATCCACATACACCACCAACAACCAGAGCAATCCACATACACCCCTAGCAACTACTGCAATCCACATACACCCCCAGCAACTATGGCAATCCATATACACCGCTAGCAACTATGGCAATCCACATACACCCCCAGCAATGACTGCAATCCACATACACCGCCAACAACCAGAGCAATCCACATACACCCCCAGCAACTACGGCAATCCACATACACTCAGAGGATCAACTATTCTTCCAAGTAGAAATCATTACCCACGTTTTTCAAAGGAGGAAACTGAGACTCAGAGAGGGCAAGGGAGTTCCTTAAAAAACACACAGTTTTTGGCGGGGCACCGTGGCTCACGCCTGTAATCCCAGCAATTTGGGAGGCTGAGGCAGGCGGATCACTAGAGGCCAGGAGTACGAGACCACCCTGGCCAATGTAGGAAACCTCCTCTCTACTAAAAAAGAAAAATGCACACAGAGAAATGTAGCTGGGTGTGGTAGGGCACACTTATAATCCTGGCTGCATGGGAGGCTGAGGCAGGAGGATCACTTGAACCTGGGAGGTGGAAGTTGCCGTGAGATTGCGCCACTGCACTCCGGCCTGGGCAACAGAGCCAGACGCTGTCTCAAAAACAACCAACCAACCAAAACAACAAAAAACACACAGTTTTGGAGGGCAGAGGTAAGACTTGATTCAGGCCTACCAGCCTCCCCAGCCTGGGCTACCCCAGGCCCGTGCCCCACCCCCAGCTGAACCCTGCCACCTCGGACCCCACGGCCTGGTACCTTTCTGACGATGGGTGACCAGAAGGACGTGGCCATAGCGACCCTGGCCCAGGGGACGCACTTCCTCGTAGAGCTCGTCCACCTCGGCTTGGACCAGGGTCTGAGCACTCAGCGCCATCATGTCCTCCAGCGCCCGGGCAGCCTCCTGGCCCTGCTGGAGCTCCTCTAATGTCAGGCCGCCCAGACCCTCCTCCTCGCTGTCCTCCGAAGCCCCTGCCTCCACCGGCTCTTCCTCAGACTGTTTGCCGGGCATCTCTGCAAGGACAGAGAGGGGCGCCCAGGCTCAGGTCCCAGGCCCAAGGGAGGAGGGGCTGGGAGTCTGGACTCCTGGGTCTGAGGGAGGAGGAGCTGGGGCCAGGACTCCTGGGTCTGGGTCTGAGGGAGGAGGGGCTGGGAGTCTGGACTCCTGGGTCTGAGGGAGGTGGGGCTGGGGGCTCATCGCACTTCTAATTGTGACTCAGTCTCCCTCTTGGTGAGAGGCGGGGAGACCAGTCTCTGGTGTGAGTTCAAACCCTAGGTCACAGATGTCCCTGCCCCCACATCCCTGCGTGCTGCAGCCGCCACCCGCCACCCTGACGTTGAAAGATGAACCAGATAACTGAGACTCCCCCACTGAGACTCCCCCATCTTGTTTCCAAAGCAAACAGACTTGGGCCCTGGGGGTGGATGAGTAGCCTCTGTCTCCTGAGAACAAACAGGTGCTCTTGGGCTCAGGGCTGGGAGGGCGGGCTGTGCAGAGGGCCTGGGACGGCTGGGTCCTGCATGGGACCAAGCACTCGGGATCAGTCCCCAACTCCTGACAGGCCTGGGGTTGTACTTTCACAGCCCAGCCACCTCCTTCAGACCAGACCCGCAGCCCCTCCTTCACCAGACCCAGGGGTCCAGGCCCCCAGCCCACCTCTCTCCCGGAGCCTCATATAATTCACACAACTGGGGACCCCCAGATTCCGTTTCCCTCACCCTCCACCACTCTACAGCCTCCAGGTGCAGACCGGGCTGCCCTGAGGGACTAAGGACTCGGCCACCTGGCGCAGTCACCCTCAGGTGCTGCCCACCTCAGGCCAGGGCACCTTGCCCACCTCCCAACCTGGGCACAGACCTCCAGACCTCACCTCCTCCAAGGCCCGCCTGACCCTTCGGCCGCCGGCTGTGGTCAGTGCCTGGCACTTAGGGCCCATGCCAGCAGACGCCTGCCCAGGACCAAGACCCCGCCCCGACTTTGGGGGTCGCAAGGCCCCGCCCCTGGGCCCGCCCCTTCTGTCCCCACTGGGAGCAGAGCGACATCGTGTGATGACTCCTGGAACTGGCTGTGGTCAGGCGAATACCCTGACCCAGGAGCTCAGCCCTCCTCCCTCAGACCCAGGAGTCCAGACCCAGCGCCTCCTCCCTCAGACCCAGGAGTCCAGACCCAGCGCCTCCTCCCTCAGACCCAGGAGTCCAGGGCCCAGCGCCTCCTCCCTCAGACCCAGGAGTCCAGGCCCAGCGCCTCCTCCCTCAGACCCAGGAGTCCAGGCCTCCAGCCCCTCCTCCCTCAGACCCAGGAGTCCAGGCCCCCAGCTCCTCCTCCCTCAGACCCAGGAGTCCAGGCCTCCAGCCCCTCATCCCTGAGACCCAGGAGTCCAGGCCCCAGCGCCTCCTCCTCCCTTAGACCCAGGAGTCCAGGCCCCAAGCACCTCATCCCTCAGACCCAGGAGTCCAGGCCCCATCGCCTCCTCCCTCAGACCCAGGAGTCCAGGCCCCAGCCCCTCCTCCCTCAGAGCCGGATGTTCAGGCCTCAGCCCCTCCTCCCTCAGACCCAGGAGTTCAGACCCCCATCGCCTCCTCCCTCAGACCCAGGAGTCCAGACCTTAGCTTCCCCCACCCATCTGAAGTTTTCAGGCACAGAACTGAGGCCTCCCCTACCCCCCTCAAGGCCCCTCTCTTCCCAGTTGCTCCACCACCTGCTTCCCGCCCCCCTAAGTCTGAGGTCATCCCACACTGCATCGTTCTGGAATCTCATTGTCTCATTCTTTCCCCAAACAAGACCCCAGCATCTGACCCCCTGCACACCCCTCTCCAAGCACTTGTGTCTGACCTGTCAATGGGGCATTGATGGGGCAGCTGGGTGGGGTCAAGGCAGGGGTGGGTTCCAGAGATGATTTCATTTTCTACACGGGACCCGGACTCCTGGGCCTGAGGGAGGAAGTGGTTGTGAACCTGGACTCCTGGGTCTGAGGGAGGAAGTGGTTATGGACCTGGACTCCTGGGTCTGAGGGAGGAGGGTCTGGAGGGCTCCTGATTCCAAAGACAGGAATAACAATAAAAATCGTTTGAAAACACACAGTAGGAATACAGGCCAGTGAGTGCCTCCCTGCTCGAAGCACAGGGAGATTAAGCCCCACTCCGAAGTCCCCAAGCCTTGGGCCACAGTGGGACTTCAGACCCCTGTTTTTTTCTGGGACGGTTGCACCCACCCTTCAGGGTTTTTTATTTCTTTTTTTTTTTTTCCTTTTTGAGACGGAATCTCGCTCTGTCGCCCAGGCTGGAGTGCAGTGACGTGATCTCAGCTCACTGCAACCTCCAACTGTCTGGTTTGAGCGATTCTCTTGCCTCAGCCTCCCGAGTAGCTGAGATTACAGGCATTTGCCACCATGCCTGGCTAATTTTTGTATTTTTTAGTAGAGACGGTTTCACTATGTTGGCCAGGCTGGTCTTGATCTCCTGACCTGGTGATCCACCTGCCTCGGCCTCCCAAAATGCTAGGATTACAGACGTGAGCCACCGCACCCAGCTTATTTTTATTTTTTTTGAGACAGGGTCTTGCTCTGTTGCTCAGGCTGGAGTGCAGTGGCCCGATCTCAGTTCACTGCAATCTCCACTTCCCAGGTTCAAGTGATTCCCATGCCTCGGCGTCCTGAGTAGCTGAGACTACAGGCGCGTGCCACCACGCCTGGCTAATTTTTATATTTTTAGTAGAGACAGGGTTTTACCATGTTGACCAGGCTGGCCTGGAACTCCTGAACTCAGGTGATCCACCCGCCTCGGCCTCCCAAAGTGCTGGGATGACAGCCTTAAGCCACCACGCCCGGCCTACCCTTCAGGTTTGTACTGCCATGTCTGATTTGAAGTCACTTAATTTTTTATTTTTTATTTATTTATTTATTTTTTTTTTTTGAGACGGAGTCTCGCTCTGTCGCCCAGGCTGGAGTGCAGTGGCCGGATCTCAGCTCACTGCAAGCTCCGCCTCCCAGGTTTACGCCATTCTCCTGCCTCAGCCTCCTGAGTAGCTGGGACTACAGGCGCCCGCCACCTCGCCCGGCTAGTTTTTGGTATTTTTAATAGAGACGGGGTTTCACCGTGCTAGCCAGGATGGTCTCGATCTCCTGACCTCGTGATCCGCCCATCTCGGCCTCCCAAAGTGCTGGGATTACAGGCTTGAGCCACCGCGCCCGGCGAAGTCACTTAATTTTTTAAAATAAACTTTTTATTTTGGAATCATTTTAGGTTTATAAAATGGTTGCCAAGATCCTGCGGAGAGTTGTCATGCACCCTCCGCCACCCGCCCCCAGCGCCGGCGTCGCAACGCAAACCAAGAGACGTTTGTCAAAGCTACGAGGCTCACAGTTGGGCCAACACCAGACTGTTATTTCAGCAGCGCTTCCACGATGGATCCAGCCCAGGATGCCGTGTCGTATGTGGTGAGCTCACTTCTCAGCCTAAAAGCATACCTCCCTGCGTAGGAAACAGTTTCCAGTTCCTGACCCTCCGCTGGGTGCTGGGGTCTCGGATTTGGATCTAATTCGTCCCCGTCCTGCAGGTGTGAACCTCCACAAGTCAGGCTCCGTGTCCTGTCTGGGAGGTGCTGTGGGACTGCGGGACGTGGCCTGGCCTTGATGAGGAAGGAGACCCATCGGCACCAGACCTGGCTCTTAGGAGGCTCTCAGTGTAGGTCTGAGAAAGGTGGACGGAGCTGGGACAATCACAATCCGTGGTGCTCTGTGGGAGCAGAACTGGGAAGGATCTAAATATGGAGAAGACCAGGTCCAGCCTGGAGAGTCAGAAAGAGACACGGATTGTTCCAATACAAGTTCCCCAGGAGGCTAGAGAGGGCTGGGGGTGGGGGCCGGTTTCTGGAGCCATGGGACGGGGGAAGATGCTCTCGGTGGAGGCCACACAGTGTGCCAATGTCTGCCAGCAGCTGTGCGTGCGTGTGTGCGTGCGTGTGTGCATGTGCGTGCTTGTGTGCGTGCGTGTGTGTGCATGTGCATGCATGTGTGCGTGCACGCGTGTGTGTGTCCGTGTGTGCGTGCATGTGTGTGCATGTGTGCATTGTGTGTGCATGTGTGTGCTTGTGTGCGTGCATGTGCGTGGATGCGTGTGTGTGTGCGTGTGTGCGTGTGTGTGCGCATATGTGTGTGTGCTCAGATGTGTAGATTTAGGTCCAGAACAGATGAGTGACTCCCATGACATCACCCAGAGCCCAGTGAAATGAGAGAAGCAGAAGGTGAGGTTTACACGGTGTTGGATCCTAAAGTTCAGATCTTGGGACATGGACAGTGGGAGCCACCGAAGGTCTTAGAGGAGAGGAGTGATCCCATCAGAACTCCATGATGGCTGGGCATGGTGGCTCACGCCTGTAATCCCAGCACTTTGGGAGGCTGAGGCGGGTGGATCATGAGGTCAGGAGATCGAGACCATCCTGGCTAACACGGTGAAACCCCGTCTCTACTAAAAATACAAAAGATTAGCCGGGCCTGGTGGCGGGTGCCCATAGTCCCAGCTACTTGGGAGGCTGAGGCGGGAGAATGGCGTGAACCTGGAAGGCCGAGCTTGCAGTGAGCCGAGATTGGGCCACTGCCCTCCAGCCTGGGTGACAGACTGAGACTCCGTCTGAAAAAAAAAAAGACACTCTGGACAGAGGGAAGAGGAAAGGTCCTTGAGGGAGGAAGGGCTGGGAGCCTGGACCCCTGCGTCTGAGAGAGGAGGGGCAGGAGCTGGACTCTTGGGTCCTTGGTTGGAAGAGAAATGCGCGTCCAAGCCCAGCGTGCCGTAGGGAGAGTGCAATGTGTTCCCTCTCTGTCCTCCCGGGTGCAGCTGTCTCTCCATCCAGGTGGCCCTGGGGGCTGGGGGAAGGGCCTCTGGCCCAGGCTCTGGCCACCTGTCTCTGTCACCTGGTCAGGGAGCTCCCCCATCTGTCCCCGTCCTCCCGCCACTTTTGCCATCATCGCCGTCATCTGTCCACTCCTCCAGGCTTGAGCCTCCCTCCTC
Source organism: Chlorocebus sabaeus (assembly GCF_047675955.1). NCBI lineage: Eukaryota > Metazoa > Chordata > Mammalia > Primates > Cercopithecidae > Chlorocebus > Chlorocebus sabaeus. The sequence goes on along the minus strand of NC_132909.1, from coordinate 2,834,609 downwards.
CCCGTCCTCATAGGACACGCTCCCCAAAACCCCGGGGCCGTCTCTGTTCCCCTGCAACCCCCAGTTGTCCCCCAGGAAGTCCAGGACAGCCAGTGGGGGGCTCCTAGTCTCAGGATCCAGGTCCAGAAGCCCCTGAAGCAAGGCCATGGCGGGGGGTGCAAACTGGTCCCAGGGTGGTGGTGGCCGAGGTGGCTGGGGCTTGGTGGTCACCCAGCCAGCGAAGGCCTCAAACTCAGGGTTGGGGGCCAGTGCCACGTCCCACGGGAAACAGGCAGTGGCAGCACAGAAGAGAAGCACCCCCAGGCCCCAGGAGTCCACGGCTGGCCGCAGAGGCAGAGTGTCGGGCGGTAGCAGGAGGCAGAGCTCGGGTGGTGCCGTGGGCAGAGGCCCTGGTGGGGCAGGGGTCGGGCTGCCCTCCGGCCGGGTCAGACCCAGGTCTCCCAGGGCCACACGGCTGCAGACCGGGTCGAAGACCAGCACGTTGTCCGGCTTGACATCTGCATGGACCAGCCCCCGGCTGTGGAGGAAATCCAGAGCTCCTGCCAGCTGGGCCACCACCCGTTTCACCAGCAGCTCGGGAAGGCCCTGAGGTCAAGAAGACAGGAGAAAGGTCAGAGTGCCTTGGTTTTGTCTTTTTTATGTTGTCCAGGCTGTTCTCAAATTCCTGGCCTCAAGCGATCCTCCTGCCTTGGCCTCACAAAGTGCCGGGATTACAGGCCTGAGGCACCACACCAGTTGGTTCCTTCTGAATAATTCTTGAAAGAGGCTGTAGACTCCTAAGTCCTAAAGGTTGGACTCTTGGGGTTTGAGAATCTAGAACCCCAGACTAGTGGCTACCTCCCGTGTTCCCACCACTTGCTCCCAAAGACTCTCTCTCCATCATCCTCAACCTCAACCTGCAGCCATATCTGCACTCCAGTAGACAACTCCCCACTGGTCTCCCAGTTTTCCCCACTGGAACCCCAGTTATAACCAGTAGCTCCTTTGAGCTTCTTTCAAAGATTCTCTTAACTCAAATACTCAGGCATTTCTTATATATCTTTTATAATCTGATCATCCAGATCTTCTCCAGTGAGAACTCAAATTTCATTCTTAACCCTAATCTTAGTCTTATACGAGCCTAGACCCCCATCTCTAACTCTGAGTCTGTTCTAAAATCCCCTGGTTTATTTCATCAGTTGATTGTCTATCCATCTAGCTAGCCAGCTGGCCAGGCAGCAATCCATCCCTGAAGCCACCCATCCTTCCAACAGTATTCAACAGTGTGTCCATCCAACATCCGTTCCACCAACCAGTCAGCAATCCAGTCAGTTATTCAATTATTTAATATCCAACATCCATATATTCATCCTCCCTTGCTTCCTTTCACCCATCCATTCACCGTCCATTTATCATCCATCCACCAATCCTTCCATCCACCCACTCATCCATCCACTCAACCAATCCTTCCATCCACTTACCCACCCATCCACTCATCCATCCATCCACTCACCCACCAAACCTTTCATCCATCCATCCATCCGCCCACCAATCCTTCCTTCCACCCACCCACCCATCCACTCATCCATCCATCCACTCACTCACCCACCAAACCTTTCATTCATCCACCCATCCATCCACCTACCCATCCATCCACCAATCCTTCCATCCACCTACCCACCCATCCACTCATCCATCCATCCACTCACCCACCAAACCTTTCATCCATCCATCCATCCACCCACCAATCCTTCCTTCCATCCATCCATCCACCCACCAGTCCTTTCATCCATCCATCCATCCACCCACTCACCCATCCACTCATCCATCCATCCATCCATCCACTCACTCACCAATCCTTTCATCCATCCATCCATCCATCCACCCACCCATCCATCCACCCACCCATCCATCTACCAAACCTTCCTTCCACCCATCTATTCACCCATCCATCCATCCACTCACCCATCCTTCCACCCTTCTAATTCTCAATGAGACTCATTCATCCACATATACCTTCCTCATCCCTATCCTTCTTTTGTTCCTTCCATTTATCCCCACCATTATCTCAAATCCAAAATCTATTCCTGAAACTATCCCTACCTCTAATCTCCAAACTCAAGAGGCCCTAGAATCTCATGGGTTCTGTCCTGACCTGGTCTCCTTTCTAGAAGAAACCCCATTACAGCCCATCTCCAACTCAGTCTGTATACACATCCTCAACCATCTGTTTCCCTCTGCAACCCTATTCATGCTTTTCTCCATACTCATGATCAATCTGTAATCAACTCCAAACTCAACCCACCCAACTCCACCCATGCCCATGCCCTAACCCCAGAGTCAACTAAAATCCCAACCCCGTCTCCATCCCCACCCCCTTCATTGACCCTAGTCCATCCTCAATCCCACCCTCAGCTCCCTGCCCTTCCGTGCTTGTGTTTGGATGATTAGATGGATTAGGGTTGAGGTCAGGCATAGAAACTCATTGAAAGTTAGAAAGTGGGAGGTCATGTGGGGGCTCAGGGTGGAGATGGGTTGGGCGGGTCCTGATTTGGGGGTCAGAGTTGGAGATAGAGACGAGGCTTGGGACAGAGTTGGACTTGGGAAAAGCGCTCCCAACCTTTGTCCCTCGTGGCCTCACCCTTTCCTGCAGCATCCCGCTGAGGTCCCCACAGGGCGCGTACTCCTGGGCGAAGGCAAAATAGCGGGGGGTCTGTAGGGGTCCTGCCAGGGTCTGCAGCAGGCCTGGGTGTGCAGAGACGCAGCGGCCCACACAGAACTCCCTCAGGAAGGTGCTTCTCGGGACCAAATCCCGACGCAGGAGCTTCAGAGCCACAGCCGGACCTGCCGGGGAGATGGGTTGGGGGGACACTCAGGCGGCTTCGGTCCTGCTGTGCACAGGCCCTGAGGGAAGCCGTGTAACCTCTCTGAGCCTCACATTTCTCATGGGCAGCACGGGCTCCTCCCTCTGTGAGGTGTGGGTGGGAGGAGACCTTCTTTGAAGACCCTCCCTGCTCTGCCTTGGACTGCGGCATGGGCTTCCACAGCCGCCTCACCCTCTCTGGGCCTCAGTTTCCCCTGGCATCAAGTAAGAGGCATGACGACGACTTGGGTTCCAACCTGAGTTGCAAACCTGTCTTGCCGTGGGACCATAGGCAGCCCCTCGCCCTCTCTGGGGTGGGTCCTGTGTTTCTCAGAAGATCCCAGAGCTCTTAACTTTCAGAGCGTCCCCACCGAGAAGGGTCCCCATCAGCTCCTCCTGGGAATTCTCCCTGGTTGGGTGGCTTCCCAGAACGCTTATTATGTGGCGGTTGGGGAGGCTGCCCTTGGGTGGCCGAACTCACCCCCCTGGTGAGGCTGGGCGAGGAGCACGCGGCCATAGGAGCCGGAGCCCAGCTTCCGGATGAGGTGGTACTGGTCCCGAAGGCTCCTCACTGGGGTCACCCTGCTGGCCGTCAGCTCCACCAGCCGTTGGAGGGCTGTGGCTGTGTCCTCCTATGGGAGAGGGGCAGGGTGAGGAGGGGGCGAGTCTGGGGTCCACTGAGAATGGCGAGGGAGGAGGTCACGGCGCAGTCCGGGGATGGAGGGTGGGGGCAGGGGACAGGGGTCACTGTCCCCAGAGAGGAGGATGAGTCACAGTGACTCACCCGGACTCGGGCCACCTGTTTTTGTGTTCTGGCGAGGTTAGGGGTCCTTGTCACAGAGGCCCCGCCTGCCCCCATCTGTGGGAGTGGACCAGGAGCCCCCAGCCCTAAGCGGGGGTGCATCCTTAGTCCACACGGGCCCCCCGCCCACCCCAGTCTCTCTCTCCACTGTCCTCTTCCCCTGTGCATCCCGCTCTGTGTTTCTGAGTCCATTTCTCTGGGGGCCTCGGTCTCGCTGTGTGTCCTTGGATCTCAGTCATCCTCTCTCCCTGGGTCTGGGTCTCTGAGATCTTTGCATTTCCCTGTTTTCTGTTTCTCTTCCTCTGTCTCCCCGTGTTGCCTCTTGCCTCTCCTTCTTTTCTCTGTGTCTTCCTCCCCTGTCTCCCGTCTCTCACCTCTGGGTCCCCATCCTCAGGGGTCTCGGAGGCCCTGTGCTCCATCTCAGGGCTTCCTGATGTGGGGTGGCCCTTGGGCAGGACTCCCCCTGTCAGGGCTCCCCAGAGAGCGACCAGCCCCCTGCACCCCACAGGTTCTCGCTGCGCAGAGCCAAGGGCTGGAAGCTTGTCTGCAAGGTCAGCCTCAGTCACCCTTTGTCTGTCCGAGTCTGTCTGTCTGGAGGAGTGTCTCTGCCTCTCTGTGCCCTCCTGCCACCCTCTGGGTGTATCCCTCGCTGTGCTTCCCAGGGGACCGCCCTGACTCCCCCACCCTCTCTTCCCCTCTCTTCAGCCAACCCCAGTCTCTCCTTCCTTCTACATGAACACCTTTCTCTCAGTCTCTCTCTTGCTCCCTCTGTCTCTCCTCTCTCTGTGTGTCTTTGTCTCCTTCTCTCCCCGTCTCTCTCCACCCTCCCTGTCTCTGTCTTGCCCTTGGGTCTCTGGGGTGGGACTCCCCGTCCCTGTCCCGTCTCTGTGGGTCGCCGGCCCCTCTCCTCTGTCCGCACACTGTCCCCACGCTTTCTCCACCAACTCTGGGGGTGTCCCCACGCTTTGCTCCCTGCCTTCTCCCCTCTCTCTGTCTGTCTGTTTCCCGTCTCTCCCGGCCCCTCTGGGCATCTCCGTCCGCTCTCGCCAGTGTCTCTGCGTCTCTCTCCTCCTCTTTGTTCCTGACTCTCTCTCATAGCCTTTGTCCCTCCCTTTCTCTGGGCCCGGGACAGGGGTGTGTGTGACAGCTCAGAGACAGAGACATCCTGTCCCCCCACACCCCTCCCTCACCCCCTCTGACGGCTGCCCCCTCCCTCTCCCTTCCAAACTTAGACCGGCTTGGAGTCTGGGCTCCAGTCCCAGGACAGAGGGGACAAAACATATTGTGAACCCCCAACAAGGCCCAGGTCTGAGGGCAGAGGAAAGGGTGGGACAGACCCCTCCACACACCTGAACTGGGATGACAGGCCCAGAGCTGAGCGCTTCTGTCTTGCCCCAGAGGCCAGGAGCGCTGGTGTCCAGGGACTAGGGAACAATTCCCAAAGCCCTCCTCCTTCACACCAGGAGTCCTGGCCCCAGCTCTCCCTCCCTCACACCCAGGAGTCCAGGCCCCAGCTCCTCCTCCCTCAGATCCAGGAGTCTAGGCCCCCAGCCCCTCCTCCCTCAGACCCAAGAGTCCAGGCCCCAGCTCCCTCCTCCCTCAGACCCAGGAGTCTGGGTCCTCAGCTCCTCCTCCCTCAGACCCAGGAGTCCAGACCCCCAGCTGCTCCTCCCTCAGACCCAGGAGTCCAGGCCCCCAGCCCCTCCTCCCTCAGACCCAGGAGTCCAGGCCCCCAGCCCCTCCTCCCTCAGACCCAGGAGTCCAGGCCTCCAGCCCCTCCTCCCTCAGATCCAACAGTCCAGGCCCCCAGTCCCTCCTCCCTCAGACCCAGGAGTCCGGAGTCCCAGCCCCTCCTTCCTCAGACCCAGGCCCCCAGTCGCTCCTCCCTCAGACCCAGGAGTCCAGAGTCCCCAGTCCCTCCTCCCTCAGACCCAGGAGTCCAGGCCCCCAGCCCCTCCTCCCTCAGACCCAGGAGTCCAGATCCCCAGCCTCTCCTCCCTCAGACCCAGGAGTCCAGGCCCCAGTCCCTCCTCCCTCAGACCCAGGAGTCCAGGCCCCCAGCCCCTCCTCCCTCAGACCCAAGAGTCCAGGCCCTGCCCCTCCTCCCGCAGGACTCAGGAGCTGAAGTAGCTGTGGGAAGCGCCAGGGACAGAGGTGCTCTCATGTTCTCAGCACCTGTTCCGCGCCTAGCCCTGCGCAGGGCTTTACACTGGATCCTCCCAGCTGCCCAAAGGGTCAGTATTTATCCCCAGTTTACGGAGCAGGAAACTGAGGTTCCGAGAAGCGATCGTGTTACACAAGGTCAGAAGGGGAGCAGGCCCCGGGCCAGGTCTGTGTGACTCAGAGGCCTGCTGCCTGCCCCACTCGTGTTCCCACTACTACTACAGCCCTGCTATTAATAAAGACGCAGCAACGGCAGCGACACGTAGGCTCTGGAAGGATCGGCAGGAAACCGGCTGTGGCGCTGGCCACTGGGGAGCTGGATGGGGCCCAAGGAGGGTCAGAGGTAGAACTTCCTTTGCTGTTTGACTCTTCTGAGGTTAGACTGGAGAAAGTCACAAACCTACAGAAAAGTAGAAAAAGCGCTGTCCATGCCTGTAATCCCAGCTACTGGGGAGGCAGAGGCAGGAGAATCGCCTGAACCCCGGGAAGGCGGAGGTTGTGGTGAGCCGAGATCACGACACTGCCCTCCAGCCTGGGCAACAGAGCGGGACTCCGTCTCAAAAACAAACCAAAATAACAACAACAAAACAAAAGCAAAAAAGCGCTGTCATGAACACCCATTGGCTAGACTTCACAGATGTGACCATTTGGCCATATTTTCTTGATCTTTATTTCTTTGTTGAGGGGGCATACAAACTAGTTTCAAGTAAATGATAGATATTGAAGTCTTTTGGAAGTGGAAATGCTGAGCAGTTTGGTGTGTCTACTTTAAAATCGTCTGGCCAGCTGGGCGCGGTGACTCACGCCTGTAATCCCAGCACTTTGGGAGGCCGAGGTGGGCGGATCACCTGAGGTCGGGAGTTTGAGACCAGCCTGACCAACATGGAGAAACCCCATCTCTACTAAAAATACAAAATTAGCCAGGTGTGGTGACTCGTATACCTGTAATCCCAGCTACTCGGGAGGCTGAGGCAGAAGAATCACTTGAACCCGGGAGGTGGAGGTTGCAGTGAACCAAGATCACACCATTGTACTCCAGCCTGGGCCACGAGTGAAACTCTGTCTCAGAAACAAACAAAAAAACAGTCTGGCAAAAGAAAAAATGTGTGGTGTGTGTGTGTGTCTGTGTGTCTGTGTGTGTGTGTGTGTGTCTGTGTGTGTGTGTGTGTGTATGGGGGGCTGGGTGGGTGGTGAAACAGGTGAGAGGAAAGGGACTCATTTTATTCCTCTGTTTTTGGTTATGCTGGAAATTTTCCTTCATGAAAAGCTACAAGTTATAAACTAAACTACAGGCATCATGATAAATTGGGCCCAAACACTAGGGTGTACCTATCTGTGAAAGTAAGGAACATTTCTAGCTCAACTACAGTAAAATTGTCATACTTAATGATTTTTTAACACAATTGAAGATGAGGCCAGGCATGATGGCTCCGCCTGTAATCCCAGCACTTTGGGAGGCTGAAGTGGGAGAATTGCCTGAGGTCCAGAGTTCGAGATCGGCCTGGCCAACATGGTGAAACCGCAACTCTACTACAGATACAAAACTTAGCCAGGTGTGGTGGTGGGCGTCCTAGCTACTCAATCCCAGCTACTCAAGAGGCTGAGGCAGGAGAATTGCTTGAACCCGGGAGGCAGAGGTTGCAGTGAGCCAAGATGGCACCACTGCACCCCAGCCTGGGTGACAGAGCGAGGGTCTGTCTCAAAAAAATAACATTAAATAAAAAATGAAAAATTTAAGAGGGAGTCTTGCTGTGTGGCCCAGGCTGGTCTCAAACTCCCAGGCTCAAGTGATCCTCCTACCTCGGTCTACCAAAGTGCCGAGAATATAGGTGTGAGCCACGGTACCCAGCCCAACAATTTCTCGAAATCAGATAATAACAAGTCTGTCTTCAATTTCTCACATTTATTTTTTTTTAAATGCCTTGGCTGGGCGTGGTGGCTCACGCCTGTAATCCCAGTACCTTGAGAGGCTGAGGCAGGTGGATCACCTGAGGTCAGGAGTTCGAGACCAGCCTGGCCAATGTGGTGAAACCTCATCTCTACAAATACATAAAAATTAGCCACGTGTGGTGGTGTGCACTTGTAATCCCAGCTACTCCGGAGGCTGAGGCAGGAGAATTACTTGAACGTGGGAGGTGGAGGTTGCAGTGAGCTGAGATGGACCACTGCACTCCAGCTTGGGCCACAGAGTAAGACTGTCTAAAAAAAAAGAAAGAAAAGAAAAGAAAAAAATAATGCCTTATTTGCTTTATGAGTCAGGAATCAACGTTAACGTCCTGTATGACTTTCAGGGAACTTTTTACCACTGTGCCTTTTACATTATTTGAATTTTTCCTGTGAGTATGTGTTACTTATTCAAAAATATTTGATAAAATAATACAGTGATGATGATACAGTAATATAGTAACACTTGGTGCTTACTTGGTGCCAGGCCCTGGTCACGCTCTCTCGGTCTCTCCCTCTTTTTCACCTAAGACTTTGTGGAGTCCTGCCAACAAGCCCTGCGTCGGTAGAACGATGGTTTCCAATTTCCTGATGGGGACAGTGAAGCATGAAGCGGCAGTCATGGGCCGCAGAGCCACAGCCAGCGAGAGGCAGAGCTGGGATGCCTTGAGGTCTGGTGACTCCTGGTTCCTCTGTGCCCCCTGCCCATGCAGGTCCTGTGAGGCCGACCTCAGGTGCCCAGCTCCAGCTGAGCTCCTCCACTGGAGACCAGGGGCTGGCTGTACACCGACGGGACAAGCGCATCTGCTACTCTAGAGCCGAAAGGTCAGACTGCAGCCGGCCACCTGGGTCCCCCCGGGAGGAGAGGGAGAGAGAACACTGCGGGCCTCTACCCTCCCAGCCCTCCCCCAGAGGCTCACTGGTGATCTGGGGAGCTTTGCACCTCCCCATTTAGTAACGCCGCTCTGCGGGGTCACCCGGAGTGACCTCGGCACGCAGGTGTGGTGGGGGAGGTTGCAGTCCTGGCCTCAGGGTACACACACACCCCTCATTGAAGCTGGGCAGTGTGCCTCTCTCCTCCCCTCCCTCCCACTCACCAGCCTCCCAGGGCTCCTTCTGTGACCGTTTCCTGGCTTTGTCCCCTCCTGGCCAAACGAGGGCACGCCAACAAGTCAAGTGTGTTAACAACAACAACAATAATAATTTTGTTCAACACTCATACCGTACTCAGTGCTGTGGCTTGTGTTTTCATCTATTATTGTCATTGTTGTGATGAGTTTTTGTAGAGACGGGGTCTCACTCTGCGGCCACCACCCTCTCACTATGTTGGAATTTGAGGCTGGTCTTGAATCCCCGGATACCTCTGTGCTTCCGTTTTCTCCTGTATGAAATGAAGGTCAGCCCCAGCTCCTACCCACAGCACTGTTGTTAAAAAAAATTAATATGTATAATGCATAAACTAATGTACATTATAATATATCTAAGGTAATTATTTTAGATATGATATATACTATCCTATATTACATATTAAGTGATATATGTAGTATATATCTTATGTATAATATATATACTTATATGTTATTTTTAAAGTAAATTCAATTAATAAAATATATACTGAAAGAACACATACAAATTAGTTTACACTTCAAAGATTGTTCAGTTGACAGTCTAACCCACTCACCATCCCACTCCATCCTTGGGCCAAAAAAGGTAAAAAGAAAAAGAGAAGGAAAAAAAGTGGTAACTTTAAACTGATTTGCTTTATCTGGAAAGAGGTTATAAACTAGTAGACCACAATCTCAGCCTTCCATAGTCATCCTGATGAGTTCACCGACCTTCGCAGGAAAGGTGGAAATGCTTTCACTCCTGGTTTTTTTTTTTTTTTTTTTTTTTTTTTGCTGTTGTTTTTGTATGTTTTTTCAAGATGGAGTCTCGCTTTGCCACCCAGGCTGGAGTGCAGTGGCCCGATCTCGGCTCACTTCAACCTCCACCTCCCGGGTTCAAGCAATTCTCCTGCCTCAGCTTCCCGAGTAAAGTGCTGAGATTATAGGCGTGAGCCACTGCGCCTGGCCCACTCCTATTTTTTTTTTTTATTTTGTTTTTAAGACAGGCTCTCACTCTGTCATCCAGGCTGGAGTGCAGTGGCACAGTCATGGCTCACTGCAGCCTTGCCTTCCTGGGTTCAAGAGATCCTCCTACCTCAGCCTTCCAAGTAGTTGGGATCACAGGTGCATGCCACTGCACTGCCTACTTTTTAAAGTTTTTGTAGAGATGGAATCTCACTATGTTGCCCATTTCACACATATCCCCCAAAATATAATGAGTATTCACGTATCCACCATTCTGTTTAAGAAATATAATTCTAGGCCGGGTGTGGTGGCTCATGCCTGTAATCCCAGTACTTTGGGAGGCCGAGGCGGGCGGATCACAATGTAGGGAGTTCGAGACCAGCCTGGCCAATATGGTGAAACCTGTCTCTACTAAAAATACAAAAATTAGCCGGGCGTGGTGGCGGGCGCCTGTAGTCCCAGCTACTCGGGAGGCTGAGACAGGAGAATGGCGTGAACCCGGGAGGCGGAGCTTGCAGTGAGCCGAGATCGCACCATTGCACTCCAGCCTGGGCGACAGAGCAAGACTCCGTCTCAAAAAAAAAAAGAAATATAATTCTCCAGATATAACAGAAACACTGCGTGCACTCGCCTCTCCAAATCCCTTCCCTTCTAAAAGTCACCACCGTCTCCAATGAGGGGTTTATTATTCTTCAATTACAGAAGACTTTTGCTATGTTGCATAAATCCTAGACAATGTTGCCTTGCATGTTTTTAAATGTATAAATAGTGGTGGTGGCTCATGCCTGTAATCCCAGCACTTTGGGAGGCCAAGGTGGGTGGATCACTTGAGGTCAGGAGTTTGAGACCAGCCTGGCCAACATGGTGAAACCCCATCCCTACTAAAATTACAAAAATTAGCCGGGCATGGTGGTTTGCACCTGTAGTCCCAGCTACTCAGGAGGCTGAGGCAGGAGAATCGCTTGAACCCGGGAGGCAGAGGTTGTAGTGAGCCGAGATTGCGCCACTGCACTCCAGCCTGGGCGACAAGAGCAAAATTCCATCTCAAAAAAACAAAAACAAACAAACAAATAGAAAAGAAAGAAAAATATATAATTCTCCAGATATAATAGAAATCTGAGTGCATTCTCCTCTCCAAATCCTTTCCCTTCCAAAAGTCACCACCGTCTCCAATGAGGTGTTTGTTATTCTTTGATTACAAAAGACTTTTGCTACATAGTATAAATCCATAACTGCTAGAGTATTCTCGCATGTTTCTAAATGCTGTATAAACAGTATGGTGTTTCCAACCTTCTGCAGCTGGTTTTGTCCATACCAGCTCAACACTGCTTGCAAGGGATTGTTACACAGAGCTCAGGCCTCTTCCTTTGCAGAGATGTTGAATCTTCTAGTGCGTGGACATACTGTCTTGAGGGATCCATTCTTCCGGTGATGGACATTTTAGGTTTCTCCAGTACTGTGCTCTTAGGAGCAAGCAGGGCAAAGAATATTCTTATACGTGTTGCTTTGTGCTAAGTGGCGTGTTTTTTCTGGGGTATTGGCCTCCGAGTGGAATTCCTGGGGTCAGAGGATAGGAGAATGAGCAGCTTTCTTAGATCTTCTCATACGACTCTCCAGAGTGGTTGTATCTGATTTTTTGTTTGTTTGTTTGTTGAGTTCGTAGAATCTGAAGAAAGCTGGCGAGACTCCTGTGGTCCAATACAGAAACCACTGGCCACGTGTGGCTCCAAGGCATTAAAACGTGGCTGTTTCAAACTGACACGTGCTGTCAGCATGCAATAGACTCTGCGACTGAAAAAAGAGAGAGTCGGCCGGGCGCGGTGGCTCAAGCCTATAATCCCAGCACTTTGGGAGGCCGAGACGGGCGGATCACGAGGTCAGGAGATCGAGACCAGCCTGGCTAACACGGTGAAACCCCGTCTCTACTAAAAATACAAAAAAACTCGCCGGGTGTGGTGGCAGGCACCTGTAGTCCCAGCTACTCAGGAGGCTGAGGCAGGAGAATGGCGTGAACCCGGGAGGCGGAGCTTGCAGTGAGCCGAGATCTGGCCACTGCACTCCAGCCTGGGCCACAGAGTGAGACTCCGTCTCAAAAAAAAAAAAAAGAAAAAAAAAGAAAAAAGAGAGTGTCAAGTAGTTCTGATTTATTACTTTGTTTGTTTATTTTGAGACAGATTCGCTCTGTTGCCCAGGCTGGAGTACAGTGGTGCCATCTTGGATCACTGCAACCTCTGTCTCCTGGGTTCAAACAATTCTCGTGCCTCAGCCTCCGAAGTAGCTGGGATTACAGCCATGCCACCAGACCAGGCTAATTTTTTTGTATTTTTAGTAGAGATGGGGTTTGGCCATGTTGGCCAGGTTGGTCTCGAACTCCTGGCCTCAAGTGATCTGCCTGGCTCGGCCTCCCAAACTGCTGGGATTATCATAGGTGTGAGCCACCCTGCGCGGACAACTGATTTTTATATCAATTCCGTGTTGACATGATAATGTTTGGATACACAGTTGCTCTCATTTGAAGATTTCGTATTTGCAAATGTTCTCATTCCCTAAAATTTATTTGTATCTCCCAAATCACAGGGCTGGCCCAGTGGGGTGGTTCACACCTGTAATCCCAACACTTTGGGGGCCCAGGCAGGAGGATGATTTGAGACCAGGAGTTCAAGACCAGCCTGGGAAACATAGCTGGTCTTGCTGAGATCAGCTTAGGAAACAGAGACCCTATCTCTACAAAAAAAAAAAAAAAAATGTTTTTTTTTTTTGAGACGGAGTCTCGCTCAATCACCCAGGCTTTAGTGCAATGGCATGATCTCGGCTCACTGCAACTTCTACCTCCTGGGTTCAAGCGATTCTCCCACCTCAGCCTCCTGAGTAGCTGGGATTACAGGCACCCGCCATCATGCATAGCTAATTTATTTTTTTATTTTTTATTTTAATTTTTGTAGAGATGGAGTTTCACCTTTTTGGCCAGGCTGGTCTTGAACTCCTGACCTCAGGTGACCCACCTGCCTCGGCCTCCCAAAGTGCTGGGATTATAGGCATGAGCCACCGTGCCCATCCTACAAAGATTTTTAACAAATTAGGCATGGTGGCATGTACCTATAATCTCAGCTGTTTGGGAGGGTGAAGTGGGAGGATCACTTGAGCCTAGGAGATGGAGGCTGCAGTAAGCTCTGACTGTACTGATTGTACCATTGCATTCCAGCCTGGGCAACACAGTGAGACCTTGTCTCAAAAATATACATATGTATATGGTAATGATGATGATCATCACAGCACTATAGTTAATAACAATGTATTGTATGCTCAAAAATTGCTAAGAGAGTAGATTTTTTTTTTTTTTTTTTTTAAGATGGAGTCTTGCTCTGTGCCCCAGGCTGGAGTGCAGTGGCGCGATCTCGGCTCACTGCAAGCTCCGCCCCCCGGGTTCACGCCATTCTCCTGCCTCAGCCTCCCAAGTAGCTGGGACTACGGGCGCCCGCCACCACGCCCGGCTAGTTTTTTTTTTTGTTTTTTTTTTTTTTTTTGTATTTTTTTAGTAGAGACAGGGTTTCACGGTGTTAGCCAGGATGGTCTCGATCTCCTGACCTCATGATCCGCCCGCCTCGGCCTCCCAAAGTGCTGGGATTACAGGCTTGAGCCACCGCGCCCGGCCAAGAGAGTAGATTTTAAGAATTCTCACGGCTGGACACAGTGGCTCACACCTGTAATCCCAGCACTTTGGGAGGCTGAGGCGGGCGGATCATGAGGTCAGGAGATCGAGACCATCCTGGCTAACCTGGTGAAACCCCGTCTCTACTAAAAATACAAAAAATTAGCCAGGTGTGGTGGTGGGCGCCTGTGGTCCCAGCTATTCAGGAGGCTGAGACAGGAGAATTGCTTGAACCCAGGAGGTGGAAGTTGCAGTGAGCTGAGATCGCACTACTGCTCTCCAGGGCTCTCCAGCCTGGGCAACAGAGGGAGACACCGTCTCAAAAAAAAAAAAAAAAAAAAAGAATTCTCACTGCAAAAAAAAAAAGTCTGTGAGGTAATGCATATGTTAATTATACAGCTTGATGTAACCATTTTCCAATCTGTGTGTATATGTGTACATTTATATAAACGTCATGTTAGCCAGACATAGTGGGGCATGTCTAGTCTAGGAAGCTGTCATGTCACGTCTGTCTAGGAGGCTGAGGCATTTCTCGAGGCCAGGAGTTAAAGAGCTGGAGTTGCACTTGTGAAAAACACACACCAGGCCGGGCGCGGTGGCTCAAGCCTGTAATCCCAGCACTTTGGGAGGCCGAGATGGGCGGATCACGAGGTCAGAAGATCGAGACCATCCTGGTTAACATGGTGAAACCCCGTCTCTACTAAAAAATACAAAAAACTAGCCGGGCGAGGTGGCGGGCGCCTGTAGTCCCAGCTACTCGGGAGGCTGAGGCAGGAGAATGGCGTGAACCCGGGAGGCGGAGCTTGCAGTGAGCTGAGATCCGGCCACTGCACTCCAGCCTGGGTGACAGAGCGAGACTCCGTCTCAAAAAAAAAAAAAAAAAAAAAAAAAAAAAAAGAAAAACACACACCACACTCCAGCCTGCACAACGACATGGGACCCTGTCTTTAAAAACAATAGAAAAGGCCGGGAGCTTGCAGTGAGCCGAGATCACGCCACTGCACTCCAGCCTGGGCTACAGATGGAGACTCCATCAAAAAAAAAAAAAAAAAAAAAAAAAACAATGGCCGGGCACAGTGGCTCACGCCTGTAATCCCAGCACTTTGGGAGGCCGTGGCAGGCCAATCACAAGGTCAGGAGATCGAGACCATTCTGGCTAACATGGTGAAACCCCATCTCTACTAAAAATACAAAACATTAGCTGGGCGAGGTGGCGGGCACCTGTAATCCCAGCTACTCGGGAGGCTGAGTCAGGAGAATGGCGTGAACCCGGGAGGCGGAGCTTGCAGTGAGCCGAGATCACGCCACTGCACTCCAGCCTGGGCGACAGAGGGAGACTCTGTCTCAAAAAAAAAAAAAAAAAAAGAAAAGAAAAAGAAAAATCTTATTGTACACAACAATTGTATACATTCTTTATTTGTCAAGGTGGAACAAAAAAATAATAAGGGAGGAAAGAACAACAACAGCAATGAAAGAAAAAGATCACTTTTGCAGATGCGCCCAGAGCTGTGAAAAACGTGAGTTGCCAATCCACACATCCCCAGCTGAGGCTGAGGAAAGCGACGCTCCGCCTTTTCATTTCAGCCACTCCTACAAACAAGCATCTTTTTTTTATGTTGGTGCCACGATTTTCACATTTTTGTGTTTTTGTTGGTGATTCTGCAGGTTTGTGCTTTTTGTTGGTGATTCTACACTTCAGTTCCCAAGCTCAGTGCTGAACGGGGTTCTCTTCAGTGCTTGGGAACGTTCTGTAGTGCTTCATGTAGAAAATCCAGCCGGGCGTGGTGGCTCACGCCTGTAATCCCAGCACATTGGGAGGCCGAGGTAGGCAGATCACTTGAGGTCAGGCATTCGAGACCAGCCTGGCCAACATGATGAAACCCCGTCTTTACTAAAAATACAAAAATTAACTGGCAGTCGTGGCGCACACCTGTTATCCCAACTACTCAGGAGGCTGAGGCAGGAGGATTGCTGGAACCTGGGAGGCAGAGCTTGCAGTGAGCCGAGACTGGGCCACTGCACTCCAGCCTGGGCTACAGAGCGAGACTCCGTGTCAAAAAAACAAAAAAAAAAGGAAGAAAATCCATGTGTTAGATGAACTTCGTTCAGGTATGAGCTGTGCTCCTGCTGGCAGTGAGTTCAATGACAATGAATCAACAATATATTTGTAAAAGATGTCTTTAAACAGAAAGGCAAAGTCAGCGAGGTTATATATTGGTTGTTTGATGAAGATGTTGTAACCAGCGGCCTGCAGGAATCTAACCCTGTATTTCCCCCAGTGGTAATGGCTCGGTATTTGCCAATTTGGTGTTCTCAGCTACTTTAAGGAAGATAGCCACCATGAATAAGGAAAATCGAGTGTGTTGGTTCTCCCCCTTCCCTCCCTCCTTCCCCCTCTCCCCCTTCCCCCTCCCCCCCTCCCTGTCTCTCTTTCTTTCTTTTTCTTTCTTTCTCTTCCTTCCTTCCTTCTTTCTGTCTTTCTTCTCTCTTTATTTTTCTCTCTCTTTCTCCTTTCCTGTCGTGTCCTCCCTCCCTCCCTCCCTTCCTTCCTTCCTTCTTCCCCTCCCCCCCTCCCTTCTGTTTCTTTTTTGAGGCAGAGTCTCACTCCCATCACCCAGGTTGGAATGCAGTGGTGCAATTACAGCTCTCTGCAGCCTTGACCTCCCATAGTTAAGTGATCCTCCTGCCTCAGCGTCCCAAGTAGCTGGGACTACAGGTGTGCACCGTCCTCCCCAGCTAATTTTAGAATTTTCTGTAGATACAGGCTCTCACTATGTTGCCCAGGCTAGCTTCAAATTCCTGGGCTCAAGTGATCCTCCTGCCTCGGCTTCCAAAAATGCTGGTATTTCAGGCATGAGCCGCCACACTGGCCATCTTTCTAACATTCACTTCTTACCCAGGCCCTCTCCTCAGTAGCCTCCCATGGCTCCCTATTGCTCTTGGGATAGAGTCCACACTCCCCCACCTGGCCTCTGAGCCCTTCGGAAGCTGCACCTGTTGCAAGTTATTTCCACCTGGCTCTTCTCACCCAACACCCAGGCACGTGGAAGAACGCGGAATATCCGAGCACACTGGATTCTCTCTCTGTTTCTCAGGAAACGTGGATGGAATGAGGAGACAGACGGAATGAGACAGACAGATGACCGAACGTGGCAGGTTTGTAACGACTTCAAAAACCCCATGTGATTAACAATAATTGTAGCCGCATTTACTGAACATATTACCAGCCCCAGTGCTAATCCTCACAGCACCCCGGGGAGGTGGTCCTATTATTAGCTCAGCTTCATGGTTGAGGAAAGTGAGACTCACAGAGACTAAGCATCCTGCCCGTGGTCTCGCTATAGATCAGCAGCAGGAGGGACTCAAACGCCAATCAACCCTGCGGTGCACACCCTCGGCCTCTTTGCTATTCGTACATGTTTGTGGGCCGGGAGCCAGCGGCAGGTGTAGGCCAAGGTTGCTGACTTCTCTTCTTTCCATCCAAACACAACACACATTTCCTGGGGACCTTTTATGCAGAGCCCTGAGCTGAGGCTGGGTGCTGGGAGACCACAGACAGACTCTGTCCCTGCTCCGGAGGTGCCTGGAAGGTTCCGTGAACCAGGATGCCGCCGTTACGAAGCAAGGTGCGCCTCTTCCCAAAGGTGACCAAGAGGGGCCTAGAAGTGGCTCTGAGCCATCCTGACGGGAAAGTGGGTAGGTGAGGAATGGGTTCAGAGACCTGGCGGATGAGTAAATTAACAGTAGCAAGAGAGGTCAGGCCAGTGGTGACTGGGGTTCAAATTGAAACAAGATTGATTAAATAATGATTGAGGGCTGGGGTGGTGGCTCATGCCTGTCATCCCAGCACTTTGGGAGGCTGAGGTGAGGTCAGGAGTTCCAGATCAGCCTGACCAACATGGAGAAAACCCGTCTCTACTAAAGATACAAAAATTAGCTGGGCGTGGTGACGGGCACCTGAAGTCCCAGCTGCTTGGGAGGCTGAGGCAGGAGAATCGCTTGAACCCGGGAGGCGGAGCTTGCAGTGAGCCGAGATCGAGCCCCTGCACTCCAGCCTGGGTGATAGAGCGAGACTCTGTCTCAAAATAAATTAATTAATTTAATTAAATTAAAAATAATAAATAGCGATTGGACACCTACCTGCTACCATGCTGGACTTAAGCATTGCTGCAGCGTCTGGGACACACCTCAAAGCGAAGCCAACTCCAGCCCTCAGGAAGGTCTGCAGAGACAGGAAGCAGATCTGTGCCTGCCTAGGGCGTGGGGGGCAGGAGGCGAGTACTGGGGGGCTGTGGCTAAGGGATACAATGATTCTTTTGGGGGTGATGAAAAATGTTTTAAAATTGTGTTAGGCTGGGTTCAGTGGTTCACACGGGTAATCCCAGAGCTTAGAGAGGCCGAGGCGGGCGGATCACGAGGTCAGGAGTTCGAGACTGGCCTGTCCAACATGGTAAAGCCCCGTCTCTACTAAAACTACAAGAAATTAGCCGGGCGTGGTGGCAGGTGCCTGTAATCTCAGCTACTTGGGGGCATGAGGCAGGAGAATTGCTTGAATCCGGGAGACGGAGGTTGCAGTGAGCCAAGACCATGCCACAGCACTCCAGCCTGGGCAACAGAGTGAGACTCCATCTCAAAAAAAAAAAAAGAAAAAGAAAAGAAAAATTAGCCAGGTGTGATTGTGCACCCCTGTAATCCCAGCTACTCAGGAGACTGAGGTGGGAAAAACACTTGAACCTGGGAGGCGGAGGTTGCAGTGAGCCAAGATCACACCAGTGAACTCCAGCCTGAGCAACATAATAAGACCCTGTCCAAAAAAAAAAAAAAAGAGATTGTGTTGATGGTTGCACAAACGCTACATGGTGAATTTTATGGTATATGAATTATATCTCAATAATGCTATTAAAAAAATATTTGGCCTATAGCCAGGCATGGTGGCCAGTGCCTGTAATCCCAGCTATTGGAGAGGCTGAGGCAGGAGAATCACTTGAGCCCAGGAGCTGGAGGCTGCAGTGAGCTCAGACTGCGTCACTGCACTCCAGCCTGGGCAACACAGAGCAACTCTGTCTCAAAAAAAAAAAAAAAAAAAAAAAAAAAAAAAAAAAAAATTGGCCTTGTGGAACCTGCATTTTAGTGAGTGAGGGACCGCAGCAAACGCAGCCTGTGAGATGCCCAGATCATTTTAAATTTTATCTTTTGGAAGCAGGATCTCACTCTGTCACCCAGGCTGGAGTGCAGTGGCATGATCAGAGCGCACTACAGCCCTGACCTCCCGGGTTTAAGTGATCTTCCTGCCTTAGCCTCCTGAGTAGCTGGGACTACACAGACATGACACCATGCTCAGCTGATTCTTTCTTTCTTTTCTTTCTTTCCTTCCTTCCTTCCTTCCTTCCTTCCTTCCTTCCTTCCTCTTTCTCTCTCTCTCTCTCTTTCCTTCCTCCCTTCCTCCCTTCCTCCCTTCCCTTCCCTCCCTTCCCTCCCTTCCTCCCTTCCTCTCTCTCTTTCTCTCTCTCTTTCTCTCTTTCTTTCTCTCTCTCTCTCTCTTTCCTTCCTCCCTTCCTCCCTTCCTCCCTTCCCTCCCTTCCTCCCTTCCTCTCTCTCTCTCTCTCTCTTTCTCTCTCTCTTTCTCTCTCTCTTTCTCTCTTTCTTTCTCTCTCTCTCTCTCTTTCCTTCCTCCCTTCCTCCCTTCCTCCCTTCCCTCCCTTCCTCCCTTCCTCCCTTCCCTCCCTTCCTCCCTTCCTCCCTTCCTCTCTCTCTCTCTCTCTCTCTCTCTCTTTCTCTCTCTCTTTCTCTCTTTCTCTCTCTCTCTCTCTTTCTTTCTTTCTTTCCTTCTTTCTTTCTTTTATAAAGACAGGCGGACTCTCACTATGTTGCCCAGGCTGGTCTTGAACTCCTGTGCTCAAGTGATCCTCCTGCCTTGGCCTCCCAAAGTGCTGGGATTACAGGTGTGAGCTATCACATCAGGGCTATTTTTAACTTTTAACGTTCCCTCCTGTATAGAAGAACTATTTTCAATAATCATCATGTAATAATCACCTGCATATTTTCTTGAGTGCTGGTGGGGGTTGAGGGGGGGAGTTCTTCCTTTTTTCTTTTTTTTTAATTGATAGACTTTATTTTTTAGAGCAGTTTTAGGTTCACAGCAATATTGAGCAGAAGGCACAAAGGTCTTTTTTTTTGAGACAGAGTCTCGCTGTGTCACCCAGGCTGGAGTGCAATGGCACAATCTCGGCTCACTGCAGCCTCCGCCTCCCCGGTTCAAGTGATTC
This sequence comes from Chlorocebus sabaeus, assembly GCF_047675955.1. Lineage (NCBI taxonomy): Eukaryota > Metazoa > Chordata > Mammalia > Primates > Cercopithecidae > Chlorocebus > Chlorocebus sabaeus. The sequence goes on along the minus strand of NC_132909.1, from coordinate 2,814,874 downwards.
TCCTGCCTCAGCCTCCCAAGTAGCTGGGATTACAGGCGCCCGCCACCACGCCCGGCTAACTTTTGTATTTTTAGTAGAGACGGGCTTTCGTCATGTTGGCCAGGCTGGTCTCGAACTCCTGACCTCAGGTAATCTAACTGCCTCAGCCTCCCAACGTGCTGGGATTACAGGCATGAGCTACGGCACCCGGCCAGAAGGTACACAGTTCTTTCTTCTCTACTCCCTGCCCCTCCCCAACAGCCTCTGCCGCTACCAACATCCCTACCAGGGTGGTGCATGGGACACACCATTGCCACCCACAGTTCGCAGTGTACATGAGGACTCACTCCTGGTTCATGAAGTTGTACATCCTGTGGTTTTAGACAAATGTGTAATGACACGTCCCCATCACTATAGAATCAGACAGAATATCACAGTTTCACTGCCCTAAATATCTCCTGGGCTCCACCTCCTCATCCCTCTCTCCCTCCTAGCTCCCACCAACCACTGATCTTTTTCCTCTCTCTGTAGTTTTCTTTTCCAGAACCTCATATTGTTGGAATCAAACAGTATGCAGGCTTTCCAGATTAGCTTCTTTCACTTAGAAACATGCGTTTAAGTTCTTGCCGTGTCTTTTTACAGCTCAGTAGCTTTTTTTTTCTTCAGTAAAACGTTTCATTGTCGTCTCATTTATTTTTATTGCTTAATAATATTCCATTGTGTGGATGGACCACGGCTTATCCATTCATGTATTGAAGGACGTCTTGGTTACTTTCTTTTTTTTTTGAGACGGAGTCTCGCTCTGTCGCCCAGGCTGGAGTGCAGTGGTACGATCTCGGCTCACTGCAAGCTCCACCTCCCAGATTCAAGCGATTCTCCTGCCTCAGCCTCCCGAGTAGCTGGGATTACAGCCATGCACCACTATGCCCGGTTAATTTTTGTATTTTTAGCAGAGATGGAGTTTCACCATGTTGGCCAGGCTGATCTCGAACTCCTGGCCTCGTGATCTGCCCATCTTGGACTCCCAAAGTGCTGGAATTACACGCGTGAGCCACTGCACCCGGTCGGTTACTTTCAAGTTTTAGCAATTATGAATAAAGTTGCTGTAGACATTCACATGTGGGGTTTGTGTGGAACTAAGTTTTCAACTCATTTGAGTAAATGTCAGTAACAGTGATTGCTGAATTCCAGTTTATGTATTTATTTATATATTTTTTGACACGGAGTCTTGCTCTGTCACCCAGGCTGGAGTACAGTGGCACGGTCTCAGGTCACTGCAGCCTCCGCCTCCTGGATTCAAGCGATTCTCCTGCCTCAGCCTCCCAAGTGGCTGGGATTGCAGCACACGCCACCACACCTGGCTAATTTTTGTATTTTTAGTAGAGACGGTTTTGCCATGTTGGCCAGGCTGGTCTCCAACTCTCGACCTCGGGTGATCCACCTGCCTTGGCCTCTCGAAGTGCTGGGATTACAGGCGTGAGCCACTGTGCCCAGCCTGCATTGTGTTTTAAGAATATGTTTAGTTTTGACCAGGCGCAGTGGCTCACACCTGTAATCCCAGCACTTTGTGAGGCCAAGGCAGGCGGATCACCTGAGGTCGGGAGTTCGAGACCAGCCTGATCAACATTGAGAAACCCCGTCTCTACTAAAAACAGAAAAAATTAGCGGGGCGTGATGGTGCACACCTGTAATCCCAGCTACTCAGGAGGCTGAGGCAGGAGAATTGCTTGAACCCAGGAGGCGGAGGTTGCAGTGAGCCAAGATTGCACTATTGCATTCCAACAAGAGTGAAACTCCATCTCAAAAAAAAAAAAAAGAATATGTTTAGTTTAGTTTCATAAGAATCTCTCCTATATATAACAAAACAATTTTCCGTTATCATTTGTCATCAATGTCTTTTATTATTTTTTAGTTTAGAACAATTAGAGACTTAAAAGAAGAATATATTTCAATTTTATATACATGTAAACCTATATTCCTATACATATATGTGTGTATATTTAAAACTTAGTGGTAACAGGGCCGGGCGCGGTGGCTCACACCTGTAATCCCAGCACTTTGGGAGGCTGAGGCAGGCGGATCACGAGGTCAGGAGATCGAGACCATCCTGGCTAACACAGTGAAACTAAAATACTCTCTATTAAAAATACAAAAAACATTAGCTGGGCGTGGTGGCGGGCACCTGGGGTCCCAGCTACTCGGGAGGCTGAGGCAGGAGAATGGTGTGAACCCGGGAGGTGGAACTTGCAGTGAGCCGAGATCACGCCACTGCACTCCAGCCTGAGCGACAGAGTGAGTCTCTGTCTCACAAAAAAACAAAAACCAAACAAACAAACAAACAAAAAACTTAGTGGTAACAGCAGCAGCAGATGTTTAGTGGTGCAATTATAGCTCACTGCAGCTTCGACCTCGGGGGTTCAAGTAATCCTCCCACCTCAGCCTCCCAAAGTAGCTGGGACTACAGGTGAATACCACCACCAACCACACATGGCTACATTTCTTTCTTTCTTTCCTTTCTTTCTCTCTCTTTCTTTCTTTCTTTCTTTCTTTCTTTCTTTCTTTCTTTCTTTCTTTCTTCTCTCTCTCTCTCTCTTTCTTTCTCTTTCTCTCTCTCTTTCTTTCTTTCTTTCTTTTTCTTTCTTTTCCTTTCTTTTCCTTCCTTCCTTCCTTCCTTCCTTCCTTCCTTTTTTTGTTTCTTTCCTCTTTCTTTTTTCAGAGATGGAGTCTCACCATGTTGCTCAGGCTGATCTCAAACTCCTAGGCTCAAGCAATCCTCCTGCCTTTTCCTCACAAAATGCTGGTATTACAGGTGTGAGCCAGCACACCTGACTGCCAGTTATTATTATTTAACAATGAAACAACAATAGTGGGGTGGCTAAAAGTATAAACTCTAGAGCCAGGCTATCTGGCTTTACCCCCCATCCCTGCCACTTACGGGCCTTGGACAAACATCTCTGCCTCTCTGTGCCTCCATTTCCTCATCTGTAAAATGGGGATAATAACAGTATATATCACCTAGGCTTGTTACAGAAATTAAATGGGTTAATACATGTGGATTAGTTTCTACTGCTGAAGTTACCCTCGAAACTTAGCTACTCAAAACAACACCCATTTCTCATCATTTCTCTGGGTCAGGAGGCTGGACCCAGCTCAGCCAGGTCCTCTGTTTCAGGGACTTTCATGAGCCTGCCATCAAGGCGTCGGCTAGGCTGGGGTCTCATCTGAAGGCTCAACTGGAAAGATCTGCTTCCAGGCTCACTCCTGTCTTGGTTAGAGTTGGTTTCTCACAGGCTATTGGACTGGGGGTCTCTGTTGCTTGCAGGCTGTTGGATAGAGAGCACCCTCAGTTCCTTACCCCATGGGCTGCTCTATAGGGCAGTTGCCAGCATGGCGGCTGGCCCCATCAAAGACAGGAAGCCAAGCCAAAAAGAGAAAGTGGGGGTGAGGGTGGGAAGAGAGAGAGAAACAAGACAGGAATCACAGTATTTTATAACCTAATCTTGAGAGTGACATCCCGTCACTTTTCCCCTATTCCATTAAAAGTCACTATGTCCAGTTCATATTCAGAGGAAGGGGATTACTTAAAAGTGTGAGCACTGGGAGGGAGGGATCATTGGGGGACTTTTCAGAAGCCTTGCACTGCTACATATAAAAGACATAGGGCCAGGTATGGTGGCTCATGCCTGTGACTCCAGAACTTTGAGAGGCCAAGGTTGGAGGACTGCTTGAATCCAGGAGTTCAAGACCAGCCTGAGCAACATAGTGAGACATTGTCTCTACTAAAAAAAAATTTAAAATTAGCTGGGTATGGTGGTCCTTGCCTGTAGTCCTAGTTATTTGGGAGGCTAAGGTGGGAGGATTGCTTGAACCCAGAAGTTTGAGGCTGTAGTGAGCTGTGATTGCACCACTGCACTCCAGCCTGGGCAACAGAGTGAGATTCTGTCTCTGGAAGATGTATACATGTTGAAGTCCTAACACTCAGTATGACAGAATGTGGCCTTATTTGGAAATTGGGTTGTTTTGATGAGATTAGTTAAGATGAGGCCGTCCTGGAGAGGAGGAATCCTACTCCAGTATGACTGCTGTTCATATACACAGGGGAAATTTGGACACAGATTCCCACATAGGGAAGATGCCTGTGTTGATGAAGGCCGAGGCTGAGGTGGTGCAGCCACAGGCCAAGGGATACCAAGGGTGGTTGGTGACACCCTGGGCAACATAGTGAGACCCCATCTCTATAAAACATCAAAAAATTAGCCGGGCATGGCGGTACCTGCCTGTAATCCCAGCTACTCGGGAGGCTGAGGTGGGAGGATTGCTTGAGCCCAGGAGGTTGAGGTTGCAATGAGCCAAGATCGCACCGCTGTACTCCAGCCTGGGCGACAGAGCTAGACCCTGTCTCAAACAAAGAAACAGACAGATTGCTGGCAACCACTGGAAGCTAGGGAGAGGCAAGGAAGCACCCCCACGACAAAGCTGTTCAACCTGCAGCCCGCAGGCCACGTGCGGCCTGGGACAGTTTTCAATGTGGCCCAACACAAATTCGTAAACTTTCTTAAAACATTATGAGATTTTTCTTTTTGCATTTTTGCATTTATTTATTTATTAGTTCATCAGTTATTGTTAGTGTTAATGTGTTTTATGTGTGGCCCAAGACAATTCTTCCACTGTGGCCCAAGGAAGCCGCAAGCTTGGACACCCCTCTCATACGGGCTTCAGACGGAGTGTGCTCCTGCTGACATCTTGATCTCAGATTTCCAGCCCCCAGAGCCCTGGGACAGCACCCTTCTGTGGTTTGGTTTGTTGGTGGTGGTGGTGGTGGTGGTGGTTTTTTTGTTTGTTTGTTTGTTTGTTTTGTACAAAGTTTCACTCGTTGGCCAGACTGGAGTGCAATGGCACGATCTTGGCTCACTGCAAACTCCGCCTCCTGGGGTCAAGTGATTCTGCTGCTTCAGCCTCCCAAGTAGCTGGGATTACAGAGGCCCACCACCACACCCGGCTAATGTTTTAGTAGAGACGAGGTTTTACTGTGTTGGCCGGGCTGGTCTCGAACTCCTGACCTCAGGTGATCCACCTGCCCCAGCCTCCCAAAGTGCTGGGATGACAGGCATGAGCCACCACGCCTTCTGTGGTTTTAAGCCACATAGTTTCTGGTACGTTGCTGCTGCAGCCCCAGGAAGCGAACACGGACGGACGGACTTGAGAGAATTAAACAGATAAAGAAACCAACTTACGCTGATGGCGTGTGCCAGGAAGAAAACAAAACGGAGAGACTGTTTCCTTCCTCCACACTGGGAAACACACGACCACAAACCCAGCCGCCTCAAACAGCACCCATTCATCCACTCCCAGCTTTGCGGGCCAGGGGTCTGGCCCTACATGTCTGGGGGTTCTGCTGGGGTCTCACCAGACTGAAATCAAGGTGTTGGCTGGACTGAGTTCTCTGCAGCTCGGGACCGTCTTCCAAGCTCCCTCAGGCTATGGCAGGGTTCAGTGCCCCGTGGTGGTGGGACGAAGGTTCCCACCCCCTGGCTGGCTGTGGCTGGAATCCGCTGACTGCATTGCTTGCCACATGGCCTTCGCCACCTGCGAAGCCAGCAGTGATGAATTCTGCCTCACAGGTACTTCAGGAAGAGGTTCATTCCTTCTAAGGGGTCACCTGATTAGGCCAGGCCCACCAAAGAGCATCTCCCTGTTTTCAAGTCAGCCGATTTGGAATCTTATTTTTTTTTATTATTATTATTATTATTATTATTATTATTATTATTATTATTATTTTAGAGATGGCAGAGTCTCACTTTGTTGTCTAGGCTGGTCTCAAACTCTAGGCTCAAGCGATCCTATTGCCTTGGCCTCCCAAAGCACTGGGATTTCAGGCCTGAGCTTGGAACTCTTTTTTTTTTTTTTTTTTTTCCGAGGTGAAGTCTCACTCTGTTGCCCAGGCTGGAGTGCGGTGGTGCGATCTTGGCTCACTGCAACCTCCGCCTCCCAGGTTCAAGCGATTCTCTTGCCTCAGCCTCCTGAGTAGCTGGGATTACAGGCGCTGCCACCAGGCCTGGCTAATTTTTGTATTTTTAGTAGAGATGGGGTTTCCCCATGTTGGCCAGGCTGGTCTCAAACTCCTGACCTCGAGCGACCTCCCCGCCTTGGCCTCCCAAAGTGCTGGGATTCCAGGCCTGAGCCACCGCGCCCGGCCTGAACTTGGAACGTTAATTCTACCTGGGGTAACTCTGCACCTAGAGCAGCATCTGACTGAAGGGCTGGGAGCGGGTATGTGAGTACCTGGGGAACAGGGGTCTTGAGGACCCTCTTAGAATGGTGCCCACAGCAGGGATTGATAGAGAGAGAGATGGTTCTGGGAGGAGTTGGGAAGGTTGTGGGGGTGTATGGAAAGGGAGGCCTGAAACCAAGGGCGGGAGGTCATCCCAGGCAAAGAGAGTTGTCCGTGAGAGGCCGCGGAGGAGAGCGCGTGGCCTGTGCTAGGAACCGACAGAGTGGTGGAGATTAAAGGAGTGAATGATGTGTGTGGAGTGGCTGGCACTGGTGAGCGGGTGAGATAATAAATAGCAGTGGGGTTATTATCCCACTGTCGGAAGGCTGGAGGCCACCCAACTGCCTCGCTCCCGCGCTCCGGGTCTCTGTCTGCCCAGGGCTCTCTCCCTCTCTCTCTGTCTCTGTCTCTCCCTCTCTATCTCCTCTGTCTGTCTCTCTTCCCATCTCTCTGTCTCTCCCTCCCTTTCTCTCCCTCTCTCCCACTGTCTCTCTGGGTGTTTCTTCCTTTCTGTTTCTGTCTCTCTGCCTCTGTCTCTGTCTCCCCCTCACTGCCTCCTCTCTCTCCCTCTCTGCCCCCTCTGTCTCCCCCTCTCAGCCCCCTCTCTCTCTCCCTCACTGTCCCCTCTGTCTCCCCCTCACTGCCCCCTCTGTCTCCCCCTCACTGTCCCCTCTGTCTCCCCCTCACTAGCCCCTCTGTCTCCCCCTCACTGCCCCCTCTGTCTCCCCTCACTGCCCCCTCTCTCTCCCTCTCTGCCCCCTCTGTCTCCACGTCTCTGCCTCCTCTCTCTCTCCCTCACTGCCCCCTCTGTCTTCCCCTCACTGCCCCCTCTGTCTCCCCCTCACTGCCCCCTCTGTCTCCGCCTCTCTGCCCCCTCTGTCTCCCCCTCACTGCCCCCTCTGTCTCCCCCTCACTGCCCCCTCTGTCTCCCCCTCTCTGCCCCCTCTGTCTCCCCCTCACTGTCTCCTCTGTCTCCCCTCACTGTCCCCTCTGTCTCCCCCTCACTGTCCCCTCTGTCTCCCCCTCACTGTCCCCTCTGTCTCCCCCTCACTGTCCCCTCTGTCTCCCCTCACTGCCCCTCTGTCTCCCCCTCACTGCCTCCTCTGTCTCCCCCTCACTGTCCCCTCTGTCTCCCTGTCTCTGTCCCCTCTGTCTCCCCGTCTCTGCCCCCTCTGTCTCCCCCTCACTGTCCCCTCTGTCTCCCCCTCACTGCCCCCTCTGTCTCCCCCTCTCAGCCCCCTCTCTCTCTCCCTCACTGTCCCCTCTCTCTCTCCCTCACTGCCCCCTCTGTCTCCCTGTCACTGTCCCCTCTGTCTCCCCATCTCTGCGCCCGCTGTCTCTCTCTCCCTCCTACGGTGTGTGACCTTGGGTGGGTCCCTCTCCTCTCCCTGGTTCCTCATCTGCTTCCATGACTGCCCCCTCCCTCCCTGAGCCCAGAGAGCTGATGCCTGGGGAGGGCCCAGCCTGGACGAAGGCCCAGCAGCGGGAGGAGCCTGGGTTGGGAGCCGGGAGCAGTGGGGCGAACGGCAGCAAATATTTATGGAGCCAAGTCTGTGCCAGGCTCAGGGCTGGGCATGGTGAGATAAGGGGGCTGGGGGAGGCGCCCAGTCTTGGCCTCCAACCCGCTTGCCCCAGGGAGGCCGGGAGCCGGGCAGGGGGAGGCGTCCGGGAAGGAGGACTGGACGCTGGGGTCACACAGGCAGGGGTCACACAGGCAGGGGTCCCCGTGGAGCCTCGGCCCCCTCTGGAGAGTGGTTCACACTTGGCAGGTCAGCTCCAGCCTCGTTGGTATGAAGTCGCCTCCCACCCAGAAGCCCCAAGTGCCCTCGCTGCGGTGGCACCTCCAGGCTCCCCTTGGGCACCAATCTGTGTTTTGTTGATAGCACCTGACATGGAAACAGGTGGGCGTCAAGGAAGCAAGTCATATGGAATTGGACCAGAATACACATTATCGAATAAGTGCCTGTGAGTCCACACTGATACAAACAAATACACGGATGAGGCCGGGCATGTTGGCTCACGCCTGTAATCCCAGCACTTTGAGAGACTGAGCCGGGAGGATCACCTGAGGTCAGGAGTTCCAGATCATCCTGACCAGCATAGTGAGACCCCCGTCTCTACTAAAAGCACAAAAATTAGCTGGGCATGGTGGCGGGCACCTGTAATCCCAGCTACTCTGGAAGCTGAAGCAAGAGAATCACTTGAGCCCGGGAGGCAGAGGTTGCAATGAGCCAAGATCGCGCCACTGCACTCCAGCCTGGGAGACAGAGCAAGGCTCTGCAGAAAAGAAAGAACGAATGAAAGAAAAAGAAAGGAAGGAAGGAAGGAAAAGGAAGAAAGAAACAGATGAGTGAGTTAGCAGGGAAAGGTAAAGTAACACATCTCTCTTATAGAAGAATTTTTTTTTTTTTCGAGACAGAGTCTTGCTCTATCCCCCAAGCTGAAGTGCAGTGGTACGATCTCTGCTCCCTGCAACCTCTGCCTCCAGGGTTCAAGTGATTCTCCTGCCTCAGCCTTCTGAGTCGCTGGGACTACAGGCGCCCGCCCCTACGTCCGGATAATTTTTTATGTTTTCAGTAGAGACAGGGTTTCACCATATTGGCCAGGCTGGTCTTGAACTCCTGACCTCGTGATCCACCCGCCTCGGCCTCCCAAAGTGCTGGGATTACAGGCATGAGCCACCGCACCCAGCCGTATTCTTAAGAACTATCAAATCTACTCCCCCATCCTGAAGAAGGGAGCTTAATCCCCCCCCCCCCCACAGCCCAAATCCCCCCTGGGCTGCACTTAGTGGCTTGTTTACAAAGACTAGAGTTTGGAAAGGGAAAGGAAGTGGGGTCACATACCGTGGGGAGAGCTGGCCAGGTGACCAGGGTTACTAGCAGCATGGGTGAGAAGACGAGAACACGCACCTCCTGATAGGAGGCGAAGAGAAGGGTTTTTTTTTTTTTTCATATTAAAAAACTTTTTTTGGCTGGGCACAGTGGCTCATGCCTGTAATCCGAGCACTTTGGGAGGCCAAGGCGGGTAGATCGCCTGAAGTCAAGAGTTCAAAACCAGCCTGGTTAACATGGTGAAACCCCGTCTGTACTAAAAATATAAAAATTAGCTGCACGTGGTGGCGGGCACCTGTGATCCCAGCTACTTATGAGGCTGATGCAGGAGAATCGCTTGAACCCGGGAGGCGGAGGTTGCAGTGAGCTGAGATCAGCACTGCAGCCTGGGCAACAAGAGTGAAACTCCATCTCAAATAAAACAAAATGTTATTTTGAAGAGATAGGGTCTCACTATGTTGCCCAGAATGGTTCTCTAACTCCCGGGTTCAAGCGATCCTTCCCCCTCAGCCTACGAAATAGCTGGAGTTACAGGTGTATGCCAGCAGGCCTGGCTAATTTTTAATTCTTATTTTTTTTTGGTAGATGTGGGGTCTTGCTATGTTGCCCAGGTGGTCTCAAACTCCTGGCCTCAAGCAATCCACCCAACTCAGCCTCCCAAAGTGCTGGGATTACAGGTGTGAGCCACCACGCCTGGCCCAGAGGGGCATTTTGTGTGTGTAGCTGTCATCCCAGCTACATGGGAAGTTGAGGCAGGAGAATCCCTTGAGCCTAGGGGTTGGAGGTTACAGTGAGCCAGGATCACGCCACTGCACTCCAGCCTGGGCAACAAAGCGAGACTCCGTCTCAAAAAAAAAAAAAAAGGTTTTATTTTGCGTTTTTGTTACTTATTTATTCATTTATTTATTAGTTCATCAGCTGTTAGTGTATTTTATGTGTGACCTGAGACAGTTCTTCTTCCAATGTGACCCAGGGAAGCCACAAGGTTGGACACCCCTGCCCTACAGGCTTCAGAGGTGGTGTGGCCCTCCCAACATCTTGATCTCAGACGTGCAGCCCCAGATCCCTGGGACAGCACACTTCTGTGGTCTGCTTCGCCAGGACTGCTCAAAATGTCAAAGTCCTCAAAACGAGGCAAGTCTGAGAAACAGTGGCAGACAGTAAGAGATTAAGGAGGCATGACGGTGAGATGCCATGTGGCATCCTGGTGGGATCCTGAACGGAAAAAGGACATGCACGACATCTGAGTAAAGTGACATTTGTGCTGTACTGGTGTTTGTTTGGTTCTGACAGATGTGCCACGGTAATGGGAGACGAGAGCATTTGGGGAAGTTGGGTGAGGGGTCTGTAGCAACTCTACTGTCGTTCACTGCAGCTCTACTATCATGTCTTAAATGTTTCTAAGCAAAAAAGTTTCTGTAAAAAAGCAAACCAGGTGGGCTTGTGGGTACTTTTGCCACACTCCCCACTAGACTATTTACACAGAAGCCAGGGAGAATCTGTTACATCAGAGGAGGGGAGTTTGTGCTATTCAGGTGTATGTCTTTGTCAAAATTTATCAAATGGTAACATGGGAAATGTGGCATTTCCCTGCATTTTAATTTTACTCATGGCGAGAAGCTTAAATATTTGATATCTTGTTATGTTATGCATGCTAATAAAACATCAAGCAAAAAAGAAAAAAAGTTTTTAAAAAGCCAACGAAAAAAAAGTTAGGCATGCTGAAGTATTTAGGAGTGAGGTGAACTGATATTTGCAAGTTACTTTGATAATTGCAGGTTGCATAGAGAAAGATGAATATATGAGAACTCTCTGTGCTTTCTGTTCAATTTTGCTATGAACCTAAAACTTCTCTAAAAAATAAAGTGTATTAATTTTATAAAGATGGATGATGGATGAATCAATGATGGATGGATGGATGGATGATGGATGAATGGATGGGTGAATGGTTGGATGGGTGGATGGGTGAGTGGATGGATGCATGATGGATGGATGAATGGACAGATGGGCGAATCAATGGATGAATGAATAGATGGATGGATGGACAGATGGACAGATGGATAAATGAATGAATGGATGGATGAGTGAATGGATAGATGGATAGGTGAATGGATGATGGATGAATGAATACATAATGGATGATGGATGAATGGGTGGATGGATGGATGGATGAATGGATAGATGAATGGGTGGATAAATGGATGGATGCATAGATGGATGGATGATGAATGGATAGGTGAATGGATGGATGGATGAATGGATGGATGAATGGGTGGATAAATGGATGGCTGGATGATGGATGGATAGGTGAATGGATGGTGGATGAATGGGTGGATGGGTGAATGAATGGATGGATGGATGGGTGAATGGTTTGAGTGAATAGATGGATGGATGGACAATGGATGGATGAGCAGATGGATGGATGATGGATGGATAGGTGAATGGATGGATGGGTGAATGGTTGAATGAGTGAATAGATGGATGGATGGACAATGGATGGATGAGCAGATGGATGGGTGGATGAATGGATGAATAAATGGATGGATTATGGATGGATGTATAGATGGATGGCTGATGGATAAATGGGTGAATGGATGAATGGATGATGGATAGATGGGTGGATGGATGGATGGATGTGTGGATGAATGGGTTCATGGATGGATGGATGAATGTAGAGAATGGGTACATAGGCATTCACTGCACAATAATTTTTATTTCCTTATGTTTTTATATTTTTATAATAACAAGCTAAAAGGGAGGAATGTCAAATCCCGTCAGCCTCTGCATGAATTCCTCCAAGACTCCCATCTGATTTCGATCAGAAATGGGGTCCTCGTGACTCTCTACCCAATCCTGTACCCCATCACCTCTTTGATCTCCTCTCCCATTGCTCCCTCCTTTGTTCACTCACTCCTCTCCAGCCACACTGGCCCCTCTGCTCCCTGAACACTCCAGCTATGTCCCCTGCTCAGAACTTTTGCATCAGATGTGCCCTTCCTCTGGGACACATCCCAGTTATCTGCACTGCTCTCTCCTCCAGTTCTTGGTCTACACACCTGCAGTCCCTACGTGCCCTGTTTTGCATTGTCTTTCTCCATAGCATTTCTCTTTTCTCTAAGATGTTTTGTAATTTACTTTCTTGCTATGTTTTCTTGCCTGACTTCCCTCACTAGAATGGAAGCCCCACCTAAGGAGGGATTTATCTGTTTTGTTAACCAATGAATAAGCTGCACCTAGGACAGTGCCTGGCACATAGTAGTGACTCAGTAATGAGTTTTAGGATGAGTGACTGGAAGACTGAATGAAGCCGGGCGCAGTGGCTCACGCCTTTAATCCCAGTACTTTGGGAGGCTGAGGCGGGCAGATCACGTGAGGTCAGGAGTTCAAGAACAGCCTGGCCAACATGGTGAAACCCCATCTCTACTAAAAATTAAAAAATTAGCCAGGACTGGTGGTGCATGCCTGTAATCTTAGCTACTCGGGAAGCTGAGGCATGAGAATCGCTTGAAGCCGGGAGGCAGAGGTTGCAGTGAGCCGAGATCGTGCCACTGTACTCCAGCCTGGGTGACAGAGTGAGACTCCAAATAAAAAAAAAAAAAAAGAAAAAAAAGACTGACTGAATGGGGTAAGGATGAAGCATTGTGTAAAGTTTAAAAGCACAGGCTTTGTAGTCACAATGCCTGGGGTCAAATCTAGCATGGTACTTACTAGCTGTGTGGCCTTGGCTAATCCATTTCACCTTTCTGTACTTAAGTTTTCTCAGGAAAACAGGGCCTGCCGGGAACCCTCATAATCGCTAGTGGGCTGTAAATGGTACAGCCACTTTGGGAAACAGTCTGGCACTTTCTTAAAAAGTGAATCACATACTTCCCACACAGCCTAGCAATTCTGCTCCTAGAAATCTGCCCCAAAGAAATGAAAACATGCTCCCACACAAAGGCCTGTTGCAGGGCGCGGTGGCTCAGGCCTATAATCCCAGCACTTTGGGAGGCCAAGGCAGGTAGATCACCAGCGGTCAGGAGTTCGAGACCAGCCTGGCCAACATGGTGAAACCCCATCTCTACTAAAAATACAAAAATTATCTGGGCGTGGTGGTGTTGCCCCTGTAATCCCAGCTACTCGGGAGGCTGAGGTGGGAGAATTGCTTGAACTTCAGAGGCAGAGGCTGCAGTGAGCTGAGATCGTGTCACTGCACTCCAGTCTAGGCAACAGAATGAGATCCCATCAAAAAAACCAAAAAAAACAAAAAGACTTCCACGTACATGTTCACAACAGCATTACTTAAACAGCCAAAGAGTAGAAACAACCCAAACACCCATCAACAGAGGAGAGGATAAACAATATGTGGCGTATCCATACAATGGAATATTATTCAGTCATAAAAAAGGAATGAAGAGTGTGGGCGCAATGATGCATGCCTTTGATCCCAGCAGTTTGGGAGATCAAGGTGGGAGGATTGCTTGAGCCTAGGAGTTGAAGATCAGCTTGGGCAACATAGTGAGACCCCATCTCTACAAGAAATAAAAATATTAGCCAGGTGTGGTGGTGCACCCTGTGGTCCCAGCTACTCAGGAAACTGGGGAGGGGGTGGATCACTTGAGGTTGAGGCTGCGATGAGCCATGATAGTGCCACTGGACTCTAGCCTGGGCAACAGAGTAAGACCTTGTCCCAACAACAGCAACAACAACTAAAAAGCAATTAAATACTGAACTGATACAATTTACAATGTGAATAGACCTTGAAGACATTATGCTAAGAGGACGAAGGCAGTCACCAAAGCTACATATGGCATATTCCATTTATAGGAGATGAAATGTCTAGAATAGGTTCATCCATAGAGACAAAATAGATTTGTGGTTGCCCAGAGCTGAGGGTGGGAATGGAAAACAACTCTTAATGGGCACAGAATGTCTTTTTGGGGTGATCGAAATATTCTTTTTAAAATTTTTAATTAATTTATCAATTTATTAATTATTATTATTATTATTTTTAGAGACAGGATCTTGTTCTGCGGCCTTGGCTGGAGTTCAGTGGTGTGATCATAGCTCACTGCAACCTTCAACTCCTGGGCTCAAGCAATCCTCCCACCTCAGTCTCCCAAGTAGCTGGGATTACAGGCACTCGCCACCAGGCCTGGCTTATTTTCGTTTAATGTTTTGTAGCCATAGGGTCTTGCTTTGTTGTCCAGGCTGGTCTCAAACTCTTGGCTTCAAGTGATCCTGCCGCCTCAGCTTCCCAAAGTGCAGGGATTACAGACCTGAGCCACCACACCCAGCCTGGAAATATCCTAAAATTGGATTGCAGTGATAGTTACACAGCTCTGTACATTTATTAAAAATTATCAACCCGGCACAGTGGCTCATGCCTATAATCCCAGCACTTTGGGAGGCCGAGGTGGGTGGATCATGAGGTCGGGAGTTCAAGACCAGGTCGGGAGTTCAAGACCAGCCCGGCCAACATGGTGAAACCCCTACTTTAGTTCCTACTAAAAATACAAAAAAAAAAAAAAAAATTAGCCAGGCACGGGGGCGGGTGCCGGTAATGCCAGCTACTTGGGCGGCTGAGGCAGAGAATTGCTTGAACCAGGGAGGCGGAGGTTGCAGTGAGCCGAGATCACGCCACTGCACTCCAGCTTGAGCAACAGAGCGAGGCTGTCTCAAAAAAAAAAAAAAAAATTATCGAATTGTATGACCAAATGGATGAAGTCTATTACATGTAAATGGTACCTCAATAAAGCTGTTCATGAAAAGCCAAAACAGAAAACAGATCCAATAATAGTATCTATTTTATGCAGCTGTTGTGAGGATTAAATGGGCTAATCTATGTAGTACTCTTGAAACAGTCGTAGGGTGAATACTCAAGAAGTGGATTCCTATTTTTTTTTTTGAGACGGAGTCTCACTCTGTTGCCCAGGCTGGAGTGCAGTGGTGCGATCTTGGCTCACTGCAAGCTCCGCCTCCCAGGTTCACGCCATTCTCCTGCCTCAGCCTCCTGAGTAGCTGGGACTACAGGCGCCCACTAGCACACCCGGCTAATTTTTTGTGTTTTTAGTTGAGACTGGGTTTCACTGTGTTAGCCAGGATGGTCTCGATCTCCTGATCTCGTGATCTGCCCGCCTCGGCCTCCCAAAGTGCTGGGATTACAGGCGTGAGCCACCACGCCCGGCCAGTGGGTTCCTGTTATTAACAAATGTGGTGGCGATCACACGTGTAAAGTGTTCAGCAAATGAAAGACAAACAACAGGTCGTGTTCCCTACATAACCACAACTCCTTCAATAATCACTGTCATTTGGTGAGTTTATCATTCTCTGCGTCTGTCCCACACCTCTGGCCTCAGTTTTTCCACCTGCACAATGAAAAAGGTGGGCTCTCTCTCTAAGGCCGTCTTCTCTTTGTCAACTCTGTATTTTGTTCTGAAAAGGTTTCTCTCCGAGGCAGCAGATCTGCAATGGGAAAGGTGGGCAAACCCATAGGGCAGACAGAGGTGCGGCCTGCGGTTCCTGGAGACCAACATGTGTGTAGGAAGCGACTTGAAAGCGGGCTGTGTGGTGGGAGCTGATGGGGAGGGTAAGATTGGCCTGGATAAGGGTTCGAGTACCAGGTGTGCCAATTTGTAACCATGATATCTTGGATAAGGGACGTCCTCTCTGCATCTGGAAAATGGAGTCGGGGGGAGGGTTCCTGCCTCCCCGTGGAGTGGTGAGGATTCACTGAGATCATGTGTATACCGGCCAGGGAGAATAATACCTAAAAGTACCAACAGCAACAACCAACAGCAACAACAGCCTTTTTTTTTTTTTTTTTCTAGTTCTGTCACCCAGGCTGGAGTTCTGTGGCACAATCTCGACTCACTGCAACCTCCACCTCCCAGGTTCAAGCGATTCTCCTGCCTCAGCCTCCCGAGTAGCTGGGATTACAGGCGCACACCACCATGCTCAGCTAATTTTTGTATTTTTAGTAGAGATGGGGTTTTACCATGTTGGCAAGGCTGCTCTCGAACTCCTGACCTGAGATGATCCACCCACCTCAGCCTCCCAAAGTGCTGGGATTACAGGTGTGAGCCACCGCGCCCAGCCAACAGCAACAACTACTTGCCAGGACCAAGCACTGTCTTCAGCCCTTTCCACTAAGTAACTCATTTAATATGCAAGGTTCATTTCATAGTAGTGATTACTGAAGTAGGACAAATGGCTTCTTTGCTTTAAGCCCTAATTTGGCTCTTCTGTAGGTAGAGCTATATAATTCCTTTGTTTGATAGTTTTGTACATGATATTGTATGGATCAGGTGTCTGGCCACGGTAGGCTCTCACTAAATAGGAGCCCACATTAGGATATGGTAATAGGGAGCCACTGATGGTTCCTGAGGAGGGAGTAGCTTTGATATAATAAAAGCAGACTTCAGCCTCCCATCTCCTCAACACTTGAGGCTTGGTTATAGTTTCTCATAGAATCTAGTTCTGTTGTTTCTTTGTTTTTGAGATGGAGTCTCGCTCTGTTACCCAGGCTGGAGTGCAGTGGTGTGATCTCCGCTCACTGCAAGCTCCACTTCCCGGGTTCCCGCCATTCTCCTGCCTCAGCCTCCCGAGTAGCTGGGACTACAGGGGCCCACCACCACACCCGGCTAATTTTTTTTTGTATTTTTAGTAGAGACGGGGTTTCACTGTGTTAGCCAGCACGGTCTCGATCTCCTGACCTCGTGATCCACGCACCTCGGCCTCCCAAAGTGCTGGATTACAGATAGGCATGAGCTGCTGCACCGGTCCATCATTATTTGCACAGGGCAAGAGAGAACCATCGAAGGTGCTGGGGGAAGGCAGGATGTCAAGAGAAGGAAAGAGAAAGGTGTTTAAGGAAGATTAGCTGAGAGATATCCCTCTTCCTTCCACTCCTAGAACCTAAATAAACAGGTAAAAAAGAAAACAACTGAGCCAGGCGCAGTGGCTCACGCCTGTAATCCCAGCACTTTGGGAGGCTGAGGGGGGCGGATCATGAGGTCAGGAGTTCGAGACCAGCCTGTCCAATATGGTGAAACCCCATCTCTACTAAAAATACAAAAATTAGCCAGGTACGGTGGCAGGCGCCTGTAATCCCAGCTACTCAGGAGGCTAAGGCAGGATAATCGCTTGAACCCGGGAGGCAGAGGTTACAGTGAGCTGAGATCATGCCACTGCACTCCAGCCTGGGTGACAGAGCAAGACTCCACCTTGGGGAAAAAAAAAAAAAAAGCCAACAACTGGAAGATGTGTAGAAATTGAAACTTCCCACCCCACCCCCAATTACTTGCAGTTTCTAAAATACATAGTAATGGCCAGGTGCAGTGGCTCATGCTGGTAATCCTAGTACTTTGGGAGGCTGTGGCAGGGGGCTTCCTTGATCCCAGGAGTCCAAGACCAGCCTGGGCAACATAGGGAGACACCGTCTCCACAAAAAAATTAAAAATTAGTCAAGCATGGCTGGGCGCAGTGGTTCATGCCTGTAATCCCAGCACTTTGGGAGGCCGAGGATGGGAGGATCACGAGGTCAGGAGATCAACACCAACCTGGCTAACACGGTAAAACCCCATCTCTAGTAAAAATACAAAAAATTGGACGGGCGCGGTGGCTCACGCCTGTGATCCCAGCACTTTGGGAGGCTGAGGCGGGTGGATCACGAGGTCAGGAGTTTGAGACCATCCTGGCTAACACAGTGAAACCCTGTCTCTACTAAAACTACAAAAAATTAGCTGGGTGTAGTGGTGGGTGCCTGTAGTCCCAGCTACTCAGGAGGCTGAGGTGGGAGAATGGCGTAAACCTGGGAGGCAGAGCTTGCAGTGAGCCGAGATGGTGCCACTGCATTCTGGCCTGGGCGACAGAGTGAGACTCCGTCTCCAAAAAAAAAAAAAAAACCCAAAAGCAAAAACAAAAAATTAGCCGGGCGTGGTGGCGGCGCCTGTAGTCCCAGCTACTCGGGAGGCTGAGGCAGGAGAATGGCGTGAATCCGGGAAGGGCAGCTTGCAGTGAGTGGAGATCGCGCCACTGCACTCCAGCCTGGGTGACAGGGTGAGACTCCATCTCAAAAGAAAATAAATAAACAAAATACAAATTAGTCAAGCATGATGGTGCACACCTGTAGTCCCAGCTACTTGGGAGGCTGAGGAGGGAGAATCCCCCGAACCAGGAGGTTGAGGCTGCAGTGAGCTGTGATGGCACCACTGCACTCCAGCCTGGGCAACAGAGCAAGATGCTGTGTCAAAAAAAAACCAAAACAATAACAAAAAAACAAACCTGTAGTACCCACCTCCTAGCCCTTGCCCGTTTTTTCTTTCTCTGGTGTTGTCTTCTCATGGATGTTTCTTTCTAATGCCTGATCCCCCCTCCATCTTCATTCAAATCAAACATCACCTCACCAGAGAAGTCCTGACCCTCAAGTCCTGCTCTGCCATCATACTGTCTGGTGGTTTACTCTTGGTAGCCCTTATACCTGGTGCTGTATTGCATTCTGCTGGGACTTTTTTCAATGATGTAATGTTCTAGATCTGTGCTGTCCCGTATGGACAGCCACCAGTCACATGGGGCTCTTTGGCCCTTGAAACAGCGTGACTGAGGCCGGGCGCAGTGGCTCATGCCTGTAATCCCAGCACTTTGGGAGGCTGAGGCGGGCGGATCACCTGAGGTCAGGAGTTCGAGACCAGCCTGGCCAATGTGGTGAAACCCCGTCTCTACTAAAAATACAACAAAATAGTCAGGTGTGGTAGTGGGCTCCCATAATCCCAGCTACTCAAGAGGCTGAGGCAGGAGAATCCCTTGAACCTGGGAGGTGCAGGTTGCAGTGAACCAAGATCGTGCCATTGTACTCCAGCCTGGGTGACAAGAGTGAAACTCTCTTTCAAAAAAAAAAAAAGTGTGACTGAGGAACTGAGCTTTTACATTTATTTCATCTTAATGACTTTACATTTCCGTATTCTATATTTAAATGGAAATAGCCATGTGTGGCTGCTGGATACCATATTGGACAGTGAAGATGTAGAATATCCCATCATCACAAAAAGTTCTCCCAGACTGGGCAATATAGCAAGACTCCGTCTCTACAAGAAATTAAACAATCAGCTGGGGGTGGTGGCATGCACCTGTAGTCCCAGCTCCTTGCAAGGCTGAGGCAAGAGGATTGCTTGGATCTGGGAGTTTGAGACTGCAGTGAGCTATGATCGCACTACAGTACTGCAGCCTGGGCAACAGAATGAGGGAAGAAAGGTTATGGAAACTTTTCTAGGAAAAAAAAAGGTATGTTGGCCAATGCAGGGCTAGAATTCCAGCTCTTTCAGAGGAGGGTATTGGACTCCTTCTCCTCAGTGCCTAGTACCACCGCTGACACAGAGTAAGGGTGTGGTAGAGGTTGACTGAGAAACTGGCGCAGAGCTTCCACAGGGCAGCAGTGACGATGATCTATCTTCTCACATTCCTGTTTCTTCTCAACCCAGCCTTCACCGGCTTCTTGCTTGGTTGAGGGCCACATATTTTCTGATGCATCTGTGTCCTTCCTGCTCCGAACCCAAGCTCAGAGTTGGCTGGACAAATGCTGACTCGCCCCAGCGCCCCCAGCCTGCCCCACCTCCACAGAACACCTCGCTCTCGTGGGTTTCACGAACTCACATTTATTCACAGACAGACAAAGGGACAAGGACAGACCTTTGCTCACTGGGGACCCCCAGGGTCTGGCAGTTCCAAACAGGTGATGGTGTCCAGTGTGTGTAACGGGGGACAGGCAGGCGGGGGCGTCCCCACCAGTCTCCATCCCTCTGGCCAACTGTCCGCCGCCTTTTTTTCCAAGTCGTCCTGCCTTAAGACACATGTTGGGGTGAGCGGTTCCTAACCAGCATCAGGGGTTCTGGGGGCGGGCGATGGGAGAGGGAGGGGCAGTCCAGGGCCCCCCACTCCTTAGTGTCAAGGGCGTGAAGGGGACGGGTGGGTAGACAGAGGAGGTGGCTCCTTCAACTTCCCTCCTCCATTCTGCAAACCGGGGAGCTCAGGCGGAGCGGCGGAGGGCAGGGCGGCGAAGGTCAGGAGGCCAGGCCCCCCAGCCCGCGCAGGTGAGCCTTGCTGTCTACCTCTTCCTCCTCCATCTCGAAGGCTGAGTGGTCTTGGCTGTCGAAACAGGAGGCGCTGAGGAAGACAGGGGGAGCCGGTGGGGACTGGGGTGGGGTCCCCGGAGAGGGCGGCTCTTCCTTAATGTTTGCGAGGGGCAGCGGGAGCCCTTCTTCCTCCTGCTCGGCCTTCAGGGGCTGCGGGGGCGGCGGCGGCGACGACGGCGGGGCCTGGGCCTGCAGTGCCTGCAGCGCGGCGGCCCTCTCCAGCTCTGCGCGGTGGCAGCGCTGGTGGCGCAGGAGGCTGTAGGCGCGCGAGAACCGGCGCGGGCAGCGGGGACACGGGTGTGGTGCCGGGCCGCCTGCGTGCACCTGTGCGTGGCGCGCCAGGTCGGCCAGGCGCTTGAACTCCCGCTGGCAGCGCACGCACTGGAAAGGGCGCGCTCCTGAGTGGGTCACCCCGTGCTGCCGCAGGTGCGCCCGGCGCCTGAAACCTTTGCCACACTCTGGGCACCAGAAGCGGGGCTCCCCGGCTGGGGGCCGGGCCGGGGCGGCGTCGCCTCCGTTCTGCCCGCCTTCTCCCCCTTCCGAGGCACCCCCGCACTCCGCCCCCTCGCCCCCCTCCGGCCCCTTGGCTGAGTTCCGTGCACCTGAGGCCTTGTCGTCCTTCTTGCCCGCCGCGGGCAGCGGGGCCAGCAGGCTGAGCGGGCCGTGGACGCGGCGGTGCTGGCGGAGGTAGGAGGCGAGGCGGAAGGCCAGGCCGCAGTCTGGGCACACGAAAGGGCGGTCGGTGGAGTGGACCAGCCGGTGGCGCGACAGGGACCAGGGCCTGGCGAAGGCCTTGAGGCAGATGGAGCACTGGTGTCGCTTGGGGCGTGGTGGAGGGCCCCCTTCACCCTCCTGTTCGCCCTCGGGGCGCAGACACGGGTGCGCCTTGAGCTCGCCCTTGGTGGCGAAGGCTTCGCGGCAGCGCAGGCACAGCAGCGTCCAGTCCGCCTGGAGCAGGACCTGTTTCTCCTCCTGCCGCCCGGCCGCCAGCGCCAGCTCGGCCCTCAGCTCTGCCGCCCCAGCCTCGGCCTCCTCCGACTCCGACTCCCGGGGCTCCGCGGTGCTGGTGGGCGCTGCCAGCGTGGCCGGCTCCCCCGCAGGCCACGTCTCAGGCCATGCCGCGGCCGCCTCCTCCTCCGTGGCCCCCGCTGCAGCCGTGGTGGGCTGCTCCGAGCCCTGGTCCTGCGGGCCCCAGCTGGGCTCAGCCGTCTCCTTGGCCACCCTCTCGATGGCCAGCTCTACCTCGCCGCCCGCGTGCTCCTGAGCCAGGTGGCGCCTGAGCTGGGCGGGTTCCGGGAAGGTGCGGGGGCAGGCGGCGCAGCGCAGCGGGGGCTGGGGCCCGTGGCCGCGCAGGTGGCGGGAGAGGTGGGCCGGCCGGCGGAAGGCCTTGGGGCACAGCGGGCAGGCATGGGGCCGGAGCCCAGAGTGGCTCAGCCGGTGCCGGGAGAGGTAGTAGGGGAAACGGAAGAGGCGGCCGCAGGTGGGGCAGGGCAGGGGCGCCCGAGGGGCTCCAGCGCCTCCCCTGCCACGGCCACGGCCTCGACCACGGCCTCGGCCACGGCCACGGCCTCGGCCACGGTGAGGTGGGCTGCCCTGGGCCGGTGGAGGAGGCTGCGGATCCATGCCTGTGGAGAAAGAGGGGAGAGATGGGAAGCGGGGCAGAGATAAAAAGAGGTGCGTGGGGTGTGGCAGAGAGAGAAACAGAGACAGAGTCAGAGATGGAGAGGCAGAGAGGGCCAGGTATTCAGCCAGGGGAGAGAGAGATGAGACAGAGACAAAGATGAGAGACACAGAGGAGAGGTGAGAGATGGAGAGACAGGAAGAGAGAGATCAGAGACAGAGCGACAGAGCAGGGAATAGAGACAGGAGAAGGCAGAGATGGGAGACACAGAGAAGTGGGGATGGACAGACAGAGACCAGGAGACACAGAAAGACAGGGTGGTGAAAGGCAGAGCAGAGAAGAGACAGAGAAGAGCGAGGAATAGCCAGCAGAGAGACAGAGACACAGAGAAGAGGAAACAAAGAGACTTGGAGACCCAGAGGCAGAGATAGTGCAAGCACAGAGATCAGAAGAGCAGTGGCAGGCTGGGGACCGGGGAGACGGGGAGACAGGGAGACAGAGACACAGAGGGAGTGAACTGGGTAGAGGCACGGAGGGGGACAAAGTCAGCGAACCGCTTCTGCTCCAGGCCCCCCGGCCAGGCTGAACGTTTTGGGAGGGGCTGGGACACAGCCCATGGGGCCTGAGTGGAGGGGGTGGGATTCGAAGCCAGTAGGCCCCGGAAATAGAGTGTGTTCCCAGACACCAGGGGCTGGGAGAGGTCAGGGAGTAGGAGGGTTCAGACTTCTGGTCTGAGTTAGGAGGGGGCTAGGGGCCCAGAGTCTTGGGGCTGAGGGGGGTGG
Source organism: Chlorocebus sabaeus (assembly GCF_047675955.1). Taxonomy (NCBI): domain Eukaryota; kingdom Metazoa; phylum Chordata; class Mammalia; order Primates; family Cercopithecidae; genus Chlorocebus; species Chlorocebus sabaeus. The sequence goes on along the minus strand of NC_132909.1, from coordinate 2,792,279 downwards.
GAGCTGGGAACTGAGACTCCTGGGTCCAGGTCATGATGGATGGGGGAATCTGGACTCGGGTATGGAGGAGGTATGGATTCCTGGGTCCCGGTGTAGGAGGGGCTGGGGAGGGGGCTGGGCTCCTAGGACAAGGGGGAGGCGGGGGCTGGGGACCCAGCTGCAGGGAATCCCCAGGGAGGAGGCGGCTGAGGGCCGGACCCCTGGACCCGGGAGGGAGGTTGGTGGGGGTCAGGGTCCCAGGTCCTAGAGGGGGGCCAATCTCCTCTAGACCAAGCCTGCAGCTCCCCGAAGGCATGATAAGCAGAATTGGGGCCGGGTCGAGGCCTTGAGGATTTCTCAGCCCTGGGCCTGGGGCTCGGCCCTGGTCGCTGGGGCCGGGTTCTTACCTCGCCTCCTTGGCTCCTTTCTTCCTTCCCCACGGCCGGCCAAACGCGGACGGTGGTGGCGGGGAGGGAGGGGGCCTGAGCGTGGTGGGGGGTGGAGGAGGAGGTTGGGCTCGGTGTCACTGCCTAAGCCTTCCCCCCGGAAACCTGGCCTTCATCGGAGCCTGAAAAAGGAAAGACTGGCTGGGAAGCCGGAAGCGGGAGGACGGGGGATCTGGAGAGGGGAGGGCGGGCAGCTTGCACTACAGGGTCCTGTGAGGGGAGGGGGCTGGGGGCCTGTCCCCTGGGCTCCCAGAGGGCAGAGGGTGCTGAGGGCCTGGGACGCTGGGTCCAGCTACCCCCCGGCTCATCAACACACACACACACATATTCATTCATTCCTTCAACAAATACACATTTATCAAGTCCTGTCTGTGCCAGGCACTGTGTCAAGCCAGGGGGGCGGCCAGGGGAGGAAGATGAATGAAGCAGTGACAGAAGCTTCAGAAAGTACCGGCACTCTGGATCAGAACCTGACTCCAGCCTTCCCTTGGCTGTCTGGGTGAAGGATTCTCCCACTTTGAGCCTCAGTTTCCCCCTTTGTGATAAGTCCCTGCATATACTCATTTGACCCAAAGCGACCAATATTTACTGAATATTTACTACGGACCAGTCTGCATATATTTGCCTACATATACGCATACTCACTGGGACCTTAGCAACCACTGTTTACTGAGCACCTACTATGGGCTGGCGCTGTCCTTGGTGCTGGAGCCACCGTGGCAAAAATAGGGGCTCACTGTCTGATGGGGAAGGCAGATAGACACGGATCAATCACTCTGGAGTGCGTGTGGGGGAACGTGTGCTCCGAGGCAGGGAACTGCTATGGGAATGCAGAGATCAGAAGGCACTGAACTGAGCTTGCACTGGGAGGAGCTGATTCCTGAGGTCTTCCTGGAGGCAGCAATGTTTCAGCTGAAATTGGCAGAATGAAACCAACCTGGCCACATCTCAAAAACCTAATCTGGAGCAGAAAAGGCATTCTGCAGGGGTATACCCGCAGTTTGACGCTGTTTGTTTAAGGTTACATTCCTGCCAAACAGTGCTAAGGAGAGTGTGAGCAAACAGGTCCTTTCATACCCAGCTGGGGCAAGTAGAACTTGGAACACTCTTACCGAGCCAGCAATTCCAGGAATTTATTCTTCAGAAGTATCTACTCAGAACTGCACAAAATAATGTCTGCACTAGGTTAATCATTGCATTACTGCAGATCACTGCAAACAGCTGAAACCAATCTAAACACCCATCTGTAGGAGATTTGAGTAATCAATCATGACGGATCCACCCAGTGGAATACTAGGTGTCCATAGAAAAGAACAAAGAAGCTCACCGTGTGAATATATGGTAAGTCTCCAAGTGATAACCTGTAGAAGAGAAAAATAGAAGGTCAAGTACAGCCTGCAGCCTGTTCTGGGCTTGTGTGTGTTCTGGGCTTGTGTGTGTTCTGGGATTGTGTCCAGATGAACTGGAACAAGAGAGAAGAAACTGAAATTGGCAACATAATCTAACTTCCAGCACAGAAATTTACTACACTCTATCCTTCTGTTTTTTTGTTTTTTTGTTTTGTTTTGTTTTGGTTTGGTTTTGGTTTTTTGAGATGAAATCTCCCTGTTGCCAAGGATGGCTGGAGGGAGTGCAGTGGTGTGATCTCAGCTCACTGCAGCCTCGACCTCCCGGGCTCAAGCAATCCTCCTACCTCAGCCTCCTGAGTAACTGGGACTACAAGAGTATGCCACCATGTCAGGCTAATTTTTGTATGTTTTGTAGAGATGGGGTCTCCTTATGTTGCCTGGGCTGGGCTTGAACTCCTGGGCTCAAGCGATCCACTTGCCTCGGCCTCCCAAAGTGCTGGAAATACAGACGTTAGCCGCTGTGCCCAGCCTTTCGTACTTTTTGAATTTGAAACCGTGCAAATGTGCTATATACTCAAAAAAGTAAAGGAGGCCAAGCATGGTGGCTCACACCTATAATCTCAGCACTTTGGGAGGCCCACGTGGGCAGATCACCTGAGACCAGGAGTTCAAGACCAGCCTGGCCCACATGGTGAAACCCTGTCTCTACAAAAATACAAAAATTGGCCAGGCATAATGGCACCTGCCTATAATCCCAGCTACTCAGGAGGCTGAGGCAGGAGAATGGCTTGAACCTGGGAGGCGGAGATTGCAGTGAGCTGAGATAGTGCCATTGTACTCCAGCCTGGGTGACAGAGCAAAACTCCATCTTAAAAAAAAAAAAGTAAAGGAAAAAGAAATACATGGGGATTATAAAAATAAATAAAATGAAAACTAATAGCTTCCTCTTGTGAGTGTATTACAAATGTGAACCCATTTACTCCTGGCTTTATGAAGTAGGTAACATTACTTTTCCCTTTCACAGAGGATGAAAGTGAGGTACTAGAAGTTTCCAAATCCAGTGAGTCTCAGTAAGAAGTTCCACTTCACAAACAGGTAGGAGAAATGATAGTGGATCAGAAGCATGATTTAAAAAAAAATAATAAAAGGCCGGGCGCGGTAGCTCACGCCTGTAATCCTAGCACTTTGGGAGGCCGAGGCGGGTGGATAACGAGGTCATTAGATCGAGACCAGCCTGGCCAACACAGTGAAACACCGTCTCTACTAAAAATATAAAAATTAGCTGGGCATGGTGGTGCTCGCCTGCAATCCCAGCTACTCCGGAGGCTGAGGCAGGAGAATCGCTTGAACCTGGGAGGCGGAAGTTGCAGTGAGCCGAGATTGTGCCACTGCACTCCAGCCTGGCGACAGGGCGAGACTCCGTCTCAAATAAATAAATACATACATAAAATAGGGATGGGGTCTCACTATGTTGCCCAGGCTAGTCTTGAAATTCCTGAGCTCAAGCAATCCTTCCACCTCAGCCTCCCAAAGTGCTGGGATTACAGGCATTAGCCACCATGCCCAGACTAGGAGCATGGTTTTTAAAAGCACCTTGTTTGTAATACTATATTTTAAAGAATGTATACCATGAAATAAGAGTCTGAAAATATCTGTGGTAATAATAAGCACCAAATTCAATATATAAGTTATGTTTGAGATAGGAGAGGCAATCAGATCTTGGAGGGGGTGGTGTGTGGGGAGTCATTTGTATCCCTAATAGTTCAAAGCTGGTAGTCAGAATATAGGTGTGTGTATTTTAACTTTTTTTTTTTTTGTAAAATACACTTAAAATTTACAGTTTTAACCATTTTAAATCACACAGCTCAATGGCATTAAGTAAATGTTGCACAACTATCCACACTGCCTGGTTCCAGAACTCTTTCTTTCTTTCTTTCTTTCTTTTTTTTGAGACAGAGTTTCACTCTTGTTGCCCAGGCTGGAGTGCAATGGTGCAGCTCACCTCAATCTCCGCCTCCCGGGTTCAAGCGATTCTCCTGCCTCAGCCTCCCAAATAGCTAGGATGACAGGCATGCGCCACCACGCCTAGCTTATTTTGTATTGTTAGTAGAGACAGAGTTTCTCCGTGTTGGCCAGGCTGGTCTCAAACTCCCAACTTCAGGTGATCCTCCTGCCTCGGCCTCCCAAAGTGCTGGGATTACAGGCATGAGTCTCTTTCCTTCCTTCCTTCCTTCCTTCCTTCCTTCCTTCCTTCCTTCCTTCCTTCCTTCCTTCCTTCCTTCCTTCCTTCCTCCCTCCCTCCCTCCCTCTCTCTCTTTCTTTCTCTTTCTTTTTTCTTTCTTTCTTCTTTCTTTCTTTCTCTCTTCTTTCTTTCTTTCTCTCTCTCTCTTTCTCCCCTCCCTCCCTCCCTCCCTCCCTCCCTCCCTCCCTCCCTCCCTCCCTTCCTTCCTTCCTTCCTTCCTTCCTTCCTTCCTTCCTTCCTTCCTTCCTTCCTTCCTTCCTTCCTTCCTTCCTTCCTTCCTTCCTTCCTTCCTTCCTTCCTTCACATATGGGGTCTTGCTTTGTTCCCCAGGCTGTTCTGAACTCCTGGTCTCAAGCAATCCTCCTGCCTGAGACTCCTAAAGTGCTAGGATTACAGGCGTATGCCACCGTGTCCATCCTAGTTCCAGAACTTTTTCATCAGCCCAAACAAACCCTAAGCCCATTAGCAGTCATTCCCACACTCCTTTCTATCCCCAGCCCCTGTCAACTAATAATCAGTTTTCTGTCTCTATGAATTTGCCTATTCTGGACATTTCATATCAATGGAATCATACAACATGTGTTCCTTTGTGACTAGCTTCTTTCACTTTGCATAAAAGTTTCTCCCCCTCCCCCACAAAGGATATTGCCCCCCCCTTTTTAAAAATTGAGACAGGGTCTTTCTCTGTCACCCAGGCAGGAGTGCATTGGTGCAATCACGGCTCACTGCAACTTCCACTGCCAGGGCTCAAGCGATTCTCCCACCTCAGCCTCCCAGATAGCTGAGACTACAGGCATGCACCACCATGCCTGGTTAATTTTTGTTTTTGGTAGAGATGGGGTCTCACCGTGTTGCCCAGGGTGGTCTTGAACTCCTGGGCTCAGATGACCAGCCCACCTCGGCCTCCTGAAGTGCTGGGATTACAGGCATGAGCCACCACACCTGGCCAGTGTAATGTTTCTAAGGTTCATCCGTGCCTTAGCATGAGTCGGTGCTTCATTCCTTTTTGTGGCTGAATAGTATTCCTCTGCGTGAGTGCAGTCATCCCTCGGTGTCCGAAGGGGATTGGTTCCAGGACTCTCCTGGGATTCCAGATCCATGGGTGATCGAGTCCCTTACAGCCTCCTATCTGAGGGTGCAGAACCACGGATGTGGAGGGCCGCTGTCGCCTACATTTTGTTTATCCATTTGTTGATGGACATTTGGGTTGCATCTATCTTTGGGCTATTGCGAAGAGTGCTGTTAGAAACATTGGTGTATAAGTTTTTGTTTGAGCAGCTGTTTTTAATTCTTTTGGGTATATACCAAGGATGTGTGTACTATTTTATCATCTACATTTTGAAGCCTTGAAAGATGAAGGAGGAGGAGGAGGAGGAAAAGGAGGAGGAGGAAGAAGAATGAATTCAGGAATGGAGGTGATAGAAAACTTTAAGCAGAGAGCACAGCACATAGAAGGGGGTTTGCGCTCTGCTTCCCCAGCACATGGCGGGGGTGGGGTTGGGGGTCTTGCATTAGGGCATAAAGGAGGCCAGTGTGGCGGAGAGAGGCCAGAGCTGCACCCAGCGACCGTGCCGGGCCTCCGAGTCCAGGCTGAGCTTGGACTCATTCCGAGTGCACTGAGAAGCCATTGAAAAGGTTTTAAGCAGGAGAGTCACATGATCCGATTAGTGTTTTAGAGAAATTCCTGTGGGACCCGCGTGGAGGCCGGGCCGGATGCGGGGGAGACCGAGGCGGGGAGCCGGGAGGAGGCGGGGCGCAGGCCCAGGTGCTGGAGGGGGTCCTGGGCCCCACGACCTCCGGCTGCGAAGGCGGCTCCCGGGGCAGGGGGCGGGGCTTGTCGCTGACTGGCTCAGGGCGGGACTCCCGGATGCCAGTTCCACCGTCTCCCCCTCCTCATTGGCTCTCCTGCTTCCAGCCCCTGTCCCTCCCGTCCAGCCTCCAGGACCCAGAAATCAACTCACTGCTGAGCCCAAGACTCTCCCGTCCTTGGCTCCGTATCTCCCTCGGAATAAAACCCAGAGCTTCCCTTCTGACTCCCACGTGCGCCCCAGCCCCCAAGGCCCTGCTTGCCTGGACCCCGGGGCTTCCCTCCCTTCCTTCCTCCCTCCCTCCCTTCCTTCCTCCCTCTCTTCCTCCCTCCCTCTCCGCGTCTCACCGCCCTCTCTGCTCTGTTCGGAGTCAGGGCCTTTGCACTTGCGGTTGCCCCGGCCTGAAAAGCCCTCCCGAGGTTTCCATTCAGCTTCCCTTACGTCCCTCACTCCTACAGCTCGCTGGAGACACCTGTCTTGTCCACCCAGGCTAAAATAGCCTCCCGTCACCCTCTAGCCTTCACCCTGCCTTAATTTTTTTTTTTTTTTTTTTTTTTTTTTTTTTTTTTTTTTTTGAGTCAGGGTCTCGCTCTGTCGCCAGGCTGGAGTGCAGTGCAGTGGCGCAATCTCGGCTCACTGCAACCTCCGCCTCCCGGGTTCAAGCGATTCTCCTGCCTCAGCCTCCCGAGTAGCTGGGATTACAGGCGCCCGCCACCATACACAACTAATTCGTTTTTGTGTTTTTAGTAGAGACGGGGTTTCGCCATGTTGGCCAGGCTGATCTCGAACTCCTGACCTCAGGTGATCCTCCCGCCTCGGCCTCCCTAAGTGCTGGGATTACAGGTGTGAGCCACTGCACCGGCCTTTAATTTTTAACATGGTACTTAATCACGAAGACACACTAGGCAACGTGTGAATGTCCTGTGGATTGCCTATCTCCCCTCACACTAGAATAAAAACTCCGCGAGGGCAGGGCTTGTTTTGCCTGTGTGCTTAACGGCTCTGCCCACAGGTGGCTGCCCGGAACAGACAAGGGGCTTAACAAGCATTTGTGGATGAATAAAAAGGGATGAAGGGTGGGAGGAGTGAGGCGGTCTCGGGCTTCGGTATTAGGATGTGAGGCCGTCCCTGAAAGGAAGAAGGCTCGGGGGCCCGGGGAAGACGCCCGCTCCAGCAAGCGTGCAGGGGGCTGGCTGGCTCCAAGGTCTGCACGCAGGAATCAGCTCGCCAAACACAGGCATGTGAGTCGCCGGCGTCTGGCTAGTAATTAATGTTTTGCAACGGTTGAGATCGTCCTCAGGGTAAAATTCCCGCTCCTGTCCTCTCCTCGCTTCCCACCGCCCCCCCCCCCCCCAGCCTCAGTCAGCGCATCTATAAAATGGGGCCACTATGTGACGCGTTCGGTGCAGTGTCCAGCCCAGCACCGGGCACTTGGGAGACACTGAGGAAATGGGATGAGTCCTTCTCGTTACCGCCCCAGAAGAGAAAGGACTGTGGTGCAGGTGAGGTGGGTGGGAACCTCAGCCTCGCGAGGTCCCTATTCATTACTCCCTAGCCGGCGGCCATCTCCATGGCAACGCTGGCGCCTTTCCAGTGCGCATCTCCCGGGCTGAGCCTGTCTCTAAGCCGGTCTCGGAGTGGGCGGGTCTTGTCCCTGGGGGCGGTGCCTGCTTCGAAGTGGGCGGGCCTTGTTTCTCGAAAGAAGATACTTTTCTTTTTTTTTTGTTTAAACCAGAAAGCGTGTCTGGTTTTAGAGTGTCGGTTGCAGAGTGGAGAGGAATATCTCTAAGGTTTAGCTGATTTTATTCCCAAAGGTTGAGCTTTTTCAAATAGGCAACTGTGGATCTCCATTCAAAAAGTCTGCCTGGAGTGCTAAACTCTTGTTTTCTCCTCCCAGAATACATGTCTTCTTCCTTTAAATTTTCCTTTTTCTTTCTTTTTTCATTTATATTTAATTTTTAAATTTTTATTTATTTATGTATTCTTTTGAGACGGACGTCTTGCTCTGTCACCCAGGCTGGAGTGACAGTGGCGTGTTCTCGGGTCACTGCAACCTCTGCCTTCTGGGTTCAAGCGATTCTCCCGCCTCAGACTCCCGAGTAGCTGGGATTACAGGCGTGCACCACCATGCCCAGCTAATTTTTGTATTTTTAGTAGAGGCGGGATTCCACCCTGTTGCCCAGGGTGGTCCTGAACTCAGGAGATCCGCCTGCCTCGGCCTCCCAAAGTGCTGGGATTACAGGCGTGAGCCACCAGGTTCGGTTTTATTTTTTATTTTTGAGACGGGGTCTCTCTCTGTCGCCCACGCTGGAATGCAGTGGTACGATCATAGCTCACTGCAACCTCGACCTCCTGAGCTCAAGTGATCCTCTCAGCTCAGCCTCCCAAGTAACTGGGACTACAGGCGTGCACCACCACGCTGTTTCTTTTCTTTTCTTTTCTTTCTTTCTTTCTTTCTTTCTTTCTTTCTTTCTTTCTTTCTTTCTTTCTTTCTTTCTTTCTTTCTCTCTCTCTTTCTCTCTCTTTCTTTCTTTCTTTCTTTCTCTCTCTCTCTCTCTTTCTTTCTTTTTCATTCTTTTTTTTTTTTGGTAGAGACATGATCTTACTATATTGCCTACGCTGGTCTCGAACTCCTGAGCTCAAGTCATTCTCCTGCCTCAGTTTCCAAAATTGTTGGGATTACAGACGTGAGTCAACTCACCCAGACTAAAATATTTTCTTTGTGAAATATAAGACACACAGAGAAAAAAGGCACAATACAAACACACAATTGAATAAATAATTATAAAATGATCATCTGATTAAGAAATAGAACTTTATCAGCTATCAGCAACCCTGGAAACTTCCAGGATATCCCCTCCTGCTTAACTTGTCGAGCCCACTATTCTGAGTTTTATAGGACAATGTTGTCCTTGCTTTTTTATATGCTTTACTACTGACAATGTATCCTTAACAATATTACAGTTTAGTTTTATGTGCATTATAATGGGCTTGCTTTTTTTTGTTTGTTTGGTTGTTTTGTTTTGTTTTGAGACAGGGTCTTGCTTTGTTGCCCAGGCTGGAATGCAGTGGCATCATCTTGGCTCACTGCAACCTCCATCCCCCCACCCCAGGCTCCAGCGATCCTTCCGTCTCAGCCCGTCGAGTAGCTGGGCCTACAGGCACACGCCACCACGCCTGGCTATTTTTTGTATTTTTACTAGAGATGGGGTCTTGCCATGTTGCCCAGGCTGGTCTCAAACTCCTAGACTCAAGCAATCCTCCTGCCTTGGCCTTCCAAAGTGCTGGGATTATAGGCGTGAGCCACTGCACCTGACCTGAATGTTATGTAAATGAAATCATGCTCTGTTTCTGGCTTTTTGGGTCCTGTGTCTTTGTAACTTTCATTCATGATATTGTGTTTATCTGCAGCTCATTCATTCTGGTTGCTGTATAGTATTCTATTGCATAATATACCATCATTATTTACTGTATTGCTGATGGACGTTTTGGTTGTCATGAGTTTGGGGTTGATAGTATTGCTGCTATGAATGTTTTTGTACGTCTCTGGGTGCAGAGGGACTTGAGTTAGCGTTTATGCCTAGCAGTAGAATTACTGCATCACAGGATATACGTATGTTCGGTATTTGAGAATGGCAACCTATAGGGCATTTAATTTAAGAAACCAGCTGGGTGCAGTGGCTCACACCTGTAATCCCAGCACTTTGGGAGACCGAGGTGGGCAGATTGATCACCTGAGGTCAGGAGTTCGAGACCAACTTGACCAACAAGTTGAAACCCCATCTCTACTAAAAATACAAAAATTAACTGGGTGTAGTGGTGCACACCTGTAATCCCAGCTACTTGGGAGGCTGAGGCATGAGAATCTCTTGAACTCAGGAGGTGGAGGTTGCTGGGAGCTGAGATCATACCACTGCACTCCAGTCTGGGCAACAGAGTGAGCCCCTGTCTCAAAAACAAACAAAAAAATCTTAAGGAACTCCAGGGCAGAAGGCTTTGATTCTCCTAAACCCCTACTTAAACGTGTCCTCCCCCAGTTTTCTGGTCTTAATAAAAAATGCCACCACTCAGCGATTTACTCCTGACTTCTCCCTTCCCATTACACTCATCCCCAACCAATACACACATGCACACAACCAGTCCTCTGCATTCATACTCCAGAGTTCATCTGAAATCCACTCATTTCTTTTGTTTTATTTTGTTATGTTTAGTAGAGACAGGGTCTCACTATGTTGCTTAGGCTGGTCTCAAACTCCTGGGCTCAAGCGATTCTCCCGCCTTGGCCTCCCAAAGTGCTGGGGTTACAGGCATGATTTCTGTTCGTCACTCTGGTTTAGGCTCCCACAAATTTCTCCTGGACTGCAGGAGTGCTGCAGTCTCCTGACTCTGCGTCCTGCAGCTTCGTTTCCACTCATCAGCCACAGGGATTTTGATAAGGTGCAAGGGCAGTCCCGTCCCTCCTCGATGAACACTTTGCTTCCTATCGCCCAGAGAACACAGTCAAACACCTATTTTGGCTTGCCTGGCTCGCTGTGATGTAACCTCCTCTACCTACCTGTTAACCTCATCTCATCCTTCCCTCCCTGAGCTCACTTTCCTCCTGTGTCCATTTGGGCATTCTCCTGGGCAGTCCTTGCTCACCCTTACCCTTCAGGGCTCAGATCAAATGCCACCTCCGCTGAGAAGCCCACGTGGACCATCTAAGGTGGCATAGAAAGTGAGTAAGGTGCCCATTCACTTTCTTACCACCCTTACCTATTTCCTTCAGAATGCTCATGACGATCTGAAATTATTTTCTACATTTATTTGATTCCTCTTTTCTCCATGCCTGTTGCCCACACGACAGAAGGTAAACCCCTGGAGGGCCGGGATGATCCCCACAGGGAGTTCCAGTGCCTGACTTGGAATAAGTTCCTGTACTCAGTATAGGAACGCAATGCAGTGAGCAGGAGACAGTCTGAAGGCACCCCCACCCCCAATTCTCTGATGAACAGGTCCTGTTATTGGGGTCTGGTGTGGGGTCTAAGGCAGCGTCTAAAGGGCGGGGCCTCTTCTCCGACATGCCTCTAATGAGGCGGTTTGGTTTCCAAGGGGTGTGTCCTATAAGACTGGTGGCTTCTAGAGGGCGTGTCTAGTTTCTAGGGGGCGTGTCTATCTGTTGGAGGTGGATCATGTATTTAAGGGACAGGGCTCATTTTGATTGAAACCAACTCTAATTTTATTTATTTATTTATTTATGAAACAGAGTCTCGCTCTGTCCCTCAGGCTGGAGTGCAGTGGTGCGATCTCGGCTCACTGCAACCTCTGCCTCCCAGGTTCAAGAGATCCTCCTGCCTCAGCCTCCCGAGTAGCTGGGATTACAGGAATGTGCCATCACACCCGGCTAATTTTTGTATTTTTAGTAGAAACGGGGTTTCGCCATGTTGGCCAGGCACGGTCTTGAACTCCTGACCTCAGGTTATCCGCCCGCCTCGGCCTCCCCAAGTGCTGGGATTATAAGTGTGAGCCACCGAGCCTGGCCTAAACCGACTCTAATTTTAAAGGTCATGTACTATTCAAAGCTTTGAAACTTCTCAGGAGAAAACGAGGACCTGTCTGTATTTAGGTGGTCTTTCCTAAGACATTCCCCATCCCCCCGGAGCCAAGGATCAGAAAATGAGGCATCAGCGACCAACAGGACAAGGTTTATTGGGGGTCCTGGAAACACTAGGGAGAGGGATGAGGGGACGAGGTCTAGGCTCACAGGGGCACCCCCTAGCCAAGTACCCCCTTCCCCTTGGGGTCGGGAGGAAGACAGAGACAGACAAACCAGCAGAGATGGAAAGACCAATGGGTGCCACGGAGAGAGGGAGGGAAACCCCAGTGTCCGCCACTTCCCACTCAGATGAGTTCACAGGACAAAGAATGGCGTGGACCAGTCCACACGCTACAGGAAAAGGGAGGAGTATCTGCCCTATTCACTCTAAGGAAGGTGGGGTGCAGGCCACAGCCTAGACCAGCCCATTCCATGTGATGGGGGTGTGTGCATACAGATCAGTCCATCCTACTGGGCAAGGGTATTTCAGGCCAGTCTATTCTAGTGTTTGGGGGTGGGGAAGATCGTTAAGGTCCATCCATTCCACAGTCAGGGAGGGGGGATTAGAGGGCAGGGGGCATCTACCCTGGTCCCTCTTTCAGTACCGGGAATGAAAACGGGGAAAGGCAGATTTCGGCTATATCCATTTTCTGGGGTCATCAGTGACTGGTGGGTAGCATTTGGAGATCTAGGAAAATTCAGGGACATGTTCCCTCCACATTCTCCAGATCAAGGTCATTGGGAATGATGGCTCTCAGGGAATGGGGCAGTCTTCCCTTGGTGGGGCAGGTGCCCATCTTTTATTATTAGGGCCCTCAAGATGAGAGGTACTTGTGGAGACCCATTGCTCACTACAAAGTTCCCATGTCTTGGGGACTTAGGGCTACCCACACTCATTTCAGGGACCTCAGGCTCAGGAGTCTCTCCATAGATTTGGGCTCCCCTGCCCCAGCTAAGGACCCTGTTTGTTTGTGGTCCCCCAGCTCCGGGGCCTGTGTGGGTTTTTGGTGGCCTCGACTTCTCCAGTCAGGGTCCCCTCATTTCAGGGCCTGTGTCTGGATTTGGATTTGGAGGGCCAGGGCCTCACTCGCAGTACTGAGGTCCCCTGGTCCAGGCCGAGTCCAGGTGGCTGGGTGGAGGGCAGGGCACGGCACGGCCTGGCAGTCAGTCCATGCCCCGGTGCAGCTTCAGGTGCCTGGAGAGGTTGCTGAGCGTGATGAAGCCCTTGCCGCAGATGTGGCAGGGGAAGGGCCGCTCGGTGCCATGCAGCAGCCGGTGGCGCTTGAGGTAGCACTCGTGGCGGAAGAACTTGCCGCACTCCAGGCACGGGAACGGCTTCTCGCCAGTGTGCACCAGCACGTGCCGCTCCAGGTCTCGCGGCGAGCGGAACAGCTTCTCGCACTCGGAGCAGCCGAAGATCTTCTTGCCGCGGCCAGAGCCAGACGGGGGCTCCCCGGACGCCGGCTCCCCTTCCCGGGCCGCAGCCGCCGCCTCCTCCGCGCCACCCTCGCCGTGGCTGACCCGCCGGTGCTCCTCCAAGGCGGCCAGCGCCGCGTACAGAGCCCCGCAGTGGCCGCAGCCGTAGGTGGCCGGGCCCGAATGGGCCTCCAGGTGGCTGGCCAGGGCCGCGGCCGACGCGAAGAAGGTCCCGCAGTCGCACTGGTACAGGGTGTCTTCCGAGGGCTCGGCGGCCGCTGCAGGTGCAGGCGCCTCCCCACCGCCCTCAGGGAGCAGCCCCCCGAGCTTGGGCACGCCGCCCCCCGCGGGGCCCAGGAGCAGCCTGCCGTCCGAGGTTGGAGGAGCGTCGCCCACCTCCGCAGCGGCGCTTTTGCTCGCCGTCTCCGGCCCTGCACCTGCCCCCGCGGCCCAGCCCTGCGCTGGGGGCGCGCCCGGGCCCTGCAAGTCGTGCGTCAGCTTGTGCCGCTCCAGCAGCGCGGGCGCGTTGAAGTCGCGCTCGCAGCGCGGGCACTTGAAGGGCTTCACGTCGGTGTGCGCCGCCCAGTGGGCCGCCAGCTCCCGGCCGTGGTCGAAGCGCCGCGCGCAGGCGCCGCACGCAAATGGGGGCAAGGAGGCCGCGGCTGCAGCTGCCGCCTCTGCCAGCCCCCAGCTGCCCAGACCCGCGCCTGCCCCCTCGGGGCCCTCTCCACCGCCGGTCCCCGCGCCCCCGCACACCGAGCAGGGCCCCACATTGCAGCAGACGGAGCAGGGCGCACTCAAGGCGGGCAGGCCAGGGCCGGGCTGCAGGGGAGAGGGGAGAACCCCGCGGTGCTGGCGCTTGAGGTGGCGACCCAGGCTGGAGCGTGAGGAGAAGCGGAGCTCGCAGACCAGGCAGCAGTAGGGTTTCTCACCAGTGTGGACGACCTGGGAGTGCGGGAAGAAGGGCACAACGTCAGGGCTGAGAACCTAGCCCGGAGAGCGGATTCCTGGACTCCCAGGGGGACGTGGCACAAGCTCTCTGTCACGTCTACAGGGCCATGATCTAGGGAAACGCTCGTCGTATCACTCTCTGCTTGGGGTCACGGTAGAATTCTTTCGGTCCTTAAAAACGCCATGTCCTGGCTGGGCATGGTGGCTCACGTCTGTAATTCCAGCACTCTGGAATTGCATAAGCCTAGGTGTTCGAGACCAGCCCAGGCAACGCAAGGAAACCTTGTCTCTACAAATAATTTTAAAAGCTAGCTGGACACGGCATGCTTCTGTGGTCCAGCTACTCGGGAGGCTGAGCCAAGCAGTTTGAGGCTGCAGTAAGCCGTGATCATGCCACCACACTACAGCCTGCACCACAGGGTGAGACTGTGTCTCAAAAAAAAAAACACAAAAAACAAAAAAACACCACGGCCGGGCGCGGTGGCTCACATCTGTAATCCCAGCACTTTGGGAGGCCAAAGTGGGTGGATCATTTGAGGTCAGGAGTTCGAGACCAACCTGATCAACATGGTGAAACCCTGCCTTTACTAAATATACAAAAATCACCTGGGTCTGGTGGTGGGCACCTGTAGTCCCAGCCACTCAGGAGGCTGAGGTAGAAGAATCGCTTGAACCTGGGAGGTGGAGGATGCACTGAGCCGAGATAACACCACTGCACTCTAGCCTGGGCGACAGAGCGAGACTCAGTCTCAAAAAAAAAAAAAAAAAAAAAGTAAAGAAATCACTATCTGTGGCTAATGGCTATACTGGACAGTGCAGCTCTAAAGTGACACAGCAGCCAGCCCTGGTAGTGTGGTTTTTCCCTTGTCAAGCCCCGCTACCCCGAGCCAGTTATCATGAGCTGAATACAGCCCTTAGGTGTATTAGGGCAGAGAAGTGATTTTGAACCAAATCTGGCTACTGCTCAGAGTATCTCCCACTGAATGCTTTTCACACATACAGATCCAGGGAATCACTTCCAAATCTAGGGAATCGAATCTCCCAGGAGGGAGTCCAGGAGCCTGTACTTTTTTTCTGAAGCATTGCCAGGCTTGTAGACTGCATAAAACTGTGCCTTAGAGAGGTTTTTTGTACTGATATTTGTCCTTGTTAAGATTTTGGAATAGCAGAGAGAGATTTGTGAGTGTGGTAATGTCTTCCTGAGACCTGTGAGGAGAAGGGTGAGGCTGGATGAGAAAGAGTGCAGTGCTTGATTAGTAATGTCTGCCAGGGGCACAGCCCTGAAGAAGGAACAGGGAGTGATGTTCATTTGGCTTTCTGGCTCCAGACAGGATGTCCCTGCTGTACAGTGTGGGTGTAGAGATCTCTATCCTCTTTGTCGCTCAATTTATTCTCTCTCTACTCTTTCTAACACAACAAGGTTATGCTGGTCCCAGGGCCCTTGTACATGCTGTTCTCACTGCCTGGAATGCTTGTAGGTCTATTAATCTGTCGCTCCTTGGAAACCCTTCCCCGAATCTGGCCCCCTGGCTCATCAGTGATCCTCTTCCACCCTCCTCCTTTAAAGCCTATGGCTCATAGCACACTTAGTGTCTACATATAACTTGAGTGTTGACTGTCTCCCCACCAGCTAAGGACGATGAAAATAGCGACCACATTGGTTTTGCTCACAGCAGTATTTCCAGGGTCCAGCATTCTCCAGACTTCTCCTGAGCCACACTCTTTCTGCTTCTCCGTGCTCCAGTCACACTGGCCTTCCTCCAGTTCCTCCAAAGCCTGCTTTGCTTCCTTGAAAGTACACATCTTCTTCCCTGGATCCAGAAAGCCTCAGACCCCAGAGGCAGATGATTCCTCACCTTTTTCTCTGGAAAACCATCCCTGATCCCATCCCCGATCCAGACTGCTTCAGATCTCTCTTGCATGAGTCTCAGAATATGGTTATCCTCCATCCTCAGATGTCTCAGCTGTAACCTAACGTTGATTAACCTGGTTGTTCAGTTCACATCTCCCACATTTGACTCGAGGCCATACAACGGGTGGACTGTATCTGTTTTGTTCCCCTAGCTATTTTTTTTTTCCCCAGAGAGCCTAGCACTGTACCTAAATACAGTAGGTACTCATGAAATGGTTCAGTTGAATCACAACCTACTGGTGGGCAGGGGTGAGGCCTCGGGGGCTGTGAATTGTTGCATCAACTAAGGAGCTCCCCTTTCATCCTAAGGATCAAGGGATTTAAGCAGGAGTCACCTGGTCACTCTGTGACAGATGCAGAGGCTGGATGTGAGGGAGAGAGACAGGAGGGAGGAAGACCACTGAGAAAGCCGGGGCCAACATTCAGGATGTGAAGTCCTGACCAAGGCAGAGGCATGGGGACAGAGAGGACAGCCAAGTGTGAAAGACCATCGGTAGATGTCTGGTTTTCTTCACCCTGGTTGTGCAAGTGTCTGGCACATAGATAAGAGTGTGACCCAGTCCATCCCATCTTCCACCTCACCTCCTTCCACCCCAACCCCACAGTCTCCCATTGCTCCTTAGAACACAGCACACTCCTTCCTTCCTCAGGGCCTTTGTACTTGCTGTTCCTGCTGCCTGGAATGCTCTTCGCAGGGAGGCTTACTACAGGTCGGCTCAAGTATCACCTGCCCTAACCTTCCCTACCCTGTCTGAAGTAGCCCATAGCTCTCCTCTCTTTACTCTCACACATTGATTTGTATTGTTTGTCTGTCTGTTTGTTTGAAGACTGAGTCGCGTTCTATCACCCAGGTTGGAGTGCAGTGGTGCAGTCTCGCCTCACTGCAACCTCTACCTCCCAGGTTCAGGGGATTCTCCTGCCTCAGCCTCCCAAGTAGCTGGGATTACAGGTGCACGCCACCACGCCTGGCTAATTTTTGTATTTTTAGTAGTGATGGGGTTTCACCATGTTGGCCAGGATGGTCTCGATCTCTTGACCTCAAGATCTGCCCACCTTGGCCTCCCAAAGTGCTGGGATTACAGGCGTGAGCCACTGTGTCCGGCCAGTATTTTTTTGTTTCTTAAAATGTCCTTCCTAACAGTTATCATTTTCCAGGACATTCTTGCCTGCATACTTGCTTTTTTGCTTCTTGTCTACTTGGCTACTGACCACCTCCAAAGGAAAGTAAGTTCTCTGAAGGCATGGAATTTGCTCTTGCCTTGGCAACACAGCTGTTTGGTGCAGGGAAAGTTGATAGTCACTGAATAAAGGAATTAAGTATATACCTGATAACCACTGAATAAAGGAATTAAATATATACCTGATGAACATATTTCTGAAAACGGTAAGGAAGGAAAGGATAAACACTAGATTGCAGATGCTGGTACGTGCACGCGGGATACTGGAAGGGAGAAGGGGGAGGGGAGGAGCCCATAGATGGGGAAATTTACTATGAATGTTCTAGTTGGTGGCTTGGTGGGGACTGAATGAGAAACACCGCATGCTTTCAAGGGTCAGGGTGCTTTGGTGGGGAGGGACGGACATTTTCTAATGGGAGGAGGCGGCCGCCTAGGCCTTGGGCCAGCTTCCTTTTGCCCAGAGCACAGCGGGGCGCGGGATCCCAGCGCAGTCCAGACCAGGGAGGCCAGCCTGGGGCCAGCCTGTGGGACTCACCTGGTGGTGCAGCAGGCCGGTGGAGTCGCGGAACCCCTTGGGGCAGGCGGAGCAGCGGTAGGGCCGCTCCCCGGTATGCGAGCGCAGGTGGTTGGCTAGGTTGAAGCTGTGCTTGAAGCCCTTGCCGCAGCGCGGACACGCGTGGGGCTTGAGCGCCGTGTGTCGGGCAAAGTGGCGCCGCAGGTCTGAGCGATAGCGGAAGCTCTTGCCACATTCACTGCAGTGAAATGGGACCCTGGGGGCGGCAGCAGCGGGCGGTGCTGGTGCAGGGGTTGGGGCCGGGACGTCATCCATGGTGGCGGGGAATACAGTGGTGTGTGGGGGCTCTCTCTGGAGTAGGGAGGAGACAGAGGAGCAGGTGAGGGGGTAGGGTTCCCATCAGCCCTCTCCTCCCAGGCTTTGTCCCCTGGGAAAGCCTCCCACTGCCCACCTCTCTAAGCCCCTCTCATTGTTCTTTAAAATCCTCCTACTCTCTTAGAAACCCTTCTCCCTCTGCTCCACTCCTCTGGCAATCTTCCTAATCACTTCCCAGTCTCCTCACTCCACGGAGCGTTTAGCGTTTTTAAGCCTCTCCCCCTCTTCGCCAATGCACGGCCACTCCTCTCTGTGCCCCTCCCGCTGTAATTTAAGCCTCTCCCACTCTTCCTACTCCCTTCAAAGCCCCCTACACTGTTCCCTAAGCATCTTGTATTCTTTGCCAAGCCCTTTTCCCTCCAAAAGGCCCTCCCACTCCCCTCTGAGCTCCTCTCACTCCTCTTCCAGGATGACCACTTAGCAAATGGGAGGGCAAAGATTTGGGGCTAAGCACACTGGAGTTATCCTTGCAGGGAGACCAGAACTAGTCCTGTAACATCAGATAACAAAAACTCTTCATCTGCAAAATGGGAATAGTAGTACCTACCTCATAGAGTGGTGGCGAGAATTAAGTAAAATAGTGGCAATAAATGTTTCGTGCCTACTTAAGCTGGTGCACAGCAAAGACGCAACAAGTAAGCTGTTTGGATGACTATTATCCCGTAAGTTCTTCCTGGTTTCCTCCTTAAGTCCTACCATGCTTGCTAAGTTACTTGACTTCACTAAGCCCCTCTCGGCTCCACTAAGACCTACTTCCAAAACCCAACCCAATTTTTCCTTTAAAGAAGCCACATCCTTTCTAAGACCATCCACTGGACTCCTGTCACCTTCTCAGGCCTTCTCTACGAAGTCTCTTCCCATCCCCTGCAAGTCCTTTCCACATTCGTTATAAGGACCTGACAGTTGCATTAAACCCTTTTTACACCCTTAAACTCCGCCCCCCTCGCTAGGCCTACCTACTTCTCTAAGCCATACCCCAGACAAACTCCACCCCTTCTACTCTAAACTCCTCCCTCCTGCTTCCTGGGCTCCGTTTCCCCAACCAGCCTCAATGAGTTTCCTTCCACCCCTCAATCCAGGGCCTACCCACCATTCCTTCTGAGCCACGCCCCTTTATCAAACCCCACCACTTTGCCCAAGCCCCTCCCATTTTCTATCCACTCTCCCTCCTCCACGCCCCTCCCACTTCCACTCTAAGCTCCGCCCAACTCAGGCTCCTCCCAACCTTTGCTCCGCCCCAGCAGCCACTAGGCCCCGCCTCCTCTACCCCGCAGCCTGAGGAGCTGGGGCCCCCCCCATGCCCAGTCCGCTCCAGGCCCCAGGCCCCGAGAGCCGGCCTTTTGTGCCCCTCCCCCTGCCCCTAAAAGGTGCAGCCCTGGGCGCCTGGTAGGGGGGCAGGTCGGGCAGGCCCCGGGGCCAGGCGAGTCCACCTCGCTCGTACGGAGCGTTGGGTCCTGGAGACCCGGGAAGGCCCCGGGAGGCCGGGGAAGTCCGTCGGCTTTCCTCTTTAATTACTTACACCTCCCTCTGGGCGCCGACATTTTGGGCAGCGGGGGTAGCGTCACTTCCACCCGGGGGGCCCCTCGACTTCCGCCTCAGCTCCCTTCCCCTGCCGTACTCCCCCTTTCTCCCGCCCTCTTGGCTCCCCTTCCTCATCCCCGCCCTTCTACCTCTTTCCCTTTCCTTTCCCTGCCTTGGAGGTTGAAGAAGCCAGGCCAGCGCCATCTTGGGTGAGGGCAGCGGGAAGGGGCGGGGCCTAGGGACACGAACGGCACCATGCAGACTAAGGGCAAGGAGCTGAGAGCACGGCTTCTTCTCCTTCGTGGCGACACTAGGCGATGCTAACGTAAATGAGAGCAGATACTATTTCTTTTTCACAGGCTCGGACTCCCCCTGATTAGGATGTACAGTTGGACTAGGGAAAAAAAGAAAGCGAACTGCGCCAACTGCAATACGGAGCTGGAAAAAACCGGCACCATCTTATCCACTTAGCCCTCCATGGGCTTCGAAGCCTGTCCGGTGCCATGTTAATTACGGGCACTGGGCAGCCATTTTCCCGCTCCTCATCGTTCGGTATCTGTCTTTGATTGGGTCACCCGAATGTGTGCTTTGTGAGAGGAAAGGCGTTTCGAGGTGGTTGGGGATGTGGTGCTTGGTTATTTCCCACTGGGGACACACCAGGGCCGCTGGTGCGCAGGCGCGGCTTGCTGCCGCGGCCGTGACCGGTCCTTAGGACCCAGCGAGTCCCCTTTGTTTCCCGCGGGCACGCAGGCGGGAGGGAAGGGCAGGAAGGGAGGGGCCCGGCGCTTCTCCGAGGGGCGGGGCCGGTTCCGCGCGTCGCCGCCGCCGCCGAGGGGCAGGGCCCCCTCACCCCCTCCCCTTCCCACGCGCCGGCCCCGTCGCCCCCGCGCGCGCGCGCACACTCGCGAGCCCCGGCGACATGCAAATGAGGTACCCGAGAGGCGGGGGGCGCAGGCGGGATGGGGGTTGTGGGGGTAGGGGAGGCCGGGCCGCGCGCTCCCGGAGCGCGCCTCCAACACCTGTTCCTGCTCCCGCGCTCGCGCCCCGCGAAGCCGTCCGGGCGCGCGCGCGCAGACCCCCTTCCTGGCAGCCCCCGCCGCCCGCTTACCCGGCGCCGCTCATTGGCCACCGCCCCCGCAGGGCCCGCCCCGCGCTCGGGCTTCGCAGCTCGGGGACCGATGAGCGCGCCAGCACCGGGGCGAGGTGACGGGGAGGGTCGGGGGACCAGTCTCCCCCTTTCCACCGTTCCAAAGACCTGACTCCTAGACTAGGCTACCCCGTGGGAGCGAACTGTATGGAAAGGTGGTTGCTCCTCTCTGGACCGCAGTCTATGTGGCTGTTAAAGGGGGGGGATGCAGGGAGGCTTCCCACTATACCTGTGTCTCCCCTTCCCCTCCGTTACACCCCAGTCTCATGCTCCCAGTATCTGAGTGGGCGCTGGGAAGATGGTGGTGGCGCTGGTGAAGTTTATTGAGTGCTTACTATGCACCAGGCGGTGTGCGAGGGGCATTTTAAAGCCCCCTATCTCATTTGATTCTTCTGACAACCCTGGTATATCCACTTTTCAGAGGAGGAAACAGGCTCAGAGAGGCAAAGTCACTTGCTAGGTACAGGCAGAGCTGAATTCAAACTCAGGACTGAGCCCTCATAATGTCCCCTTTCCTCCTTGGGTCTATTTGTTCTCCATTCTCTGGGACATTCGGGTCAGCAAGACCTGTTTCCAGTTTTGGCCCTGCCATTTACTGGCAGAGGAATTTAGGCAACTGACTTGGCTGTCCTGTGCCTCAGTTTCCCCATCTGCAAAATGGGACAGATATGCCCTATTCAGAGGGTTGATGTGAGGCTTAGCTGCTCCTGATAACAATGGCGAATGTGTCCTGAAAGCTCTGTATGAACACTTTGTGGGTATTATACTCATGGCATGTCTGGGCAAGTGCATAGAACTGTGTGTCCCATTTTGCAAAAGTCTCGATTAAGGCTTGGAGAAGTGAACACCTTGCCCAAAGCCACGCAGAGAGTAAAGATTTGAACGAATGATGTCTGACTCCAGGGCCCAGGCTCTTAACATCGCGGATATATTTCCTCATCCAGGAGTCAGGGTCAAATATCACCTGGGACCAGCCCCTTTTTTCCATTCCGGAGCCCCTTCCCCACTTCTGCCAGTCAGCAGGGAGGGATGAGGGCGTTCGTGAGGCCTCTATGGCTCTGGAGTTTGATGGGCTCTCCGTTGCAAGGATCACAATACTGGTCTGCACTCTCAGTTGGACTCTGTTCCTTCTAGGAGGTTTTTTGTTTTAGGGTTTTTTTTCTCTTTTTTTTTTGGCGGGGGGAGCTCGTGTTGATCTTGAACTTCTATATCCAGGAGGAGAGTTAGAGAGGGATGTCTGGTGGAGCCCAGGGAAGTGCCTGTTTTTCTGCTGATACAAGATCATCTCACAGTTTTACCCACCAGCATAGCTAAAATTGTGTATCTGGATGAATGTCAACCACACCCTTGTCAAGAGACTTGGAGAGAGGGATGGGCGAGGTGTTGGGGGACACAGGGGTGCTCTAGACCCTGTGAGCGCTGACTCTGCCCCTCTCTCCTCTTAGCTGGCTCCAGTGCCCAGACCCAAGCCCCCCACTGCTCAATGGACACCCCCAGCCCAGACCCGTTGCCTTCGCCTTTGCCTGGGGAGGAAGCGAAACCTCTGGCCTTACCTCCTCCTGTTCCCCGGGGCCGCCGAGGCCGTCGTCCTGGGGGAGCCACCTCCTCACATCGGACACTCAAGGCCTCCTCCCTCCCTCGCAAGCGGGGCCGCCCCCCCAAGTCAGGGCAGGAGCCCCCACTGGTGCAGGTGCAGGGCGTGGCAGCCCCAGTAGGCAGCAGTGGCGGGAACGACCTCCTCCTGATCGATGATCAGGGTGTGCCGTATACAGTCTCTGAAGGGTCAGCGGCTGGGCCTCAGGGCTCCGGCCCCAGGAAGGCCCCACACTTCTGCCCAGTGTGCCTGCGGGCCTTCCCCTACCTCTCCGACCTGGAGCGCCACAGCATCTCGCACTCAGAGCTGAAGCCACACCAGTGCAAGGTTTGCGGCAAGACCTTCAAGCGCTCCAGCCACCTGCGGCGGCACTGCAACATCCATGCCGGCCTGCGGCCCTTCCGCTGCCCGCTGTGCCCCCGCCGCTTCCGCGAGGCGGGCGAGCTGGCGCACCACCACCGCGTGCACTCGGGAGAGCGCCCGTACCAGTGCCCCATCTGCCGGCTGCGCTTTACAGAGGCCAACACGCTCCGGCGCCATGCCAAGCGCAAGCACCCAGAGGCCATGGGGGTACCCCTATGTGCACCAGATCCAGGGTCTGAACCGCCGTGGGACGAGGAGGGCATCCCGGCCACAGCAGGGGCCGAGGAGGAGGAGGAGACAGAGGGGAAGGGGGAGCCGGCCTGACCCACATCCCCGGCCATCGCTCCCTGGGCCAGGTTTAGAGCAGGGAGTTTGGCTGGTGCTGGGCCTGGGCCAGGGGGCCGGGACACCCTTGTTTCTGGTGGTCTTCCCGTTGTGGGAGCAGGTGGAGGGTGGAGACCTAAACTTCTGGGTCCAGCTGCCTTCAGCCCCCCTCCCCCAGACTAACAGATCCTTGGAGGCGGGGGTTGTGGAAATAAATCTCTGCCTGCTGGCTGCCTGTGTGTGTTCCGTGCCGGGATGCCATCCTCTCCTGCCTTCAAATGTTATTCCTTGGCTACACCTGCCGGGAGTGCGGGGAATTGGAGAGGACCCCACTTCCTGTGCCTCATGAGTGTGGTGCTCGCGAAAGAATGGTTTTGGGGGAAACCTTGGCTCCTTCTCCGTCTCCATCAGACCCCAAAGTCCAGTGGTCCCTCGGTGTCCGTGGGGAATTGGTTCCAGGAACCCCGCAGATACCAAGATCCGAGCATACTCAAGTCCAGCACTGGGTCCTGCGGAACCCGCGGATGTAGGAAAATCCGCCCTCCGTATACTGTGTGTTCCATCGGTGTTTGGGTGAAAGAAAGTCCGCTTCTCAGTGGACCTGCAGTTCAAACCCGTGGTGTTCAAGGGTCAGCTGTATTCCCAGTACACATCCAATCTAACTAAAACATTGAACCTTCCATGCAAACTGACCCTAGGTCTGACCGCCTCGATCCTAGGCAAGTCCCAGAAATTGTGCAGCCATTTTGCCCCACCTCCTTGTCCTAAGGAACTACTCTTTGGAAGGAAAAATTAAGACAAAGGTGTGAACAGGTCTGACGGTCTGGGTAAGGGTTAGAGATAAGGGGTGTGGCTTGGGGCGGGGCTAAGGAGCCAGGGGTGGGGCAGTTACGCGGGGAACTGGCGGGGAGCTTAGGAGAGGGTTAGAGTTGAGTGGGGCTTAAAGAGGTTTAGGGGTTGGTCTGCATAAAGTGAGAGTGGTTTAAAGAGAATGGATAGAGTTGATCTAGAGAGTAGGGGCTTGGAGCTGGGGAAGAACAGGAGGAACTGCGTGAGAGTGGGGTGAAGAGGACGGATTATGGTTTTTTTTTTGAAACAGGGTCTCGCTCTGTCACCCAGGCTGGAGTGCAGTGGCCCGATCACCGCTCACTGCAGCCACAACCTGCCAGGCTCAAGCGACCCTCCCACTTCAGCCCACGGAGTAGCTGAGACTACAGGCGCGCGCCAGCATATTTAGCTAGCTAGCTTTCTTTTCTTTCTTTTCTTTTCTTTTCTTTTCTTTTCTTTTCTTTCTTTCTTCTTTCTTTCTTTCTTTCTTTCTTTCGAGACGGAGTCTTGCTGTCGTCCAGGCTGGAGTGCAGTGGTGCGATCTGGCTCACTGCAACCTCTGCCTCCCAGGTTCAAGCAATTCTCTCCCTCAGCCTCTCGAGTAGCTGGAATTACAGGCGCCCGCCATCACGCCTGGCTAATTTTTGTACTTTTAGTGGAGACGGGGTTTCACCATCTTGGCCAGGATGGTCTTGAACTCCTGACCTCGTGATCCACCCGCCTTGGCCTCCCAAAGTGCTGGGACTACAGGCGTGAGCCACTGCGTCCGGCCTAATTTTTTTTTTTTTTTTTTTTTTTTTTGTAGAGACGCGGTTTTGCCATATTGCCCAGGCTGGTCTTGAACTCCTGTGCTCAAGCAATCTGCCTGCCTTGGCCTCCCAAAGTGCTGGGATTATAGGCGTGAGCCACCACGCCAGGCCAAGAGAACGGATTTTAAGGTGAGGGGCGGAGCTTATAATAATTCAGCTCTGAGGTGGGCGTGGTTCAGGGCCCGGGGCCGGGCTTAAAGGAGAAACTTTGAGGTAACAGGGTATTAGAGGTGGGACTTAGGAGAAGGTGCTGACGGGGGCGCACGACTGCTATAGAGACGGTGGGGAGAGAAGGAAGTACCTAAGAGAGGCGTAACTAAGGGAAGCTCCTGGGAGAGGGGAAGCTTAGCAGGAGGGGCTGAATGGGCCTGGGGTTTGGCTGCTTGGGATGGGGCTGAGTTGGGAGCGGGGATTAATTACAGAGATTATGTGAACGGTGCAGTGTCAAGTGTGGTAAACCATGGCTCTTGACCAGCATGCAGCAGAATCAGCTAGAGTATTTCAAAACACGGATCCCTAGACCCCCAACCCTAGGGCTTCTATTCTGCATGGTCTGAGCAGGCAGCCGGATGCTGCTGGCCTCCCAACTATGCTTGACAACCACTGACTTAAACGAATGCTTTAGAGGTGGGAGGTACTCAAAAGTCACGAGGGGCAGCTTAAATGCTATGGGGTGAAGGGGCGGGTCTTACATACAAGGGGCGGGACTTGGATGGAAGGGGCGGGGCTTGAGCAGAGGTGAAGTTCCAGAGAGCAGGAGCTTGGAGAGGGGGAAGAACAAGAGAAACTGCATGAGGGCGAAGGGAAGAAGACAGAGTTTGAGGCGGTGGGGGGCTTATAATTACGCTGTGAGATGGGAGTGGTTCAGAGCCAGGGGGCGGGGCTTCAGCGTGAGACCTGAGCCGGAGGTGTGGCTTAATCGGACGCCCAGAGCGTGTCGGGGGGTTCTCGGAGAAGAAGCGGGCACTCAGAGCGCAGGCGCACCTGGCTCCGCTCGCCCATCGGAAGCGGCCCAGGTTTTCACCGCTCTCGTCCCCGAGTCAGTGCGCAAGCGCATTTCCCCCATCCTGGTCCCCGCCACCGCCTCCTCTTTCCGACCCTCCACGCCGGCGCCTCGGGAACGGGCGCGACTTCCGCTTCCGGGCGGGCGGGCAGGCGGGCGGCGCGGGGCTGCCGGGGAGGGGGGAGGGGGCGGCACTTCCGGTCGGGCCCTCGGGTCTCCCCGGAGCGGCGGCGCCTCCTCCGCCTCCTCGGCCTCCTCCCGGCGGAGACCCCGGCGCCGGTGAGTGACGGGGTGCGTGGCCCGGGGGCCCGGGTGCAGCGGGGGCGGGGGGCCCCGCCCTGGCCCGCTCTGGTCCCCAGAACGTCCCCCAACCCCTAGCAAGTCAGTTCAGCTCCCGCCGGGCCCTTGCCAGGGGACTCCCAATCACTGCTTCCCCGTAAGACCCCTGCAGATAGCTCCCCGATGAACGCCTCCAGCTAGGATGACTGCCAAAGCGCTTTCATTCGTGGCGATGCCCTAAACGCCTGCCAGGGCCCCCAACTGATACCTCCTCGTAGGATCCCCTCCACAGAGCGCCCCCCGTCATTGCTTCCTCCAGGTCGGCCTCCAGATGCCATCAGCATCGCCCCTCCCCATGTAGGGCAGCTGCCCGTGAACCCTCTTATTCTTATCCTCTATATAATTCTCCCCAGAGTGTTGCCTTAGAGCTTTGCAGCAGAACTGCCCCCCGTTATCTCTGTCCATACACAGCAACGGCCTCCAGTGGCCCTGACCGCCTCCCTCCCCAGCAGAGCGCCCCTTCGTGGGTGTGAAAATACTTTCTATTCTGGTCAGCACCAAGAATGCCTTTTTCCTTTCTGCAAATCCTCCAGTGATTCCCCTTAAGAATACCCCTTTCAAAACCACCCCCCCTCGCAGCGGGACAGCTCCCTCTAGAATTCTTTCACACTCACATCCTCTCCCGCTTCAGGCAGAAATATCTGCCTGCTTAGCTCCAGGCTCCCATGAAATACTCCTGTACCTCCTCTCCCCCTACCCTCGTCGTGGTCAGTCCCCGTCTTCATTACTTCTGCCACAGAACAGTGTCCGGCAGTGAGGCAGTGAAGCCTTCCCTCCCAGAATGTTCCTCATCCTCTTCCTATGGCATGAACAACTGTTGCCCTGACCTGCAGCTTCTCACCCAGCTCTCTTGCCATCGTCCTGGACTCCCTAGGGAAGACCGTGGATTTCACCAGGGCGTAACTTCTTATAGGCATTCATTCTGCATTGAGCGCATATTCACTATTCTAGCAGCCATGAAGGGGAGCAATGCACACAGTCTTCTCACTGTCCAGGGTCTCACAGTCTTGTTGATCAGAAACGAGTCAACAAAGATACACGGGGTTTTGTGGGTTCTCTGAGAGCCTGATGAACTACTTTAGAGGGGAAACCTGAATTACAAGAGGCAGCTTAGCCATGCAAAGATCTGGGTGAGCAGGCAGCAAGAAAAGCAAGTGTAAAGGCCCTGAAGTGGCGGTGAGCCTGGTGAGCGGAGGAACAGCAGGGGAGGCCGGTGAGGGTGGAGCGGAAGATTTGAAGGGAAGAACAAGAGGAAGGAAGGTTTGGTCTCAAAAGGCTTTGGAGGTGAGGGCACTGGGATAAATTATCTAGCCCTTGGCACGTCTACCGAGCCCAGAATGTTCTCATTCTTTCATACGTTCATTGGTAAACACTTGTTGAACAACTGTTTAATGAGTACCTACTTTACACTGGGGGTACAACAGAGAACAAAACAGACAAGAATCCCTGTCCTCATGGAGTGGATATGCTAGTTGAGGGGGCGGATGATTAAGAAACAAAATACAGGCCAGGCGAAGTGGCTCATGCCTGTAATCCCAGCAGTTGGGAAGGCCAAAGTGGGAGGATCGCTGGAGGCCAGGAGTTCAAGACCAACCCCAGCAACATAGTGAGACCCTGTCTTTACAGGAAAAAAAAAAAAAAAAAAGCTGGGGGTGGGTGGTGTGCACCTGTAGTCCCAGCTATTCAGGAGGCTGAGGTGGGAGGACTGCTTGAGCCCAGGAGTTCCAGGCTGCAGTGAAAAAAAAAAAACAAAAAACACCAAGAGTATATATGCGTGCTCAAAGTAAAATATCATGGGATAAAGAGATAGAGCTGGGAGGGCCGTAGTTCAGAATGGCCTCCCCCAGGATATTCCTATGTCTTGTCATCTTGTCCCTCCCAAAAGCCACACACCAAAAAGTTATACAAGGGTAAAAATTCCCCTTCTCCTGGACAACTGTGGCCCACTGGGGGGCTGCTCTTATCAGCACCCCAACCCCAGGAGTGAAGTGATTAGGAGGATGAGCCCTGGATTCTACTAGGGTTCACAGCTTTGAGCAAACCACTCCCTCCTTTCCTAGCCTCATTCATTCACTTCTTCAAACGAAAATGCATCAAGCCAGGAACTGTTGTAGGTCCCGGGGATGGAACAGTGAGCAAGAGATAGAAATCTGGCCGGGCGCAGTGGCTCACGCCTGTAATCCCAGCACTTTGGGAGGCTGAGATGGGCGGATCACGAGGTCAGGAGATCGAGACCATCCTGGCCAACATGGTGAAACCTCGTCTCTACTAAAAATACAAAAAAAATTAGCCGGGCGTAGCGGTGGGCACCTGTAGTCCCAGCTACTCGGGAGGCTGAGGCAGGAGAATGGGGTGAACCCAGGAGGCAGAGCTTGCAGTGAGCCAAGATCATGCCACTGCACTCCAGCCCGGGTGACTGAGCGAGACTCTGTCTCAAAAAAAAAAAAAAAAGGAGATAAAAATCCTTGCCTTCAGGAAGCCAATCCTCTGCATGGGGAGACCAGCAAAATCAAGGCAAAGAAGTAGACTATGTGAGGTTATAAATGATGCTGAGCAGTAAGGAGAGAAATGAAGCAGGGTTGGGAGATAAGGATGTGGGCCTGAGTGACAGGTCACTGGTTACTGAGAGGCTCATTGAGAAGACAATTGGGGAGGAGGTGAAGGGGTGAGCCAGGTGGTTGCCTGAGAGTCAGAGTATTACAGGCAGCAGCAACAGCCAGTGCAAAGGCCCTGCAGCAGGAATGGAGTGGGCACATTGGAAGAGCAGCCAGGAGACTGTGGAGGTCATTGTAAGGACTGTGGCTTTCTTTCTTTCTTTCTTTCCTTTCTTTCCTTTCTTTCTTTCTTTATTTTGAAAAGGAGTTTCGCTCTTGTTGCCCAGGCTGGAGTGCAATGGTGTGATCTTAGCTCACTGCAACCTCTGCCTCCCGGGTTCAAGCGATTCTCCTGCCTCAGCCTCCCGAGTAGCTGGGATTACGGGCATGCACCACCACGGCTGGCTCATGTTGTATTTTTAGTAGAGACGGGGTTTCTCCATGTTGGTCAGGTTGGTCTCGAACTCCCGACCTCAGGTGATCCACCAGCCTCGGCCTCCCAAAGTACTGAGATTACAGGCGTGAGCCACCGCGCCCTGCCAGGACCGTGGCTTTTGAATGAGATGGGGTTACTGTTTGGTTTGGGACAGAGGATGGACATGGTTTGGTTATAGTCCTCCTGTCAGTAAAACGGGAATAATAGTAACACTTACCAGTTTGTTGTGAGGTTTGAATGAAACAAGCCACATAAGGCACCTAAGCACAATGCTTGTTAGAGGTCAACAAATGTTGGTGACTTGTCCTGCCCTTGGGTCAAGTCAAGTGACTTGGGATCCGGTAGCAGGGAGATGGGTGGAGCAATGCATATTTCCAGTATGAAGTGGGAGGGGGAGTCCTCCTTCATTCTGGAGGGAGAAATATTGAAAGACAGCATGTCATGGGACTCTGGAGCCTTGCTGCCTTTCTTCAACCCCTGGCCCTGCCACTAGTTAACAACATGACTTTGGAAGTTGGTTTATTTCTTTTTAAGAAACAGGGTCTCACTCTGTCGCCCAGGCTGGAGTGCAGTAGCATGAGCTCACTGCAACCTCTGCCTCCTGGGTTCAAGCAATTATCCTGCCTCAGCTTCCCAAGTAGCTGGGACTACAGGTGTGCACCACCACGCCCAGCTAATTTTTGTATTTTTAGTAGCGACCGGGTTTCACTATATATTGGCCAGGCTGGTCTCGAACTCCTGACTTCAGTTGATCCACCCACCTCGGCCTCCCAAAGTGCTGGCATTACAGGCGTGAGCCACCGTGCCTGGCCTGACTTTGGAAGTTTAATTCACCTCTCTGGCCCTCAGTCTCTTCCTTTGTATTTCAGAGTCAATGACTGTAACCATCTTCTAGGGTTACTGGGAGGATTCGTTGAGTCAACACACATCAGAGTTAGAAGCGTGTTGGGCTGGTAGAAAACGCACATCCAGTGTTATATGTTACTTTACGTTACTCTTATTAACAAACCCGAATTTCATCACAAGGCAGCGTTGTTGCAGCACAATGGCCCACAGTCTGGCATCAGAAAGACCTGGAATCAGTTACCTGCTTTCCTCTTTATGACCTTGGAGGAATGCCTTCCCCATGCTGCTCCTCAGTTTCCCCACTTATAAGATGGGCCCAGTAATGGTACAGGACTATGCCACATCCAGGCAATGACAAATCAAACTGGTCAGACAATAAATGTGAACCGTTAATACACTTGCTGTGGGACTCCTGTCCCTTGGTGGCGGTGGTGGTGGTGGTGGGCTGGGGGTGGGTCCCTCCCCATCATGCTTCTCTCCACATAAAACCCTCCTATGACATCCCTCCTTAAAAAGATACCAGTTTAGGCTTGAGTCGTGTGAAAGAGGAAATGTCTCTGGTTTCCTAGTGGAAATTATCATGAGCCCGATCGATTTTGTCCACCACTAATGTATCCCCTTCAGCATCTCCACACCCTGCCCTCAGTGCCCTCCTCATAACTTCACTGTCCCCAGAATTGCTTCTCCCAGGAATCCCTGGGATCATTTAGCTCCATTTCTGCTAAATGACCCCCTCTGTTCCCTCTGGGAGTTTGATCAGCTTAGTCTCATCCCTTCGTTCATTCCACAAATATCAAGATAGACATTCACGGCTGTACATTTCCCTCTGAGCACGACTTTGGCTGCACCTCCTCAGCTTTGGTATGTTGTTTTCATTTTCATTAATTGCTAAGCAGTTTGTTTGAGATGGAGTTTCGCTCTTGTTGCCCAGGCTGGAGTGCAGTGGCACAATCTTGGCTCACTGCAACCTCCACCTCCCAAGTTGAAACGATTCTCCTGCCTCAGCCTCCCAAATAGCTGGGATTACAGGTGCCCACCACCAAACCTGGCTAATTTTTGTATTTTTAGTAGAGACGGGGTTTCGCCATGTTGGCCAGGCTGGTCTTGAACTCCTGACCTCAGGTGATCCGCCCGCCTCGGCCTCCCAAAGTGCTGGGATTACAGCTGTGGGCCATCGCGCCCGACCAGCATTTTCTAATGTATGATTTCTTTGCGGACCCATTGGCAATTTTGGAAGGTGGTGTTTCATTTTCACATATCAGCAAATATTTGTCAAGCACCCACACTGTGCCAGGTGCTACGCTAAGTGCTGGGGTCACAGGGGCGAGCAAGACAGGCCAAGTCCTTGCTTTCCCAGAGACGGGCCAAATAGTGAACACACAGAAAAGGAATAACGAGTTGGTGGCAATAACTATAATGAAAAACCTGCAGCTGGATGAGGCGTAGAGAGTGAGGGGGTGGGGAGTGCTGAGTAGAGACCCAACCAGGCTCCAGAGGCCTTGTTGAAATCTGGGGAAGAACATTGTAGGTAGAAAGTAACCACCACCCCCTCCTACCAGGCCCCTTGTATAGACACCGCTCATAACCCAGAAGACACCCCTAAATAAAACTCTTACTCCGATAGTTCTTCCCTCACCTTCTTTCACTCAGGGAACAGCCCCCAGTGAAACACTGCTGGGGGGGGCAAGGGTGGGAATGGGGTTCAGCCGATTGATCCAGACTCTTACTCCGTGACGGATGGCTGGCAACTCACTTTGCCTCTCCGTGCCTTCGTTTTCTCATTTATCCAGTGGCGGTAACAGCTGCCCCTATTTCTTAGATTTGTGGGAAGTCAGTGAATTAATATGTGTAATGTGCTTAGAACCCCGTGGCTGGCCTCTAGGAGATGTCCAATCAGTGACAGCTATGATTAACATGTGCTCTAGTGGAGGCAAGCTAGGCAGGGCCTTCTTTCCCCAAACACTCTTACCCTTCCTCCCCATAGCGCCCTACATCACCCCCTACTCCCTGCATCCTTATGGCCTGTGTTTGCCTTCCTGGCCAGTCAGCCCCGCTCCAGAGCTGTCTCCCCAACTTAGGTTCCGCCTACAGCCTTCCAGCTACCACCCCAGCCACGCCTGTCCTCTTTCCGGAGATCAGATTAAACAGAGGGGGTGTGAAGGGCATGGGATGTTGAGTCTTGTCCAAGGACAAGGACACCCAGAGCTGGAGACTAAAAATATCTCACTCCAGGATGGTGTTTGGGGTGGGGGTGGAAGAGACACTCATCCCTCACCTGTGGGAGGAGAGAGCAGCCTGATGGATAGAGGAGAAAGGGTCCAAGCCTTGGTAGGAACCCCCTTGACCCCCACAGTGGGCTGGGCTTACAGCCAGGCCCCCACTGGGTAGGGATGATGGACAGAAAGCGGGTCAGACCTCACGGGCCCTTCACCCACTGACCCTCCGCCCACTTGGTGGAGGTGCTTCCCCAGGCCAGCAAGTAGACTAAGAACTCAGAGATCAGTTACGGGAGCTGAGGGTGTGGTGTGGGGTAACACATGGATACCTGCCATCTGGAATGAAAACTTGTGTAAAGGAGGTGCCAGAGAAGGATGCTGGGGTGGAGGGATCAGGAGAAGCCCCACTAAGGGCAAGGATGGAACTCAAGCTCCCTGCTTGTGTTGCTAGGCTTAGCCCAAGTGTATGATGTCATGGATGGCACAAATAGCTCAGGGGATTGAATGCATTCTGCTGATGTGTTTCCTTACGTTCTGTTCCAACCCCCTTGAATCTCCCTACAGTATAGGGGTCCCCCCCATTTTAAACATGGAGAAGGTGTGGATCGCAGTGGAGATGGGATTTGAACCGAGGTCTTTCCAAGCCCAGGGTCTGTGTTTTGATTGTATCAGACTACCTTCTGACTATATGCCAGCCCCCTTGCTGGAATTTGTCTCTCCCAGGCAAGCACATTCTCCTTTCTACCATCTATTATTATTAAAAGAGTGCACACCCCCATACTGACTGCCTTTTCAGTTCTCTAAGCTTGTCCTGACTTCCCTGCTTCTACTACTATTAGTAACAGTGATAACAGTATCATATCTCCTATTTTTTTAATTTTTAGAGCCAGGGTTTTGCTGTCACCCAGGCTGGAGTACAGTGATGTGATCAGAGCTCACTGTAGCCTCCACCTCCTGGGCTCAAGCAGTTCTCCTGCCTCAGCCTCCCAAAGTGCTGGGATGACAGGTGTGAGCCACTGCGCCCAGCCCATACCTTCTATGTACTGAGTGCTTACAGAGTTCCAGGAACTGCCCCCACTAAGAGCCTTACACATATGAGCGTGTTGAATCCACACAGCCCTGTGAGGTAGGCAAGTGCTTTGTCATCCCCAGGTGTAGATGAGGAAATGGAGGCACAGAGAGGTTCAGTCACTTGCCCATGGCCACACAGCTAGAAAGTGGCAGGGCTTACATTTGATTCTGGCCCCAGAGTCTTCCCTCCTAATTACGCTGATAGAAATTGTGATTCCCCTTATCCGTATGCTCATTTTAGGATAAAACCTGAAGGGATGAAGACGGAGGGCTGGGGGTGGGGTAGGGTGCAGGAGTATGGGGAGACAGCAGAGGGCCTGAGAGGGTTTGGAAAGAAAACTGAGTCCAGAGGCCCCCAGGGTGCTTGGACAATTGGAGTCTGAAAAGGAGAGAAAGTAGGGAGCCAGACCAGCAAGCTGGCTCACATCTGTAATCACCCAGCACTTTGGGAGGTGGAGGCTGGAGGATCACTTGAGTCCAGGAGTTTGAGACCAGCCTGGGCAACAAAGCAAGACCCCGTTTCTACAAATAATAAAGTAGAGGGCCTGCAGGTGGTGTGGAGAGGGTCTCCTCCACAAAGCTGTGTCAGGACCCCAGAAAAGATGGGAAGAGATAGAAGGAATTAGGGTAAAGAGAGATGGGGAGGAGAGTGGGAGTTGAGAACACAGAGAGGGAAGGTGAAGGTGAGTAGGAGAGTCCTGGGGCCAGGGAGCCAAGAGGAAGGGCTGCCCTTTGGGGTGGACAGGCAGCGGGACTGGAAGCCTAAACCTGGAAGGCGAGGGGGTGATCCGCACAAGGATGGATGAGTGGGCGCACAGCTCCATTCACCTGCGGGGAGACCCAGCACCGCGGCCGTGTCCTCAGCCCGGTCCTCCTCTTCACAGGGTCTCCCGTCTCCCACCCGCCGGAGATGGAGGCGAACCCAGCGGGCAGCGGCGCCGGGGGTGGCGGGAGCAGCGGCATCGGGGGCGAGGACGGGGTACACTTCCAGAGCTACCCCTTCGACTTCCTGGAATTCCTCAACCACCAGCGCTTCGAGCCCATGGAACTGTATGGGGAACACGCCAAGGCGGTGGCAGCCCTGCCCTGCGCCCCCGGCCCCCCGCCGCAGCCCCCGCCGCAGCCCCCTCCCCCGCAGTATGACTACCCGCCCCAGTCCACCTTCAAGCCCAAGGCGGAGGTGCCCTCCTCGTCCTCGTCCTCCTCCTCCTCCTCTTCGTCCTCCTCGTCGTCGTCGTCTTCGTCCTCTTCCTCTTCCCAAGCCAAGAAGCCCGATCCGCCCCTGCCGCCCGCCTTCGGGGCGCCCCCGCCTCCCCTCTTTGACGCTGCTTTCCCCACTCCGCAGTGGGGCATCGTGGACCTCTCGGGACACCAGCACTTGTTTGGGAACCTGAAGCGAGGAGGGCCTGCGTCCGGGCCGGGGGTGACACCTGGGCTGGGCGCTCCCGCGGGGGTCCCGGGGCCGCTTCCGGCCCCCTCGCAGACCCCGCCAGGACCCCCCGCGGCGGCGGCCTGCGACCCCACCAAGGACGACAAGGGCTACTTCCGGAGGCTGAAGTACCTGATGGAGCGGCGCTTCCCCTGCGGCGTGTGCCAGAAGTCCTTCAAGCAGTCCTCGCACCTGGTGCAGCACATGCTGGTGCACTCGGGGGAGAGGCCCTACGAATGCGGCGTCTGCGGCCGCACCTACAACCACGTGTCCAGCCTCATCCGCCACCGCCGCTGCCACAAGGACGTGCCACCGGCCGCGGGGGGCCCGCCCCAGCCCGGCCCCCAGCTCCCACCGCTGGGCCTCCCAGCACCCGCCGCCAGCGCTGCCACCGCCCCCGCCCCCTCCACGGTGTCCTCGGGCCCTCCAGCCACGCCCGCGGCGCCCGCCCCCGCCGCAGACGGGAGCACCGCCCCTGCTGGTGTTGGGGTGCCCCCTCCCGCCACCGCGGGTGGCGACGGCCCGTTCGCCTGCCCACTCTGCTGGAAGGTTTTCAAGAAGCCCAGTCACCTCCACCAGCACCAGATCATCCACACGGGCGAGAAGCCCTTCTCCTGCTCCGTGTGCAGCAAGAGCTTCAACCGCAGGGAGAGCCTGAAGCGCCACGTGAAGACGCACTCGGCCGACCTCCTACGCCTGCCCTGCGGCATCTGCGGGAAGGCCTTCCGCGACGCCTCCTACCTCCTCAAGCACCAGGCGGCCCACGCAGGGGCGGGCGCCGGGGGGCCTCGGCCCGTGTACCCCTGCGACCTGTGCGGCAAGTCCTACTCAGCGCCGCAGAGCCTGCTCCGCCACAAGGCCGCCCACGCCCCGCCCGCCGCCGCTGCGGAGGCGCCCAAGGACGGGGCGGCCTCGGCCCCGCAGCCCCCGCCTACCTTCCCCCCGGGCCCGTACCTCCTGCCCCCCGACCCTCCCGCCACCGACAGCGAGAAGGCGGCGGCGGCCGCGGCGGCAGTGGTGTACGGCGCCGTGCCAGTCCCGCTCCTGGGCGCCCACCCGCTGCTGCTCGGCGGCGCAGGGACCAGCGGGGCGGGAGGCTCGGGCACCAGCGTCCCGGGAAAGACGTTCTGCTGTGGCATCTGCGGGCGTGGCTTCGGGCGCCGCGAGACCCTGAAGCGCCACGAGCGCATCCACACGGGCGAGAAGCCCCACCAGTGCCCCGTGTGCGGGAAGCGCTTCCGCGAATCCTTCCACTTGAGCAAGCACCACGTGGTGCACACGCGCGAGCGGCCCTACAAGTGCGAGCTCTGCGGCAAGGTCTTCGGCTACCCGCAGAGCCTCACCCGCCACCGCCAGGTGCACCGGCTCCAGCTGCCCTGTGCCCTGGCCGGGGCCGCCGGCCTCCCCTCCACCCAGGGCGCATCCGGGGCCTGTGGGCCCGGGGCCTCAGGCACCTCTGCAGGGCCCACCGATGGGCTGAGCTACGCCTGCTCGGACTGCGGCGAGCACTTCCCAGATCTCTTTCACGTCATGAGCCACAAGGAGGTCCACATGGCAGAGAAGCCATACGGCTGCGACGCCTGCGGCAAGACCTTCGGCTTCATTGAGAACCTCATGTGGCACAAGCTGGTCCACCAGGCGGCCCCCGAGCGCCTGCTCCCGAGCACGCCTGGCGGCCCGCAGCCCCCGGACGGCTCCAGCGGCACGGATGCGGCCAGCGTGCTGGACAACGGGCTGGCGGGGGAGGTGGGAGCGGCCGTGGCGGCACTGGCAGGGGTGTCTGGGGGTGAGGACGCAGGCGGGGCGGCGGTGGCAGGGGCCGGCGGGGGTGCCAGTTCCGGCCCTGAGCGCTTCAGCTGTGCCACGTGCGGCCAGAGTTTCAAGCACTTCCTGGGCCTAGTGACTCACAAGTACGTGCACCTGGTGCGGCGGACCCTGGGCTGCGGCCTCTGCGGTCAGAGCTTCGCGGGCGCCTACGACTTGCTCCTGCACCGCCGCAGCCATCGGCAGAAGCGGGGTTTCCGCTGCCCGGTGTGCGGGAAGCGCTTCTGGGAGGCGGCCCTGCTGATGCGCCACCAGCGCTGCCATACGGAACAGCGGCCGTACCGATGTGGCGTGTGCGGCCGAGGCTTCCTGCGCTCCTGGTACCTGCGGCAGCACCGCGTGGTCCACACTGGCGAGCGGGCCTTCAAGTGCGGCGTGTGCGCCAAGCGCTTCGCGCAGTCGTCCAGCCTGGCAGAGCACCGGCGGCTGCACGCTGTGGCCCGGCCCCAGCGCTGCAGCGCCTGTGGCAAGACCTTCCGCTACCGCTCCAACCTGCTGGAGCACCAGAGGCTGCACCTGGGCGAGCGCGCCTACCGCTGTGAGCACTGCGGCAAGGGCTTCTTCTACCTGAGCTCCGTGCTGCGCCACCAGCGCGCCCACGAGCCGCCGCGGCCCGAGCTCCGCTGCCCCGCCTGCCTCAAGGCCTTCAAGGATCCCGGCTACTTCCGTAAGCACCTGGCTGCCCACCAGGGCGGCCGGCCCTTCCGCTGCTCCTCCTGCGGCGAGGGCTTCGCCAACACCTACGGTCTCAAGAAACACCGCCTAGCGCACAAGGCCGAGAACCTCGGGGGGCCTGGAGCAGGGGCGGGCACCTTGGCCGGAAAGGATGCCTGACCGAGGGGTTCCCATCCCACTCCCATCAGAAGCCCCCTTCTGGACTCCCACCTCCCGGGACTGATCAGACTCTCCCCCCTCCTCGCTGTTGCCCCATCCTTCAGAATTTCGGACGGACTGGCGACCTTCAGGGCGCACGCCCTACAGGCTCAAGACTGAATCACTTCCATCCTCGTCCTCTCTGCCCTCCCCTCATCCCATCAGACACTGAACCCATCCTCCGTCCAACTCTCGTTTGTGACCCTCATCAGTCCCCGTCCCAGCAGCACTCTGCCCCCAGTAAGTTTTGGCGGAGATGGGTCTGAACCGCCCCTCCCCCTCCTTTGGAATCTGGCTGGACAATGGAGTATAAGCAGAGTTGGGAGGGCGCAAGGGGGTGCTGGGTGCTCTTTGGGGTGGGGGGGTGGGGGGCGGGGTGGCAGACGCGGCTTGTACAGAGCGGAGAATAATAAATCTTACCATGAGGGCCGCTGGAGTCCATCCTTGCATCCCACCCAGGGAGAGTGGGGATTACATACACGGTGGCAAAGCACAAAGTTAAAACTTGTTTCCTCTGCAATTTTGATTCTGGGCGCCTCTGTCTCTCATTCACTCTAATTCGACAGGGACTTACTGAGGATTTGCTGTATTCCCAGCTTTAGTCTGAGCTGGGCAAATGGAGATGGACAAGACAGGTAAGTGTCTGCTCTCAGGAACTGACTTAACATGCCCGGACTCTTCCCCTTCCTGATGCTTTCAGCCTTCGTTCACTCTGCCACCACGTCCGGGGGCCTCCTGCCTGCCAAGCCCTGAGGTGGGTACTGGGGAAACAGATGAACTGGACATGCCCCTCGGCCTCAAGTAACATGAAAGAGAACTCCCATCCCGCTGCTGCAGTTGCTTCACTACTGTGTGCAGACTAATGGTCATGATACATCTCCCTCTTAGCACTTACCCTCCAGGATAATGATTGGGAGATTCAAAAGCCCATTCACAGCTCATGTTGGTGCTGGAAACAGTGAGATGTATGCCTGGCAATGTGTGTTTAGTTATCTCATTTGTTAGAAGGGCCTGGGGTCCTGAAGAACAAAGGTGCTCCAGGGACATATCGAAAATCCACAGAATTTGGACTCCAGGCCGGGCGTGGTGGTTCACGCCTGTAATCCCAGCACTTTGGGAGGCTGAGGAAGGCAGATCACTTGAAGTCAGGAGTTTGAGACCAGCCTAGCCAAAGTGGTGAAACCCCATCTCTACTAAAAATACAAAACTTAGCTAGGTGTGATGGCATGCACCTGTAATCCCAGTTACTCAGGAGGCTGAGGCAGGAGAATCACTTGAACTCAGGCGGCAGAGGTTGCAGTGAGCTGAGATCGAGCCACTGCACACCAGCCTGGGTGACAGAGTGAGACTCCATCTCAATAAATAAATAAATAGATAGATAGATAGGACTTCAGTCTCAGGGTACTTCAGTACAGAAACCTGAAGACGAGGCTGGGCACAGTGGCTCACGCCTGTAATCCCAGCACTTTGGGAGTCCAAGGCGAGCAGATCACCTGAGGTCAGGAGTTCGAGACCAGTCTGGCCAACATGGCGAAACATCTTCTCTACAAAAAGTACAAAAATTAGCCGGGCATGGTGGCATGCACCTGTAATCCCAGCTACTTGGGAGACTGAGGCAGGAGAATCGCTTGAACCCAGGAGGCAGAGGTTGCAGTGAGCTGAGATCACGCCACTGCACTCCTGTCTGGGCGACAAGAGCTAGACTCCATCTCACAAAAAAAGAAAAGAAAAAAAGAAAGAAACTTGAAGATGAAACTAAGTACGAGGGCACTGCCTGGGTGAGTCCTGTGTGACCCATAGGAGGGCAGCTACCCTGTGCGGCTCCATGTTCTAATGCTGAAGACCCAGCATGAGACAGACATTCTGCCAGCGCCCCCAAGGTTCAGGGTTCAGCAGTAATGTGGAAATGGAGCCTCACAATGTAAGGGACATGGAAGTATCACTAGGGGTTGAGGGAGCACAGAGGAGTCACCTTGTCAGAGTGGAAATGGGGCTAGAAAACCTTCTTAGGGAGAAGGTGATCCCTGAACGATGACTTAAACCAACTGAAGTTTGCCAGGTAAAGAAGTGGCAAAGAGGCCAGGCGTGGTGGCTCACACCTGTAATCCCAGCACTTTGGGAGGTCGAGGTGGGTGAAACATGAGGTCAGAAGATCGAAACCATCCTGGCTAACAGTGAAATCCTGTCTACTAAAAATACAAAAAATTAGCCAGGCGTGGTGGCGGGCGCCCGTAGTGCCAGCTACATGGGAGGCGGAGGCAGGACAATGGCGTGAACCCGGGAGGTGGAGCTTGCAGTGAGCCGAGATCATGCCATTGCACTCCAGCCTGGGTGACAGAGCGAGACTTCGTCTCAAAAAAAAAAAAATAAATAAATAAAAATGGAAAAAAAAAAAAAAAAGTGGCAAAGATTTCCAGGCGGAGAGTTTAGTGTGTTGAACTAAACCCTGCTATTCTAGAGAATTTAAGACAGGTTAGTGTGGCTGGAGGTTGGGTTCTTGGGGGCTAAATCTTGAAGGGTCTTGAATTCCAAATTGTGGGGCTTGGGAGATTTTATAGGGTAGAGGCTGGAAACTGGCAGCTGCAAGGCCGAATATGACTACCAACACATTTTTGTTTAGTCTGTGCAGTTTTTAAAAAAGTTTGACTTGACTGCCAACATTGGGAAATCAAAAGATTTTACACAACATTAACTAATGGAACTTCTGAAAGAAACTGGAAGATGTGGCAACCCAATCTGTGTTCCGGAGCTGAGCGGCCGTTACCCTTTTCTGATGGGGCACTCTCCAATTTGTTGAATCCCAACTCTTGAAACCTGGTGGCAATCACCATTATTTCATGTTGCTATTTTCCCCTTGAACCTGGACATCTTACTCATGTATTTACATTTTCACCCAGTTCCTGTAGGCATTTACATTTCCAAATCCTTCTCAAAGCCACAAGGAGCTGTGTCTTGGTGACAAGGATCTGCATGGATGCCATATGGAGAATGAAGAGGGCAGGTGGCCAGGCACAACGGCTCATGCCTATAATCCCGACACTTTGGGAGGCCGAGGCGAGTAGATCACCTGAGGTCAGGAATTTGAGACCAGACCAGCCTGGCCAACATGGTGAAACCCCATCTCTACAAAAAATACAAAAATTAGCTGAGCGTGGTGGTGCCCTTCTGTAATCCCAGCTACTCAGGAGGCTGAGGCAGGAGAATTGCTTGAACCCAGGAGGCAGAGGTTGCAGTGAGCCGAGATTGTGCCATTGGACTCCAGCCTGGGCAACAAGAGCAAAACTCCATCTCAAAAAATAAAAATAAAAAACAAAAGAGGGCAGCCACTGGACTGCTATGCAGTTGTCCATGTGTGAGACTACTGTTGGTCTACAAGTGTAGTGATGCTGAAAAGATGTTCCAATTCCAAAGATATTTAACTGGCTCAATTGAGGGAAACTGATCAGGGATTGGACATAAGGATGAGGATGAAGAAGGTTTAAACCTGCCCAGGAACCCAGCTTGGGTGGTGGTGCCAATGACATCAGAAGCATGGAAGTTTCTTTGAGGAAAATGGAATGAGTTCTGTTCACATTGTGAGTTATCTCATGGGGCCCACTGGGTGAACAGAAAGGTGTGCAAATCAGAGGCTCTCACTCAACAAGCATGCAAGGCACACTGAGAGTGCTTTTGCCAAACTTCCCTGACCCCCTCTCCTACAGCTGAACCACGTAACGTGTAACCACACAGTGGGGCGTATTCACTCCCCATTCTAAGGGTGGGGAAACAGAAGCTTGGAGGAAGGTATGATGCAACTCACTGCTGGTGGCAAGACCACGGTGTGGGCCCCTCCTCCCCCACCTCCCCAAAGTGGACAATCCCAATACAAGACCGACAGAGAAGCCCTTCACAAGGTCCTTTAATAGGAACAGAACTGAAGGTGTCACACCTCCAGCTCCCAAGTCCTCCTCTCGCTCCCACCACAGTGACTCTTTCACTCCACACCCTGGCCAGCCCACCATGCTGCTATCAGCCAGCCCTTCCTTGGGTTTGGTGGGGACTAGGCAGTAAGTTGTTTGCTTTGAACTGGGAGTGGAGGAAATCAGAGAAACCTGGGCTACCTTGAGGCTTGTGGGGGACCATGGGCTCTGAGGCTAAAGCTTTAGGAGGGGGATGCTAGGTAGCTGCTTGCTTTATGTGTTCTCAGTTGCCTCTGAAGAAGAGTGGATGGGTTAAGGACGGACCACAATGGGGGTGGGGGTGGGGGTGGCCGCTGTTGGAGTCCTATGGCCAGGCTTACATCCTTGAGGCTCAAGTGCTCTCAGCTGTGACTTGGAGACCCTCTGGCTTTGAGGTGATGGGATCCCAGAGTCTCTTCACAGATAACCTGGTGAGTGTCTTCTGCCTGAGGGTGGATAGGCATCCCAGGTCCAGTGCAATGCAGTGAGGTAGGCAAGAGACTCCATCCTGGTCCACCCATGGAGGACCAGAGCAGAACACTATGGTGGACCCCAATTCCCCCCTTCCATTCGATCCTGGCTCCTCCTCTGAAGTGCCCAGGCTCTGTCGTGACAGGCTGGGTCTTGCACAAGGACAAGCCAACCAAGAGGCATCGGGGCAGTGACATCCAGCCCGTGGACCTTGCCTTTGGCCGCACACCTGCAGAGCAGCAAGAGCTGCACCCGTCCTCTCCTAGGCCTGGCAGAGGTGCTGTGTGGGCGTGTGGGAGTCTG
Source organism: Chlorocebus sabaeus (assembly GCF_047675955.1). Lineage (NCBI taxonomy): Eukaryota > Metazoa > Chordata > Mammalia > Primates > Cercopithecidae > Chlorocebus > Chlorocebus sabaeus. The sequence continues at coordinate 2,750,605 of NC_132909.1, read as the reverse complement.
GAGCCCGGCCCTCTCCCTCTGCTCTCCATCGTTAGCAGCTCACAGCCATCCCTGCAGCTGTCATCTCTCCCCCAATCTCCCCTCTTCTGTCCCCTGCCTCCGTTTCCCCACCCCCGCCCCCCGGGTCGGCCACCTACCTCTGCCTTAACTAACCCATGTTCCTGCAGCCTACTGGTCCGCCTCCACCTTCACCTTCACGGTCTCCCCCCGCCCCTCCTCCGCAGGGTCCCCTGCCCCACACCGGCTCCCCGACCCCTGAGCCACCGACGAGCCCAGCTGGCCTCCAGAGTCTCCCAGCCCCGGCCCCGGCCCGTGGAAGTGGGTGCGCTGGTGCTTGCGGAAGTTGGAGGAGTTGTTGAAGGTGCGGTCGCAGAGCGTGCAGCGGAACGGGCGCTCGCCCGTGTGGATGCGGGCGTGGCCGCTAAGCACCGAGGACTGGGTGAAGCCCTTGCCGCAGATGCCGCAATGGTACGGCCGCTCACCAGTGTGCACGCGCTCGTGGTCTCGCATGTCTGAGGAGCGGCGGAAGGGCTTGGCGCAGAACCTGCAGGCAAAAGGCTTCCCCACCGCTGCGCCCGCCGCCGCCGCCGCCATCACCACCTCCGCCCTTTCCGGGGCTACCCCGGGCCTCTGTTCTGCAACGGCCGCTACGTCCAGAGGCCTCCGAGAGGTGCCCGGCTCCACCCCGTGTCGGTGCTGGTGCCGGAGCAGGGGCGCCAAGGCCTTGAAGGCGCGGGGGCAGAGCGCGCAGCGGTAGGGTCGTTCCCCTGTGTGCAGGCTGTAGTGTGCGCGCAGGCTGGCGGGGCCCGGGCAGCTGTGGCCGCACACGTGGCACCGGCTCGGGTCCCCACCAGGCCCGCCTCCCTCGGCCCCGGCCAGGTGGCCATGTTCGTGGAACAGCAGCTCGGAAACCAGCCGGAAGGCAGCAGGGCACAAGGCACAGTGGAAAGAACCTGGCTCTGGGGGCTCAGGGACCAGTGTGGTGTCTGTCACCTTCACCACCTGGATCTCGATGAGGTCACTCGGGGGTGTGCCGGGCCGGCAGTCATCAGGCACCAGGACCTGGGCAAAAGGAGAAGAAACAGGAGCCTGTGGAACCTGCCTCAAGATCGCCCCAGCACGCCCCAATTATTAAAGCTTCGGCTCCTTTATTATTTTCAGACAGGGTCTCAAACTGTTGCCCAGGCTGGAGTGCAGTGGCACGACCGTGGCTCATTGCAACCTCGACCTCCTGGGCTCAAGCGATCCTCCCACTTCAGCTTCCTGAGTAGCTGGGACTACAGGCGTGCACCACCACACTCAGCTAGTTAAAAAAAATTTCTTTCTGGCCGGGTACAGTGGCTCAGGCCTGTAATCCCAGCACTTTGGGAGGCCAAGGCAGGTGGCTCACTTGAGGTCAGGAGTTCGAAACCAGCCTGGCCAACATGGCAAAACACCATCTCTACTAAAAATGCAAAAATTAGCCAGGTGTTGTGGCTGCTGCCTGTAATGCTAGCTACTCGGGAGACTAAGACACAAGAATCGCTTGAACCCAGGAGGTGGAGGTTGCAGTGAGATGTGATCATGCCACTGCACTCCAGCCTGGGTGACAGAACAAGACTCTATCTTAAACAGCAAAACAAAAAAAATTATTATTATTATTTTTTAACGTTGAGGGAGTCCCACTACGTTGCTCAGGCTGGTTTCCAACTACTGGGCTCAAGAGATCCTTCTGGCTCTGCCTCCCAAAGTGCTGGAATTGCAAGCGTGAGCCACTGCGCCTAGCCCATCCTCCAGCATTCTGTTGTATCCTCATCAACATTTCCCCTCCTGTCCAAAATATATTATGGATCCCACCTTTTCTTCTCCACCCTACTTAAAGCTCTATCACTTGGTGCCTCCACAATTGAAAAACCCAAGGGCATCTTTGTTCCTACTTCTGCTGGCTTGTAACCCACCTCCCTAGAATAGTCTGAAGGTCTTTCGAAAATGTAAATCAGATCAAGTCATTTTTCGCACTCAAAACCCTCCAATGGCTCCAAATGTACTTATCCCAAAACGTCACTATAATATCTGTGGCGACGTAGCTCCACTTATCTCTCTGACCCCAGCTTAAACATAAGCCAGCACCCAGCTGACTTCTCTCATCTAAATTTAGCTCCCCCACCCCCACGGTATTGGCTCAATTTTTATTTCCTTTATAGAACATATCACAGTGACTCTCATTGATTGTTTCTCTCCCCTCAAGAGACTGCAGGCTCCAAGAGAACACAGCCCTTGTCTGTCTTGGTCACTTCTCTATTTACAGAGCCCAAGTAGGAGCTCAGTAAATGTTCGTTGAATGAATGAATGTCCTCAATTACTCTAATTCTGAGTGGGGGAACGTGGAGGAAGTTCCAAAGTCACCTAGACCACCCACTCTACTCCCAAATCCTCCCTTGGGCATTCGAGAAGCATCATTAAGACCCTGCAGAATTATCCCCTACCCCAACACAGGTGCTCCAATCATAATCCCCCACGTTTTTCAGGGTCACCTTCCCAACCTTCTACCCTAGAATTAGCCCTATAATTTGAGGCCCCGCCCCTTACAAGGCTCCACCCAAATTATGCAAATTATCCATGGTAAGCCCCCTTCCCTGGACCCAAACCCGCCCCACAAGACAACACCGTCCTCAGACTCCGCCCCATCCAGCCCCGCCCACCACCCATAGGTTCCTCCCACGCCCCGCCCACCAAGGCATGATCTCCTCCCCTGCCCCGCCCCTCGCGCAACCCCAAGAAGCCCCACCCCCAGGGCCACAGCACTAAATACCTCCCCCGCCCACCCCTCATAGGCCCCGCCCCGGCCCCGCCCCCTACACTACGACCTCCTCCCACCTCAAGCCCCACGCCCAGGCCCCTTCCTTGCCCGCACCAGGTCCAGTGGCTCCTGGTATCGCGACTCCTGGGTCGGTGCGCTCGGACTCCGGGGCTCCGGGCGCGCAGCGGCCATCTTGTGCCCAAGCCCCGCCCCCGAGGCCAATGTTCTCTCTGAAAAGGGGTGGGGCTCGAACTGGCGTAGGAGCTACTGCGCAGACGCACTGCGGGGCGGCGGGGGGCGTGGCGCAGCAGGGGGCGTGGCGTGGCGGGGCGTGGCGGCTGAGCACGAGAGAAAGTGAGTTGTTCACTCTCTAATTACCTGTTGGTCCCTCCGAGGGGACGCTCTGATGGCACTAGGACGCCTGTAACACCCTGGGAACAAATCCCAGCGTTTCTTCTAAACCAACGCAGGCCGACTCGAGGCTCTAGCAGTCAGGGGAACCTCAGCAGAGCTGAAGATGCTTTGCTTTGTTTCCACAGTAAACGCTTTTGTGGTTACCTCTGCCCTGCTCATGACAACATAATGACGCCAAGTTTATAAATGTCGGTGTAGGCCGGGTGCGGTGGCTCATGCCTGTATTCTCAGCTACTCGGGGGGCTGAGGTGGGAGGATCGCTTGAGGCTGGGGAGTCGAGGCTGCAGTGAGCCATGATCTGGCCACTGCATCCAGCTTGAGCGACAGAAAGACTCTGTCAAAAAAAAAAAAAAAAAAAAAAGGGCAGTGGAGAGAAAAATATTCAGTAAACAGCAACACAGGTGGTCCTGGGAGGATGCAAAAACCCGCAAGCTGATGTTATGTTTGGGAGGAAAGACCTCAAAGACGCGGGGTTTTCGGCACCAAAGACAGGGCTTTTCTTAGCTGCCCAGTTTGGTCATTCCTGGAGGTGTCACCTTGGATAAGTCACTACACTTCTCTGGACCATTTTTCTTTCTTCTGTATGGAACTGTAGAAGCATTGTGACAAACCACTGAGAAGAGATATGGAAGAGTTTGGAAACGTCTTTAAGTAGTTTTCTTGAAAGGGCAGGATAGGAGATACTTAAATATGATCCTAATTATGATCCTTTCATTCATAAATATATATGAAATTATATTTTGTGATATAGTGGTGTAAAATAAAAATAAACACCACTTAGGCTGTATCTCCTCCTCCTTCTTTTTTCTTCTTATTTTATAGAGATGGGGGTCTTGCTGTCTTACCTTGCCCAGGCTGGTCTTGAACTCCTAGCCTTAAGCGATCCTCTGCCTGGTCTTCCAAAACTATATTCCCCTTTCTTTTCTTTTGATTTATATATATATATATATATATATTTTTTTTTTTTTTGGTTTGTTTGTTTGTTTTTGAGACAGCGTCTCGCTCTGTCGCCCAGGCTGGAGTGCAGTGGCATGATCATGGCTCAGTGCAACCTCTACCTCCCAGGCTCAAGCGATTCTCCTGCCTCAGCCTCGTGAGTAGCTGGGACTACAGGCATGTGCCACCACGCCTGGCTAATTTTTGTATTTTTAGTAGAGACAGGGTCTCACCATGTTGGCCAGGCTCATCTCGAACTCCTGACCTCAGATGATCTGCCCACCTCAGCCTCCCAAAGTGCTGGGATTACAGGCATGAGCCACCGCGCCCAGCCTAAAATAAATGTTTAAATGTTGTGGGTCTCTAAGAGTATCATGGGCCCTAGGCACTGTATCTACTACTGTGTCTAATGCGTAAGTCAGCCTTTTCTGTCCAGGTTTCCTAATTTGCAAAATGAGGATGATAATAAAACCTACTTCACACAGTTGCTATGATGATTAAAGAAGTCATTATATGTAAAGTATTTTGGACAATGTATGGCACACAGTAGGTGCTATGAGTTAGCTATAATAATTACTACCATTTGGCACTCTCACTAGCAATAAATAGGGACCTCTGTTGCTTAACAGTCTTATCAATATCTGATAGTCAAACTTTAAAATGTTCAGTAATCTCTCGGGTGTGAAATCATTTCATTTCTTTTCTTTTCTTTTTTTTGAGAAACAGCCCAGGCTGGAGTGCAGTGGCGTGATCTCAGCTCACTGCAACCTCTGCCTCCCTGATTCCAGCAAATCTCCTGCCTCAGCTTCCCGAGTAGCTGGGACTACAGGCGCCCACCACCACGCCTGGCTTTTCTGTATTTTTGGTAGAGATGGGGTTTCATCGTGTTAGCCAGAATGGTCTTGATCTCCTGACCTCGTGATCCGCCTGCCTCACCTCAGCCTCCCGAAGTGCTGGGATTACAGGCGTGAGCCACTGCGCCTGGTCTATTTCTTACTGAGAAGCTCTTTATTAAAAGAGATCATTTATAGCACATAGAACTCATCCCCCAGTTTCCCTTTTTTGAGAGCTGGAAGTATGTCATCTCTGCATCCGTATAGAGAAGGCACGTATATGCCTCAGTGAGTGTTTGGTGGATGAACGAGTGAGAAATTGAATTCATGCAGGTGGAAGAATTTTGTGCCAGAGCTTAAGGCTATTGAGTATTTTTTTCCCCCTAACCCCGCTAAAGCTATTACATATTCACAGAGGAGAGCACTATTTAGTGGAATTACCATAAGCTTTCAAATCAGGCAAACCTGGGTCCAGATCCATTTATCCACTTGCTGTGCAATTCTGGGCAAGCAACATCACTTCTAAGTGTCTAGCTGACATCTACAAAGTGGGCACCATAATGCCATTTGGCAGGGTTGTAGTTAGAATGCCACCAATTGAGAATGCTGAAGGTGTATGTGATGCCTGGAACCAACTGGTGCTCAATAAATGTGGGTTCTGGCTGGGCGTGGTGGCCCCGTCTCTACTAAAAATACAAAAATTAACGTGCACAGTGGAGCATGCCTGTAGTCCCAGCAACTTGGGGAGCTGAGGCAGGAGGATTGCTTGAGCTTAGGAAGTTGAGGCTGCAGTGAGCCAAGATCACGCCACTGCACTCTGGCCTGGGTGACAAAGTAAGACCCTGTCTCAAAAAATAAACATCAAATAAATATAAAATTTTAAAATTTAAAAACAAATCTGGGTTCCTTGCCTTTTCGTCTGTTGTCTGGTTTCTGAGTCCCTCAGTGCCTAGCAGAACACTAATAGACTACTGCATGACTTGCGACCAGAAGCCCGGCTACACGGAGCCATTAGAAAATTGCAGGAAGATTTTAGTGGGGTGTGGTGGCGGGCGCCTGTAATCCCAGCTACTCGGGAGGCTGAGGCAGGAGAATTGCTTGAACCCGGGAGGTGGAGGTTGCAGTGAGCCCAGATAGCACCATTGCATTCCAGCCTGGGAGACAGAGCAAGACTCCATTTAAAAAAGAAGAAAAGAAAAGAAAAGAAGAGAAGAGAAGAGAAGAGGAAAAGGAAAAAGAAAAAGGCAGGAAGAGTCTTGGACTTGGAATCAGAAGATTTGCCTCGCTTCTTTCCATCTCTACCTTCCTGTAAAACCTGAGCACTTCACTTCTCCTCATGGAACCTAGATTTCCTGCCTTTTAAAAGAAATTGGCTGATAGAGTTAGCTAGATGGCTCTGCAATTCCTCTCCCTTTCATTTTTCTGTGTACCCAAGAAAACTGAAATATACGTGCACACAAAAACTTGTAAACAAATGCTTGTAGCAGTATTATTCATAACAGCCAAAAAGCAGAAACAACCCAAATGTCCATAAACAACATGTGGTATATCCATAGAGTGGAATATTATTTGGCCATAAATGAGTAAAATACTGATCTGTGTGACAACATGGATGAACCTTTAAAACATTATGCTAACTTAGAGGCTGGGAAGGGTGTGTGGTGGAAGCGGGGATAAATGAAGGTTGGTTAATGGGTACCAACATACAGCTACATAGAAGACATACTTTTTTTTTGCGATGGAGTTCTGCTCTTGTTGCCCAGGTTGGAGTGCAGTGGCGTGATCTCGGTTCACGGCAACCTCCGCCTCCCGGGTTCAAGCAATTCTCCTGCCTCAGTCTCCTGAGTAGGTGGGATTACAGGTGCCCACCAGCATGCCCGGCGAATTTTTGTTTTTAGTAGAGACGGGGTTTCACCATCTTGGCCAGGCTGGTCTAGAACTCCTGACCTTGTGATCCACCCGCCTTGGCCTCCCAAAGTCCTGGGATTACAGGTGTGAGCCACTGTGCCCAGTCTGTATATTGCAAAGTAGCTAGGAGAGAGCACTTGAAATGTTCCCAACACATAGAAATGATGAACACTCAAGAATGGTAGTTACCCCAAATGCCCCGATTTGATTGATCATTACACATTCTATGCGTGTCACAAATAATCACATGTACCCCAAACTATGTAAAATATTATGTGTCAATAAAATAAAATTTAAAAATAGATTAAGTGAAAGAAGCCAGGCACAAAGGACCACATATTAGAAGACTATTAATACCAGAATAGGGTAATCTGTAGCGGCAGAGTGTAGCTTTGTGGTTCCTTAGGGTGGGTGGGGATAGAGAGTTGGAGGGAAAGAAGAATAGAGGAGTGATACCTAAAGGGCATGGGATCTCTCTTTGAGGTGATGAAAGTGTTCTAACGCTGACTACCGTGAAATTTGCACACAACTATGAATATACTGACTATTGAATTATACACTTTAAATGGGTGAGTTGGGTGGGGTTCAGTGGCTCATGCCTCTAATTCTAGCACTTTAGGAGGCAGAGGCAGGAGGATCCCTTGAACCCAGGAGTTCCAGACCAGCCTGGGCAACACATCACCACAGCCATCTCTACCAAAAACAAAACAAACAAAACCAAAAAACAAAAGCAAAAAAAGCCCGGCGTAGTGTTGCATGCCTGTAGTCGCAGCTACTTAGCAGGTTGAGGTGGGAGGATTACCTGAGCCCAGGAGGTTGAGGCTGCAGTGAGCCATGACCGTGCCACTGCAATCCAGCCTGGGCAACAGAGCAGCCAGACCCTCTCTCAAAACTAACTAAATAGGCCGGGCGCGGTGGCTCATGCCTATAATCCAGCACTTTGAGAGGCCAAAGTGGGTGGATCACCTGAGGTCAGGAGTTCCAGACCAGAGTGGCCAACATGGTGAAACCCTGTCTCTACTAAGTAAATAAACAAACAAACAAATAAATAAATTAGCCAGGCCCACGTGGTGGCACACACCTGTAATCCCAGCTACTCGGGAGGCTGAGACAGGAGAATTGCTTGAACCCAGGAGGTGGAGGTTGCAGTGAGCCAAAATTGGGCCACTGCACTCCAGCCTGGGCAACAGAGTGAGACTCCATCTCAAAAAAACTACAGCCAGGCACAGTGGCTCATGCCTGTGATCCCAGCACTTTGGGAGGCCAAGGCAGGATGATCACCAGAGGTCAGGAGTTTGAGGCCAGCCTGACCAGTATGGTGAAACCCCGTCTCTACCAAAAATACAAAAATTAGCCAGGCATGGTGGCGGGTGCCTGTAATCTCAGCTACTCAGGAGGCTGAGGCAGGAGAATCGCTTGAACCCAGGAGGCAGAGGTTGCAGTGAGCCGAGATCACACCACTGCACTCCAGCCTGGGTGACAGAGCAAGACTCCATCTCAAAATAATAATAATAATAATTGGCTGAACATGATGACCTTTCAGGATCAAACTGTAGATGCTATTTAAAAACTATAAACCTGGTATGGTAAGTATGTGGATGTTCACTATGCAATTCTTTCAACTTTTCTATATATTTGAAATTTTTCATAATAAAATGTTGGTGTGGGAGCCTGTAGACTGTTTTTGTAATCTGAATTTTGAAAACCTCAAATCAATTCCATGATAATTCTCATGATACTGTAAGTTCCCTGAAGGTAGACACCATGTTCACATCTTCACCTCCCATATCTCTGGCGTCCATACTAGTGTCTGGGAGTATTCAGATATTCAATACACACGAATTGAATTAGTGAATCAACACATAAGTGTATTGAATGTGAAATGAATACAGAGATGAATAAGGAGCTGGTAACAATGGCCGTCTGAAGTCCTACGCCAATAGTAATCCTCAGAGATCCTCCTCAAACCTTCCTGTTCGATCTGCAAAGTAACAATAACATTAACAATTATAGCTAATATATATTGAGCGCTCACTGACTGTGAGGGGAGGCAGGTCCAGATTTTGCAGAAAGCAAAGAAGCTTATCCAATTAAGAAAAAGAGTACTAAGCTAAAAATACAAAATAAGATACGCAAGCGAACATTTAGTATGAGAAAATAAATCCCACCTAATTACATTTACAAGATGATAATTACCATATGCAACCTCCAATTACAAAGCATACAAGACATTTTTATTAATTTACAGCCTTACACAGCTCTGTAACACTTTCCTCCCTGCATCCTTCGATCTGTACTTCATACCACAACAGTTTACAGTTTAAGCAAGTTTTATTTCAGATTCAGGACAGTTGCAGATTTAGCACGGTCAAGTTTGGGAAAATCAAAATCACGTTTCTTTCAGGTATGAATTTAAGTTTACAAGGCATGGCAAACTTTTTTGAGCAGTGACTAATCTTAACTATTCTTTGAATTGTTGACACCCATTAGGTAGGGAAGTGGTCGTGCCCGCTAGGAGCCTCGGAAGCTTAAGCTTTGTTAGCTTCGTGGTAAATCCACCTGAACAGCTACGTTTAACGACTTTTAAGGGAAAGAATCATACCCGCTTTGCTACACGAAAGGGGAAATCCTGAGAGGTAAGACTGGACTCCGGCTTGGAACCGGATTGTGGGGGCCCTCCACGCCTCTCAGGACCCTTCTTGTCGTGACCTACCCCGCCTATCTTCCAAAAGAAAAACACGGAGGTTCCCAGAACGGAGAGTCGGGAGCCCCAGCTGGCTCCTGGCTGGTTCTGAGCGAGTTCCTCCCCATTCTGGCGCCTGAGGTTTTCGTCTGTGTGATGAGGTGGGCACGTCCCGATCTCCCCGTTGGTTCCCAGGGCTGTCAGAACAAAAATGAACGAGAGACAGGAAGCCCCGCTGCGGAGAGTGATCGTTTGGGGAGTTGGGGGGGCGGAGGGGTCCCCACTTACTGAAGGGGGTGGGGTGGGTCAGAGCGGAGAGCGGCTCCTTCCTCTGGGAGCCTTGTGTTTCCAGCCGGAGCGTTTTCGCAAAGGGCCCGAAACGCGCTCCTTTTTCCCAGGGACTCTCCCCAGTCACGGCCCGGGCCTTTCCTAAAAGCACTCTCACTGGCCGCCGTTTCCTCTCGGCTGGACCAGAGAGGCAGCCCGGATAGCCGACCCAACCCGCCTAGGACCCGCTGGCTCCAGTGCTGAGGAGCTTAGAGAAGGAGAAGTTGTAACAAGGCGGACGGCTGGGCCTGGGGAGATGGGGGAACCATAGAGAGGCGGGCGGGTAGAGGGGCCAGTGTGGGAGTGCAGACGAGAGGAAGCATGCGGGTAGATGGGGAAGAAGGGAAAACACTAGAGACGCGGGGCGGCTAGACGGGCTGTCATGAGCGAGATGCAGTGTGGGGCGGGCCTCTGGCCTCCGAAGGCGGGAACGGAAAACGTATCTTGGGTTGAGGGATGTTGGCATGTCGGGAGGACTTTAGTCTCAGTCCAACGCTACCAGCGTGCCCTAGAGCTGTGAACTCTTAGTCGGCTTCATATTATTTGTCACTCGTAAAACAGGAATGATTCTGTTACCGCTCAGAGTGATGAAATAAAATCATGTATGAAAGGACCAAGCATAATGCCTTTGCACAGACAATATGGGACACCTGGAAACGGCTGCTAGTATTATTTTCCCACTCTGAAGTTCTTCTGCAGCTCTGAAGTTCATCAGGGAATTAAAACCAGGCGCTCGTGCATTGAGAGAGAGAGAGAGAGAGATCTGAGGATTCCCATAGAATCACTCTCAAGGTGTCTCCGTCTCTAAAGCCTCGTCCGTAGCTCAGACCTCATTCTTTCTCATGTGGGTCACAGTATCAGCCAGCCTCCTCCTCCCTTCCCTAGTCTCTCAGCTCCCAACTCAGCCGCTTAACATACACAGACAGATCCTTTTTGTTTGTGTGTGTGTTTGTTTGTTCTGTTTGAGACGGAGTCTCGCTGTGTCGCCGGGGCTGGAGTGCAGTGGCGCAATCTCGGCTCACTGCAAGCTCTGCCTCCCGAGTTCACGCCATTCTCCCGCCTCACCCTCCCGAAAAACTGGGACTACGGGCGCCCGCCACCACGCTTGGCTAATTTTTGTATTTGTAGTAGAGACAGGGTTTCACCATGTTGGCCAGGATGGTCTCGAATTCCTGACCTCAAGTGATCCGCCTGCCTCGGCCTCCCAAAGTGCTGGGATTACAGGTATGAGCCACTGTGCCCGGCCCCTTTATCTTTTTCTTCCTTCCTTTCTTTCTTTTTTTTTTTTTTTTTTCCGAGATAGGGTCTTGCTTTGTCACCCATGCTGGTGTGCAGTGCCACAATCATCGCTCCCTGCAGCCTCGACCTCCTGGGCTCAAGCGATCCTGCCACCTCAGCCTCCTGAGTAACTTGCACTACAGGTGTTCACGCCATCACGGCTAAGTTTTGTATTTTTAGAGAGACAGGGCTTCACCATGTTGCCCAGGCTGGTCTTGAACTCCTGGGCTCAAGCAATCCTCCCACCTTGACCTCCCAAAGTGCAATCCTCCCACCTTGACCTCCAAAAGTGCTGGGATGACAGATTGACAGATGTGAGCTACCGTGTCTAGCCGCCATAATTTCTTTTTTTTTTTTTTTTTTTTGAGAGAGAGTCTCACCCTGTCACCCAGGCTGGAGTGCAGTGGCGTGATCTCGGCTCACTGCAACCTGCACCTCCCGGGTTCAAGCAGTTCCCTGACTCAGCTTCCCGAGTAGCTGGGATTACAGGTGTCCGCCACCACACCCAGCTAATTTTTGCATTTTTAGTAGAGACGAGATTTCACCATCTTGGCCAGGCTGGGTTCAAACTCCTGACCTCCTGATCCACCCACTTCAGCATCCCAAAGTGCTGGGATTACAGGCGTGAGCCACCGCGCCCGGCCTACTGCCATAATTTCATTCAACCTCTCTGGTCCTCAGTTTCCTTATCTGTGAAATGTTAGTGCTGAATTTGAGAAACCAAGGGGCCTTCCAAATTCTAGTCGTGAGTTAGGTAAGATTCTTTAGTGAGGCTGAACGAGTCTTTGAACTTGAGTTTCTGTAGGCTAGAGGAAACAGTAGTCCCTACCTACTTCTCCCAGGTTCTAAGGTGGGTGAGATATTTTGATATTTTGGTCTTTGTCGCCCCCACGAGGCCTAGGAGTGTTCCCTCTCGCCCCAGGTGTCCAATAAAGATCAACCGCCAAGTGCTGTGGTTCAGGCCTGTAATCTCCGCACTTTGGGAGGCCAAGGAGGGCGGATCACCTGAGGTCAGGAGTTCGAGACCAGCCTGATCAACATGGAGAAACCCCCGTCTCTACTAAAAATACAAATTAGCCCGGCGTGGTGGCACGTGCCTGTAATCCCAGCTACTCCGGAGGCTGAGGCAGGAGAATCGCTTGAACCCGGGAGACGGAGGTTGCAGTGAGGTGTGCTGAGATCATGCCATTGCACTCCAGCTTGGGCAACGAGAGCGAAACTCCGTCTCCAGAAAAAAAAAAAAAAAAAAGTTAGAAAGATTTACTTGCCACCTAGGGTAACTGCTGGTCTTCTTTCCCCTATTAGTGTAACTCAGGAGGCGGGTAATCTATTTCAACTCTGCACCTGCTGGACTTTGTGAATGGGGAGTTTACTCTCTGGTCTCAGTAGCCCCATCGATAAAAGGGAATAACTTATCTCCTCCTTGTCAACAGCCAGATGGTGGTGATTTGCCAAATCTAAGACATCTATTTTCTTGCCTTGTTCTTCTTTATTTTTTCCCTCTCACTTTTAAAACTGGATAGTCCCAAGACTTCTCCCAAACCAGGGTGAGTTGCTCACCTAGTTTGTCCTCACTTGTATCCTTAAGTGCAAACTGTCATTACCTTATTGACCACCAGGGGGTGCCCTACACATATAGTACTGTGGTTAAAGAAGCTGGCTCAGGAGAAGGCCCAGTTCCCAGCCTTGCCCTGAGTTCCTACAAACCTTCAAGGGCCTGCTCTACTTCACAGAGCATCATGTCTCACACTCAGCATCCTCCTGGCCTTAGGATATGAACATGTGTGTGGTCCTGTGGAAAAGTCTTTAAGTACTCCAGCCGCCTCTGCCAACACTGGATAACCACCTGGGTGGATGATCACTGACTCTCTGTCCATTGTTCCCAACATTTCCAGGAGGTGGCTCAGCATATCCCAGCTGGCTGCGGAGGCTGAGGCTCCTCCCTTCCTTCCTTCCTTCCCTCCCTCCCTCCCTCCTTCCCTCCTTCCTTCCTTGCCGGAGTTTCGCTTTTTTTTTCTTTTTCTTTGAGACGGAGTCTCGCTCTGTCGCCCAGGCTGGAGTGCGGTGGCCCGATCTCGGCTCACTGCAAGCTCTGCCTCCCGGGTTCTCGCCATTCTTCTGCCTCAGCCTCTTCAGCAGCTGGGACTACAGTCGCCCGCTGCCATGCCCGGCTAAATTTTTTGTATTTTTAGTAGAGACAGGGTTTCACCGTGTTGGCCAGGATGGTCTCAATCTCCTGACCTCGTGATTCGCCCGCTTCGGGCTCCCAAAGTGCTGGGATTACAGGCGTGAGCCACCACGCCCGGCCAGGGGTTTCGCTCTTGTTGCCCAGGCTGGAGTGCAATGGCGCCATCTCCGCTCACTGCAACTTCCGCCTCTCGGGTTCAAGCGATTCTCCTGCCTCAGCCTCCCGAATAGCTGGGATTAGAGGCATGTGCCACGTCGCCCTGCTAATTTTGTGTTTTTAGTAGAGATGGGGTTTCTCCATGTTGGTCAGGCTGGTCTCGAACTCCCGACCTCAAGTGATCCTCCCGCCTCAGCTTCCCAAAGTGCTGGGATTACAGGTGTGAGCCACCGTGCCCGGCCAGGAAAGATTTTCTAGAGTAGGAAAGACAGCATAAAGTATTTCTAGAAATCGGACCTGAAATCAGAAAGGTCTAGCGATTTGTCTATTGCTACAGAGCAAAGGCAGAGGGCGGAAATTCTTCAACTCATGAGATAGTTGAAGACAGGCCCTAACTCTTGATATGCTCCATGGCAAGAAAATGGAGTACCATATCCCCATTGGTTAGGTGGTAATGCCAAGGCCATAGAGGGGCAGTCATTGGCCCTGGATCACACTGCTAGTCAAAGCTGGCTAGTAGGATGTAAAGGAAAATAAAAGTCTCAGGGCTGCCAAATTCATTATGCCCAAGGTGAGCCTGGAGACTGAGTCATGCAACACTGCTGTCTGCTTCCCAAACTGCTGTCATTGCTTCCCAACTGCTGTTGTTGCTTCACAACCCGGTGTCAAAGCATTACACATTAGCCAGACCTTCACAGAAAGACAAAAGGCCTCAGGCATCTCCACAGGACCACCAGTACAGATTGTTCTTTGCTGTCCATAAAACAAGAAAATGGACCGGGTGCTGTGGCTTATGCCTGTAATCCCAATAATTTGGGAGGTGGAGGCGGGCAGATCACCTGAGGTCAGAAGTTCCAGACCAGCCTGGCCAACATGGTGAAATCCCGTCTCTAGTAAAAAAAAAAAAATACAAAAACAAACAAACAAACAAAAACAATTAGCCGGGTGTGGTGACCCACACCTGCAATCCCAGCTACTTGGGTAGGCCCAGGCAGGAGAATAGCTTGAACCTGGGAGCTGGAGGTTCCAGTGAGCCAAGATGGCGCCACTGCACTCCAGTGTGGATGACAGAGTGACTGTCTCAAATAATAATAATAATAATAATAATAATAAAAAAAATAAAAAGAACATGTCCCTTGTAACTTTAGGTCTGCAATCTAAGTCTAGTTCCTAAAACTAAAGTGTTTGATTTCACACTGATAATGCTTATCTTCCCAGGTACAGAACAAAAACGATGAGCTCAATCATTGTTGAGGTGGGTGGATCACTTGAGGTCAGGAGGTCAAGGCCAGCCTGGACAATATGGTGAAACCCCGTGTCTACTAAAAATACAAAAAAATCAGCCGGGCGTAGTGGCGGACGCCTGCAATCTCAGCTAGTCGGGAGGCTGAGGCAGGAGAATAGCTTGAACCCGGAGATGCGGGGGTTGCAGCGAGCCGAGATCACTCCGGTGAACTCCTGCACTCCAGCCTGGGCAACAGAGCGTGACTCCGTCTCAAAAAAAAAAAAAAAGAAAAGTCCTTTTTTTTTTTTTGACAAAAGCCATCTCTGTTGTATTTCCTCCCTCAGCATCCGGCACGGCGCCAAAGAGTGATTTCATTTTAACTTTTGTGTAGTATGTGTGGAGTAGCAAGCTGTGCGACGCAGGAACCTTTCTCTTGTGGGTGCGTTTCCGGACGGAGTGCTTTCCTGCTGCTCCCCGAATCCGGAAGCTGCCGGAGAAGTCGGAGGATCCCGGAAGTCGTCCCTGCGGCCACTTCCGGATGTGAAAGTTTGCTGCGTAGGGCTAGGGAGACCGTGCCGGACTGCGGGGAGTGAACAGGTTCAGCAGTGACGGCATTCTTAAGAGTCCTGCCCAAGTGAGGGATTTGGGGTGTGGGACAGAGTGGTCCCCAGGGCAGTGGGCATTGGAAACTGAGAGGCCCCGCGAAGGAGGCTTGGGGAGGGGCTGCGGAGACCAGGGGACGAGGTATAGGAAGAGGAGGGCAGAAAGCCTTGGGAGTGGCCTTGGATCCAGTTGCCCGAGAGGCACAGGCCTGGGACTCACTGTGTTTCCCAAGGGGAGAAGGGGCTATTTCCCATAGGAAGACAGAGTGGGATGAAAGTGGACCTTGAGGCCGGGCGCGGTGGCTCAAGCCTGTAATCCCAGCACTTTGGGAGGCCGAGACGGGCGGATCATGAGGTCAGGAGATCGAGACCATCCTGGCTAACACGGTGAAACCCGTCTCTACTAACCATACAAAAAAACTAGCCGGGCGAAGTGGTGGGTGCCTGTAGTCCCAGCTACTCGGGAGGCTGAGGCAGGAGAATGGCGTGAACCCGAGAGGAGGAGCTTGCAGTGAGCTGAGATCCGGCCACTGCACTCCAGCGTGGGTGACACAGCAAGACTCCATCTCAAAAAAAAAAAAAAAAAAAGAAAGTGGACCTTGAGAAGAGGGGGTGGCCAAGAAAAGGTTCCTGAAGGAGGCAGGACCCAGACTGCAGGCTGGGGAGGGTTTGGGCAGCCAGAGGGAGGTGAGGGTGCTGGAGCGGGGGTCACTCGGTCACTCTGGCCGGAGATCTGAGCGGCTTCTGCTCCCTCTGCGCTGTGGAGTGCATCTGTTTGCCAGCCTCGCTGGACCGTTGAGAGGATTCATCGAGACCCTGGATATGAATATGCAGTGTGAACTGAAGTTTGGGGACATGAGTAATCAGTCACAGTGGCCCAAGATTTGAGGTGTAAATGGAGAAGTCAATGATTCGCTGCAGCTGTCTGGAACAGGTTGGGTGAGGGCAAAGGGTGGGAAAGGTGGCTGAGGTCAGGTTGGGCGAGGCCTTTCATGCCAGGCTGAGAGGCTTATACTGTAGGGACGATTTTAAGCAGAGGAGCTGGTGGACTGGTGAGCAGAGCATATAGGTGACACTTAGCCAACTTGAGAGGTCAGAATACATGATTCCAGAAGGCTAAGGAGAAGGCTGCCAGTAAAGGGGAAGAATTCTCAGGGCGAGGAAAACACAGAAGCCTTTGCGGGTGGAGCTATGTAAATTCAAGGTCTGGCCAGGGGCCTGTGAGATGCCGTGTGTGCTTGGAGTACAGGAATGA
Organism: Chlorocebus sabaeus; assembly: GCF_047675955.1. Lineage (NCBI taxonomy): Eukaryota > Metazoa > Chordata > Mammalia > Primates > Cercopithecidae > Chlorocebus > Chlorocebus sabaeus. The sequence goes on along the minus strand of NC_132909.1, from coordinate 2,734,021 downwards.
GAAGTGAGGTGGGGAAGTGGCTGGGCCACCTCACAAAGGGTCTCAGAGTCTAGGCTGAGAAACTCGGACTTGGTCCTGAGGGTAAAGGGGGCCAGGAGAATGTTATGCATGGTGCTGAGGTTGCATTCAACACAGCTGTGAGAAGAACCCGTGGTGGTCAGGCCAGTGTGGGGGAGGAACTGGAGGCCAGGGTAACAGGGAGAAGGCTGGTGTGGTGGTCCAGGTGAGAAGGAAGGGGCCAGAACTTCGTTTGGAGAACGCAGGGCATTGCCCAGCTCTTGGAGAACGGAGGGGAGTGCCCTCAGGGGGTGGAGGTGATGGAACTTGGTGCTTGTCTGACTTTGGGGAGTGAGGGAGGGGGAGGAAATGGGGACATTCAAAGTTCTAGATGGCGGGACAAGAATTTTGTCTAGATGGTGTGGCTTCCCGATGATCATGTCTTGGGGGTGAGCAGGGGTTCTCTTTGTTGGGGAGCTGGGTAGGGAGGTAATGCTTGACTTTTGGATGGGGCGATCAAATTCATTCATTCATTCAACCAATATCGAATTGATTCCCTACCCTTTCCTGAGACTTTTGATAGATTCTGAGGGTAGAATATTGACCAGGATGGAGCTGGGCCTTGGAGACTGGGGAAGGCAGGCAGTCACACAGCAGGCAGTAGATTGACGAGGCCATGATGGATCGTGCTGTGGGATGTGAAGGAAACGAACAGACGGAGGACACCGAGCAGGGCACCTCGAGCTAACATGGTCACTAAAGGCTGCTGTGACCTGGTGTTCTGTGAGCTGAAACCTGAAGGCCAGGAAGGAGCCACTCTTATGAGGAGCTGAAAGTAACATCACAGAGAGGGGAAGAGCAAGCACAAAGGCTCTCCAGATGGGAAAGGCCGGTGCATCAGGCAAGGGAGAGGCAGCACCATGATGCCCAGAAGGGAAGGCAGCTGCGGGGGCAGTCTATGCAGGGCCTTGCAGTGTCTGGGTTTACTCTAAGGGCAGAAGGGAAGGTTTAGATCATAATGCACTGCATTCTGTAACTCCTGGGCTCAGGCAGTCCTCCTGTCTCAGCTTCGTGGGTAGTTGGGACTGTAGGCAGGCACCACCGCCTCTGCCTAATTATTGTTACTTTTTTGGAGAGACAGGGTCTCAATATGTTGCTCAGTCTCAGAAGGGAAGGTTTTAAGTCAGGGAATGATTCTATGAGCTTAAAAAATCACTTGGACCGGGCGCGGTGGCTCAAGCCTGTAATCCCAGCACTTTGGGAGGCCGAGACGGGCGGATCACGAGGTCAGGAGATCAAGACCATCCTGGCTAACTCGGTGAAACCCCGTCTCTACTAAAAAATACAAAAATCTAGCCGGGCGAGGTGGCGGGCGCCTGTAGTCCCAGCTACTCGGGAGGCTGAGGCAGGAGAATGGCGTGAACCCGGGAGGCGGAGCTTGCAGTGAGCTGAGATCCGGCCACTGCACTCCAGCCTGGGCGACAGAGCGAAACTCCGCCTCAAAAAAAAAAAAAAAAAAAAAATCACTTGGAAATTGCCACAAGGAAGGGAGGGAGAAGGCCAGGCATGATGGCTTACGCCTATAATCCCAGGACTTTGGGAGACTGAGGCAGGTGGATGCTGGAGGCCAGGCGTTCGAGACCAGTCTGGGCAACACGGTGAAACCCTGTCTCTTCTAAAATTACAAAAAGGTAGCTGGCTGTGGTGGTGCACGCCTGTAATCCCAGCTACTCAGGAGGCTGAGGTGGGAGAATTGCTTGAACCTGGGAGGTGGAGGCTGCCGTGAGCCGAGATCGCACCACTGCACTCCAGCCTGGGTGACAGAGCGAGACTCTGTCTGAAAAAAGAAACAGCAACAAAAAAACGAGAGGGGAGGGAGAGTGATGGAGGGGAGGCTGCTGCTGCTATAAGCTGGGGGTAATTGGTGGTGGTTGGCGCTGGGGTGGCAGTGGCGATGGTGGGGTTCCAGGGAAACGTGTGGCTTGCTGACAGGGTCATGTGCACTGACCCAGTGCGGGCAGAGGCAGGTGCCGTCCTGGCCATCTCGCTTGCGGATATGTGACCTCAGGCTAATCACACGATCTCTTTGAGCTCTGCTTCCCTCATCTGTAAAACAGGGATCCTCATGGTACTTTCCTTGTAGCTCTGCCCTGAGGATGCTGTGCATTTAGCAATGGCTGTTCCCGAATGAGGGCTCAATAAATGGTGGTTATTGTTGTCATTATTTCCGGGGACAGCAGTGGGGGTGGGGGTTGTGGCCACTACAATGCCAATAGTTATATGGTCTGAAACTCAAGAGAGGGATTGTGTTAGTTTCATTGCGTCTCTATGAGTGAATACTGGAGGCTGGGTAATTTAGAAAAGAGGTTTAATTGGCTCATGCTTCTGCAGGCTGTACAGGATGTGTGGTCCTGGCAGCTGTTTCTGGCGAGGGCTTCAGGAAGCTTACAATCATGGTGGAAGGTAAAGGGGTGGTTGGCATATTACATGGTGGGGGAAAAGACTGGTGAGAGGTGACACGCTTTTGTTTTGTTTTGTTTTGTTTTTGAGATGGAGTCTTGCTCTGTTGCCAGGGTGGTGTGCAGTGGTATAATCTTGGTTCACTGCAACTTCTGCATCCCAGGTTCAAGTGATTCTCCTGCCTCAGCCTCCCGAGTAGCTGGGACTACAGGCGCCCGCCACCACTCCCAGCTACTTTTTGTATTTTGAGTAGAGATGGGGTTACACCATGTTGGCCAGGATGGTGTCGATCTCTTGACCTCATGATCCGCCTGCCTCACCCTCCCAAAGTGTTGGGATTACAGGTGTGAGCCACTGCGTCCGGCCTGACATGCTCTTTTAAACAACTAGATCTCGTGAACTCAGCGAGATCTCAGTCATTACCTCAAGGATGGCACCAAGCCATTCATGAAGGATCCACCCCCATGATCCAGATGCCTCCCACCAAGCCCCATCTCCAACATTGGGGATTACATTTCAACATGAGATTTGGAGGAGGCCAGGTGTGGTGGCTCAACCCTGTAGTCCCAGCACTTTGGGAGGCCGAGGCAGGTGGATCACCTGAGGTCAGGAGTTGGAGACCAGGTGGTCAATATGGTGGAACCTCGTCTCTACCAAAAATATAAAATTAGCCGGGAGTGGTAGTGCATGCCTGTAATCTCAGCTATTTGGGAGGCTGATGCAGAAGAATCGACTGAGCCCGGGAGTTGGAGGTTGCAGTAAGCCAGTGGTTGTGCCACTGCACTTTAGCCTGGGCAACAGAGCAAGACTCCATCTCCAAAAAAAAAAAAAAATTGGAGGGGACAAACCTTGTAACTGTATCAGGGATGTGGGCAAGAGACTCAGGTTGGGTAATTGTCCAAGTAGACCAGGGGTTCTCAACCAGGAGCAATTGTTGCCCCCTAGGGGACATGGGCAATGTCTAGAGACATTTTGCGTTGTCACGACTGGGGTTGGGGAAGGGTGCTACTGGCATCTGGTGGGTGGATGCTGCTCAACACCCTACAGTGCACAGGATGGTCCCCCACAACAAAGAGTGGTCTGGCTCAAAATGTGTGGTGGCCCACGCCTGTAGTCCCAGCTGCTTAGGAGACTGAAGTGGAAAAGGATCACTTGCACCTGGGAGGTTGAGGGTGCAGTGAGCCAGAAGCACGCCACTGCACTCCAGCCTGGGTGACAGAGTGAGACTCTGTCTCAAAAAATATGCATACCGCCCAGTGAAATGTTTAAAAAGTACCTTGTGTTCCAAACCAAATATAACTGTGAGGCCTTTTGGGCCCTCGGGCCTCCAGTTTACAACTGGTTGACGGCGGTCTCTGGAGTTGTTTCATAAGGCAGGAGCCACATGTGGCTTAAATTTTGATTATGGGAAATTGTTACTTTTTGAGAGTCTCCCTCTGTTGCCCAGGCTGCAGTGTAGTGGCACGATCTTGGCACACTGCAACCTCCACCTCCTAGGTTCAAGCACTTCTCCTGCCTCAGCCTCCCAAGTAGCTGGGACTGAAGGGGGGCACCACTACACCCGGCTAATTTTTGTATTTTTAGTAGAGATGGAGTTTCACCATGTTGGCCAGGCTGGTCTCGAACTCTTGACGTCAGGTGATCCGCCCGCCATGGCCTCCGAAAGTGCTGGGGTTACAGGCGTGAGCCACTGTGCTGATTATTGGAAATTTAATACAATTTAAAATTCAGGTCCTCTGATACACCAGCCACATTTCAAGAGTGTAAGAGTCCCACGTGGCTAGTGACCGTCATAGAACTTTGTACCACTGCAGAAAGTTCTGATGGACAGTGCTCTAGGACGTAGCGGTGGCACCCCCGGGGTCCTGGGGCTGGCTGCAACTGTTACTCCTCTTCTGTCCCCCACTCCCAGCTGCACCTGCAGATGCTGTTGCTGCCACCCTCCTGCGAGGCCGCGGCGCCACGTGGCTGGAGGAGGAGCTGCAGCGGCCGCGTGTGCAGCTCTCCAGTGCAGCTGCAGCGCCACCGCGCGTTGCTTTCGACGCCCGAGTCCTTGGCATGCGCAGCCAGCGCCCGGGCCTCAAGTGCGCCAGGACCTGGCGGGGCCCGCGAGCCCGCATCAGGCTTCCAGTGGGCCCCGTGGGCAGTGCCAGCCTTTCCCACCTCCGCATCTGGCAAGGCCTGGCCTTCGCTGCGCCTCGGTGTCCCCATGTGCCTTCTGGAAATAGCGCACCTCCCCACCTGCGCACGTAGCCGTGTGGCCCTCTGTGGGCCTGGGTTCTCGCATGTGCCCTGTGGGAAGCACACACCCTCCCCAACTATCTGGCAGCATCTGGCCTTCTCCGGGCCTCGGTCTCCCCATTTGCTGGGTGGAGAATCACGGCCCGGCCGCATCGGAGCCAATGGCTGGCGTCTGGACCTCGGTCTCCACATTTGCCCAGCCGGCAGGAACATCCCTTCTCCCACCCTCTACCTCGGTGGGTGGCCACGGCCGAGCAGACAGCGACGGCCCAGTGGAAAGAGGACAAACCCTTGTGGGCCTTCGGGCAAAGACGTAACTTTGCTTAGTCTCGGTTTATTGGCCGATTTCTTGTCAAGCGGCGGAATTGTTCCAGTCCGGAGGCGGGAGGGGAGCGGGGCCGCCGGGGGCGGGCGTCTTCAGCGAGCCCCCCGCCTCCGGTCCCCTCCCTGCAGGGCGCTCCGCAGAGCCGAGGGGTGGGAGCGCCGGCTCCAGGCGGCGGAACCTCCGCACGGGGCTCGCGCGCTTCCGGCCGGCGCCTTTTCCCAGGGACGCAGCCAACCCCTCGCACCCCCGCGCCCGCGCCCCCAGTCCCCGCGTCCCCGGCGCCGCCGGCCCGGAGCTGCCCGGAAGTCTCGGTTCCGCCGCCGACGCTCGCCAGGGGAAGTCCCGGGCCGCCCGGGACCTCGGCCCGCTCCTCCGGACCCGAGAGGCCGCCGCACGGGGTACGGGGGCCGGGATGGAGGGAGGAGCCTGGCCCCGGGACGACGCTGAGGCCGGGCAGGCTGGGGGAGTGCGCTGGAGCCGCCCGGGATGGGGATGGGGGTGGGGGTGGGGAGCAGCAGGGTCGGGCGGAGGGACGGGAGGCGCCAAGGCTCCTTGGGGAAGTGAGGGCAATAGGAGGGGCCCCGGGGCCGGGAGGCGGGGGGCGGTGTAGCGGGATGGGGGCGAAAACGCCCGGGTGCTGGGGTTCCCAGAAACAAGGGGAGTAGAGCAAAAGAACGGGCGGGGGCCATGCTGTGTGTAACAGGGAGAGGGATGGGGCTCCTGGAAGAGGTGAAGAAGAGGAGAGATGCCAGATGTACACAGAAAGGAGGGGAAGTGGGCTTGGGAGAGGTGCTGTGGGAAGCGGAGTCCCGGGGCCCGGTGTGCATAACGGGGTTTGGGAGAAGGCCCCTGATGGGTACAGAAAGAAGTAACGATGTCACCGCCATATATAGGGGCGGGGGAGAAAAGGGGGCCCTTGGGGAGAATGTAGCAGGTAGCCAGGTTGGGAGGGCGGGGTATACAGAAGGAAGGCATTTGAGTCATCTTGGGGTGTATAGATGTAGTGAGACGAGGGGTTCCGCAGTGAGTAGAGGTGGCTAGACTTCGAGGTGCTGCTAAGTGTAGGAACAGGATGGAAAAGCCCTAGTGAAATGTGGGGAATTGGGTTAGTGGGGCTCTGGGGAGGTACCTAGAGAGGAAGTGAGGGAGGCCATGGAATATGAAGATGGGGAGGCCCTGTGGCACGTAGTGGGGATGGAGTCCCAGGAGGGCCTGGAGGCCGATGCGGGGGCTGGTTGGGCGGGGGGTGCGGCAGAGGGAGGGGAAGCAACCTGAACTGGGGCTGGGCAACAGGGAAAGAAGAAACCACAGATTAGAGAAATCTCGGCGATCAGCAGGGCCGGGGTGTGAGATGTAAAGAGGTAAACAGATTGAGGGATTGATTGCTGGGGTGGGTTGAGAGAAGAAAAGGGAAGAAAAGTGGGGGGACTACGCCCTCAGACCTGACCTGGGTGCTGAGAGGTGGATCCAGGAGTGGCAAGTGGTGGCGGGGTTTTGCAGAGCTCAATTGGATGTCCTCTCCGAGGCAGCTTGATGGAACGTGGGAGAGCTGGGCTGGAGTGAGTTGTTATTTTGCTGGGGAGGTGGTCAGTGGCGCACAAAGGGTAACAAGCAGCGATAGTGGGGACGCTTTCCATTTTAGGAAGCTTTTCCTAAAAGGAAGTGGCAATTTTAACTAATCTCCCCTCCGCCGCTCCCAGCTGCCGCTCCAGATGCTGCTGCTGCCGCCGCGGCCACCCCACCCTCGGTCCTCCTCTCCGGAGGCCATGGACCCACCGCCCCCCAAGGCTCCCCCTTTCCCCAAGGCGGAAGGCCCCTCCTCCACTCCTTCCTCGGCGGCGGGGCCCCGACCCCCGCGGCTGGGCCGCCACCTCCTCATCGACGCCAATGGGGTCCCCTACACATACACGGTGCAGCTGGAGGAGGAGCCCCGGGGCCCGCCCCAGCGCGAGGCGCCCCCAGGAGAGCCCGGCCCTCGCAAGGGCTACAGCTGCCCGGAGTGCGCCCGTGTCTTTGCCAGCCCTCTGCGGCTGCAGAGCCACCGCGTGTCGCACTCGGACCTCAAGCCCTTCACGTGCGGCGCCTGCGGCAAGGCCTTCAAGCGCTCCAGCCACCTGTCGCGGCATCGCGCCACGCACCGCGCCCGCGCCGGGCCGCCGCACACCTGCCCGCTCTGCCCACGCCGCTTCCAAGACCCCGCGGAGCTGGCGCAGCACGTGCGCCTCCACTAAGCTCGAGACCCGGCTTGAGCTGCCCTGCCCCTCTCAGGGCCACGAAGTCTGACCCACACAGCGTCACTCACTCCCACACACACTCCCTGGCTCCGCTGAGGTTACTGCCTTACCCTGGGCCTCAGTTTCCCCACCTTCCAAAGGGAGGAGCATCATTCCTTCCTTACCCCCTTTCTAGCTGTGTGATGTAGACCAAAGTCGTTGCCCCTCCCTGGGCCTGGGAACCAGTCGGAACTGGGTTCCGGTCCAGCTGTGCTGTGTGAGCCTTTGCAAGTGACATGACCTCTCTAAACCTTGGTTTTCTGCTCTCTGGAGCGGTGAACCGGTGGTTGTCTGCGGGGAAGAGATGATAAAGAGCACGGGCACGGTCTGGTTCATTTCTGTATCTACCCCCCTTCCGCCCACGCCCCCCACCCTTTGCTCAATAAACATTCCGCACTTCATTTTCAAGCTCTTCCTTGCGTGTACGTGCGCGTTGGGTGCTGGGGGGTGGAGACCGGATCTTCCTCGCTTGGGTACTTTCCGCTCGGTGTGTGTTTCTGGCCGGAGCCGTTTCGCGACGGCCCGGGCGCCCCGCCCCCACCTTCCTTCCCTAGACCCTTTCCTCTCCCTTCGGCTTCTCTCTTTCGGCCGGCGCCGCCAGCTCCTAGGGCACACCCAGAGGTCCCCTTCCCGCCGCCGCCTGCAACTGCGAGGGTAGCCCGGGGCCGCTTGGAGTCGCCCGGACCTGAGAGGCTGCTGCACTGGGTACGGGGGCCGGGAAGAGGGAGGGGGCTGGGAGCGGGCGGCGGGAGGGGCTGGACCGCGTGGAGGGTACCTGGGCCGGGGCGGGAGTGGGGCAGGAGCCGGAGGAGGCTCTTCGGGAGCTTGCAGGGGGCGAGAACTTACACAGAAAGGCCCAGAAAGCGAGGGCTGTGGCCCCGGGGGTGGAACCCCGCGAGCGCTGGGACCTAGAACGAGCCTGGTGGTGGCCGGGCGAGCACTAGAGAGAGCCTGAGGTGGGTGGACGGGTGGGAGCACGGAGTTGTTCAGACACGTCGCCGGAGAGAGGGCCAGAACCTGGGCTCCTCACGTCGGAGCCCCTGTGAATAGGTTTGGCTTGTATGGAGGCGGTCAGGAAAGGCTTGAGTATGTAGGATGGGCCAACACGCAGACCCTGGAAAGGGCTAGAAGGAGGGGAGGGAGAGGCCTGGAGGCCTGCGGGGTGGGGCACCCACTGACCTGGGAGGCCACAAAGAGGAAAGTTAGAGCGAGGTCCAGGTTGTGCAGAGCAGGGCAAGAGATCCTGTGAGTACAGTGTGTGGTGGAGCACCGAGGCTAGGAGAGCTTTTCCAAGGAGGGAAACCCTGGGGACCTTTTAGGGGGTCACAGAGTCCAGCTGTGAGTGGGACTGGAGAAGAGGCACTGAGGGCAGCAGGATGTAGAGGTCCTGGGCCGTTTAAAGGGAGGGAAAAGGATGGAGCCTGCGGTGCTGAGCTGCCCTCTTCTATATAACCTTATCCCATCTCCCATCCACCAGGCCTCAGCCAGCCCTCCGGATGCTGGTGCTGCCATCCCCCTGCCCTCAGCCTCTGGCATTTTCCTCCGTTGAGACCATGGAGGGCCCTCCCCGTCGGACATGCCGCTCCCCAGAACCTGGACCTTCCTCCTCCATCGGATCTCCCCAGGCTTCATCTCCTCCAAGGCCCAACCACTACCTGCTCATTGACACTCAGGGTGTCCCCTACACAGTGCTGGTGGACGAGGAGTCACAGAGGGAGCCAGGGGCCAATGGGGCTTCAGGCCAGAAAAAGTGCTACAGCTGCCCCGTGTGCTCAAGGGTCTTCGAATACATGTCCTACCTTCAGCGACACAGCATCACCCACTCGGAGGTAAAGCCCTTCGAGTGCGACATCTGTGGGAAGGCATTCAAGCGCGCCAGCCACTTGGCACGGCACCATTCCATTCACCTGGCGGGTGGTGGGCGGCCCCACGGCTGCCCGCTCTGCCCTCGCCGCTTCCGGGATGCGGGTGAGCTGGCCCAGCACAGCCGGGTGCACTCTGGGGAACGCCCATTTCAGTGTCCACACTGCCCTCGCCGCTTTATGGAGCAGAACACGCTGCAGAAGCACACGCGGTGGAAGCATCCGTGAGCTGGGCTGCCGGGTGCCCCAGGTACCACAGGACTTTGCAGGGAGCCTGGACTCCTGTCCAGACACCTGGTGAGAGCCCGAGGCTGGTGTTCAGGGCCCCGGACACAGACACAGAGCAGCCGCATCTCAAAGGCAGAGCCCTGCCTGAAGGAGGAATCCGTGAGTAATCTTCAGGTCCTCCGTGTTGTGGAGCTGAGATGGGAATGAGCCCCTACACAAAATGGAGTCCTCTAGCCTAAAGATATCAGCTGTTCCGTGGCAGAGCCTTGACTGGATGCGGGTGGGGAGTGTCGTGTGTAAAGTCTCTGGCCTCATAAAAGATGGCTGTGGGTCATCAGGAATCTGTGCCATCTTCCTGAGGCTTCTGTGCTGTTGTTGGGGAAGGGACCCCAGTCCTGCCTTCCACCCCCCAACCAGGCCTGAGACCGATCAAACAATAAACGCGTTTCCCACCCTGAGCACTCGAGGTTTGTTTTTAGAGACGGCATCTCAGACCCTCTTTGGTGGCTGCCTAGCAGGGAGACCTCAGCTTGCCTGGCTGGGGAATGGGAAGGTTGGCCTGCCTTGGGGTTATCCCCTCCTCAGCTCCTGAAGACCTGGGTCATCTGGGAAGAATGTTTTTAAGCTGAAACAATTTTAAAACCACAACCTCCTATCACAAACACATTTTATATGGTAATAGAGTACACAGATATGCAAAATATATGTGAACCAAGTTTCCTTCCCCTTTTTTTTTAGATGGAGTTTCACTCTTGTCACCCAGGCTGGAGTGTAATGGCATGATCTCGGCTCACTGCAGCCTTCACATCCTGGGTTCAAGCGATTCTCCTGCTTCAGCCTCCCAAGTAATTAGGGTTACAAGCGTGTGCCACCATGCCCGGCTAATTTTGTACCTTTAGTAGAGATGGGTTTCACCACGTTGGCCAGGCTGGTCTCGAACTCCTGACCTCAGGTGATCCACACACCTCAGCCTCCCTCAGGACCCTGGGCCTGGAAACAAAAGTTTCTTTACCATAGTTAGCTTTAGTATGTGTAGATTTTTTTTCATTAGCTATTATTATTTGAGACGAGTCTCGCAGTGTCGCCCAGGCTGGAGCAGTGGTGCAATCTCCGCTCACTGCAACCTCCACCTCCCCGGTTCAAGCGATTCTCCTGCCTCAGCCTCTTGAGTAGCTGGGATTACAGGCGCGCACAACCACGCCCGGCTACATTTTTTTTTTTTTTTTGAGACGGAGTCTCGCTCTGTCGCCCGGGCTGGAGTGCAGTGGCTGGATCTCAGCTCACTGCAAGCTCCGCCTCCCGGGTTTACACCATTCACCTGCCTCGGTCTCCCGAGTAGCTGGGACTACAAGCGCCCGCCACCTCGCCCGGCTAGTTTTTTGTATTTTTTAGTAGAGACGGGGTTTCACCGTGTTAGCCAGGATGGTCTCGATCTCCGGACCTCGTGATCTGCCCGTCTCGGCCTCCCAAAGTGCTGGGATTACAGGCTTGAGCCACCGCGCCCGGCCGCGGCCATATTTTTTTAAACTGCTGATTTCATGCTCTTCTATTCAATTCTCCACCCATGAACCTATAGTTTGGAAAAGACTAATCTAGGGCAGGTGGCTCCCCCTGGAATTTTTGGACCAGGCTGCAGTTTATCTGTGAAGTGAAGTGGGGAGGGGAGGATCATGGGTACAGCTTTGCAGGCGGTGCAGATGTTTAGATTCTCCCTCTATCCTAAGGGCTGGCCAGAGTCCAGATCATGGATGCTTCTGGTGAACAGGAGAGGCAGGTGGAGCTGAGCCTGAAGCTAAATAAACATCTATTATTAATTCATTTTTCTTGCCTGTCTGTGCCAGGCACTGTGCTAGGCCTCATTTGCTCTTCCGACCTCTTTTTTTTGGGAGGAAGAACAAATCGTCCGTTCGTACTCCCCAGAGTGGGAAAGAGCCTGCCAGAGGCTGCGATCATACCCCACCATCTGACCTCAAATCATACCAGCAGCGCTCCTCTCTCAAGCCCTGACTATGGCCAGGTGCTGGGCTGAGCTGTGTGTCCCATCACAGCATCCTCACAAGAAATGTAGAGGGGCTTGTAATTTCCCCATTTTGCAGGTGAGTTAACAGGCTGGGGAGAAGCAGGAACAGTCAGGACTGGAATCTAGCTCTGTTCCAAAGGCAGCTCTTAATTACCAACATGCGGGTGAGGGTGGCGTGTTTCTGGCCCTCATTTTTCGGGAGGGGGTAACTCCCCCCATTTTGGCCGCCACATCCCTGAGAACCTTGGGGTCTGGCTGTAGGAGGTGGGGGAGCTCTGGGGGGTCTGCGCTGGCTAGTTCCTGAGATCGTTAAAAGTAGATTCTCCTTTCGCTCCAACCTTCCCGGTGTCTCACACACTCCTGCCTTCTCTTGGGCCCACTGGGCCCACCGCCACCCAACCCGTGGACCCCCGAAGGCTCGCCAGCTCTCCAGGATGGGAATTTCGTGACGTTCCCTGCCTGAGCTTCGGGGAGGGCGGGGGAGTGCTGTAAGGGGCTATCGCGCAAGTGCAGACCCTCTGCTTCTGCCGCAAACGGCGGGCCTCACCTAGACCCGGGGACTCGCCGACGAGGGGCGCTAGCCTGGCCCCACTGGGCGAATCCCCGCGTCCGTACCCGTTCCGTCGCTCAGTTCCACGACTCGCTCCCCTGCCGCCCCGCCTGTTCGCGGGTGGGTGGGCGCTTCCCTTGGCTCCCCGTGACACTTTGCAGACGCTCCCCGGCGCCGGGCATGGGCGCCGCCGCCGTCGGTCCCCGAGTCGGATTCCGCGCGCGGGTGGGTGAGCGCGGGAGGCCTCGGCCCCTCGGACCCCGGGCACCCGCGGGCGGGGGATGGTGACCGTATTTGCACCCCCGCCCTGATGCATTCCCCCGCTGGGATCTTTCCACGACTGGCCCCCTCCCACCCCCGGGACAAAGGGCGGGGGCGGCGCATCCCCACGCGTGACCTTTCCCTGTACTGCGCACGCGCCCAGCCCCCACCACCGGGGGAGGGTCCGCACGCCCACGCGACTGCGGGGGAGGGGTGTGGGGCCCCGGAGGTAGGGGAGGCAGCGCGCACGGGCTGGACCTCCTCCTACCCTGGGAAGTTGGGGCAGTTTCCCTCTGCACCTGCCTCTTCCTTAGGCCTGGCGGTGGCCCGCGATGAGAGAGAGTCCTTCCCCTTCAGACCAGGTGTCCCTGTCAGGCGACCTCTTGGGGCACCCAGCAATTTAGGGCTTCAGCTTCCTTTTCCTTCGATACCCAGGAGCCCACGTCCCCAGCTCACTTCTCCCCCAGGACCTCGGTGGCTGGGCCCCCTGCCCCTGACTCTGGGAACCCAGGAGTTTGAAGCCCAGGCGTGTTTTGCCTCAGTCCTGGGGTCCGGGCTCCCTCCTCCCTCAGACCAGGGATCCAGGCCAGAAGGTCCTTCCTGTCGCACTTCACCTCCCCCAGGATGGACCCTGGAGTCCATCCGCGCCCCTCCATTTGTGGCTGCTGTTTCTGTCCAGTGCCCCTGAGGCCCTCGGCTGCTGGGGTCCGCAGGAAGCCACGCCATGAATGACCGGAGCAGCCGGAGGCGGACAAGTGAGGAAGCTGGGTCCCCTTCCCTACCCTGGGTCCCAGTGCGGTCGGCTCCAGGCTGCCGTGGTTGGGGGGTGGTCTGAGGGGCCCGGGACTTCTCTGGGGTGACCCGGGGCCTCTCCTCTCCAGTGAAGGACGATGAGACCTTCGAGATCTCCATCCCCTTCGACGAGGCGCCCCACCTAGACTCACAGATCTTTTACAGTCTGAGTCCCTCTCGGGGAAACTTCGAGGGTGAGCCGAGGGGGCGTGGAGGGACTGGAGTCAGCTGGGAAGCCAGGCTGAGTCCCAGGGTGTGACCTGGTCCCCCCACCCTCGCTGTGTCCCTAGAGCCTCCGGAGGCTGCGTCCCCCGCCCTGGCTTTGATGAACAGCGTCAAGGCCCAGCTGCACATGGCTCTGGAGAGGAACTCCTGGCTGCAGAAGCGCATCGAGGACCTGGAGGAAGAGAGGGATTTCCTGCGGTGCCAGCTGGACAAATTCATCTCTTCTGCTCGGATGGAGGCAGGTATGTGTGGGGTGCTCTGATCCACCTGCCTCCCTGTCCCGCTACTGGGTACCTGCTCACCCAGACTTGAGGCTCCACTGTTTGCCTGGCTGGGTGGGACCTGCCATGTTGGCCCTCTCTGCTAGTCCCCTGCCTGTTTTGGGCCCCCAGGCCCAGCTTCCTCCTCACTTGATGTCCAGGACCTCATCCCCATGAACTGTCTACTGGGGCCTGTCCTCCTGCTTTCTCCTTCAGCTCCCCAAATCCCATCAGCCTCCAGTGCCCTGCCATCTGTTTCCTCGGCCTATGGTGACTTCAGGAGCCTGGAACCTGAGAGTCCCTCTCTTCTGACTCCTAGGGGGACCTTCCTTCATCTCTTTGGCCGAGAGGCCCACCCTAGTCCTTTGGGTTTCCTCAGGGGGCCCCTGATCCTCTTCCTGGCCCTGTCTTCTCCTAGATCCAAGAGTCCAGCCATCCAGCCTCCTCCTGTCCCCCCGCTCCCCTGTGTGACACCAGGGGCCATCTTCCCACCCACCCTGTCCCATCCTTGGTTAATGAGTTCTCCTTCCTCATGAAAGACATTAAGGCTCTTCCTTTGTGGGCCTTTTTGGGTGGGGACCCCAGCAGGTGCTGTCCCTCAAACCCTGCCCCAGGTTCCTGGGCAGTCCCTGCCCACATACCTTGCTCTGCTATAATTCATGGCCAGAAGCAGACGGGAGAGCTCCCATAGCAGCCCCCAGCCCCAGCCAGTTCACAGCTAGCATCTTCTCTTGACTGGTGGGACCCTGTGTCCTGTTTAATACATTTTGGACCCCAGCCACATCCTCTTCCCCAGATGGTCAGGCCCTTTGCCAGACAGCCCATGTCCTGGAGAACCCACACTTTACCCCACCTACCCTCAGCTCGGCCTTGCTAGCTCCTTGGCTGAGAAGACCCCTCAAAAACTCCCACATCTCTCTTTGTGAATTCAATCCTTTCCCCCAAAAACTTGGGCAAGGGGCCTATGTTACTAAGGTGTCTCTGTTACTGGGAGCCCAGCATCTGGGGATCTGGCCTTCCCTCTGTTCTGGAACAAACCGCCTCTGACTGCCCTTGCCTGCCACTGTCTCCTCCCACTGATGGTTCCATCCTGGGTGACTGACTCCTTTGCACAGACGGTTTGGTCCTGCGGCCTCGGCACTTTCCCAGTGGGGACCCTGGCACCAGACCCCTCTCCCAACTCGCCTTCTAGAGGACCCTGTGTCTGGTCCTCCGCCAGCCAGCTCCCTCTGTCTAGATGGAGGTGGGACCCATCCTGCTGGACCCAGGACCCCTGATTTCTCTCAGGGTCTGACCCCCCGACTCCAGCCAAGGCCTTGCCTGCCTCCTGGGTTTACAGAGTCCACTCTCCGGAGGTCCCACCCAGTCCCCAGAAATCTCTCCCTCCCCTGTGGGAACCGCATATACTCACAGGGGTCCTGAGGTCCCTGGTCGGCTGCCCCCCCATAGACCTCTTGCCAACCCAAGCCTCTGAGAAAATGCTGCACCCATTACTACCTCCCACAGACCCCAGCAGGCTCTCCTCAGCCACCAGCATCTCTACTGTACTCCCTGTCCGTTTCTTTAGGGGACCAGCCCAGGTTGGGGGATCCAGTTCTGGGGACTGCAGCCTCTCTCAGTCCCAGGACCTGTGATGGGATGTCTGGTCCCATAGTTCACGTGTGTCTCTCTCTCTCCCCAGAGGACCACTGCCGGATGAAGCCTGGGCCCAGGCGGATGGAGGGGGACAGCCGGGGTGGGGCTGGGGGCGAGGCCTCGGACCCTGAGTCAGCAGCCTCCTCCCTCAGTGGAGCCTCCGAAGAAGGCAGCGCCAGCGAGAGGAGGCGGCAGAAGCAGAAGGGAGGTGCTAGTCGGAGGCGCTTTGGGAAGCCCAAGGCCCGGGAGAGGCAGCGAGGTGGGTGAGGTGCATGGCGCGGGCGCTGAATTGCTGTGTGTCCTTCCCAGAGGCCCTCCTTTCTCTCCAAGCCCCTCCAGCTTTGCTGGAGAAAGACCCACCGGGTTCTGTCTCTCCCTCCCCACTTGTAATCCTGGGATTACAAAGCGTGAGCCATAGCGCCTGGCCTGTCCTGGGTCTACTTTAAGTTTTGGTCAACCCTCGAGGGCAGGGCCACCTTGGGCACGCCCTTAACCTTCATCGGTAAGGAGGAGGTGCGCAGTAGGACCTACCTCGGGGCAGGTGAGGCTTGAATAAGTGAATTCACCTGAGGCAGGGAGGTGAGGGTGATGGCTGGGCGTGGTGGAGAGGCAGGCGGGCAGGCGGGCAGGCGGGCAGGCGGGCAGGCGGGCGGGCGGGCGAGGAGGGTTGCTGCTGGGACCGCGTTGGTTGAACCCGGCCTCTCGGCTCATGTTCTCTCCTCACCCTCCTTCCTGGGCCTGCCTCTTCCCATTTCCCACTGGTCCAAGTACTGGCTGCGCTTCTTTCCCTCCTCTCCGCTCCTTCCTTCCCTGTTATCCGTCTCCTCCTGCACCGCCCGTGCCTCTGCTCGCTGGGATCTTTCCTTCCCATGGCCGTTTCCCTTCCCGTGTCCGCCCCCTCGGTCTTGGCCCCTGCTCCTCACTTCCGTGTCCCCGCCTCCGCCCCGCAGTGAAGGACGCCGACGGGGTCCTCTGCCGGTACAAGAAGATCCTGGGCACCTTCCAGAAGCTCAAGAGCATGTCGCGGGCCTTCGAGCACCACCGCGTGGACAGGAACACCGTGGCGCTGACCACGCCCATCGCCGAGCTGCTCATTGTGGCCCCCGAGAAGCTGGCCGAGGTGGGCGAGTTCGACCCCTCCAAGGAGCGCCTGCTCGAGTACTCCCGTCGCTGCTTTCTGGCCCTGGACGACGAGACGCTCAAGAAAGTGCAGGCGCTCAAGAAGAGCAAGCTGCTGCTGCCCATCACCTACCGCTTCAAGCGGTGATCGCACCACGCCTCCGCGCCTCCGCCCGGGCCTTCCTCCCCCGCCGATCCCGGCCCTCCCCAGGCCCCCGGTGGATGACCTGCGCCTCTCCCTGCCGCGCCCCTGCCCCTCCTCCTCGCTCCCTGGGTTGGGGGCTCCCTTAGCCGGGCCCCCAAGCGCGACGGCCCAGGGCCGGCCGCAGCCCCTTCCCGAACGCCGGCATCCCCTTCCACTTGGGCTGCCCAGCCCTGTCCTCGCCGGACCCCTTCCTCCTGGAAATCAACCAGGCAGGAGGGTGCCGCCCCCCTCTCGGGTGGGGGACTGTATAGACCCCGTCTCCGCCCCGGCCCCGCGGAGGAGCTGCCCACCTGATTCCCGGACAGACCTCCCCAACTCCGCGCGAGACAGAGAATTATTCAGAGAATTTAAATTAAAAAACGACGTGAAAATTTGGAATAAACTGGGCCTCAGCCTTTTCCTAGGAGGGGGACGTGCCTGGGAAGGGGAGGCCGTCGCCCCGACGACGGTGATGGGGTTGCGGGGGCTTCCAAGGGGGTGGGCGCTCAGGCGGGAGGCCGGGTAGGACAGGGGTGTAATTAGCCCCCCGGAGGCAGAGACGGAGAAACAGCTGTGCCCCTGAAAACTCGGAGGCAGAGCTCTGGAAAAGAAGCGCGGACACAGCCGGGCACGGTGGCTCACGCCTGTAATCCCAGTACTTTGGGAGGCCGAGGCAGGCGGATCACGAGTTCAGGAGATCGAGACTGTCCTGGCTAACACAGTGAAACCCTCTCTCTACTAAAAATACAAAAAATTAGCCAGGTGTCCCAGCTACTCGGGAGGCTGAGGCAGGAAAATCGCTTGAACCCAGCAGGCGAAGGTTCCAGTGAGCCGAGATCCGGCCACCGCACTCTAGCCTGGGCGATAGAGTCTTTGTCGCAAAAAAAAAAAAAAAAGTAAAAAGCGTAAACGCTACCCGCTGGGCTACCCGGACCAGTGAGTGGCGCGAGAGGCGGGACTCGATGACCTCGAGCAGGGGAGGCCACCCAGCGGCCAGGCCAAGTCTGGAGGATTCTTCCGTCCGGCCGCCAGGGGGCAGTAACGCCAGATCATCTGTCTCCCGGAAGGAATGCGCGATCATCCATCTGCTGCGCCTGCGCGGCGGGAGGGGCCGGAGCGCGTTGATGCGGTTGCCAAGACAACCAAGAGGGTGGCCGGATTTAACCGTTGGGGATTAAGCACTTTCACTCTAGGAAGGGAAAACCTCGCGCACGCGCAACGGGGACTGAAACCTGGTCCCCGCAACCCCCTACACCGGAGCAGTGGGAGAGCGCGCCACAGAGACTCTTACGCAGGCGCAGAAGCCTGTTTCCCCCTCACCCGCCGCTTCCGCCCTGCGCAGGCGCAAAAAGCCGCGCTGGCAACCTCCGCAGCGGTCGCGCGCACCGTTCACCCCTCTTGCTGCTTTTGTCTCGCGCAACCTTCTCAGGCCCTCCGCGAGGCCGGTCCTTTTTTTCTTTCACTTTCCCCACCCGGAGAGCCAGGTGCGGAGAACCGGGACCTCGTCTCCTTCTCTGTATCCCTTCCCCTGACCCACCTTGCCTCCGTCCTCCCTCCCTTTTCCGTTCCCGAAGCCGGAAGGAGCCGAAGCACCCACGAAAAAAGCCGAAGCTGTCCCCGGAGAGTGAGGCCTTCACGAAGCGGTGGCGGAAGGAGCCGAAGTTCTCTGATCTGCGGAGTGAGCAAGTGGCATCTCCGGAAAGAGCCGAAACTTGGACTCGAGCTTAATCCCAGGAGGGGCCCGAGGGCGAGCGCCGGAAATCTCCGGAAAGAGCCGAAGGCCGGGACGGTTAGGATTGTCGGAAGTGGCCGATTGCTTGGACAGGGCCGGCGGAGAAGATCGGAGGAAATCCGTGGAAGCAGCCAAAGACTGGGACGGATTGAATTGTCGGAAGAACCCGAACTCGCAGAGGGGGCTGGGCGCAGTGGAACACGAGGACACACGGAAACCTCCGAACGTTGAGGAGATAATTTTGGAAAAGTTACGGAAACCTGGGAAGTCGGCGAAACCCTACCTTCGGGTGTTTTCGGAAGCAGTCGCAGCTGCCATCTGCCTCTCCTTCGTCCAGTGTCCGGAAATAGCCGACGCGCTTCGGAGCCAGGCTCGGGGGGCGGGGCAAGCTCGCGGGCGGGCGGGCGGGTCAGGGGGCGGAGCCCGGGCGGGCGGGGAGGGCTGCCGGAGGCTTGATTAGGTAGGAGGTGGCGAAGCGCCGGCGGCGGCCGGAAGTAGCCGAAGCCAGCGGCGGAAGTAGCCGAAGCGGCCGGAGCGGGCGGCAAGGCGAGGCGAGAGCTGCACAGGGCCCTACGCGGCCGCCTCAGCATGTCGGACTTCGACGAGTTCGAGCGGCAGCTCAATGAGAATAAACAAGGTGAGGGCGCCGGGGTCGCGGGGCGGAGGTGTGGGCGGGTCCTCGCGTCGCTCTTTGCCCCCCCGCCATTTTCTCCCTCGCTTCCCCCCACCTCTCACGGCCGTGCGACCCCCCCCAACCCCGGTTCCGTGGCGCGCGCCTTGTTCACGTGACGTCCCCAGCGTTCGGCCGCGCGCTAGGCGAGGGGAAGGGGGCGGCGGGGCGCGGGCCCATGACGCATGCGCACGGCGGCTGTCCCCGTGCCCCACGTGGTCCTGCCGGAGGTGGCTCGGGGGACGCGGCGCGAGTGCGCCAGGTACCTCGACGTGAACTTTTGTTTTTTAAAATCTTTTTGTATTCTCTGAAAAGGAGATTATGTTAGGCCCCGTAATCGGTTCTTTTTCTCCCGCTGCCTTGGCACTTCCGCTTCCGGTCGGGCCCACGGCCGCGTCTCCACGCCCCCTTTGTTTCCAAAATGGCGGTTGTGAGGACTCGGGGGGCCCCCCTTTCCCTCCTTCACGTGGATGAGGACAGAGCTGTTTCGGGGGACTCTTGGAGGCCACGAGCCCGTCTCATACCCCTTTTCCTTTTTGCTGATTTGCTGCGGCCTCTCCTGCCAGGTGGTTTCTGCCCCGTCTGTTGGTAGTGGGGCGCCTCATATTAATGTGTTGGGCGCATGGTCCCTGAAGCATCTGCATTCTTTGAGTGTCGGCACGCACACATCCTGCATATGCGGAACTTTTGGCGGTCCCGAGAATCGCGATATGGAGTGTTTGAGACAAACCTCAAATCATGTACGATCCCAAACTCGGGACACCTAATAATACTCAGCGTCAGATCTCGATGTAGAGATAAGGAAACAGGTTCTGAGGGAGGAAGAGGGATCTGGCCCACTGCGCTAAACTCTCCACTTAACGGGGAAGGTGGGAGGCAGGTTCCCTTCAGGGTATCGAGAATTGTAATGGGTGAGAACAAAAAGCGTGGGGCCCTGCTGATCTTAGGGATTCCGGGAATATTAGAAGTGGGAGAGTTGTTCCATGTTTCAGTTTGAGAGTGAAGAAACTCAGGACTAGGGAAGGTTGGGGACTTGTTTCATTTGTTTTGAGGCTTCAGCTGCCCATGATCCTAGGTCGTTCGGAGGGCGAAATGAGGGCTAAGGAATTTTCCTTTGAACCCAGGCTAGAGTTGGGTAGGGGCTGTATTAGGAAACAGTGCCCTGGGGAAGAAATAACGTTTACTGAGGGTCTGACTCTGTCTTAGGTGGTGGACTGTTCAAGAGCATAGGCTTTGGAGTTGAGCACATCAGGGGTTTAGATACTTGCTTTGTTGGTTAGTAGCTACTTTTAATACGTTTATATCTCTTTTTTTTTTCCTATTTGTAGTCTGATTATTATTTTCTTCTCACTCGGTTTTGAGAAGATTAATAAGGATTATAGTAACGATAGGTATAGTTAAACTCTGAGCGTTTACGTGTGCCAGGCTCTTCGCTAAACTCTTAGCGTGATTTTACTTAGGGGATCCGCCTCTACTGGGGAGGAAACTGAAGGCTCAGAAAAGTTAAAAACTTTCTCAGGGCTCAGCTAGTCAGAGGCAGAGCTGAGATTAAATGGGGTAACGTAAAGTGTGTGGCATTTGGCTTGGTGTACACTAGGTGTGCAGTAAGCGATATTTGCAATTGTAAAATTCCATGCTTAAAGAGGAGGGTCTTCCACTCACAGAGATTATGTCACAGTTGGGAAAGGGCAGGAAAAGGTGCTTTCCAAATGTCATTCTGTCACACAACACCTGAGTGGAGT
This sequence comes from Chlorocebus sabaeus, assembly GCF_047675955.1. Taxonomy (NCBI): domain Eukaryota; kingdom Metazoa; phylum Chordata; class Mammalia; order Primates; family Cercopithecidae; genus Chlorocebus; species Chlorocebus sabaeus. Next base: position 2,713,445 of record NC_132909.1, on the reverse strand, counting down.
AGATGTGACCCTCGTTTACAGAGAAAAAACCAAGTCTTAAAGGTTAAGTTGTTTTTGCATGGTTTTTGTTGGTAAGCAGAAAAGCAGGTACTGATTCTGAGCTGTGGCTGGCTTCAAGGCCAAGTTCCACTCTGCTGGGCCACCAAGTGGAGCGGATCCGGCCGTTCTTTGAGGCTCTCAGATGGTGCTTCCCTGGTTCTCCCCGGGTTTCCCCCTTGGTGCTGATAGGGCCCTCCCTGAGACCTGGCACGGCTCCTGGGTTGCCGGAGCTGCCCCCATAAGATGACCACAATACAGTGTTTTGAGCAAATGAAGCTCTCTTTGCTTTTACCTGTCCAGCATCAGGGTGTGGGAGAGGGTTTTTGTCATAGGGGAAGTTCTGCCCACGTGTCACTCTGCCTGTGGGTCTTTGTGGAGGACGGATCAGCCTCTGTACCTGTCGGCTTCTGCTTCAGTCCCTTCCTCTGCTACCTGTGTCGATAGGGAATTTCCTTGTCTGTGTCCCAGGCACCCAACGGGCGTCATTGCTTTCTCTGCGTGACTTCCTCTCTGCCTGCTTGCCTGTTTCAGAGCCTTAGCAGCAGGAAGGGCCCTTGGGGCTCACAGCCTGTCCATCTTACAGGCGTGGAGTTGTGCCCAGTGCCGTGCCTTCGTGCTTACCCTGCTGCTCTGCACTGCTGGCCTGTCCTGCCGATTGTTCCTCCCAATTTCAGTTTTTGATTTTGGGGTTTTTGGCCTTCGAGGGGACAGTTATATTGTCATTAGTGGTTCTAGCCAGACTTGAGTGTTCTGCCTGATCCACATTCAAGAGTATGACCTGCTGCTTAACTCACTGATGTTTGAGAGTTTACGTTCTGGTATCACCATTTCCTAGCTGTCTGGCCTTGGGTAACTGTGATCTCTCTGAACCTTAGTTTTCTACCCATTAGGTCAGCCCCCAGCAGTGTTTTTCCGAAGCAGTAGTGAGGATTAAGAACAAACAAAACTATTTAGTACAGATTCCAATTGTAGGAAGCATCTCAGTATTTGTTTCTGTTTTTTTCCCTTTTGGGTACATATTTTTCTGAGTGTTGGTGGTTTTGGAATTGTGATGCTTTTCCAAACATTCAAATTGCATCACAAAAACATAAGACAAAACACTGTGGGTGAGGCTAAAGTTTAACATCCTCCCTCAGTGCCTTTTCCTCCTCTTGTCCCCAGGGATGATCACTCCAGGAGATGCGTGTTAACATACATGAGCACCTTAACGTGTGCATCTTTTTTGTGTGTGTGCTTTGTGGCTAGTTGAGAAATCTGGATGTCTTTGAATTAAGAAAATGGTATGGCGGTGCTCATGAACACCCCCAATGCTCATGCTTTATTCTCCATCTTAAAGGGCCGGTCTTCCTTCTTCAGGGGTTGAAGGGTCTGGTGAGAGCAGAGGTCTCTGTGGTTTTACCAGCGAGGCTCTGTTTCTAGTGGCTACATCAAGCAAATGTAGGGTTGAGGGAGCTGGCTGGAGGCTGGCAGAGATGCATGCCCCTACCCTACAGTACAGACTCTCCAGTACTTGGCTTTGAAGGGAGTGAGGCCGGGAGAATCAAGTGGTTTGGGATTCAAGTCTGGATGGGGCAAGCTCCTCCCTTGTCCTGCTGAAGGAGAGGAGGGCCTCTTTCCCCTTCAGTCTGCGGATTCTCTGAGGCGCTTCCCTTCCCCTGGGGAAGGGTGCTTGCTTCTGCATTATTCACTGGCTTGGGAAGGGATGGGTTGAGTTTCCCTGCTTCCTGGGGATATCAGATCCTGCCTGGCACCTGACCCCCAGGCCTGATGGTGGGGCTGTGGGTGCCAGCTGGTTGCAGAGGTCTTTCCTGAGGGGTCGATGAGTCCCTTCTGGAAAACATCATTGGGTCTCTTGATTCCCCAGCCTCTAGCCCTGCCCCTCTCAGGGACGACCCTGGGGTCAGGCCCCTCAGCCCTCGAGGGGACCAGGAGCCAGCCTCCTCTGTCTTCTCTGGCTCCCAGCTCCTCCTGAGCATCCTCAGGTATCTCACACCCCGGGGGCATTTCCAGGCCCCGTCCCCCTGGTCCCCTCGTGGTCCCTGGACTCGCTTGTGGACCCAGAAGGCCTGTTAATTCCCTTCCTCCATTGGATCCCTTCCCTTTGGGGGTGGCCTCCCTGGGGCTGGGGACATAGCCACCAGCGCGCAGGGTGGGCTGGGCCCGCAGCCTTACTCCGCTCATCCCTTGCCCCCCCTCTCACCCTTGCCCAGAGCGGGACAAGGAGAACCGGCATAGGAAGCGCAGCCACAGCCGCTCTCGAAGCCGGGACCGCAAACGCCGGAGCCGGAGCCGTGACCGGCGCAACCGGGACCAGCGGAGCGCCTCCCGGGACAGGCGGCGACGAAGGTACTAGGGCTCAGGGATTCTCCTGGGCCAGCCTGGGAGTCGGGGGGTTGGTGTTGGCCGGCCTGTGGGTGGCCTGTGCGTGTCTGTCTGGGCCCGGGCCCTGTGTGGCTCGTTTGTTCTTCGTGTGCATCTGGGGGAGGGATCTACTGCTTGGTCTGTCTTGAATTCTGATTTTTTTCCCCTCTTTCTGGGGTTTCTTTCATTTTCTCTTGGTGGTTGCTGGTGGGTTGCTGGGGGCAGTAGGTTCTTTATCTGGAGCCTGGGAATTGATTCTGTGTTTTCCTTCACAAGGGGCTGTTCTCTGTCTCTGACTCTGAGGGCCTGTTCCTTCTTTTCGACTCTCTGTGGCTCTCTGTGGGACTCTCTTCGAGGGGGTTGGTCTCTGCCTCCAGTTTCTTTCTTCCCTGCCTCCCAGGAGAAGGGAGCTCTTGGGACCGAGGCAGTATCCACAGCCTGGGCTTACTTTCTGGCCCGGGGTGTCGGTTTCCACCGCCTCTTCCCTTCTAGGCTTCCCTCTCTGTTCTCTGCCCTCTTAGGTGAGGAAGGGCAGGATAGGCGGAAGTCCTCCTGCGTCCTCCCAGCTCAGTTTCTCCAGCTAGAGACCGGTCCTTCCTGGCCCCTGGCCCCTGGCCCCTTTCTCCTTTCCTCACTTCCTCTTTCCTGGGGGTTGGGAGTGTTTGGGGGGAAATAGCAGGGCCGAGGGGGGCCTGCTTGCTGCTTGTTCACCTCGGCCCTGCTCCCACCCTGGGGCTCAGTGCCCTTGGGGGGGGTGTGGCATGTGGGGAAGACGAGGGTCCCCAGTCACCCCTCCCCATACCTTTCCCTCCCACCCCCCAGCAAACCTTTGACCAGAGGCGCTAAAGAGGAGCACGGTGGACTGATGTGAGCTTCTCTTCCTGCCCCTTCTTCCCTGATGTCCACTCCCTTCACCTTCCTCACGCCCGTGCACCCTGTCCCGCCCGTTTCCAGCCCTGGCCCAAGCACTGGGAAGAGTCCACTTACCTTGAAACCAGCACCCCTCCCCCAGGCCCTGCCCCAGACCCTCTCCTTCCCTGGAGAGAGTGGAGCTTACGTGGTTGGGGGGAGGGTGAAAGGGTGCCTGGGAGGGGGCTCGCAGGCCCCCTGTTAGTCAGACTGAGGTTGCCCTGCCCCGCTCTCCCCTCCCACCTCCCCCAGTCGTTCTCCCCGCCATGAGAAGAAGAAGAAGGTCCGTAAATACTGGGACGTGCCACCTCCGGGCTTTGAGCACATCACCCCAATGCAGTACAAGGCCATGCAAGGTAGGCCCCTGGCCGGGCTACTCCCAGAGCGAGAGGGTGCAGGGGCTGGGATTCTCCGTCAGTCGTTCCCCTGCGTGTGTGCATGGAGGGGGTCGAGGACACAGGTGGAGGGTTGCACACCCCTGGGAGGTCTGGTCTCTGTGCTTTTGAGGCCTCCCTCTGGATGCCATTAGGAAGTGAGGCTTCTTAGGAGTAGCAGTTACAGGGTGGGGGTCCCGAGGTGGAAAGAGGATTCTGGAAGGTGCTAGGGCTGAGAGCCTGTAGGAGCTTTTTGCCAAGGAGGGGAACTCCCAGCGTGTGGTGGGGGGAGGTCACTGAACACTCCCCTGATGGGGTTTTATCCTTCTTTTACCCCCTTTGAAGCTGCGGGTCAGATTCCAGCCACTGCTCTTCTCCCCACCATGACCCCTGACGGTCTGGCTGTGACCCCAACGCCGGTGCCCGTGGTCGGGAGCCAGATGACTAGACAAGCCCGGCGCCTCTACGTGGGCAACATCCCCTTTGGCATCACTGAGGTACTGCCCTCCCCCTGCCCTCCCCTCTCCCTTGTCCCCTACCCCATTGCTCCCCTTCCCTCCATTCCCTTTCCCCAACCTGCACGGGTCAGACTCTGCTCCTGCAAGCCCCCCCGGCCCCCTCCCAGACGGACCGATGGAGTTGAGCCAGCCAGGGGCCGGGCTGGGGGTGGCCCTCCCTCCCTCCTCTTCCCTCTCCCGTCTCCCCTCCCCCAACCTCCTCAGCAACCCAGGGATCAAGCACACACATAATGTACCCACGTGTTGTACCTACGTGTCGGAGAGAGACAGAGAGGGAGACTTGGACACACACACACACACACACACAGACGCACGCTGCCCCTCAGTTTTTTTCTGACACGCCTCTCCTTCTCTGCCGCCTGTCCCCCATCCTCTCCCCCACGTCCCTCCCATGGTCGCTGTTCTTTTATTTTTGATCGCCCCTGACCTCCCCCTTCCCCACCACTCCTTTTCCCTCTCCCCTCTCCCCAACCCCTTCCTGTGGCACCCCCTGAGAATCCCGAGATCAAAGAGTTGTTTCCATTTCTCTTTAAAGTGAAATATTGTGGGGCTGAGATCCCTCGTAGCAACAAAAAGTTTGCTACCATCGTCGAAGGCAAGTAAGGTCCATTCTGACTTTCTCAACCTGCACTTTGCTACATTTGATAAACCAGCCCCCGGACTCCAGGGCCAGATTCCTCCACATCACTCTTTTCTCCTCCCCTCCCGTCCCTGCCCCTCCTCCCTACACTCCTCCTCTCCCGCCCCTGCACTCTTGACCTCGTCCTCCTCGCTCGTCTCTGTCCTGCTTTCCTTTTCTGTCCTTTGCTGGTCTCTGCCCCGCCTGCCGCTTCCTTTCTACTTTCCTGCCACTTCTCTCTGTCTCCACCGGGCGTCCCTTCCCTGTGTGCTGTTTCTTCATCTCTGCTTCATGTTTTTCTTCATTTTGTGTTGTCACCATTCCCTCTGCCTTTTCTTGAACAATCTTCTCCTTTCCCCTGATTTTTTGGGGCCCCTGTGGCTGTCCCCCAACGCCTGTCCATCCCTGCCCTTTGGCCGTCTTCTTGCTACTGCTTCCTCCCCATTTTCTCTCTTGCTTCTGTTCCTACTATTGACTTCTACACCCCCACCCATATTCCACTGTTCCTTCCCCCCCTCCTCCCTCCCCTCATCCCTCTCCCCTTACCCCCAAACCCCTCTGTGTCTCCCTCTCTCACCCTTCCCCTCCTCTCTCCACCTCCCTTCCCCCGCCCCCCCCCTTGTCTCCTATTCCCTCTGCAGGAGGCCATGATGGATTTCTTCAATGCCCAGATGCGCCTGGGGGGGCTGACCCAGGCCCCTGGCAACCCGGTGTTGGCTGTGCAGATTAACCAGGACAAGAATTTTGCCTTTTTGGAGGTGAGCTGGGGGAGTGCGTGGGGTCGAGGAAACGTGTGTGATGTGAGGGCCCATCCCTCAGGCCGCAGGTGTGTGGAGCTGCCCTGCGCTGTTTCCACTGGGCCCTCTGCAGCCCATTCTCCATGTGGTCACTGAAATGAGCCCTGTAATAGCTCTGCAGATCTGATCCGACTTTCTGCCTTACCTTTGCTTTCTGTGTGACCCGAGAGGCCTGTTTGGCCTCTGCTGACCTTTTTGGCCTTTTCCAGACCATTCCGGCCCAGTCCTCTGCCCTCTGGCCATGCTGACCTTCCCAGAACGTACCATGCTCCTGCCTGCTTGGCTAGAGTTCTTTACCCCAGCTAACTGATGTTCCTAACTAGTCTTCCGTTACTCCAGCTAGCTGATGTTTCTAATTAGTCTTCTGTGTCAGTGTTTCTCAACCGTTGGGAAAGAGCCTTGGTTTTTGATTTTCGACTCTTGGACTGATAACTGGTGAAGTACTGTGAAGGCATTGGCAGTGTTGGCTTGCTCTAGAGGTTTCTGAGCACTCCCTCTCACTTTGTACTTGCCTCACTGCAGTCCACTTTCCGTTGCGCTGCTCCAGATATGGGCTGAAATGTCCCCTCACCAGAAATACTCCAGTACTGTCATCTCCCCATTCAACTAAGCTTCCCCGTGACGTCCTTTTTCAGCATTTTGTCCCTCTTCCGCATCGTCACAGCCTGCAATTGTGTGTTTGCCTCTGTGTTGGTGTTGGGTGCCTGGTGTTTTTCACGGTTGAGTGTGAGCTCCTGGCAGTAGGGACATGCGTGTCTGTTGTCCTCCCAGTGCCCAGCCTGGGGCCTGGCATGTCATATTTGTTCACATGAGTGAAAGGAAAGAAGAAATCCCAATCCTGGAACACTAGGGCCTGTATCAGTCCCTGGCCGCCACCCTCACCACACCTTTCTTTCATTCAGTTCCGCTCAGTGGACGAGACTACCCAGGCCATGGCCTTTGACGGCATCATCTTCCAGGGCCAGTCACTAAAGATCCGCAGGCCTCATGACTACCAGCCGCTTCCTGGCATGTCAGAGAACCCCTCCGTCTATGTGCCTGGTGAGTGGGGATCCATTAAGGGTCCTCTTCCTCCCCAGTCCTGTTCCCATGGCTCGTCCTTCCCTTCAGCCCAGCTGGAGTGGCTTAGGAAGTCGTGTAAGTACTGTGGACCATAGGTGCCTTTTCCCTGCTTCCCCTCAGTCTGTGTGAGTGGGGTGCTCTCCTGCTGTTAGAGAAGGTGCCTAGGGCCGGGAGAGGGAGCTGTGACCTGCTTGGGGACACACAGCTTGTACGTGGCAGAGCCAGGATCAGACCAAAGGTGCTGGGGGAAGTGAGGGGCTTGTGGTCGGGACCTCATGCCTGCTCTGGGACCTTGGAGGGCTCAGTCTGTGCCCGTCGGGGCTGGCGTGCGTCGACAGTTGGCAGCAAAGTTCCTGCTGTGGGGTCTGGCACCTGGCCGTTCACTCGTTTTTTGTTTCCCATATTTGCCTTGAATCTTGTGTTCTGGGCCATTCCCCATAGCTGTGTTTAATATCGTCTCTAATTGGTAGGTAACAGCAAATCAGGGGTTGGCAGACCATCTCACTGTGTGAGAGCAGCCAGACGGTGTCTGCGTGCATGGGCCTGGCTGTGTGCCGGCACACCTCAACACGCATGGCTGCTGAGATTGGGCTTTCCTGTGCTAGTCACAGGCCACAGAATGGTCTGCCTTTAGAAAGCTTGCAGGATGTACAAAACCAGGTGATGGGCCCTGGCAGCCCACAGGCTGAATGGATTTGAGTGAGGGTTTGTCTGCTGCCCTGTCAGGGTGTGGCCGTGTCTCCTGGGACGTGGAGGAGGTGGGGTTCTGCTGGCCAGTACTCACTGTTGGAGGAGCCCTTTAGAAACCGAGTCAGCTCTTCAGGGAGGCAATGTGGAGCCCCAGATGGAGGCACATCTGTGTCAGGCAGAACTTGGGCTGGGTCCCTCACTGGTCTCCAGTGCTTTTCTTTTTGTTGTTGCTGTTGTTTTTTGAGATGGAGTCTCACTCTGTCACCCAGGCTGGAGTGCAGTGGCACCATCTCGTCTCACTGCAAGCTCCGCCTCCAGGGTTCAAGCAATTCTCCTGCTTCAGCCTCCCGAGCAGCTGGGATTACAGGCGCCTGCCACCATGCTCGGCTAATTTTTGTACTCTTAGTAGAGGTGGAGTTTCACCATGTTGGTTAGGTGGGTCTCGAACGCCTGACCTCAGGTGATCCACTCACCTCAGCCTCCCTAAGTGTTGGTATTCCAGGCAGGAGCCACGGCGCTCAGCCCAGTGCTTTTCCACCATGAGTTTTGGTAAATTCAGCTAACCTTTTAGAGCCTGTGATGTATGTTGACATACTCCAATCTGAATGGACTTTTTATGTATGGGTGTGTTTCCCCGATCAAGCTACAAAATATCTTCCCCACATCTCTTCCTGGTGAATCCACTGTGTTTTCATTCATTTTAAATCCCGTGAGTGGCCCGCCACTTACTGGTGCTTACTGTGTGTGTCAGGCACTGTCCTAAGTGCACTGCACGGATGACATTTTTGCCATACAGGGATTGGCAAGTTACGATTGAGAGGCCAACTCTGACCCACTGCCTGTTTGTTTGTTTGTTTTGAGACGGAGTCTTGCTCTGTTGCCCTGGCGGGAGTGCAATGGTGCGATCTCAGCTTACTGCAACCTCCGCCTTCCAGGTTCAAGTGATTCTCCTGCCTCAGCCTCTCGAGTAGCTGGGATTATAGGCATGTACCACCATGCCTATTAATTTTTTGTGTTTTTAGTAGAGATGGGGTTTCACCATGTTGGCCAGGCTGGTCTTGAACTCCTGACTTTGTGATCCACCCGCCTCAGCCTCCCAAAGTGTTGGGATTACAGGCGTGAGCCACTGCGCCCAGCCACTGTCTGTTTTTGTAAGTAAAGATTGATTGCGGCGCAGCTGGCCTCGTTGTGCAGTGCCTGCTTCCGGGGTAGGGACGTGGTGGGCCTTGGGGAATAGGAACGGTGGGTTATGGATCTAAGGTTGCTTCTCTTACCAGGCTGAGGGGCTTGACTCTTCTGAAGGTGATGGGGTGCTCTGGCAGGGGCTGAGCTGAGGGCGACCCAGTGATAGCAGTGGCTGCCGAGCTCCTTTCAGGCGTCCCCTGGGCCGAGATGGCCTGGTCACCATGGGAGGGGACATTCCTCCATCTTACAGATAAGAAAGAGCTTCGGGACAGTGGGAATCCCTGCTGGGTCTTCCCCATACCACCTTTGCTCCAGGTGTGATGCTTGATAGATGCAGCCGCTGAAGAGGTATGGGGCCCTGTTTCCCCGCCCGACCCTTGCAACATCCCTGCCAAGTAGGGCTCGTCCTCCTCAGTGATGAGTGTAGGAACTCGAGGCTCCGAGAAGATTCATTTGAAGTAGTTGTCATGTAACAGCGGCTGACCCCACTGATGGTGCTCACAGTGTGTGTCTGGGCTGGGCTAGCCCTGTTGTGGGCATTGAGTCTCACAGATGCCCAGGCCACGGTGACTGCCATGCCTGTTTTCACGTCCTCTATTGAATCAGCACTTGGCCTGAGCTGTTCTCACGCACGTGGCTCACACGACAGGCGCCAGTATTCTTCCCGTTCTACAGATGAAGACACTGAGGCTCTTGGAGCCTCATATGGTACAAACATGACTCGAACTCAAGGAGCCATGTACCCAGAGAGCCCAACTCTTGCACCCTTGGCCCTGTGTTGCTCAAGTGAGACGTGTAGAACCCGGGCTCGAGGCCAGGCTTCCAGTGTGACCCAGGCACAGCCTGCAGCCTGCCGTGCTGCCTGTGGAGAGTCACAGCTGAGTGTGGGCTCTGGAGGCTGTCTTTTTCCTGCCTCTGTGGCTGTGCTCTGTGCCTCAGTTACTGCCTTCTGTGCTGTAACAGCATTGCAGTAGGAGACTTGAAAGTCTGACAGGATGCCTGGCCCTTGGGGTGAGTGCTTGGTGTGTGTTCCTGCCCCCGGGCTGCTGCTACTTGTCCCTGTAGCATAGGAGACTGGTCTCCTGGGGTCTGTGTGGCCCCAGTCTGGTGTTTGGAGCTGACTGGGTTGGTGCTTCCAGTTCTCTGGGGGCAGCGTCATCATGGGCTGAAGGGGCTTGAGCAGGTAGGAGAGGGTGCGTGGGGGTGTCTCTCTCCTCCCATGGGCACAGCGGCTCAGCTTCTGAGGGTCCTTCCCATGTCTTGTCTTGTCTTACCTGTTCCTTTCCAGCATCAGGATGGAGGTGGGATGGGGCCACTCACATCTGGTGTGAGGGCTGCAGAGGAAGGGGAGGCCACATGGCCTAGGCTTTGAACTTGGGAGTCAGGCTGGTTGGTTACCGGGTCCTGACATAGCTGGCATCTGACAGGACGGCGTCAGGATACATTGGCAGAGCCTGTGAATCATCCCACCAGCAGGCACTTGTCTGTGAGTCCAGAGTTCAGTGGATAGGGCAGGATCAAGGGCCAATCAATTCAGCTGATAAGCTCCCACCCTGGTATGTCAGCCCTCAAAAACATTGGATCCTGCATCCCACAGTCAGCCCCGAGTTCCCAGTGAGATCAGAGCGGCTAATGCTGCGGACGCTGCTCTGAGACTTGCTGAGCAGCCTCAGCTCCTCATTGTGCCTTGCCACCCGTGAGGGCAGGGGCACCCCTGCAGTGGCACCCGAGCAGCCTCAGCTCCTCATCGTGTCATGCCACCCGTGAGGGCAGGGGCACCCCTGCAGTGGCACCTGAGCAGCCTCGGCTCCTCGTCGTGTCATGCCACCCGTTAGGGCAGGGGCACCCCTGCAGTGGCACCTGTTGTTCTGGCAGGGTGTGAAGGGAGGAACTGAGCCGTTTTTTTTTTTTTTTTTTTTTTTTTTTTTGAGACGGAGTCTTGCTTTGTTGCCCAGGCTGGAGTGCAGTGGAGTGATCTCAGCTCACTGCCGCCTCCGCCTCCTGGGTTCAAGCGATTCTCCTGCCTCAGCCTCCCGAGTAGCTGGGATTACAGGGGCCCACCACTACGCCCTGGTAATTTTTGTATTTCTAGTAGAGATGGGGTTTCACCATGTTGGCCAGGATGGTCTTATCTCTTGACCTTGTGATCCACCCGCCTTGGCCTCCCAGAGTGCTGAGATTATAGGCGTGAGCCCCCCATGCCCAGCCGGGGATAAGCTTTAATGGGAGCCTTGCCTGGGTGGCTGTCAGAGAAGGGGTGGAGTGTGTTGGGACTCACCAGTAGGTCCTGAGCCCAGGTGACCTGCTAGCATTCCACAGCAGCAGGTGGCAGATGTGGGTGTGAACTTTGTGCCTTCAGAGCGTTCTGGAGGATGTTCTAGTTTGAGGTTCCCTTGAGGCTGGGCAGATTTGGGAGACAAGGTGTGTTCTCCCCAGGGAGCCTCTGTACCACTGCCCAGGACCCTCCCTCGTCAAATCAGGCTGGGGTGGGATGGGCATGTGGTGGCCCCTCCCTCGTCAGATCAGGCAGGAAGTGTTCTTTTTGGCGATTGAGGAGCTTGCCATAGACTGTCCAGGTGTTTGGGAAGATAACCTGGTACTGGAATTGAAGTTCTTCTCTCCTCTGCCCATAGGGGTTGTGTCCACTGTGGTCCCTGACTCTGCCCACAAGCTGTTCATCGGGGGCTTACCCAACTACCTGAACGATGACCAGGTACCCTCCGTGCCCCCCTCCAGTCCCCACCCCGCCCCACCCCACCCCACCTCAGCCCAGCCCTGATAGACTCTCGGCCGCTGCAGGTCAAAGAGCTGCTGACATCCTTTGGGCCCCTCAAGGCCTTCAACCTGGTCAAGGACAGTGCCACGGGGCTCTCCAAGGGCTACGCCTTCTGTGAGTACGTGGACATCAACGTCACGGATCAGGTGAGTCCCTGGCCCCTGGCCGCTGCCGCGTCTGTCCTTCCCTGCCTTGCGTCTGTTGCCAAGCCGTGGTGTCCCCTCCTCGGGACGGGGCGGGAGGCGGCCAACCTGAGGCAGTGCCCTGTGTGTGGGCTTGTCCTTGTCCCATGGTGTTGGCTTTTTCCAGGCTCTTAATCCCCTTTGCCTTCCCCTCTTCCCCCACCAATGCCCCGGCTTGGGGGTAGGTGTTGGGCTCCCGGTCCCTGACCCCACATCTCCCGCACCCCCTACCCCTCGTCCTCCAAACGCAGGCCATTGCGGGGCTGAACGGTATGCAGCTGGGGGATAAGAAGCTGCTGGTCCAGAGGGCGAGTGTGGGAGCCAAGAATGCCACGCTGGTGAGCCCCCCGGCACGTCATCTTCCATTGGCTCGAGGGACCCGGGGGTGGGAGGGCTGGCTAGGGACAAGCGTTCTGATCTTTCTCCCAGCTTTCATGGGAAGGCAGTTGGGGGGCGTTCAGTGCAGTGTTGGGGAGTGGAGCTTTAGGTGTTTAAGTGTAAGAGATGGCCTTTTCCCTGGGTGGGCATCTGAGGGGCATAGGCTTGAGCAGAGGGAGACTGGGTCTGGGCCCCCCGTGACGCCCCTGCCTCCCCTGGCCCCACAGAGCACCATCAATCAGACGCCGGTGACCCTGCAAGTGCCGGGCCTCATGAGCTCCCAGGTGCAGATGGGCGGCCACCCGACTGAGGTCCTGTGCCTCATGAACATGGTGCTGCCGGAGGAGCTGCTGGACGACGAGGAGTACGAGGAGATCGTGGAGGACGTGCGGGACGAGTGCAGCAAGTACGGGCTTGTCAAGTCCATCGAGATCCCCCGGCCTGTGGACGGTGTTGAGGTGCCCGGCTGCGGAAAGGTCAGGAGGCCCCGGGCTCAGAGCTTTCTCACCCTCTCCCCCTTCTTCTTCTCGCCCTCTCTTTCCTCCCTTCTCCCTCTCTTCCCTCCTTTCTCCCTCTCTTCCCTGGCCCTCTCCTCTCTCCTCAGTCTCCCTCTCCCTTCGCTGAGCATGCATATAGGTGTGTGCCATCACTGAGTGCTGCCCTCAGGCCTGGCCATAGGAGATGTTGGTGACGCAGAGGGGTGTGTGGCCCTGTGGGGGTCTGAGGCCTGCAGGCGAGACAGTAGTTGGGGAATGCAGCTCTGTATTGCTTTAGAACTTGGCCCTGCTCCCCCTTCTTATATGGCCTTGTGCAAATGGTTTTGTCTGGTCTGTGGAGTGGGGAAGAGTGCTGGGAACAGTCCCAAGACACCTGCTGGTGTCTGCTATGTCAGGCACCCTGCTGAAGCCGTGTTTGCACTCACCCTGAGCCCTCTGAGTAGCTCCTGAGCTCCATTGTGGGAGGAGACAGGCACAGTTGGGGTGGCTCACACTGGCAGGTTCCAGGTTCTCGGAGTCTGATTTCAGAGCTCACTAAGCACTGTGACAGGTGTGATCGACTCACCTCGCCTGCCTTGTGAGGTGGTGGTGGTGAGGGTGTGTTCCAGCACTGTGACAGGTGTGACTGACTCACCTCGTCTGCCTTGTGAGGCGGTGGTGGCGAGGGTGTGTGGCCTGCTCTTGTGAGGCGGTGGTGGTGAGGGTGTGTGACCTGCTCTTTGATCCCCTTGCTCGGCGTATGGATGGAATTCCCACCATACCAGGCTTGGAGGGACCGCTGTTCACTACGGAACCCTCAGTGTCTACATCAGAGCCTGGTACGATGATGCTGAGGGTTCAGTAGTGAATAGAGGTCCCTCCTGTCCTGTGCAGCAGAGGTCCTGGGGATGCAGCTGTTAGAGGACATGCATGCTGTGTTGAGTCCGGGCAGGGGCGGCGTTCCTGGGTGTGCTGTTCATTCAGGGTGGTCAAGGTTAAGAGGTGGCAGTGAGCAGGTGAGCGAGCGAGGTGGTGGGGCCGGGGCTGAGTGGCAGGCCTTGGAGGGCTGCATGGGTCTTAGAATGACCGGTTATTTTGAGCCAGATGGGAGGGAAGCAATACTGAGAGGCCTCCAGTGTGGTCACGCTTGGCAGATGGAAATGGCCCCACATAGTGAGGTTAGGGGTGGGTGCGGAGGCACAGCAGGTGCTTCCCTGGGCTCTGCCTCCCTTGCTTAGCCCTGCAGGGCAGAATGTGGATGAGCAGGAGGGCAGAGAGGGTGCTGTGGACAGGAGGCCTTGCTGGGGGCTGGCAGGGTTGGTGCTGCCGAAGTGATGCCACAGCCAGGTTTGTCAGGACCAAGGCTGGCTCTGCAGGGCCAGATTGGGCAGGGGGGCCTTCTTACCTCGTGGAAGCAGCTCGGCTTTCCCCTGGAGTGGTGGGCTTTTCTTTTTTTTTTTTCTTTTTTTTTTTTTGAGACGGAGTCTCGCTCTGTCGCCCAGGCTGGAGTGCAGTGGCCGGATCTCAGCTCACTGCAAGCTCCGCCTCCCAGGTTCACGCCATTCTCCTGCCTCAGCCTCCCGAGTAGCTGGGACTACAGGCGCCCGCCACCTCGCCCGGCTAGTTTTTTGTATTTTTAGTAGAGACGGCGTTTCACCATGTTAGCCAGGATGGTCTCGATCTCCTGACCTCGTGATCCGCCCGTCTCGGCCTCCCAAAGTGCTGGGATTACAGGCTTGAGCCACCGCGCCCGGCGAGTGGTGGGCTTTTCAAAGAGAAAACAGGGCTGTGGTGGTGGCATTTTTGAAGTGATTGTGGCTGCAGTTGGGAAGATGAACGGTGGGGAGGTGTCCCATGATAAACTGGGTGAAAGATGGTAATCTGATTTAAAGTAGCAGCAGGGGATGGAGAGTTGAAGGATTTGAGGGAGACTTGTGCCTGGGAAGTGTCCAGACTTTGGTGATTGGTGTGTTTGTGTGCGGGAGAGGCCTATGGGCTGCTCAGTAGCAGCTCTGATGGTGGGGACGGTAGGTGAGACGCAGGGGTGACAAGCAGGTTGTAGGGGTGAGCCGGGGGGAGGGGGCGGCTAGCTGGCTTTGGATTTCTGAGACACCCAGTAGAGATGTCGAGGATGAATTAGCTGGACAGGTCTGTGTTCCCAGTATGAGGGCTGATGGAACTCAGGTGTCAGGGTCCCGCTTGGGACCTTGGGATGGTGGAGTGGGAGAGCAGGGTTGGGGAGGCAGCTGGAGAGGTGGAAGGAGCATCTTAGAGAAGGGGCAAGGGGAAGGCCAGCAGCATCTCCTCTCACTGCAGCTCCTGCCCATGCCCTCCAGAGTCCCCCTCCCTTGGGCTGGTATGTCAGGGCTGCTCTCTGGTGTTGGGCTGAGCTTGGCTCAAGCAGGGGCTGAGGAAACATTTGTGGGAAGAAGAGAAGGAATGGAGGGGAGAGACCCTGGCCTTTGGGATCAGCTGACCTGTTTTACATATTAAATTTATTGCATTGGCCGGGCGCGGTGGCTCACGCCTGTAATCCCAGCACTTTAGGAGGCCGAGACAGGCGGATCGTGAGGTCAGGAGTTGGAGACAAGCCTGGCCAATGTGGTGAAACCCCGTCTCTACTAAAAAAATACAAAAATTAGCCGGGTGTGGTGGCACATGCCTGTAATCCCAGCTACTCAGGAGGCTGAGGCAGGAGAATTACTTGAACCCGGGAGGCGGAGGTTGCAGTGAGCCAAGATTGCGCCACTGCACTCCCAGCCTGGGTGACAGAGCAAGACTCGGTCTCAGAAAAAAAAAAAATTACTGCATTGTATTCCTGTTTTATTCTTAAATTTTTTGTTACATGTCTTTTCAAATGTACCTGAAAGTAGAGACTATGATAGTGATGAGTGTTTATCATAGTACATGTGCTAATATTTTGGTGTTCCTTCATCTGGCTTCAAGTTACCAATATTTTGTCATTCTTAGTTTTCATATTCAGCTTATTTCTCCCCCCTCCTCCTTTTTCTTTGCTGGATGACTTTAAAGCATATCAGAGATATTTCATCTGAGATCGTTAAGTATGTTTCTGTAATTTCTCAACTAACATTTGGGTCAGATAACTTCTCTGGGGGGGCCTGCGCTGTGCGTTGTAGGATATTGAGATGTATCCCCACCCTCCACCCACCAGATGCAGGAGCACTGCTCCCCGCTTTGAGACACCCAAAAGCATCTCCAAACATTGCTCCGTGTTCCCTGGGGACAACCCTTCCTCCATTTGACAACCATTGCTCTAAGCAGATAACCTTAAAAAATTGTTCTTTTAACAAACCACAATAGCATGATTAGATTAGCAAAATTCTTTAGTGCCTATTCCATGTTCAAATTTTTCTGTCTCAAGAATTTTTTTAATTTTAATTTTAATTTTTTGAGACGGAGCCTGGCTCTGTAGCCCAGGCTGGAGTGCAGTGGCGCGATCTCTGACTCACTGCAAGCTCCGCCTCCTGGGTTCATGCCATTCTCCTGCCTCAGCCTCCGGAGTAGCTGGGACTACAGGCAACCGCCACCACGCCCGACTAATTTTTTTTTTTTTTTTTTGTATTTTCAGTAGAGACGGGGTTTCACCGTGTTAGCCAGGATGGTCTCGATCTCCTGACCTCGTGATCCGCCGGTCTTGGTCTCTCAAAGTGCTGGGATTACAGACGTGAGCCAGCGCGGCCGGCCAAGAATTTTTTTTCTTTTTTTGATACGGAGTCTCACTCTGTTGCCCAAGCTGGAGTGCAGTGGTGCAATCTTGGCTCACTGCATCCTCCATCTCCCGGGTTAAAGAAGAGTAGCTGGGACAGGCATCCCCCCATCATGCCCGGCTAATTTTTTTATTTTCGGTAGAGATGGGGTTTCGCCATGTTGGCCAGGCTGGTCTTGAACTGTTGACCTCAGGTGATCCCCCTGCCTCAGCCTCTCAAAGTACTGGGATTACAGGCCTGAGCCACTGTGCCCAGCCAAGAATATTTTTTATAGTTTGTTTCCGTAAGGATCCAGATCAAGGTCCCTACCTTGAATTTGGTAACAAAAGTTTCTATAATTTATCCTTTGTACCTTCCCCCCCTTTCTTTTTTTTTTTTTTGCAAGCTCTTTTATTTGTTGAAGAAATAAGTTCATCTGCTATCATGTAGGCTCATTGTATTCTTCCCTCCCTCCATTTTCCTCTAAATTGGTTTAAGTAAGCTTAGAAGCTGGAAGAGATCGATTCAAGTTTTTAAATTTTAGTCAACCTGAGTTTGAATCCTAATTTCTGAGCTTCCCTTAGCCCATTTATTGTTGGGAGAACATGGCTGTTGGGGTGGTTCTCGGAGCGCCCACCATGGTGGCTCGTGTGGAATAGACACTTAGGGCGAGGGACCCCTCCCCATGGTGAGTTCGTCTAGGCCTGCCCTCTATGGTTCTGCTGACTCGCCAGCGTGTCTCTCTGTTCTTTCTCCTCCTTCATGCCTATGGTGTGTCTTTGCTCTTTTTTTTTTTTCATCCTGGAGGATGTTTGGGTAAACTCCACCAAACCTGCACGAAGGGTTCCTTTCTGACGCCTGTGGCGAAGCCCCCTCCTCCCTGTCCCTTCCTGCCTTCAGTTCCGGGGTTGGGTGGATGCTGGCTGGCTGCTAGGCTTGAGCCTTGTTCACAAACCTGCCTCTCCTTTCCCCACAGATCTTTGTGGAGTTCACCTCTGTGTTTGACTGCCAGAAAGCCATGCAGGGCCTGACAGGCCGCAAGTTCGCCAACAGAGTGGTTGTCACAAAATACTGTGACCCCGACTCTTATCACCGCCGGGACTTCTGGTAGAGGCGGCTGGGGGAGGGTGGGGGCAGGGCTGGCTGGGGGCTTCTCCCCACTCCCGCCCCCCCCTTATCCCCCTCTGAAGACGATGGGCAGAGGAGTGACAGCCGCAGACACACGACAGCCGGCAGCAACTGGAATGGCAGCAATTAAGGGTGGGGGGCGGGGGTTGGGGGGTTAGGGCAGGGAGGGGACTGGGGAAGTGCGCACACAGCCCACACAGACAACACGCACCCACACAGACACAGAGGGAAGGGGTTGGGATGGGGACAGGGTGCACAGCAGGGCGGGGTAGGACCCCAGCCCCTCTCCTCCCTTAGACCCCCTTTCTCCTCCCCTTCCCCACGGTAGGAACATAGCGTGTTTATATTTTATGGCCAAATTATTCTGAATTTTGTTGTCCGGCCCTCAGTGCCCTGCCCTCTCCCTTCCCAGGACCACAGCTCTGTTCCTTCGGCCTCTGGTCCTCTCTGGTCCCCTCCTGGGTTTCTTACGTAGTTGATTTTTTCCTCTTTAGTCTCCCCCGACCTGCGCCCAGCCCTGTGGCCCCTGCCCCTCTCCTACTCTCTGTGGCAGTTTCATATTTGCTAAGACGAATTTGCTCATTAAACATTTTGTTGTATTTTACTTTATCGAGCGGCTGCGTGTCCAGTGTGTCCGACCCTCTTCCTCGGTTCTGGGCTTGGGTGGCGGTTCCCTTGCAAACCGTGGGCCCCTGATGGGGACGCCCTGGTGCCGGCGCCGGCACCCTCGGGGCCTTCCCTGCTTGCACGGTGCGCTCCTCGGGGTCGGTACAGGCATAGTCCCGGGGGGCGTGAGGTTCCCGAGTGCTCTCCCACCCCGCCGACAGGAGGAAGGGTGGCCGAGCGGGCCGGGGCGGGCGCGGCGTGGGTGCGCCAGGAGCTCCGCGGTTGCCGCCAAGCCAGCTTGAGGGGAACCCGGGCGTCCGCTGAGCACCCCGCGGAGCCCCCACGGCAGCGGGTGGAAATGACGTAAGGCGCCTAGCAACGGGGGCCAGCGCGCCGGAAGTGATGCCTTCCAGGTTGGCTTGGCTGCGGAAGCGACTCCCGCCAGGGCGGGGCGCGGCACGCAGTAATTTCCGCTTCCGGTCCGTCGCCCTCTTCGGTTGCTTCCCGTCTCCTCGGCGGCTCCCCTCCCCCGCCGGGCTCTCCGCGCCCCTTTTGGGCGGCGGGGCGGCGGAGCCGTCGTCGTGCGGCCCCCCTTGCGTTCGTGCGTGCGCCCGTGGCGCCTCCTGGTCCGCCGCCCGGGGCTCGGCGCACGCTGCGCGACACCGAGGCCGAGCGGGGTAGGGGGCTGACCGCCATGACCCCCCAGAGCCCGGCGTGAGGGGGCCGAGGTGAGCGCGGGGCGGAGCGCGGGGGACGCCGGCCCGCCTGCTCCGGGCGTTCGGGCCTGGGCCGCGGCGCGCGCGGGCTCGCGCCTGGCCGGTTCTGGGTGTCTCTGGCGGCCTTTGTGTCTCTGCTCCTGTGTCGGCCTTGACTGCCCCCGTGTCGGTTGTCTTGTCTGTCTCTCTCTCCTGTCTGTGTCTGTCCGCGTCTGTTTCCCGTGGGGCTCTGCCTGTGCCTGTTTCAGTAGACTTAGAAAAGGGTTTGGAGATAGGAGCGTGTCTGTGTGTCTGTCCCGGGTCTCTTTTTCCTCTGCCTGTCAAGTCTGTGTCTGTCAGGATTTTGTTTGTGTCTTTCGAGTTTCCGAGTCTTCATTTCCCTAGGTGTCTCTAGCCCTTCCCTGCGGGCTTTTCTGCCTATGGTGCAAATCTTACCCCCGTCCCGTCTTAACATCGGAGTTTTGCCCCCATACCTATCACCTCCAATCCTGAAGTTTCTTTCCAGGAGTCTGTTCCCTGATCTAGAATCTGCCCCTTTTCACATGTTTTCTGAGTCTCCGGTGTGGTGGTGAAGAGCCCCAGCCTTGGATTCAGAGGCCCGGCTGCCTGCTAAGCTGTGTGGTATTTGCCAGGTGATATCCTCTATCTCCAAACCTCAGTTTCCTAGTCGTAGGAAATTCGTAGTTCGTAGGCGTTCATAGTTTCTACATCATTGGGTCCTTGTGCGTGTAAGTTGAGGTGACACATAAGTACCAGACGGTATCTGACACATAGCGAGTGTGTAATTACTGGGAGCTCTGGTTTTTGTCATTACAGCGCTTAGAGAGTTTTACACAGTAAGTGTTAGATATCGGTCGGTTATTGGAGCACTCCTTGGAGAGCTTTGTCATATTCTTTGTATTCTTTTTAATCTAATAATTCTCTTGGAATCAACTTGATTTGAAATACGGCCTCATTCTAAGCAGTATCTGAGAAATCGTAGCTTTGATGTGCTAGTTGGGTATGTTTTTTAATGTACGCCAAAGAAGTACACAGTATTAAGATAGTGTGTTTTCTGCCGCCACCCTTTTGGAACTGTTCTGTTTTTTTCTCTGATAATAATAGCAGCCAGTGTTATTGAGCGCCTACTATCTGTAGGGCACAGGGCCAAGCACTGTATGTACCCATCGTATTTAATCAACAGGCCTGCCAGGTAGGAATTCTTTCATTTCAGAGTTGAGCAAACCGCATCTCAAGGAGGTTGGCGCTGCAGGTAGCTGATGTGGCCAGGATTTGAACCCACATTTTATATTCTTTGCCATTAGATTCCATTTTTCTTGTCTCTTATTTCTCGCCAGGTCTCTTTTTGTTTCTGGGCCTCTGTCTTTCCTCCTTGGCCTCCTGCCTCCCTGTCTTCCCATGTTCTCATATCTGCTGTTGCTTGTATCTTTCTCATTGTGTCTCTGCCTAGCTCCTCCTGCCCCGGTTTGGGTTTCTGTGTGTCTCTCTCTGTCCGGGTCTGTCTCTATTTCTTGTCAGTCCCCTTCTCCGTATTACATCATCTCATCATCTTAATGTGTCAGGCTGGGGCTGCTTTGGGACTCCGGAGAGTTTCTTTTTAACTAGCTACATCTGTCTTCAGGTGCCTGGCTCTCTGGTCTGAGTTCGAAGCAGAGGCCAGCTGTCTCCTGGTTTGAAGCAGAGGTCAGTCATCCCTGTTTCCCCTGGGCTTACATCATGGTGGGGCTTTGAAAATCTCCCTCTGTGGCTTGTTGGAGCCACATAGACCGGTGATGAGAGCTGGCTCTGGAACCAGGCTGCTCCAGGAGTAAGGTGTGTGTCCCTGGGCACGGGGCTGAACCTCCGTGTCTCAGTTTCCACCCTGTGAGGTGACTATGAATCATGGGGTTGTTTCAAGGATTAACTGAGTTAATACATGTAAAGCGCTTAAAACAGTGCCTGGCATGGGATACGAGCAGTGCGAGTGTCTGCTGGTGTCATCATCGTTTGCTTGACTCTCCTGTTTCTCATCACCAGTCTTGGGGTGGGTTAATTTAATTGAGGTTAATTTAAAAGTATGAGTTTTGGAGTTCAGGTGGGCCTTGGTTTGAGTCTACCCTGCCATTCCTGGTGTGTGACCTTGGTTGAGTTAGTTAACCTCCAGGAACCCAGTCTCCGCATGCAGTGTTGAAAAATGTAATGTCCCTCTTGTGCTGAGTGAGCATCTGGCACACAGGTGGGACCCAGGCAGTGGGGCTGTTAGGTTCCTTATCTCTCCTGAGCCCTGGGCTTCCCCTGTCCTTGGGACGTCTGGTCTTCTGGCTTCCCCGGTTCTTCCTGCCGCCCTGGGTTGGCTCCCTGCTCCTGCCCCGTCTTTAATCCCTTCATCAGCTTTCTTTCTCATGTGTCCTTGTTTTGCTGTGGATTCCTGCCCGCTCCATCCTTGTTCCAGAGGTCTGTCCTGCCCTCCCTCTCCACTTCCTCCTCGCATGGTTTACTGAATGGTTTTTCTGGGCCAGCTTCTTTGCTAGGAAAAGCCACGTCCAGACAAGCATGTTCTCTGCCCCCTTGGGGCCTGTAGGTTGACCTGAGCTACAGAATCAGACAAAAGAATATAAAATCATGAGGGAGGCTGGGTTTACTGATGAGGCTCCAGGGAAAGGTGACCATGATATTTGGGTGTGGACCTGGGAAGTGTAAGCAGAGCACTTGGGGTGAGTGGACATCCCTGGGTGAGGAAGAAGGAAGAGCGCATGGGCAGGATGGAGTGCCTCCGGATGTGCTGGCAGTGTTTACAGGGCGTCAGTTCCCTAGATGACCGCATGGAGCCCCATTTGACAGAAGAGAAAGCTGGGGTGCAGGAGATGGCAGCCCACCCAGGGTGGCCTGGCCAGGAACTGGCTGAGGCAGGGTGTGGGGCTGCGATGTGCCACTGCATATACTCTGCCTCACTGAGCAGGGGCCCCAGCAGGAAGGAGGCAGCCTGTTTGAGGAACTGAAACATGGATGGGGTTACTGTGAGACCTAGAGGTTAACAAGGGACAGAGCCTTCTGGGCCACAGTTAGGAACTCATCTTTGACCCTGAGGGCTCTGGGCAACCCATGTCCCACTTGTGTTTCCAGAGGTCCTGTTCCCTTCTCAGATGCAGTGACCTGCCAGCGCCTGCCGCATCCTTCATCCGGGAGTCGCCCCATCTCTCCACGCATCGGGGCCCTGTGCCCCTTGCTGCTGCAGCTGGGCACCATGTCGACCTCGTCCTTGAGGCGCCAGATGAAGAACATTGTCCACAACTACTCAGAGGCGGAGATCAAGGTTCGAGAGGCCACGAGCAATGACCCCTGGGGTCCGTCCAGCTCCCTCATGTCAGAGATTGCCGACCTCACCTACAACGTCGTCGCCTTCTCGGAGATCATGAGCATGATCTGGAAGCGACTCAACGACCATGGCAAGAACTGGCGGCACGTCTACAAGGTCAGCGTCCCGCTCTCCTCCCCAGGCAGGTGCAGGGGCTCAGGTGGGAGGGCAGGAGCCCATGTTGTGCACCCTGCCTGGGATGGCATCCCGGTTCTCAAGAGGAGCTGTAGAAGAGTAAAATCTCTCTTTTTGTTTAATGAAGGCAACGAATGTAAGGCTAAGAAGTTTGGAGCCTTGTGGTTAAAATCTGTTTTTGAGTGAGTGGTGCATTTGTAAGATTCATGTGCTCAGGAGGCCTGAAAGGGCTCACAGTGCCCATCTCTTCTGTGTGCCCAGATACCCAGTTCCTTTCCTCACAGCAGCCAAGTTTCCGCTCTGGGCCCCGTCTGTGAATGCCCCTCAGGCAGGTGTGTGCTCCCCGTGGCACAGGCGATGCTACGCTGGGGATGAACGCTGGAAGTGTCGTGTTCTCACACTCCTTGTCAGACTCAGAAGCCTGCATACGGTTTGCTGGCATCGATCCCACAGTGGGAGAGACAGGACCCTAGGGATGGAATGCAGATAGCAGGTTGGTGCTCGCCGGGAGTTGGACGGGAGGGGTCACCTAGAAAGGGCAGCACAAGGACATTTTGGGGGCAGCGAGACTGGTCTGTGCCTTGAGTGCCGTGGTGGCTTCACGTCCTGTGCGTTTGTCAGAACTCAGACTGATGTTAAAATGAGTGAGTCTTACCATATGTAAATTAGACCCCAATTTAAAAAAGGAAAAGGAGATTTTATCTTGAACATTGCCTATCAGGATGTAAAAGATTTGCTGCTTTTTTTTTTCTTTTACAACTGCAGAACTTTCAACTCTGTGGATTGGTCATAATTTATTTAACTAGTGACTTGTTGGTGGATTTTTTTGAAAAGGGTTTTGCAGTGTTTTAAGAATGAGATTGCCGTGAATATCCTTGTACCTTTGCTGTTTTCTAGAACTGGAGTTGCCGAGTCAAGAGGCTCGTGCATGTGTAATGTGGCAAATGTGGCCAAAGTGCCCTCCATGGATGTGGCCTAGTTGCTGGCCCTGATCCACTGACCACACACGCAGATCGCAGGTTTTGGGTCAAAGGGCTCGCACCTGTGAGCAGGACTCAGCGAGTGGGTTTTCAATTTGCTGCTCGTGGGGTCCAGGGGCCTTAGCATCCCCACCTTTGGTCTTTGGTTACTGTGTTCCTCGTGTTACGGCAAAGTGGCCAAGGACGTGGGCTGGGGCCGGGTTACTCTCCCGGTGGTGGGATCTCAGGCTCGTCCCTGAATCTCCCTCTGTGAGGGCCCGTGGAGTTGATTCACATCTGACTCGGGTTAGGGGCTGGTGAGTGTTAGACAGCTGCTGTTGCGGTCCATTGGCAAGCATCTGCAGAGGGCCCGCTCTGGGTGTCTTGGTGCACCAGACCTGCAAGGCTCCACCCTCGTGCACTTAGACCTGGGCCTTTTCTGGGCGAGGTCCCCGTCGTTGCTGATGTTGGAGACTTCTGCCCAGGTGAGGGCAGTTGCCGCCACTCACAGATGAGGAGGCTGAGGCCCGGAGCGCTGCACCACTTCCACGTGGGAGCAGGGATTGAGGCTCATTTCCTGTGACTCGTTTTCATGCCCAGCCCGACACACCAAGATTGGGTTGAGTCATAGGTTGAATCAGTTATTGGTCATTTATTGTGAAGGGCTGGGTGGCGTTTGTTTAGTTGAGGATCGTGGAAAAGCCTGGGGGTGCAGGGGAGCCTCTGTGGAGGCAAGGAGGAGGGGCAGGGCTAGAGGGGCAGGTGGGGCTGGAGGGGTGGGTGTGCAGAGGTGATGAATCCAGAGGGGCCCTAGACGCAGATCCTTCTGGCTAGTGGCCAGAGTGATGCTGCTGGGGGCAGAGACAGAGTGGCCTGTGGGCAGGGCTGGCAGGTGCCAAGGCCTGAGAGTCTGCTAGGGAGCATGCGGTGCTGGTGGCCGGGGTGGACGGCAGGGCAGGGCAGGAGAGGGATGTGGCCTTCAGTGCCAGGCGGGGCTTGGGCTGCTTCCTACAGGAGGTGGGAGAGCCTCCATGGGGAAGCAACTTGATTGTTTTTGTTCATGTCGCACTTTTGTCCTGAGGTTGGTTACCTGTGGGCAGCCTCTTGCTGGACGGTGCTGGGGACCCAGCCCTGACCCTCAGGCAGCTCCCAGTTCGGTGGGAGTTGAGCCGATAGGCTGGCGGGTGCCATGAAGGAGGGAACATAGCATAAGGCTCTGCGGGCCTCAGGCAGTCAGGGCAGACTTCCTGGAGGAAGCAGCCAGCCAGTCACAGGTCTTAGCCTTTCTAGCCTGGTTCTTTCTAGTAACTTTGTAAAGGTAGGTTTACTGAGGTATAATTTGCACGGTAAAACCCAGCCTTTCAAGATAGAGTTTTCTGGGTTCTGACAGATACACATATTTCATAACTGTCATCACAGCCAAGGCATAGAAGGTTTTAGTCACCCCCAAGACCTCCCCTGTGGTTTTCGTAGCCCCTCTGGAACCCTCCCCAGGCCTAGCTGTTCTTGCTGTGTTCACCATCCTCACAGCATCTCTTGATTCTTGAGACTCTCCTTTCTGTGCTCCCCACAGCAGAGTCTGGGCGCTGGCCTTTCTCTTTGAGCATGGGGATCCCCAGCCCATGTGGCTGAGGACATGGGGTTCCTGCTCCACCCTGAACGGCTGATTCCTCACACTGAGGGTGGGGTTCAGCCTCAGTACCCCCGGGGAGGGTTGATGGTGTCTGTGGAAACCTGCTTTGGTTGCCGCTTGTGCTGCCTGCTGAACACTGTCCTGAGAGCAGCTTTGTGAGGTCAGCACGTGTCACTGTTGTCCCTGCTGTGGCATGTGCTGATAGCTGAGCATAGGCACAGAGCAGGGGTCCAGGAGGGGCTCCCTGCGTCCACGTCTAGCCAGCGCCTCCCCTCTTGGATGACCACTTCTATCCTGTAGTCCCCTTCTGGAAGTACAGGTGATGAGGACAACCCCACAGGCCCAGAGGCCTGAGCCACTGTGAAGCTGCTGCACGCCCTCTGACCCTCTCCAGAGCCCTCTGTGCTGACCTGTTCCGGCATGAGGGTGGGTCCTCTTGCTTCCCACCATCCCTTTGCCACATGGTCTCATCTTGTCACTTCACCCCAGGTGGTGGGTTGTGTAGGAGCAGTCTTTCCACTTTAATGGATGGGGAAACTGAGGCCCAGAGATGGGGGAGGTGGCCTGCTCAGGCTTGTGGGGGAGCTGGGCCTTGGGCCCGTCTGTTCAGAGCCCAGGCTGTCCTACCCTGTGGCCCTGCTGGCTGGTACTTTGTGGATCTTATTGTCCCCGTGGAGAAGGAGGGTGATCTGGCTCTGCACGGCCTCCCTGCGTGGCCTTGGGGGTGAGTCTTGGTGAGTAAGGGCCGGCGTTTATTTGGTACCTTGTATGTGTAGCACACGTAGGTTCTCATCAAATCCACAGTTGCCTGGTGAAGGAAGTTCTTTTCTTCCTTTTTCTCTGTTTTCCAGATGAGGAAACTGAGACACAAAGGAGCTCAGCTCTACCACGCAGGATGTGGTAGAGCCAAGAGGAGTCCCGAGCCCACCCTCTGGGCCCTGCCCCGAACCCCCGCTCTGGGTCCTGCCCCGAACCCCCGCTCTGGGCCCTGCCCCGAACCCCCGCTCTGGGCCCTGCCCCGAGCCCACCCTCTGGGCCCTGCCCCGAACCCCCGCTCTGGGTCCTGCCCCGAGCCCACCCTCTGGGCCCTGCACTGCCACCTCACTTCTGAGGAATGCAGGGTCTCTCAGTCTTGACTTTAAACCAGGGGTCAGCAAAGTACAGCCCACTGGTGAAATCCCACCCACAGCCGTTTTTGTAAAAAAGTGAAGGAACACAGCCAGGCCCATTCATCTGTGGCTGTGGAGTAGTTGAGACAGAGAGTATATGGCCTGAAAAACTGAAATTTTTTCAGCTGGCTCCTTACAGAATGTTAGGCTGATTCCTGTTTTAAACTTTATTTCTGCATTGCAGCATGTCCTTGATAAAGCTGCCTTTGGCATTAAAAAGGGCTATTACTTTATGCAGTTGCCCACTGCTTTTTGTTTGTTTTTAGAAAAGCAAAGGAGAAACAACTTATTCGGCAAACTTTTTTTTTTTTCCAACTTTTTTAGAGACAGGGTCTTGCTCTGTAGCCCAGGCTGGAATCCATCAGTACAATCATAGCTCACTGAGCCTTGACCTCCTGGGCTCCAGGCATGGTTGAGGAATAGCTGGGACCACAGGCACGTACCACCATGCCTGGCTATTTTAAAAATTTTTTGTAGAGATGAGGGGTCTCACTGTATTGCCCAGGCTGGTCTTGAACTCCTGGGCTCGAGTGATCCTCTTGTCTTGGCATCCCAAAGGGCTGGGATTATAGACATGAGCCACTATATCTGGCCCACTTGCTCACTTTTTTTTTTTTTTTTTTGAGACGGAGTCTCGCTCTGTCGCCCAGGGTGGAGTGCAGTGGCTGGATCTCAGCTCACTGCAAGCTCCGCCTCCCGGGTTCACGCCATTCTCCTGCCTCAGCCTCCCAAGTAGCTGGGACTACAGGCACCTGTCACCACACCTGGCTAGTTTTTTTGTATTTTTTAGTAGAGACGGAGTTTCACCATGTTAGCCAGGATGGTCTCGATCTCCGGACCTCGTGATCCGCCCGTCTCGGCCTCCCAAAGTGCTGGGATTACAGGCTTGAGCCACCGCGCCCGGCCTGCTCACTTCTAAAATAAGATTTTAAATTTTTCATTAAGGAATTGCATACTAAGCACATCATGAATGTATAACACATTGGACACCTGTGTAGCCTTCGCCTAGAGGGAGGTAGAGGATGCATCCAGCCTTCCAGGTTCCCTCAGGAAACCCGTCTCCCGCGGGCACCGTGTCTGACTTCTGTCTGCCAAGACTGTTCTTGAACTTTATATACGGGAAGTCACGTGTGGTCTTTTGTGTCTGGCTTCTTTTGCTCACCATCACCATCAGGTCAGCAAGGTTGATAAAGCAGTTTTATGTTGCATAGCATAAAGCAGTTTTCGTTGCATAAAGCAGTTTTCGTTTATCTTGAGAAAGAGTCTCACTGTTACCCAGGCTAGAGTGCAGTGGCGTGGTCTCGGCTCACTGCAGCCTCTGCCTCCTGGGCTTAAGCAATCCTCCAGCCACAGCCTCCGAAGTAGCAGGGATGACAGGCACGTGCCACCACACCTGGCTAATTTTTTGTTATTTTATTTATTTATTTATTTATTTAGAGATGGGGTTTCGCCATGTCGCCCAGGATGATCTTGAACTTCTGGACTCAAGTGATCCACCCACTTCAGCCTCCCAAAGCACTGGGGTTACAGGATTGAGCCACTGCACCCAATATAATAACATTAAGTAATAACCTTATTATTAAATAATTAATCTTATTAAAATTCATTTAATTATTCTTTCTTATTTATGAGACGGAGTCTCGCTGTGTTGCCCAGACTGGAGTGCAATGGCACGACCTCAGCGCACTGCAACTTCTGCCTCCCAGGTTCAAGCAATTCTCCTGCCTTAGCCTTCTGAGTAGCTGGGATTACAGGTGCCTGCCACCACACCTGGCTAATTTTTGTACTTTCAGTAGAAATAGGGTTTCACTATATTGGCCAGGCTGGTCTTGAACTTCTGACCTCGTGGTTCGCCCACCTTGGCCTCCCAAAGTGTTGGGATTACAGGTGTGAGCCACCGTGCCCGGACTATTTTTTGTTTTTTCTTGAGATGGAGTTTTGCTCTTACTGCCCAGGCTGGAGTGCAGTGGCGCTATCTTGGCTCACTGCAACCTCTGCCTCCCAAGATAAGTGATTCTCCTGCCTCAGCCTCCTGAGTAGCTGGAATTATAGGGGCATGCCACCATGCCCAGCTAAGTTTTTGTATTTTTAGTAGAGATGGGGTTTCACCATCTTGGCCAGGCTGGTCTCTAACTCCTAACCTCAGATGATCTGCCCGCCTCGGCCTCTCAAAGTACTGGGATTACAGGCATGAGCCACTGTGCCCGGATATTTATTTGTTTCATTTATTGATTTATTTTATTTATTTACTTATTTATTTTTGAGACGGAATCTTGCCCTGTTGTCCAGGCTGGAGTGCAATGATGCGATCTCGGCTTACTGGAACCTCTGCCTCCTGGGTTCAAACGATTCTCCTAGCCCCACCCTCCTGAGTAGCTGGGATTACAGGTGCGCACTACCAAGCCCAGCTACTTTTTTGTATCTTTAGTAGAGATGGGGTTTCACCATGTTGGCCAGGCTGGTCTCAAACTCCTGACCTTGTGATCCACCCACCTTGGCCTCTTAAAGTGGTAAGATTACAGGCATGAGTCACCACACCCGGCCTTATTTATTTATTTTTAAATGGAATCTCACTCTGTCTCCCAGGCTGGAGTACAGTGGCGTGATCTTGGCTGACTGTAACCTCTACCTCCCCCATCCAAGGGATCCTCCCACCTCAGCCTCCTGAGTAGCAGGGATTACAGGTGTGCACCACCATGCCTGGCTAATTGTTTTGTATTTTTAGTGGAAACGGTTTCACCATGTGGGCCAGGCTGGTCTCGAATCCCTGACCTCGGGTGTTCACCTGCCTCAGCTTCCCATAGTGCTGGGATTATAGGTGTAAGCCACCATGCCTGGCCTCGTTTATTTTTAATTTCAGTGTATGTGGTAGTCCCACTGTGTGAGTGTACCATAGTTTATATATGCAGTTCACTGTGGGTGGATTTTTGCACTATTTCCCACTTCACAGTCTTTTTAGCTGCGATACCAAAGTCCAGAGAGCTCTGGAAACAAAAATGTTTCATGATCCATTTGGCACAAAGTCTGACCCAGACTGATGTGAGGTCGTTTATATGGTGTCTGCTGGTCCCGCAGTAATGTGGCTGTTGGCAGGACTGTGCCTGGAGTGTTCTCTTATGTGTTGTATGTGCGTTGTTTTCCTGGTCTGAACTCAGGAAAATTCTGAATTCCAAAACACAAGGGCCCCAGGAGTTGTGGACCTGGGACTGCCTCTTGGCTTAGGGTGTGATAAAGCATAGAAATGGCTTATCTTCTTTCCTTTCTCTTTTCGTGTAAATACCTTGAGGGCCGGTTAAAGACTAATCTCTGATTACACTGTAAATGCTGTTAACACACCTTTGAAAGGCCCCTTGCCAGAGCTAGGTCCAGCTGCCTCAGAGGGCAAGGAGATATGAATGGCCCTGGCATCTTTCCTGGCTTTCTCCTTGGTTCAGACGGAGCTTAGCTGTGATAGCTGACTCTTCCCCTAGGAGCCCTGGGTGGGTTTCTGTGGCTCTGTGGAGGCCCTGGGATCACCTCCAAAATCAAAGGTGTGCCTTTTTCTGAGGTCAGTGACCAAGATACCCCCTGTAGAGCCTTGAGGGGGCCATGACCCCTCAAGCCCAGGACTTGAGCCTGAGCTAGGAAGAGCCACAGAGACCTTGGTCCCCCGGCCCCCACTATTAATTTCAACTTGTTGAAAGCAAGTTTGTTTTCATATTATAAAATGCAAATATACCAAAGGGTGCAGATGGAACGGTCATGTTCCCTCTGCCCTGTCCTCTTGCTCCTGGTGGTGTGGAACCTCGGTGCCCCTCCCGAGAGAACCCAGGCCTATGTGGGCACTTGCGTGGATCTCTTCCCTTCTTGCAGAGGTGACAAGCTACTGCTCCAGGCTGTTAATACCAGCGTGAGGTTTTACGGTCAGAAATACTGACACATTTCAAACTGAATACTAAGACCTCCTTCATTGTGATTTAACTAATGTGGTTTTCTTGGCCATGTTACTTTAGATTTTAGTTGTAGAGAAATTATAGGCAGGGCTCCGGGATGCCAGGTGATGCCCACGGTGGCTGTGGTGCTTGCAGCTGCCATTTCCTCTTTTATTTGGATTGAGATGGAGCTCCTACAGTGTGCAGTCCTCCTCATACCGCACAGTTCAGCGGCATTCGGCCCATTCACAGTGCTGTGCGACCACCTCTGTCCAGCTTCAGAACTCCTTCATCGCCCCAGAGAGAAAACCCATAGCCTTCAGGTGTTCCCTCTCCATGCCTCCCTCCTCCCCCGGCAACCCATAATCCACTCTCTGTCTGTCTGGATTTGCCGGTTCTGGATGATTCATGTGGACGGAATCCCAGGCCGTGTGGCCTACTGTGTATCTGTCGCTGAACGCAGTCCCTCCGCAGCGGGTCCCCGTCACAGCACGAGCCGTCCCTCCGCGGCGGGTCCCCGTCACAGCACGGGGCCGTCCCTCCGCGGCGGGTCCCCGTCACAGCACGGGGCCGTCACTCCGCGGCTGGTCCCCGTCACAGCATGGGGCCGTGTCGTACTCGGTGGGGACAGGTGGGTTGTGGGACTTGCACCCAGTCAGCCGCCCCAGGGCCTGGGCCGTCTCCAGCCCGCCTTGCGGTGCCTGCCCAGCGTGCTGACCGCCCAGCGTGCTGACCGGGCGTCCCTGTGCCCGCCCGCAGGCCATGACGCTGATGGAGTACCTCATCAAGACCGGCTCGGAGCGCGTGTCACAGCAGTGCAAGGAGAACATGTATGCCGTGCAGACGCTGAAGGACTTCCAGTACGTGGACCGCGACGGCAAGGACCAGGGCGTGAACGTGCGCGAGAAAGCCAAGCAGCTGGTGGCTCTGCTGCGCGACGAGGACCGGCTGCGGGAGGAGCGGGCACATGCACTCAAGACCAAGGAAAAGCTGGCACAGACCGCCACAGGTGAGCCCTCCCTGCGGTCCCTGACGGCCTAGAGTCTGTCCTCTGCCTGCTGCGGCTCCCAGCACCCAGCCGCCTGCTTCCCTGTCTCCCGGCCAGGAGCAACTGAGGCATCCCCCTTTTCCTCCCCTCACCTGGGACCCTTGCTCTGGTCTCACTTGCGCCCTTTTTTCCCTTAGCACCTCCCATGCAGCAGCTCTGGGGCCCTTCCTGCCTCTTGCCTTGTGCCCCAGGGCAGGTCTAGAACTGGGAACTTTTATTCCACTTCCCCATAGGCTCAGGGCCTGAGGGCGGTCAGTGCTGGGGACAGGGCTCTGAGGGGACAGTCACACAGTGACTCCCGAGGATGCCGTGCTTCTGTCTGCGCCGAGATAAGAGGCAGAGGGTGGCCTGGAAGGGGCACAGAAGGAAGGCCAGAGCCAGGGCCTGCAGGTTGCACCAGGCATCTGGGCCTGCGTTAGGAGCCTTGACAATGCCTTCCGGAGGTGGAGGACTCAGTCTGGTGGGTGGTTACCAGCCCTGAAAACAAAACTTGAAATAGTGCCTCCCACATCGTCAGGCCAAGATCTGCCCCACGAAACATTTCCAGTTATGTGATGGGTGTGTGGGCCTTGGACTGTGCCGGAAAGTGTGAGCTGTGCTGGTCGCGGGCTCACAGCTGCGCAGAGACTAGTCCTGCTGCTCAGGACTGGGAGGGAGGCTGGAGAATGTCTGCGAGGCTCTTCTGCTCTCCAGGAAGAGTGGAGGTGCCTCAGTTAGTGGGGGTGCGTGAGATGGGGAGGGGCCGCTAGAGCACTGCCCTGGAGATGGAGGTGGGTCCGCCAGGCCGGCGCAGACAGCACGAAGGGCCTGTGGCCCCCATGGGGTCCGGCTCGAGGGACTGGACTTGTGTGGGGAGTCAGGCCTTCTGTGTGGACAGGTCTCATTTGGGATCACTGTTCAGCACCCACGGGGATACATGGGTGCGATGGGGTGTGTACGGCCCTGCCCAGAACTCCAGAGGAAGGACCCAGGAGCTGGTAGACGGCGTGAAAGCAGAGTGTGAAGTGGAGGGGAAGAAGCTGGCGTGGCGTGGGAGTGCTCAGAGCCAGGGACACCAGGAGGGAGTGTGGGTGGCAGAGAGGGGCTGGTTAGCTTGAGGCAGACAGGTGGGCGGCGGGGTTGGGGTGGACTGAGGAGGGACGTTGGCAGGAGCTGGGAGGAGAGCGGGAGCCTCAGGGAAGAGGCCTGAGGGTGGGAGATCCTGGCTTGGGGGTGGTCAGACTCTGTGCAGGGCCAGAGCCAGTGTCCTCTGCGTTGCTGGCCACGCCTTCCCATCCCAGCTGCCTGGCCCTGTCTGCCAGCAGTTGCTGGGAAGCGGTTGCGCCCCTCTGACACTCACCAAGGACTCCGGAATGTGAATTTCATGTAGTTTTCACGTGTCTTTTGAAGACTTTTCAGTTGTTATTTAATTTTTTAAGGATACTCGAGTTTTCGCCCATCTTGGTGCATTCTTTTCATTGTTTCCCATCATTGAAAAATGTAAAGGCCTTTCTTAGACCTTCTCAGGCCAGCTGTGGCTGCCACTGTGGTGTGCTGGCCCCTGTCCTGGAGCGAGCTATGTGGAGGGCTGTGGCTGGGGAGGAGGTTGGGGGCAGCTAGGGAGTGCACCCCGAGACCCCCAGTAGGCGGGGAAGGGCCTGTGGTCCCCGGGCAGCACTGAGGCTGGGTGATCCGGTGATGGGAAGGTCCGGGTGTTGCTGGCTGGGTGCCCATATTACCTGTAATGTGGGAGGTGCGGCCCTCAGGGCTGCTGGGCATTGGATTTAGCCACTACTGGGCTGGGGGGGTTGGGGCATTTGCAAGGTAGAGGTTGGGCAATGGGGTGTCGATTCCCAGCACCCACCATTGAGAGTCCCCAGAGCTTAGGAGGAAGTCGCAGAGGCAGGGAAGAGGAGGAGGGGCCACAAGAGTGTGGTCCTCTCTGTGCCCCGGCCTCACCTGTGCCCCACGCTGCCCTTCTATCTGCCCGTCCTCCTAGACGGCCACTTACCCACCCAAGTCCTTCAACCGCTGCTAGTTCTCGCATCCTTTCTTCACTCATAAGCCCGGATGGCCACCCTTTGGCCCCGCTCTGCCGCCCACGTGCTCCCTGGGCATACCATGCACCCAGTCCTGGGCACACTGCACGGGGGCCAGCCTGGGGGCCCCTGAACCTGGTGTGGGTGGGGCCGCCAGACAGCTGTCTGCTGCAGCTCCGGGCGAGGGGAGCCAGGGCCTGCTCGTCAGGGAGAGGCCTGGGCCTGGGGAGTGGGTTGGGTGGGGACAGCAGTATAGAGCACAGGTGCCAGGCGTCTTGGAGCTGGATCGGACAGAACTTGCTGACGAGTGCACAGTGGTGGGGAGGGCGGGGCAGGAGACGCAAGGTCCACCCTGGGGCTTTGGAGGCTGGGGCGATGGCCCCGCGCTCGACGGGCCTGGAGCCTGGTTGGAGCCTGTTCTCTGCACTGTGGAGGGGGCCTAGGGTCCACAGGCCTTGAGGGTGGAGAGAACAGTGTCAGGACAGAGTTTGAGGGTAGGCGGGGTCACAGAGGATACTGCAGTGGAGGCCGGGGATATCTCAGCACCCTCCTGGAGGGTCCGGCCGTGCTTTCCTGTGTCCTCTCTCCCCCTCCCCCTCCTGCTCCTGGAACCAAGGGCTCCTTCCTGGCCCACTCCCCAGCCCTGACCAGGCCTTGGATCCTGCCGTCTCAACAGACGCTGTTCTCCCACTCTGAATTCCAGTTGTTCCCTGCCAGAGCTACCATTCTCCACAAGCCCTGGAAACAGAGGCCTGGGAGACCCGGGAGGAAGGACCTCCCATCCCCCAGGGGCCCAGCGACAGACCCCAGGCACGCGGGGAGTCCTGGTGGTAGCAGGGCTCAGAGGTTCCTGGGGTTCCCCATCTGCTTATCAGATTGACTTTTGCTCTGGTCCTTCCCTGATGCCTGGCCCCTCCCATGGGTGGGGCTGCCTGCATCCTCCCCTCCCCCCGGGGGACCCTGCATCCCCACCCTTTCTCCTCTGAGCACCTGGTGTCTGGTCTCTGCCTCTCGGTCCTAGTCTTGGCCTTCAGAGGCTGGAGGGTGGGGGACTTGGAGGGTGGGGTTGGACACAGAAGCCCCCATCTGTCTAGGCTGTGGGGTTTCCTGTCTCGTTCCCTGGTCTGGGTCTCACGCGTTTCTCCCCCGCCCTCCAGCCTCATCAGCAGCTGTGGGCTCGGGCCCCCCTCCTGATGCGGAACAGGCATGGCCACAGAGCAGTGGGGAGGAGGAGCTGCAGCTCCAGCTGGCCCTGGCCATGAGCAAGGAGGAGGCTGACCAGGTACCGGGCGTGCAGCTGGGGCTGTCTGTCCGCCACCCGCCTCCACGTCTCACCTCAGGCTGCCTCCCAGCCAGACCCAGGCCTGGCCCTCACTGTCGCTGCTCCACGTGCTGTCACTCGTCTCCTCCCCAGTCCTGCCTCATCCTCACCCCCGTCCCTCTGCGTGTCACTCTCTGCCTGTCCCTCACTGGTTCAGGGACCCCAAGCCCTCTCTTTCTTTGACCCTATCTGACTCTGGCTCTACCTCTGCCTCTGCCTCTGGCCCCTCCCACCATGCCCCTCACACTCTCTCTCCCCCAGCCCCCATCCTGCGGCCCCGAGGACGACGCCCAGCTCCAGCTGGCCCTTAGTTTGAGCCGAGAAGAGCATGATAAGGTCAGAGCAGCCTCCCTGTCCCTGCCCCTGCCGGGGACTCCCCTCAGACCAGCCCCATCGCCCCTTCCTAAGTCACCCCCACCATCCTGCTGGGCTGGAAAGCCCACAGGCTCACACGTGTTGAAACCTCAGTACCTTCAGCTGTAGGATGTAGGACCTCAGGTCAGACAGAGCCTGGGTGGCGGCCAGTGCAGCCGTGCCAAGGTTGCTTGGGTGACCAGGGTCCCTTCCTCCCCCCAACGCAGGAGATAACCACTGAGGCGGGTGCCTGTCCTCCCTGGGTGCCCCAGCACAGCACCCCACTCCCCTCATCCCCGTGTCCCACCCGACCTTTGACCCAGGTGCCCCATCCACATTTCATACATTGTCCGCATCCCATCGAATCCTTCAGCTGCCTTCATTGGGGTGGGAGGGGTTGCTGGGGCTTCCGGGCTGAGGTGGCATCTGCCTACGGCTCACGTTCTCATGTCTCCCTGGCCGCTGCCTGTGCCCCAACAGGAGGAGCGGATCCGTCGCGGGGATGACTTGCGGCTGCAGATGGCGATTGAGGAGAGCAAGAGAGAGACCGGGGGCAAGGAGGAGGTGAGCGGGGCTTGCTCTGCCCTCCCTGGCCCCTGCAGGTGTCCGTCCGTTCCATCGCTCATTCCTGCATGGCCAGGTCCCTGGAGCAGAGGCTGAAACACAAGGTCCTGGAGCTGGCCACTGGGTTTCCAGGCCCGGTTGGCCTCTCACTGCCTCTTCCTCCCCGCTGGGCTGAGGCTGGTGACTGACCAGGCTGCCCTGCGGCCACTTTCTGTGGTCAGCACTGGCCATCCCTCCTCGGGCCGAGCACCATGAGGGCCACCCCCACCCGCCACAGCTGAATGGGGAGGCCCATAATAGGTCAACAGCCTGACATGGCCACAGGAAGGAGGGTGCAGGGCTCGCCCATCTGTTACACTTTCTTCGGCACCTCCTTGGTGCCATGCCGTGTGCTGCACACCAGGGTCTGTTGGTGAGCGATGAGGCATGGTCCCGCCCTTGCAGACAGTGTTTCTGGGGCATTCCTGTGCTCTGCAGCTGAGTAGCAAACCCTCCCACAACTTTGCGCTTTCAGGTCACGCTTCAGTACTTCTCTGTGATGGGGCCCTGCTGGCTGGTTTTGTTTCGTGTCAGAGCTGAGGTCACTCACGCCTCTGGGACCAGGGCGTCCACACTGGCCTTGCCCTCCAGCCTCCTCCCCTGGCCTCTTCCCAGTTACTAGTCTGTCCCGAGTGTCCTCACAGCACAGTAGCCGCTGCTGCCCCCGCCCAGGGCAGGCTCATCGAGCTGGGTTGGAGTTGGCTCCCCAGCCTGTGCACTGCTGTTGGTCTCAGCAGGTCCTGAGGCCAGCCCAGGTTTGAGGGGTGGGGACAAGGCCCCCTCTCCATGGGAGGCGGCAGACAGCTTGTGGCCATAAGTGATAGGCCCAGCGGGACTTTCTTGGTAGATGGAAAGCCTCTTTATGTTGGCCTCAGCCAAGGGGTCTTTACCAGTGTCCCCTACAGCTCAATGACCCCAGTAAGGGCTGCCCCATTGGAGGAGCACCGGATCTCACCCATCTCTTCTCCTGCCCTGGACTCAGCTCTTCTTCCCCTCCCACCCCCCCGGGGTCTTTGCTTCACGGTGCTGACTGGAGATGTGTGCATGAGTCTGTGGGGGACACTTGCACTTTCCGAGACGGGCTCTGGTTAGCTGGGCCCGTCGTGTGCCACCTCCAGAACACAGGACCTTGCGGCGTGTGCGTGCGGCGTGGGAAGGCCTGCAGTGCGATGACTGTGGGGTGACGGCAGGGCAATGTAGGGGGCATCATGAGAGGTGCTCAGGGTGACCTGAGTGGGGTTCAGGGGGCCTTCCCCGGGGAAGGCATGGTGCAGGGACTGGCGGGGCTGACTGAAGAAGGCACGGTGGGCAGAGGGAGGAGTGAGCTGCTTTGGGTTGAGTGAGGGGAGGGCTTGGCCTCCATCCTCAGTCAGGGCTGGGCAAGGACCTGGGAGCAGGTGGGGTTAAGGGGCTGCCCTGCTGTGGTGCGCAGAATGGATGTGGGGCAGGGGTGTGGCCTGTTTTGGGGCTCCCTGGGGTGGGGGAGGTGGGCAGGGGTGGGCTGACCCTAGGACGTACGAGGAGGGAGGGTGGGTGGTGTGTTTGGGGCCTGCCTGCCTCTTACTCCTTACGGATGGCTGCTGTCTGGACACCCAGGGCTTGGCCACCTCCCCAGTGACGGGCCCCAGCTTGGTCCCTGTCCTGGGCTTCCCACCACTTCTTCATGCTCCTCCTCTTCTTTCTCCCCCACAGTCGTCCCTCATGGACCTTGCTGACGTCTTCACGGCCCCAGCTCCTCCCCCGACCACAGACCCCTGGGGGGGCCCAGCACCCATGGCTGCTGCTGTCCCCACGGCTGCCCCCACCTCAGACCCCTGGGGCGGCCCCCCTGTCCCTCCGGCTGCTGATCCCTGGGGAGGTCCAGCCCCCACGCCGGCCTCTGGGGACCCCTGGAGGCCTGCTGCCCCTGCAGGACCCTCAGTTGACCCTTGGGGTGGGACCCCAGCCCCTGCAGCTGGGGAGGGGCCCACGCCGGATCCATGGGGAAGTTCCGATGGTGAGTGCGTGGCCTGCTTGCGTGCGGCCTCTGTGCCTGTGTGCACCTGTCCTTGGTTGGCTGTGCCCCTGGACAGGGACAGATGCAGCCAAGTGGCGCCGGGCAGTGGTGGGGCCGTCCTGGGTACAGGGGAGGGGGCAAGGGAGGGAGTCAGATGAGACAGCCCAGGACAGGGTGTGTCAGATTGTGCCTTGGAGGACATGGGGGTGTGCTATGGGGAGCAACTCAGCCAAGGGGCACAGAGGCTGCGGCCAGGGCAGAGCCTGTGCGATGTAGGCATCTGTGAAGGGCGGTGGGTGGAGCTGGGAGGTGCGGGTGGAGAAGGGCCTGACACCCAGCTGGACAGGGGAGGGATGGGGGAGCTGTGGGGGGCTGGGTAGATCTGGCAGAGGCTGCGGGGAAGCCCCTCACCCCAGCTGGGGTCCCAGGGCCAGAGCCTGGCAGTGATGCCCAGTTGGAATTTGAGTTTGTGTGCAGGAGAGCGGGAGCAAGGGAGCTTTTGTGTGAATAGCCACAGATTCAGAGGCAATGGCCCTCCCCGGCCATCTGGGCAGTCAAGGTTGCCAGCTCCTCATGCTCTTGTGTCCTCACCCAGGTGGGGTCCCGGTCAGTGGACCCTCGGCCTCCGATCCCTGGACACCAGCTCCAGCCTTCTCAGATCCCTGGGGAGGGTCACCTGCCAAACCCAGCACCAATGGCACCACAGGTACTGCAGTGGGGGTGGGAACGGAGCCCCCGGCGGGAGTGAGTGGGAGATGTTAGAGTCGAGCATCCCAAGGAAGGGTGGATGCCTGGACTGGAGGTGGGAGCTGAGGCGGAGCCCCAGGGAGGGGCTGAGCAGAGCATCCTGACCCCACAGCCACCGGGGGATTCGACATGGAGCCTGACGAGTTCTCTGACTTCGACCGACTCCGCACGGCACTGCCGACCTCTGGGAGCAGCGCGGGTGAGCCCCTGCCTTTCTTCCCAGCAGCCCGAGGGAGCCCCATTCCCGGCTGTCTCTGTCCCACTCCAGACAGGGCCGGCTGGACTTAAGGATGAAAAGTTGACTTGGGTAGAGTGGGCCAGAACCATCCACCTGTCTTTAAAAGAAGTGTGCATCTTGATTTTAGAGAAATTGCAGATTTAGAGAGAAACAATTCTTCTCAAGGTTTCCCACCCAAATGTCGACCTCTGACCCGTCTCTGCCTCCACATCGCTTGAGTGCCTTGCAGACTCTTCAAGTGTGTCAAAGAACAGGGACTGTCTTGTCCTGTGCAGTGAGATGCATGGATGGGTTTGGAAGGCAGCCGAGGCTCCCCTTCCAGGTCCCCACTCGCCTGCTGGTGGCTCCAGGGCTGGCCAGGGTGCGTCCTCGTGGGTGCTGCCTTTAGCTGCCCTGGCTCCTTGGGGTTTTCAGCTGGTGTAAGCCGGCACGTGCCGCCTGTGACGGGCCCATCTGCTGAGTCCCTGAGTGGCTACTCCATCAGGAGTGTCCGAGGTCACCATGGCCCTCAGCTGGCACCTCTCTGTCCCATGATGAGTCATGTCAGCCTGATCTCTTGGTTTTTTTGTTTAAGTGAGCTGTTATTGAGGCACAGGTTGTGGTACAGAAACCTGTTTCCCCTGATGAAAGGCCTGCGGCTAGCGGGGAGTGAGCTGCGCCCGCACTCCCCTCCTCTCATTATCTAGGTTAACATAGAGCAGTCTTCCAGCCTGCAGTTTTCCTTCTTTTAGGCCTTTTTTTGTCCCATACAAATGTGTGCATTTTTTCAACAGTAGAATTGTTAAATCTATTTAAAAAGAAAATCAGGCCAGGCGCAGTGGCTTGCGCCTGTAATCCCAGCACTTTGGAAGATCGAGGTGGGCAGATCACCTGAGGTCAGGAGTTCAAGACCAGCCTGACCAACATGGCCAAAACCCCGTCTCTACTAAAAACACAAAATTAGCCGGGCGTGGTGGCACACGCCTGTAATCCCAGCTACTCGGGAGGCTGAGGCAGGAGAATCGCTTGAACCCAGGAGGTGGAAGTTGCAGTGAGCTGAGGTGCCATTGCACTCC
Organism: Chlorocebus sabaeus; assembly: GCF_047675955.1. Taxonomy (NCBI): domain Eukaryota; kingdom Metazoa; phylum Chordata; class Mammalia; order Primates; family Cercopithecidae; genus Chlorocebus; species Chlorocebus sabaeus. The sequence goes on along the minus strand of NC_132909.1, from coordinate 2,674,401 downwards.
ATCCGGGGAAACGAGCGAAACTCCATCAAAAAAAAAACAAAAAAAGACCTCCAGCCAACAGACGTCTTCACGCCGGCCCGGAACACGTGTCTGCGCTCTCCGTCCACTTGGAAGCTCCCGCTGGGGCTGTGTACTCAAGGAGCGTCTGAGGGCAGGCTTCTCTAAGCCTGGAGGCCCCTGTGAACAGGCCCCTGCTGCCTTCCCCTGTGGGCCTAGAGACCCTGGACAGCCCCTCCCTGAAGCAGTTGCTGCCTTGTGGTTGTCAGAGGGTGACACCTGCTTTCGTCATCCCTCTTGCGTTTGCTCACTGGAATCAGACCCACCTTGTGGGAATCTGGGCTGACATGCAAGCTTTTGGCCTGGGCAGGCGTTGCTCTGCTCTGCACCTCAGTTCCGCTTTCCTGAGGCTTCTGGGCACCGGGCTCTTTGAAGCGCCCCCTATGATGGCCTATACTGCTCCCAGGTTGGAGCCTTGCTGCTATCTGCCCTGTCTGAGCCCCTCTCCCCGCTCCTTCCAGGAGAGCTGGAGCTGCTGGCAGGAGAGGTGCCGGCCCGAAGCCCTGGGGCATTTGACATGAGTGGGGTCAGGGGATCTCTGGCTGAGGCTGTGGGCAGCCCCCCACCTGCAGCCACACCAACTCCCACGCCCCCCACCCGGAAGACGCCGGAGTCATTCCTGGGGCCCAATGCAGCCCTCGTCGACCTGGACTCGCTGGTGAGCCGGCCGGGCCCCACGCCGTCTGGAGCCAAGGCCTCCAACCCCTTCCTGCCAGGCGGTGAGTGTGGGCCCATCACCTGCCCAAGTCCTCCCTGTGGGTTCCAGCAGAGCAGGTGCCTCACAGGGCAGGGACGCTTCGCCCCTCGCCTGCACGTGCTGAATGGACACAGGTGGGCCGCGCCACTGACTGCACTGCGTGTCTCTGGTCTGCTCTTCCTGCAGGAGGCCCAGCCACTGGCCCCTCCGTCACGAACCCCTTCCAGCCCGCGCCCCCTGCAACGCTCACCCTGAACCAGCTCCGTCTCAGTCCTGTGCCTCCTGTCCCTGGAGCGCCACCCACGTACATCTCTCCCCTTGGCGGGGGCCCTGGCCTACCCCCCATGATGCCCCCAGGTCCCCCGGCCCCCAACACTAACCCCTTCCTCCTATAATCCAGGGCGGAAGGGGGCCTGGCTCCATCCAGCTGCCCCATTCTGGCTCCCTGGGAGATCAGTGTTGTGAGTGCATGTGAAATGGGGGATCCCTGCCCCCAGTGCCCTTCCCCCTCCTGGGGCCCACTCACACTACACCCTCTTCCTTTCCCACCCCACCTCCCTGGAGAGAAACTGGACATGGGGCCTGGGGAGGGGAGCTGGCCAGAGGAGGACCCCTTTCCCGTGGCATTAGAAGGGGGAGGGGCGGCTGGGGCCCCCACCCATTCCCCCTCCCTCCAAACTCTCAACCCCCAGTCAGTGTTTGAGCCTCCTTGTTCCCCTCACGCACCCCCTCATGCACCCTCGGTGAATCCTTGGTGATGATTTTGGCAACTTTGGGAATAAATGGCAATTCCCACGGGCTTGGCTCCCCCAGCTTCCCATCTGTGATTTCGCGTGTCCCCCAGAGCCCTTCATCCAGGGACCCGGGGCTCAGGTCCCATCTCTCTCTCGAGGGTGGCTGGGAACCAGCCGTTCTGCCTCAGAAGTCCTGATTTCCCTGATCCTCCCGGGTCAAGGGGTGGCTGGGTTGAGGGTGGACGGCGCGAGGCCTGGCAGAGCTGTAGCCCACGCAGGTCCAGGTGGTCAGGAGGCCACTCGTGGCCAGACGCTCCCAGTGCAGGAGGCCTCGCTCTTGTGTTGAGGGAACACTAGGATGAGGTCAGAGTGCACTGGGGTTCAGGGAGAAAAAGAATCCTGAGGGATGGCACATACGCAACACAGATCACCATCGCCATCACCTGGGCCCCCTGCAAGCATCACTAATCCATCCCTGCACTCCCGGAAACCGCGTCAGCCTCTGTCGGCTGAGCTGAGTGAACCACCAGGCGCCTCCTGGTTGTCGTCTGTGTGCCGTTGTCCTGGGCTGGACCACACCTGATGGGATCATCCCAGAGAAGCCTCGGGCCGCCTTGTGAGGGGGTGTTGCTGTTATCTCCAGGGGTAGGTGACAGCTTGTTGCAGGCCCCACAGCCAGGGCCTCAGTGATGGGGATCTGGCTGTGTCTGTTTTAAGTGGAACAGGCCGTTCTTCCATGTGGAGTCTCCCTCCATGATCCCCTGGGGTCAAGTCCTGACGGCTGGGTTCGCTCCCTCAGTGACTCTGACAGCTCTTGTCTCAGAGGTGCTGGGGTGCAGGCTGTGCGGGGTGCAGGCTGTCCTGGGGTGCAGGCTCTGCTGGGGTGCAGGCTGTGTGGGGTGCGGGCTCTGCTGGGGTGCGGGCTCTGCTGGGGTGCGGGCTCTGCTGGGGTGCGGGCTCTGCTGGGGTGCGGGCTCTGCTGGGGTACGGGCTGTGCTGGGGTGCGGGCTGTGCGGGGTGCGGGCTGTGCGGGGTGCGGGCTGTGCGGGGTGCGGGCTGTGCGGGGGTGCGGGCTGTAGGCTGTGTGGGGCCAGACCCCTGGAGTCAGACGACTTCTTGCCCCTTCTGCCCGGAGATGCTTTGGGCTCAGCGTGGGGCCAGATAGCTGTGTTGCAGGGACACTTGCTGCTGTGGGTTGGGGTCCAGGGAGCACCCAGCCAGTGGAGGGTTGGAGGCCCTGAGGGGGACGTGACTGCGGTGTCCAAGCGGCCTGGTGGCCACCCTGTGTGCCCCCTCCCTGGTGGACCCACGTCACCTGGGGATTGCTGAGCAAAAGAAGTGCCATCGGGGTGACGTGAGGTTGGGGTTCTGTTACTTGCTGTGAATTGGGTCATGACCTGTGTCGGACCGTTCTGTGGCCTCCACTTGCCGCTGCAGACCAGGGTGTCTGGAGGGTTGTGGGGGGCTTGATGGAGGAATTGCTGACCACGCCGTGCAGGAAGGGGTGGGGCCCAGGGACACAGGAACTTTGGGGTCAGCTGGTTACAGGTTCAGTTGCAGAGGAGCATCTCCCTTCCTTAGCCAGGGAGGGGAAGCCCTCTTCTCACACGTGGCCCGGGTATGTTGTGGGGGAGTCACTTCCCGGGACAGGGTGCCGTTCCTGGGCAGCAGCAAGCGTCCCTTACGCTTGGGCTCTCCGAGACCCTGCTGCTCTAGGCAGATGTGATGGGGGAGCCCCCCAGGGCATGGAGAGCCAGCCAAAGGCAGCTCTGAGTAGGATTCCAGGGAAAGGGGAGGTGAGCCCCGCTCTTGGCGATCTTGGTCTCCCCACGGGGTCGTAGCTCCTCGGCTCCTCACTTGTCAGACCCTCCATTCACCAAGTTAAGGATAAGTTTCACGATTTCACAGTGCCGTGCCTTCACTCCCTTTCTCTTCAGAAAAGCTGAGGAGGAAGAAGATAAAATGATACATTTGGGCTTAGTCCAGTGGAAGGGTTAAAGGTGTAAGGCTTCAGTTCTCCCCACCATTTCCTCATTTGGCAAAACAAGACTATTGAAAACACAAGACAAAAACCCAGAGGCTTGCACATAAATTCGGGGCTTATTTACAGCATCCTCGGCATCTTCCTTTCCCTACAGTGCGAATTACCAAGTAGCACCACGGATCTCATGTCTCCTACTTTATTCCTCTTTCCAGAATATTCCAGCCACCAAAGTGCTCAGCAGGAGGAGGCCCAAGCACCTGGGCTTAGCAACACGCAGGGTTGAATGCTGGGAGCCCGCTGTTGTCCCTGATTGAGGGTTCACCCCACTGTATTTGTGTCCCTCTTTCTACAGCAAATGCGTCTCTGTCCCCAGGGTGGGATGGTGAGCTTGTTAAATGGCCATAAGGAAGACTTTATTCAGGACCATCGAGATAGGTACAGGTACCATCAGTGGATGGAAAATCACTAAGAGCAAACCTCAGGGGTCCGGGGGGTTTTGGCTAAACCCACCTAGCAGGATTCTTGCTGAAGGCAGGCCAGGGTGATCAAAGGTCACCTGGGGATGGTGGAGGCTGAAGACAACGATCAGATGTGAGGGTGGTGGGGGTTGTGGGGGACAGCGGCGGGGTTCGTTTGCAGAAAGGATTTTACAAGGACGTGCACAGATGGGCCTAGGAGGAGGTTCAGAATTCTCAGGTCTGGCCTGAGTCGTGTTGCGCCCGGCCACCTCTCCAGAGGAGCAGATGTGCCTCTGAACCCGCGTCTCCCCCCAGGGGGCTGAAGTGGAAAAAACCGCACAGAACTTTCCCCTGGGACAGGTGAAGCGGATGGGGCGTGGGGCATTCCTGGGTCTTGACTCCATTCAGGGCCTAGGGGCTGGGTGGGGAAGGCACTTGAGGGAACCTCCCTGGAGCCTGAGGGAGCTTCAGCCAACTCGTAGGTCACCCCACCCACCAGAGTCCAGGCCCGCCAGAGTCCCCTCACACCTGTGCTCACCCTACCCTTACCCCTCGCTCTACTCTTGCCCCCCACCCTATTCTCGCTCCCCGCCCTACCCCTGCCCCTCTCTCGAGCTGCGATGCCAGCCTCAGGGCTTTCAGTCCTGCCTTGATCTGTGTTTTATACTGAAACTCAATTTTACACACACAAACCCTCTCCCAGCCAGCCTCTGCCTTTTCCTCATGTTCTCATTGAATAGAAAGAAATGCATTTTTTTTTTTTTTCCCTGAGACAGAGTCTTGCTGTGTTGCCCAGGCGTTTTTTTTTTTTGTTTTGTTTTGTTTTGTATTTTTAGTACAGACGGGGTTTCACCATGTTAGCCAGAATGGTCTCGATCTGATCGCCCTCAGCCTCCCAAAGTGCTAGGATTACAGGCGTGAGCCACTGTGCCCAGCCCCCACCCCATTCTCTGATCCTGCAGGCAGGCCCTTAGTTTGTGCTGCTCTGCACTGCTTATGTGTGTGTGCTAAAAGGTGAGGGAGAGTGTCTGTGCCCATTCCCAGGCACCTTCTTGCAGCTGCAGCCATCTCCCCCATGCACGCTTCCAGCTTCCCTATCTTAGTGTGCCTAAAGAAAAGGAATATGCTTCAGGCCGACTATTTTTATTGGGGACCATCGTATGTATGTGGCTTGGTGATTACCCAGGAACCTCCCAAGTCTATGTCCTGAGTTGCTTATCTGTTTTACAGCCTGAAAAATCAGGCTGCTCTTTGTTAGAAATGATTTCTTTGAACTGGGTGGTGTGGTTAGAAAGGGAGCAATTTCTAAGCTGCTTTTTGCTGGGGACTCTCTTCACCTTATCTACCTAAATGATTTATTTCTGTTTCTTACATCTATTGGGTATTGATTTCAAGTAGAATGAGTGAATGCATTCATTCCTCTAAGCCGTATTGATTCCATTGTTTCTTTCACTGATAGCAGATTATCTCCTTTGGCCCTGCATCCTCTCTGGCTGGGCAGCTCCGGGCCAGCCATAGATGGAGGGGAGGACGTGTGTGTGGCCATGTGTGTGTTTCTGTCCTGGACAACAGTATCCTGAGGGGCCTAAGTGGGAAGTGCCCTCAACCAAGGAGATTCCTGCTGTGTGTGTGTGATGTGTGTGTGTGATGTGTGTGTGTGTTGTGTGCGGTTGGGACAGTCGGGGATTCTCACTTTTTTTTTTTTTTTTAATTTGAGACAGAGTTTCACTCTTGTCACCCAGGCTATAGTATAGTGGTGTGATCTCTCCTCACTATAACTTCCACCTCCCGGGTTCAAGCCATTCTCCTGCCTCAGCCTCTCAGGTAGCTGGGATTACAGGCGCCTGCCACAACGCCTGGCTAATTTTTGTATTTTTAGTAGAGACAGGGATTCACCACGTTGGCCAGGCCGGTCTCAAACTCCTGACCTCAGGCGATCCACCTGCCACGGCCTCCCAAAGTATTGGGGTTACAAGTGTGAGCCACCAAGCGCAGCCCGGGATCCTCAGTTTTTTGCAGAGATTGAGTGGTCACTGGCAGGGCGTCTGAAGGAACTTTCTGAGATGCTGGGAATGTTTTGTGTGCTGTACAAAAGGGATGCCAGTAGCCACATGCCACGTGGAATGGTTGAAATGTGGCCAGTGTGAGATTTTTTTTAATCTTGCCTATTTTTGATGGACTTAAGTTGAAGCACCTGCTTGTGAGCGGCTACCGCGCGGGATGGGACTGGAGGAAGCTGGAAAGCGCTCGCCTGCGTTTCGGGTGCTGGCCCAGCAGAGGGCGCCGGAGAGCGGCCGGAGCCGCAGGCGGGGTTGTGGGAAGAGGCTGGGATCCCGTGCGCGCTGGTGCACCTGGGCCAGCGCGCAGATTATCAACGGAGGAATTCAGTTCCTCGGAAACAGTTCCTCCGTCTCCAGCCTCCTCGCCCACACGGAGACAAGGAGAAGTCACACGTACTTCTCGCGGGCTCTTACTCGTGGTCCCGGTCTCCTCCCGGCCCCCACCTCCCAGCCCAGCGCGCACACTAGGCGGCACGTGATCTCCACGCTCTTCCTCCCGCGCCCCTTGCTCACCCGACCCCCGTGGGAGTGGCCCATCCTCTCCGCGTAGATACCTGCAGTCATTGTCACTAGCTGAACTGCGCCCTCCTGAAAGCCCTAGGTTGGAGTCCTACCCCCACCTCCCCCGCCCCCATAACCCAGAATGGGGCTGTATTTGGAGACAGGGCCTTTACACAGGTAAGTAAGGTTACCATGAGGACATTAGGGTGGGCCCTAATCCAACCTGCCTGTTATACAGTGGGGTTGCACCTTCATGTGAAGACGCAGGAAGAAGACAAGCCGTCTGCGAGCCAAGGAGAGAGGCCTCGGCGGAAACCGACCCTGCAGCACCTTCATCTTGAACTTCTGGCCTCCAGAACTGCGAGAAAATATGTTGACGTTATATAGGGCTCCCAGCTGGTGGTACTTTGTTATGACAGCCCTAACACATGAATGCAGCCATCCACACTGTCTGTGGGAATGCACGCATACCCCACAGCACCCTTGCTCTGTCTCACCTCGTATCGCAAAAGCTCACACATCTCTCTCCCGAGTCCCCGGAGCGTCATCCCACCTACATCTCTCTTCTTGGTGGGGACTGGCCTGCCGCTTGTGATGCTCCTGGGCCCCCTGCTCCAGCACTGCTCCCTTCATTCTGTAATACAGACAATAGAGAGGAGACGGCCTGGCCCCACTTCATTTCTGTTCCCAGGAAAATAAGCATTGCAAGTGATCCATAGAAGGACATTGCAAGTGATCCATAGAACGAGAGACATCACTTTCCAAGCATCTCTGGCTGAGTGATCTTCTACACATGCACGTGGGAGACCCCAGGGAGCCCAGTAGAAATGAAAAGCCTGGGCAAACACGGAATTATGCCACAGTGAATGTGCTACTCAAGCCACTCGGCCTGGGTGGCGGTGGTTGGAAGCCTTACTGGCTTGAGCTTTCTGAGTAAGCTCTGACCCAATCATTGACTTAGACTTCAGAGGTCCATGGAGACCTCTTAGGAGTCTTTGAAGGAACTTAGCATAGATACAGATAGCTGCTGACTGCAGGGAGATAGGGAGATATGTTTTGTAAACTGTCCAGGCAACTTTTTGCCTACGGAAACAGACAAAAATGAAAACAAATGAAAAAACCTCTCAGAACGATACAGAATCCAGAGTCACTACAACACATTTCCTGAAGTGGCGTGAGCCTGTAATCCCAGCACTTTGGGAGGCCAAGGCGGGGGGATCACTTGAGGTCAGGAGTTCGAGACCAGCCTGGCCAACATGGTGAAACTCCATCTGTATTAAAAATCCCCGTCTCTACTAAAAATACAAGAAGTAGTCATGCATAGTGGCATGCACCTGTAGTCCCAGCTACTCGGGAGGCTGAGATGGGGTCTTGCTATGTTGTCCAGGCTGGTCCTGAACTCCTGGGCTGAAGCATTCCTCCTGCCGCAGCCTCCTGAAGTGCTGTGACTCCAGGCGCAAGCATGGTCATATAGGAGTGCTTCTGGCCAGGCATGGTGGCTCACGCCTGGAATCCCAGGACTTCGGAAGCCTGAGGCGGGCGGACTGCCTGAGGTCAGGAGTTGGAGACCAGTCTGGCCAACATGGTGAAACTGCATCTCTACTAAAAAACAAAAAACAAAAAACAAAAAGCCAGACGTAGTAGCGCACGCCTGTAATCCCAGCTACTTGGGAGGCTGAGGCAGGATAATTGCTTCAACCTGGGAGGCGGAGGTTGCAGTGAGTCGAGATCACGCCACTGCACTCCAGCCTGGGCAACAGAGCAAGACCTCGTCTCAAAAAAAAAAAAATGAAAACAATTCATATTATCCTGAGGAGACAGTGACAGGGTGCAGTGTGTCATATTTAGAATTGTTACTATCCTGAGAAGGAGACAGTGACAGGGTGCAGTGTGTCGTATTTAGAATTGTTACTATCCTGAGAAGGAGACAGGGACAGGGTACAGTGTGCGGTATTTAGAATTGTTATTATCGGCCGGGCGCGGTGGCTCAAGCCTGTAATCCCAGCACTTTGGGAGGCCGAGGCGGGCGGATCACGAGGTCAGGAGATCGAGACCATCCTGGTTAACACAGTGAAACCCCGTCTCTACTAAAAATACAAGAAAATTAGCCGGGCGTGGTGGCGGGCGCCTGTAGTCCCAGCTACCCGGGAGGCTGAGGCAGGAGAATGGCGTAAACCCGGGAGGCGGAGCTTGCAGTGAGCCGAGATCGCGCCACTGCACTCCAGCCTGGGGCACAGAGCAAGACTCCGTCTCAAAAAAAAAAAAAAAAAAAAAAAAGAATTGTTATTATCCTGAGAAGGAGACAGTGACAGGGTGCAGTGTGTCGTATTTAGAATTCATACTATCCTGAGGAGGAGACAGTGACAGGGTGCAGTGTGTCGTATTTAGAATTGTTACTATCCTGAGGAGGAGACAGTGACAGGGTGCAGTGTGTCATATTTAGAATTGTTATTATCCTGAGAAGGAGACAGTGACAGGGTGCAGTGTGCCTTATTTAGAATTCATACTATCCTGAGGAGGAGACAGTGACAGGGTGCAGTGTGTCATATTTAGAATTGTTACTATCCTGAGAAGGAGACAGTGACAGGGTGCAGTGTGTCGTATTTAGAATTGTTATTATCCTGAGGAGGAGACAGTGACAGGGTGCAGTGTGCCTTATTTAGAATTCATATCATCCTGTCACAGGAATGCAGTAACTTCAGATAAAAGGGAACAATGCAAAGTCTGGCTCAGATCATAAGATCATGTAACTCATTACAATTGCAAGAGGAACAAGTGCCAACTTTTGAGAACTCAACATTATTCCTGGGAGTGAGTGAATACAAAATACCTTTAAAAATCAGTAGCTCTTGGCCGGGCACGGTGACTCATGCCTGTAATCCCAGCACTTTGGGAGGCTGAGGCCGGTGAATCATTTGAAGTCAGGAGTTCAAGACCAGCCTGGCCAATGTGGTGAAACCCCGTCTCTGCTAAAAATACAAAAAAATGAGCTGGGTATGGTGGCGGGTGCCTGTAATCCCAGCTACTAGGGAGGCTGAGGCAGGAGAATCACTTGAACCCAGGAGGTTGCAGTGAGCAAAGATGGCACCACTGCACTCCAGCCTGGGTGACGGAATGAGACTCTGTCTCAAAATAAAAACAAAAGTTATAGTTTTATAAGATCTGAGAACTACAGTTCTAAGTTTTTCTCTCTGTCCTTGCTGCATCAGGTTAAAGAAGGATAGAAGATTCTTTTTCATTAACTTGGATAAAAGTATGAGTGTACACAGAGCACACAGAGAAATGTGTCTCCGGAATCTTTGGAGAAATAATGAGACAGTCTTACTCTACCACACCCCACCATGATGTACCATAGATGATTTCTTTCTGTGAATTTCCATTTGTACATATGTGTGTGTGTCACTGGACCTAGTTTTTGGCATTAGAATATTTAAGTTCTAACACAAATCCTGCACTTTAATTATCTGTACTTTTTTGAGAGAGAGTTTTGCTCTTGTTGCCCAGGCTGGAGTGCAATGGCAGGATCTCGGCTCACTGCAACCTCTGCTTCCCAGGTTCAGGCGATTCTCCGCCTCCCGAGTAGGGGATTACAGGCATGTGCCACCACGCCTGGCTGATTTTTTTGTATTTTTAGTAGAGACGGTTTCACCATGTTGGCCAGGCTGGTCTCAAACTCCTGACCTCAGGTGATCCGCCCACCTCGGCCTCCCAAAGTGCTGGGATTACAGGTGCGAGCCACTGCGCCCAGCCACGTATTCACACCCAAAGCTAGATCTGTTGGGTCTGAGAAAATGAGCAGACTCTTGTGTTCATGGTTCAGAGTTCAGTGGGTCTGTTCATCCAAGGTTTGGTTCAGGCTCCAAAGAGACCCTGTCCTTCTTTCTCTAGGACTCAGGGATTTGCAGTGACCCTCACCTGTGGTCCTACCTGAAACACTCCCCTGCAGGTAGCCACCTAGATCTGTCCAGCCAGAGCATGAACGGGATGTCAGCGTGAGGCAGGGTTATCACCTGCTCTGAACAAAGTGACTTCACCACCACTGCTCTATGTTCCTCTCTTGAGGGATGACACTAAGTCCCGTCGTCTTCCCTGAGACTGAACATAAGGAAGCACCCACCTGGTTCCTCTTGGTTCCAGAGCTCTGTGCAGGGAAGTGTCGGTCAGGAGGAGCGGGGGCCCCTGAGTCCCTAGTTATAGGGAGCGAGTTCCTGGAGCTGATATCCCCATAGAGATGCATTATCACGCCATCTGTAGAATCCATGACATCGTCAGCAGGGAGAGTCTGGAGAATCTTCAGTGAGGAACAAAATGTATCCCCAGCCCCTTCTGGTGGTGAGTTACAGCTTTCGGCAATTAGTGAGAGGATGGTGGAGAGCAGCTGAGCCAGCGGCAGAGGAAGTTTTCTGTGCTCTCGTGAGAGAATCTAAGTTCTGAACCGGTGTCATCAGAGTGGAAGGGGCAGTCAACACCGGGTCTGGGCTCCCCTTTTCTGTTTACAATTGGGCATTTTCTTCAATGCTGTTTTTCTTTTTGGGACGGAGTCTCGCTCTGTCACCCAGGCTGGAGTGCAATGGCGTGATCTCGGCTCACCGCAACCTCCGCCTCCCGGGTTTACGCCATTCTCCTGCCTCAGCCTCCTGAGTAGCTGAGACTACAGGTGCCCGCCACCACGGCCAGCTGATTTTGTATTTTTAGTAGAAACAGTGTCTCACCATGTTAGTCAGGCGGTCTTGAACTCCTGACCTCAGGTGATCCGCCCACCTTGGCCTCCCAAAGTGTCAGTATTACAGGTGTGAGCCACGGTGCCCGGCCCTCTTTCAGTTTTCTAAAATCACGCTGACACTCGAAGCCTGTAAATACAGAGCATCTGCATATGATCCGGAGTCTGGCCTTCTCCATGACGTGAAGTTCCACCGCTCTTCAAGGTTATGTGAAGGTTGCTTATTGCCCCAGGTCTGAGTAGTCTGGAAGATATCCCATTTGAAGCTTTTCTATGTCATCTCAGATCTCATAGTTCCTCTCTACACGACTCTGCTGGGAGACTCATATTTTTATATTTCCATGTGTCCACACAGCCTTGCTTCCTTTGTCTTTGGACCACCGGGCTTTCCCCCTTTATTCCTGAATGGAAGCAGCACTCCTAGTCACGTGGGCTGTTAGTAGGGGAAGGAAACATACAGGAAGATTATGCCAGCATTCTTTTTTTTTTTTTTTGCGATGAAGTCTCACTCTGTGCTCCAGGCTGGAGTACAGTAGTGCAATCTCAGCTCACTGCAACCTCTGCCTCCCAGGTTCGAGCGATTCTCCTGCCTCAGCCTCCCAAATAGCTGAGACTACAGATGCATGCCACCATGTCCAGCTAATTTTTGTATTTTTAGCGGAGACAGGGTTTTACCATATTGGTCAGGCTGGTCTTGAACTCCTGACCTCATGATCCACCCACCTGGGCCTCCTAAAGTGCTGGAATTACAGGCGTGAGCCACCGCCCCTGGCCTATGCCAGCATTCTTTAAAGTTGTAGAAAAAGGCCAAAAGCAAATAGAAAATTGGGCAAAAAAGTTCATCATTGCTTAAACATATGGAAAACCTGGAAGTAAAATTAAGCAAATAAGTGCAAGCACTCTACATCAAAGACTATAGAAAATTCAGCCTCCCAAGTATCCAAAGAATCCAGGAGTGTGCCAAGAGATCCAGGGGCAGGTCCACAATTTCTCATTCTCAGGAGAATCTGAGATTATATTTCAATCTAATAACTGATACTATATAATCCAGCTTCTGTATCACCTTACATTTATATTTTGTAGTAACAATTTTAGACCAGGCCAATAAGGGCATCAGCAATTTGCTGCAGGGAACTAGGGAATGTTTAATTATGGCAGTGAAGTATTTAATATTGTATTTTAAAATAGAAACAGTATAGAAACATTTGAATAATACTGAATTTTTAGAAACATCTATTGGAGTGTCATATATAAAAGGATAAGTAGAGATTTGGAAATGCTTTTTTTTATTGGACAAGAAAACTGATCAAATGTAAATCTGGGCAAACTAGAAATTCTGGATGCTAGCAATACAATCTATAGACACATTCTAGCATCACTTCTATGTCAGAAGTATCCAGATAGTGGTGCCTGCAAATGCACGCCCCTACACATTCAGACATCCATTAAGAAAATAAAGCCATGCTTTCCAGAGCATTTAACACTTGTTTAACATACTTGTTCTTCTAAATATCGCAAGGCAGGATGGGGTTTCTAAAGACAAGGGGATATAGGACCAAGGCAAAGACAGTCAGCACATACACTGAATCACGTTCCATAATCATATTGCTAGAACACCCAGGGAGTAGCCCTGAAATCACAGCCCTGCTGCCATGATGTACAATTACAGGACAGAGGTGCCAGGAGAAGGGCCCACTGTGGCCAAGGAAAGCCTTTGTGAGAAGACTACTTCAGGGTGTTCCCCATCAGAGGAGCACACCCCTGATCTTGTATTCCTCATCAATCCAAGGTTCATGTGAAATGGTCAGGTGGGGCACTTTTTCTTCCACAGACATCAGCATCTTCTGAGTTTCTTCATCAAAGCCAGATTTGTGCAGCCTGGGAAAAATAGAAATAAAGTGTTTTTTTTGTTTTCTTTTTCATTTGTACACAGTATTGCCTCTCTACATTCTGATGTCTACCTCTCCTCTCCTCTTTATTCTTTCCTAGAAATCACTGGGAGAATTGTACTGAATTTGAAAAACAAGCATAAATCTTTCCTATAGGATAGGAAGTCTCTGATTTATACCATTAAGTGAAATTTCATATACAGCATGTATCAATTAAGATTTAATTCAAAAAAGATGAATTTAAGTTAAAAAGAAAAAAACCAGGATAACTTCCATTCACCTGATGTTCATATGCCCTGGCACATTTATTGCTTCTTATAATGTGCTTTAAAAAAAAAAAATTAACATATTATGAACTTTTCTCAGAGACACTAGTATAATGAATTCATGTACCCATCACCAACTTCTACAGTTACCAATACTCAGCCTCTTCCATTTACAACCCACCCATTTTCTAAGAAATAATTGAAGCAGATGCTATACCCATAAATATTTCAAACCTTCTTGTCTATTTTTGCTATTTTCAGTTCCTTTCATGTCATTGTCCCCCGAACCCACCTCAACAAAGCTGGTTTTTGTTGTCATCAATAACATCAATTTATTAAATACATTCTATCCTACTTAACCAGTTAGCATTGAATACAGTTAATTACACTTTCTCGTTGGAGATATTTTTTCCCTTAGCTTATTGGTCACCACTTCCTCCCGGCTTCTACTCCCTCAACAGCTATCCTTCTTGCTTTATACATTGAATCTTTATCTCTTTATAACTTCTAAATGTTATCGGCATCAGGAAGATAAAAAAATAAGTTCACAAATAATTGGTAAGACTGGAACATAGGCTTCCCTGAAAGAATATAACTAACATTTGCAGTTTTCGTCTCCCCTCTCCCGTGTCCTTCCTTCTTGCCTGGTGTTCATAGTTATGTGCCTTTTTATCTCCCATTATAAAAAGAAGTTGAGGAGGATTAGCAGGTCACAAAAATTCATAGACATTTAGACACAGGAGAAGCAGGAGTTTATTACCTTCAATATTCAGAGGTAGGGAAGACGGCTAAGTTTCCTTTCAGCTACAGCGACACTATGAGAAAGTTATCCAGAAATAACTGCTCTGAATGCTCGCTATTGTGGAGATGACATGTTCTGGGTGTGGGGATGGTGGCTGAAGAGCAGGGAGATATGATAATTATTCTTTTATAATGCAGGTCTTAAGTGCTTGGCCTATCCCTATGGGTGCTGGGTCTCTGTCTCCTCTCTGAATTCATTTTTTCCCTTCTCTGCTATACAGTTCCCCGGGACTCCCTTCTAGCCCTGGAGGGTACAAGGCCTGGCCCCATCTCAGAGCCTTTGCGTTTTGCTGTGCCCCCTTCACTTGCGGTCCTCCCTAGATACTCATGATATGGTTTGGTTGGCTCTGTGTCCCCACCCAAATCTCATGTTCAATTGTAATCCCCAGTGTTGGAGGTGGGGCCCGGTGGGAGGTGACTGGATCATGGGGGTGGATCCTTCGTCAATGGTTGGGCACCATCCCTTTGGTGCTGGTCTCATGAGTGAGTCCTCACGAGATCTGGTTGTTTAGAAGTGTGTGGCATCCCCTGCTTCCTTTCCTACTGCGCCCGCCACCAAAGACGTGCCTATTTCTCCTTCACATTCCGCCATGATTCAGAGTTTCCTGAGGCCACTTCAGAAGCGGAAGCCGCTATGCTTCCCGTACAGCCTGCACACGCTTGAGCTAATTAAACCTCTTTCCTTTATAAGTTACCGTCTCTGCCAGGCGTGGTGGCTTACGCCAGTAATCCCAGCACTTTGGGAGGCTGAGGAGGGTGGATCACCTGAGGTTGGGAGTTCGAGACCAGCCCAGTCAACATGGTGAAATCCTGTCTCTACTAAAAATACAAAAATTAGCCTAGCATGGTGGTGAGCGCCTGTAATCCTAGTTACTCCGGAGACTGAGGCACGAGAATTGCTTGAGCCTGGGAGGCGGGGGTTGCAGTGAGCTGAGATCATGCCACTGCACTCCAGCCTGGGTGACAGAGCAAGACGCCGCCTCAATAACACAAAAAACAAAAAACAACAAAAAAATAAACTTAACATATTGTGAACTTTTCTCAGAGACACTAGTACAATGAATTCATGTACTCATCACCAACTTGAACCATTATCAATACTCAGCTTCCATTTATATCCTGCCCATTTTTTAAAAAATAAAACTTTTAAAAATTAAAATAAAATCAGAAGGAAAAATTAACTTAAAAAATTCATCCTACAGGTTTCAAATAGGTACAACTCCAAAGGCAAACCTACTTTTCAGAACAACGTTCACTGCTGCCGTGTAGCCAGTGTATTTCTGAATCCAGACCCTGCTCAGCCCGTCCCAGAACCGCTTCCCAAGTCTGAGCC
This sequence comes from Chlorocebus sabaeus, assembly GCF_047675955.1. Lineage (NCBI taxonomy): Eukaryota > Metazoa > Chordata > Mammalia > Primates > Cercopithecidae > Chlorocebus > Chlorocebus sabaeus. Next base: position 2,658,901 of record NC_132909.1, on the reverse strand, counting down.
AGGGTTGCATATTTATGGCCAAGGTAAGTAGAACATGTTTTAATAGAGCAGTGGTTCTCACCTGGTGCAACTGTGTCTCCGGGGGACTTTTGACAATTTCCGGAGCTCTTTTGATTGTCACAACTGAGGGAAGCGCTACCAGCAACTCATGAGAAAGGCCGAGAACGCTGCTTGACATCTTACAATGTCAACGGTTTTTACATTTTACAATGACATTTTACAATGTCCACAGGGGCCCAGGACAGGCCCCCACCACAAACGACCCTCCAGCCTGACATCCGTCATGTCGCAGTTGAGCAAACGGCCAGCGAACTAAGCTCGTTCTGAAGTCACTCACCCCAGCATCTGCAGGGCACAGTCCGGGTGGCTCAGTGCCTCACACAGCACCGCCACTGCATCAGGTTCCAAGGTAATCCAGTCGAGGTTCAGGCTCCTCAGTGTTTTGCAGGCGACGAGTGCCGCGGCGAGGTCACCACAGCAGGCACGGGTGATCGGACATGTTTGCAGCCTGCAGAAAGGGACACACACCAGAGAATCTAGTCTGGCTTGGGGCAGGCTGGAGGGCACGCCATTGTTACTTACCAACTACTTATCACCCCCTAATACCGATAGACAGAAAGAGAGTAGGTAGAGGACAGAGGATAGGGGACAGATGGACAGATAAATGACAGATGATGTATACATAGATATAGATAGATGTGTGGATATGCACGTATCTATCCACATTCGTACACACATATGTATATGTCTGATGTGTGTACTTGTGTGTTGGTGGCTTTCAGGCAGGCATGATTTTTCCCCAGGAGCACAGCTGCCCTGGCTGAGAAATGCTGGTCTACACGGCAGAGTTTCCTGCCGGGAGGTGTGTAATTTTTGCCCCACTGGAGGATACTGGTAGTGTCTGGTGACATTTTTGGTCTACCATGCCAGGAGAGAAGGTGCTCCTACCTCTTCTTCCCCTCTTCCCCTAGTCGCTTACCTCTTTCATCCTCTCTTCCTCTCCTGCCCCCCACTTCCATCCCCTCTTCCCCTCTCCTCCTCCCCCTTCCTCCCCCATTCTCCCCTCTCCTCCCTCGTTTTTCTGTCCTCATCTAGTGGCTGGGAACCAGGGATGCTGCTCAATACCCCAGGAAGCATGGGACAGCCGCCCCCAAAACACAGAATGAATTGGGCTACAATGCCCCTCGTGTCAATACCGAGAAACCGGGATGCAGACACACATCCTTGCAGCCTCACGAGCGCAGGTAATTGTTTGACAAATTACACGCCTCCCAGCAGGAGACTCTGCCGTCTACACCAGCGTTTCTCAGCCAGGGCAATTGTGCTCCGGGGCACGTATGTCTAGTGACATTTATCCCAACTGAGGGGTGCTGCTGGCAACTGGAGGATAGTGTCCAGGGGCGCTGCTGAAGGTCCTATGATGCACAGGACGGCCCCCAAGGCAAATAACTCTCCAGTTTCAAACAGCAAGAGTTCCAAGGCCGGGCGCGGTGGCTCACGCCTGTAATCCCAGCACTTTGGGAGGCCGAGACGGGCGGATCACGAGGTCAGGAGATCGAGACCATCCTGGCTAACACCGTGAAACCCCGTCTCTACTGAAAATACAAAAAAAAATTAGCCGGGCGAGGTGGCGGGCGCCTGTAGTCCCAGCTACACGGGAGGCTGAGGCAGGAGAATGGCGTGAACCCGGGAGGCGGAGCTTGCAGTGAGCTGAGATCCGGCCACTGCACTCCAGCCCGGGCGACAGAGCGAGACTCCGTCTCAAAAAAAAAAAAAAAAAAAAAAAAACCCCTCCCTCCCTTCCATT